>NC_040099.1:52254964-53546631 GCF_003369695.1 Bos indicus x Bos taurus | reverse complement strand
CTCTCCCTCAAAATCTAATAATGAATACTGAAGCCAAATATAAATTGCTTTGTATTATCCTTTATTTTGGACTATTTGTCCCTTTGATTCCTTTATTAATGGGGATGATGAAGAGTTGAGTATTTAAGAATGGTCCCCTAATCTTACTCTTCACCGTGTTTGAATAGAGCCATTTACTGGCTCTCATCTCTGAGACAGCCTCCGTCATGTATTTGGGGTCAAACATCTATCTTGGATGCAGTAAGGAGTGAGCTGGGCATCTGCAGTCAAGGGGATTGGACCACTTTGAGGATCAAGTCATTTGGGAGAAGTGGTTGCAAAGAGTACTGTCTGGGTGCTGAGTTAGCAGTCTGTTTCCCTTGAGATCAATTATCATCACAAAAGCTGCAGGCTCTTCCCAACCTGCCTAAAAGTCAAGTTACTGCCCAGAGAGAGGACAAAGAAACTGCTCAGGAAATCTCAGCAGGTAGGTCAGTGGACATCAAAGCTTTCCTTAATAAAATTTCAAAGCCAGTTGCTTTAGTTAAGCCGTCAGTGGTCAGGGAGAAAGGCAGAAAAAAAAAATGACAGTGTCTTTTCCTGATTTGTATTCAGACTAATGCCTCACAATCATCGTTTTAAAAGTTTTATTTATTTATTTATTTGGCTGCAGTGGGTCTTAGTTGCGGCACGCAGGCCGTGTAGTTGTGCGGTCTGGCTTCAGAGTGCATGGGCTTAGTTGACCTGTGGCATATGGGATCTTAGTTCCCCAACCAGGGATCGAACCCACATCCCCTGCATTAGAAGGTGGATTATTAACCACTGGACTACCAGGGAAGTCCCATAATCATCTTTAATCAATTTCTATATTCTTTCTTTAGCCACGTAGTTACCAAGTCACACCCCATAAGTCATGAAACCTTGGGGTAAATAAAAAATAACACTGATTCACAAAAAAGTTGGCTAACCCTAGCCTAGATGATGATGGGGAAAAACTGGTTGCATTTTATTTCTTGTCCTAATGTAAGAGATTCCACTTCTCAGTTAAAATGTTCACCAAGTGCTGAATCCCCCATTCTGTTACTTCTGCTTCCACTTCTGAAAAATTCTGAGGCATTTTACTACCTCTAGCTTTATTGATTGGAGAAGGCAATGGCACCTCACTCCACTACTCTTGTCTGGAAAATCCCACGGATGGAGGAGCCTAGTTCGCTGCAGTCCATGGGGTCGCACAGAGTTGGACACAACTGAAGTAACTTAGCAGCAGCAGCAGCAGCAGCTTTATTGATGGGACTGTCTTTAAGCCTGTAATCTTCATTAAACACTAGCTTCAGACGCAGAGCTCTACTGGGAAAATGAAGCCTCCATATAATCCATCCCCTTTCTAAAAATTTCAAAGGTTGGTTTCAAAATATACAGTGAATGTGGTCATTAATTTAACTTTTCATTTAAGAGCAAATGTCAAAGGTAATAAAGAGCCAAACCATTCAATGCATATAGATTCCAGAACTGAGAATGAATCTCCCTTATGTGTGTATTTATTTGCATTCTTACTAGCTGAATAGAATCTTATGGGGATTTATATACATAGTTTGGGGAACAGAAACATAGAACTTGTCCTGTTTCATCACATGTGTGCTGAATAATTTGGGTTGATAAAGGGTCAATAATAATAAGGGCTTCCCTCATAGCTCAGTTGGGAAAGAATCTGCCTGCAATTCAGGAGACCCTGGTTCGATTCCTAGGTTGGGAAGATCCCCTGGAGAAGGAAATGGCAACCCACTCCAGTATTCTTGCCTGGAGAAGCCCATGGACAGAGGAGCCTGGCAGGCTACTGTCCATGGGTTCCAAGAGTCTAACATGACTTAGCAACTAAACCACCACCTACGGGTCAATATCCACAGTGATTTGTTTATTTAATATTTTATTTTATTATTTATTTTGCTGCTCTGGGTCTTATGTGTGGCATATGGGATCTGGTACCCTGACCAGGGATTGAACTCGTGCCGCCTTGGGAGTGTAGGGTCTTAGCCACTGGACTTCCTGGGAAGTCCCCACAGTGAGTTATTAAGACTTTCCCAGGTTTGATTCCAGTGGCTGTGACTGCATTAGAGAACTGAAACTCCAGAGTCCTATTTGCACATCAGTTGTTAGTATTCTAAAATATTTCCAGATAGTAATATCCTTCTTTATTTTTGAAATCAAAGAAGAACATACAAACTTGCATGACTGGGAGATTGTTGAAAGGTGTACAGGGCTGGTAATTAATGCCCTGTTTGTATTCTTGCACAGTTTCCTCACCAATCATTATTGTTTTGCCAAATTCTAAGGTAGTTACGAATGCACAACTTTTGATACTAAGCAAAGCTGAATTTCTCTCCTTGTTATTCTATCAACCTTCTACTCCCAGCAATTTACTCACTTGTTTTCACTTCATAGAACCTGTATAAGTCAAACCAGATCCTTCAGCATCACCCTATCCTCATTCAGGATTGAAACAACCCATTTTTTTGTTCACATATTATGTTTTTACTTACCTACCTTCAACTGAGCAACTTCTGCTCCCATATTCTTTCAGCAATTTCAATTATATAAAAGTCTTTGACTCATTTATACTTTTATGCTTATACATTAGTTGCCTCATTTATTTATTCAACACATATTTGCTGAGCACCTACTATGTGCTACTAGGGGGGTGTCCCAGGTGTCGCTAGTGGTAAAGAACCCGTCTGCCAGTGCAGGAGATGTAAGAGACTTGGGTTCGATCCCTGAGTCAGGAAGATCCCCTGGAGAAGGGCATGGCAACCTACTCCAGTCTTGCCTGGAGAATCCCGTGGACAGAGGATCCCGGTAGACTATACAGTCCATAGGATCTCCCAGAGTCGGAAACGACTAAAGCAAATCATTCAGACCTTACTGGGCAGCAGGCACTGGGCAGTGTCTTGGCACATGAAGAAAAACTCAGTCTTTCATAGCATCTTATTAATTTTACGAACTCAGTCTTTCTTGGGTCCAACCACACTCATCTCCTCAGTCACCACCCTTGTCTAGTTATTGTTCCTACTAGACTCCCCGTGTGACCTGTACATAACCTGGTCTTTCAGCATCTATTATGGGGTCTTTGACCCTCTGTTCTCCACACTGGATGCAAGATGAATGTATTAGATTCAAATCTTTGATTATGTCGCCTATCTTCCAGCTTAAAACTGTTCAGTGACTTTCTATCCCTCCAAAATTAAAAAAAAAAAAGTCTTAAAGCATGATTATAAAGACTGATAATCTATCCCTTCAGCCTAGCTTGTGCCTTTCTCTCCCTGTCTCTCTAAACTTGGCCATTCTTTCTTGTAGACCATGTTCCTTCTAAGTACAGAGCCTTCAACCCTGCTGTTCCTACTCCTTCAAATACTCTTTCCATCCCTCCAGCTGTTAACTCAGATCTCAGCTCCATTGTTACAACCTCAGGAAAGTCTAGAGCCTTCCTGATCAGGCCAAATCCCCATTTTTTGGCTCTTAGAGCACTTGGTCTTTCTCCTGTTTGTTCTTCTGAGTGCACTCCTGTCCTGCAAGGTTGGCATGGTCATTCAGTTACTGTCTGCATCCTCCATGAGACTGTGAGCCTCCTGGAAGCAGGATCCCAGGGTGATTGTGTTCTCTGCTGTGCTTCTCGTGTCTAGCATGGTGTTTGACACCCAGTAGGTGCCCATACAAACTTACTGATTAATGAATATTTTATCTCACAGGAGTTAGAATTGTAAGAACCTTACAGTGATTCTTAACATTGAGGGGTTAGAGTCAAGAAGGGTAGAATCCTCCTTGATGGATGTGGCCATCAAGAGCATCACAGGCCTTCAGAATTGGTATGCAACCTCTTTGGTGACTTTGGATTTTTTTCATGATTATGGGAAAGAGTGCATCACTTTCATCATATTCTAAAAGGAGAAAGTGACTTTAAAATGTTAATCAGCACTTGAGGGAGACTTGGAGATCTTATTTTTGTTCGTTTTATCATTCTTTAAGATTGAGCTACTCACACGACCTTTTGCTTCTTTGGTAACATGGCATGATATTTATGAAGGCCCAGAAGGACTGTGCTTAGTGATAACATTAAGCACATTCAGAAACACTAGGAGTTGCAATGAATTTGAATGAGAATTCAAATTGAATTTGTTGGGTTTTTTCCTTTAAAGAGCAGAGACCTGGCCACCAGCAGGTGAAAATTAAATTGCAGAGAGAGGACGATAGGTACAGACTTATTGCTAAAATTCAGTGAGTGGTCCAGTGGGAATCCATGACTGTTGGAAATTAATGCAGAGTGACAGATTGATGCTTTGAGCAGAATTTTTTTTCTCTCACACAAACAAGTCTGTAATTAAAGCATTTTATGTTTATATAGTTGTCACATCCAATAATTTAAAATTATCCTAATTTAAAACAGCATTTAAGAAACTCTAATTAGACTGTTAATATTATGAATTTTCAAGTACTCATGTTCTCTTTCCCTGATTAAAATTAAGAGGGAAAAAAATGCCCCACATCAGCCAGCCAGTACCTGATTCTAGACGTGATAGTTAACTTAAGGTGAGCATATGGTTTATATACTCTGAAAACAGGGAGAAAAATCCTACATTCCTTGCTCAATTTCTCATTCAAGTCAGGGAGCAGATTATTAATTTTCTCAAGTAGTTTTGATCATGTCATAAAATAAGAGTTTAGCTTTAAGGAATTAATAAAAGTCAGTAGCTCCCGAGAAGTCACTGATTTAAAAATCTTGTCCATCTCAGAAAAAGTGGGGGGAAGAGTAAACACAATGTAAAAAAGATTAGAATGTATTTGTTTCAATACTGTGCTTTAAAATGAAGGTGGAAATAGATTTGATGTCTATGTATATGGAGAGAAGGGTCATTTTTTTCTTGATTACAACCCCCAAGAGAAATGCGGATGGCTATCAGTCAAATCTCCATCACTTTGACTGCAAAAGTTGTGCCAATTAAAGACGGTTGGAGCTCTCCAAGTTCAGAATGATGTTGCCAGACTTTTTCTTCAATTATTCTGAAGCGCTAAATGTGAAAACAAATCTCTTAGATTACCACAGGGCTGGAAAAAGAAGAGCTGGAAGAGCCAGCAACAAATCACAACAAAGCATAGAAGTGTCACCTTCCTGATATAAGCATGGGCAGGGTTTCTGCAGAAGGATTTTTCAGATGGAAAGGAAGGGGAGCCATTTCCATTTCCTATCACCCAGCAGTTTTATTCTTCAGAATATTCTCAAGAGAAACTCTGAAGCTTGTACAACTAGAGATGTGTACCCGATAGTTTGCCACCATCTTGATAACAGTGGAAGTCCAAAAACAATCCAAATGCCCATTAGTTGCAGACTGGTTGACTCAATAGAGAGTCTTCATACAGTGCCATTGTGTGATAGATTAAATAAACTACAGGGTGACACCACAATATGGATTGAGTTTGGTGATGTATGATTAAGTGAAAAGAGTAGGTTCCAACATACTATACCTTTTTATTAAGTTGAAAGTAAGATGGTGCAAGTGAACCAAATAAAAAGAAAAGCAAGGGAACAATGAGCATGGAATTTAGGGTGCTGGTTACTCTGGGCAGGTGTGGAAGAGGCAAGGATTTGAGATAAGGAAACACCACCTGTGGTGGGTTATCTTCAAGGTCTTGGCTTTGGTTTTGGGTGATGAGTATGTAGGTGCTTGTGACATGATTAAAAATAAAAGAAACTGAGGGGCCATGTATGAACCAAGGATGAATGTATATCTTGAACTCAAAGAAGCAGTTCAAGGGGGAATAAAAACAACCCAAAGGATACTTAATGAACTTCCTCATGCTGAGGCTGAGAGTGGGTTGGAAGAGGAGCCAGGAAGATTCTGTCAAGTCACTATTGGTTTTCTTTCATGAAAAAAAAAATGATATATTAAAATAAAGAAAATGAAACTTCAAAATTCAGAGACTTGGGATTAAAAAAAAATGAGAGAAGTTAAAAATAAAAGCTCTATTTTTTCCCAGAAGAATTATAGAGAATTAAAACTGGGGCCTTGTATATCCTATTCTTTGAGGCCAACTCAAACTCTCACTTCTTTTATGCAGACTTAATATTTTTGAGCTCATTATAAAGAATAAAAATTTTAAACATACACAAAATTACAATAGTGTGCTAACTCCCATTTGTACACATCTCCCAGATTCAATAGTTACATTATGCTGCTGCTGCTGCTAAGTTGCTTCAGTCGTGTCTGACTCTGTGTGACCCCATAGACGGCAGCCCACCAGGCTCCCCCGTCCCTGGGATTCTCCAGGCAAGAACACTGGAGTGGGTTGCCATTTCCTTCTCCAAAGCAGGAAAGTGAAAAGTGAAAGTGAAGTCGCTCAGTCCTGTCTGACTCTTAGTGACCCCATGGACTGCAGCCTACCAGGCTCCTCCATCCATGGGATTTTCCATGCAAGAGTCCTGGAGTGGGGTGCCATTGCCTTCTCTGAGTTACATTATGAGCACACTATAATTTTGCTGACTCTTTCATACTTCTCTGGTGTTTTTGAAGCAAATTCCATTACATATTTTACATGTAAACATAATAGGATGTGTCCCTAAAAACTAGTTTATGTGTCTAGAAACAAATTTCCACTTGGATGATTTCTTGTTTTATAATCTATCCCAAGATCATTTTATTAACACAGTTTAGTTTCAGAAATCTATTTGCATGTAATTCATTTTATGTTAGGTGTAAAAAAAAGGGCTCAATACAGATTTTCTAGATAGAAAATTATGTCATCTGTAAATGAAGTTTTATCTCTTTCATTTAAATATTCACATCTTATTTCCTTTCCATGTCTTATTGCATTGGCTGGGTCTTTCAGACCAGTGTTGAGTAATTCTGGTGATTCTAATCAACATTGTTCTGTCTTTAATGGAAATGCTTAGAAAATTTCAGAATATGGAATTTACTGTAGGTTGATACTGTTTGTCAAGGAGTTTCTTTTTCTTTTTACCTCATTAAATGTTTTTTGAAAATTAGAAATAAATATTGAATTTTATCAAATATGTTTGTATCATGTATTTAGAGAATGATACAGGTTTTCTTCTTTCTTCTGTGTTAGAAATAACATTAATGAATTCCCTAACGTTGAACTATTCTTGCATTCCTGGAATAAAATTTACTTGCTTGGGATTTATTATTCTTTTAATACAATATTATTTAGAGTTGATCATCCATATTATTAGGTAAGATGGCTCTGTACTACTCTTTGATTTAGGTTTCAGGAAAGGTTAGCCTTCAGGATTCCTTGGAAAGATTTTTGTGTGTGTGTGCTTTAGAAATATTAAGTAGCATGTAACTCATTTTTAAAATCATCTAGACGATGTCATTTTGGAGATCAAGTTATGCTGCTCTTCTTCCTATTTGCAATCTTCCACCAAATATTTAATATTTCTCCAAGCTTTACAAAAGACAGTTGCATTGAGAATGAAGTTTGTGTTTAGCAAATCCTCCAGGGATCGGGACCTGTGTGCCTTAGAAGGCAGCAGGAGTTACAAATAACAAAAAAAAAAAATTTTTTTTCTACAGAATACTGAAATTTAAGCCAAGGCATTTATTTATTTTTAAACTTTTATGTATTTATATATTTATTTTTGGCTGTGCTGAGTCTTCATTGTTTCTCTTTGCAGACTTTTCTCTAGCTGCAGCGACCAAGGGCTACTCTGTAGATGTGCTCGGATGTCTCCTCCTCTTGTTGTGGAACACACTCTAGGCACTAGGGCTTCAGTAGTTGTGACTTGAAGGCTTAGTGGGGATGTGGGATCCTCCCAGACCAGGGTTTGAACCCATGTTCCCTGCATTGGTGGGCAGATTCTTAATCACTGGTCCACCAGGAACGCCCCACCAAGGCATTTACTTATGTGTGGACCAAGAGTGAGTGTGTTCTTCAGTGCCATTTGCCTTCAGCATACACGAAGTCATATCTGGAATCAAGTAGAACAGCACCATGTCTCCAGCCCATTATAGTGAGGTGTGAGCCTGCCTGTATAGATTAATGCTCTAGCCAGCTTCCCAGTTAACACACTCATTAATTTGTCTCCATCGAGAGTAGATCTTTGTCTCTACTTACTTACCTAGTCTCTTACCTCTTCTGAGAGGTATAAGAAATCTTTTTCTTTCTGTTTGGTTGGAGAATGTTGCTATATGAGTTTTTCTTTTTCCTTTTTGGACTGTTCTGTACCCTACTTTTAGTATTATTCATTGGGTACTAAAAATATTTATATCAGTCCACTGTGTATATAAGCTACTATCAAGGTTCCAACAACTTTTAAGGGGAGAGTCTAGTGATCAAAGAAGCAAAGTCTTATTCCAAAATGGCATTTGTTTGGGAAGTCACAGCCCTCGAGAGAATTGTCTTGGTCTTCCCCCTGAGCCTGTTACCCTGCCGCCCACTGGACCCTGCTTCCCTCCACGACTCCCTCCACTCCTATCCTGGGCTTGGCACGATATTACTCTGCTTTCTTCATAATTTTTATCACTTGTTGAACTCTCAAATTTGTTGGTGTACCTATTAATTATCTGTCTCGCCTCCGAAATACAAACACTCTGAGGGGCTTTGTCAGTCTTATACTCCATTGCATTCTGGGTGCCTAGATTAACTTAGCACTTAATAAATGAATACAGGGCCAGGGGTGAGGGTCTGGAGGCCCAGGATCAGCTGTCCCCCAAGAGGCCTCCTGTGGCAGCAGGGTCCCGGAGATCTCTCACCAGGCAAGGCAGGTCATGGCCTCCCCAAGACTTGCATGGTGACGATGGCGTGGGCTTTCCCAGCAGGGTTGGGGGATGCTATGTGTTCAGAATTGTAAGAGTTTTCCTAATTCCTTTAAAGAGGTAAAGAAGGAGAATGACACCAGCCAAGGAATCCTTGAAAAAAGCCGCCTGCCTATTGTCTGTTCCCATTTCTCTCCTCATTCACTGTGCTAAGCTTTTCAGATGTGGACGTGTGGCTTTCTGAGAGCAGGAAGAGCTCTCGGTGTAATCAGAGGCCCGGTGATGACAGAGAACATTCCGTACCTGTCTTTGATTACTTGGGTAAGCTTAACCTCAATTAAGGAGACAGAGTGTTCACCTGATGGGTTTGCGGTGGGCAGATGGCGCTCACACAGCTGTTCCAGGATGCCAGGTGGAGGGAGGGCGTTGAGATGGAAGTGAGGGCACCCTCTTCTCAGGGAGTCACCGTGCCATCTGCTCCAAGGTGACTGTGTTTCAAAGGAGGCACGTTAACTTGTTCAGGGAATGGCTTTGCAGGACAGACGTTGCTGTGTAAGTCACCTGTTGGGGTGTGAACGTGTTTAAAGGGAGGGGAGCAGTTTACTCCCTCCCACTGACGAAAGCAGGAAAAGAACATGGCGCAGTGTGTGCGCATGGAATGTTCTCACGATTGACCCGAGGCCTGTGAAGAGAGTGGGAAATTGTTTCCTTTTCAGATGGGAGGCTCGGGCAGCCAAACCAGAGATGTAGTTGTGTGATCTAAAACAGAATGCAGGGGAGAGAAGGAAAAAAAAAATCAGGTGGTTCCAGTTACCTTTGGAGATAATGAACAAATGGCAGTACACTTTTCATTTGCTCCGTGGCTATGTGTGACTGCTTTGCCATTCGGAGTGGAATTTTCCACCTGAGCCAATGGATTAACTCCTGCTTATTTAGCTAATCCATTTTACTTTTGGGGTGTCACCTGCTCTTCCATTCAGCAAACTGAGTATTTAGAAAGCTTCGTGCTGGATGCGATCAAAGATACAAGGACAAATCAGATAAAATTCCTTCTTCTCACATGATTAGGCTGGTGGCAGGGGTCAGACACATAAATACACAGTCTGATTTTGGTAAATTCTAGGAGAGCTCCTTCTCTCTGTGTGCTTTGAGGTTGTCTGAATCTGGGCTAGAGGATGAATGTGGATTCCATCCTTTTCTGATTGAACTTAAACTCCTGCCATTCCAAATGAAATTCTTTAAGAAACTTCTACTTATCTAACTTCTGAGTTCCTTGTTTAATAACAAGAATAGAAAATAAGTGAGTTCTGGGGGGAAGGAGTATGGGTGGCTTTGTTGGCGGGGAAGAAGGGGGAGCCAACTGGGGAGAAAGAGAGGAAGGGATGTCTGTATAGGAAGACTAGCTAATGTCAAGGAAGAAAAGGAATCTTAAAGCCATTTAGCCCTCAGGGTGATTCTGGGGAAAGAACTATGATTGTACTGCAGAGGGGACCTGTGGGGTGAGGCAGAAGGTGTGTAGCCCAGGGAGATGGGGAATTACAGGGAGGAGGAGCTGGACTCTGTTCAACTGTCTTGAACTGTCTTGGGGCAGGGACTTTGCTCATTTTAACCCACCTTTCTGTCTACTGGCTCACAGAGTAGTGTGGAACTGACTGGTATGGGCACTGAAGCCTGATGAGCCCTGTTCTGAAGTTTTGGACTTTCATGGCAAGCTGGTGGAAAGGGGGATGGTGGGTCTTTTCTTTGGGGCTCACTGCCTGCGGGAAGCCCAGTGATGCATTATACCAGAAAGAGTTCTGTCACCAGCCTTCCTTCACTGCAAGTGGCTTTCTGTCCCATTTGTACAAACCTCACATGCTCCCTTTGTCTGTTGTGTTTGTCCTCTGCTGCTGTGTGTGGTATTTCCCGTGGTTTGGTCATGGAGATGGTTTTTAAAAATGTGTTCCTGTTGTCAGACCAAATTGTGAGCTGAAACTGAATCTCCCTTTAGGCAGAAATACGGATGCCATGTTGCCTTCTGTGCGGCACTTTTAAATCATCCTCTTGTCAACAACTGAGTTTACTGTTTATCCCATTTTCTTCACTCTCATCTGAGCTGAATTTGAAAAGTCAAAATATTTATAGATAACAGGAGAAAGATAGTACTACAGAGGTCTGTGCTTACTTTTCCCATCTGCTATGCTGCACTTTGTGCTCCATTTTCTGATATGCAAAGCTCCAGAGAATGGTGACAACATAGCCCTTACCTGTATGATTGGTTAAGCTACAGCTTACGAGGGTCTATTAGCATCTCAGGATTGTGTCTCTTAAAACAGGAGGCTTGGTCTCCATTAGCCCTTACCTTGCCCATTATAATGTGGTTGATTGATTGTTCTGAGCTGAATATCTGGCCAAAGTGAAGGAAATAGGAATATTTCTCTTGGAAACTGCAGTTCATAATCTAACAGAGGAGTATTGTTAACAGATGAGTCATCTTTACAGATGTTGGGAAGGTCTAGGAACTTCAGTCCTTGATGTTCTGTAGGGACGAGTTGAATGAGGAGATGATGGATGCAGAAAGAGAGAGAAGGCAGAGAGGCGAGTAGAAAAAGGGATCTGAGCTTCTGTTGTTTTCCTCCTCTTCCTCCTTCTTCTGCCCCCTCCTTTGTAGTTCTCTGTCCCCTCCCACGTCTTTCCTTCTAGACGACCTCCTCATCTTTTGTGATATGCATCAATCTGGCCTCCCTGGGCTTCTCTAGTCTGCCAGTTATGTCCAGTAGCACCAGTCAGCTCAACTGAAGCAGACCGTTCTTTCATCTCCCAGTCTTCTTGGTCTGGTCCTTTGGTGGGGGGACATGTTCTGCACTCTTTGTAGTGTGAGTGGGTCTGTAAATCATTGGAACCTCCTGTCCCAGTCTGATCAAGTAGAGAAACCATCCTCTGGGTCCGATATTTTGACTTAGAGTGGATATATGATCATTTTGACTCAAGCAGAACTGTCATAAAGCCTTCCCTGGGAGTGACTGTAGAGAGATAGGTTTTTTTTTTTTTTTTTGAGGTTGCTAAACTGAAGTAGATGAGAGCCTGTCATGGCTATTTTCCCTGGCACTTAAGAGGTTGGAATGTAAAGGCAAGAATTAAAAATAGAACTATGAGTTGGAGAAAGAGAAACAGCTCTGATGCCATGGTACCTCTTCCTGAATTCTTGGATCTCTTACCATGACAATAGCCTGTTCAGCACCCGAATTTCCCCAGATACAGGATCCAAGAGACATCCTTTTCCTTGCACATTTGGTCCTGTTCAACAACATATCCATAAGACATTTGGTCTACACCACAGGGCCTTTCATATTTGATTCTATCCAAAACCATGGACCAAATATCTTTATGAATATTTTGGACAGGACCAAATGTCCACCAGCCATCCTTTTTGTTTAAGCTGATTTGAACTGTGTTTCTATTATGAACTGATATTAGCACAAGAAAGAGCAAATGGCAGAGTAGTGAAAGGTTGTTGCTGAACCACGAAAAGATGCCGGGATTCTTGGCCTCCAAAAGAGAAGAATTCATTCTGGGCCCAGAGGCGAGGCTTGATCACTCAGAGCTTTTGTATAATAAAGTTTTATTAAAGTATAAAGGAGATAGAGAAAGCTTCTGACATAGACATCAGAAGGGGGCAGAAAGAATACCTGCCTGCTTGTTTTAGCTGGATGTTATATAGTTACTAGCAGTCTGTTAATGAAAGACAGGAATGTCTTAAAACTCAGAGAATGGCACCAGGCCCCTCATCCATAAAATGTATTTTGGGATAATCTTAGCACCAGATGAATCATCCCAGGCCATAAAACAATTGACTTGAATCTTGTAGAAAGGCAGATTACCATAGAAATAGTTTCGTTTACATAGATTAGGGGAACAATGTCTAAGTATAACATACTCCTTTGTCAAATCTGTTCTGAGACATTAGGCAAACCGACTTGAAGACAGAGTCTGGGGTAAATGCATAGTACATTAACATAGCTTAAGACAAACATTTCCATAAGAAGAATGCATTGGTTAACTCAAGGTTTGAGAATAGTTAACTTCAGGTGGAACCAGGTGTCATTATGGCAACACAGTATTTTAACAGAAACCTCTTTTTAAATTTGTATAGAGAAGGGGAAAAAATGTATCACTAGTTTGTTTCCTCCTGCTGCTTAAGAGAGAGAAAAAATGTCTGACACTTGCAGCCTATTTCCTCAGCTTGGAGACCCCTGGCCTTCCTGCCTGTTACCCTCTCAGTAGAGAGGCTTTCTGCATGTATCCTCAGGTTAACTAGAGTTTGTTCTCGTTAGCTGCTACCAATAAAATCTTAACCAATACTTTGGGAAAGTAGTATATTTGAAGATGGCCACCTGCACAACCATGGCCAGTGCTCTGCTTTGTCATGTGTCCAAAGTGTGAATGCAGTCCCGTGGAGTTGTTTATAAAGGCTGTTTAATTGGTCTCATGTCCACTCTGGTCTCCATTTATATAAACTCACTCTTTGTGTCAGATCTTGTCTGTTAACACTCAGCAGTCCCCCTGCTCTTCTTCCTTTCCTTTTGTATTCCAGAGGCTAAGATCCTGGAAATTAAAATTCTTGAACTCCTAACCAGAGGGTTTCCGTTAGATTCTGCAAATAAGAGTCACTTGGGTGAGGTATGGAAGGGACAGCTACTCTCCAGATCAGCTGTGGAAAGGTGTGTAGGTGTCAGCAGGGGGCAGATAGAGGGGTTTGGGGTAGTTTCTCGGGTTTTCCTGGAAGTCTCTTCAGTACTGCAGGCAACCGACATGATTAGCAGGAGCTTCAAGCTGTTTCTAGGTGTCCTCTGGAGGACTAACTATTGGAGCTACTGGTGGCTGAAATTATTGGCAGCAGCTCCCTTCTGATTCCTGACTTTTCTCATTTCCTGAGAGCCAGCAACCTTCCTGACCATTGCTCATGTAGTCCTCCCAGTGTTAATGTAGGCCTCCAATTTCCTATATTCAATCCCTTCTTCACTGAGATACCTAAAGTGACTTCTGTTCATCTGACAAAACCTGATTGAATCATTTTCTCTTAGATCATGATATGGAGAAGGACCAAGAAAGATCATGCAGTGATGGTCAAAATGATCATCCTTCAACTCTGAAAAATGGGAAGACCCCATTGTCTTTCCTCCTGCTAAAGTGGAAGTATCAAATCTAGTCCTCTCAGAGGCCTCGAGGGAAATGATCTGTTGTATTACACACTCAGAAAGCTAAGTCTCTTTAGAAGGAGGTAGGGTTCTCAGGATTACTTGTCTGGATGGGAAGAACTCATTGTGTACGTCTGTTGAATTCTAGTTATAAATGAAGGGGAAAGTGGGCCATTGGTCCAAATCCCAAATTACAAAGATTGTGTCCTGGCTTTGGGAATTTGATTGGTTCAGCTGCTTGGAACAGTGCAGTCTTCTTGCTTCTCTTTGAAAAGTGAAAGTTGCTCAGTTGTGTCTGACTCTTTGCGACCCCATGGGACTTATACAGTCCATGGAATTCTCCAGGCTGGAATACTGGAGTGGGTAGCCTTTCCCATCTCCAGGGGATCTTCCCAACCCAGGGATTGAACCCAGGTCTCCCACACTGCAGGTGAATTCTTTACCAGCTGAGCCACAAGGGAAGCCCAAGAATACTGGAGTAGGTAGCCTATCCCTTCTCCAGATATCAAACTGGGGTCTACTGCACTGCAGGCGGATTCTTTACTAACTGAGCTATGAGGGAAGCCATTGCTTCTCTTTGGCTGTGTTAAATTTTGCCCTTGAATGTCATGAACACTGCATTGCCATCCCTCAGTGACCTCTTGAGTATTAGTCAGGGTTTATTAGGCTTTGCTGCAGTAACCAACAACTCCAGCATCTCAGGAGCTTATGGTTTTTCATCATGACTCCCAGTCCATGTCTGCCTAGATAGCTCTCCTGGGCAGCATTCCTTCAAGCAGTGATGTGGGGCCCAAGCTTTGTCCACAGTGCGGTGACCCCACTCTCAGACCTTGCATTGTCACTGTTGAAGGGGTGAGAAAGGACCAGGATCACACAGTGGTTTTGTTTTCAGGCCTGGCTATGTCAGATATTGCTGCAACCTGCATTATGTTGGCCAGAACCTAGTCATAAGGCAGGCTTGGAAGTGTGCTCTTTCAGTGTTTTTAAAGCATTTGACTCTGTGTGTGCTAAGTTGCTTTAGTCATGTCCTACTCTGTGTGATCCCATGGGCTGTAGCCCGCCAGGCTCCTCTGTCCTTGGGATTCTCCAGGCAAGAATGCTGGAGTGGGTTACCACGCCCTCCTCCAGGAGATCTTCCTGACCCAGGGATCGAACCTGTGTCTCTTATGTCTCCTGCATTGGCAGGCGGGTTCTTTACCACTCGCATCACCTGGGAAATCCTACTAGCCTTAGCCAAATTCTGCCAGAAAGTCATTCCTTCTGTGTTCCATTTTGCTCTCTACCTCACAAACATGGCCCGACTTTAACAGGTTTTTCTGCCCAAAGGGCCCTTTCGCTTTTGTTGTTTTCTTTATCTAGATCAATTAGGTCCTTATTCGTCTTACTTGGATGAGGTCAAAATGAACAGTGTTTAATCACACTGCTTATAACAATTAGTGATTAATTATCTTTTATCTTAATTGCATGGGGAGAGGAGGAAGCCTGACTTTGCTGGCTCCCTGATGCAGCATTGCCTTGTCATTCCATCATTAGGCATCCGCTTTGACTCTGCAGAACAGCTCGCATCTGTAGTCCACACCAGAGGTTCTTAAACCGTAACGTGCATCAGAATCAGCTAAAGAGCCTTGTTGCTGTTGTTCAGTCGCGAAGTCGTGTCTGACTGTTTGCAGCCTCATGAACTGCAGCACTCTGTGCTCCTCTGTCCTCTACTATCTCCCAGAGTTTGGTCAAATTCATGTCTGTTGAGTCAGTGAGGCCATCTAACTATCTCATGCTTTGCTGCCCTCTTCTCCGTTTGCCTTCAACCTTTCCCAGAATCAGGGTCTTCTCCAAAGAGTCAGCTCTTTGCATCAGGTGACCGCAGTATTCGAGCTTCAGCATCAGTCCTTCCAATGAATATTCAGGGTTGATTTCCTTTAGGATTGACTGGTTTGATCTTGTCACAATCCAAGGTGCTCCCAAGTGTCTTCCCCAGCATCACAATTTGAAAGCGTCAATTTTCAGTGCTTACTATAACAGAAATTGCTGGGCCCTCCCCTGGAGTTTCAGATTCCATTTGCTACAGACTGGGGTCTGAGAAAATGTGCATTTCTACCAAGTTCCCAAGAGATGCTGGTGATGCTGGTCTGGGGATCATCCTTGGAGAACCGTGGGTGTATACCATGTATTTTAGCATGAAATTTTGTGTTATGTTAAATTGTTTGCTATTTTTTTTTTCACATTCAAATCTATCCATTTTGAGTAGCAGCTGTGTGCAGGAGCTTTTGCCACCTGGTGTTATGGTTATCAATTATATTTCAAGGGCATTATTTTTATGTGTAATTTTTTTTATCATATTAGTAGGTAATCACTCCATACTTTTTAACTGATTGGTGTGAACTAATGCAATTGACTCCTATTATCTCATCTTTACTTAAAACAATAAGCGATTGTCAAAATGAACTTGGACAATGTGCAAACATGGTGAGTGGGATTGATGATGAAAACCTATGATGTAGTCCTTTGACCTCTCAGGTTGTCTTGTGGGCATAGAGAATCTGACTCTGTTATCTCAACATCAGCCTTAAGCAACTTAATAAACATGGCATGTGAGTCGTTCAGTTTCATGTCCTTGGACATTCTAAGTCCAAGGTATTGCAAAAGTATTATAAGTAATTAGTCATGGCTCTTAATAAAAAGACATTTTGACTTTACACAGATTTTAAAGGAAGTGAACCGCTCACCCTCCAGACTATGTTTAACTCAATAAAGAGGCTCAGAGATTTTAATTTTGCCCTGATGCTTCTTGCCCAAAGGTGAATTTTACTCAAGGGTATTGATCTTGTTTTATTTTAATGCTCAGTATGTTTGCTGTGGGATACTTTGGTTCCACAAAGGACCCATGAGTTGGAAGTCATGAAATGTTCTATAACTATCTCAGTTACCTGCAAATGATTATTGTTCTGATAACATTTCCGGTTTGGGCTCATTTTTCTGAAACATTTTATAACTAATTTTCTATTATCTTAAATTTCACTTCATATTAAAAATCAACTCTTGTTAGCACTATGGATAGAAATTTTATGTAATATAAATTTGGTCTGAAATTTTTTTCAAGTTTCTCTGAAAACATTTTTGAAGATGAGACATATTTATACAATAAAAGAACTCAAACCACAGCAAGCCCCTCCCCTTCCCTCCTCCCCTCTTTCCCACCACCTATTTTTTTTTTTTTTTTTCATGTTTAACATGTTCAAACATATTTCTGGCTCAAGTTGCAAAAATATGTTCAAATGTTTTTTGCAATTCCCACATATTGGGAATGTGCCATGAGAAGAAATTTTCTATTTAATGTTATTTCACTTTATATCTAGCTCTGTGTAGGAACAGCCTTTGGCTCTTTCTTCAGCACTGCCATATTTTTTCCCCTCAAATTGGGACTCCTTTTTGATCTTCTAGAATTCTACAGGGGATAAATATGCATGTAGATAAAAGGAAACACACGAATAAAATATATTTAGACTTTCTAAAACCTTTGACGATACTTGCATAAAAAACTTCTTAAAGGTTTAATCACTATAGCCTTGCCTGGTATTATGTTTTCAATGGTGGCAAGAAGTATAGAAAGAAAATGAAGTCATAAAGGGTATTTCTCTGGGAGGAAAAATGAATTCATAGGAATCATTTCCAGGATAAATTAGAGGTAATGGTCTTCAAGGGTTTCACTGGTGACTCAGTGGTAAAAAAAAAAATCTGCCTGCAACGAAGGAGACCTGGGTTTGATCCCTGGGTTGGGAAGATCCCCTGGGGAAGGGAATGGCACCCCACTCCAGTATTCCTGCCTGGAGAATTCCATGAATAGAGGAGCCTGGCAGGCTACAGTCCATGGGATTGCAAAGAGTCAGACAGGACTGAGTGACTAACACACACACACACACACACACACACACACACACACACACACACTTTGAAGGTAATTCATTGGCCTTCCAGATTCCAAGTTGATTGGGTATTTTGAGGCTACATGAATGCTACAAAAATTAATACATGAGTTATGTGTGGATACTTATAAGGGAATATGTATGTGAGTGAATTCTCACATCTTATTCTGAGGAAATTCTTGGTTAAAGAAAATTGAACCAAGGTCTGTATTGTAAAATCTTGTGGATATCTGAGAATAGACAGAATATGTAGTATTTCCCAAATCTATTTGATCATGAAACTTTGTTTAATCATACTGCTCATCACAGTGTGATTGTCTTAATTGCATGGGGAGAGCATTTCTAACAGTTCATGTCAGCTAGCAATCTATAGCTGACAGTTTCGGAGGTGTTGGTCTAAGTTACTGTTATTGGGTGACTGTCATTCTTAGGAGCTATTGTGAAAGTGAAAGTCGCTCAGTGGTGTCTGACTCTTTGCAACCCCATGGACTATGCAGTCCATGGAATTCTCCAGGCCAGCATACAGGAGTGGGAAGCCATTCCCTTCTCCAGGGGATCTTCCCAACCCAGGTATCGAACCCAGGTCTTCTGCATTGCACTTGCAGGTGGATTCTTTACTAACTGAGCTATCAGAGAAGCCCAGTATTGTAGATCAATTAAAACAATTGTTCTGAGCTTTAAATGATCAACCAGTGTCGAGAACTATCAAAAAGGCTATTGAGAACAAGGTAGAAAATCCTATACATCATTTGTCACTCAAAGTCATGGTTCTTTTGTACCTACTTTATCAGAAAGAGTTCTATTAAGATTTAATGGCAATTGCTTCCCTAGATTAAATCTTTTTCTCCCCTGGAGAACTTTGGTTCTTCAGTTTTCCCCTTTCTCTATAATCATCAGTCTTACCCTCACTAGAGATTAATTCCCATTTTTATGCATCTGAAATGTACAGGAGCACCCTCCCTTGTCACCAGAGTGTCCTCTAGCTGCCGCAGCTTTCTGTTCCCTTTCATTGTCAAACTTCTCAAAACATCTGTCGACATAAGCTGACTCAGTTTTCTCATCTCCTGTTCACTCTCCAGTCTAGTTTCCCCGCTACCACTATCCTGAAACTTCCTTTTTATTTATTTATTTTAAAAAATTTTATTTATTTATTTTTCACTTTACAATATTGTATTTGTTTTGCCATACATCAACATGCATCTGCCACAGGTGTACACATGTTCCCCATCCTGAACCCCCCGCCCACCTCCCTCCCCATACCATCCCTCTGGGTCATTCCAGTGCACCAGCCCCAAGCTTCCTGTATCCTGCATCAAACCTGGACTGGTGATTCATTTCTTACATGATATTATACATGTTTCATTGCCATTCTCCCAAATCATCCCCACCTCCCTCTCCCACAGAGTCCAAAAGACTGTTCTATACATCTGTGTCTCTTTTGCTGTCTCATACAGGGTTGTCGTTACCATCTTTCTAAATCCTGTATATATGCGTTAGTATACTGTATTGGTGTTTTTCTTTCTGGCTTACTTCAGTCTGTATAATAGGCTCCAGTTTCATCCACCTCATTAGAACTGATTCAAATATATTCTTTTTAATGGCTAAGTAATACTCCATTGTGTATATGTACCACAGCTTTCTTATCCATTCATCTGCTGATGGACATCTAGGTTGCTTCCATGTCCTGGCTATTATAAACAGTGCTGCAATGAACACTGGGGTACACGTGTCTCTTTCAATTCTGGTTTCCTCGGTGTGTATGCCCAGAGCAATCTATAGATTCAGTGCAATCCCTATCAAGCTACCAACGGTATTTTTCACAGAGCTAGAACAAATAATTTCACAATTTGTATGGAAATACAAAAAACCTCAAGTAGCCAAAGCAATCTTGAGAAAGAAGAATGGAACTGGAGGAATCAACCTGCCTGACTTCAGGCTCTACTACAAAGCCACAGTCATCAAGACAGTATGGTACTGGCACAAAGACAGAAACATAGATCAATGGAACAAAATAGAAAGCCCAGAGATAAATCCACGCACCTATGGACACCTTATCTTTGACAAAGGAGGCAAGAATATACAGTGGAGAAAAGACAATCTCTTTAACAAGTGGTACTGGGAAAACTGGTCAACTACTTGTAAAAGAATGAAACTAGAACACTTTATAACACAAGATACACAAAAATAAACTCCAAATGGATTAAAGATATAAACATAAGACCAGAAACTATGAAACTTCCTTTTTTAAAGTCACCAAGGAATTGCTGATAATGAAAGGAAGCGCCGTTACTAGTCATGCGTAGGTAATAGCATTACCTGCTCTGCTGTACTAATGCCCGTCAATCACGATTGAGGGTTACTCCAAGTGATATTAACTCCCTGGAACTTCTGCCTTGCTCAATTTAAGAAGGCGTGTGGGTGGAGGTTCCTTAAAAAACTAAGCCTAGAACTACCACATAATGCAGCTATCCTATTACTGGGCATATATCTGGAAACAATCATAATTCAGAAAGATACATGCAGCCCAGTATTCATTGCAGGACTATTTATAATAGTCAAGACAGGGAAGCAGTCTAGATGTCCACCAACAGAGGAATGGATAAAGAAGATGTGGTTCATATATACAATGGAATACTACTCAGTCATAAAGAAAAAAAATAAAGCCATTTGTATAGGTGGACTTAGAGATTATCATACTGAAAGGTTGCAGCTGTGAGCTGTGTGCTCTGCCAGGAGTCATGACCTCTGGAGAAGAGGATTTTGGTCTGGGGCCAGAGACGAGGCTTGACCACTTAGAGCTTTTTGTGTAACATAATTTTATTAAAGTATAAAAGAGATAGAGAAAGCTTTTGACATAGACATCAAAAGGGGACAGAAAGAGTGCCTGCCTGTTAGTTTTTAGCAAGGGGTTTTATGTCTGTTAGCAAGATAAGAGATTGTCTATAATCAGATAAGAGAAACACCTCAAGGCCAGGGAGTTTTGCCAGGCCCCTCTCCCACAATCTGCAATTTTGAGATGAGAATAGCACAAGATGTGTAATCCCCAGCCATAAAACAATTGACAAGAATGCTGGTTTGTTGAGCCATTATGAGCCCAAGGTTTGAGAAAAGAAAAAAAAAAAAAAAAGATTAGTCTTGGGTGGAATCAGGTGTTGTCAGCAGAGATCGGGAAAAAACTTGTCTGCGGCTTGCAGTGTATTTCCTCCTGCCACTTGGGGACCTCTGGCCTTCCTACCTGTTAACCCTCTCAATACTAAGCAGAGTAAGTCAGAGAAAGATCACTCATGTGTGGAATCTAATTTCACAAATGATACAAATAAACTTATTTACAAGACAGGCACAAACTCACAGATTTTGAAAACAAACTTATGTTTACTAAAGGGGGAAACATGGAGGGGAGGGATAAATTAACTGATGATTAACATACACACCCTACTGTATAAAAATAGATTACCAGCAAGGACCTGCTGTATAGAACAGGGAGCTCTAATATTCTGTAATAAACCATATGGGTAAAGAATCTGAAAAATAATTAGCATATGCATTACTTAATCACTTAGCTGTGTAACTGAAACTAACACAGCATTGGAAATCAACTATACTCCAATAAAGTGAAAACCAGAAACACATGTAGAAGCCAGCATTAGGTCTACCCAGAATGTTGAGTGCAGAAGGCATGTATTGGGTTGGCCAGAAAGTTCATTTGGGTTATGGAAAGACCCAAATGCCCTTCTTGGCCAACCCAATATTCAGATGTCAACATCTGTGACAGCCAGCAGCAGGATAAGCCTGGAGTATCTTCTGATGTGCAGGACTCTGAAGTTCCTGCTGTTAGTCTGCTCTCATCTGTTCAGAGATCAAGCCACACCTATGAGCAGAATCTGGCCAAAGAGGCTCAGTGAATGAATCTGGGGAAGGACTTGGAAAAGCTTAACATTCTTGAACTTGCTTGGGCTCCCTTGAATAAGGTACCTGACGTAACCTTGATGGGGAGAGTTTACAGGAGGTTTGAGATAGACTCCTGACAACAGTATCAGCATCTGACTGGCTGATTATAGTGGGGAATTTAATGTATTAGTTGGCAGCGGTGCCAAGGGACCAGAAAACTCTACAGCTGTTGTTGGCTCTGGCCCAGCATGTGCACCCAGTTCTAGCCCAGAAACGCCAGTGTTCTCCTGTGTTACAAGTTATTTTGCAGAGGACTGCTCAGAGGGGTCTCGTGGGATCACAGTCACTCCATGTTGACTTCCTAGTTCAGTATCTTCTTCCCTGCCTGTTCTTTTTCTACTTTGATTTAACTTTGGTGTTTCAGACTAGTAATTATTGCCTCATTGTGAGAAGATGTACTTTGGATGTTTAGGCTGGTCTCTACTTTCTGTCTACAAAAAAAAAAAAAAAAGAAAGCCCCAAATGAGAGAGAAGCATATCCTGGCTGCACCAAATTCTGCCTAGAGCTGTCTTGTGAACCATGTCATTTTTCAGAGGCTGCTGTCTATTAAATTGTAGTTTCAGAAGCAAGCAGGTAGTAAAGTGTAGTGGAAGGTGCCTTCCTCTCCACCTTATCAGCTGTCCAATCCTGGATAAATTAATTCTCTGCACCTCAGATTCTTACCTGTAGAGGGGACAAAGTCTCATCTGCTAGGTGTGTTGATAATAACAATAATAAAACAACTAATAAAAAAGGGCTGGATTCCCAGTGGACAATTTCTTTTCTCTCTCTCTTTTTTCTGTTGATTATAGCTTATGTTGTTTTGTCCGGAGGGGAGTAGTTCTTTGATTATTTCCTGGACACATATTTGAGAAGTAACAAATATAAATAATGTGATATCGAGAGTGAAACTGGCTTTCTCTAGAGAGAAATTTTCATTGCTTCTTCCAGGGACCTGAGGGTGCTCATGTTCCATGAACAAGGCTTGGTTTCCTCTGGGTCACCTAGATGATTCCTGGGATCTTCTAAATCCATAACTCCATTTCAGAGTGCAGCCTTTGAGGGATTTTGTGTTTGCATTTATACCTTGGCAGAATTAAATTCTGACTTCCTCATTCATCCTTAGGGTCAGCCAACCAGCTTAACCTTTATCCTCTTGATCTCTTTTGAGTGTGCAATTCAGCGGTGCAAGTACATTCACACTGTTGTGCAGCCAGACTCCAGTAGGCTTTTCACCTTGCTAAAGTGGAACTCTGAGCGGTTAAATAGCAACTCATTTCCCTTTCCCTTGGTAACCAGCTTTCTGTTTTCTGTCTCTTTGGTTACTGTAGCCCACCAGGCTCCTCTGTCCATGGAATTCTCCAGGCAAGAATGCTGGAGTGGGTTGCCATTCCCTTCTCCAGAGGATCTTCCCGACCTAGGGATCGAAGCCAGGTCTCCTGCATCGCAGGCAGATTCTTTACAGTTTGAGCTACAGTAGAGAGTTACTTTATTTGGTGGGAATGTTTAGGACACCGAGCCTGGGGGACAGCATCTCAGTAGCTTTGAGAAAACTGCTCCACAGAGGCAGGAGGGAGAGTCAGGCTATATACAAGTTTGCTGCAAAGGGAGCAGGCCGTCTGAACTTCAAAGATTATTGTCAGGAAAGAAAAATCAGTTATCAAGTTCAGAAATTTAGCGTTCTGTGCATGGGAAGATGCAAGCCTCTGGGCTCACGGAATTCCTTCCTTGTTTGCCTTAATGAGTAGTAGATGTGGCAGATGGCTCCTTTTTGCACCCCACCCCCCAATCTCAGAAATCACCGTGGGGGGTGGGGTAGTGGCATCCGCTGGATCACAGGCCAGAGATCACTGATGGCTGTGACATTCCTTGTTTGTTGATATGGCAGGAGATACTTTGATTTCACACTTACATTTACCAGCATATTACAAAGGATATACTATATTATATATACCAGTATATTCTAAAGGATATAGAGGAGCCTGTCAGGCTACAGCTCATGGGATCACAAAGGGTCGGACACGACTGAGTGACTTTACTTCTACAAAGGATACATCTCAGGAGCAGCCAAGTGGAAGGGGTGCATGGGGAAAGGTATAGGGGTCCAGGGCGAGTGAGGCAGAGCTTTCTTCCCCTCTCTGCTTGGGCCACCGCCCCAAAGTGAAAGTGTTAGTCCTCCCGGTCACTCAGTCATGTCGTGTCCAACTATTTGGGACCCCTGGACTGTAGCCCGCCAGGCTCTTCTGTCCATGGAATTCTCCAGGCAAGGATACTGGGGTGGGTTGCCATTCCACATTTGAATGCTACCGAGCGGAGAACAGAGATCCTGACGGAAGCCACAAAATTGGTACCAAAGCAGGACTAAAAGCATTTAAGGTAGAATTAGGTTGAACTGCTTTGACTTATCTACCTTTTATAATACTTTAGATTTAAAAAACCTGGGACATGTTCTGTGTTTACCACCTTTACAGCACAGTCTTCCTATAACAATAGCAACAACACGATTTAGAAATCACTTGTAAGGGAGCAAAATTTGCCACCCCAACATGTCTCTTTGACATGTGGATTATTTCAAGCTGAAAACAATCAAAGGCCAAAAGACTCAGGAAGAAACTTTGACCTTTCCTCTAGCTGCCTGAAAGGATCTAGAGAGAGGACATGTTTAGGAAGGGAGCCATCACCAGAGGTGACTGTAATGTGAGCTAGGTGAATAGACAGGGAAGCAAAGTCTGTGTGTTAAATTCCTTTCTTAGTCCCACTGCTTCCTCCTGGCCTCTCAAATGCTTACCAACCGTCTTGCTTTTCCAGCCCCTTGTAAATTGCCTTCCTCTTCTTTGGCATCCCAAACCACTGCCCTCATCATCCCCTTTTGTCTCTGGCGGAAGATGGTATTAAAGATGAGGGTTTTTGCCAGTTTGGTGAGTTACTCAGTTTAACTAGGTCTCTCTCATGAATTCATCCTATTAAACTTTTGTTTCACTTTCTTCTATTAATCTGTCTCATGTCAATTTAATTCTTAGAACAGCCAGAATCGCCTAGAAGGGTAGAGGGAAATTTCTTCCTGACATACTCCTTTCTCTCTATTGTTCCCCTTTCATGGAATGTCTTTCTTTTGTGTTTTCAAAATGACAGTAACAATTATTAACCAGCGTGACTGTATTGAATGCATTCTCAGGCTATTTACAAGGAGAAGAGATTTTATTCCTGTCTGATGTAGTTGTTCAAAAACTGGAAAACAATCTGAATAAAAATAATTTATAGAACTACAAAATTTGTGATACTGTGTATGCACACATGTGTATGTGATGTTTACATATGTGATTAAAACAACTCCAAGTTGGAAAAAGATTAAAATTTGTTTTCTTGTCAGAGGGGTTAGGACTAAATTACTCAAAAACTTCAACCTGGGAGGGCTCCCCTGTGTATTTGTAAAACTGTAATATTAAGGAAAATTGCTAAGCAACATAAAAGTAGCTGGTTCATTTCTGCTGTCATTAGTGGGGTGTGATGGCTATGTTGATGGGAGATGATGGCAGTTCCACCAGAGCAGGGCTTTTGAACTTGACATAGGATCTAGGAAGTCAGCTTCCAACCTGACACATCCAAAGTGAGTGTCCCCTAGATCTTGGAAGAATCTGTGCTCATTCTTCTCAATTGACTCATAGCAGCAGTTGACAGGTAGATGCCACTTTAGGGGGCAGAGAGAAGAGTTTTTTGGAATAAATGTAAATGCTCCAGAGTCTGGTCAAAACAATCCATGATTGATTTCAGTGCCATTCCCACACAGAAATCCAAGCCCTAAGGAAACAACATAAATAGTTCAGAGTAAAATTATTCAGCTTTTCAAAGCCATGGTTGGGTAATCAACACAGGCTCTCTAGTCACGGTGTGTTAAAATGAAAAAGTCAGAGGCTATTTCCCAGGATATTTTCTTTTCAGTAAAATGAAATAGAATGGAGAAGATATTATGGTCTGTAATAATGTATCCTTTTGGGAAACAGAAAAAATGGAGAGCTTCTCAATCCCCCTTCACGTCCTAACACACAGAAATTTAGAATTATTTGAACGGCATAGCTGGTTGCTCTTGGCCAGAGGTGACTGGCCTGGGTCCCTCCTGGCCATCCTAAGGGGTAAGGGGTCAATCTCTCAGGCATGACTGCAACGCCTCCTCTCTCCGCCAGAGTCCATGGCTGTGCTGCAGGTGGTTAGAAAGGTCTTACAGGGTTAACACCCTATGATTCTATGTGCAGGCACTGTTGTAGGAGCTTTATATGTCTTAACTCATTTCATTCTCGTAAGACCTACGCCACATGTAATAGCATCATCAGTTTCAAGTAGCTGAGACATAAAGAGACTAAAGAATCTGGCCAATTGCTGGTAAGTGTGAAGCTGGGATTTAGACTCAACCAGTCTGGCTCCAGAGCTTGTGTCTTTTTTATAAAATATTGAAAAAATTATGTGTTTTAATTGAAGGACAGTTGCTTTAAATATTGTGTTGATTTCTGCCATACATCAGTGTCTATCAGCCATAGGTATACATATGTCCGCTCCCACTTGAACCTCCCTCCCACCCTGTAGGTTGTCACAGAGCCCTGGTCTGAGCTGTGAGTCACACAGCAAATTGCCACCGGCCATCTATTCCACACGTGGTAGTGTATGTTTCCTTGCTATTCTCTCCATTTGTCCCACCCCTAGGGCCTGTGTTCTTAAGCAAGTCCCTAGATTTAGCACTAGAAGAGATTAGGAAGAACCTCACTGAATCTGTAGTTGGTGGATTTGTCTCATCAGTCATAAAGGGGTCTACACTTGTAGAGCTCAACAGTGCTTGGATATTTGTCTACTTTTTAATAGACTGCACATCACTTTTTTAAAATTTATTTTTTAATTGGAGGAAAATTGATTTGCAATGTTGTGTGGTTTCTGCCATACATCAACATGAAGCGAGCATAATCATATTTATATCCCCTCCCTCTTGATCCTCTCTCTCCTCCCCCCATACGCATCACTTCCCATCACAACACACTTTTCAGTGTAGGTGTCAGGGCTATGAGAAAAAGCGTGACTCAGGAGAAAGCATCCGACAAAGTAGGGGTAATGGAGAAAGCAAGAGTTGGGCAGAGAAGAGAAGGATCCACAAACTCAGGAAAAGTTTACTGTAAAGGTTTGTTGCAGTGGAAATAGGTTTAAAATTTTAAGACAGCGCTGGAAATTGGTGACTCTCTGCCAGTTATAATGATTGTGTTTATGGTAGCTGCCCATTTGGATCTGCTCAGAGCCGTATTGCCTCTTGAATTCCATAATCCCTGACTTAGATGTCTAAGAATTGAGATGAGAAATCACAACAGACTTTTGGTTTCTTGTCTGGTACGTAAAAAGTTGCCAGTCTGTCTCAGTAACAAGGGAAAAGTTGAGCAAACTGAAAATTCAGCAGCTCTTCTCGGATCTGTCCAAGAATTGAGATCATGGGCTAAACTGCCACTTCGTGAATTGGAGAGACTAACAGGCAAATATGGAGAATCACAACTTAACCATAAGCAGAGTAGAAACCCTGCAGGAATCAGTGCTGGGGTCGGCCAACCTGACATTTAACTGACAGATTTCAGGGGCCCAGTGTGGACTTCCAAGAGTTAAAATCTCCAGGGGGGCCTCTTTAAGGGGGCTCAAACTTCTGTGAGTTTTACCTTCAGGAACTTTTCTAGGTCCTATGGTGTCAGAGGACCGACCCTACCCATATGAAGACTTCCTGTAAAGCTACACTAATCAAGATAGTGTGGTCCTCGTGAAAGAATAAACACGTAGATTAACGGAATGGAGCAGAGAGTCCAGAAATAATCTCACATACACATAGTCAACCGGTATTTGACAGAAGAGCGAAGACAATGCAGTGGAGTGAAGAGTCTTTTCAACAAATGGTGCTGGAACAAGTGGACAGGCAGACAGAAACAAACGAACTAAGTACTCTTCACACCCTTCGCTAAAATGGACTCAAAATGGATCATAGGCCTAAATGTAAAATGCAAAACTGTAACTTTCATGGCAGGTAATGTAAGAGAAATTGTAACTGACCTTGGGTGTGGTGATGACTTTTTAAGTTCAACAGCAAAGGCACAATTTATGAAAGGAATAATTCATAAGCCTAACTGTATTAAAATTGGAAAATTCTGCACTGTGAAAAGACAATGTTAAGAGAATGGCAGGATAAGCCAGAGAGTGGAAGAAAGTATTTGCAAAAGACATGTCTGATAATGAGCTGTTAACCAAAATACATAAAGAACTCTTAACATACAAGAATAGGAAAGCCTGGTTAAAAACTGGGCAAACACCCTGAACAGACACCTCACTAAAGAAAAAGATAAATGAATGGCAGTCAAGCGTATGAAAAGCTGTTCCACATCCTATAGCACATGGAAATGCAAGCTAAAACAACAGCGAGGGGCTACAGTGCACCCGTGAGAGTGGCCAGAATCCAAGACACCGCCGCCGCCGAGGGTTTGTGAGCACAGGAGCATCGGGCACTCGGGTGCATTGCTGCTGGGAATATGGACTAGCGCAGCCGCTTTGGAGGGCAGTCTCTAGCTGCTTACGAAGCTGAGCAGCCTCTTACCACACAGGCCAGCGGTTATGCCCTTTGATAGTTACTCAACTGAGTTGAAAACCTATGTTCACACAAAAAACTGCACTTGGATGTTTATAGTAACTTTATTCACAGTTTTCACAACTTGGAAGCAGCCAAGATGTCCTTCAGAAGATGAATGGATATGTAATCTGGTACAGCCAAACAATGGAATATTATCCAGCACTAAAATAAAAGAGCATCAAGCCATGAGAACCATGGAAGAGACTTAGGTGAATAAGTGAAAGAAGCCAATCTAAAAAGGCCACATATTCTGACTTCATCTATAAGATGTTTTAAAAAACTACAGAAACAGTGAAGTTGACAGAAGTTGGAGGGAAGGGAAATACCACAGCGGTATTTTAAGGTAGCGTACGTACTCTGTTACCATAATGGTATCTTGTACATTTGTGAAAACCCATAGGATGTATAACACCAAGAGCGAACTCTAAACTGTGGACTTTGAGTGATAATGGTGTGTCAATTTCATTGTTTTTAACAACTTACACCTGTGGTGTGGGATGTCCACGGGAGGGAAAGGTGTGTGTGTGTGCCTGAGGGTATATGAAAGCTTTCTATACTTTTGGCTCAATTTTGCCAAGAATCTAAAACAACTCTTAAAAAATGAGGTTTGTTGAAAACAAAACAGAACAACAAAACCCAATCCGATTATTATGTCGCTTTTCTGGCAAAGTAGAACTCTTCATTAAAATAAATATACTTAGAAAGTATTCACTATCTATATTTTAAAAGTTTCTCCACCAGTTCCAAAAGTTGCTCTCTTTCAAGCAGAATTGAAGCTGTACAACAATTGGTCATAAATGAAAAGCTTCTCTTTAATTTTAGAGCAAGGATGGCAAATAGGGTCATCTTTAGTACTAACTCTGCTGGACTCAGAGGGGCAGCAGGAGGATTTCTGTGTCCAGACTCGTCAGAAAAAAAAAATTCAGAAACTAGTTCTATCTATTATGGAATGGAGGAATGGTGGGACTAACGCTTTCTGTCGTGCATGGAATCTCTAACTGAAGCTCACGCTGGAATCAAGATTGCCGGGAGAAATAGCAATAACCTCAGATATTCAGATGACACCACCTAATGGCAGAAAGTGAAGAGGAACTAAAGAGCCTCTTGATGAAGGTGAAAGAGGAGAGTGAAAAAGTTGGCTTAAAACTCAACATTCAAAAAACAAAGATCATGGCATCCGGTCCCATCACTTCATGGCAAGTGGATGGGGAAAAAAATGGAAAACAGTGGCAGACTTTATTTTCTTGGGCTCCAAAATCACTGCAGATGGTGACTGCAGCCATGAAATTAAAAGACTCTTGCTCCTTGGAAGCAAAGCTGTGACCAACCTAGACAGCATATTAAAAAGCAGAGGCATCACGTTGACGACTAAGGTCCGTCTAGTCAATCGAGTCATACATTTCCAGTAGTCATGTATGGATGTGAGAGTTGGATGGTAAAGAAGACTGAATGCTGAAAATTGATACTTTGGAACTGTGGTGCTGGAGAAGACTCTTGACAGCAAGGAGATGAAACCAGTCAATCCTAAAGGAAATCAACCCTGAATATTCACTGGAGGGACTGATGCTGTAGCTCCAAAACTTTGGCCACCTAATTAGACAAGCCGACTCATTAGAAAAGACCCTGATGCTGGGAAAGGTGGAGGCAGGAGTAGAAGGGCGTGACGGAGGATGAGATGGTTGGATGGCATCGCTGACTCAATGGACATGAATCTGAGCAAACTCCAGGAGATAGTGGAGGAGGACAGGGAAGCCTGGTGTCCATCTTGTCCAAGCTTGCAGTCCATCTGGTCACAAAGAGTTGGACATGACTTAGCAACTGAACAACAACAAATCTCTAAGTAAACTTTGTTATCGCAGAGGCCAGTTGTAGCCAATACACGATCCAGAACCACTTTCTGATACATTGGAGATGTCTTTCAGCCCTTAAGCTCCTTTGCTCTGGGTCACTTGGTCCAGAATTTAGGATATCAAGGGACAGATTTTCTTTCTCTGTTTGTCTTCTTGGAGAAAAGACGTCTGTATCCCTTTGCAGTTTCCATTGTTTTTCTTAAATGTTCTTGACTTCCAAGTTGATTTCTAAGTAGCTCCTTTTATTGTGGCCTTATCTTTTTGTTTAAGTCAGAACAAAGTTATGAGAAAACGCACACTGGATGTTTTCCTGTAAGGAAAGCAAGTGAATAATTATAAACAGTAAAAAATCTACCACACGGAGAGATTGTTAGTCCCCAACTCTGGTCTCCCGTTTGTGCTCATCATTTGTATGAAAAACATTTAGAACATAGTAAAACGAGTCTCTAATTTATTTACCTCTGAATTTTTGGTAGGTTTTCCTCAAACTGGGATTTATAAATAGACTCTACTGCTTTCCTCTTTCTCAGCAATCTGTGTGTGTGTTATTAGTCCTTCATTTCATCTTCAGTACTTGCCTGACAACAGCAGCCCAGTGGAGAGTTCACAGGAAATGCTGCTGTACTTTGATGCGGTAAAGAGCAAAAGCATCGGGCATGCTTCTTACAGATAGCATGGAACATTTTATCTTGCTTCTAGGGTGCTTAATTTTGGTTTCATTAAATTTCTTTTCTGCACTGCTACCATCTTCAGTAACTCAGGGGTGCTTTATGGAAATAATCAGGATAAGCATATTAGATGAAACCCATTTCAGCCATCTTCTCAGTTATTGGCTTTGCCTCAAATGTTCATTAATAATGAAAAATACATATCGTGTTCTGCTACCAACGGTTAGAGTAAGATTTTGATTGTCGTTAATTTACCTGAACCGCCTGAATCTCTCAATTGCCTCTGGATGAAAGCTGGAGAATTTTGAGTTAGATAAACCTGCTGTAGCTCTGTTAGGGGCTCATGTTAGGAGACTATCAGCTAGAATATGAAACTTATCTATGAAATTGATAAATGCATAGGTACATTCTCCAAGAATGTTTGTGTAGTCTTAGTAGGACTGCATGTTTTCAACCTTTATACTGTCTTCACCTTTCATTCAGTGTCTTTGAAAAAGTGATCCTGAAATCTCTCAGCCTAATTAACAGCTTGACTGGTGGTACATGCACCGTTGTCTTGGGCATTTTCTTTGGAAAGCAACAATTTTCAATGTAATGCAGAATTAAAAAATCCCCAAACTTCAAGGTATGAAACATTTTGGTTATATCATTTAGATGTCATATATAACAGTCGTGTCCAGCTCTTTGCGACCCCATGGACTGTAGCCCACAAGGCTCCTCTGTCCATGGGATTCTCCAGGCAAGAATACTGGAGTGGGTTGACATTTCCTTCTCCAGGGGATCTTCCCGACCCAGGGATCGAACCCAGGTCTCCTGCACTGCAGGCAGACGCTTTAACCTCTGAGCCACAGGGAAGCCATGCATGTATATATATATATAGACACACATGTATTCCTCTATGTATTTTATGGTTTACATTTCCATCTGTCTATATATGCATCTATGTAAGGTATGTAAAAAATATATAAGTATATATATAATATGTATTATATGTAAATACATAACTATTTTAAGTATCTCAACTTGTGTTTTTTGTGTAGACTTTTTAGATTATAGTATGTAATTCAAAGGTGATCTGTTCCAACTCTTTCTTTTCACTTTAGACCAGGACCTGAAGTAATGCTGCATTCTAAGTAATAGATGTTTGGTGAACAAGTTCCAATTATAGAGTTTATTCCATTCTTTTTTACCCAAAGTTCAATTCCAGCGGTTTGTTTGAAACTCGACATGACTGTCTTTGTTGCCTGTCTCTTCTACATCTTTGACGCGGATGGAGTGTTCTCCTCTAGACCACCTCCCCCAACCCTGTGTTTTGTCCGGCCACAATCATTCAGATTTCAGCTTTGGTACCACTTCTCTGCCATCTTTCTGGACAGCCTGCCTCAGACTGGGACGAGTGTCTCCAGCTTGCCAGGGCATCTCTTGCTGTCCTTGATCTTGGCACTTACCATACCACATTGTAACCCTCACTTCCTTTATCATCCCCCTCCATTAGACCAGTAGCTCCTGTAGAACAAAGACTGACTTGTTCATCATTTTATCCCATAAATCCAGCAGTGTTTGGCATAAATTCAGTGCTCAATATATATTTGTTGAGTGAATGAATGAAAAATCTGGTTTCTATTAGACCCAACCTATTATTTTACCCTCTCAAATTCTCAGTACAGATGGCACAATGTACTTCAGGAATGCAAGCCAAGCAGTTTATACTTCTGATTTTTGCCAAGTAGATTTTGAGATAGTTGAAAATGTTATCTGTTATTTTTGCCTATTGACATTCATGTGTGTCACTTCCATGAAAACCTGAAAGAAACTGTACTAATATTTGGAATGACTACTCCTATCTGTTCTCGAAACCATATGCCTTGATATCACAGTTACTGTCTCTCCCATCTGTTCAGCAAGCAGAGCTATTTCTGATGAAGGGAGAACAAAATCCTTTCTGAGGGCAGAATCTGCGCTGAACCAAGATCAGACAGGCCAGGATGTCCCCTTCAGGGACAAACAGCTGACATTATTGATTATGGGATTGTAGCAACCCTGAGCATCACCTCCCGCCTCCAAGCCAATATCATACTGATACCTGCAATCTAGCTTGTTTCTGAAGTCTGGGTTAATGTTTGCTTTAAAAGAAATGCTTGATTCATTTAACTGCAACTAATAGTTTATTAAAAGAGAAAATATTTGATAAAACTGTTAATGTCATTAAGCAAGGAGGCCGTTAGATGGAGGTAGCTCCAATGCCTTGATTGCCTGTGTGAACAAACCAGAACCTAAGCCAGAGTCAGTGCATTCATATCTGGGAAAATGAAACTTAAGCGCAAACTGTCACAAACAGCCAGTTAGCCTTTCCAAAAGCAGGCGACTGCTTAAACCACATTGTTGTTTAGCCACTAAGCCACGACCGACTCTTTTGGCAACCCCATGGACTGTAGCCTACCAGGCCTCTTTGTTCGTGAAATTTTCCAGGCAAAAGTACTGGAGTGGGTTGCCGTTTCCTTCTCAGGGAATATTCTCAACCCAGGGACTAAACTGGCGTTGGCAGGCAGATGCTTTACTGTGGAGCCCCCAGTCCAGTAATTTTCTTGCTTTGCTTTTGTGTCTTCTCTGTAGACCTTCCCTCCCCAGCTTCCGTTGGTTGAGCATCCCCAACAACTTTTCGACTGACGCTGCCTGATCTGAATTGGTGTATGCTCAAAGGGGGTGTTCAAAGGATCTCTGGAAAATTTCCATGTGCCACTGTTTAATCTTCCAACAAAATGAAACCTGGTTTTCTTAGATTAACGAATGGATGAATATGAGCAGACACTATTCCATGGGTGGTCCCTGAAATGTGGCTCTAGAAACACTTGGCCATGAGTGTGAATAGCAGCAATGGTCAGTTGTGCGTGACTTAAGAGGTAACGGTGAATCCCCCTGTCCCCAAATTCTAAAGATATGAAAGGCTTGAAGGGTTACGAAAAGTAAACTACTTTGGACAAGAAGTATTTAGTGAGGGTGAAACAAGATGTGATAGGTCATTCACCTTGGTTGAGTTTAGCTTTATTAGAAGAGTTGGACATTCTTGGAATAATGCTTTTGTGCAATGAGGCATTGAAGGTGTATGTTTCAATAGTTTGGGGAGGCTCAGGGAGCCTAATGGTTCCTGGGCTCCCAAGGTCTGGATACTTAGAAGAGGGATGGAGAGTGGGATGCTGCTATCAAAAGGGTACCCTCCTGTGGGTACCAGGAGGGAAAATAGACCAAAGAGAAAGAAGGCACAATGCCTTGGGATTGGATAGGCCAATCTGTGTGATATTTTATAGCCCATTCAAATGAAGTTCTAGTTTCTGGGCAACAAACACAAAGATTTCCATAAGCACTTCTATTATTTCAAAGCGCCGCTGGACATTGTTATTAAAATGGGGAAAAATAAAGGAAACACTGGCCTTCGGCATTGCACTTTATATAGGCTTGGAGCAGAGATAATGTTTTGAATTTTTTTCTTTCCGATTAGGTTGCAGTTTTGTGTCTGTACTTCCCAGTCCTTTGTATGGAGTTGCCTTTCATGAAGCATGTAAGCTGGAATTAAAGATAGCTGTAGCACACAGTCTCACTTTTCTGCAGTTACAAGAGTGTGACTGCGTAGGATAGATGTGCAGACGTTTTGAAGTACACAAATTCTAGCCTGTCAACATCCCAAACTCTCCACAAGCTCCTGCCAAGAAAATGCAGCTAAGCAGGCTGGGTGGACCCGTGTGCCAGCTAAATGCTGTCACTGGTCCAGTTTAATCAGACATCTCGCTGCTAATTTACATGTGGAGACTTTTTTTTAGCTCATTAAATAAATTGGGATAAAAACCTAGCTTATCAATTCTTCCATTCTCTGTTTCTGCATAAGCACTTGAAGAAAAATGTAGTTTTGCAAACAAGGATTGTTAAAGTTTTTGTTATTCACAAGTGGGTATGTATGAGTTTTTAATGGATTAATTTAGTTATCATTTCTGTTTTTCTGAGCCAGTGCTGAAGATGTATTGTGTGTGTATGAGTGTGTGTGTTAGTGTCTTATTTGTGTGAATATTCAAGTGATTGTCTCAGAATATGAGAGGGAGCATGCCAGGAAAATGGTCTTCCAGGAGAGCATTTGGAGAACTTTGTGTGTCCCTTTAGTGAAAGTTGCTCAGTTGTGTCTGACTCTTTGTGACCCCATGGACTATACAGTCCGTGGAATTCTCCAGGCCAGAATACTGGAATGCATCCTTTCCCTTCTCCAGGGGATCTTCCCGACCCAGGGATCGAACCCAGGTATTCCACATTGCAGGTGGATTCTTTACCAGCTGAGCCACAAGGGAAGCCCAAGAATATTGGAGAGGGTAGCCTATCCCTTCTCCAGCAGATCTTCCTGACCCAGGGATCAAACAGAGGTCTCCTGCACTGCAGGCAGATTCTTTACCAACTGAGCCATCAGGGAAGTCCCTTTACCTTGGGCTGAAAGGGGTTTGTTGCTATAGCAACAGGACAGGGCGCACTCGCTGTCCTGGGAGTAGACCTCCTTCATAGGCTTTACAGTGTAGAGAGATGGCATGGGTCTCACCCAAGAGGGCCTGTTGTTTGGGTGACAACAACAGGACAGATTTGGAAGGTCTTTGGGAAGAGTAAGAAACTATAGGGAATACAGATGCAATCACTTATGGACTTCTGGGTAAAAAACTTCCAGCAATCAAGGCTTGAAGAGTATCTTGGAGAAACCACAACAAGTTAAAAATGTCTAGATACAACATGCCCAGTTAAATTTGAATTTCAGGTAAGCAATAAACGGTTTTCTGAATTTGGATTTTAACTGGATGTCCTGTGTTTTATCTTCATAATTCTGGTTATTAGAAAAAATCAGATTTCAACATCTGCCAGGCTAAAAGAGCACAGTGTTAGCTGAACACAATATTTTTCAAGAACTAAATTTTCTGCCATGGTTTTATGATCTGGAAGGGTCAGAAGATGAGTTAGGAAGAAAAAGCAAGATAAAAACACAAGGAAAAAAAGGTCCAGCAGTTGCTCCCTCCCCTTCTGCAAATGCAGCAAGTTTGAAGTGCGAAAGGAGATCTGGCATAGCTCCTCTGAAGGGGAATGGTGAGACAGAAAAAGTGTTTTTTTCTTTTCTATCCTGTCATGTCCATTCTGCTGTATAAACTGGTGACCTGTTTGTTTCATCCAGCCAAGCTGGCTGTCTCCAGCAAAAACAAAAAGGATTTGAGAATTTTTTTATTTCTAGCTCTTTCTTTCCAGTTCAAGTGTGTATGCTCAGTCGCTGAGTCGTGTCCCAACTCTTTTTGACGGTAGCCCATCAGGCTCCTTGTCCATGGAATTTTCCAGGCAAGAATACTGGAGTGGGTTGCCCTTTCCAACTCCAGGGGATGTTCCCTACCCAGGGATTGAACCCAGGTCTCCTGCATTGGCAGGTGGATTCTTTACCATTGCGCCATCTGGAAGCCTCTTCAAATGTTTAAGACTTAACTATATTTTCCATGTTTAAAAAAGAGATAACTCATCAAGTGAAAGTAATATATTTTGAGGGTAAAATGCTGTTTGTGGAATAAATATGAGAAATGGCATTCTGACTGATTTCTCTTTCAGATCAGATCAGATCAGTCGCTCAGTTGTGTCTGACTCTTTGCGACCCCATGAATCGCAGCATGCCAGGCCTCCCTGTCCATCACCAACTCCCAGAGTTCACCCAGACTCATGTCCATCGAGTCAGTGATGCCATCCAGCCATCTCATCCTCTGTCGTCCCCTTCTCCTCCTGCCCCCAATCCCTCCCAGCATCAGAGTCTTTTCCAATGAGTCAAGTCTTCACAGGAGGTGGCCAAAGTACTGGAGTTTCAGCTTTAGCTTCATTCCTTCCAAAGAAATCCCAGGGCTGATCTCCTTCAGAATGGACTGGTTGGATCTCCTTGCAGTCCAAGGGACTCTCAAGAGTCTTCTCCAACACCACAGTTCAAAAGCATCAATTCTTCAGTGCTCAGCCTTCTTCACAGTCCAACTCTCACATCCATACATGACCACAGGAAAAACCATAGCCTTGACTAGACGAACCTTTGTTGGCAAAGTAATGTCTCTGCTTTTGAATATGCTCTCTAGGTTGGTCATAACTTTCCTTCCAAGGAGTAAGCGTCTTTTAATTTCATGGCTGCAGTCACCATCTGTAGTGATATTGGAGCCCAGAAAAATAAAGTCTGACACTGTTTCCACTGTTTCCCCATCTATTTCCCATGAAGTGGTGGGACCGGATGCCATGATCTTCGTTGTCTGAATGCTGAGCTTTAAGCCAACTTTTTCACTCTCCACTTGCACTTTCATCAAGAGGCTTTTGGGTTCCTCTTCCCTTTCTGCCATAAGGGTGGTGTCATCTGCATATCTGAGGTTATTGATATTTCTCCCAGCAATCTTGATTCCAGTTTGTGTTTCTTCCGGTCCAGCATTTTTCATGATGTACTCTGATATAAGTTAAATAAACAGGGTGACAATATACAGCCTTGGTGAACTCCTTTTCCTATTTGGAACCAGTCTATTGTTCCATGTCCAGTTCTAACCGTTGCTTCCTGACCTGCATACAAATTTCTCAAGAGGCAGATCAGGTGGTCTGGTATTCCCATCTCTTGAAGAATTTTCCACAGTTTATTGTGATCCACAAAGTCAAAGGCTTTGGCATGGTCAATAAAGCAGAAATAGATGTTTTTCTGGAACTCTCTTGCTTTTTCCATGATCCAGCAGATGTTGGCAATTTGATCTCTGGTTCCTCTGCCTTTTCTAAAACCAGCTTGAACATCAGGAAGTTCACAGTTCACATATTGCTGAAGCCTGGCTTGGAGAATTTTGAGCATTACTTTACTAGCGTGTGAGATGAGTGCAACTGTGTGGTAGTTTGAGCATTCTTTGGCATTGCCTTTCTTTGGGATTGGAATGAAAACTGACCTTTTCCAGTCCTGTGGCCACTGCTGAGTTTTCCAAATTTGCTGGCATATTGAGTGCAGCACTTTCTCAGCATCATCTTTCAGGATTTGAAATAGCTCAACTGGAATTCTATCACCTCCACTAGCTTTGTTTGTAGTGATGCTTTCTAAGGCCCACTTGACTTCACATTCCAGGATGTCTGGCTCTAGGTCAGTGATCATACCATCGTGATTATCTGGGTTGTGAAGATCTTTTCTGTACAGTTCTTCTGTGTATTCTTGCCATCTCTTCTTAATATCTTCTGATTCTGTTAGGTCCATACCATTTCTGTCCTTTATCGAGCTCATCTTTGCATGAAATGTTCCTTTGGTATCTCTGATTTTCTTGAAGAGATCCCTAGTCTTTCCCATTCTGTTGTTTTCCTCTATTTCTTTGCATTGATTGCTGAAGAAGGCTTTCTTATCTCTTCTTGCTATTCTTTGGAACTCTGCATTTAGATGCTTATATCTTTCCTTTTCTCCTTTGCTTTTCACTTCTCTTCTTTTCACAGCTATTTGTAAGGCCTCCCCAGACAGCCATTTTGTTTTTTTGCATTTCTTTTCCATGGGGATGGTCTTGATCCCTGTCTCCTGTACAATGTCACGAACCTCATTCCATAGTTCATCAGGCACTCTATCTATCAGATCTAGGCCCTTAAATCTATTTCTAACTTCCACTGTATAATCATAAGGGATGTGATTTAGGTCATACCTGAATGGTCTAGTGGTTTTCCCTACTTTCTTCAATTTTAGTCTGAATTTGGCAATAAGGAGTTCATGGTCTGAGCCACAGTCAGCTCCTGGTCTTGTTTTTGCTGACTGTATAGAGCTTCTCCATCTTTGGCTGCAAAGAATACAATCAGTCTGATTTCGGTGTTGACCATCTGGTGATGTCCATGTGTAGAGTCTTCTCTTGTGTTGTTGGAAAAGGGTGTTTGCTATGACCAGTGCATTTTCTTGGCAAAACTCTATTAGTCTTTGCCCTGCTTCATTCCGTATTCCAAGGCCAAATTTGCCTGTTATTCCAGGTGTTTCTTGACTTCCTACTTTTGCATTCCAGTCCCCTATAATGAAAAGGACATCTTTTTTGGGTGTTAGTTCTAAAAGGTGTTGTAGGTCTTCATAGAACCGTTCAACTTCAGCTTCTTCAGCGTTACTGGTTGGGGCATAGACTTGGATTACTGTGATATTGAATGGTTTGCCTTGGAAACGAACAGAGACCATTCTGTCGTTTTTGAGATTGCATCTAAGTACTGCATTTCGAACTCTTGTTGACCATGATGGCCACTCCATTTCTTCTGAGGGATTCCTGCCCGCAGTAGTAGATATAATGGTCATCTGAGTTAAATTCACCCATTCCAGTCCATTTTAGTTCGCTGATTCCTAGAATGTCAACCTTCACTCTTGCCATCTCTTGTTTGACCACTTCCAATTTGCCTTGATTCATGGACCTGACATTCCAGGTTCCTATGCAATATTGCTCTTTACAGCATCGGACCTTGCTTCTATCACCCGTCACATCCACAGCTGGGTATTGTTTTTGCTTTGGCTCCATCCCTTCATTCTTTCTGGAGTTATGTCTCCACTGATCTCCAGTAGCATATTGGGCACCTACTGACCTGGGGAGTTTCTCTTTCAGTATCCTATCATTTTGCCTTTTCATACTGTTCCTGGGGTTCCCAAGGCAAGAATACTGAAGTGGTTTGCCATTCCCTTCTCCAGTGGACCACATTCTGTCAAATCTCTCCACCATGACCCACCCATCTTGGGTTGCCCCACAGGCATGGCTTAGTTTCATTGAGTTAAACAAGGCTGTGGTCCTAGTGTGATTAGATTGACTAGTTTTCTGTGAGTATGGTTTCAGTGTGTTTGCCCTCTGATGCCCTCTTGCAACACCTACTGTCTTACTTGGGTTTCTCTTAACTTGGGCGTGGGGTATCTCTTCATGGCTGCTCTAGCAAAGTACAGCCATTGCTCCGTACCTTGGACGAGGGGTATCTCCTCACCGCTGCCCTTCCTGACCTTCAATGTGGGATAGCTCCTCTAGGCTCTCCTGCACCCGTGCAGCCACGGCTCCTTGGATGTGGGGTTGGTCCTCCTGGCCACTGCCCCTGGGCTCGGTCATGCGGTTGCTCCTCCCCGCCGCCGCCCTTGGCCTCGGGCTTACAAAGGCTATTTCTTGGCCAAGGTCATTTTAAAGTGACTCAGAACTTGGCTGAAATTGAGATTTAGCATGAGGGGGTGACTTTCTACTACTCCATATATATACTAAATATGTATGATAAGTATTTAATCTATAATTAAAGCAGTATAAGTGATGTTATATTTTATTTCTGTGTAGTAACATTTATGAGAAATAGACATAACTGTAATGATAATGATTCGTGTAACATTTTAATTGAAGTTTGCTGTGTTGTGTTTGAAGAGCACTTTATTTAGTCTTCTGAAAGTTCCTTTACTGTATTCTCTCAATTGTCCCTCACAACAAGCCCATAGGACAGGAAGGGCCAGAATCATTGTACTCATTTGAAAGATGCAGAAATTGAGGATCATATAGTTGGGAAATAGTGACATTTGGACCAGAACCCTTGTCTTTTGATCAGGCTGACCTTCTCTCTCTCACTCATGTCATTTAATTAAGGAATATCCATAAACAGAAGATTAGGTGACAACCTGAGGAAATTATCTGAGTATTTACAGCGGAAGTAAACTAAGTGTTTGACTGGCTAGTTTTGGTTCTAAAACCTAAATTATGATATTATGATTTGGAATTTGGGAGCCAAGAGGGCCTTTAAAAGTTATGAAGGGCAATTCCCTTATTAAAGGAATGAGTTAATAAGTGGTATTTAAGGCATAGTATAACATGCTGGGTTCTAGGGTACAGAGAACAAGGAGCCAAGGCCATTGACTCCTGAAGGCTAGTAGAGCACAGAAGAGGAGCCCCTAATGCAGATGGGATCAGGTTGACTTCCTGGAGGAGAAGACTCCCCAGCTGAGTCTTCAGTGCTGAGTCTGGGTGAGTTAGGAGCAGTTAGATGGGTGGGAAGGACATCTCAGGTGGAGGGAACAATGGAGACTTATACCCAAATGATTTTCCAAAGGTCATACTGTTAGTGACACGTTAAGACCTGAATCCAATCTAGCTTTCTAAGTTCACCATTTCTCTCTCTCTCTTCCCAGTTTTCTCTGCAAATGTAGAAATAATTTCATTCACATCAAAATTGTCTCTGCAGATCTTATACGGCTGTCCACTAGAGGTGTTATTCTTTAATGTTATTCTGAAAATTTTAGCAAGTGCAATAAGATGAGGTGGAAAGACAACCCATGCAGAGGAGCCTCATTAAGCAAGTATTTAAGTGGTGTAGATTCAGCTCTAAAAGTTCAGCTCAGCAAAAAGTTCAGTTCAGTTGCTCAGTCGTGTCCAACTCTTTGCGACCCCATGAACTGCAGCACGCCAGGCCTCCCTGTCTATCACCAACTCCCAGAGTCCACCCAAACCCATGTTCATCGAGTCAATGATGCCATCCAACCATCTCATCCTCTGTCGTCCCCTCTTCCTCTTGCCCTCAATCTTTCCCAGCATCAGGGTCTTTTCCAGCAAAAAGGGAGAGAATAAAAAGTGGAATATTGCTATCTATTTCATCCACACTGAGAGTTGAAGTTGAGGGGCAGAGTCTGCTCAATTTCACTCACTATAATCCTGTTAAAGCATGAATATCTTCCTTGACAGCTGTGATCCTAGAGTTTAAAGGCACATGCTTTTTCAGTAGTAGAACCACAGCTTATGTAGGCTATGGTCAGATTTTTCTTCAGGGTCAAAACAGTTGTTACTTCCAGATGAAATAGTTCTCTTGCAGTAGTGGTGTGAAATTCATCTGGGGGGAAAAATGTTTGAGAATAGTTAAGAAAATATTGACAAAGAATAATAAGGTGGGAATACTGGCATCGCTCAAACAGAAGAGTCACATCAATAAGTGAAATGGAAAAAAGATGCAAATATACACAAATATTTGCATATGAAGAAATGTCACTTCAAATCAGTGAGGAGCAGATAGATTTTCCAACAAATGTTATGGTATAACTAGCTAAATGTGTGAAAATAATGAATTTTGATTGCTGAAGAAAAGATCGGTAGGCATGACTACATCAAAACTTTTCCACTGTCAAATATGTGGGACTGTGAATTAAAATGGACTAGGAAAAACGTTTGCAGCATATGTGAGAACCATAGGGTATATGGGATGTTTATCAGCTGGCTTGTGTGGCTGCTCCTGTTCCCTTCTCTGAAAATGAAATAAGCAGGCAGAGGCAGCAGTCTTCTGCCCTTCATCTCTCTCCAACTCCAAGTTCCCTAGCCATGTCTAATTTGGCAATAAGTGTGTGTCCTGCTCAGAGCATGACAATCCAGGAATTAGGTTCTCAGACTCTCACATTTGAATGTGGAGACACAGATACATAGTTGGTTATGATACACTCAAGGGAACATTCATGCTTCAATTCCTTGGAGACTAGGGCTCAGAATTGGTGCTATACAACCTCAAGTCTTATCAAGAGGACTAATCTATGAAAAGAAGACAAGAAGAGATGTGAAGAGAGAAGCAGAAGAGGCTAGTGGTCCCAGAGAAAGAGAGAGAGACAGAAATCTAACTGCCTGAGAGCTTTCCAGTTCTTGAGAGATCTTGTTTTATTAGGTTGGCCAAAAAGCTCATTTGGATTTTCCCACAATTTCTTTTGGAAAAACCCAAACTCACCCTTTGGCTAACCCAATACTTTCTGGATGTGGGTTCTATGAGGTTATCCTTTTCTCTAGCTACAAGTTCACTACTTCCTAAAATATATTGAAGAGATTTCTGTTTCAATAATTGCATAATTCCTATGAAATAGGGCAAATATATAAGCTATTACTTTATATCAATACTATTTTAATAGTGAAATGGGCAAAAGTTACAGATTGGAATTTTTCCAAATAAGAAATACAAATGGCAATGTGGAAAAACTTTGACTTCATTAGGATCAAAACATAGAAATATTAAAACAATGTATTTTTAGCCTATGGAGTTAAGCAAGACTTTTTTTTAAAGGCTTCAGTGTTGAAGAAGAACAGGAAAAATAGATATGCAAGAGTATAAATTGGCTGAACTTTTCTGGAAGTAATGTTTGCATTTTCTTTGATAGAGCCAGTCTATTTCTAAACATTGAGATTAAGCATTAATTAAGTTTCAGTGATGTAAAACTTTTATGGAATCTTCATGATGAAAATATGTATATATGTTTCTGACTTTCTCTTTAATAGTGATTATATATGAGTGACAATATTATTAGCGATTGTTCTAAGGTAGAAAAAAATTAAAAATATAAGAAAGTAAAATGTGAAAATAAAAAATATCCATGATTCTACTATCAGAGGTTTCCACTCCTGTTGTGTAAATGCAGGCATACGCTATGTTGCGTGCTTAGTCATGGACGACTCTTTGGGATCCCATGGACTGTAGCCCTCCAGGCTTCTCTGTCCATGGAGTTTGGGTTGCCATTTCCTGCTCCGGGAGATCTTCCCAACCCAGGGATGGAATCCACATCTCTTGCATCTCCTGCATTGGCAGGAGGATTCTTTACTACTGCTCCGTAGTTCAGGTTATTAGGCTGGCCATCTGATAGATGAAAGCAAAGACCTTTTCTTCAGGTCCTTATCCTGATCTTGGCCACCCAGCAGTGTGTGACACGTTCTTGACTGCTGTGCCCCATCCCTCTCCTGGATTCCTACTAAATTTCAGAGTCTTCCTTCTCATTCTCACTGACAGCAAACTCCTCTTCTACTATTTAAAAAATACTTGTTTTAAATATTCTATTCTTTGGCAAAGGAATGCTGCAGTTCCTCCCAAGACAGCCTCACTGATGTGTCTGGCAAGCAATGTTGGCTATCAGCTGGGGTGGCCCAGTTCTCCACTTGGCCTGTCATTCTCCAGTAGGTTGGACCAGACTTTGCAGCAAAGTATGGTGTGAAGTATTGCAAAAGGTTGAAAGTAGAAGTCGCAAAGCCTCCAACACTTATGCTCTGGAACTCACATTACATCATTGCCTGCACATTCTGCTGGTCAAAGCAAGTCATAAGACCAGCCAAGATTCCCAGGATTGGAGGTACAGATGAATAATAGAGACTCAATTTTTAAAAATTTATCAGTACATATCCTTGAGTCATACTGTATTTTGTAAACTTGCTTTTGTGTTAAACAGTAGCGCATGGACGAATTCCCAGGACCATCAGTCATTTTCTGAAAAGTCATTTTTAATAGCGGCATCAGGCTATACTTTGGGATGAATCATACTTCATCAAAGCTCATACCCTACTTTTGACATGTAGGTTTTTATCAGTTTTTTACTGTTATAAAAAATACTGCCATGAACATCTTGTACACAAATCTTTGCTCACATCCTTAATTCTTTTCTTACGATAAATTACTGAAAGTAAAATTGCCTTGTCAAAGATTGCATTATAAAATATTCATAATGCATTCATGATCATTACAAAGGAAGGAAAAAATTTAGGTGGGCAAAAAGGGAAAATAAAAATTGTTGGGATTATTGGTAATTTAATTTATTCATATTTTCTTTCTTTTCTAAAATAAACACATGCTACTTATGCACTTTCAGTAAAAGAATATAAAAACGTACAAAAGAATATAAGGTAGAAAGTAATTCTTCCCCCCATGCCTATTCCCCAGACTCCTGATTCATGTTACAAGTTTTTTGTGTGCCATCTAAGATATTCTGAGCACACATACTTTTATATTCAGTCCTTCCTTCCCTTATTTTATATTCCTCCCTCCTTTCTTCCCTCCCTTCCTTCTTCACAAATAGAAGCATTTAATATACATTTTTACCCTTTCATTTACTATATCTTGGGAGATTTTTGTATCAATATATAGAAGAAGCTTCCTTTTAAAACAAATCATCCAAACTTGATTTATCTTATCATCCTGCATAATCCTATACATCTCATTTTGTTTCTTTTTAAATTGTTCTTGAGAATATTTAATACGTTCTCATGGTTAAACAAGAGAACAAAAGAACATTGTTAGTGATTAATCTTGTGCCTACTTCTGCTCTCTCCCAACTTTTGAAGGTCAGCACTCAGATTGCTTTCTTGTATAGTCTGCCGATATTTTTTATGTAAATTCAAGCAACCACTAAAAGATCATATACCATGTAAATCAGAATCCCAGCAGGGAACAGAATTTCATTAAGATAGTTCAGCTGAAGAGATTTAACAGGGCAAGTTTTTACAGAGGTTGATAGTGTGAAGGGAGAAAAATGGAGGTTGATGCCCTTGGAGACTAGTGGGAAACCTTTGTTCTTAGACCTGATGGAACAACAGGATTAGATCAGGGTTACTGCAGCCAAGGGAGAGCTGGGCCCATAGAGGCTTGTCTTCCAGGCAGGAGTCAACAGTCGTGGTGAGATGCAGCCATGTCAGAAGTTTGGGAGGGAGGCAGAGAGAAGTGACAAGGAAATACACTGGTCTCTCTCCTCTCACCCACCTGTCTGTGACTCCTCCTGATGAAACCCACCCAAAGTGAGACAGCAAAGAGGCCCTATCGAAGCAATTCTCAAGGGTCAGGCTCTCAAGGCCCAGAACAAGATAGAGAATAAGGTAGAGAAGCATGGAGTGTGAGTTAAAAGAAGAAATCCTGTTAATAATTTTTAATATTGATTGCATATTAAAATGATTTTTGGATACATTAAGTTAAATGCTGGGCTTCCCTGGTAGCTCAGATGGTAAAGAATCTGCTTGCAGTGCAGGACATGTGGGTTTGATCCCTGAATCGGGAAGATGCCCTGGAAGAGGGCATGGCAAACTACTCCAGTATTCTTCCCTGGAGAATCCCATGGACAGAGAAGCCTGGTGGGCTGCAAGTCCATGGGATTGCAGAGTCAGACATGACTGAACGACTAAGTTCAGTTCAGTTCAGTTCACTTGCTCAGTCATGTCCGACTCTTTGTGACCCTATGAATCACAACACACCAGGCCTCCCTGTCCATCACCAACTCCCAGAGTTCACTCAAACTCATGTCCATCGAGTTGGTGATGCCATCCAGCCATCTCATCCTCTGTCGTCCCCTTCTCCTCCTGCCTCCAATCCCTCCCAGCATCAGAGTCTTTTCCAATGAGTCAGCTCTTCGCAACAGGTAGTCAAAGTATTGGAGCTTCAGCTTCAGTGTCAGTACTTCCAGTGAACACCCAGGACTGATCTCCTTTAGGATGGACTGGTTGGTCCTCCTTGCAGTCCAAGGGACTCTCAAGAGTCTTCTCCAACACCACAGTTCAAAAGCATCAATTCTTCAGCGCTCAGCCTTCTTCACAGTCCAACTCTCACATCCATACATGACCACTGGAAAAACCATAGCCTTGACTAGACGGACCTTTGTTGGCAAAGTGATGTCTCTGGTTTTGAATATGCTATCTAGGTTGGTCATAACTTTCCTTCCAAGGAGTAAGCGTCTTTTAATTTCATGGCTGCAATCACCATCTGCAGTGATTTTGGAGCCCCCCAAAATAAAGTCTGACACTGTTTTCACTGTTTCCCCATCTATTTCCCATGAAGTGATGGGACCAGATGCTATGATCTTAGTTTTCTGAATGTTGAGCTTTAAGCCAACTTTTTCACAACTTTTTTCAGTCTCCTCTTTCACTTTTATCAAGAGGCTTTTAGTTCCTCTTCACTTTCTGCCATAAGGGTGGTGTCATCTGCGTATCAGAGGTTATTGATATTTCTCCCGGCAATCTTGATTCCAGCTTGTTAAATACTATTTAATTAGCTTCACATATATCTTTTTTTGTTTATCTTGCTTACTTTATTTTTTCATTGGTGTATAATTGCCTTACAGTGTTGTGTTAATTTTGGCTGTACAGCAGAGTGAATCAGCTATATGTGTACAGATATTCCCTCCCTCTTGAACCTCCTTCCCACCTCGCTGCACTGTGAGTTTTAAATCTGGTTAAGAATAGAGGGTAAAGAGCCAGATGCATTCTATATGTACTGTTCTGAACTTGGCTTCTCTCCATTTCTTATATCTTACAGATCTTTCCATATCAGGGTGCAGGGAAATGTCTCATTTTCTTTAACAGATGCAGAGTATTCCATTTTTGTGAATTTGCCGGGATTTATTTAGGCTGCCCTCATCCTGAACACTTAGGATTTTGCCCATCTCCTGGATGCTTCGATGGAAAACCTTGTTCACACATCATTTTGCACATATGCAGCCATCTCTGAAGGATACATTGTCAGGATATGATTGTGGAGTCTGTCATTGTGGGAGGTACCGCCACATTCTTCCCTGTAGTGATTGAACCACTATGAATTGCCAATAACAAAGTAGTGAGTGGCCTCACAGAGTGTTCTTGAGCTTTGGTATATTTGCCAAAATGATAGGTGAACCACATAATCTCAAGATAATTTATTTTTTTTGCATTTCTCTATTTCTGAATGAAATTCAGCATCTTTTTGTAGGTTTAAGTATTATATTTCTCTTCCTATGAGCTATCTGTTCATATGATTTGCCTGTTTTCCTATCAGGCTATCATTTTCTTTTTGATTTGAAAAGTCCTTTATACATCAGTGACATTAGTCTTGGGTGGTATTAGTTAATGATATTTTATCCTAGGTGTGTTTTTGTTTTTTTTTTTTGGCTGATTTTTAAAAAAATGTAGGTTTATTTATTTTATTTTTAGCATCACGCTTAAATCATTCTTTTTTTTTTTTAAATGGGCTTCCCTGGTGGCTCAGACAGTAAAGAATCTTCCTGCCATGCAGGATACACGGGTTTGATCCCTTGGAGAAGGGAACGGTAACCCACTGCAGTGTAACTGCCTACAGAATTCCGTGGAGAGAGGAGCCTGAGGGGCTACTGCACGGGGTCGCAGAGTTGGACACGACCGCACAACTGACGCTTTCACTATCCATTTATTATAGCTCCTAGTTTTTGAATCATGGTTAAAAGGCCTCCTCCACTCCAGTGTTATAAATAAAATTGCACCAGCTTTTTGCCATGTCTTTATGATTTTATTGACTACATTTAAATCTTTGATCTATTACAGTGTATCCTTCCTCCTCAGCCCTGCTAATTCTTCTCCCAGAGGAACTTGATTGCCCCAGCACCCTCTATTAAATTACCTATGTTAATGCTACTGATCTGAGGTCTCATCTTAATCCTTACTAATTCTTCTAGGTTTTTGTTTCTCTTTATGGACTTTCTAATCCATGCACTGATTTGTCTGGTCACATACCAGAACCGCACTGTTTTAATTATGGGACCTCACCCCATGTTTTAGTACATTAAGGGGCAAGTCTCATGCCACCGTTTTTTCAGAATTTCCTTGGCTACCCTTCTTTGTTTATTTTTCTATAAGAATTTCATAATCGATCAGCTTATGTAACTCCAGAAGAAAAAATTGTGGTCCGTGTATATAGGAATGTTGTCAACTTCACTAATTAACTTGGAGGAAATGGACATTTTGATCTGTTGCAGATTGAGAACACTAAATTAGATTTCTCATTTACGCCATATCGTTTCTTATTGTAGCTCCTGTACTTTCTTTTAGCAAGTTGCTTGTATATTATTTTTTGTATATGTATCCAGAGTTGTGTGGATGTCATTGTGGGTTATACCCATTATCTTTATGGAACACCCATCTTTGTGCTTTTCTTTTTTAACCTGAATTTTATTTTAATTAATATAATGACTCCTGATGATTTCTATTTACATTTGCTTGAGACACTGTTTTCCCCATCCTTTCTTTCTCATTTCTGAATGACTTTATTTTGGGTGTGCCACTTGTATATATGACAGAATGGAGTTTTCAATTGTGACCTAATTTGGAAAGCTATTTTCTTAAAAGATGAGTTGTGCTTATTGCTTTTATTGATATGGCATGTATATATTCAATGTGAATTATATGTGCTTATTATTTTTATGTAATATATAGGTCTTACACTGTATAGTCTGTTTCATTTGCTTTTGAAACATAATTTTTCTGATGTTTAAGATGGTTTTTTTCTTTGTTCTAAATATAAATGCATATTTGTTTATAAATATACCTTAACATCATGGCTTTAATTCCCTCTTTCTTTTAACAAAGTCAGTAAGTTCACTGTTACAAGCAATGATTTCACTGGCTCACATAATTTTTCTTTAGCCATACTCTCTCCTATATTACCCAGTTTTTGTCAATAGATGGTCTGAGTTGAGCATTTATCTTTGCGTTTTGAAATACACATAGTCTTTCATACTTGATTTCTTACCTTTGACTGATTTACTCTGACTGCCATTAGGGGGAGAAAAGGCAAGCAGTAAGCTTATTTTACCTTTCCTCGTTTAGAAGTCGTATCATTCCTACATTGTCAGGTTATTTACGGCCTCCTTTCCCACCCTTTCTTTTGTGTTAGTTTTGTGCTGAAGTGTATTCCGTTTAGCTGCCAGGCCTTTCGCCAGAGTCTCGCCTGCCAGTTTGGTCAGCAGGGGCTTTCCCTCTGGTGGGTGGTTTTCTCAAGAAGAGTCTGAGTAAACAGTAGCCCCTGATTTATTACATGTTCAAAACTGTCAGCAGCCTTTATGCTTCATGAACTAGAAGTGGGAAATCAAATCTGTGTCTTATACTTTGAGAGATATAAAATCTTTGGCTGGATATAAATTCCTTTATTCGCACTTTCTTGTCTCAAGTATCTCGTAGGTTTTCTTCCTTTGATTTGTGGTATTGAATTTGCTGGGTAGAAGCCTGTTACCAGCTTAATTTTCTTTTCTTTTTTTTTTTATTTGCAACTTGAACATTTTGCCTGACTGCCCAAAGAAGTTTTCTTTACAGTTGAAGTCCTTTATTATGATAGTATCTTTACTAGCACATATTTTTTGTATTGACTGATATGAGTCAATTTCCTCTGATACTTGGTATGCACCTTCAGTTGATAGATGAAGGCCTTCTTTTGTTCCAGGAAAACTTTATTGTACTTAAAAATGTGTGTTTTGTTGCATGCAGTTGGTTTTTGTCTTTCAGGAACTTCAAATATGTTTATGTTAGAACTCTGTTTCTTGCCTACTCTATTGTTTTCTCTTTAATCATTTTATTTGACAATTTTTTCTGTTTCATTTGTTAATTTTCTAATTACCATCTTGTATGAGTGTTAAGGGACCTCTCAACATGCTTTCTCTCTTGTTCACTGTGCACTTGTGTCTTTACATCTATAATGATTTTTCCTTTTTTTTTTTCCTGGTCTGTTTATTCCTATTTCATTTCCTCCTGTTATCTAGATGTCACCTCCTATTGTGATCTTTCTTGTAGCTATAATTGCTTCATTAAATTTTTAATAAATTTATGGCAGACTGTTTTGTTAAACGTTTGTTCTATTTCATGACAGTTTTTTTTTTTTGCTGGCGAATTCTTATCATTGGTAGGAAAAGGAAAGTTGGATGCTCATTTACACCTAGTCTTCTTTCCATATGGATTTTATGTGTAGATGGTGTTTGGTATCCATATCCAAATGAGCTGAAATTTCCTGGAAAGGTATACAGGAGCTTCCTATGGTGATAATAGAGGGAGGGTGCTGGGAGCCACCACTGGAGATCCCACCCATGACAAAGGTCATGTGGAAGAGACCTGACAGGCAAAGGCGGATCAGGCCTCAAGGGACCCCCCAAATCTGCTCGAGCATCCACCCCAAAACCAAAGTCTGTCTGTCTTATTATTTTGTGCCTTTCACCAACTCTTCTGACATTAGCACACATGATTGTTCACAACTCCCCAACCTTGAAAGACACAGGAAACGAAAACATTCTAAAAGTCCTAATGAGCATAGAGTCCTTTAAGGGGTGAAAAATTATTAGAAGAGATAGTACTGGTAAAGGGCTTCATTACTGGGTCAATGCTTGCTGCCAAGTGCCCATATCCCTTATCCACTGTGCCCCTGGGAGTGCATTGGTTAACATAGCTGGAATGTAAGAAAAACAAGCAGCAGCCTTGGAATTAACCACATCAGACCTTTGAGCTAATTGGTTCTTTCTTTGTTGTGACTCACTGCACCTTTGCTCTGTGAGAATGTAACTCTGTTTAGTACTTTCTGAGGCTGGGAGAAATAAAGAAAAAACACTTGAAGGGAAAATAAGTTTTCTGGCTGATCAGCCTTTATCATAAAAGGGTCATAAAATTTCCACAGGCCTCCAAGGCCAGAAGATAATGTACACAACATTGTTTATGAGAAAGGTATGCAGAAAAAATCCTGGTTTTGATAAAGACAAAACAGATACAATGTTTGGACTGACTCTGTATGAGTTTGCATCTTTCATTTCCCTCTATGTATAAGTCAAGGTATAAAAGTTCCTTTTGAAAATAAAGTTATGGGCCTCGCTCACCGAAGATTGGTCTCCCCGTGTCATTCTTTTTTTTCCTTTTCCCTCCTTTTCTCTCTCTGTTCTTCTTTCAGGATGACTCCTTGGAACACGGGAGCTTTATTGGCTTTCTGTGTTCATCAAGGAAGATCAAGCCCTGCTGTCCGCTTTGCTATCCTTATCGCCTAAGCCGTCATCCTGAGGGTACCCCTGGATCCTGCTGGGGCTGGACCCCGGCAGGAGGGGAAAGAGAGGGTACCCTTTTGAGTTTTTAAGTGATAGGCTCTTTCTGCTGTTGTGACCATGACAGGCTGTTTCTTTTACATGTGGTGCCTTTGTGGGGTGTGTCTTCTTGGTCTCTCCAGACCTAACTTTATTGAGGAGGACTTTCATCATCAGTTCATTTCATTGGTGTCCTTTATTGGCTCCTGTTACCTGGGGACATCGATATGGCATTCGGGGGTTATTCTCTCAACTTTTAAAGGTATGTTTGTGCTGGTGCTGAGATCTCCCATCCTTTTTCTTCTGCTGCCTATATTTGCTAGTGATTTCGTGGCTGACCATAGCTAGCTGCTCTGCATTCCCCGTGTTCTGTGGCTGTGCCCACAGAGTCTTTCTTCATCACGCCATCTCGGCTGCCTTTGGCAGCACTTGGTTTAATTTGGAGTCTGGGATTTTCTCTGCCTACTTGCTCCATTGAAAATGGTGTTTATTTCTGTTTCCCTTCATCCCTCTGAATGGTTGTTGGGAGCCAAGTGGGATAATTGAGAACCAGATAGTCCCCACTGATGGATTTAATTCTTTAAAAACCATCCCAGCAAATCTGGCACTTGAGAAGCCTATGAAAAATAATGCAGAAACACAAAACAGATGAATAGAAAGAACGTTACAACATTAGTAACAGTGTAAATGTATATAATCATGGTGTCAGTTCCAGAAACATAATTAAGCAGTTATATATGCAAAATCTTAGAATTCTGCTTTGAATGGATAGGAGGAATAAAGAGAGGCTGGTTTCCCCTGATCCCAGAGACTTCTTGCTGATTTCATGAGGAAAGTTAGTTTGTGGATTTACAAAACAGACATTCTGTAAGAGAGAGCTGTGGTTTACAGGTTACCTTCCATGTCAAAAAGAAGTAGCCCCAAAAATATGCCATGTTGAAGTCAGATTTATGCTGAACAGTGCAGGGTGGCTGTCAAACCACTCCAGATCTCTGCCTGCCTTCACAGAGAAATTCAGCAAGACTAGTAGTGACAGTGGTCATTCTAGAAGGTCATTTGTCTCTTTTCAGCAAGACAAGTCAGAGGCGCATGAGTTACTCTTATCCTTTCCGTTTACAGTTAATAAACAGGTCATCAAACAAGAACGATCGTAAATGATAGCGGTGTATCCCATTCAAATCCTTGAGCCCATGCAACGTGCTGAAGTTCATGGATTTAGAAATCCAGATGATTACGTCACTGTTGTGCTAGAAGGTTGTGTGGCTCTGTAGCAGAGGAGGCTTTTCTCCTGAAGCTTATGAAACTGAATTTTTAGGGCCTTTCAAAGATTTGGGACCCTTCCATGGCCCAAAGGAGGGACACAGTAATGTGAATACATGAGCATATACTTCTATAAAGTTTTCAAAAGTAAGATATTTTGATTTCAGTGTATTAAGACCAGATTTCTTTGCAGTCCAACTTCTCTTTTAGTATATTTACCATTATATCAGATGGCTTTGGGTGACCATGGGTATTTTGAGATCAGTCTGGGAGGAGCTTGTGCTGGTAATACAGGCAGTTTGGATTTACTGGGATATATTTATGTAGTTTGCCAAGCATTCCTGGCATCCACTTAAATAATTTCTGTCCCAGTGAAAGAATGGCTTCTAGTAATACTCCTGCCAACTGTCTCCCACAATGCCAGTTCAACCAGTGTCATGGCAAGAAGTGATGGACCAGAGGTCATATTATGTTGTGAATAGAAATATATGCATAGTGAAAGACAAGGCACATCATCAGATGTGTAAAATATTATTGTACGTGGAGGATCAGGTTCCTTATCAACACCTTGGCCACTTAGAGTTCTCTTTGCCAGAAATATTTGATAAAGGGTGTATGTCATTATTGGAGAAGGCAATGGCACCCCACTCCAGTACTCCTGCCTGGAAAATCCCATGGACAGAGGAGCTTGGTGGGCTGCAGTCCACGGGGTCGCTGAGAGTCGGGCACGACTGAACAACTTCACTTTCACTTTTCACTTTCATGCATTGGAGAAGGAAATGGCAACCCACGCTAGTATTCTTGCCTGGAGAATCCCAGGGCCGGGGGAGCCTGGTGGGCTGCCGTCTATGGGGTCTTATGTACCTCTGGGCCTCAGGAATCCTTCATACTGAAGGGCTTTTCTTGAAATTTGCCAAGTCTTTTTTTGTAATGCACAGACTAGGCTTCAATTCAGGCAGGAAGATCCAAGTCCAGACCTGGTTGTGTATGGGTCCCAGGCTCCAGATCACCGGCTTTGGTGATTTGTGACTTTCTGTCTGGTGGTTTGACTAGGACTCACAGTGTCATCGGGATTGGTTTCCCTGAGCCTGGCCCTGGATCCACCGGGCCTTTGGTCTCCATTTTTCCTCTCTAGAGTTTACTCACATCCTGTATGATTTGATGGGATCTTTCCAGCACTTTGGAAGAGCCCTAGATCCAGGAGGACCGTTTGGCAAGATGATTGTTCCTTCTGGCCAGAGCAGAATGTCTTTCATAGAATCACATGAGATTGGACTACCAAAATGGTCTGATTCTGGGTAATTCCTCACTCACCCTTGTATTTGAGCCTTGTGGGTGTTTGTGTAGGTGCACACACGTGCAGTTTGGCTCCTAAGTTCATAGCATCTGAGGATAGTGGGAAGGGCAGCAACCATCCTTTATCCTGTAGGATTCTTAGTCCTGGCATTCAGGGCAATGACCTACCACCTCTGCCAGTTCTGTGCCAAAGTCAGGCTCAAGAGGACTGTCTTCTCCAAGGGCTTTCCAGACCACTGCTGCCCTGAAACAGCAGGTCTTTTGGATAAATGTCCTCTCAGAGTTGCCTCTTGAGTGATGTGGTGACATTGAGCTTTCCCAGCTCAGTTAAACTATGCTGGATAAGGAATAAACATTCCTTCATGAAGGGTAACCACTCTCTCCTTCCATGCATGGGTCTGGTAACAGTATTGGGAAGATCAGAGCTCTAGTAACCTTGAAAGAGTTTACATTCTAAGAATGCAGTGCATATGGTATAAAGAGCTCAAAAGACGACCTGGTGGAAAATGGGTTGTTTGACGTTCACCTTAGACAATTTTGAGTTGTAAGCTCCATATAACCAGACAAAGAATTATACACACATTTCCTCCATATTTTGGATAAGATGTGAATTTGCACAGTCATCACTTAGTATATTAATGACCTGAGAGAGAGTTGTATGAGGCCAGTGTTCACAGATAATGTGGCACCATGGGTAATGATGCAACCCACATTGCACAAAAGTTGCTATGGGGTGGCCCAGGCAAGATCAATAATTGTTTCCATACAAATGGTTCCCAAAAGCCATAGACTTTTGAGGGATAGCAATACTTTTACCACTTTATTGAAGTGAGAGAGAGAAATTAGCCAAGAATGACATACCTGACAAAGCCAAAAAGGAATAGTTCCTGGATCTGAAGAAGAGATTGCATCTGGACACCATAGCGCATCCTTTCAGGCACTCTTGGTGCTAACATCTTCCCTCCCCACTATTCCATATCTTCATCAGTGTTTCACTTTATATAAAAAGTGCTCACACGTTTTCAACACACTATTCAATCAAATTGTTTACATAGGAACCCCACAAAAATAGTTGTCTGTGGCCTCGGGCACCCTAGGGAGGCCCTGGTGGAGGAATTTGCAAGGTTTATAAGACTTGGTCTCTGCTTAGAGATAGCTTTGAATCAGGGCACATATATGTAATAAATATTTTGCAGTTTATTTATACGTATATTTATATATATATGTATTTTAATATGTATAAATATATATTTAATTATATATAATTATATATTTATCATTATATTGTAGTATATAAATTTATAAATATTATATATTTATAATTATATTGTTATATATAAATTTATATATTATATATACAATATAATATATAAACATTAATATTTATAGAATAAATGTTAATATATTTATATATATTATATAATATATAATATATAAAAATTTATATATAACAATATAATTATAAATATATAATATTTATAAATTTATATGGAGCAGGCAATGACACCCCACTCCAGTACTCTTGCCTGGAAAATCCCATGGATGGAGGAGCCTGGTAGGCTGCAGTCCATGTTGTCGCTAAGAGTCGGACACGACTGAGCAACTTCACTTTCACTTTTCACTTTCATGCACTGGAGAAGGAAATGGCAACCCACTCCAGTGTTCTTGCCTGGAGAATCCCAGGGACGGGGGAGCCTGGTGGGCTGCCGTCTATGGGGTTGCACAGAGTTGGACACGACTGAAGTGACTTAGCAGCATAATATATATTATTATTAATATATGTATATATCAATATATTGTATTATATAATATATAAATATTATATAACATATACAATATTACAATATTGTATATTACAATATTATAATATATAAATTTATAACTATTTAATAATATATAAATATATATTTACTTATATATGTATTTATTTTATTTATAATAAATAAATAAACTTTTGCAGTTCATCTCTCCCAGGAAGCCTTCTTTTCTTAAATGAAACTGTAGCCTGTTTGATCATTCTTTTCTTAATTTCATTCTGTCATACAGAATTCGAAGCTTGTGAAGTGTGATGAATCATGATCCTGTTCTCCAGTTGTGTATACCTGCACTTTTACAATTTGTGAATTAACACTGTTCATATGCCGTAGTACTTGCTTGTTTATAAATTATTTCATACATGTGTACTTGCTCTCTCTGAATAAGTGATCCAGTCCTTCAGATCAGATAGAAAGTTTTAAGTCTCTGTTTCTCAGTGTGAAGCAGATAATAAATACTATCGGAAGTTTATATTGTCAGAATGAAAATGTACATAATTGATGTAAGTGATAATGCCCACTGTTAGATTGAGTAATTGTAATGAAACACAGTCTTACTTCAAATGCAGCTTGTTTAGTTTGAAAGTGCTATTATAAAATGGTGTAAATTGAGAGAGAGCATCATTAAATGTTGATCTTAGTGTAAAGGAAGATGATGAGCCTCTCTGCATTGAAAGATAGTAATTTCGTCCTCTGCTTCTGCTGACTTTTGAAAGTCTTGATGCAAGGGAGAAAGAGCCCCAGCTCAGGGACGCCATCATCACTTATCATGCAGCTGGTTTCTATTCTGGTGCAATCAGTCTAGTTAATGTCAAGTACCAGTGACAAGAGTGTTTGTGACTCAGTCACCTGGAGGCATTTGAAGGCCTGGTGCACTGACTTGGATTAGAAAATAAACAGAAGTAAAAGTCCTTTCGCCTGAACTCTCCTGTAAATTGAATGGCTTCCCTGGAGCTGTGACTCAGAGGCACAGTCGGTGAGACCCTTTTCATTTGAAGATAACATCACGGCCCCAGCCATGGAGGGTGGGGAGGAGTGATCCATGCCCTGCTGGAGATGAGTGCTCTGTTTTCACCCAACAGGGCTAGTTATTTGTTCATTGTCTGCCTTCACTCTCCCCTCTGCCCTTGCTCCTGACTCACTGACTTTCCCACATGATCAGTGGTGTGCCTGTCCTCTTTGATGTCCTCATTGACCATTGACATTCCCCTTGCACCTATCACAGAGGTGTCTGGCTAATACAGGACCTCACTACACATTTTATGATGGTCTACTGACGTGGCTGGGGCTTCCCTGGTGGTTCAGTGGTAAATAATCCACCTGCAGTGCAGGAGCCACAGGAGATGTGGGTTCGATCCCTGGGTCAGGAAGATCCCCTAGAGGAGGGCATGACAACCCACTCCAGTATTCTTGCCTGGACAGTCCCATGGACAGAGAAGCCTGGCGGGCTACAGTACACAGGGTTGCAAAGAGTGAGACACGACTGAAGCTACTTCACACACTTGCACGCACTGACGTGGCTAAGTTCTTTAAGGTGCTTATTTGAAAGCTATTATTATCAGACTTCATGGCATGAAAAAGCCTCTAATGATACAGCATTCCCTGGGATGAAAAGCTGTGTATCACTTTGATGTCCATGAATTACTGCACGTGAGAAAGATTCATTGAAATCTGTTTTCTGTCTTCAGGTGCCTAACATAAGACCGTGCAAAAGAACACAGCTTATCTTTCTTTTCCTTTGTGGTCAGTTCTTGTCTTACAGTTCCCTGAGTGCTCCTCCTGGTTCTTCTCTCTCTGCTATCTTCTCTCTCCTGTCTGGTTATGAAGTTCTTTCAGCCGGGTCCTGACACCTTGCCAGTCATGCCTTGCTAGGTTTGGGTATCATTACTTAGGTAGCATCTGCCTACAATGTGGGAGACCCGGTCTTGATCCCTGGGTGGGGAAGATCCCCTGGAGAAGGAAAAGGCAACCCACTCCAGTACACTTGCCTGGAAAATCACGTGGACAGAGAAGCCTGGTAGGCTATAGTCTGTGGGGTCACAAAGAGTCAGACAGACTGAGCAATTTCACTTTCACTTTCACTTAGGTATGCAAACCATCACCTAGTGTAAGAGGAGGAAAATCAGAGGGGCAAATGTAGGTGCTTCAGGATTTATTTTCACACTGCCTCTGTCCTCATCACTAAAGTTCTCTATCTCTATATATTTGTGCCTTTGACAGGAGTACTAAAATCTCATTTTGGCATCGGTAACCTCATTCTAGATCTCATAAATGCTCACTGATTGAATGAAGGGAGACATGCATTGAGCAGGGTGTATTATTTCCTTTGATACCCGCTGGCTTCACATTTCCTCGGCTCTCTATCAAGAACTTTTAGTAACACATCCATTGTTGTGTGAAATGGCATTTGCAGAGACTTCTCCACTTGAAAGACCTGATACATTTTGACCAATTACTGATGCCTTTCTTCACTGGGCTCTGCTGGAGAAGCTGCTGGGCAGAGAGCATCCTGTAATTAGGTAAATTTGAGTGGATTTGTCTGAAAGCAGCCTAGTAAATGACGCTCTGCTTGTTGTGGTCAACTCTCCCTTCAATAAAGGGAGGCGTGGATTTTGTCTTTCCTCATCCTGTTAATTAGAAGCAGTAGGGATATGCTTAATTTGACCTTTAAGTAGGCAGAGAGGTCACGTTTGACTTTTTTTTTTTTTTTTTAACACAACTATTTGGCAAACTCTGTCTTGCTTTTAGCTGGCAGGGATTCCTGATTTCCTAACAGCTTCAGTCTTTAAACAGTGGAGAGGTTTTAGGGTGTCACAGCTGTGAAGTACCAATCTGGTGGGAGAAATGGGGCTAGTCAGAGCTGTAATTTTCCTGGAATCTGGTTCCTAACTCCAGGCCAGTCACCCACAAGCGGGTCAGGCATTGTGTGCCCAGTGTGACTTCACAGCTGCCCCAGGAGCGCCCTGGTTTAGTTCGCTTTCTGTGAGCAGCTCCCCCGTACCTTCGGCACCTGCTGACTGCCAGAGGAAATTTCACTTCAACTGTTGTCTCAAGTGTCAGGGGTAGGATCCTGCAAAGCAAGATATTCTCAAAGTTTGCTCGGTCAGAGAGCATATTTTTAGGAGGTGTAGGAGAATGAGTGTGGGGTTGATATGAGACACATAAGCAGGGTTTCCAAAGTGGTTAAAAAGAGGCAGAAATGGATTTATAGGGGCAGTTTCTACTGGAACCAGTCCTAGCAAACACAAAGTAGAATCCAGACTTTTCTAGATGCCTTCATGGGACAGGATGCCTGCCCAAGGCTGTTAGTTGCAGAAAGTGACAAGCGCACCTTCCGCATGCTCACCGTGGATCCCCTCTGCAGGTAGATTGAATATGCATGAGACAGGGATGGTCTCAATTAACAGGATGTTCTGAACAGTGCTGAGAGCAGGCTTTTGCCTCTTCTAGTTTCCAGAGTATTGTTACTGTTGTACAGTTCCTAAGTCAAGTCCAACTCTTTGTGACCCCATGGATTGCAGCACGCCAGGCTCCTCTATCCTCTACTGTCTCCCAGAGTTTGCTCAAGTTCATGTCCATTGAATCAGTGAAGCTTTCTAACCATCTCTTCCTCTGTCACCTGCTTCTCGTCTTGCCTTCAACCTTTCCCAGCATCAGGGTATTTTCTAATGTTCTTCAGTTCAGGTGGCCAAAGAATTGGAGCTTCAGCATTAGTCCTTCCAATGAATATTTACAAACAAGAGGTACTTGCCTAGCACCATCAACACTATTTGTCTGAACCTAGCAATATTTTGGAGAAGGAAATGGCAACCTACTCCAGTCTTCTTGCCTGGAGAATCCCATGGACAGAGGAACCTGGCAGGCTACCGTCCATGGGGTCACAAAGAGTCGGACGTGATTGAGTGACTAACAACAACAATAACAGCATCAATATTTTATGGTATATGTCTTGCATCATGGACGGGTGTTTCCTTAATTCTTTAGAGTTAACCCTTTAAGAAGTAGCTGGAATTGATCAGTTTTTCTAGGATCATCATTTAATTGCCTCACTTGACATCAAGGGGGCTGGAAATTACTCTCTCAGAATGATGTGAAGAAGGTGGAAGGGAAGTGGAAGGTATTTCTTTTCCTGAGCTTCTCCAGGGAATAACCAAGCTGTTTCTTTGTGAAGATAGTTTTGCAGAGATCAGTGAGGTTGCTCAGTATACCCAGGCAAAAACAGACCTCCAGAATCGTAAGGGGACTTTGAAGTCATTGCTTTGAATTCTTCAGGGAAGTTGGTAATAAAGGACTGACAATTTTATGAAGAATTATCTGAGTCTCTTGCCACTTGACAAGTCTACTTATTATTTTATCCTATTGATGTGATTATCCTTTTCTTAGTTTAACATTTGTGTCCTGGGGGGACAGCAGAATGCAAATCAATGCTTCTTTAACTACACTTCTTTTTTCTCCACTTCTTTAGACTTTTATTTAACAGTCATTCAAGGTATGGTCAGAGAAGGCAGTGGCACCCCACTCCAGTACTCTTGCCTGGAAAACCCCATGGATAGAGGAGCCTGGTGGGCTGCAGTCCATGGGGCCACAGAGTCAGACACGACTGAGCGACTTCATTTTCACTTTTCAGTATGATTAACTGGGTGCTATGGGGACGGTGATATAACCACCTCTTGTAGAAGGAATTTTCCTACCTGAAGATCAGAATCTCTGGCAAATAATTTTAGTCAGCTGTGTTTCTGTGTGGGCTTCCCTAATAGCTCAGTTGGTAAAGAATCTGCCTGCAATGCAGGAGATCCCGGTTCGATTCCTGTGTTGGGAAGATCCTCTGGAGAAGGGCTAGGCTACCCACTCCAGTATTCTTGAGCTTCCCTGTGGCTCAGCTGGTAAAGAATCTGCCTGCAATGTTTCTGTGTCACCACCCCCATCCTTGATCAGAATGATGAAGAAAGTAGGAGATTAAGAGGACAGAGTGACAGGAAAATAGCTTGGTGATTTCTTTCCTTGGGAGAAAATGAGACGGATCTCTCAGCTATAGAGACAAAAAAATAACAATACAACTGCTGAGCTACCAGGAATTTTAGACAGATAAGCACAACACTTGGGTTGGCTGTGATGTCAGCAGTCCTATTGTTTAAGAAAATGTTTAGAGGTGATATATTGGGCTGGTTGCAAGTCTAGGGTTTTAACATTGAACACGGGGGTTTCAAAGTAAATACTCAGTCTCTTTTGTTGTAGGGTAGGGGCTGAAGTGAAATTTCTAAAGCAGTTTGGGCCCCGCCATTCCGGGTCCTGTGCCAGCAGCATTTTACCCACAATAAGCCTGCTATTCAGGCTGTTTGTTCCCCTCCCTGGTTCCAGGTGCCTGGAGGGTTGGGCTTGCCCGTAGAGAGGCGGGGAGGGGGAAACGGGGGATCCACAACCATCTTCTCCTCTCTTCTGGACCCACAGTTTCCAGGAAAGGACCTGACATCACGCTTCTTAATGGTTGTTGGCGTCATCTGGTGGTGGGAAGAGGAGTCTGGCTGGGGAGATAGAGACAGTCAGGTAGAGTCTCTGCCTGAAGTCAGTCTCTGAGTCCAGATACCCCATATGCAGGATGCTACCCAGTCTTGCATATTTGGATACATTTCTTACCATCTCATGGTGATACTCTATGAGACTTCATTCTCCTTTGCTCTAAAGTGGACTCCTAGGTGACACACCCAGATCATTAAAAAATCCGTAAAGTCTAGTAATATGACTGAGGTCACGTGTATTTTCACAGCGCTCCTGAGCCCCTTGGCAACAGTGGATATAGTTGGGCACCCATATTCCCACCTCAGTTCATGACAGAAAACAAGGTCCCACCTTTGGAGACAGAAACAAATAGAAGGTAAACCTGCCTAAATCACCCAGAACCCAACACTCTCATCTCTGTCCCCTCAAGATTTGGGTTTTAGGGTTCTGAAATGGGAAGAGATCTGAAAACGGAGAGGTTTTCATCATCTGCTTGGCAGTGAAACCTGACCTTGTCTCAGTGCATTTGAGTTGAAAGCTGCCTGTATTGAGATGGTTACTTCAGTTTTTTATTTATCCCACATGTTATGAATATTCATATACTTCACTGAAAAAATATGAACATGTTGGAGTGTGGCACCAGTATATACCTTCCTGCTTGTGTTCTGGAAATCATGGTATAGATTCCATATTATTTTGATTAAACCTGGAATTTTTTTACATCCTCAAGCACGTCTGGCCACATGGGTTTCATATAAAAGATTATGGCTTTGCACTTTAATAACTCTTTGTGATTTCTGGCTTTTGGCACCTTCTGCATTAACCAGCCATCAAACCCTTACAATTTATCATTACTTCTAGACTCTGCCTGTCTACCTCTATTCCTGCTCTCTAAATTAAGCCAGAGATCAGGACTCCTGGTGGCTGTGGGATCAGCCTCTCCTCTATTGTCTGGAGTAATCCAGCCCCGCTCCAAGCTTTTTGTCCACTCCCAGCAAAACAAAAGCCAACCACACCTGACTGAACCTACATTCTTCATGTACGGTATGACCCCCTGGGAGCTGCGTGGTGTTCTTTCCCACTCCAGTCATCTTATCCACTTCCTTAAATGCATGTGCTTCTACTCCAAGAGTAGATTGAAAACTAAGATTCTCCATCATAGCTGTGTATCCAGTACTGTTTTAGGGCCTGTAATAGAGTGTGTCCGATTGACTCACCCCCCAACCTTTTTTTTTTTTTTTTCTTTTGCATTTGTCCTAATTTAGCTTTTCATTGACTCATTCCAGAGCTACTGAAAGTTTCCTGATTGGCCTCTCTGCTCATATTTTACCCTCTTCTCATAGACATAAAGCAACTTTGACACACCACAGCTGAACCTCAAGCTCTTAAATATGTCTGCCCTTCTAGTAGGTTGATGTCTAAACCTTTCAACAGGTTAAAGGATGTCTTCACTGCTCTTCTCCACTTCTCTCTCTTGTCTCATTTCTTATCTTGAGTTTTATTCTCCAGGACTTAGAATTGCTTGTGTTAGTCTCTATACCTTATGCTGTTTTTGCATCCTCTCTCTTGTACTAGCTTTTATTTCTTCTGAAATCTTCTGCTACCAGTTGCCTGGATAAATCTACCCATGGTTGAAGACTCGAGCATGTATCACTTTCTTTAGAAACTATTTGTTTATTTGTATTCTTCCCAGAATTATTTAAAGAACTCTCTTTTTTGGTGTGATACTGTATGACCCTGTGCATAGAGCTAGCATTAAATTGTTATTACAGTTATGTGTTTAAATATGTATTCACATGTGAAAGCAGAGGCTGTACTTAGAAAAGACTTTATATCCACAGTTTCTAGATTAATACCCAGAATATCATATCTCAACAGTTAGTAAGCCCTTACAGAAATGAATATAGCATCAGGCCATTCATTTATGAAGCCAAAAGCTGTGGTGCAGACAGATTATGTAACTTGTGATAATGGGTGTTTTCTGTTCTCTCTCCTGTATGTCAGATGCTGGAAAAGCCTAGAAGCTTCATTTTGTAGACCCACTTGCTGGAAGGTTTGGTTTTCTTTCAGTAGGAGGCTCTTACTTGGGATTGGACATGGAAGGCAGAAGTAGAAGCTGTCCTTCCGGGTTTGGCAAGAGCAGCGCCAGTGCACTGTGTGGCCACCTACAGCCGGGGTGAGGCGAGGGGGCATGGGACGGGAGCTTGGTTTGGGGGCTCTCCCAGCGGCGGAGGAGGTGCAGGGGAGAGCAGGCAGAAGAACCGTGTCACGCTCCCTGCAGCTCCTGAGTGCTGCTAACACCACTTCGCCTCCTCCCCTCTTTCCAGCTACCCTAGCCCTTTCAACAATTTTTAAATTTAATTTCTTCCTGCTTGAAATGCTTAGAATGTTTTGGAGTTTCTGATTAAACTCTGATGATAGTTTTGCTTAAAGTCACCCAGTAATTAAGCCGCAAAGCTGTGATGGCATCTCAGTCAGCCTGATTGCAAGGTTCGCGATCACAGCCTGTGGGGTGTCTGTGTGTGTGTGTGTGTGTGTGTGTGTGTGTGTGTGTGTTTGCTTCAGATGTGTCTGACACTGCCTTCCTCTAATTGCGGAAGAAAACACTCCCTGGGGAAAAACTCTTCCTTTGAGTTCTTTGTGGACTGAGATTCAGCCAAGGGATAGAAACCTATTGTCGAAGGAGCCTTCCTGCAGATGGTGCCTTAATCTGTATGTGCATAAAGGTAGTTCTACACAAAAAATTTCTGAATATTTTGGGGGGAATAAAATTTTCTTTCAGAGAATCAGTATTGAGCTGCTCTCCCTGGGATCCTCCAGGCAAAAATACTGGAGTGGTTGCCATTTCCTTCTCCAGGGGATCTTCCAACCCAGGGATCGAAGCTGGGTTTCCTGCATTGCAGGCAGATTCTTTACCAACTGAGCTGTGAGGGAGGCCCAGGTAACTGAAGACACCTCCCTTGGTCCTCAGAATAGAGCTTCCCCACTCATCTCCAGGTGGAGCAAGAAGGGAAGTCAGAATATTTAATAAAGAGTTGATGGTTCAATGAGAGCACCCAGGCTGTTTCCTTTTGGTGGAAGATATGTATAAATGTGGAGGGGAGGATGGTGACCTGAATTTGTTACCAGACTTTTAGTTTCAACCTCCTTATCACCTACGTTACAGGATCATGTTGACGAGCACAATGCTCAGTTTGGGCATATAGATGCTTCACTAATGTTTCTCTGCTACAGTCAGTCCATACGTAGTATTTATATTTACTGAGTGGTTTCCTAATAGCCAAGGATTGTGGTAAATGCTGTGAGCAGGAGAGAGTGTCTGCGCTTCAGGAGCTGACCTGTGGAGTATACTGCTCTCATCTTTTTTGGGAGAGGGATATTTGTCCTTAATTTCCCCAACCCTGTGAAGACCCTGAGTTGTCTCAGGTATATGCTTAGTCGCTCAGTCGTGTCTGAGTCTTTGCACCTCACTCCAGTACTTTTGCCTAGAAAATCCCATGGACGGAGGAGCCTGGTAGGCTGCAGTCCAGGGGGTCGAGAAGAGTCGGACACGACTGAGTGACTTCACTTTCACTTTTCACTTTCATGCATTGGAGAAGGAAATGGCAACCCACTCCAGTGTTCTTGCCTGGAGAATCGCAGGGACGGGAAGCCTGGTGGGCTGCCGTCTATGGGGTCGCACAGAGTTGGACACAACTGAAACAACTTAGCAGCAGCAGCAGCAGCAGACTGTAGCCCGCCAGGCTCCTCTGTCCATGGGATTCTCCAGGCAAGAATACTGGAGTGGGTAGCCTTTCCCTTCTCCAGGGGATCTTCCCGACCCAGGGATCAAACCCAGGTCTCCCACATTGCAGGTGGATTCTTTACTGTTTGAGCCACCAGGGAAGCCCGAGTTGTCTCATATCCCTCCTCAAATCAATGTCAGTGGAATGGAGGAAAATCAGATGAAGGGTTATGGTGCCTAATATAAAGGACCTTTAAAATACCTGAGCAAGAAGACATCATCAAGGGGACATTTGTGTCCTCTTTTCTAGAATTTGTTGTAAGCAAACTGGCTGAATTGCTGAATCTGAGGATATGAGGAAAATAACCAACTTAAATATTCGCAGTCATTTTGTTGTATATATCTTTTTATCATGGACTCTGTGTCTGGGAGCATTTTATGAAATCAAAGATTCATGAGCTTCTGTGTATTCGAGATGTCTAAGTGCACTGTGGTTGGATCAATGTGGTGATAGTCTGAAGAATGAATCCTGACTTTGTGATGCATGGTCTGAAGCTGCTGTGTCTGGGTTCAACATGTTTTTTGGTTTTGTTTCAAAGGGAAGGGGAGAAATCTTTAATTCTTCTAAGCAGGATTTTTTTTGATTTTCATACTTAGAGTGAACAGCTATGTGTTAATGAACTGCCAGACTGGATTACATTTAACTCCCAAGTGTTCCTTCTCATTATTGTCAAATAGCATTTACTAATATGTCCTTTCACATTTCCAGGCCACACTATACCACACATCCAGTTTAACCTGGTGAGAGACTGTTTTTCGTTAAACACTGGCTTTCAGTAAGTATATATGAAATCCACAAATCTCTGTTCCTCTGGATATGGGATTGCCTAAATTGCCCATCTCAGTGTTTTTCCAACTCTTGGTGGTGAAGATCATTTTCCCAATATCTCAGACTGGTAATTTTGTAAAATTATCTACAACAAATAAATTAAGAGAACTACAGTAAGAGAACACAAAGACATATAAAAAATGAGCCCATTTAAAAATATGAAGTTCAACAAATGTAAAATTCCTGTCAGACTATAAAAGTTTCCAAAGATGCACCCTCAACTTCTATGCTTGTCATGGACCAGATATATTGTAAACTAGTTTCATCCTATGAATCACACTGGGAGTAACCTTGTGTAACCAATTCCATCCTTTAGCTTTTACCGTGTGCAGACCAGATCAACAATGGAATCTCTGTAATTGTGTTCCTTCTTGATTTACATTACTCTCATAACTCCACCCATCCCCCAAGTCCTTTAGAGCAATGCTGTTCAATAGAATTATAATGTGAGTCACCTATATAATTTTAAATTTACTAGTAGTCATATTAAAAAATTAGGAAGAGTTGCCATTTCCTTCTCCAGGGGATCTTCCCAACCCAGGGATTAAACCCGGGTCTCCTGCATTGGGGCAGACTCTTTACTGTCTGGGCCACCAGGGAAGCCCAGTGGCTTCTGGACACATTTAGGAGATGTTCATGCAGAGGAGTAAGTCCTTTTCTCATCTATCAGTGGTAAAGTTGCCTTAAAGTAGCTGCAGCTCAGCATTTCTGGAATCTCAGATATTATGATTTCTTGTCTGGGATTTTTCAACTCTGTTACATTCAGCCTCTCTGGGTTGTATACTCTTCATATTCCAAGTAAAGATAACAGTTTGTGTCTTCCATATCTCACAGCTACTTGATAGCCATAAAAGAGATTTGGAAAGTTATCAGTGTATTTTGAAAGTATTCTTGTTGGCTGGGTCTTATCTTTGGTGTTCTTCCTCTTTCAGCTTTGTTCTGTAGAGATGCTGGCCTCAAAATCTGCTGCTTCCAGACAGATTGTTGTTTCATTGTTGTTTCTTGATGCCCACACTGTCTGATCTGGGAGTGAATTACGCGGGAGAACTTCCCTGCTGCCAGATGGAACTGCATTCACATACACCTAATCTTCTTAATGACATTCCCAGTGACAGTTTCCGCTCAGCCCCCTGATCTACCCTCTTGACTGTTTCAAGTTATGTCCATCAGTTCAGTTCAGTCGTGTCCGACTCTCTGCGACCCCATGAATCGCAGCACGCCAGGCCTCCCTGTCCATCACCAACTCCCGGAGTTCACGCAAACTCATGTGCATCAAGTCAGTGATGCCATCCAGCCATCTCATCCTCTGACGTCCCCTTCTCCTCCTGTCCCCAATCCCTCCCAGCATCAGAGTCTTCCAATGAGTCAACTATTTGCGTAAGGTGGCCAAAGTACTGGAGTTTCAGCTTTAGCATCATTCCCTCCAAAGAACACCCAGGGCTGATCTCCTTCAGAATGGACTGGTTGGATCTCCTTGCAGTCCAAGGGACTCTCAAGAGTCTTCTCCAACACCACAGTTCAAAAGCATCAATTCTTCGGCGCTCAGCCTTCTTCACAGTCCAACTCTCACATCCATACATGACCACTGGAAAAACCATAGCCTTGACTAGATGGACCTTTGTTGGCAAAGTAATGCCTCTGCTTTTGAATATGCTCTCTAGGTTGGTCATAACTTTCCTTCCAAGGAGTAAGCATCTTTTAATTTCATGGCTGCAGTCACTATCTTCAGTGATTTTGGAGCCCAAAAAAACAAAGTCTGACACTGTTTCCACTGTTTCCCCATCTATTTCCCATGAAGTGACGGGACCAGATGCCATAATCTTCGTTTTCTGAATGTTGAGCTTTAAGCCAACTTTTTCACTCTTCCTCTTTCACTTTCATCAAGAGGCTTTTGAGTTCCTCTTCACTTTCTGCCATAAGGGTGGTTTCATCTGCATATCTGAGATTATGCAGATTATCAATCAGAAATATCTGATTGATATTTCTCCTGGCAATCTTGATTCCAGCTTGTGCTTCTGCCAGCCCAGCATTTCTCATGGTGTACTCTGCATATAAGTTAAATAAGCAGGGTGACAATATACACCCTTGATATACTCCTTTTCCTATTTGGAACCACAGGGGAAGGGAAATCACACTTTCCTAACATTTTCAACAGTCAAATACTCAGTTAACGTCTTTTTAGCTTTTCCTTTGCAGTAAGATACAAGCCCTTGCTAAATGAGTTCTGGGTTACTCCACTTGAGTTATAGTCTAGAGAAAAGAACATAGATCCACCACAGTTGATCAGAGAGAGGGATGACAGGTTAGTTCAGTGATCCACCTTTATTCATAAACTTTGAGGGGATGATTTTCTATATCATCGGTCTCCAAGCTCAGTCTATCATGAGTACTTCTCTGGATCATATTGTCATAAGGATGGAGTCTTTAGAAGAGGATAAAGTTTGCCAAGCCTAAATCTAGGGCTATTTGCTATTGGGAGTGCAGTTTTATAAGAAGGAAGTTAAAATGAGCAGCTTAGCCCAAGAGAGTCGAGAGCATGAAGCACTCAGGGCGAAATCAAGTCTCAGTCTGTTAAGGAAGGCCTGAGTGTGATAGTGGCAGAGCATGTGCACAGACTAAGTGTAACAGCCAGAGGAGGATGGGGCATAAGGAAAGTAAAAGGGCACCTTAGGTGAGTGCCCTGGACACGTGAGGTGTCCTGTTTCACCTTTGTGAATGATCCTGTTTAATACGAGGGCAGGGGTTCTGACCTAAATAAGCTGAAAACCAGAAGCAGGGCGGACTTCACTCATCTGTGCCATCCTCATAGGCAAAGTGCAATCAAGTCCCTTGGGATGCTCTGGTGTGGCTTCCGGCTTGCTGTGGAGGGTTGCTGAGGTTGGAGAAAAGACCCCAGGATGCCTTCCCCATCCAGCACCAACAACTGCATCAGAAATTGATATTGACTTGATTCTGTTTGGAACATGGTGTTTCTGACTCTGTGCATGCATGCCTGGGTGGCACAGTGGTAAAGAATCTGCCTGCTAAGCAGGAGACGTGGGTTTGATTTCTGGGTTGGGATGGTCCCCTGGAGAAGGAGATGGCAACCCGCTCCAGTATTTGGACAGAGGATCCTGGTGGGCTACAGCCCATGGGGTCACAAAGAGTTGGGGAGATACATGTGTTTCTGAGGAGATACAAAGCAGAAGTTGTAGCAGGAAGTATAAGAAGGTTCTATGTATCTCTACCACCTAGGATACTTAGGGAAGGAACTTTGTGGGGTTCTTTTAAGAGTTTCATTTTATTAGGAAAAAAGTGGATATTGATATCATAATCAAACTATAAGGCATTGTTCTTGGTATATGCCAGGCATATTGCCAGATCTGGAGGAAGTGATAAAAGTATCTGTGTGTTATCTGGAGTAGTTACTATTCTAAAATACCCACAAAACATCGTGGGTACATAAAGGATGGTGGCCATTTTTTGCTTGTGGCGGAGAGTGACACTGGGGCCGTGTGGGCGCAGGGGCATGTGTGAACCAGCATGCTCTGTTGGGAAATGCTAGATCATTTGTGTTATGGCTGGAGTGCAGAATGGAAGACATGGAGAATGATGACATACTACCCTGATATGATCTTGAATCCACCTTATGTTTATCTCCAATGCCACCACTTAAATGAAAGTATTCTTTAGTATCACGTGTATTGAATATAATACCAGTAACGTCCTAGCTGCTGTTCAGGTATCTACATTCTTTCCCTAGCAGTTCTCCACACAGAAGCCAGGATGATTTCTTTAATACATTTCCTAACCTCACATCCCATTTAAAAGTTTTTCTTTAAAAGCCTATACTCAGTGTACACTGCTTTCCTATAGAAGATCACACCATTCTTTACTCTGTCCCTCAAATACTTCAACACCTTTGTGCCTCAGATATTTGCATATGTTGTTGCTTTGCTCTGAACCTCCCCTTTTTGTTTATTGAAAGACAACTTTAATAGACAGAAAAGAGGGAAAGACATTTGTCTATATATAACAGAGAAACCCTCATATAAAAATATATATAAAGCACTCTTCCAAATTATCTCAAAGAAGAAGTGGGCAAATAAATTGAGCAGCTCATTTACAAAACACAATAATTAAATGACTGATAAAATTATGGAATATCTTAAGATATCACATTGCATCCACTTCACTGCTAAAGAAAAGAAAGTCCAGCAAAGCCGAAGTTGAAGATGATGTGAACTCAGAGCCACATTGTTGGTGGGACTGTAAATTTTTTGCAGCCATCTTGTGAAAAGTTCAGCATTTTCTCCCAGAGTTGTACATCCATAAACCCTATGACCTAGTTCCACTTTAGGTATATGTGCAAGAGGAGATGTTTTTAAAGCATTTTATAAGCAGCCCTGTTTACAGTACTAACAGTATGAAACTCAATCAAATGCCACCCCTCAGAATATAGATGAATATATTGTGAATATGCCCACAGTGAACTATCATAGTGTTTAATGAACTACAGTGGGAGGAAATAAGATATCTTTGTATTAGCAATACAGTATTTTTTGAATCTTAGCAGTATAGTTTAGTTTAAAAAGGAACTCCTGACATGCATGACACATTGGTAAAGCTTAAAACAGCCAAAAGCACACACACATACATATATGTACTTTTTAATTACAAAAGGAAACACAATTAATATTTATAATAAATAACCTAAAACGAAATTATAGGCAAGGGAATGATGAACCCAGAATTCAGAGAAGTGATCCTTCTGGTGGTGGTGATGAGCTGTGAGGATGGGATGTGGGGAAACCACATGGTAAGTTATAATTGTGAATTTTTTAACTTTGGTTTTGAGTTGTGATGATTTTTACATTATTATAAATAAATTACAGACTAATTAAAACTCATTCATACATGGGAATGAAGAAAATTTATGTTTAATCTAGTTCTATGTGCCTGAATTTCAAAAGATAATTATAAAAGCACAACAAGAAATGTACTACAAGAAAACTGTGATTTTTCTATTATCTTGAAACAGGCAAAAAGATAAAATAGTGTATGAGAAGGCTTAACTAAATTTAAAAAGTTTGGTTCAGCAAAATAGTACTGTATACAATATTAAGAACCCAACACAAACGAAAGGAAATGTTTATAACATATTTGACAGAGAAAAGACAAGTTTTCTTCATATTGAAAAAGTCCCTGACAGTCAATTTAAAAGGACAGTAACTCAGTGGATCAATGCAGTAAATACACTTGAAGGCAGTTCAGAAAATATTCATGGCTTATAAACATCTGCAGAGATGCTAATTTCACTGGGCATCAGGGAAACACAGAACACCATATTTTTACGTTATCCAACTGACTGAGATTAAAAAGCATGAAAATAAAGGATGGAACGTAAATCTTCCACATTGGGAAGGCAGTTTGGCATCAGAATTCAAGATTTTAAATGTATATGCTCTTAGATCAAGAAATTCACACAAATCTCTGTACTCACACATGAGAGAAATGATGCATTTTGAAGGACAATTATAGAAAAAGAAGGAAGGCATCCAAATGCAGCTATTAAAAACCAAATCATGTCTTCATTTGCTAATATGGAAATCTTTGTAGCAATTGAGAAAAATAGTATATAGAACAGTGTGTCAAATTTGTTCATAAATATATATATACACACACACTGATATATATATATCTCAAGCAGAGAAGGCATCTAGAACTGCATTGTACTAGCCAATAACCACTAACTATTAAGTCTTTGAAATGTGGCTGGTCTGAACTGAGATATGCTGTAATGTAAAATACACACTGGGTTTGGGAGATTCAGAATAAATCATGCAAAATACCTCATTCATATGCTATCATATTGATTATGTGTTTAAATGATGACATTTTGGATATATTGGGTTAAATAGAATGTTAATTAAATGAATTTCACCTGTTTCAATTTTTAAATGCTACTAAAACCTTTAAGGGCTTCCCTTGTGGTTCAGATGATACTCTGCCTACAGTGCAGGAGACCCAGGTTTGATCCCTGGGTCGGGAAGATCCTCTGCAGGTGGGAATGGCTCCCCACTCCAGTATTCTTGCCTGGAGAATTCCATGGACCAAATTGCATATGTGGCCTGCATGGTACTTCAGTGCAGACCATAGTGCCCAACAAATATGCAAAACAGTTAAAAGCTATTACATCTGAGGAGTGGAATTAGAGATTCAGGATGCAATAAAGACTCACATTTCTTTGCTTATCCTTTTATACTTTGTGATTTTTTAACTCTGTAAATGGACTATTATCTGTTACATAATTGAGCAAAAGAATTAGTTGCTACCTGGGTCCAAGATTGATTTCTGTGAGTTAGGTCGTCCTTGGTCTGCTAGTCCTTGGACATAAAGTACCTGTGACTTTTTCATTGTTCATCCCGTATTAGCTTGGCATTTTTAGTAGGGTTTGCAACAGTGGTCATTAGGATTAGCCTGAGAAACATCTGTTGCTTGTCACTCCCACCTGAACTATCTCCCACTTCAATTTATCCTGTCCCAACTGAGCAGAGGAGAAATGAGAAAGATAGAGGCATGGGTAGGACAACAAAAGAGAAAATTCAGTACATAGACTATTTTTGACACTTAGAGAAGGTTAATAACCTAAGAGATGCCTTTATAGTCTCAAAAAAAAAAAAAAAAAAAAAAAGGTTGAGCAGACTTCCACATCCATCCCCAAGACCCCTAAAATCTGGACATAAGTTTGTCTCTCTCTGTGTTTGTTTATCTGAGAAGGGAACAAAAAAGTGTAGAAGTATTAAAAAAAAAAAAAAATCCATCATCTCTCCCGGTCCCTCATGGCCCACATAATAGATGTTTCTGAGATTTGAAAAATGCCATGCGTCTGCCATTTAAAAGTCACATCTGAATATACTTGCTACCTTCTAAGTAATCTTTTATTTTTAATTGTAATATTATTTATGAGTTTTCGCTCACTCGGAATTCTGTGTCACTTTCAGAGCGATGGTATGAAACACAATACATCAGGAGAAAGACATGTACTGATGAATTATGATTCTGAATGTCATCATTCCTATGATGTATATTAGAATAGGGATGGAGTAGTGAAGTTGAGGGATGAGTTTGTGTGCTGTGCATTCTTGAATGATCTCCCAGAAAACTGTGATAGAATTATTATCCCTGTTTAGCATCGTATCATCACAAAGTATTTGCCTGCAGAGGGAACCATTTTGCAAGGTAACTCAGCATATACACCACCAAGACACTGGGCCACATCCCTAAAGGACTAAAACAAAGCATAAGAAAAAAAAATCTAACTGATTGCATCTGAGTAGAAATAATCCAAATCCCATCCTTATAATTCAAATCAACTACCTTGATTTAGTGGGCTGGTAGGGATAGGCTATGTAGATGATAACAGTCATTTAGAAAATTCTTCAGATGATGTTAAATTCTTCTTAACTCTGAAAATGCTGGCTGTATGTAATTATGCTGTAGATTTCTTGCATATCTTCATATTCATAATTACCTGGTATTTAACTTTTGATAACGACATTATTAAATCTGAGGGTGACAGCCCTTCACTTGTGACATTTAATTTGCTTTTCAATTTTCCTTCTTCCCTTGGTCCTTTAAATGATTCTTAAAGGCAAACAGCTGAGGAGGTACTGTCAGTCCCGCAGAACAGCAGCTATGGTGATCTTCCATGAGAAATAGCTTCAAAATAAATGTCAGAGTCTGAGTTTCGGTTAACGCCTTCTCAGGCAGTATACAGATACCTGTATTTCGAAGTGGTGTCTTTTTTGCACAAAAATATCAGTGATCAGATGCTAAGTATCTTTTTATGAGTTAAGAAAGAGTGCTTTAAGGTATGGCTGCTTCTAATCATGCCACAGGCCATTATTTACACAGCAAATTTCCTTGCTGTCTGCTTTTTCCTGATGATAAAGTCAAAAAGTTTACCTTTCTATCTGAAGGTGAGCTGAAGGATGAATCTCACTTATTTACTGTCCTGCAGATAAGTCTTTCCTTCCAGTTCTTTCACGCACACTTAAGAATTTAAAACAGTATCCATAATTATTTTTCAAATTGTGAAGAAAACATTTTTAAAAGAAACATATACAGTGAATAAGGAAACATAGTTGATGGGGCTTTGGGATTTTCCAATAGGGGAATTTAATCTGGGAAATCTTTCTACATCTTTCTACACTAGAAATACATTCTAGTGAAACTGAAGGTAACCTGAGTCTAGAAGCCAATAAGTATATTCTCATGATTTTATGAAAGGTGTAATATGCCTGGGGGCTTCCCAGGTGGCTCCGTGGTAAAGAATCCCCCTGCCAATGCTGGAGACACAGGAGATGTGGGTTCGATACCTGGGTTGGGAAGGTTCCCTGGAGTAGAAAAATTCTTGCCTGAAAAATCCCATGAACAGAGGAGCCTCTCGGACTGCAGTCCTTGGGATCACAAAGAGTTGGGCACAACTGAGCCCGCACGCACACAGTACACCCAGCGGTAGACATTACTGACGATTGCTCAGCTAATACCTGCTGCACAAGCCATAGCCGTCCATAGTATCCTCTAAAAAGAAAGTTTCCTTTTTTCCCTGAGGGTTATAAACGTTCCTGCAGTTGGCACTACTCCTTTAATTAACATATTGTTCAATGCGTCTTTATAAGCCACTTATCTCCTATTGTACAGAACTCATTCTAAAGGTGGAAGAAGGAGAATTTCACTTTGGGGACTCTGCTGCTGATTATTATTTTTTTTAATTTTTCTACTGGTTAATACCATAGAAAATTGTTGCTGAAGGAACAATCAGAGGGCATGTCCCCAATATCAAACATAACGCAGGGACCCGTTTTGCATTGTCAGCTCATGATTCACTTGGCTTGCAGGGTATGTCTGTCTCTCCCCGTCTTTCTGACCGTGCCCTCCTGTGATGGAGGCTGTCCTCTGGCTGTTCCTTCTCTAGTTCGCTTGGCTCCAGCCAACTTGCAGCTGTCTACCTTTGAGCTTGTGCTGGATGCTGGAGCCCACGCAGCCCACAAGCCTGGGAGGCTCAAAATATCAGAGTGAATGCCTCCCGGGAGCAGATCCCATCTCAAGACTGATGCAGTCAGTATCTAAATACTCTCCAGTTTCTTTTCTTGCTGGAAGGATAACCTTGAGGCGTGCATTCTGTATTGTTTTAGAGAGTTCTTCAGGGGAATTAAGCTCCGCTGGTGCCCAACGATAAACTGGCTTGATAACGTTCCCTTTACTGGCTGCTTTTTCTTCCTTGTCCCTTGGTCTGATTCCACTAGTGTTTCTTGGGGGTCACCTCTCAAATATTGGGTTGACCAAAAGGTTCATTCAGATTTTTCCATAATATCTTACAGAAAACCCGAATGAAGTTTTTGGCTAACCCAATAAATTACCTGTACCCAAATAACTGATTCAGGGTCTACTTCTAGGGAAACTCAAACTAGAAACTCCTGTCTCTCTTTCTTGATTCTTATCTTTCAGATATATAAATGTTAGGATAGCCAAGGGCTTAGTCCTTGGACCACTTCTCTTAAATAAATTTATTTCCTCGATGAATTCACCCAGACTTAAGATTTCAAATATTATCAAAATTATGCCTAAAGCTCTGTCTTCTTTCCAGAATCTCAACTATCAAATTTATATATGTGTATATATATGTGTATATAAATGTGTATATAAATCTGTATGTGTGTGTATATCTTCATTTAAACATTTATTTGTGCTAAGTCACTTAACTGTTGCTTCTTGACCTGCATACAGATTTCTCAGGAGGCAGGTTTTTCTATAAACCAAAACTATGGTTTTTCCAGTAATCATGTGTGGATGTGAGACTTGGACTGTAAAGACTGAGCACCGAAGAATCGATGCTTTTGATCTGTGGTGTTGGAGAAGACTCCTGAGAGTCCCTTGGACTGCAAGGAGATCAAACCAGTCTATCCTAAAGGAAATCAGTCCTGAATATTCATTGGAAGGACTGAGGCTGAAGCTGAAACTCCAATACTTTGACCACCTGATGTGAAGAGCTGACTCATTTGAAAAGACCCTGATGCTGGGAAAGATTGAAGGGAGGAGGAGAAGGGGATGACAGAGAATGAGATGGCTGGACAGCATCACCGACTAGATGGACATGAGTTGAGTTTAAGCCTGGCGTGCTGCAGTCCATGGGGTCACAAAGAGTTGAACACAACTGAGTGAGTGAACTGAACTGAAAGTCACTTCAGTTGTGTCTGACTCTTTGCAACTCTGTGGACCATAGCCCGCCAGACTCCTCTGTCTGTGGGATTTTCCAGGCAAGAATATTGGAGTGGGTTGCTGTGCCCTTCTCCAGGGGGCAAACATATGTCTCTTAAGTCTCCTGCATTGGCAGGTGGGTTCTTTACCACTAGCATCACCTGAGAAGCCTCATGTATCTACTTTGTTTGTTTTAGTAACTAAGTCGTGTCTGACTCTTTTGTGACTCCGTGAACTGTAGCCCACCAGGCTCCTCTGTCCATGGGATTTCCCAGGCAAGAACACTGGAGTGGGTTGCCATTTCCTTCTCCAAGATACCTACTTGGTATCTCAAAATTACATGTTCCAAACCCAACTCTTGAATTTCCCTCTTAAGTTGCTGGGGACTGAATATCTCATAAGATATAATGCATTGCTCCTAATTTTGTCAAGAAGTAAAAACATGCCTCCTTCATATTTGTAGGCGATTCCTTCAATTATTTAAAGAAAATGGACACATCTCTTTTCCAGACATACTTCTGTTTCTCTAAGATTCTCTGGGATCCAGTTTTGATAAACCTGATTTACTCAGATGTCCTCATATAACAACATTCTTAGATTGATCACATTCTTCTCTGTAAATGTTAAATATCCCAGTTTCAATTGTTTCTCTCAAAATATGACTACTAGAATTAAATCTGATATTTTTGATATGGTCTAGTCAATGTGAGCTATTCCTCTCTCTCTCTCACACACACACACACTCACTTGATCGGGATATATACATGGTTTGCAGGTCCTTTTATTGAACATCATCTTATATGTCAAGCAGTGTTATTGTTTAGCTGTTCTTTTAAATAAAACTGGACAATCATAGCTAGAAAAGAAGCCCAACACATCTTGACAGATTTTCACAGGATAGTCTTGTTATTTTAAATGTAATTCTAAGATATTTTCTAAATTTGGGAAAGGGCATTGTGAGAGGATCAAAAAAAGAATGTAAATCTGTCTGAAGACAAAAGCATTGTGGTGTTTACTTTGAGTAGTTTTTTCTTTGTGACATTTATCTCAATGGCCTATTGACCTGTTTATCCTCTCTTTGGGGGAATCTGCAAGTCTAAGTGAGGTGTGATATTTGAAAGAAAATAGAGATTATTATTATTTTTTTTTTTGGTAGAATGGAAAAGCCTTTTCTTCCCCTGTCAACTCGGTATAGGTAAGCAATAATCAGTCCTTTTGCTTAAGAAGATGGATTTCATTTGGTGTAGGAATTATCAAGCCTTAAGAGGAGACAGTTTATTTAGCCCTACTGCGAGAGCAAGACAGGCTCTTGAGGAGAACATGCTCTAAGTACAGCTAATCACATAAGAAGATCAACCACTCTCCTGGTGCTAATGAAAACAATAATAATAATACTGAGCTCTTGTATATGCATGAGATTTATAGTTTCCAAAACACTTTTTTTTTTTTTTTTCATATTGCTCTTTTTTTTTTTTCATTGTATTGGTTGTGCCATACATAACATGAATCCGCCACAGGTGAACACGTGTTCCCCATCCTGAACTCCCCTCCCACCTCCCTCCCTGTACCATCCCTCTGGGTCACCCCAGTGCACCAGCCCCAAGCATCCTGTATCATGCCTCAAACCTGGACTGGCAATTCGTTTCATATATGGTATTATACATGTTTCAATGTCATTCTCCCAAATCACTTTTGAATACGAATTCCTCCCTTCCTTTCTTCCTTCCTAGCTGATGCTTGATATGTGCCAGGAACTGTGCTGTACACAAAATAAAAAAGCATTTCCCCTGACAGGAGAAGCAAATCGGAATTACAGAATCTATCATTGTAACAGCCCCGATCACAGCATAGTGTAACCATTAGCTCCTTCTGAAGGTGATTGTTGTAAACTCCATGAAAACTCACCACATTTGCACAACAAAGCTAATTTTCTTGATGCATCCCTCTAAGTCAATAGATATACAAATGGTTTGGCATGTATTTTTAGACATAAGCCAGTTGTTCCTCAGTGGTTGAACAGAAGAACAATATTAAAATGAACCTAAATTAAAAATACAGAAGTTCATTTCAGTGTTCCAGAGATTAAAACTGATGTTTTAAACAAAGTTCAGTTTCTCATTAAGAATTCAGCTAGAAAAGACTTTATCACAATGCTTAACATGAAAATATTATCCAACATGGCGTATGACAACCAATGGGAAATTGGTGTGTAAAATTAACTTTATAATGCCAAGAGTTTCAATATGATGATATTGACAGAATAGGAATGTTGGTTATAAGTTCAAAGGGGGCTAAACTTAGTAATGATACCTGAACTTCTTAAAGTCTATGCAATTCATTGACTTGTATGCCTTGACATGGCTAGATGGTAATTGGGCTTTCACCATTATTAATTTTTAAACACTGCAGAAGATTAAGATAATAACTTTTGCATGTATATTTGAGGACTTTCATGTTGATATGGCAAGAACTAGTAAAACTTAATTTCAAAATTAATGAATGAGGGTACATCTAAATGAGGCTTTTTAGATTGAGTTGTGAACTCAGCTGTTTCAGAAAGCTGTTATTTTTATCCCTGCTGGATGAAAAAAGGTGGCAGGATAATATCAGTAACCCTAAGATAAGGGAGGAAGCCCTCTACACTAGTATACACTGGGATTTGCATTTATTTGGGTTTTATGAGAAAAGAGGTCATTATTTTCCAATTTTAAGACCAATGGAATCTTTGTGTTTCTAAGGCTCATTTTGTGATGAGAATATTTGTAACCTTTGACTGCAGAAATACAGGATTTAGGAGGATTAGCATCATCTTAAGGATATCATAGCCAAGCATTAATGCCAGGTTTATTTTCCTCTCTTACTGATGTGAGAATCTAAATGGGTTTATTATATCCTATTTTCAGTGTGAGCATGCCGCATTACCCGTGTCGGTGGGAGGTGTAGAAAGGCCTGCTGTGTCTGTTTGATATACGATCACTATGATCAGTGTCTCTGGGAGCTTGGCTTATTAATGACTTGTTAGTGAAGTTGTAGAAATAATTTAAATGTGATGGGCTGCAGTGTTTTTCCAGTGGGCAGTCTCTACTGCGTCAGGCTTCCTGATACCTTCTTTTAAAAAAAAAAACTTTTTATTTGACTATGACTTCGCTGATGGCTCAGTAGTAAAGAATCTCCCTGCCAAGTAGGAGACGTGGGTTCCATCCCTGGGTTGGGAAGATCCCCTGGAAAAGGAAATGGCAACCCACTCCAGTATTCTTCCTGGGCAATCCCTTGGATAGAGGAGCCCGGCGGGCTACAGTCCACAAGGTCACAAAAGAGTCAGGACACAACTAATAACAACATGGTTGATTAACAGCATTGTGTTAGTTTCAGGTGTACAGAAACTGATCCAGTTATACATATATCTATTCTTTTTAAAATCCTTTCCCCATTTAGGTTGTCACATAATATTGAGCAGAGTTCCCTGTGCTATATAGTAGGTAGGACCTTGTTGGTTATCCATTTTATTTATTTATTTTTTAAATTGTTGGTTTCTGCCATACAACATCATGAATTGGTATTCATACATACTTACACATATATATGTATCCTGATGTCTTAAACCTTGAAAGAAATAGGAAGGATTTTGTTCCATCTATTATGCACTTTTTGAAAGTTGATTTTTAAACTGTCAACCAGTCTGAATTTGTGGAAAGCAACGTTGTTAAAAGTGTTCAACATAATTCAACATATATTTTCTAAACCCCATTTTGTGCCACTTCCTGTGTTAGCTATTTAGAATTGTATGAAAGCTCCTCAAATACCTACTTTGTGTTCTGTTGACTTGAATTGGCAACATGGGTATAGTTAAAAAGATTAAAAGCTGACCACTAACATAAAAATTTAGAAAGTGTTTTATTGAAAGAAACATAATCAGAGAATTAGTTTATATGTGTAATATGAGTGTGACCTATTTAGTAACAGGGCAGTCTGGTCTAGGTTTAGAGCCCAGGCCTTGGTGTTTGACCACCTGGGCTTAAATCTCTGCTCTGCAGTCAGCAGCTCTGTGGTCTTTGCCAGGTGCACTGTGGTTGGATTGCAACGCTGAGTGGTCATGTGGATTACACAGGTGAGGCCATTCGGAGCGCTGAGAGCGCTGCTCCGTGAATGTTAGCGGTGATCTTGACTACCTTCTGTTCTGTGATGTTGTGTTTACAAATGGCTTGGTCTTCTTAATTACCTCTGCTTTTGCAAAATATCATACTGCTATGTTGATCAGACATATATGAAATCAGATTTTGTGTTTTTGGAGGCTGGTGGGGTGGGAACTGTATATATTCCAAGAGCTTTCAAAGATACTATTTTTAGAATTTTTATAAACTATATTATAATATTTTATAAATCAGTATTTTGAAAAATATATAATAATAATTTCCCAAATTTTTTCTGAATGTATTGAAAGTAATATTCACATTGAAACATTCAAATAATATAGCAGTGTTCTAAGGCAGAGAGTTCTTTGTGGAAACATACGTATACCTGGGTATGCACATGCTATTACTAGACTGATGAGAATTTGCTTTTTGTGTCTCTGAAAAAACAGCTTTATTGAGGTCTAATTTACATACTATAAAATTCACAAAGTTAATTAATTAATCCACGTTTCAGGCTGATTGTATACCAGCCAAGCCACAGGGAAGCCCAGGGATACTGGAGGAGTAACCTATCCCTTCTCCAGTGGATCTTCCCAACCCAGGAATTGAACCAGGGTCTCCTGCATTGCAGGCGGATTCTTTACCAATTGAGCGATCAGGGATGTTTTTATTAAATTGACAGTTAACTGTACAATCAACACCACAACTTAGTTTTAGAGTATTTCCATCACCTCAAAGATTTCTCCCTGCAAATGGAGCAGGCAAGCTCTGGTCCCACCTAGTCCTAGGCAGGCATTTGTCTGTTTCCATCTCTATAGATTTGTTTTTTTTTTTACCATTTTATATACTGGAATCATGCATTGTATGTTTTCTTTTTACAGCTGTCTTTTTGAACAGCATAATGCTTTTGAAGTTCAAACATGTAGTATGTCTTGATAATATGCTTTTATAACTTAATATATCATTGACATTTTCCTGTGTTGGTTTATATAGATTTTCTTCTTTCTTTTTTGTGACTTAAGATGATTTTACTTTATGATAGTGCCATAATTATAAGGTACTCTTGATGAAATGTTTTAAAGTTCTTTAGATAATTTCCAGTTCCTTGTTGTATATAAGTCTATACAGCATTCTTGTGTAAATACCTTGGTAAGCCTGTATGAGTACTTCTGTAGAATTAATTCCTTAAAGAAGAATTTCTGGGTCAAATGTTACAATACATTTTAGATTTTGATATATACTTCTAAATTACTTTCTAAAAGGTGGTGCCAAGTTTATATGCCCACCAATGTGTACCTGCCTCCCAAAGTTTTCACATATATAGTGTTATTTCTAAATTTTTGTTAATGTGATATGTTAAAAAGTGATTTTTTTTGTTTTAATATTCATTTGATTAGTAGTGAAGCTAAACATCTTTTCATATTTGAATGAGCCCAATGCTGTTATGGTTTAATGGATGGATTACCAGCTCCTATTTTTTTAATATCATAATTTGCTTTTTAGAGTTTTACGGTTAATGTATGGAAAACATTTTTATATTTAAAACTATTTTTTCTATCATTTACATTGCTTTTCTGTTGACCTTGTGTTTTTCAATTTACAGAAGTTTTGTTTTGAATATGGTAAACCTGTTTTTTTAAATGGAGGTATAATTGACATAGCATTCAGGTGTACAACATAGTGGTTTGATATTTTTATCTATTGCCAAATGATCACCACAGTAAGTCGAGTTAACATCTTAGAGTTACAGAATTACTTTTCTTGTGATGAGAGCTTTTAAAGTTTATGCTATTGGCAACTTTCAAATACGCAATACAGTATTAAGCATAATAACCATTGCTATATACAGTATATTCCCATGACTTGCTTCTTTTATAACTGAGTGAGTTAGTGTAATATTCTCGAGGCCTATGCACGATGTACCAAATGGCAGAGTTTCCTCTTTTGAATGGCTAAATAATGTCATGTGTGCACGTGTGTGTGTGTGTGAATCACAGTTTTTTAGTCCATTCATCCATCAGTGGACACTTAGCTTGTTTCCATATCTTGACTGTTGTAAATAGTTCAGTGAACACTAGAGTGCATATGTCTTTTTGACTTAGCATTTTTATTTTCTCTGAATTAACATCTGGAATTGGAATTGCTGGATCCTGTGATAGTTCTATTTTTAACACTTTGAGTTGCCTCTGTACTGTTTTCCGGAGTGGCTGCACCGATGTATATTCCCATCAATAGTGCACGAGGGTTCCCTGTTCTATTGGGAGTGACTGTCAGGAGTGACCAGTCCTGTTTTCATCTTCCTGTAGAGTTGACAGAAGGTTAACATTTGGGGGCTTACTTGATACTGTGCCTTGTTTGCTTCCCCTCTCCCCCTGCCACCAATCCCATTGACCCTCTCTGCTCACCTTTTCCTGGGAATACTCTCAGATAAATCTGTTACATGTGAACTTTCATCTCAGTGTCCCAACATGGAACCCACTGAAGGATTTAAGCAGAAGAATTTGTATGTTAGTATTAGTTGAATTGAACCCCACTGTTTCTTTTTTTGTGTAGATATCAAAGATTTCCAACAGGATTTTCCTGTTTTGCTTAGCTGCTTCTTTACAGATAGATTTATTTTTAGAGCGGTTTTAGGTTCACCATGGAACTGAGCAGAAAGTGTAGAGTTCCTAATACCCCATGACCTCCCACATTCATAGCCTTCACATGTCAGTATCCTCCACCAGAATGGTATGTTCGTCATGTTCAATGAACATTCACATGTCATTATCACTCAAAGTCCATAATTTACATTAGAATTCACTCTTGTTTTATGTTTTATGAAAGTGAAAGACAGTCATGTCCAGCTCTTTGCAACCCCATGGACTATACAGCCCATGGAATTCTCCAGGGCAGAATACTAGAGAGAGTAGCCTTTCCCTTCTCCAGGGGATCTTCCCAACCCAGGGATCAAACCCAGGTCTCCTGCATTACAGGCAGATTCTTTACCAGCTGAGTCACAAGGGAAGCCCAAGAATCCTAGAGTGGGTAGTCTATCCCTTCTCCAACGGATCTTCCCGACCCAGGAATTGAACTGGGGTCTCCTGCATTGCAGGCAGATTCTTCACCAACTGAGCTATCAGGGAAGTCCTTATGTTTTATGGGTTTGGACAAACAACCCATCCACTGTTATATTTTCAGACACAGTAGCTTCACTGCCTTAAACATCCTCTGTGCTTCGCCTGCTCTCTTTCTGTCCCTCAACCTCTGGTCACCACTGCTACTCTTACACCACCTCCATGGCTGTGCCTTATCCAGAATGCCATATAGTTGGAATCATATAGTATGTAGTCTTTTCAGATTGGCTTCTTTCACACAGTAATATGCGTTTCAGTTTCCTCCATGAATTTTCATGGCTTTATAGCTTATTTCTTTTAAACACCGAGTTATATTCCATTGTTGGTATGTACCCTTGGTCATTTATGCATTAACCTACTGAAGGATATCTTGGTTGCTTCCAAGTTTTGCAGTTGTGAATAAAACTCCTATAAATATTTGTGTACAGGTTTGTACGGACAGGTTTTTCACCTCATTTGGGTAAATACCAAGGAGCCTGATTGCTGGATCTTGGGGAAATTTATGCTCAGTTTTGTAAGAAACCACCAGACTATCTTTCAAAGTGCTGTTTCCATGTTGTGTTTACACTAACAGTGAATGAGAGTTCCTGTTGGTTTCTGTTTTTTGACAGCATTTGTTATTGTCAATGTGTTTGGATTTTGGCTATTCTTATAGCTATGTAGGGGTAGCTCATTGATTTTTTTTTTTCTTTTCTAATTTTTTCTTTTTGCTACTGTGGCTGTACTCTTGGGTACATACACAATAGAAATGCATGCAGATGTGTATCAAGAGCTGCGTACCTGATCATAGCTAAAGATAGAAAACAACCCATGTCACTATTGATAGTAGATTAAATAAATAATTGCTCACATATTCATATAATAGAGTATTATATTAATATATTACAACTAAAGTGAATGCTCTTTTGTTATACACAGGTGGATGAAGTTCACAAAGAATAGTAAGAAAAAGAGGCCAGATAACAAACACTGTGTACTGTGGGGTACAGAACTAAACTGTAGTGTTAAATAGTAAGTATTGCCTTTGGGAAGAAGATGCGAGGTGTTCACTGGGAAAAGGTATGAAGGGGTCATATTTGAGATGTCTATTAAATATCTGAGCATGTAGATCAGATCAATAGGCAATTGGATCCATAGAGTCCACAGGGTGTGGAGGGAGATCAGGCTGGAGATATAAGTTTGGAGTCATCAGTATATCAATCAGTTTAGGCCACAGGAGATGAATAAATTATCTAGGGAGAAGTTTCAGATAGAAAAGAATAAAGGGATAAAACTGAGTCCTAATGGAGAGGATGAATAAGTATCAGCAAATTTGTGGAACAGAAGAAATCAGGAAAAAACTTCCCAGAATCAAACAAAGAATGCAGTGTTCAGAATGAAAAGGCTCAGATAATGTTACGCACAACGAATGTGTAAAAAGACACTAAGAGATTTAAATGGACCGGGAAACCTGGCGTGTTGCAGTCCCTGGGTTCGCAAAAAGTTGGACATGACTGAGTGACTGAACTGAACTGAGAGAGATAATTGTGACTTTTAGAACAGCAAAGATGAGACCATTCCCAAAACTAGGCTATGGAGAAGTTAAAACAGAAGTTGCCTACAAAAGAATGAGATTAGATTCCTTACCAACAACATTTTATACTCAAAGATAATAGCCAATAAATCAAAGGTGATGGTTGAATGAACTTTTTCAGATTAAGATTGTTGAGTATTCTTTTTTAGAAAGTTCCTTGAGGATATGCTCCAGAAAAAAAAGGGGGGGAACATATAAGGAGAAAATATGACGAATTTAGGAAACAAATTCAAACCAGAATGCAGTGATGGAAATTCTGTGTGCTAGGCCTAAAATGCAATCTCAGTCTATATTATGGAAAGAGAAGGAAGACACCAAAAAGGTGGTCTCTGGAAAGGAAAGAAAAGAAGACTGAAAAGGTAGATAATATGATTGTGAATCTCGAAATATTCGAGAATGTGCTAAAGGAAATTGATAAACTATGAAAAAGGAGAATACAATTGAACTGATTCTAAGTATATTATACTTTAATCAGAAAACAGCACTGGGAAAGAATATGGAGGCCTAGCTTGTGATATAGCCTATTATTGACATGACCACAGTAAATCACATGCCACTTACAGTGTTCATCTTTTAGAATAAGCCTATAAAGGTTATGGAAAATTGTAGAAAGTTTATAGAACAGCTTGTAAAAAGTATCCACTCTGCTATTATTAAAAGTGTAGATCTGGTTGATGGACAGATGGTGGAAGGGAAGAGAGGAGGAGACAAGGATGAGAGTTTTCTTGTCATCTTATAAAGTAGGGAGCCGAGATGTATTGTGCATAATTTTGGGCCAAGAAACAGTGTTTTAACTTGTTTTGTTGTAACTGCAGAAACTATTTGTCTGTATAAAACTATATATAGAGAGAAAGATTTGGAGCTGCTGCTGCTGCTGCTAAGTCGCCCCAGTCGTGTCCGACTCTGTGAGGTGAGGAATAATGTAAGTGAGCAAAATCCTCATCTACCTACTGGCAGGAGGCCAGTAGCTAAGAAACGGCGGTGGCAGTGTTGTTCAGTCTCTAAGTTGTGTATGACACTTTGCAACGCCATGGACTGCAGCACATCAGGCCTCCCTGTCCATCACCAACTCCTGGAGTGTGCTCAAACTCGTGTACTTTGAGTTGGTGATGCCATCCAACCATCTCATCCTCTGTTGCCCCCTTCTCCTCCTGCCCTCAGTCTTTTCCAGCATCCCAGTCTTTTCCAGTGAGTTGGCTCTTCCTATCAGGTGGCCAGAGTATTAGAGATTCAGCTTCAGCATCAGTCCTTCCAGTGAATATTTGGGGTTGATTTCCTATAGGATTGACTGGTTTAATTTCCTTGCTGTCTATGGGACTCTTAAGAATCTTCTTCAGCACCACAATTCGAAAGCATTAATTCTTCAGTGCTCAGCCTTCTTTATGGTCCAACTCTCACACCTGTACATTACTCCTGGAAGAAGTCGTGGTGTAAATGTGTTAAGTGTTTGAAGGTGAGCCCCAGGAAAATGAAAAGGAATCGGTTAAAGTGTTTGCTTCTGGGATTTAAGACTCTGTGGGCGGGCAGGCATAAAAAAGGGAAATTTTGGTTTTCTTTAGAAGTCCTTCTGTTCATTTTGCTTCATAAATCATATGCATTTATGACTTTGACTAAAAATGAAGAAAATCAAAAATTAAATTATAAAATGGAAATGATTCTAAAATAAGAACATTAATTAGGAAAATATTGAAAAGACAATTTAAAACAAACAGAAAAAGCCCCACAGGAAGCCTGGAGTCTGTGTTTTAAAATACCACAATTGGCAACCTAGACCTCAGTGAGTGCTTTGAACTGAAACCCTATGGGACTCGTTGGCAAGAAAAAAACAGTCGTAAGAAAAAAAATGGTTTTTGAAAATGAAATTAGGAGGATGAAGATACTGCAAAGTTGCAGACCAGAAATCTAGGCATGCCGGCAGCTTCCTCTCCCCCCTTTTCCACTGCCAAAGTTTATAAAACCTTTTGAAATGAGTTCAGAGCCAATATTGAAAAGTAATTAAAACACGAAAGGCAAGAAAGCACCAAAGAATTAGTGGAACTAACTGCAGATCAGGGGTAAAAAGGAGATACTACAGCAGTAAAGTGTTTCTTAGGTCTTTATTGAGAAAGAGAGTAACGAGATTTGCACTCTTTAATTGCCTTTTGAAGCAGGTAGAGGGAAATGAGTGGATCAGATAGTAACAGATAAGGGGGGAGGATTCAGATCAAGGATGGATGTATTTGGCTCGAGCGCCACCAGTTTCTCCTCCTGTGCCCACTCCGCAGTCTTCCAGGATAGCCACTGAAACTGGCGTGTGAAATGAAGGCTTTGATCTAGGTAAACCCAACCGAAAGAGGTATGATCAAATCACTTAGCTCCTACTGCATTTGTTAAAAAGTCAGACCCAAGCTTGACAGGTTTAAGAGAAAGAATATTTATTGTTTTGGGTGGAACACAGGAAAAATATCTTCCAGTAGAGGTGAGAAGTGCCCTGAGCATTAGCGGCACTGTTACAGACAGGGGGACCCCTTCCAGGGCCTGAGAGTGAGCTCTTGTCTAACACTCGGAAATGAATTGTCCTAGGAAACACACGAGCTGACAACCCAAGAGACTTTGTTGGGAAGAGGTGCCTGGCAGAAAGCAGCAGGGTAAGGGAACCCAGGATGTCTGCCCTGCCACATGGCTCACAGTCTCGGGTTTTGTGGTGAGGGGATTAGTTTCTGGTTGTCTCTGGACAGTCCTTCTGACTCAGGGTCCTACCTGGCGGCACACGTATCTCTCAGCCCAGATAGAGTCTAGCCAGAAGGATTATGGGAGGTGGTAGGACATGTGGAATCTCCTTTGACCTTTCTTGAATTCTTCCAGTTGGTGATGGCTTGTTAGTTCTGTGTTCCTTACCGAGATCTCCTGTCATAACGTAACTCACGCAAACGGTTGCTGTGGGGCCTGGCCAGGGTGGTGGTTTCAGTCAGTGTTTCTCCTGACAGTACTACTGATGCCTTAGCCAGGAGGTTATCCAATGACCTGTATATGACCTTCGTCTCAGGTTACTAGACCATGGTGGTGTATGAGTTCAAGTGAAACTTGAGGTAGATTTAAAGAGCATTAACAGCTCAGCATACAGAATAAATAAATTGAGGTCAAAAGATGTTGAATGACATTTTCAAAATCAGGAATCAAATGAATGGAAAATCTTACCCTGGATCTCAGGTGCCTTGTGTCCCAGACTGAGCCTTTGCCCTAAATGACTCAACATTCACATCACAGGAAGTACCTAAAGATCCTAACACAAGAGGTATTAAATTTCAGAATCTAGTTTTGATCACTGAAAATGTTTGCCTTGGGCACTGTTATCTTTATAAACATCTACATCCCTAAAGAACTAGTGGCCTTCATGTTATTCCTTCAGATGGCAGATATTACAGAATTGGAATATGTGACAGAGACTGCTAGGGAGCCACTGGTGTTAATAGGAACATATGCCCTGGTTTTCCTGAAACTGGTTAGTGAGAGCATCCTGTGTCTTTCTTAATAGCGTCCTATGTCCGGAGACAACTCTCCCTGGGTCTCTTTCATTTCTAGACCTCCTATGAGTTGGATGGGCTTCCCTTATGGCTCAGCTGGTAAAGAATCCACCTGCAATGTGGGAGACCTGGGTCTGATCCCTGGGTTGGGAAGATCCCCTGGAGAAGGGAAAGGCTCCCCACTCCGTTACCCTAGCTTGGAGAATTCCATGGACTGTGTAGTCCATGGGGTCGCAAAGAGTTGGACACTACTGAGCTACTTTCACTTCACTATGAGTTGGGTAATAACTCCCTGTTACCTGGACTGTATATTTAAAGATGTTTGTAGAGTAAAAGGCCCTGGAAGATAGAGAATGTAACTCTCTCCAGAGCAAAATGCAAGCACGTTACTCCCGTTATAAAAGATTTGAGTTCTCTAAATTCAAATTTCTTCTGTAGTGTGATCCACTACGTTCGCATTCATCCATCCAGGCCCATCACATTGTCCTGGAAGGATGTGGGAGGCGAGGTAAACTGGTGCACACGTGGCGATGCTCGTGGTCCTTGCAGTACCGTTGTTCCTGACTGCTCATGGTCAGCAGGTTGTTCCCGACCATGTCCTTTGCCAGAATCCATGAGACTATGTACAGGTCTTCCCTGTAACTCAGATGGTAAAGAATCTGCTGCAATGCAGGAGACCCAGGCTCTATCCCTGAGTTGGGAAGATCCTCTGGAGAAGGGAATGGCAACCCAACAGTATTCTTGCCTGGAGAATCCCATGGACAGAGGACCCTGGCAGGCTATAGCCCATGGGATTGCAAAGAGTTGGACATGACTGAGCGACTAACACTACTATGAGACTGTCAGGGAAACTTACTATCTTGCAAGTGGCATAAACTCTTAGACCCTTTAGAGTTCTTCACATTCTAAAAGTTATATGTTGTACTAAACTAATGTTGAGAGCCCCTGGGCTGGGATCTCCAGTAGAGATGATGCACCCCATCTTCCTCTTCAAGGCCATGTGATCAAGCTGTGACCAGTGCAGTGTGAGCCAAGGAGTTATTTCCAGATCACAGCCATAACAGAAATGGATATGCTCTGCCTTTGACTTTTTTTTAATCCGGCTGGGATACAGACCCTCTAGTGGTAGCTTGAGAAGACATCTTAGACTCAGGATACAAGTCATCTGTTGAGGATGGCAGGACCATCCCATTAGCCTAGGACTGGCTGCTTCTGGGCTGTAAGGGAGATAAACATTTCTTAATTTCGCTTAACTCAGTGTATTTTTGGTTCCCTTTAAGGGCAGCTTGAGTGTTGAATGTACTCTAAGAAATGTGGAAGCAAACTTAAAGTTCTATTATTTTAAATAAATGAAAAAATTGAGACCTCAAATCAATAAATGACTTGTTCATAATTACCATTAATAAAACGAAAACTCCCATTGATTCCCTCCTACCCTGCTCTTCACATTGCCCATATCCAGTATTACCGGATATACAAGCACATGGTGTCCAGAGAAATAGGAGTATATGGAAATCTTTACAGTGAGGACAAGTAAATGGATGATACCTGGTATCAGTTACCCAGCTCTGGATGAAGAAATACATATAGAGACACAATTTGAGCTTTGTGAGCTGACAGTCAAGGTAAGACTGAGAAATTGCAAGGGTAAAAAGTACCCGATGGAGGAAAAATGATTTATACTAAAGTGACGTGGTCGGTATTTCCTTTTCCATTTTCATTGCAACGTCCCCGATGCCCAATTCACTGCCTTCTTGGAATGGCTTCATTAAGCAAGTGAAATTTGAAGAGGGATCTGAGAGAGTTGAAATAGTTCTCATGGCAAATGGGTGAGGGAAAACTGGTTAAGCACTGACTTCATAAATCAAGCAGCATCTGGATGTAAGACACTCATGAAATGCTGGTGGGTGTGGTGAAGATTATTTTTAAGGCATGATTTGTAATTGAAAAGAAAATACATCTTTTAGGGCTTACAACACGTTCAACATTAAACATAGCAATATGGTTTTTGTAGCAAGGAAGGAAATAGTTTTGTAGAGATGATGGAGTTTGAGGTGTGCCTTGAAAAATAGAATGTTAGAAGCTGAAGTCTTGTTAATAGTTGAAGAATTGTCAAGTGGTTCTTCATTTAACTTGAATGTCTTAAACACTTGACAAGGTTTTCTTTGTTTATTTTTTTAAGCATTTTGGTGAGCTTAGTAAAAACCTCTTCCTTAATCTTGACTCCTCGGACTCTCATGGTTTTATAGATTGGTGCAGAAGTGCTCTTATTTTTAATTTAATTTTTAAAATATTTATTTGGCTGTGCTGGATCTCAGTTGTGGCGTGCAGTATATTCGATCTTCATTGAAGTATGTGAGATCTTTTACTGGCAGCATGTGAGCTCTTAGTGGCTCAGTCGTGTCTGACTCTTTGGGACCCTCTCCATTGTGGGCCACCAGGCTCCTCTGTCCATGGGATTCTCCAGACAAGAAGACTGGAGTGGGTAGCCATTCCCTTCTCCAGGAGAATCTTCCCTACCCTGGGATTGAACCTGCTTCTCCTGCATTTCAGGCAGATTCTATACCATCTGAGCCACGTGGAAGGGCTTCCCAGGTGGCGCTAGTGGCAAAGAACCTACCTGCCAATGCAGGAGACCTAAGAGACACGGATTGGATCCCTGGATTGGGACAGTGTGCTGGAGAAAGGCTTGCCCTGCGTTAGGAGCACAGAGTCTTAGCCACTGAACCACCAGCGAAGTCCCGAGAAGTGGCAGAGCCCTCTATGGGCCTGAATCTTTTGCTCCAGGCCTTCATGGAGTGTGTTGTCTCAACCACTGGCCAGGACCTGGCTTTGTTTTCCATCCTTCATATCCTTCTGTCTGTCAAAGAACCAGTCTGGGACCTTGTTCAGGCATGGTTTCTGCACAGTAGTGATCGCGCGTTCCACTTCATCCTCAATGAGCATTCCTGCCCTCTTAGTGAGGTCGGTGTCTGCTTTCCTCAACACCACAAAAGCGCATCTTTGCCCCATACCCTTAATTGCTGATTTTTTGGATTTAAGACCCAAAGCACAGACAATAAAAGTATAAATAGCTAAACTGAACTTTATCAAAATTAAAAACTTCTGTGCAAAGGACACAATCAACAGAGTCAAAGGCAACAGAATGAGAAAAAATATTTGCAATTATATATATGATGAGAAGTCAATATCCAGAATACAGAGAGTACTCTTAAAACAATCCAATGTTTAAAATGGACAAAAGAGTAACTAGGGCCACTGCCATGTCTCCAGGAATCCCTGAGAAGTTCCAGGACATTCTGAGAGTACTCACTGATGAGCAGCAGAAAACTGCTTTTTTCTCATCATATATAATATATATATAAACATATATATATATCTCAAATATATAAACCTCTCATATATAATTGCAAATATTTTTCTCATTCTATAGGTTGCCTTTTGACTCTGTTGATTGTGTCCTTTGCATAGAAGTTTTTAATTTTGATAAAGTTCAGCTATTTTTACTTTTATTTTCTGTGCTTTTGGTCTTATATCCAAGAAATCATTGCCAAATCAATTGTAATGAATTTTTTCCCCATTGTTTTCTTATAAGAATTTTATCATTGAAGTATTAAGTTTAGGTCTTTGATCTGTTTTGAATTAACTTTTCATATGATACAAGGTGGGCTTCCCTTGTGGCTCAGCTGGTAAAGAATCCACCTGCAATGCGGAGACCTGGGTTCGATCCCTGAGTTGGGAAGATCTCCTGGAGAAGGGAAAGGCTACCCACTCCAGTATTCTGGCCTGGAGAATTCCATGGACTGTATAGTCCATGGGGTTGCAAAGAGTCGGACACGACTGAGCAACTTTCACTTCACTTCCTTCAGTGATGTAAGGTGAGTCTTCAACTTTATTCTTTTGCATGTGGCTATCTAGTTTTTTCTAGCACCGTTTGTTGAAGAGACTATTCTTTTCCCATTGAGTGGTTTTGGTATATTTGTCAGAAACAATTTTACCGTGTACTCAAATGTTTGTTTCTGGTCTTTTCATTCAGTTTCATTGCTCTATATGTCTGTCTTCATGCCAGAAAGATACTGTTTTGATTACCGTAGCTTTGTGATACATTTTGAAATCAGAAAGTGTGAGTCATTAACTTAATTCTTTTTTAAAAGACTGTTTTGGGTATTTTGGGTCCTTTGAAATTCCATATTAATTTTAGAATGAATTTTTCCATTCTAAAATTTTTCATTAAGTCTGTATATCATTCTGGTTTGTACTGACACCTTAATATTAAGTCATCCAATCCATGAACAAGGACATCTTTCCACTGACTTTTCTTCAGTTTCTTTCAGCGGTGTTTGGAAGTTTACAGTGTGTAAGTCTTTCACTTCCTTGGTTAAGTTTATTCCCAGGAATTTTATTTTTTAATTGCTATTATAAATGGAATTAAACAATTTTTTCCTTTTCAGATTGTTTATTTTTAGTGTATATAAATGCAACTGATTTTTACGTTTTGATTTTGTATTATACGATTGCCGAATTTATTTCTAAAAGCTTTTAAAATGCAATCTTCAGGGTTTTCTATATATAAGATCATGTTGTCTGCAATCAGAGACATTTTATATCTTTCTTTCTAATTTGGATGTCTTTTGTTTCTTTTCCTTGCCTACTTATAATGGCTAGCACTTCTAATATTATGTTGTATAGGAATGGCAAAAGCAGGCGTCCCTGTCTTGTTCTTGATCTTAGAGGACAAGCTTTCAGTCTTTCACCATTGAATATGGTGTTAGCTGTGAATACTACTCAGTTTTCTCAGTTTCAGGCTTATGTTCAAAGAGAGTCTATTCTGATGAAAAATAAAAAGTTTTATCTCTTGATGCGGTTAAGAGTATTATTGTGATTGCCAAATAAAATTTTATATTTTCTCCAATTTAATCTACTCATTTAACAGTTAAGGAAAGGCCTTGGAGGTGGGCGTGGCCACATGATAGTTAACGACCCTTATGACCATGAGAAGTGACCAGAGTCTTGTAACTCTTGGGACAATCCTATTTCAATGATTCTTGAGTGCTTCTTCAGTTCTACGAGTTGGAATTGTCAACTGAATTTTGCTTTAAGCGGTTTTTACACTGAATCAGTCAAACTCAGCTGTCCTGTTGCGTACTGCAGTGATTTCCCTTTGATCTTTCGCTCCAAATACTCTGATGCCTATTCTATGTTACTATCTACTCTTGAAAGACTTCTGTGTCTCAGAATTCCAATGGCTGTATTTTCTAGAGCTGAAATTGGGCTGAATCATGAAGGATCTCAACTATAAGCCAATATTCTTTGTAGTTTCAAGAAATACATCTCTCATGTCACTGTGCCCCAATTTTTCAAAGTGCTGCTGTAATTGATGAAGTGTAAATTCACTTTTTTGAGGGTCTTTTGAAGTCAACACACTGGGTATGATATTTTAATTGGAACTTTACACTAGGTAGGTTAGAAATCTGAATTAAGCACCAAAAAAATCAAGAGAGCAGTGTATCAAATTAATCTGAACTGGCATTTCCACACTTCATTTGAGTTTTGAGTAATGGTTTGAACAACATGTTGATAAGAGTATTTGTAAATTTCATAAGTGTAAATATGGAGATATCTCCATATTGACATGAGCATTTTCTTAATACTCTTGTTTATATCTATGGACAGATATGGATAAAAGGCTGTAGCAGAAGTTATCAGCTGTCTCAGTGAATATGTTGTCTAAGTAACACTTTTTTGCTCAAATTTTAACATATATTAAGTTCCACAAAATGAACAGAGTTATGGGGATGGATGGATGGTGGATACACAATAATGTGTGTATATTTAATACCGCTGAGCTTTACACTTAAAAATAGTTATTTTATTCATTAGGGCTTCAGTTGTAAAGGGCTTTAGCTGGTAAAGAATCCTCCTGCAATGTGGGAGACCTGGGTTTGATCCCTGGGTTGGGAAGATCCCCTGGAGAAGGGAAAGGCTACCCACTCCAGTATTCTGCTGGTTAAAATTCCATTACACTTAAAAGTGGTTAAGAAATTTTATGTGCATTTTACCACAGTTAAAGAAAAGTGGAAAAAAAATGCATGCTTACTCGGACTCTCTGTCTAACCTCCCTTCTACCCAGCACTAGTGGTATAGACCCAGGTTGCTTGGTTTCCAAAGAAAAGAAAGAATAAGAAATGTCATTTGTTCTGTTTAGAGTAAAATGCAAAATGCTTACATGTACACACACACGGGTAGGCAATTATGCATAACTTACGGCCAGTTAGGGTGTTAGTACAAGTAAAACGCACAAAATACTGTTCAAGAAAGAACTTGAAAGAAAAATATGCCATTATCATGCCCTCAACTGCTTTTGATAAGGAAACAATAACAACTGTAATAAATTGCCTCCATTTTGCACCCACTGCTTAGCACTGGGGAGCTTTTCCACAGGCTGGTTTGTGTTTAAGAAAATTCTTCTGTTGGATACAGACTTACAGAAATGTCAGGAAGTTCCTATGCAGCTACTTCTAACAAGTAGAATCATCTCTAGGCCATTTTTGGAGAGTGTTCTTCTGCTTGAGAGGGGAAAAACCATCGTGGGGGAGCTATCTTTTTGATAGATTTCAAATTTATTACAAGCTGAAGATCATAAGGCAAAGAGCTCTCTTGTTTCTTGTGGGAGGAACAAAGCTGGAAGGTGGAGATTTATTAACTAATGGTTGTATCTCAAGGGGTTAAAAGGATTTTGTGTTTCTAAGAGACCCAGATTTCCTTGCCCCAAACATACATTCTGTAGTAAAATATAGGAGCAGCATGCTGTGAAAGGCACACCATTTCCTGTCCATCTGTGCTGTGCTACTGGTCATCGCTCCCAAGCTCAGAGCATGTCACCCTCAAAGATAAAATAGTGTTTCCTTGGAGGAAGGCTGCTACTGAACTGTGGCATGTGGTTATTTGAATAAGAGCAGAGTGCTAAAATTGTCATTGGGAAAAGGGGCTAAGGAATCGATTTTATGGATTCCCGATGTGGAAAACACAAGAGAACTCTCTGGGATTCCCAAATAATTTTAACCAGCAGCCCAGTTTAATGTATTGAGTCATCACAGTTGCCTACAAATCACCCAGCCCTCTATTTTACTGGCACTCTTTTCTGCCATTAGTGAGACTATGTGTGTTTTGATGTTATATGGCCCAATTTCTCCAGTTTACAAGAGGGATCAAGGGTGTTGGGCTCCTCGAAAATGTTGGAAGAGAGATGGCCACGAGGAGTTGTAAGTGCATGAATATAATGGAAGAATTTATGTTAATTTATGGGAAAATACATGGGTGTCCCTGGTGGCTTAGAGGTAAAGCATCTGCCTGCAATGCAGGAGACGCGGTTCAATCCCTGGGTCCGGAAGATCTCCTGGAGTATGAAATAGCAACCAGTTCCAGTATTCTTGCATGGAAAATCCCATGGAGCATGGTGGGCTACAGTCCATGGGGTTGCAAATGAGTTGGACACAACTGATCAAGGATCAGGGAAAACCAAGGATCACTGGAAATGTCACATTGGCATTATAATAGTATGGGTGTGAATAAAAGCATCCTAGGTTTTGCAGGCTGAAGGGTTGATGTACTAATCTGCAGAGTGACCACTTTGTTCTTGTTCTTCCTCATACTCATCCCAGCTCCCTCATAGCTCCAAGGTCGTGGGTGTCCCTTAGACGCAGTTAGGAGGAGACGCCAGGAATTATGCGTTCTAATTCCCCCAAATCAACACTTCCTTTTCCTATAAGGGTCCAGGAGAAAACTGAGATCAAGTGGACAGACCTTTTCCTTATGTAGTTAGCTTTCTCTGAACCAGCTCACTGGATTGAAGCAGCCTCAGAAGAGATTTATAAGAATACTATATATAGAAATAATACATATGTATATATACTGTCTATAAAAATAACACTGTTTATAAGAATACTATAATTTACAACTTGTTACAGTGCAACAACTTTTAATTCAACACATTTGGTGGCTGAAATTTCAGCTAATCTGGATTCTTTATTGTTTGATAAAAGGGAACCCTCTTTAAGACTGGGCCTTTCACGGGTGCCCCCTTCTCTGGTTCATTACCTCTTCTCCAGGATCGTCAGTTTCCACATGCACTGTCCTCTTCAAGCCACTCAGATACCACTTTTCTCTTTAGAGAAAGCCACAGGTAGAGTTTCTGCTCCAGAAAAAGCCACAAGTAGAGTTTTCTCTTTAGAAAAGCCCACGAGTAGTTTCCGCCCCTCTCTGAATCCTCATGCCAACTGCATCCCAAGAGCTTGGTTAGCTGAACCCTGAGCTCTGCAGTCGGAGACTCTGGGTGGAGAATGGGATCCAGTCCAGGAGAGATGGTACAGAGAGGTCCTCAGGATTATTTTTTCATCTTTTAATCAGTTGTCAGGATGCTGCTGCTGTTTCTGTTTCTAGGGAATTTGACAAATAACCATGTCACTTGAAACACTACTTTTTAAAAAAAGCTACACAACCTCCTACCATATTATTGAAAGAATTTTTCTCCTCTTCACAGGGCTGTGATGCTGTTTAAGAGCGCAAGGTACGTACATTGTTGCCACATGGACAGTTGGTTTGTTTCTTTTTAGCTGAGGTGGCACTAGAAAAAAACATGACTATCTTTTACTGGGTTTTCCTTTTTGTTTCTCAAGGCATGACTTCAACTCCTGTTAGTTTATCTGGATTCACAGTCTCCCTCTGGAGGGGCTTTCTCTCAGTAGCATCTGCTACACAGTCTTCTCTGAACAATCAAACTGCCCACCGAGGCACTTGTGTTATTTCCCTGTTGGAGGCAGTCTGGTAAACATCTCTGTAAAGGATTTAACGCTGTCCTGAAGTTTTAGCAAATCTCCAAGGCAGTATCTTATCCCTGTGTGTTGGAGGGGATTCTGATCTTAACTTTAACTGGGAAACCTGGATAAAGGGCTTAGCGGGTTTCTGCTCAAATGAGGTGAGAACCTGCCTGTCAGGGGCCATGCCGGCAACTGTGACATAGTGATGTCCTCACTCTCTGTGCTTCAGTGGTTTTAAAACATGTTTATGAGTCTCATGGTGACTTTCCTGAGGCTGAACTGTGAGTGATGAAAGATTCTGTCCAAGCAGCTGGTCCTGGAACAGGGTCAGCTCTTTCTCACCCCGGCTTTCTTTGAACAACTCAGCCTTTCCCCTGCCAGCACCAAGACATTGGTTGGGAGCCTCACACACACCTGCCCATCTCTGACAACCTTACATCCACCCCTCGTATCAGGCAAGATGTGGACGTGGGGGTACTTCTTCTTAGTTTTGGGTTGACTTCTAGGCCTAAGTGCTTCCCTGGTAGCTCAGATGGTAAAGCGTCTGCCTACAATGCAGGAGACCTGTGTTCGATCCCTGGGTCGGGAAGATCCCCTGGAGAAGGAAATGGCAACCCGCTCCAGTATTCATGCCTGGAAAATCCCATGGACTGAGGAGCCTGGTGGGCTATAGTCCATGGGGTTGCAAAGAGTCGATTACGACTGAGCGACTTCACTTCACTTCACTTCCAGGCCTAAATATGCCACGTGTTCTGAGATGAGACGTCAGAGCCCCCTAGCATGGGATGTGACCCTGATCTTCTTTTCAGTTCAGTTGCTCAGTTGTGTCCGACTCTTTGCAACCCCATGGACTGCAGCACGCCAGGCTTCCCTGTCCATCACCAACTCCCAGAGTTTGCTCAAACTCATGCCCATTGAGTCAGTGATGCCATCCAACCATCTCATCCTCTGTTGTCTCCTTCTCCCCCCGCCTTCAATCTTTCCCAGCATCAGGGGCTTAGTGAGTCAGTTCTTTGCATCAGGTGGCTGAAACTTCAGCCTCAGTCCTTCCAATGAATATTCAGGACTGATTTCCTTTAGGATGGACTAGTTGGATCTCCTTGCAGTCCAAGGGGCTCTCAAGTGTCTTCTCCAACACCACACTTCATCAGCTTATGCCTGTAAATTGGTCCACACTGGAGAGGAGAGGGGCTGGAGAAAGAGAAGACTGGGGAGTTTTAGTCTTTTGTGCTTTGCTCTCACCTCAGTGCTAACGAGAGTGGTTCTAAGGCCACTAGTCAAGAGGCTTCAAGGACACTAGTTGGAGAATTTTGTTCATCCTCTGCACTGGAGGTATAGCAGGCTACGGTTTGACTCTTTTTTTCATTTTTGATGTTTATTTGGCTGTACCAGGTCTTAGTTGCGGCATATGGAATCTTCAGCTGTGGCACATAGGATCTGGTTCCCTAACCAGGGACCGAACCCAAGCCCCTCTGCCTTGGAAACAGGGAAATCTTAAGCACTGGACCACCCGGGAAGTCCCTATGGTTTGACTCTTGCATGAGGAATCTACAGGGCAGAGTGGGCTGTGTCCACAGTGTGGAACATGAGGTTTGGGATTGCAGAGTCAGCAGTTGCAGATGTATGTTTCTGAGGGACTGGTGGTCACGGGGAGCCAGGCTGCCAGGGATCTAGAATCATCTTGCAGGGACTCTTCCAAGAGAGCTTCTGGAAGGAGAATGGAGCCCTTAAAGGGAGGATGTGTGTTGGAGGAGAACCTCAGAGAACCAGGACCTCAGAAGGGTCCGTGGGGATTGTGTGGCTGAGGCAGGGAATGGCAGGTGTCAGGTCATAGCAGCTCGGTTTCCACAGAAACATACCAAGCTGCCGAGGACAGGGACAACTCGAGACGATTCCTAATAGCAAAGGTGTTTTCTGCACTCTTATCCCTTCACCTACTTCTTCCCATTGCTGCTGTAGAGGAATTTTCAAATACCACGCTTAGAAGGAGCTCCACACCCATTCCTGTTGCTTCCTGCTGGCCACAGTCTTGAGATAAACCTGGAATCAAGTTTGGAATTTTGATAAGGGATTGCATCAGGTTTTTTTTTTAATTCATGTGATTGTTTTAGGGACCAAACTCAAGGACAATATTTAATGATCTGAATGTATGCATGTCTATTGAGGAACTTGCTCAGGCCTGTTCACGCAGGAGTAGGGGAAGAACAAAGCTTCCAGATTGGGTTTGAGAGGGTCATGAGAAAAAAAGAATTTCTGATGTATTATAAGCCTACCTTGCTTGATGTATTAATTACATAAGGTATGATCTAAGTGAAAACGTTGAGCTTGCTTGCTATTCCGTTGCAGGTTCAAGATCAGTCACCCCACCCTGCCCTCCCCATGCGATCAGATGCTGCCTTAGTCTAAATTTCTATTTGCAAAGACCAGATTGCAACAGGTCCCTTCCCATGCTGTGTGTTCCTCGTTGGAGGTAAATACCTCCAAGGAAGAACTCAGATGTCATACCTACAAAGTGGCAGGAACGAGTGTTGCTGTTACTGAGAGGTTGCCAGCATGTTCCTGTCTAAGCCTGCTTCTTCAGTTCCCACCTTCAAGCTCTTATTCCTGGTCACTGCCTGTTCTTTTAAGACCTGAGCTGGGGGTCCCAGTCAACCGACCACACATCCCAGTGCAGCCCCCCAGGTCCTGTTACCCATGGTAGCAGATCTCCTGAGAGCGCACCCTGTCTTCCTGGACTCCTAAGAACCACCCACACTCACTCCTCATGGTAAAGCACCTTCCCAGGCCCAGTCACCATGACCCCTGGCTCTTCTTGGAGTGCTGGTTGCTTGCCCTTGCCTCACGGTGTTGGGGGATTGCATTCCTGCCTGGAATGGCCTGCTTGAAACTGCTGTTGGTGAATCCACCAGCCCTAGAACTTGTTCTGAAACAGGGAGAAGTTTCTAGCTTTCTCCTGGGGATAAAATAAACGCACACAGGAAATTAAGTCTAGAGAGTATCCGGGGATGGTATAAATTTGGCCTGACATTCCATACCACCTTTACTTCTCACTAACAATGGAATTAAAAATGATCTTAAGGATGAAATTGAGGTTTAACTGTTTAATATATTTAATTTCTGATAATGAAACAGCTACCCGTTTAAAAATATTAAATAACTAATTGACTCCTGACGCTTGGTAAGTACTTCGAATATATTACCTTTCAGCTGCCTGCAAAAACAGGTTTTATGATCTACTTTTTACAGATGTTGTTGTTTAGTTGCTTAGTCATGTCTGACTCCTTTGCGACCCCATGGACTGTAACCCACTGGGCTCCTCTGTCCATGGGATGTTCCAGGCAAGAATACTGGAGTGGGTTGCCATTTCCTTCTCCAGGGAATGTTCCCGACCCAGGGATTGAACCCACATCTCATGCTTGGCAGGCAGAGTCTTTACCATTGAGCCACCTGGGAAGCCCCTTTTTACAGATGAGGAAACCGTGAAACCTCAGCAGGCTGATTCCTATCTTCATGCTATATCACACTGACTTCTTGGGAGCTGCATGGTACTAGAGGGGGTTTCTTTCTATCAAAAATGAGCTGGTTTGTTTGAACAGTGGCTCTCAACCAGGTGTAATTTTTGACTTCCAGGGGACTCGTGGTAATATCTAGATGCAGCTTTTGTCATGACAGTGGGGAGGGCGCTGTGGCATCTAATGATAGAGGTTAGTGATGTTGCTCAACAGCCTACAATGCCCAGAACAGCTCCCACAACACAAGACTTACCCCAGCCCCAGAGTCAGTAGTACCAACTCTGGCTTAAAGTGATTTTCAAGAGCATTTACAATGACTGAATAGAACACGTGGATTTACAGTTTTAGCTAAATAGGCCGCTAGATCAAGGAGTGACTGGGGTAGAATTGTATAAGAGAAGATATAAAGTCTTATCTTGTGATGCTCCCAAGTCTCTGGATTTGTTTCAGATTTTTTGGTTCAGTACAGTTGGCCAGTCATGTCTGACTCTTTGTGACTCCATGGACTGCAGCACGCCAGGCTTCCCCATCCATCACCAACTCCTGGAGCTTATTCAAACTCATGTCCATTGAGTTGGTGATGCCACCCAACCATCTCATCCTCTGTTGTCCCCTTCTCCTCCTGGCGTCAATCTTTCCCAGCATCAGGGTCTTTTCCAGTGAGTCAGGTCTTCACATCAGGTGGACAAAGTATTGGAGTTTCAGCTCAAGCATCAGTCCTTCCAGTGAATATTCAGGACTGATTTCCAGAACTGCCTGAGCAGGAGAGGTCCTCTGGGAGCCCCTCCTGCCTGGAAAGGATCTAGGTAAGAATGGTTATGGAAGGTGGCTTGGATGATTTCAGGCTTATACAGAATGTTGGTGAGTTAAAGATTCTACTGTGAGATGCCTAGCAGATTACAAAGCAGAATCACAGAACGCTTTCCTAGCTGACATGTCATCAGGGCCTCCTGTATTATTTTCCAGAGTTTCTGCCTCTTTGCCTTTCTTCCTGTCTGTTAAAAAAATTCCAAACAAACCTCAGGGTAGTGTTGTGAAAAGCGAGGTGAGTATCATTTCATTTATTTTCATAATAGGAAAGTCATGCAAGTTTGCTCACTGGAACAAATTACCCACTTACTGAATCAGGAAAGGACAATATTACTTACAAACTGTTCTCTGCTGGTCCTCCGTAGCACAGCAAAGATTGTTCTAGCATAATATAATGGCATCCAAAATATTACAGCATTAATTCAAGTAACCAGACGGTAAGAAAAAAAAAAACACAAAAAACAGCGGGCCCTGAACAGCAATAATGTTCTGCTCCTGGAGCTGATTAGCTATGTAAAATATAAAACAGCAGAGAAACCCAGAGACCAGAAAGTGAGAGCAGATACGGGTAATGATTTAGGAAGAGGGAAAGGGAGAGGGAGTTACCCATTGGTCAACTTAACTCTTGACTTTTAAAATGAAAGGGAAGTGGGAAGAAACCCATTACCTTTTAATGCAATAGAGTCCGAGTGTAATTCGTAACGATGCTGTCCAAACTGCATTCATACTGTTGCTGCTGCTCTGAGAAGTCTGAATGCAAACATCTGTGCATACCCCATGCCTTGGTACACAGCATGGTCATGCTGTAAAACTCCCCATAAAACAAAGCAGCCTGAATATTACTCAGGCTTATTTTATAATGCTGCCTGAATTTGAAAATGGATAGATAGAGTTATTATGTACTCGTAAATTCAGGCCAGTTACAACCCAAGCATCCTGCCTCATGTTCTTGCGTCCTACCAGCTCCTTTAGGTGCTGTTCTGGGGGAAAAGAAAGCCTCAGCAGACCGGTACACACAACTCATATTCCTGGCAGGTAGAAAACACATGTTTTGTAGGATTTGGGAGCGTGTGAATCCACTCTTTCATACGATGTCCACTAGCTCCTGGGCTCGCTGGGTTTGAAAAGGATAAAAAGTACTGTAGTCATAGCTTGGGGAGAAGTATCACGGAGACTGAATCAAAGGATGAGCAGTTGGTGAGGGGTAGATTATCCAAAGGTAGAAAATAATACACACAAGGGATAGTACATGTGAAAATCCCTCATTATTTTAAGCTTTTTGAAGCTCTAAAAAGTTTTCAGCTTATTTTAGGAAATATCAATTCAGAAGGAAGTTAGTAAGAATTGGTTTATCTCTACTTACTTACTAGTCTTTTAAAAATGTTTACTGGAGCACAGGTGATTTACAATATTGTATTACTTTCTGCTATATAGCAAAGTGAATAAGTTACACACACACACAAACCACACACACACATACACACACACATCCCTTCTTTATTCGATTCTTTTCCCATACAGGTCTTTACAGAGTTTAGAGTATTACTACTTACTTCTTAAGAGCAGAACTCAAATTTATTGAGTACCTATTATGGGTCAAGGATTATATAAGGTACTCAGGAAATAAACTTAAGAGAGACAGTCGTGATTTCTTGATTTCACTTAAACAAGGGTGAACAGACAAATGTAAATATCTTGATGCAAGTTAATACAACTAGATCTAGGGAGGAGCTGGAGATTGGAGAGGTGTTTAGACTGTGGTTGAATCAGTCACTAGTTGACTAAGGGTGGGAACTGGAAGAGAGGCGGTCCTCAAGCAGGCCTGTTAGCCTTCCCGCAGGGGAACCAGACAGATAGAGGCGCCGTGAACAAGGGTGGCGGTGGTGCAGGAAAAGAAACCAGTTGTAAGGGAAGTTGAAGAATTAAGTTTTCAAGACATAGAATTTAATGTTTCTGATGATTCAGGTAGATCTTCCTAGTAGCCAGGAAGAAGTGTGGGTTTGGCTATTAGAGAGTTCCGAGTTGGAAAGGATTCAGGATTGTTTTAGATTCAGTAAAGCCGTCGCATTTTGCTGCTTTGTGAAGGGCATTGAGATGATTTCTGGTTTTGTGTCGGGTCCTTGCTGGACTCTAAGCTTCTTGAAAAGTACCGTATCAAATACATAGAAGATGTTTTCACTGTTAAGAGGAAACCTATGGTTAAAAATCAACTGGTGAATGAATGAACTGCATGATTGATAAGTGAATATATCTCAGTAAGTAAAGTGAAAGTCGGTCAGTCGTGTCCAGCTCTTTGTGACCCCATGGACTATACAGTCTGTGGAATTCTCCAGGCCAGAATATTGGAGTGGGTTGCCTTTTCCTTCTCCAGCGGATCTTCCCGACCCAGGAATCGAACCAGGGTCTCCATTGAAGGCAGATTCTTTACCAGCTGAGCCACTAGGGAAGTCCAAAAGAAAAAGAAAAAAATCAACTCATGCAATGTGTTCTTCCTAAATATTTCCAATAAGGAGGAGGGAAGGAAGCTAGGAAGCAAGGAGAACAATCTTACAAATGGATTTCATGGAATGACTGAACTGAAAGCATTTGATTCAATAAGGGATCATCCCACTTGATTTGATAGGAGATCATGTGCTCAGTCTCCTACTTTTGCTGATAAGGAAACAAAGACCAGAAGAATGAAAATGTGTTTAAGAGTCATACATGAGTTGCCTCTAACACCCAAGCCTTCTTTCTCAGTTCTTTTTGTTTGATTTTATTTGGCTTGTTTTTTTTTTTTTTTATTGTTTAAACACATTGTCATGATATTTATTATTATTAGCAGTATAATAAGTGAATATTGGTGTTTAAAAAATATTATTAGTAAAAGTAAAACACAATGAAGGTATGGCCTTTCAGAAAGAAGAGATGCAGAGTGAGACATAAGAAAAGAGTAGGCTTGGTGTAGACTGTCAATCATGTATTCAGTGAGGCTGATTTCCTCCATTTCTATTTTTAATAAAACTCTTGAGTTCTGGCAGCAAGTGTTAACAAGTCCACTTAGTATTTGTCAAAAAACTTAAGGTACTCAACTAATTAAGCATTCCTATCTTTTTACATTTGACATTTTCATCAACTAGAAACTTTCTAGACTAAATTATTAAATTTGAAATAAAATTTCACATAATTAAACTTTTAAAATGGATACTTATGCATTTTAAATAGAGAACCAGCCCTAAGGAAAGCATAACTTCATGGTAAAGGGGACCAATGACCCACTGAGAGCTTCGAGAGCAGCTTGCTTCTGGTGCCTGAAATGAAATCAAAATTTTAAGTGGCTGAACTGTCAAATGGAGGAGCCCATGAGATTTACATGTGCCACAAGGATTTCCACTTTTCACTATGTGATCACATGTGATCCTGTCTTCAACTTGGTTTCCTGTGTATGAATCCTAGTTTGGCCATTTCACTTCGAACAGTTTTGTTAGTTGAGAGTTTGTCCTTGGTTCCTGGGAAGAAAGTTAGTTCTAGGAAATAAAGTGATTGTCCAGTAATGGCTTTAAGAACTAACAGGATAGTCTCCTCTCTCTCTCTCTTTTTTCAAATCTGTTTCTCCTTTTGAGTGAAGTATATTTTCAAAATGATGCCCATGTGTGTATCATTTATGCTTTTAAAATCATCCCATTTTCTTGGTATATGACGAATGAGATATGTGATTTCAAGGAAGTCCTTCTGAGTCTGTCCCTCCTTTAGCTTAAGGGATAATGTCTATTGGAAGTATTTTTTGCCACAGTGTTGACATGTAGTATTAATAGTTGTTTGATAAACATCCAGGGAATTTATGAATCAATAAAAGAGATTCTTGGATACTGCTTTGGTAAATAAACACGTGTAAGCCAAGGGATTTTTTTTTTTCTTTTTCAGTTAAAATGCCTAGGCCAGGTGGCATTCTCTTTTAGAGTTTGTGTCATCTGTAGTCCTTGCAAAAGATGTTATGGATCATTTGTTAACTCGTATGGCATTTTCTTGGGTGACTCAGTCTATTGTTAAGGGGACAGCTGTGAGCAGCTGTGTATCTAACTCAGAAATAGAAATTTCTATGCATGTTATAAATCTGTGCCTTTGAAAGACAGGGCTAAATGGTTTTACTGTGCTCCATTGGGTGTGAAATGGTTAAAGAGTAATGCAATCCTGAACTTTATAGCCGAGATAAATGATTAATTTATTACATGTAAAGTAAAATTTTGGTGATGTTTCTGTTTACTGGAGGATGGCTTTTTAAGTTCAGACTTCAAATCCAGAAGTTATCTTTTAGTGAAGATGAGAGGAGGTTGGAGAATGAATCAGGATAAATCACATAATGAGTGTGGATGTGTAGAGCAGGCGAGGTCTGCTGGTGGAAGAGAACACCAGAATAGAATGGAGGCATCTTCAGGAGCAAAGATGGTTTCAGTATAGGGGCTCAGGCAGACCAGAGAGGTAGGGTGATTAGCAGAGGACTACAGTCAGATAACTGAGTCTCTGTCATAGCATGAAAAATCAAAGAGAAGCCCTTCCCCAATAAGAAACCCATGGCAAGACATCCCTGGTTCTCCGGTGGTCAGGACTCCGCGCTTCCATCGCAGGGGACACAATCTTGATCTCTGGTCAAAGAACTAAGGTCCCTCATGCTGTGTGGTGCAGTCAAAAACAAAGCAAAGAAACAAAAACCCCAAAACCAGTGGCAGACATTTCTGAAGTGATATTGAAGGGAAGTTTTATCTTCTTACCAATGGAATTAATAAAGATCCTTATCAGAAGACCAAGACCAAGTGAAGTCACTCAGTCATGTCCAACTCTTTGCGACCCCATGGACTGTAGCCTACCACGCTCCTCCATCCATGGGATTCTCCAGGCAAGAGTACTGGAGTGGGTTGCCATTTCCTTCTCCAGAGGATCTTCCTGACCGAGGGATCGAACCCGGGTCTCCTGCATTGGAGGCAGACGCTTTACCGTCTGAGCCACAAGAGAAGTCCTTATCAAAAGACAGCTTTGTGTATATGCAGTGACATCTATGTGAGACAAGAACAGCATGGAGAAAGCCTCAGAGCAGTAAGAGAAATATGGACTGAACCAAATTCTCTCCCCTAGGCATACCTTTTCATCCCTTTTGGTGAAGAATCGCAAATTATTGTACGTTACTATGAGTTTGTTTTACATAAATATGTTTAAATTAGCAGCACAATAACTTAAAGTCCTCATTGTGTAGATTTAATCATTTTCACCTGTTAGAGACACATTGTCTTCATAAAATCCCGTTATAGCACCACTTCCAGGATTGCTACAAATGCAGATCTGAACTGGGCAGAGTCATGGGCACTCAAGGTACCAGTTTAAAAGTGGGTACCCCTGTGTTACCCCAAGAAGACTTGCTTTTTCCCTGGGGGGTGCTACACATACATCTCCTAACTTCAAAGTAACCCAAAGCATATGTCCCATTAATGACATTCCAGAAAAATTATCTTCCACTAAGAGCTTACGCGTGGCTGATGCTAAGGCTACACCCGGGCCTCAAATGCATCTAGTTTCTACAATGACGCTTTGAGAATAATGTGAACGGAAAAGCCACACTTTCACTCTGACTAGACCAGGAGTAGTAATCAGAGTTTTGGAAAAATAATCTCTATGAGGCTTAGCCTTCTGTTGTTGTTTGGTAGCTAAGTCCTGTGTGACTCTTTCATGACCCCATGGACAGTAGCCCTCCAGGCTCCTCTATCCATGGGGGTTTCCAGGCAGGAATACTGGAGTGGGTTGCCATTTCCTTCTCCAGGGGATCTGCCTGACCTAAGGACCAAACCAGTGTTTTTATCCATGTGTTGCATCATGTTACTTCTGCACTTGATCACCTACTATTATTTCATATTTTTGTTGTGCCAGGCCTAAACTAGCTGTGAGCTTTTCATGACCTTCCATCATCTGACACCTCCCTTGCTTTCTGAAGATGTTTCCATAATAGTTGTCTTCTATCGGAGCCCTTCCCTGCTCTGATCTCAGCACCAGGAAGGCCCTCTTGTTATCTCTGCCGTGTAGACTGTGGGCTCCCACATCTTAGGGCACTGCCGTCTCAGAGATCTCCCCTGTCCTGGGCTCTACCCTGACTGTTGAGGACCACGTAGTTGATCAGATAACTGTTTGCTACCTTCTCTAGTCTTCTTTCATTTTTGTTATTCTTTCCAGTTAGAACTATATTTCTTGAAGGCAGGGACTTTTCTGCTAGCCCCATGGCACACAGCTCAGCAGTGAGCAAGTAAAAGGTCTCAAACTATTTCAAACCTATTTTTTTAAAGTTCTGTTTAGGTAGTCTCCCTGAGAGAAGCACCTTTCATAGAGCTGGGGGGCTCTGTCGTGCTGTGATCCTGCTGCCTGGTTATCTGTTCATTTGGTCGCTCCCCCCTTTTCATCCCTTCCATTGCAGCGGTGGCCTGAAAGGAACATGTGGATTAATTTTGAAAATGAAGATTAATTGTGTTTTGAGAACTTTGCAGCATCCCTTATGATATAATTAGCATTTCTCCATGTCATTGCACAACTTAATTTGAGAAACATTCTAGAAATTACCAGCAGAGCTGATGTGATGTATTGGCAACAGCTGATGCTGATTAAGCTCATTGGCTAATATGGTCACAGAGTGCCACATGTGAGAAGCCTAAGGCCAGAACGCAGGAGAACGAAGATTCCCTGGGCGATTAATGGCTTGAAACGCCTGGATAAAGCCAAAATGAGAGATATTTGATGACGGTATCACAGAAAGGTTAGGTAACACTATATCATTACTGTTATTTTAGTAGTTTGATTTTCATGGTGTTTAGCTCTAGTAATATTTTTTTAAAAACCCACCATTTGTCAACTTTTGGAATCAACGACTCTTTTCTGTTGCTTTTCATGACTGTATCTTGAGAGTGGGTAAAATTATGCAGGATTTAATTAACTGATATTTAAAAATTACCTGTTTTATTTCTCCATGCTGTCAGGATGGGTGTAAATTATTTATATTGTGATAACTCTTAACATGTGATTTACCCTCCTGAAAAAAAACGTTTAAGCACACACTACAGCATTGTTAACAATAGTCATGGGGCTGTATAGCAGATCTTTAGAATTCATTCTTTTTGCATCGCTGAAACTTTACACCAGTTGAACAGCAACTTCCATTTTCCCTCCCCACAAACTATGATTTCTATTCATACTTTCATTATCCCCTAAAGAGTTGTACTGTACTAGAATATCAATGCCGATCTTATTGTTTTTTTCTACTCTTTCAAGAAGTCTTATGTTGCCAAATTATTCATTGGCCTAATACTTCTTCTCCAAAATTGTTTATAATCTAATCCCATTATTTGAGAAAAATCTCTCCCCAAATTCCAGCTCATGAAAGCCTAATTCATCCACCTTTTTTTTTTTTTGGATGGCCACTTGTATTTTTTAAAAACCTATGTTGGGCCCCAATCATTTTTCCCACAGGCAGAAAACCTCTCAACCCTTACTTAACTTTCTTCCTTCAGAGATTTTCAGTTCAAATCTTAAAACTTTTGTTCTCTCTATTCTGAATGGCCTTTTACTCTTTGTGTCTTTTTCATCTGTCTTTTAGATATTGTTTTGAAAATAGAGTACATAATCTTGAAATAATTATGATGTATGTGGAGCCAGTAATATTTCAACTTATACTGTTTATCAAAGGCCTTTTAGGACTGGAAGGAAGGGAGCATTCAAGATTCATCTACAGTCATTGCAGTCTGAATGAATCTTTATTTCTGTGACTGTGACTTAGTTTAAATGTTCCATATTATTTTTCTATATCATTTTGTATTCTTATTGTGTTCTGCCTTTTTTCAACCTTATTTGACCTTCCTTGTATCAATTTCAGTTTCTCCAATTTATCCACATGATATCAGATTATAACCCAGTCTTTTGTGGTTTTCAGAAATCTTTCCTAGCCATGAAATGCCATCAGATCCTAATAGTTGCATGAAGTCAGCCTTTAAATAAAACCAGCAGGTTCTCTGCAGTCACCTCTCAGTTTAACACCAGGTGATTTACAATTGTAATTTAATTTCAAATACTTTAATTAGGAGTGTACTTTAGCATTATTTAACATACTTCCTATTTGAGTATGCCACATTAAATATGAATTATCTTCATATGTCCCTTAAATTTAGGGCATGAAACAATGAACTGTCTAGGAAGGCAGCATTTCTTCTCACATATTGTTGGAATGTCTGGAGGAGAAACAATTGCCTATTGGTACAGTTTTTAGCACTCGGGAAGACTCTTTTGTATAAACTATGTCTCCTTAGGTCTCTATGCTGGCAATGGCAGCACTGTAACTTTGGTTTTATTTTTAACTCAAGTCTGTGCAGATTACTCTTAAATGCAAATTACTCTGGAAGTTTTAGCACTCAAGCATTTTCAGCCGCTTGCACTTGGGGTTGTCTAAGGCAGCAGAATCCTGTTCTAAAGAAGATTTTGGTAAAAGGCAAGATCATGGGCGTATGTGGTCCTTGATGAAGTGCACGTAGGACAGAAAAGAGAGGAACTTACAAGGGACCCTAAAGACAAACGTGATTATTTTAATTGTGTCACAGTGATACTTTGCTATCCAGTGTGTGCGTTTCCTTTTCTTGATTTTATCCATACTCTGATCAAGTATCGGGGAGGACAGACGTTGTTAAAGAAAAGGCAATGGATGAGAGACAAAGAGATGTTCGACTTGTGTGTGATAAGGCAGAGGCAACAGTCTTGAGTGCTGAGGCATCTGATTTGCACAAGGTGGGTATTTTAATAGAGCATTGTATTTTCCAAAAGCTTAATTTGGAAAATCAAAGCCTCAGAGGAGTAAGTTCCCAAAATTTGTGATATACATATAGTACCAGCTTTGGGAAGATACCAGTAATTTCATCCAAAAACATTCCCAGAGATGGTCAGAATAATGTTTGACCAAGTGTCTGGATACCTCGTTGACACAGAGAATTAATCATCATGGGGACATTAAATAAATGTTTGTGATCACACAGCTGGAAATAGGTAGGCATTGAACTTGAATCAAGATAGGTAAGATACAAGAAGACTTTGCTTTTAGTAACTAGTCCTTTCATATCCAGCAGATACTAGGATCTTCCTCTGCATCTTTACAGCCATCCCAGTCTAGCACCAGTTTGCCTCATACCCAGAAACCACAGAGATGACTGGGAAACTGGTAACCCTCCCTTCATTTGCTTGCTCAGGAATCATAGTCCCCCAACACTATGGACAAAATCTGGACATGAAGGTTTTCATGTCATGGCTCCACGTTTCCAGCCCTGGCTCCATCTGCACAGATGATGGAGATACATTGTGCTTGAAGCAGAGAATTCAGAGTCTAAGGTGCGAGGCAAAATTGCCTATGGCCAGAGTTGCATAGCAAGTAGTTTTTATGTGTACTAACATTTGACACTGAGCTAGGCTGAGGGGATGAACCAAAGGAAAGCCCATAGTGTAGCAGAATTTTGGGATGCCCGCAAGTATGTTCTGAAGTCATTGTCAAATCTCCGCTAATGAATTAGGTATTGGTGGGGAATTCTACAGAGAAGGCAATGGCACCCCACTCCAGTACTCTGGCTGGAAAATCCCATGGATGGGTGAGCCTGGTGGGCTGCAGTCCATGGGGTCGCTAGGAGTCGGACACGACTGAGCGACTTCACTTTCACTTTTCACTTTCATGCATTGGAGAAGGAAATGGCAACCCACTCCAGTGTTCTTGCCTGGAGAATCCCAGGGACGGGGGAGCCTGGTGGGCTGCTGTCTATGGGGTTGCACAGAGTTGAACACGACTGAAGCGACTTAGCAGCAGCAGCAGGGGAATTCTAAAGTGTTCCTACTTGCTTTCTGGGTGTATTCAATTTGTTTTATTGTTCAGTCTCTAACATTAATATGCATTAACAGATTTGTTTGTCACTGTTAAGATTAAATGAGATAGTGCCGTTCTGTGGGTGGGTGTGTTGGTAAGGGGATGGAAGGTCTTTTTAAAGTCATCTGCAAGTGAAATGTGCTTAGGACCTGACCCTATTCTGCCTTAGTTTAGTTATATTTGAGGACAGATAATATATATCCTTTTCTAATTGTTCAAGGGTGCAGAGCTATAACTCACACAATGCTGCCTAATGTCCCTCCTGATTCCTATGGATTTCTCTGTCCACAACAAAGTATTCTGACTGTGACATGGACTAAATATCTCAAATTAGACATGAATAGCGGGATTTCTACTCCATTAGGCAGGCTGGTCCAGTGACTGTGGCCTGGGACTTGCTAGAAACGCTGCCTCTGTGAATTTCAACCTGCCCTCACTCACATTCCTTTACTCTCAGAAGTCACTGATGGTGTTTCCTTTTTCTTCCTAATCAACCCACAAGTATTAGTACACTTCATCACTACTTTATTGGTGATGATAAATCCAAATAATATTTACACCAAAATATTTTTGAGGATTGGTTTTGGAGGGGTGGAGGAAATTTTGAAACGATATTAACATTACTCAAGAAAGGAAAATAGGACATAGTTTTACCGGAGTGGGTAGCTATTCCCTTCTTCAGGAAATCTTCCCAACCCAGGGATCAAACCTGGGTCTCCTGCATAGCAGGCAGATTCTTTACCATATGAGCCCCTAGGGGAGCCCTAGTTAGCCAAGGATATCGCTGTATACAGAGCCCTGGGTTAGAGATACTCTGCGCCTGGCCCTGCCACTACTGGCATTTCCCTTTAATTTTCTTATTTTTAACAGAAGAATTAGGTACTCCCCGTGGTTCCCTCACAGTGTCATGTACTGTGATGGCAAACACATCTATTAACAAGTGCAGCAGATGGTCGGGTGTATTCTTTGCGTATCTCACATTCAGAGAATTACTAGCTTTGTTCTCCTTTGAGAAAGTTGTGGAAGCAGATGCTATGTCCTCATATGTTTTTTTGAGAGCATTGGCAAGGCCTGTACTCACGGTATTGGTGGAATTGACTCTATAGCACAGACCTAAAGGGAATTATATATGTGAATAAGCTTGTGAATATATGCAGAAAGTGGGGTGTGTGTAAGTGTATGTATAAAATGAATTTCTGGGTTTTGAACTTTCTCTCCGATGGCCTGCGGTTTGGGAAGACAAGCCTGTATTTCCCTGCTTTGGTTCATTCAAAACACACTGAACACAATAAAGTCACAGTAAGAGCGTCTGCTCCTGTCCTTGGCTCTGGGCTGAAAATGATTCCATCAGAATGGATAAAATAACCATTCTAAGTTTACCTTAGCGTATCTGAATGAAGTGTTTTTTCTTCTTGTTCAGAGTGAACGACCCTTTTGTTCAAGCTCACATGTGTCTTTTTAAACTTCCTTTATCTTTTACTCTTAAGAAATAAAGGGAGAGAAAAGAAAGTAAGGGTATGGAAGGCCCAGAGATAATATGCTGACAGAAGTTCCATTGACCAAAAAATATATTTGGAAATGAAAAAAAAAAAAAAAGTGTCAGACACAAGATGATAAATGACTAAATTATCAGTTTGAAGGGGGATAATATGAGAAGAATGCAATTTTATTTTTAAAGCTAAAGAGTTTTCATGTTCAGAGATAAACTAAGAATTTTTAAACTTTAGACTTAAATGTATACTATTTTAAAATTGATAAATAAGAAAGAAGCTGTTTTATGAAAGTAAGCTACTACTATAGAATGCTTTTTAAAGTCCTTCAGCTGAAGTTTGAATATCTTACATTCTGATCTGCAAATACAAAGAACAATTGAAATCTGCATAGAATATAAAGTGATTTTTTAAAAATGAGGTTTGGATGATAACTCACCTGTGCTGACCCTTTCCTTCTCTTTAAAGTCATGCATTTGCTCATTACATTTTTGAATTAGAAATGAAAATAATTTTACTTCTTATTTTCACATTTATTGTACTTAGTGTTAAAATGTCAAATGCCAAACTGTGCAAGGAAATATTGTACCAAAATAGCTGGGAAGTGTGTATGAGATACTAAGGCATCTGCTTGAGAAAAATGAACACGAAATCAACTGTTAGACATCTGTTGTGTATCTCCAACTTTAACTCTTAGGCTGAAAAAGAACTTCCTAGTTGTGGAAGGATCTTTTTTGTTGTACCTGAATGCATCAGGATGATTTCTGTCTAGAAATCAAGAGTAAAAAGATGTAAACCGTTCTGATAATGAGGTTCATCTCCTAAAACAGAAGTTGAAAGAAACCACGCAGAGGGGGTTTACAATCAGAAACACCTTGCCAGTCAGACACACATAGCTATCTCTTCATTAACTTCTCCCCCTCCCACAATCAACCCATTTTATTTCTTCCCCAACCCACCCACGCACTTCTAATTTTGCCGTCATTGATGGGCCTTCCGTGAGAAAGCTGACGCATAAGTCTATCAGGTTTTCTCTCTTAGTATATGAGATCTATTTTAATCCTAAATAAGAGAACTGTCTGCTGAGATGCCAGGGACATTCATCAGGAAGCTTCCCAAGGGAGGGGGATGGTATTGAATTCTCTAGGAAGCCCAGGGTAAAAAACTGTCACTAGGAAGACACTAGCAAACTCCTGGAACTCACTTCAGAAAGCAGCGCGGGGCCTGTTGAGCTCTTTTGGAATTTCTCTAGGGGTGAGTTTCCCTGGGTTTCCTGACCTCCAGCCCAGTGCAGGAGCGACAGGAAAATGAAAGCATGCCCGAACCGGGAGGAGAAACCTTTCCTCCTCCAGGGTCCCTCCTATATTCTGTACGGACGGAGATGGATGCCATGTCAGATGGCGAGAGAGAGATGTTTCAGGATCACAAGGGTGGATTTGGAACTGGGAGGTAATAAGCTGGGAACTGGTACATTCCTTCTTGTTCTGGAGGGCAAAGTCATGACTGAAAATAATAGAATGCTAAAGTAAATCACAAACCAGGCTCATGTAGGGGTGTGTGTGTGTGTGTGTGTGTGTGTGAGACACACACATGACTCGCTCAGTCGTGTCTGTTTGCAACTCCTTGGGAGGTAGCTGGCCAGGCTCTTCTGTCCATGGAATTCTCCATGTGTGTATGTGTTAAATCACTCAGTCGTGTCTGACTGTTTGCAACTCCATGGAGTGTAGCTGGCCAGGTTCCTCTGTCCATGGGATTCTCCAGGCAAGAATACTGGAGTGGGTTGCTGTTCCCTGCTCCAGGGGATCTTCCTAACCCAGGGATGGAACCCAGGTCTCCTGGCTTTTAAAAGATCAGTCCAGTCTTCTCTGCTTCTGTGATTTAAGCTATAAGATGATCATACATTTTCTGTGTCTTTGAATATAAGATATCATCAGCTGAAGAACAAAGCCACGAGGACCATGATGGTGCCATCATGACAGACAATCAAGGCCAATCAGACTGTGGCGTGCTATCAACTGTAATTGGCACCCTTGTTTCTGAGACATTAAAGTGTGAAAGAAAGATTTCAGAAATGTTCAGCCTTGCTTTAGAATCAATGCAATAGAAGGAAAAAAGGATCATAGCTTTGGTTAGTAGCCCCAGCAAATGATCTCTTGTCTCCCTCTTCTGTGACCTTCAAAGCTTAATAATCTTTTTGTGTATTGTATTTATCCCACCTTCATAAAAACTTTGAAAGTTTACTTTCCACTCTTCTCATCACCGATAGTCTTTGGACTGCAGTTGATTATATATGCCAGTATTATTATTACCTGATTGTTCCATGTGTATCACACTATAGTCTTTGGACTGCAGTTGATTATATATGCCAGTATTATTATTACCTGATTGTTCCATGTGTATCACACTTGTCTCCCTACCTCCCTTGTAATTCCTTGAGAAATCTTATTTGCAACTTAGACACATTTATATGAAGTTTGGATGATTTGATCAGTAGATCTGGTGAGCACAGTAAATCATTATTAATATATGGGGATTGAAAATAAGTAGCCCAATCACATGGGTTTTTGTGAAGATTATTTCTATTCCCGTTTGACTTCATATATCGAAATGTGGTTCACTGAGAAATGTTGGTCAGTCATAAATATTTACATTTAATTTGCGTAAGAATTGAACTTTGGTGTTTATGTTCAAATTAAAAGCCAGAGCATGATAGTATAAAATGAACATATGTTTGAATTTGGCCTGAATTGAATAGATCTCTTAGATCTTCCACCAACATACTTGTCCAGGTCTCTGGGGGATGTACATTGTTCCCGTTAAAATCAATTCAAGCTCATTGAATCTTCCTTTCCTGGAGATTGAGGTCAAAGGTAACCTTCATTGGCCAGCAGATACTGCTTGAAACCAAGGTCCTTTCAAGTATTTCTATGAGCAAAGATATTTCAAAAAGCAGACAGGGAAAGGAAATGATACATGGCTTTTCTCACTAGAGAGATTGCAACAAATCACGTTGGAAGAAAATATAATTTCAAAAGAATATTTTAAAGAACAAATTTTAAACATTTGCTGTAGTGACAGAGGGGGAAGGTTGTTTTGCAATTTAATTTTCAATTATAAGGGTACAAATTAAAGTCTGATGATGCTTAAATCTTGCTAGAGGTCTTTTGGACAGCAAAGGGTAGTGAAAGAGAGAAAGAGGGAGAAAAGAAATAATCACATTTTTTGCCTGAGTAGTAAATTAATTTCCTGCTTTCTTTCAGAGGCAGATCATACCTCTGGGTGAAGTTTGTATTGCTTTTTTGCTTTCCTATTTCCCTGCATTAAGTGTGTTATTAATAAGAGTGGTGAATTTGAAGAATTGAGGGTGGCATCTATATTGCTTCCCAGGTGGCTCAGTGGTAAAGAATCCACCTGCAGTGCAGGAGACATAGGAAGCGTGGGTTCGATCCCTGGGTCAGGAAGACCCCCAGTCGTTGGAAATGGCAACCTACTCCAGTATTCTTGACTGGAAAGTTCCATGGACAGAGGAGCCTGGCAGGCTACAGTCCAGGGGGTCACAAAGAGTCAGACATGACTGAGCACAGGACACGCGCATATGCACACCCACACCCACACCCGTATTGCATCCATTATGTCATTGAGCCTTCCTTCTGTCCAGTCCGTGTACTGGCAGTCCTACCTATACCCTGAAAACAAGAGGGCTAGAAGGTATTTCTAACTCTGATTTCTTTAGCCTGGGATGATTTTTAAAAAATAAATACTTTGAACAAGCTTTATTTGAATTTAATTTTGGGAATAGATGGATGATGCTGAGAAGCTACCAAGGATAAAATGATTGATTTCTTTTCATTCAGACTTGAATTATGTGAAAACCATAACTATTAAATGGAGAAGGCAATGCAATCCACTCCAGTACTCTTGCCTGGAAAGTTTCATGGATGGAGGAGCCTGATGGGCTGTAGTCCATGGGGTCGTGAAGAGTCGGACACACTGAGTGACTTCACTTTGACTTTTCACTTTCATGCATTGGAGAGGAAATGGCAACCCACTCCAGTGTTCTTGCCTGGAGAATCCCAGGGATGGGGGAGCCTGGTGGGCTGCCATCTATGGGGTCGCACAGAGTTGGACACGACTGAAGCAACTTAGCAGCAGCAGCAACTATTAAAACTTAAGAAAAAAATATTGGAAGCAAGCTTTGGAAACAAGCTTTGGATTGTGATTCCGTTTTTTTTTTTTTTTTTTCCCCAAGCTACTAATTTTAGTTGATCAAAACTTTATTGTTTTATTTGTGGTTACATCCAGAGTCACAAGATGGAAAGAAGTGATGTAAAGCTTGGGAAATGGGGGAAGTCTGTGAAATTATTATAAAATTATTGAAATTTTAGCTAGTTATTTAGAACAGCTAGGACATGGAAGCAACCTAGATATCCATTGGCAGATGAATGGAAAAGGAAGTTGCGGTACATATACACAATGGAATATTACTCAGCTATAAATAGGAATGCATTTGAGTTGGTTCTATTGAGGTGGATGAAACTGGAGCCTATTATACAGAGTGAAGTAAGTCAGAAAGAGACAAATCCTGTATATTAATGCGTATATGTAAAATTTAGAAAGACGGTACCAAGGATCCTACATGCAGGCATCAAAGGAGACACAGATGTAAAGAACAGAGGTTTGGACTCAGTGGGAGAAGGCAAGGGTGGGATGATTTGAGAGAACAGCATTGAAACAGGTACACTACCATGTGTAAAATAGACGACCAGTGTAAGTTCAGTGCGTGAAGCAGGGCACCCAACGCTCGTGCTCCAGGACAACCCAGAGGGATGGGGTGGGGAGGGATGTTAGAGGGCCGTTCACATCTATAGCTTGTGGCCAGTTCATGTTGACGTATGGCAAAAACAACCATGATATCGTAAAGCAATTTTTCTCCAATTAAACTAGTTAAAAAAGAAATTCTAGCTAGAAACAGCCTCACCATATATGCTTGAGATGGCCAGAATCCAACCCCTACATGATCATTCTCAATTCATGCTGTCTTCACATAATAGATTCATCATTATATTTCTCCTTGGAGCCTGGGTAAACATAGATACGATTGCAGTCAGTGGAACCATTCTATGAGAGGTACAAATGAAGAGATGAGATGTATATACTTTGTTTAAATTTACTCACACCTAAGGCTTTCATTTTTCTTGAAGTTATGCACATTTCGTGGAGACTTTAGGAAATAGGCAGGTCTTTTCAAGAGCTGAATTTTCAGGCTCTTCCATATGAGATTAGGGAAAGAAAGGGAGATTCTAGAAAAGGCTAGAACTGTAGGGTCCCTTTCTTACAGCCCCTCAGCATGTCTTTGTGACTGGGGGAACATTGTTTGAGAATACTGCCTGTCAAAGACGCACAGCCTAAAAGTTAAGAATTATATGCTGCTTGGCAGACAAGCTAAGAACTTAAGCCCAGAGTTTAGCATCTCAGATAGCTCTGAGAGACTGCTTCAGAGAGGCATGGGAGGAGCCAGGAGGCACAGGGGTTTTTGAAACAAAGACCAGGTAGTCAGAATATGAAAAAAATTACTGTTAATGAGAGAAAACCAGACATCTCAAGTGGGGGAATTTTGTGTCTTTCTCTGTATGGAAAGATGGAAAAGTCTGGGCTGGCTGAAATCATTGCTTCCATATGCACCTCTCAGCTCTCCGGGGCCAGTTTTATGTGGTTTCTCATCTGGGGTTTCCTCAGGGGCACGTCAGGGAGTGGCTGCAGGGTCTGGTTTGATGGTGGGCGTTATGTTTCCATGCCGAGTCCCCCAGGGCTCACTGCTGGCACCGCTGGAATATGATGGCTTGATGGCTGCCGCATCTGTTGTTCACTAATATGGCAGGCAGTATTTCTTTCATTGACACACACAACCTACCAAAAAGGTCACTGAAGAAACTGGTAGGGTGTGGTAATGCCAGGACACATCGAAAGTGAAGTGAAAGTGTTAGTCTCTCAATCATGTCCGACTCTCTGTGACCCCATGGGCTGTAGCCCGCCAGGGTCCTCTGTCCATGGGATTCTCCAGGCAAGAATACTGGAGTGGGTTGCCATTTCCTTCTCCAGGGGATCTTCCCAACCCAGGGATGGAACCTGGGTTTCCTGCATTGCAGGCAGAGCCACCGGGGGACCCACACACTGGGACTTTCAAAACTGAGGTCCAAGAACTATCGGTCTCTTTCAGTGTCTGAGTAGGTAGAGACAGCAGCTGTGATCTGTAGCAGGAAAGAGTGAGCCAGAATCAAACTGGAAGCTCTGAGTTGCAGACCTGCCTCCATTTCTTACGGAGCGTCTCAGAAGCCGTAAAGTAGGTTTCTCATTGTAAAGCGGAAGTGGCCGTTTTTCCTAAATTACATCATCCAGTGAGACGCTATTGGGTAAATAAAAGCGTCTCTGTAAGCTCTAAATTTCTGTGAAAATGTTAATTGTGCTTATTACTTTGTGGCATATTTGGCAGCATCTGTAAATGATGATTCTCTGCTTTCTTGTATAAGCATCTCTTTTACTCCATCTCTTGTAAATAAGTCTAAAAACAATAAAAACACTACTCCAATACTATCGCCGCAAGATCTAGGATCAGTTCAAATATACTGTCGTCTAAATTTATTGGAAAGGAGATTTTTTCTTATCAGTTTCTCAGTTTACAAGAAACAATCCTCTTTCCAGCCTACCCTCTCCTCATGTTTCAAACCAAAACACCCCCCCAAACAGACAACAAATAGTGATCTGAAGTCAATGGTTTATGTTGACTGATATATCAAATGGTGGCCCCAGTCTACATTCAGATTAATGGTGCCTGGGGTGTTTTTTCCTGAGTGGTTGCTTGGATATTAATCCTTATGGCTAGGAGTCTGGCTCAGAGCAAAGAAGCAGCAAATCTTCAAGAAGTCTTCATTCTAAAGTATGGAAGAAGTTGCTGCTTTGTATCATAGCCTGGATATTTTAGTTTCAAATAGAATACACTGATATTTAGGCTTAGATCTGTTTTGTGCTTTCATATCAATGGCTAGGTTGGAAACATTGACCTTTATCTACATAAATTTATGTCAGCAAACTCCACTGTGAGGAGCATGGGACTTAGAATAAAAAGACCTGAATTTTATTTCAGCTTTATCATTTAAGAGACATTTATTTTAAAAAAATGAACAGGCTGTATGACAGAGTTTTCTTTAGATGTTAAAACTCCTTGTAATTCCTCACTGTTATTATTTGTGACAGGCAGATGGGAGAGTTACTTAAAGAGAAAAACTAAGGAGGTCTTTCAAAGTAAGAGCTTTTAAGAATTTTGCTTTACTCTGTTTAGCTTTTATGCAAGATCTGCGTTAGTACATGTTCTCACCAACTGAATCCAGACCTTTCAGCATTTGTCTGGCAGGGAGCAATTATAGAGCCATCGTGAATCTGGAGAAGCTGGAGCGGTACCACCAAGCCCCTTCTCTGGGCACAGCATCCTGCATCTCAGCCTCAAGATGCTGAGAAGTGAAACATTTCCTGCCATATTGGTGGGTGGGCAAGAAATGTCCCAGCTACCTGCGATTCCAGCTATCTGCAACTCCAAATGTGAATGAGGGCTCCCCAGAGCGAGACACTGTCTGCGATCCAGCAGATGCCTTCACCCTCCATGGTGGCTGCCGAGGAGCTGGTGGAGGGGAAATGAGCAGCAGCCGTCCTCCACATCTGCAGGTGAACAAGGAGTCAAGGATGCGCACAGTCAAGAAAGGGGGTGTGGCCCAGATAGCTGAGGTGCGTAGGGAAGGAACGCATCCAGAGGCTGGCATCTTCCCACACAGAAGAACAATGAATTCCTTAACCTGATACATGGTTTTCCTTGTGTGTGTGTGTTAGCCACTAAGTCGTGTCCAACTCTTTGTGACTCACAGACTGTACCCTGCCAGGCTTGTCCATCCATGGGATTCTCCAGGCCAGAATATTGGAGTGGGTTGCCATACTCATCTCCAGGGCATCTTCCCAAATCAGGGATTGAGCCCCATCCATCTTCCCGCATTACAGGCAGATTCTCTACCATCTGAGCTACCTGGGAAGCCCAGGTTTCCCCTTTGAGCTACCTGGGAAGCCCTGGTTTTCCTTACTTAACGGTAATTTTTTATGTTCAGACTGCCTGCCCCTTTATTACAAACTTGTATGTGGCCTGACTCCCTCCCCCACCTCCTCAGAGCAGTCTCTCAGGGTTACTGGAGATGCTGTCTCCTGGGCTCGGAGTCCTTAACATTCCCACCAAATGAGATAGCTCTCTACTTTCAGGTTGCGACTAGTATTTTTAGTCGACAACACCACAGCTTGGAACAGTGTGTGAGCATCTGTGCTTTGTCTCCATTTATTTGTGTCCTAACATAATTGCTGCTTTACTTTGTGGCATTTCAGCTTAAGAAAGGTTTCAGAGGAGTGCTCTACTTTGGGACAGCCAGGAAACCTGTTCTTATATAGGAAGACTGTACACATTTTCCCCTATTTGAGGCTAATTGAGGAGGCTCAATCCTGAACTTGCTAGGGCAGCTGTCAAGGTGAACAGTTTTGCACTTGACCTTTAAAATGTAGCATATTCTCCCAGAGAAGTTGGGAGGTAAATTATCCACCCCTGATAATATAGGAAAATTATGTGGGTGAAGATGCCCAAGTGTATCTATGCAAGGTTCAAAAATGTCTCATGCGTTAGAGCCCATTATTTGACTGACTTATTTTCACGCTTTTGAAAGCTCATTATTTTTGCCTGGGAAATCCCATGGACAGAGAAGCATGGCAGGCTATGGTCCCAGGGGTCGCAAAGAGTCAGACATGACCTAGTGACTCAACAACAACTGCAACAAAATCTCATTGGAGTATTTGGGCTTGTTGACAATTTGTCAGGCTGTGAGATACAGCCTTATTTATCCCTGATTAATCAGGGAAGTGCTATGAAGCTGTGTTGAGCAATTCTTGTTTTTGCCCTTCGCAAGCATCTAACAGTAGTAGAATCTGCTACATAAATGTAGGTAAGATCAGCCCACTGTGCTGCCACAGTGCTTTCTAGGACCTTAGGACACAAAGTCAATGTCATGCAGAAGTGTAAACAGCCATTAAGTTAATTTCCCCAGTGATGAAATCAAATGAGGTGCCAGCATCAGAGTGACAAATCATTTTTGAATTAGAAAAACAACTAGCTTCTCAATGCCTTTGAAAGAATCTTTAGAAAGGTTATTTCAAGACAGGTATATCTGAAATATATATCCAAGTTTGTGTGTGTGTGTGTGTGTGTGTGTGTGTGTGTGTGTATGTGTGTGCAGTTACAGATTGGGAGAAATCATTCTTCCCACCCCATCCTGGTGCTCTGTCTCCTTTTTCCTTTCTTCCTCTTTCTCTTTGTACGCGCACACACACACACACACACACACCCCTCTTTTGTGAGCAGTTCTCTCAAAGTGCTGTGTTAAAATGATGTTCCTCTAGTTACTCACATAATACACCTAAGTTATGGTTTCCAGACTGGAAATTTTTAGAGGCTAGTGAGATGTACTGATCAGTAGCCACGTTACCCAATTCTGTCTCAACTTCTTTCCTTCTCATTTGAGGGTAGCACCCTATAATAAATATAGAATACAAAGAATCATCAGAAGGTTTAGTATTAACATATCTAGGGTATATCCAGATTGTCTAATGAATATTTTCCAATGTTTAATTCTTTTCTCTCCTGACAGCAAGTCCACTAGGAGCCAAGTGGCTGGAAGAATAAATCCTCATGATGATAAACTCCAAGTTCAAGACCCCGGGGTAGCAGGATCCCAGTCTTGCAAAAGCCATAGGCAGGCTTTAAACATATGAATTACCTGATCTGATCTGCATTTTAAGAGGTTATTATGCACTCTGACTAACATCTTCCTATTTCCCTGACTCCCTGGCCCTTGGCAACCATCATTCTATTTTCTGTTTCTATGAAATTTGGCTGTTTAAAATTCCACCTGTAGGTAATATCACATTTGTTGTTGTTCAGTCGCCCAGTCACGTCTGACTGTTTGTGACCTCATGGACTGCAGCACGCTGGGCCTCCCTGTCCCTCACCATCTCCCGGAGTTTGCCCAAGTTCATGTTCATTGCACCAGTGATGCAATATCAAATGTAATATGCAAAGTAATATCATATACTATTTGTTTTTCTCTATCTGACTTATTTCACTTAGCATAATGCCCTCAAGGCCCATTTGTGCTGTGGCAAATGACAGAAGTCCCTTCTTTCTCATGACTGATACACACACATATAACACATATTCTTTATCCAGTTATCCTTGACAAACCCTTAGCTGTTTCCTTGTCTTGGCTATTGTGAATAATACTGCAAAAAACACGAGCATGCACATACTTCTTTGAAAACTTGTTGCATTTCCTTTGGCTGCATATCCAGAAGTAGAATGTCTGGATTATATGGTAGTTCTATTTTTAATTTTTAAGGGATTCCCATACTGTTTTACATGGTGGCTATACCAATTTACATCCCTGCCAGCAGCGTACGAGGTTTCCCTTTATTCCATGCCCTTGCCTACATATTATTTCTTGTCTGTTTGACAGGTGTGAGGTGATGTTTCTTTGTGGTTTTGATTTGCATTTCACTTATGATTAGTCATGCTGAGCACCTTCTCATGTATCATTTGACCATTTGCATATATTCTGTAGAAAAATATCTATCCATTTTTAAGTCAGATTCTCTTTTTGCTATTGAATTGTATGAGTTCTTTATATATTTTGGTCATTAACCCCTTATTAGATATTTGATTTGTAAGTATTTTCTCCCGTTTCAGTGGTTATCTTTTAATTTTGTTAATGATTCCCTTTGCTGTGGAGAAGCCTTTTAATTTGATGTAGACTCACTTGCTTATTTTTGTTTTTGTTAAGTTCAAAAAATCATTGCCAAGACCAATTTCAAGGAGCTTATTATCCCCTATATTTTCTTCTAGGAGTTTTATGGTTTTACATGTCACCTTCAAGTCTTCGATCTATTAGTATTTTGATTTGATTTGATTTTTGTGTATGGTGTAAGATAGGGGTCCAGTTATTTTTATTTATTTTTTGCATGTGGATATCCAGTTTATCCACTATTGTTTACAGAAGAGACTATTCTTTCCCCTTCTTATATTTTCTGCTCCCTTGTTGACTGTATATTTGATATTTGGGGGCTCTTGATTCTGTTCTATTTGCCTATGTATCTGTTTATGCCAGTACTGTACTGATTTGATTACTATAGCTTTGTAATATAGTTTGAAATCAAGAACTCTGATGCCATCAGCTTCCTTTTTTTTTACTCAAAATTTCTTTGGCTATTCAGGGACTTCTGTAGTTCCATATAAATTATATATTTTTTCAGTTTCTGCAAAAATTCTATTGGAATTTTGACAGGAGTTGCATTGACTTACAGATGGCTTTGGGTGGTATGGGCATTTTGACAGTATTAATTCTACCAATTCATAAACAGGAGATAGCTGTTCACGTTTTGTGTGTTTGTCCTTCAGTTTCTTTAACCAGAGTCTTACTGTTTTCAGTATACATGTCTTTCGCCTCCTTGGTTAGACTGATTTCTAAGTATTTTGTTGTTTTTGCTGCTGCTGTGAATGAGATTGTTTACTTTTTAAGATATTTCATTGTAGTTAGAAGATGAATAAGTTCTGGGTATTTAATGCACATTATCATTATTATAATTAGCAACATATACTTGAAAGTTATTAGGAGAATAGACCTTAAGTGTTCTAATTGTGAAGGGGAAATGTGACATGATGTAAGCACTAGCTAACATGATGGTGGTAATCATTTTGCAATACAGAAATGAATCAAAACAACCCTTGTACAGCTTAAACATACACAATGTGGTTTATCAGTTATATTGCATAAAGCTGGGGAAAAATAGATCAGTTTGGTTACTTTGTGGAGAAGATTGATTAGAGGGAAGAAAGAAGGGAAACAGAGCAGTTAAGAGGTTATTCTTATGTTCCAGATGGGAAATGAGACTTGGATTGAGTTATAAACATGGAACTGATGTGAAATAGTTGGATTATGATTAGTTTTTGGAGGTAGTGCTGGCAGGACTTGCTCATGGTTTGGAAGTAGAAAATAAAGCAAATGGCAGAATCCAGGGTGACTGTTAAGTTTGGGAATTAAACAACTGGGTGAATGATATTGGCATTTATTGAGATGGGAAGAACTTTCTGGAGAGGGATGGGTTGGGTAAGCAAGTGTTCTATTTGGTGACATAAATTTCAGATGCCTATTATATATCCAAATTGCAACAGATAGTTGTATAGTTTATTTGTGTCTCTTGGAATCCAAAATTTTTTAATCACTGCTTCATAAAAATAATCTATTAATTAAATTAGAACATGGCAAACAGAAATTAGATAAAATTTCTCACAGCTAGATAAAATTTAAGTCCTTAGATTAGCATTCAGAGCAACTCTTTGCCTACTTACTTAGCCTCATCAATATCTCTTCCTCTTTCACAATCTAAGCTGTAATCATATCAAGCTATTTGTGGTTCCCCAGACACATTATGATGACATATGCTCCCATGACTTTGCTTGTGCTCCAAATTGCAATTCCTTTTTCACCTCTTTCCATGTGGCTAATTCCTAACTCATCCTTAAAGACTCTATTTTGGTGCACATCATCCTTGAAAACATCCCTAACCTTCCTAGTTGATGGACTTCAGGTTGGCACCCAAGGCCTCCTTCCGCTCTAACATTTGTTATTCAGTACCATAATCATTCAAATGTTTGTCTTCTGGACTAACTTTTTTAATCCAAAAAGTTGTCTTGATTTGTGTATCCCTAACAGTGAGAATCAGCTTCCCAGGTGGCTCAATGGCAAAGAATCCACCTGCCAAGCAGGAGATGCCTGTTAAGAGACGTGGGCTTGAGCAGTGAGAATGGCTGTACTAGTAGATGATCAGACTGATTTGTTGAATGGATAAACATTTCTTTTCAAATATTAGCCTTTGTAAACTTGTAAAGTAGAAAAATTTACACAGTTCATTTCCTTAGACATTCTTTCTAAGTAGACAGGACCTGGGAGGGACTGAGGAGGAGATGACCTCTTACAGAGAATGATTGAAAGGTGTCCAGAATGTCTCCTTTTACAGCCTTCAGTGATTTCATTTCTTGAGGTTTATGCATGTCCCTGTTACTTAGGTTCTCTTAAAAATGTGAATCTTGGGGACAGAGAGTAACCCACTGAGTCATGGCGTGAAAGGTAAGATCTTATAGGAAAAGGAGCACTGAGCCAGGAGCCTTGAGTTCTGGGCTACAGGTAGTCTCAGTTCTCTTTCTGCTGCTGCTGCTAAGTCGCTTCAGTTGTGTCTGACTCTGTGCCACCCCATAGACGGCAGCCCACCAGGCTCCCCCATCCCTGGGATTCTCCAGGCAAGAACACTGGAGTGGGTTGCCATTTCCTTCTCCAGTGCATGGAAGTGAAAAGTGAAAGGGAAGTCGCTCAGTCATGTCCAACTCTTCGAGACCCCACAGACTGCAGCCTACCAGGCTCCTCCGTCCATGGAATTTTCCAGGCAAGAGTGTTGGACAGTTCTCTTTCTAATCCAAGGCAAAAAAGTCAGTCCTGAGGGTTTGGCTGTGATGGTGAATGGCAAATATGGGAAGTTCTGTACTACTTCTGCAGATTTAACAATGAAATTCATTGGTCAGAAAGTCAACGCACATGACTCGGTGGTAGAATTTATGAAATACTCTTGAAAGTCTAGAAGGTGATAGTAAAAGGGCATGAAAAGTAGGATGGGAAGAAACAATGACTCTTTAGAGGGGAGTAAAATGGTACAAGTGATTTCAGTGGAGCATTATCTTTGAAGAAAAACAGTACCAGCCAGCCATAGAATAAAGGCCAGTGTGCTTTGAGAATGACATTCCTGGTGTTGAGAATTTCCCATGCTCCATGCTCCTTTGTTTTCAAGCGAAACCTCACCAAATGCGGGGTAGTGATGACAATCCCCATTCTTAATTGATAGCCTTGACATGGATTATGTTCTAAGTGTCCTAATTGTCTCGGGGAGAATTTGTTCAAGTTATTCAAATTTGCATGTCTAAACTGATATCCAGATGCTAAAAGCTTACAGACAGCCCCTTCCTTGTACAATTTTGAGACAGAGTTGACTATTAGCAACATTGTATAATGGGACCATTAAGAATCTTGGCACCAATCTGTCATTCATTTTCAGTGTCACGGGAGAGAGATTTACTTGAACTCTGCAGAGCTGCCTAAGCCTTGTATCTTTAGGAAGGAGGCAGAAATGATTGTTGTATTGCTGAACACTGTAGTGGGTCTGTGGGGATCTCACAGACGAGATCTTAGCAGAGCCTTTCAGCCTGGATGCCCAAACCTGTGTTATAAGACTCTCCATGTCTTAGTACTAGTGGCATTGGGTGGCTTTTATGTGTCAAAATAATTGGAGTCTTATTCCCAAGGGAACGAAGAGGAAGCAAATATAAGCCCTTTCTGAATGCCAAGGCTGGAAGGAGACCAAGAGGATTGCTTGTCTTGCCTGGTATCTAAAGTTTTATATTCCAGTTCTAGTGTCCTTTACAGCCTTTCCCTCTTATTGTCTTCCTACATGAATTCTCTGCATTAGCTGTGTTAATCTACTCATGGTCCTTCAAATGTAAGTTTTCTATTTTCACCTCATTAGCTTTCCAAATGCTATTTTGCTTTCCCCAAATGCATTTCTCTTTCCTCTCCAATTCTTTAAAAGCACTCAATCATCCAAAGGCTGGCTCTCATTCCATCTTCTTCTTTATTTTTAAAAATTAAAAAAAAAAAATTGGCTGTGGCAGGCAGCATGCAGGATCTTAGTTCCCTGACCAGGAATTTAACCTGTGCCCCAGGAAGTCCCTCATTCCATCTTCTCTGTAAAGTTCTTCCTGTTCTTCCTGTTTCTTACAGTCACAGAGCCTCTCTTCTTGACCACCTAAACTCTTTCATTTAGATAGTATGTACCAATGTCTTACTCTGCTGGGCACTGGGCCGGGACCTGATGATGAAACTGAGCGAATCAGATGACCTTGCACTGCCCTTCAAGAACTCTCAATCTAATGGGGTGGAAAGATGTTAATTAGTTGTTCAGTTCAGTTCAGTCACTCAGTCGTGTCCAACTCTTTGAGACCCCATGAACCACAGCACGCCAGGCCTTCCTGTTCATCACCAACTCCTGGAGTTTACTCAAACTCATGTCCATTGAGTCAGTGATGCCATCCAAGCATCTCATCCTCTGTCGTCCCCTTCTCCTCCTGCCCTCAGTCTTTCCCAGCATCAGGGTCTTTTCGGATGCTCTTCGCATCCAATGGCCAAAATATTGGAGTTTCAGCTTCAACATCAGTTCTTCCAATGAACATCCAGGACTGATTTCCTTTAGGATGGACTGGTTGGATCTCCTTGCAGTCCAAAGGACTTTCAAGAGTCTTCTCCAACACCACAGTTCAAAAGCATCAATCGGTTGTTATATTACAGCTAATATTTGTAGTGTTGACTGTGTTCCAAGAACTTCACTTGATAGAATTCTGGTTAACCCTTACAACAGCTTTATTGAACCTTATACTTTATGAGATAGCTTTTGTTATTTTTCCCATTTCATAGATGGGAAAATTGAGGGCAAAGGGGTTAAATAACTTGCCCAGGGTCATCCAAATGCTGGAGTGGTTTCTGAACTCAAGGAGTCTTAAACCACTTAAACACATTTCTCTAGGCCTCCAGGTATTATTTACAAGTTCCTTTTGCTATAATTCACCCATATTTCCCCCAGTAGTTTCAAAATTTCCCAGATTACTTGAATAATCATAAGCCTAAACTAAGTCTGAATTATCACTAGTTTTTAAATGCTTATGTTCAAATAAATATTTTTTTTCTCAAATATCCCTCTTTCCCTTGAGCTCTGTTGTTTGCTGTATATACATTTAATTTTATTATCATTTCTTGCTGGATGGATCCCTTTACTACTAGGTAAAGCTTCTCTCAATTCCTGGTAATATTCTGTGTTTTCAGGTTTGTCTAATATTGACATGGCCAACATGGGTTTCTTTTAATTGGTATTTGCATGGTGTATCTTTTTCCTATCTTTATTCTTTTAATCTATATGTGTCTTTACACTTAAAATAGATTTCTTGCAGATGGCTGTTTTTAAATCTATTGTTAGATTATTTACATTTAATTACTGATACAGTTTAGATTAAAATCTTCCATGTTTACATTTGTCTTCTATTTGTTCGATCAGTTCTTTGTTCCTTTTGCCCCTTTTTTTCTGCCTGTAATCAGATCAGATCAGATCAGATCAGTCGCTCAGTCATGTCCGACTTCTTGCGACCCCATGAATCCCAGCACGCCAGGCCTCCCTGTCCATCACCAACTCCCGGAGTTCACTCAGACTCACGTCTATCGAGTTGGTGATGCCATCCAGCCATCTCATCCTCTGTCCTCCCCTTCTCCTCCTGCCCCCAATCCCTCCCAGCATCAGAGTCTTTTCCAATGAGTCAACTCTTCGCATGAGGTGGCCAAAGTACTGGAGTTTCAGCTTTAGCATCATTCCTTCCAAAGAAATCCCAGGGCTGATCTCCTTCAGAATGGACTGGTTAGATCTCCTTTCAGTCCAAGGGACTCTCAAGAGTCTTCTCCAACACTGCAGTTCAAAAGCATCAATTCTTCGGCACTCAGCTTTCTTCGCAGTCCAACTCTCACATCCATACATGACCACAGGAAAAACCATAGCCTTGACTAGATGAACCTTTGTTGGCAAAGTAATGTCTCTGCTTTTGAATATGCTATCTAGGTTGGTCATAACTTTCCTTCCAAGGAGTAAGCATCTTTTAATTTCATGGCTGCAGTCACCATCTGTAGTGATTTTGGAGCCCAGAAAAATAAAGTCTGACACTGTTTCCACTGTTTCCCCATCTATTTCCCATGAAGTGATGGGATCGGATGCCATGATCTTCGTTTCTGAATGTTGAGCTTTAAGCCAACTTTTTCAATCTCCACTTTCACTTTCATCAAGAGGCTTTTGAGTTCCTCTTCACTTTCTGCCATAAGGGTGGTGTCATCTGCATATCTGAGGTGATTGATATTTCTCCCGGAAATCTTGATTCCAGCTTGTGTTTCTTCCAGTCCAGCATTTCTCATGTTGTACTCTGCATATAAGTTAAATAAGCCGGGTGACAATATACAGCCTTGACGTATTCCTTTTCCTATTTGGAACCAGTTTGTTGTTCTATGTCCAGTTCTAACTGTTGCTTCCTGACCTGCATACAAATTTCTCAAGAGGCAGATCAGGTGGTCTGGTACTCCCATCTCTTTCAGAATTTTCCACAGTTGATTGTGATCCACAGAGTCAAAGGCTTTGGCATAGTCAATAAAGCAGAAATAGATGCTTTTCTGGAACTCTCTTGCTTTTTCCATGATCCAGCGGATGTTGGCAATTTGGTCTCTGGTTCCTCTGCCTTTTCTAAAACCAGCTTGAACATCTGGAAGTTCACAGTTCACATATTGCTGAAGCCTGGCTTGGAGAATTTGGAGCATTACTTTACTAGCGTGTGAGATGAGTGCAATTGTGCGGTAGTTTGAGCATTCTTTGGCATTGCCTTTCTTTGAGATTGGAATGAAAAGTGACCTTTTCCAGTCCTGTGGCCACTACTGAGTTTTCCAAATTTGCTGGCATATTGAGTGCAGCACTTTCACAGCATCATCTTTCAGGATTTGGAATAGCTCCACTGGAATTCCATCACCTCCACTAGCTTTGTTCGTAGTGATGCTTTCTAAGGCCCACTTGACTTCACATTCCAGGATGTCTGGCTCTAGGTCAGTGATCACACCATCGTGATTATCTGGGTCGTGAAGATCTTTTTTGTACAATTCTTCTGTGTATTCTTGCCATCTCTTCTTAACATCTTCTGCTTCTGTTAGGTCCATACCATTTCTGTCTTTTATCAAGCCCATCTTTGCATGAAATGTTTCTTTGGTATCTCTGATTTTCTTGAAGAGATCCCTAGTCTTTCCCATTCTGTTGTTTTCCTCTATTTCTTTGCATTGATCGCCGAATAAGGCTTTCTTATCCCTTTTTGCTATTCTTTGGAACTCTGCATTCAGGTGTTTATATCTTTCCTTTTCTCCTTTGCTTTTCACTTCTCTTCTTTTCACAGCTATTTGCAAGGCCTCCCCAGACAGCCATTTTGCTTTTTTGCATTTCTTTTCCATGGGGATGGTCTTGATCCCTGTAATTAGATTGAATATTCTATTTTATCTCCATTTTCAGTAATTATTTATATCTGTGTTAAATTTTGTTTGTGGTTGCCTTCAGTTTATATCTTCAATTAACTATGGCCTCTATTCTAATAATATTAACTGCCTTATGTGTCGGGTAAGGGCATTATAACAGTATTCTCTCAGTTTTCCCTGCCCATTTTTGTGCTATTGTTTCCCTATATTTAATTCCACTCATGTTATAAACTCAGAAGACATTTGAATAATTTTTACTTTAGCTAATTGTCTTTTGTGTCATTAAAATTGGTGAAAAAGGATTTAAATTTACCCTCATTTATGTTTTTCAAGACCTTTTCATTTCTTTGTGTACATCCAAGTCTGTCAGGTATCATATTTATTCTGTTTGAAGAACTTCTTTTAACAGTTTTTTTGTGTGTTTGTTTGTTTGTCGTGCAAGTTTGCTGGAAACCAGTTCTATCAATTTCTGTTTGCCTGAGAACGCAAACACTTTATATGTTACTTGGTATAGAATCCTAATTTAATAGTTTTTTCTTTCAGCACTATAGCCATTCATATCATTGTTTCTTGGCCTTGTGCAGATGGAAAATCTGCTATAGCCCTTGTCTTTATTTTATGAAGGTAATATGTTCTTCTCCTACACCCCCTGTGGTTGCTTTCAAGATTTTTCACTTTTGTCTTTGTTTTTAACATTTAAATATGATTTGTCTAGGGGTGTGTGATTTGTCCAGGAGTGAACTCCAGGAGTTGGTGATGGACAGGGAGGCCTGGTGTGCTGCGATTCATGGGGTTGCAAAGAGTCGGACACGACTGAGCGACTGAACTGAACTTGAGGGGTGTGTGTGTGTTACTTTCTATTAATACTTAAAACTTAATCTTACTTGGGAACCTCAGAATGTCTTAGTTATATGAATTGGTGTATGTCATTATTTCAGGAAATTTCCTGCTACTCTCTGTAAATTTTCTCTTGTGCTCTCTTGTCCTTCTGAGATTCTAATTATGCACTTATTAGGTCATTTGATCTTGTCCAGCTGTCGGATGATTTTCGACAACCAGCTGTTGCTGATTTTCTTTTCCACTCTCTTCTCTTTGTATGTCAGATTGGGCAGTTTCTACTTAGCTATTCAAGATCCTTCCTTCCTTCCTTGACTGTGCTGAAATAATCAAAGGTATTCCTCATTTCTGTCAAAATGTTTATTTGTTTCTAATATTTCCATTATACTTCGAGAGTTTCCACCACTCTGCTGAAATTCCACATCTGCCTATCCACGTTGTCTTCCTTTTCCACTAGCAGATTTAAAACGTTAATCATATTTATTTTAAATTCTCTGTTTGTTAGTTTTAATATCGTGTTCGTTTTTAAATCTGGGTTTGTTGTTTATTTTGTCCCTTGACCATGAGTTGTTTCTTTTACTTAAATTTTTGTGTATCTCACATTGTCAGATTTTTTGCTTGAAAGCTGATCTATCTGTGACAGTAGAGACTGAGGTAAATAGCATTTCAGCCTGGAAATGGGAGCATGTCATCTTTTGCTGGGCTTTCCAAGTAAAGGGTTGTATGAATCACATTAGGAGTGGGGCTGAGTGTATTATTATTGTGCTTCTGTCCAACTTCAGATTCCTGTATTGCTGCCTTGTACTTGGGCTGGCAACTGGTTTGTTGGAGACTTCCTTTTTCACCTTTAGCTTTAAGCTTTCCCTTTATATCTGAGCCTCAGAGAGGTCTCTCCTTGCAGTCTTGACCTTCTCCGGGAAGCAGACTGGAGTTGCTTTTGACTCAGGGCCTGATCGCCTGATGGGGGAGATGTTCCTCACTAGCATCAGACAGGCCCTGTGTCCCTCGTGTCTACAGTGGGGCTTTTTCAGTGACCCCGTCCTTTCGCCAGAACTAGAATACCTCTCCTTTCCTCCAGAGAAGGGAATTTTTCCATTTTTCCCTTCCCGTAATCCCCATGGGTCCTCGAATGGGACAACTGCAGGCTTACCTGCCCTTCCTCCAGCTACTTAGTTTTTGTTTCATGATGGAAAAAGATCTAGATGGGACTTTGTCTGTTGTTTTAGAGAGAAAGCCATTCCCAAATCTAGGCCTGCACTGCAGTGGAGGCTTTCTCTTGTCTTTCACTGTGACCTTATCTTCCTTATGATCATTAGTGAAGGTCTTGCCAGTGGGGTTGCAGCCGCCAGAGTTTCTATGAGCTCATACTAGCTCACATTCAGTCATAGCCATGTGTTAGAGTCTCCTAACCCATTTGTAAGGAAGTCTTGGTTTCTTTGTATGCACTGAGTCTGCTTGTGTCCTGTTTTTCTATGAAGATGCCTGTTTTTCCTTAGATTTCAGGGGTGACGTTAGCATTTGCTGGCTTCAATAAAAGTCAAGATTTTGTTGACTATCCATATTTTTCCTGTTAAAGTGACAGTGCTACACCTTTAAGTTTGCTCTATCCCAGGTGGAATGTAACCTCAGTTAATTAAAAGAAAAATAAAATTACATAGCTTTCAATGGAGGTTGCCAATTGAATGAGTTTGGTGGGATAAAGAGACATCTTAGAATTGGAGTAAAGGGTGAATTCAGTTGTAAAGTCTGTAAGGGGAAGGACAAGGAATAAAGCTGTGTGCTCTGAAGATGAGCCAGATAATAAGAAACCAAGCATCAGGAGGGCTGAAGAGGGAAGACAGGGTTGTACATCAATGTCTTGTGTGGGTTGGTCAGCGGTGATGAGCAGGGGGAGAAAAGGTCTGAAATATTTAAAAATGGCACATCCATGTGTTACAGTTCATTGACACCCGTAAAGGAAAAAGTATTATGTTCCAAATGTGAGAAGACTGAAAATGAGAGATCTAAGAGACTTTTGGAAGGAGAATAGGCATGGCTTTCCCTGTCTAGTTCAGGCTTTAGTACTAAGAGTGTATGAGCATGAGGCAGAAAACAAGCCCAAACGAAGCAAAACAACCTTCTTACTCAAAACAGACAAAGTGAAAGTATTTGTCGCTCAGTCATGTCTGACACTTTGTGACCCCATGGGCCCATCAGGCTCCTCTGTCCATGGAATTCTTCAGGCAAGAATTCTGGACTGGGTTGCCATATCCTCCTCGAGGGGATCTTCCTGACCCAGGGATCAAACCCAGGTCTCCTGCACTGCAGGCAGATTCTTAACCACTGAGCCACCAGAGAGCCAGTAAATCCAGCTGGTGGTGGCATACAGGAATGATGAGGCTTTTGAGCCACAAAGAGCTGGACCCACACACACTTTCGGTACCAAAACTACCTCTTATCATCATAACATACAGTTAATCAATAGAGATAATATATGTAAAACTACCTTCTCAAGCATGGAGTGAAATAAAACTGTGAAGTCTTAGGATTATAAATACTGCTTTGTTTAGGACTAAGTAAACCCAGTATACATTTCAGAATGAGCTGAAGATATGTCCACATATAGACAGACATGGATAATATCTTTTAAAAATTATTTATTTATTTGGCCGCACTGGGTTTTTGGTACGGCGTGCCGGGTCTTTAGTTGCAGCATGTGAACTCTTTGTTGCTCCACATGGGATCTAATTCCCTGACCAGGGATTGAACCTGGGCCCCGTGCATCGGAAGCATGGAGTCTTAGCCACTGGACCACCAGGGAAGTCCCTCATAATACAGTCTTCATGAAAATCCTGACAATGCTCATTCTCTTTTTGGTAGTTTAAGCTGTTCATGATTGATGGGTTGATGTCCTACCTTCTCCTTGTAGCTTTGCCCAACTCCTTTGACCAGTAGGGATGGTCTCTGATGTCTCAGATTTCTTCTTGAGTCTAAATTCCTCCACATTGCACTAAATCGTTGACAGTGTGGCAGGACAAGATTTTGCAAGCTGTATCTTCTTCTCTTTGCTTCTTAATGGCATTTCTTCTTGTCCAGAGAGACAGATATTACTCACCCATTGCCTTAGGGAAAGTCTTGACAGCGTAGAAACTCAGAACTGAAGTGTCAGATTCCTTGGGATTTAAAGTTTATCCCAGAAAATGTTTGAGCAATACCTGTCTAGTTATTAGTCCCTGTAGGAGAGCTCAGTCTGACTCTGAAGATGACTGGCCTCTCCTTGGGTGAACCAGTCTTCACTTGATTGAGTTCGTTTACACCAGCTATGCTAATCGCCCATGAGATCCTCCTCACTTTTGACCAGTGATGACGGCAGGACCAGGGATCACCCGGCAGGAAGCTCACAGCAGGAAGCACACACTGGTTGGCCTCAAGGCTGCTCAGCTTACTTTCTAAATCTCCCCATGTGGACAACCACTCTTCCACAATTGACCGGAGTCCTGAAAAGACCCAGGAAAGCAGAGTTGGGCTTTGAACACCTAGGTGGTAGACAGTGATGTCATGAGAACCCAGAGTCTCTGTGGGCACTAAAGTTTATAATAGGTATTCACAAGGTGCATACTGAAGGCAGTACCATAGCACTGAAAAGCACACAACATCCCATGGAAGATTAAGTCAGAAAATGGACATGTTTCAGTTGTGTATTCCTATGTGCAAATCACCCCAGGCTTAGTGGCTTAAAACAAAACCATTTCTCTGTTTATGATTTTGTGACTTAGTGGTTTGAATTGGGATCAGGTAATGATTTTCTCTGGTGGTCTTGCTGCAAGGAGGAAGCCAATTCTGACTCCATGTTAGAACTGTTTCCTTGACTTGCTTTCTGTTGCTTTTGTTATTATAATCATACAGAATGGTTGCCCCAGAGAATCCTGCCCCTCTGCCTGACTGTTAAACTAAAGTGCCTCTAATTCGAATCCTGTCTACCTGTGGGTGGCAGGAAGGAAGAAATTAACACATCCCCTGCTTGAGACTTGCCATTCTAGGGTATGTTTGCAAGATTAATGACCTATTTACTTTGATTCCTCACCTCCCCCCATCTCTTATCTAGAAAAGAACCTGGCACCCAGACCCCAAGAAGATGGTTGTTTTGAGGTGCTATCCTGCCATCTTCTCAGTCTGCCGGCTCCCTGATTACAGCCTCTTCCTTGCCTCAACACCTCGTCTCTCGGATTCGTTGGCCTATCGTGTGGTGAGCAGAGCGAGCTTGGGCTCGGTAACAGCCTTGCGCTGGTGTCTCAAGTGGTTGCCGTCTGCTGTCATCTGGGGCTGGATTGTCCAAGATGACCTCATTTTTATTGCTGGTGGGTGTTGCCTGGATCAATCGATCGCACTCTGTCTCAGACCCTCTACCTGGTCTCTTAACTGCGTAGAAACTAGCCCTGGCCTCCTACATGGTGCTTTCAGGGTTGCAAACCGACCAGGGTGACTTGCAAAAGCTGCAAGACCTCATGTGACTGAGGTTCAGGAATCACAGAAAGTCACTGCTTCCACATGCTACTGGGCGAAACAGTGCATGAGCAGACTAGATTCAAGAAGAGAGGGAAGTAAGCACTGCTTCTTAATGGGGAATGTGGCAAGGTCATACTGCAAAGGTAACTGCTCATGGATGTGGGAACAGTTGCAACCGCCTTTGCAGACAAACCATCGTATATATACCTAAGCACTTAGCATAGTGCTTACATTTGGCTTCGTAGGCAGTGAGTCAGTGGGAATGATGGTGGTGGTGATTGATCATTGGTCAGTGATGACTGATAAGAGGGATGGTGATGATTTTCACACATGAATTACTATTGGTAGCTTCAGCACTGAGGATTCTGTCTTTGTCTGGCAGTATCAAAAATCACTGTCCATAAGACAGGAGGGCTCACTCACTCTTTATCATGCTCCTTTGTTTTCTTGTTATTGAAACAAAATGGTCTGAAAGTTCACTGAACAAACAATCAGCAGTATGACTTAGGATCTCAGATTCATTGAGAGAAGATCAAAAGGGTAAGAAACATCAATAACTTACATCCTCTTTCTTAAGTTCTGAGGTAGTAGTACAGTCCTGACAACCTCAATTTCAAGGCTTGAATTAATTCATGTGTAAGGTTATTGGATTAATCGTTCCTGTACCTGGTTCATTCATGTATCAAGTATTGGATTCATTCATATACCAGGTATTGGCTCAAGAATATTTTTCTAGAATATGCTTTAAAAATATTGAGGATAGGGCTTCCCTGGTGGCTCAATAGTAAAGAATGCACTTGCCAATGCAGGAGACACAGGTTTGATCCCTGGTCTGGGATGATCCCGTATGCCTTGGTGCAACTAAGCCCATGCACCACAACTGCTGAGCCTGTGCTCTGGAGCTGAGGAGCCACAACTACTGAGCCCCTGAGCTGCAGCTGCTGATGCCCAGGTGCCCTAGAGCCTGAGCTCCACAGCAAGAGCAGCCACCACCTGCCACAACTAAAGAAAATCTTGTGCACAAATGAAGACCCAGCAGAGCCACAATAAATAAATAGTTTTAAAAAAATACAGCAGATAAGCCAATATTCTAATGAATACATGCTAGCCTTTTATGAAGACGATCATCTGTAAAATGTACCATTTTTAAACACAGAATATTCATTTTGTTTTGATGGCAAGAAATGAAAATGTAGGAAGTGACACAAATATGTGAGTTGCTTTGCTGTTGTAACTATGATTGGAATTCTCTGAGTGAAGAACAAAACAGAACAAAAAAAACAAACCTTGCTTTCAAGTGATGAGATCAAAACTGTCAGGAGCCAGTGATCAATGCAAGGCGCTGAATTCAACATAACCCAAAGCTTCTCAGACCTGGAGTGCCCGAAGCCTCAGGTAGACAGTGAAAGGTCTATGTTGGTAGCCCATCCCTTATTTGTCACTATGACAGGCACCAAATGGGTTGTAGGTCACAAATTTTGTGTCTTATTAATTAAAAAAAATTTTTGCTTTCAGGAAAGACATTTTCTTAGCACAGATGACTAAGTGATCATTTTCTGAGGAGGAGGAGGGGCTAGTCTTGTTTAAAATTAGTGAAATTTTTTTTGCCAATGGCAGAACATATATCACAATAGCGCTGTGTAAAAATAGAATGTTGCTCAGGGTGGAAACAGGCTCATTTGTCATCTGAATTCCTTAAGGAATCATTTCTTTTTCTGTATGTCAAAAAGTAAACCTTTTATAAAACAGGTCCTGAAATTCCAAGGTGGAGGGCATTTGCTTCTCAATAGTCACACCCTGTTCTATACAAACTTTATGCAGATTCTGTATGCTGGTCATCTTGGGCTGATGAGAGGACTAATTTTAAGGCAACTATATCAGCTGACATTTAATTGATGGGTCTTCTGTCTGCACATCAGACTGATTGTTCTAAGCCCACTGGCTTTAGTGGAGCCAGTTTGACAAGGTCTGTATCTGCAACAGGCAATGAGCAGTACAGAGTTAAGGGGAAAATCTAAATTACTATCCTCCTTGAATTATTGCGTCACCTGCTTTCTTACTGAGATTACCAATAGCAATAAATTTAACAAGTCTGTTGCAATTAAACTGATTGGTTATATGTGTTGTTTTAAAATTAGAAGTCATCGATTCCTGATTCCCTACTTTCTAACCACAGAGGATCACACTCAATATTATTGCTGTTAGCTGAGGCTGTTTTCTAGTGTTTTCAGAGAAAAGATATTAAGAAACCGTAAGGACCATCCAGATTAACACTATCATTGGCAAATGAGAATTGTATTTTATGTGAGTTATATCTCAATAAAGCTGTTACCAAACAAACAAAAGCTAGAGAAGTTTAGTGCCTCTATCTCAATTCATGCTTAGGCACCAGACTTTTACTCATGATTAATTTTTGTACCATCTGTGCTGTGTTAAGTCACTTTAGTCGTGTCCGACTCTTTGCGACCCTATGTACTGTAGCCTGCCAGGCTTCTCTGTCCATGGGATTTTCCAGGCAAGAATACTGGAGTGGGTTGCCATTTTCTCCTCCAGGGGATCTTCCCAACCCAGGGATTGAACCAGCATCTCTTAGTTCTGCATTGGCAGGTGGGTTCTCTACCACTAGTGCCAGTGCAAATGTTAACATATTGAAGAATGAGTGATAACTTGATATTCTCAGGAAAATGATTTTGACCTCATGGAACACCTAGAGAGGCCTTGGGGTCCTCCAGGCATCTACAGACCACATGATTTAAGACAGGTGTTATATAGAGCAACTCTCACACTGTGCAACACACTTCCCCTGGGGAGAGCTTTGAAAGCAAGGTTTCTCTTGGACTTTATTCAAGGGTTTGAATCTCTCAGTGAGCCAAATGCCACTGTCAGGGGAGTGTGTGATTTCCTTGGTTCTGTCTCATTGCAATAAAAATTTGAAGCAATGGATGGACCAGTGTTACAGCTCCGTGTTACAGCTCAGTTTTATTATGAAAAACAAAGGCTAGTACACACTCGAGTGAGGGTGGGCAGACCCAAAAGATGAAGAGAAGAGAGGCCTCAATCCTTCTAGGCTTCCTCCTCTTATACATTTGTCTCCTTCCCCGTGAGCCTGCCCTGTGTAAATTGGGCTAGCCAGGAGGGCTGTTTCACTTGAGGTTCTCACTCCACTCAGACTTTCCTTTATTCTATTTTTGCAGGCTTTTACCTTCTTTGCCTTTTAGCCACCGCTATTTTGGACTCCTTTTTCCTATTCTAACTACCTACCACCATCTTTATTTTTTTTATCAGATAAAAATTTAATAAAAATATGAACTGAATGAAAGGGGAAAAGTGATGCCTAACACCATCTTTATAAGTCGTTTTCCCTATAGTATAGTTGGGTGACATGGGTCCCAAGAGAGGAAGACAGATCTCTTGTGTATTTTATTTTCAGTGTGGAATCGTGCTAGTGACAATAGATATTCGTTGTGAATGAATCCGTGACCCCTAACAAATTACTCTTTGGTTGCGTTTCTGATTGCTTTGTTACAGGTAGTAAACACTGCCAGACAGAAGACTTCTGATGCTTTTTAATTAAGTGACAGAATCCTAAAAAGGTCAGAACTGTAACTTACAAAAGCACTTTTCACTGGTTTTCCCAGAGGAATGAAAGATCAAAATGTGAGTGATTCCCTGAGCAGAAATGCCATCCAAACACAGGACTCAAAAACGCATTGCTTCAAAGTGGGACAGCTTTGACAAAGAGCTGGAAAAAGATTTCTCCTGAGTCTTGGACCACCTTCTTCCATCTTCTTTCTTTCATTCCAGCTTGAGAAATTAAATTATTTTCATGAATGTGAGAAATCTGATCCTTGTATCAACAAATAGAAGAAACCATCATGCTGCCCACTAGTTTAATAAAACAATTTGGCTCATGCCATATGGAATTTACTTGCTTTTGTCAGTAATTTCCCCCAGGATAGTTATAACTCTCTGACCATCCATTGCATGTAATTTTTTCTGGGAGGTAGAATCAAAGACAGGTAGATGCAATTGCTTGATCTTGAGATTTTGAGCATTTGCCAAGGTGCGCAGTTTTGTTGGAACACGTGTTGCCTTTATCAGGCAGCTTCCCTATGTAAATACAGCCTGTCACATTCATTTATTCTTTGAATCCTTATACATCACTTGACCACGGGTGTCCAGGACTAAATACGTAAAAAGAAGAGGAAGTGGTAAACCAAATGAAAACATTCAGGAATTTAATGCCCACAGAAAATGAATTTCGATATTTTAAAGTCTCCTTTGCCACACTAGCAGCAATATCTGCAACTAGAAAGAACATAAAAGCAGAAGACATGCACAATATGAATTTCCAAAGGTTATTTTTTGTCTGCCTTTTATTCAAAGTTATATGAAAGTGAAAGTCGCTCAGTTGTGTCCGACTCTTTGCGACCCCACAGACTATACAGTCCATGGAATTCTCCAGGCCAGAATACTGGAATGGGTAGCATTTCCCTTCTCCAGGGGCTCTTCCCAACCCAGGGATCGAACCCAGGTCTCCTGCATTGCAGGTGGATTCTTTACCAGCTGAGCCACAAGGGAAGCCTAAGAATCCTTGAGTGGGTAGCCTATCCCCTCTCCAGAAGGGAACCTCCCAACCCAGAAATAGAACTAGGGTCTCCTGTATTGCAAGCAGATTCTTTACCAGCTGAGCTACCAGGGAAGTTATATATGTACTAATAAATAGCCATGTAGTTCTCTAAGGCTTGATCTAAAGAAAAGTTCCTTTGGCTCCACAACTTCCCATTTCCCCAAGTAATTATTTCAGTACTTTCAGTGTGTTTTATACGTACCTCTGTGTGTGTGAATAACATGCATGCACTATTACTTTTCGATTTACTGGTTTCAAGCATTTCTGTTTACTTCCTACTATGGAAGGTGAGCATTAAGCTTTGTTTATTCACTCTCTAGCCCCACACATTTATTACTTGTCCCTGGACACTAGACTCCCAGCATATTTATAAAAAGATTTTAATAAATATTCTGAATAATATTCAGTGTTTATGTAGGTAAATACGGTATATGGCCGAGCATGTACTTTATTGTGAGCTATTTTTTCTTTTCTGTATGACATCCTGCTGTTTCCCAGAGTTAGTAATTGTTTGCTTACCCAATTCTATGCAAAATGAGCACTAATTTAGTTTTCTGTCCATAGATTAAGACACCTTAGATATTCTATCAGTTTCATTTTATTGAGAAAAAAAATCCAAGGCTTTCAGATGAGCGGTTGTTTGAATTACTTGATTTCTAGGTGTGCTGTACAGTTGCCATCCTGATATGAGGTCAGACATATGAGGGAAGTCAGCCTGGAGGTCCAGCTTCAGTCAAGTCTCTTGGTAACTACAGCTGCATGAGTGACCCCAAGGAATGCATTTAGAAGAATCACCCAGCTGAGCCCAGCCAAAATTGCAGAATCATTAGCAAATAAATTATTTAAGATACAAAGTTTTAAAGTACTCTGGATGATGAATGGAAAAATCCAATAGGAAAAAAATGTACCACATAGTGAGGATCACCAAAATAATATAAAAAGGGGAATGAAGTATTTGAATTTTACAAAAAGAGGAAAAGGATAAAATAGCCCTCTAGCAAAGATGCTCCTCAAATGCCTCACAGAGAAGATACGGAGAAGTGCATTAAGGCAACGATGTTGGAATAGAGAATTTTGAGGGAGTAATTGTAAGGTATCATCTATAGGAATTTATGATTGATTAGATACAGAGGAAGAAATACTAGATGATACACAAGTTTCTGACTTGTGCAAATAAATGAAGACATTCCCTGGGATAGAGCAGTGAGACCCATTAGCCTGTTTTGGAAACATTAGAATTTCAGGTACATTTTTTACTAATAAAAAATGCATATTAGAGTATATCTAATACTTCGGGCACAAACTATTAACTACAGTTGACTAGTTTTGAGTGTGGAAATGTGGAAAAGCCTACTCAAAATGAGGTATAACATCCAATGGGAGGACTTGTTCCTTTTACAGACAGGGATCAGTGCTGCCCCTAGAGAAAGTGGAGAAAACAAGGATGGTGGGTGCAGAGAGAGCCCTGCTCTCCAGGAGGTGGCTTAAAAGGGAAGTTCTCTGGGTCCTTCATCATTGCTTTGCGCATTGATGGTGGAAAGACTTTGTCAGTTTGAATCTAGTTTTCCTTGACTGGGGAAGAAAGTTGTGTAACGAAGACAAATCCAAGTTTTTATTATAATCAAAAACATTTTCATCCTCTACGTAATTCACTTTAGCCATCCATGTTTCATTTGATCTGCCTCAGAATCATCAAAAGCATTTGCATGAAAATCTGCCATTTACAAGATTCTTCTGTAGCTTTCTCCCCCCACCCCCCCCTTTTTTTTTCCAGCCAGAAAGCTGGTAGCACAGTGTCCCTCTCTGGCACCAGGATCTCTTTCCTGCAGTTTGGTGGGGCACCTGGGATGAAGGATGCATCTCCTGGCTCCCGGGGTGGGGGGGGGGGTGGGGGGGCGGAGCGAGGCGGAATGTTGCTTTTACAGCCATCCTGTGCCAGGTACAGCAGGTCCAAGTGCGCCTCCACAGAGGTGCTAAACATCTAAGTTTTCTCCTAAATCTTGTTGTCACTGAGGATAGAGAGGCAACTTTCTATTTATTTATTTATGGCTGTGCTGGACGTTCGGTGCTGCGCGGGCCTTCTCTGATTGCAGTGAGCTGGGGCTTCTCTCTAGCGGTGGTGTGCAGCCTTCTCTTGGCAGTGACTTCCGTTGCAGAGCACAGGCTTTTGGATGTGTGTGGGCTTCCGTAGTTGCGGCTCCTGGACGGTAGACCACAGCAGTTGTGGCTCACGGGCTCAGTTGCTCCTTGGCATGTGGGTTCTTCCCAAACCAGGGATCGAAGCCATGTCCCCTGTCTTGGTAGGTGTGTTCTTAAGCATTGTACCAGTTGGGAAATCCCAGAGAGGCAACTTTTAAGAGGAAATATTTCTGTGTTTTGGAACCTTGGGTCACACCATGAGGAAATGTGAAATTAATCAAAACAAAACCAAAAACCTCCTCGTCACTTTAGGACTTCAAACAGTGTTAACACTGGGTTTGGGTACATGGAGAAAATGTTCAGATAACGATGGGCACTGAGCTCTTTCAACACCAGATGGACTGTTGTCTAACTTTGATTCTGCACTGACACCTCAGCCCACCCAGAAACAGCAGTATGCCCTGTGAGAAGAGAAAACACAAAGCTTAGAAAATATTTCCAAAGCACTGGGAACTCTTTCTTGTCGTCAGTGTGAAAGAACTGCATATTTTGTTGTGCTATTTCCCCCACTTTTAATTGGCAGTGTTATAATGATGTTACTTTTAAAATCAGCATGTCCTAATGACCTGATGGTTTGCCAAAATTATTGGAGGAAAATTGAATGCATCTGCATGGTCGGATGTAAGACGATAAAATGAATAAATAGGAAATCATAAAAGGAATAGACATTGGTTAAAAAACTTGGCCATTCCAAAGATGTACGCAGATTGATTTTTCTATTGGCAGGATCACCTGTTTGCATTTTTCATCTTAAGAGATCCTCCCCACCCCCACCAACTCTCAGTCTGACTATGTTACCATGTGTTGCTGACACAGAGATAATTATGTTTGTAACATCTTTTGGTCTTTCTGGATACCAAGTTATTTTCCCTGTATACATGTAATTTTGATATTATCCTGGGCCAAATTCACCAAGAAAAAGGGTAGAGAGGTTTCTCCTTCCTTTAGCGGTAGCCAACAAATATAATTTCTATTTACTCCCAGATGAAAATAGCTAAGATAAAGAATAGCTTTAGTGATGAATTGTTGAATCTCAATATTCATAATAACTGGCCCACAGTTCACACAGAGACTAGCGCTGTTTATTATTTGTGAAGTCTCAATTTTCTGCAAATATTGACATTTTGTTATTTAAAATGACTATTCATCCTTGTTTTGAAGCTACAGCTTTTATTCAAACTAATTACCTTCCTTTGCAGCTTTATGTTGAGGATAAGTTCAGAATTCTGGGAACTGCTTTTATGACCTAAATAGTTAAGGTTCGGTTGTAAGTGGAGAGAATTTTATTTATCTGAATCTGAATTTTAATGAATAAGAATGCCATTTATTTGTGAACTCATGCATAGTAAGAAATATCTTAGCATTATCCCTTTGACTAATGTTGCTCATCACTTGTAAAGATACTGCATGTAGAATATGCATGTAACCAAAAAGTGAAGAGGAGCTAAAGAGCCTCTTGATGAAAGTGACAGAGGAGAGTGAAAAGATTGGCTTAAAGCTCAACATTCAGAAAATGAAGATCATGGCATCTGGTCCCATCACTTCATGGGAAGTAGATGGGGAAACAGTGGAAGCAATGTCAGACTTTATTTTTTTGGGCTCCAAAATCACTACAGATGGTGACTGCAGCCATGAAATTAAAAGACGTTTACTCCTTGGAAGGAAAGTTATGACCAACCTAGATAGCATATTCAAAAGCAGAGACATTACTTTGCCAACAAAGGTCCGTCTAGTCAAGGCTATGGTTTTTCCAGTGGTCATGCATGGATGTGAGAGTTGGACTGTGAAGAAGGCTGAGCGCCGAAGAATTGATGCTTTTGAACTGTGGTTGGAGAAGACTCTTGAGAGTCCCTTGGACTGCAAGGAGATCCAACCAGTCCATTCTGAAGGAAATCAGCCCTGGGTGTTCTTTGGAAGGAATGATGCTAAAGCTGAAACTTCAGTACTTTGGCCACCACATGCAAAGAGTTGGCTAATTGGAAAAGACTCTGATGCTGGGAGGGATTGGGGGCAGGAGGAGAAGGGGATGACAGAGGATGAGATGGCTGGATGGTATCACTGACTCGATGGACATGAGTTTGAGTAAACTCTGGCAGTTGGTGATGGACAGGGAGGCCTGGTGTGCTGCGATTCATGGGGTCACAAAAAGTCAGACACGACTGAGTGACTGAACTGACTGATAGTGCATTTTAGCTTAATTAGAATGTTCTCAAGAATCATTCCTTCTAGATGATTTTAAATGTGCTGTTAGGATCTTTTGGTACTGGCTTCTAGGTTTTCAGATCATGGGTTGGGTCTGAAGAATAATCCTTTCATAATCCTGAAAGCCAGTGAAAAAAGTTGATGAGAATTTTAAACTATTTGGGGGAAGAAAATAAAGCTATAGAAGGAAAGAGATGCAAGAGGGAATTGAGTTATGTTCTATCTCCTTAGTTAGGGTGTCAGTGATGGGACCACGGGTCATGAGTACGTGACATGAGTTCCGCAAGCTGTGGGTTTTTTTGTGGTCACAGTTTTCTGCAGGCAGAAAGTGAAGATACAGGATCCACCAGGGGTGGCGGGTGGACATACCTGAGAGATGTAGCTATTCCCTTAGTTCTGAGATTTCCTGGCTGTGTTTGCCTTGTGTGTGAGGGTTCATCTAGGTAAGACTACCTCTGCCTTAGTAGCTTGGTGATAGGTTTCCAATTTCTGATACATTTTGTTGAGTGTAAAAGTTAATGTAAAAAGTAATCCCCGAAAAGTATTCCCTGAACAGGAAAAATTGTGGCCTTAAACTACCTGAAGGAGGAAATGGCAACCTACTCCTTTATTCTTGCCTGGAGAATTCCATGGACAGAGGAGCCTGGTGGCTAAGGTCCATGGGGTCACACAGAGTCGGACATGACTGAGTGACTAACGCTTGAAACTACTTATATTCCAACTGAAGGAAGGACAGAGCATCGAGGATGGCAAGGGGAGCGTGTGGCTTTTAGACTGAGCTTAGTTACACAGGTATTTCCAGGGTTTCTTTGTACTTTGCTCACTTGATGTTTGATATAATAATTTTATGCTAATTAGATTATTCGTAAGGGTACTTGCCTGATGTTAAGTGATGTGTAAGATTTGAAGACAAAGACTCCATCGCTGCCTGAGGGAAATCCTTGAGTGTTGTTGAGGGTGACGATGGTCACTTTTGTCCTGGAGAAGAAATGATTTCTGGATTCTCCCTATTTCCTATGCTTTCCCCCGCTCCTTCCTTCAGCCTTTTTTTGAGGCTGGTCCTTGTGTGATGTTCTGCCTTCCGGGTTCTCTTGGCTTTCTCTTGAGGGAGTCAGCTCTATCATCCCAGCAACCTGGGCAGCTGAAGCCAGGCTCCTGGTGGCTGCTTTCCCCTTCCTATGTTTGCTTCTGTATGTACTGCTTGCTACAAATTTGCCCACGGAGTTTATGTTTCCAGTTTCTGATGCTTGTTTTCAAGTAACTTCTTTGTAGTTTTTGGAAATAAAAGTGAAATCTGGTATATGCTAAGAATGGGATCTGTCTCATCCTGATCACTTCTTGCTGTTTTTTGTTCCATCAAAAACTACGGGATGAGCAATATATAGTGAATAATATTTATGACTCTGATTTGACTTTGAGACTGTTTATCATTACCTTTTACTGAATCTAAGTCCTAAATGAAACCTCCATTTTCCATATATCCTGTATGTATTGGGTTGGCTGAAAAGGAAAAACCCAAATGAACTTTTTGTCCAGTCCAATATACATACCATATAGATCTCTCTCTCACTCACTCACACATACACACTTATGTATTTCAAATTGCATACAAATGTGATTATGCTTTTATTCTAGATTACAATGGACTATAATGTTAGTGATTATACACATTGTGGAACTCTTTAAATTACTGATTTACTTACATCATCTTAATTTAATTTAATTTGGATATTCTTGAAAGTGCCCCCTTACAGTTCTCTTTTGTGACTATTTAGATAATCCATGGCACCCCACTCCAGTACTTTGCCTGGAAAATCCCATGGATGGAGGAGCCTGGTAGGCTGCAGTCCATGGGGGTCCCTATGAGTTGGACACGACTGAGCGACTTCACTTTCACTTTTCACTTTCATGCATTGGAGAAGGAAATGGCAACCCACCCCAGTGTTCTTGCCTGGAGAATCCCATGGACGGGGGAGCCTGGTGGCTGCCGTCTATGGGGTCACACGGAGTTGGACATGACTGAAGTGACTTAGCAGCAGCAGCAGATAATCCAGTAGTTGGTGTATTGTTCATTATTTTGCTATTGACTTATGTCAATCCTCCTTTCCTACATGAGTTATTGGGGGGAAAACTTTAAAGTTTAACCTTTGAGTCTCCTTTCCTGCTACATTTCTATAGTTTTGATGAAATTAAATTCACCTATACACACAGCCTGCCATTCATTTCAAAAAATACTTTCTTAGGCATTATTTTTTCATGATTTTGAGCTCATTCCTCACACTGACGTATCTCAACAAAAACAGATTCAAATAAGAAGCTTGGTGAAAGGGCTTCCCAGACGGCTCAGTGGTAAATAATCCACCTGCCAATGCAGGAGACGCAGGTGTGATCCCTGGGTCAGGAAGACCCCCTGGCAAAGGAAATGGCAACCATTCCAGCACTCTTGCCTGGAAAAACCCATGGACAGATGAGCCTGGCCAGCAACATGGAGTTGGGGAGAGTCCATGGGGTTGCAGAGAGTCAGATACAACTTAGCAGCTAAAACAACAACAAAGAAAGGATAAACCAAGCCATAAAAGGACAGGCAAAGCTAGACATTTAATATAGCCAGTACAGTCAGGTAGAGTCTGGGAAAATGGAGGGGCCTAAGGATTGGTTTACATTCAGGTTAGTTTTGGAAGGAAAAATTTCTGGGTCCGGAAAGTAGATACAGTAAGTCCCCTGCATACAAACCTTCAAGCTGCGAGCTTTCAAAGACAGGAGCATGTGTTCCCATGTCTAGTCGTGTAAGTTAGTTCATGTGTCTGGCATGCCCTGTCACATGCTTGCATGTTTTATAAGTGGTTGTGTTTTGATTACTTTACACTACTGTATAGAGTACTGTGGTATGTATCTTTGTTTCAAGCTCAGGATGTCCAGAGGATGTATAAAAGCAGTGGTGACATAGCTGGTTCTGCTCAGATGTAGCAGCAGTGATGCAGCTGCCATCTCCTGTCGAGGACAGTCCTTCAGCTCTGTCGTCTCCCACCACCTCGGTCTCTTCCAGTTGGTAACCCTTCTTGCCTGTTCACACAATGCCAGCCCCTGTATGCCAGCTGTTGTCCTGCACTACTATATTTTCAAGGTACTGTACTGTAAGGTTACAAATGTTTTCTTTATTTTTTGTGTTTGTTTTTATTATTATAAAAGTATTATAAGTGTGAGAAGTACTGCAAACCTATTACAGTACAGTACTCTATAGCGACTGTGTTAGTTGGACTTATGAACGTATTCTTGGAAAGGAACTCTTTCATATGCTGGGGACTCACTGTGTAAGATCAGCAAGCCAGTCCTAAGAAAAGGACAAATGGGATGGAGCTAAAGCAGCTAAAGGTCTACCAAAACGTGTGCCTCCCCCGTTTCAGTAGAGAGTTGTTAAGAAACAGGGGCACAGTCAGGGGTGGTGCTTCCAGCATCCTTTTTTCTGGATTGGGCTGTATCATTGGTCCTCACCAGTGGCATGTGACCGGAAGAGAGGAACGCCACTTCCTTGCCTGAAAGGTTTAGAAGCAGGTGGGCTTTCTTCTCTCTATCCTTTCTATAGAATTGATGCATGTGGCTAAGCACTATTCCATCCTTGGGGAAACGGTGGATCACTCTTTGGAGTGATTTCTTTGGAGTGAGAAATCTCCAAATCACTCTTTGGAGATGTACTATATGATGATTAGGAACTCCTGTTTTTGAATTTACATGAGAAATAAAACTCATGATTTAATTGTTTATATATATATATAAGTTGTTTATATATATAAAAGTTTTCTACAATATATCTATGTTATGTCTGTGTGTGTGTGTGTATATATATATATATATATATATTTGTTATAGGAGGTAATATTGCTAACTAATACAGTGAAAATGGGAAGTGAATGGTAGAAGTTTAGATAATAACCACTTTGTCCAGTTCCAAGTAGTCAGAGGAGGGTATTAGGAATTTTGAAACATCTTGGGAGGGGATTTCAGGGACTGGAGATCAAGAATTCAGGGAAACAGGACAGAGACACAGCAGCGTGGCCAGTTAAGCTCATCCTAATAGAGCTTTCTCCTAACGTGGAAAACGAATTTACAAAATGCTAAAAAAAAAGTACTATATGCAATGTTGGTTTCAGAGATTGTTTTGGGATATATATACTGATGGGTTTTAAGAGGCTTCAGTTCAGTTCAGTTCAGTTCAGTTGCTCAGTCGTGTCTGACCCTTTGCGACCCCGTGAATCGCAGCATGCCAGGCCTCCCTGTCCATCACCAACTCCTGGAGTTGACTCAAACTCACGTCCGTCGAGTTGGTGATGCCATCCAGCCATCTCATCCTCTGTCATCCTCTTCTCCTCCTGCCCTGATCCCTCCCAGCATCAGAGTCTTTTCCAATGAGTCAGTTCTTAGCATGACGTGGCCAAAGTATTGGAGTTTCAGCTTCAGCATCAGTCTTTCCAGTGAACACCCAGGATTGACCTCCTTTAGGATGGATTGGTTGGATCTCCTTGCAGTCCAAGGGACTCTCAAGAGTCTTCTCCAACACCACAGTTCAAAAGCATCAATTCTTCGGCACTCAGCTTTCTTTACAGTCCAACTCTCACATCCATACATGACCACTGGAAAAACCATAGCCTTGACTAGACGGACCTTTGTTGGCAAAGTAATGTCTCTGCTTTTGAATATGCTCTCTAGGTTGGTCATAACTTTCCTTCCAAGGAGTAAGTGTTTTCATGGCTGCAATCACCATTGCAGTGATTTTGAAGCTCCAAAAAATAAAGTCTGACACTGTTTCCACTGTTTCCCCATCTACTTCCCACGAAGTGATGGGACCAGATGCCATGATCTTTGTTTTCTGAATGTTGAGCTTTAAGCCAACTTTTTCACTCTCCTCTTTCATTTCCATCAAGAGGATTTTTAGTTGCTCTTCACTTCTGCCATAAGGGTGGTGTCATTTGCATATCTGAGGTGATTGATATTTCTCCCGGAAATCTTGATTCCAGCTTGTGCTTCCTCCAGCCCAGTGTTTCTCATGATGTACTCTGCATATAAGTTAAATAAGCCGGGTGACAGTATACAGCCTTGACGTACTCCTTTTCCAATTTGGAACCAGTCTGTTGTTCCACATCCAGTTCTAACTGTTGCTTCCTGACCTGCATATAGGTTTCTGAAGAGGCAGGTCAGATGATTTGGTATTCCCATCTCTTTCAGAATTTTCCACAGTTTATTGTGATCCACACAGTCAAAGGCTTTGGCATAGTCAATAAAGCAGAAATAGATGTATTTCTGGAACTCTCTTGCTTTTTCCATGATCCAGCGGATGTTGGCAATTTGATCTCTGGTTCCTCTGCCTTTTCTAAAACCAGCTTGAACATCTGGAAGTTCACGGTTCATGTATTGCTGAAGCCTGGTTTGGAGAATTTTGAATATTACTTTACTAGCATGTGAGATGAGCACAATTGTGCAGTAGTTTGAGCATTCTTTGGCATTGCCTTTCTTTGGGATTGGAATGAAAACTGACCTTTTCCAGTCCTGTGGCCACTGCAGAGTTTTCCAAATTTGCTGGCATATTGAGTGCAGCACTTTCACAGCATCATCTTTCAGGATTTGAAATAGCTCCACTGGAATTCCATCACCTCCACTAGCTTTGTTCATTGTGATGCTTTCTAAGGCTCACTTGACTTCACATTCCAGGATGTCTGGCTCTAGGTGAGTGAGCACACCATTGTGATTATCTGGGTCATGAAGATCTTTTTTGTACAGTTCTTCTGTGTATTCTTGCCACCTCTTCTTAATATCTTCTGCTTCTCTTAGGTCCATACCATTTCTGTCTTTTATTGAGCCCATCTATGCATGAAATGTTCCCTTGATATCTCTAATTTTCTTGAAGAGATCTCTAGTCTTTCCCATTCTGTTGTTTTCCTCTATTTCTTTGTATTGATCACTGAGGAAGGCTTTCTTATCTCTCCTTGCTATTCTTTGGAACTCTGCATTCAGATGCTTATATCTTTCCTTTTCTCCTTTGCTTTTCACTTCTCTAATTGTGGTAATTAAGAGGCTTAATTACCACAATTAGATGGTTTAGGAGGGGAAAAGATTATCTCAAATATATAGTTAAACTTCTACTGATAAAGCAATATATAAAACATTCTTTTAGCTATAAATATCAGAGTCTGTTAAGTTGCTGAAATGTTCTATAAAGACCTTAGATGTGATCATAGCAAAGAGAGAAAGCAACCTTCATTTAGGCCTCTGGGTAAGTTACAATTTAGAACATTTTGTGAGAGATGGTATAGTTGGTCTCCATGGATTATATGCCTTAGTTGTCCCAAGAAATTGAGTCATATTGTTAGTGATAAAAAGTTGATTTTCCCTTAATTAAGTATATTTTATGAATTTTCTGATGTCTTAATGATTAAATTAAGTTTAGCATCACAGGAATCATTGGCTCTCACATTGGACTTTTATTTTCTTAGTTGATCTCTAGGGAGTCACAGGAACCTCAGTCCTGCCACTAACCTTGCTAAACAGAAGTTATAATTGTTACAGGGAGTATAGCTTCAACTTTTGGAACATTCTTTTGCCATCTATATTAAAAATAAGTGTTATATTGTTTGAAATTAGCATTTCTGTTAGACAGGACTTTGTTCTTTGATAATAAAAAGCAATTATATAAGTAGAAAGTGATATTGAAGATAAGTTTAAAGAGACATGGCACAAGTTCAACAGAGCTATACATTTTGAGATAAAGGTACTTATTATCTCTTTAGTTACAGAGACACTGTCTTCTATTGTATTTCCTGTATAGAAATTAGCATCTAGTATTCTAACGAGAAACTTATAAATAAGGAGATAATTATCCAGAGGTGAATAGAGAGTGACTCTGTCTGTATTATGTTCCATAAATGAATCTGCATAGGCAGTACTTGCCTGGTAACTAATATGTGATAAGATGAACTAAAACTTAGATGATGTATTTATCTCAGATGCAGTAATAGTAACGAAGTCATTATTCAGATTTATTTACCTTAAATTCCCAGATCATTAAAGCAAATAATTTTTATTTTCTTTCTTTGTTTAAAAAAAAAAAAAAGGTCTAGAAAGTTAACTAGCAATTCAGGCTGCACTACAGAAGCTGTGATAATTCAATACATGTTTACTAGTCCAGAAAGGCAGCAAGCAATGTGAGTTTAGAAAAGAAAAGGCCTTTGTGGTCTGTGAATATTTCATAAATGAGAAAGGATTTATACTAGACGTTATAGTTCAAGGAGAGGGGGCTTTGGGTAAGCAGACAAAAGGGCCAGGGTCCTGCAGAAGAAAACAGCATGTGATAATGAAAGTGGACTATTTTGAGACATGCTTGGGTGGCAGTGAGGTGAGAGGGTTTTACTGGGGGATGAGATTGGGAATAGAAATAGGAGACTGATTGTGGAGGATCTTAATTATCAGCTTAGGAAGTTTAGGTTTTATTTTAAAGGCAGTTAGAGAGATTGCAGATTTTGAAGCAGAGAACTCTTTGGAGAAGGCTCACATGGCGGGGGTATGCACATGAATTTCCTGTGGAAGTGGCTAGAAGCAGGGAGACTTTGAAGAGACCAATGTAAGGTGATACAGTAGCACAAGTGAGGAAACCACTAGATGAAATCAGAAAAAAAAAGTGAGTAGAGAGCTCATGCAGAATAGTATCTTATTTGGGCTTGCATCAGAACATGGGAAGCCTTAAATGGAACTGACCTTTTAGTATGCTGAAAGATCTGATAGCCAGGAGGAGAAAAAGATGATCAGATCTACTCTATGAGCCATTTGATCAGGCGATTACCAAGAGCAGAATCAGTGATAACCTGGAGGTAAAGGGACATTCACCTCCCTAAACCTTAAAGATTTAGAGGGGATTTCCATAATCAAAGGTTAATTTCCTAGGGAAGAACTTGAAGAGTTTTAGCAGGACTGAATGAATGAATGAAGTCGCTCAGTCGTGTCTGACTCTTTGCGACCCCATGGACTGTAGCCTACCAGGCGTCTCAGTCCATGGGATTTTCTAGGCCAGAGTACTGGAGAGGGTTGTCATTTCCTTCTCCAGGGGATCTTCCCAACCCAGGGATCAAACCCGGGTCTCCTGAATTGTAGACGGACGCTTTTACCCTCTGAGCCACCAGGGAAGCCCCAACAGGGCTAGAAACAGCAAATGTCTTGGAGAAAAATGTTGGTAAATTGATTGGATAAAGCAGCAGAGTTAAAGGGATTCCTTGTGTTTATTTTGTGTGGTTCTCTGTGGTAATTTGTGTTACAATGATTTGGATACAGAATAAACAAACAACCCCTATGAATCAGATTCTCTAGAGTTGGGTTTTGGGGCTATAGATGGCAAGCTTCCAAGATGATCCCTGTGAACACAGCCTGACTTGAAAACTGGCAAAGAAGAAATAGCGTGGATTTGGAAGTCAGCAACACCATCTCTGTTGATTAAGAGTTCTTTTTAACTGTATGCTACATTCTCCAAATCTTTGTCTTCTTATCTATAAAATGAGGATAAATGAAATCTAATGAAGTAATTTTAAGAGTCAATTAAATAATATATGGGGAATACCCAATCCATGCTAAGGACATAGTTGATTCTTATCAATTGTGGCTATTATAATATGAAAACAAAATTATTTGGAGTGGGCAGATATAAAGAGATTTTTATTTTGGATAAGTATTGGTAAGATATAGTAAATTTTTAAAGAGACCTCTCCAATTAATCTGTCATTTTAGTTAGTACTCTTTTTACTACCAGTAGGTATAGGCAGCATGATTTATAAAGTCCTGTGGCTTAAGGATCTTAATCTAGGAAAACACATGTCAAACAATGAGTTAAAGATGTGTATGTATTTTGAGGGATTTATAACCTTAGAATAGATGTCTTATTTTAGAGGGTGAGTTTTTTTTTTTTTTTTTTAATATCTGAATACACCAATTGAGGTAGGCTGATCAAAAGTAGAGTAGAAAACATTCAGAATTTAGCAGATAATATAGAACTGAACTGAACTGATAAGAGAAGTAGCCATATTTTGCTGTGAATTTGATCTACATATGACTGTGTCCATCATCCCAAATTGAGATGAGATGCAAAGCAATCTGCTTGCATTGTCGATTAAAAAAAGATGTACAACTTGAGAGCTGTGAGTTAAGTTTTATTTGGGGGCAAAATGAGGACTTCAGCCCGGGAGGCAGCATCTCAGATAGCTCTGAGAGACTACTCCAAAGCAGCAGTGGGGAAAGTCAATATATAAGGTTTTGGTGAAGGGGGAGTTCCATACAATGAAGCATTCATTTTACAAAAGGTGTTTTTGTTAGTCATGAGGGTCTGATGTTACCATGAAGGGATTTAGTGCTTCTCTAGATATGAGGGGATACAAGAATTGAGATCATAAAATCAGTTCCTGAAAATATCCAACTATCTAAAGACCTGTCTCACCAGATTCCCTGGAGCACAGAGTGCCTCACTCCACATGCTGAAAGTGAAAGTGAAGTCGCTCAGTCGTGTCCCACTCTTTGCGACCCCGTGAACTGTAACCTACCAGGCTCCTCCGTCCATGGGATTCTCCAGGCAAGAATTCTGGAGTGGGTTGCCATCTCCTTCTCCAGCGGATCTTCCCGACCCAGGGATTGAACCCAGGTCTCTCGCCTTGCAGGCAGACGCTTTAACCTCTGAGCCACCAGGGAAGCCCCCACATGCTGAAGATCAACAGCTATAGCAGCATGGGGCTCAATCTCCGTAGAGGCGGATGGCAAAGACCTTTGTTGTTCAGTCCTTGGCAGTGCTCTTGGTAAGTGCCGATTTGTAGCTGACAGCATACAGGAAGCTTTCAAGTGCTTTATTGACATTCTAGCTGCTCTCCTTGACTTGAGTGAATCAGGCCACACCACACCTCATCATCACTGGATTCCATGGAAAAGCACATTCCTGGTGCATTAAGACTCTTCAGAGCCATCCTAGAAGTTCATCGACAATGCAGTCCTGTTCATACAGCATACTCTGATGAGAGCAGCAAGAGAGCCTGCCAGATTTCCTCACCAAGATTAAGAGGAGGAAAGGAAACCAAGACAACACTGCAGACTCCCATTAAACATCCAGAGGGACAGGGTAGTATATTGCTTCCGGCTGCCATAACAAAGCACCATGCATGGGCTGGGTGGTTTAAACAATAAAAACATTTTCACAGAAATTTATTTTCTCACAGGTCTGAAGGTTGAGAAGCCTCGGACCAAGGTTTAGGGTGGTTTGAATTTTGGAGAGGGCTCTCCTACTGACTTCCAGATGGCCACTTTGCTGCTGTGACCTCACATGGCTTTTGCTTAGTGTACATGTATGTATACACAGAAAGAGTGAGGTCTTCCTCATTTTATATGCCACTAATCCCATCACGAGAGCCCCACTCTCAGAATGTAATCTAACCCACATTACCTCCTGGAGACCCTGTCTTCACCACATTGGAGACTAGGGTTTCAGCATATGAATTTGGCAGGGGGGATACAAACCTTCAGTCTGTACTGGACAGGGAAAGCGTTGAAAGTGTTAGTCACCCAGTCATGTCTGACTCTTGGTGACCCCATGACTGTAGCCTGCCAGGCTCTTCTGTCCGTGGAATCCTCCAGGTAAGAATACTAGAGTGTGTTGCCGTTTCCTTTTCCAGGGACTAGACAAGGATCAGACATGTTAGTTGACATGTTTCTTAACTCAGTGTATTTGAATCATAAATAAGGAGGCTACTTCAAGGAACTATAAGGACACCTATCCAAGCTAACCTGAGGCTCTGGTCCCAGCTGGCTCACACTATCTCAGGAATTTGGACAGAGCAGTGCAGGCAATGTTCATAAAGTTCAGTGGGGCAGAGGTGGAACTGCATATGTGACTGTGTCCTGGGAAAAAACTGAAGAAACCCTAAAAAAACTACCCAACTAAACATCAGCTGGAAAGCACTTTGGCAGTGAAGACAGATCTGTAAATGAGACAAAAGACCTGAAACCTGGGGAACATTGAAGAACAGAGTTGCAGATTTATAGTGGAAGAAGGAATGTGAAGAGCTACTGTGGGGACAAAGCCCGCTCAGATATAGTAGACACGATACAGATGCCCTGTCTCTGGGGAAAGTAATTGGCAAGAATGTGATGAAAGGCAATTAAGCAGGTTGTCCCCAGGATTGGTTGTCAGCCCATGGGGGAATTAAAATAAGTATGGAGTACCAGCAGCCTGGACTGAATGGATATTTGTGGTAGAGATTTGTCAAGGCCGATGCAGACTGGTGTTCACGGTGCTTTCAACTCAGCTTTCTCCAGGCACAGTGTGGATATGGGGCCAGTGGGCAACACTTCTGTCCCAGGTTTGGACCAATCTTGATGAGGCTACAGGGACAGAATGTGGGGCACGTGGACCCAAAGAACTGTTGGCCATTTCCCTTGGAGTGGTCTTCACAGTGCCTTTGCAAATTTACAGTAATAGAGGCCCAATTTTGTCTACATTCATGAGCATTCATTTAAAAAAGGCATTTATTTGCCTTTATAAGTAGTTGGCTTCCCTTTGCTGTTTTTCTGGGCATGGAGTCCAGTTTGATTAAATCCTTATTTGTTATCACACACGGCTGCTCTGTAACCTCCCAACCCCTTGTCTTCTCCTCGCCTCCACTTGCTTCTTTTAGGATTGGCCTCTTTGGATTATTAGCAAATGAAATAGAGAGTGTTGGTAATTAGTATGTGGCCATGACACTGAAGAAGGAGGTGGTGTAGGTGGGAAATTCAGAGAGAGCAAACTGGGATAATTCCATTACAGGCTTTGCTTCTGTGGACCCTTTGGATTCCAAGGACATAATGAGAGAGTAGAGGGTCTGCCGTTTCCCTGACTGAGGGTCTCTCTGTATTGTGGCAGGTTTAGTGAATTAGATTGGAGATTCATCATTTTATTAGTAACCTTTTCTCAGAGTAGTTGAGTTCCCTGGGCACACAATTCTCTAGGTGAAATCGATGCATTTACCCAGAATGACTTTTTACCATTCCTAGTCAGCAGTACTTTTCCAGAGTTCTAATTTAGTTGAATAATATCGTGTTCCTGTTAAACTTCTCCTTCTCGTCACCTCCCTTTCTCCCAGTTGCATTAGAAACAGGCATGGTTTTAAAGACAGAGGCAAATTAAAAGTAAGCTAAGCCAACTAAACATAAAATGCAGTGATGGCTGTTTCTTCTAACAGAAATGCAAGCATCATTACTATGTTTTTTTTTCCCCCCTGTGGTAAAGTCCCCAGTTAATATTGCAGCTCAAACAAACTTAAGGTGGGAAGTGGAAAGTTCCCTAGGATTAGAGATATAAGATGGAAAAAAAAAAGTATTTTCAGGGAGTTTTATTAAGTCAGCAAACGCCGTGGCTTAGCCAGTAAGTATTTGTAAATTGTCCACCATGTATTCATTGCTGTTTTAAGTGTTTTCTTCCAGCTCAAGTAATATTTGGATTGGTTTGGGAGTTCTTTGAAGTGAACTCTCCCCTTGGAGACTTGTGGCTGTTATTCCGCCAGGAGGATTGGGAGAAAACGCATGCTCTTTCATTTCATCTAAAGATTAGCACTTGCTCTAGACTTCCCCTGCTTAGCCCAAGGTTGTATTTGTAACAAGAATATAAAAGAAGCAGGACGAAGAGTCTGGCATGGGAGCAGATGGAAAGATTGGAAGACAATTAATTATAGAAAACCTCCAAGCAGGTTTGATAAGGCAGTAGACAGTCAGCAGATATTAGGCACATGGAAACATCCTTATTGAGTAAGACACACATAAAATAAAACATACACATTTTAAAGGCACTGCTTGATACATTTTTACAGCGTGATTACAGATGTGAATCCAGATCGAAATACTGTACCGTGTAATAGCTAGAAGTAGAAGCCTGGGATGAAGATCGACTCTTCCACTCATTGGTTTGGAAACTGGGCAAAATGCTAAGCTTTATGAACTTCTGTTTGTTCATTTCTGAAATAGATTTGATACTGACTCCCATGTTGTTTGAAAGAATAAGTGATACATACGCACAAAGAGTTAGCCCAGTTTCTAATAAACCAATTTTTTAAATATTCTTTTTACTAATGATAATGTAAATATGAATAATCATCCATCCTATACACTTGTTCACAACAGGGTTGAAAGAATATTCAAAATGTTGAGTATAGTGCAGTAAGAAATTTTGCATTACCATTGCTCAGGCGAGTGGTAGATGATGGAGAGTCAAGATGAAATAAAGCTCTATGTGACTGAAGGAAAAGAATAGTCATGCAGAGGCAGTGATTGGGAGTCTCAGAAGATGACTTGGAAGAAGTGTTAGTGAACTGTCAATATTAAACAGTCATTTACTGCCATGCTGCTTTTCTGGCTGTTCAGTTCAGTTGCTCAGTCGTGTCCGACTCTTTGTGACCTCATGAATCGCAGCACGCCAGGCCTCCCTGTCCATCACCAACTCCCGGAGTTCACCCAGACTCACGTCCATCGAGTCAGTGATGCCATCCAGCCATCTCATCCTCTGTCGTCCCTTTCTCCTCCTGCCCCAATCCCTCCCAGCATCAGAGTCTTTTCTAATGAGTTAACTCTTCACATAAGGTGGCCAAAGTACTGGAGTTTCAGCTTTAGCATCATTCCTTCCAAAGAAATCCCAGGGCTGATCTCCTTTAGAATGGACTGGTTGGATCTCCTTGATCCAAGGGACTCTCAAGAGTCTTCTCCAACACCACAGTTCAAAAGCATCAATTCTTCGGCGCTCAGCTTTCTTCACAGTCCAACTCTCACATCCATGCATGACCACTGGAAAAACCATAGCCTTGACTAGATGGACCTTTGTTGGCAAAGTAATGTCTCTGCTTTTGAATATGCTATCTAGGTTGGTCATAACTTTTCTTCCAAGGAGTAAGCGTCTTTTAATTTCATGGCTGCAGTCACCATCTGCAGTGATTTTGGAGCCCCCCAAAATAAAGTCTGACACTGTTTCCACTGTTTCCCCATCTACTTCCCATGAAGTGATGGGACCAGATGCCATGATCTTAGTTTTCTGAATGTTAAGTTTTAAGCCAACTTTTTCACTCTCCTCTTTCACCTTCATCAAGAGGCTTTTTAGTTCCTCTTCACTTTCTGCCATAAGGGTGGTGTCATCTGCATATCTGAGGTTATTCATATTTCTCTGGTCAGAACACAGATACCTTACTTCTGGATGAAGACTGCAATGGCCAATTTGGCGTGATGAGCCTAATAAGTAATGTGTAAATAAACAAAAAGTCTTCAGAATTTTTCAAGCCATTATTAAAAGTAACCAGATGAAGAGACAGCCTCGAGATTTGGGCAGAGGCCCTTTCAAGGCACATATTTCCCTGGGCTCCAGCAGCCGATTGTTGATGACCCCAGGTCAATGTGTCAGAACTTCCTCAAAATACACTGGTTTAAGGTCAAGGTTGAAAACTCGTAAGGGACTGAACTTGTAAGGGGAATTGTGGGTCCCAATCAGTGGCAAGTTAGAGGATGCAGAAACTGGAAGAACTTGGAGGGACTAGAAGATCAAGGAGTCAAGAGAGTAATACTGCCTTTAGTTCCTACTCTTAGGCTATCGCTCCACATTTACAGATGGATGTAGTAAGTGACAGAGGCTACTGAAACTCTTACCAGCTGTATAGCACTTCTTGGGGATGGGGATCATGAATCATTCATCTTAGAAGAAAACCTGAACCCTCACATGAACACTACATTTGAAGAGGCATACTGAATAAATCTTTTTTTGAGGTAATTTACTTTCCCCAGGCCTGCTACCATTGAATATAAATAACAGAACTTGTCGTCTGTTTTTCATCTCATGGTAGTTTTTTTGAAATGATCATGTTGAACCAACGACTCAATCAACACAGGTTCAGTGGTACATACTACTGAACAGACCCTGTATTTACAAATGCTCTCCCAGACACCCCATAAGCCAGATGAAATTCTGGCTATTTTCCTTCTTTGTACTTCAATGTGTAAAAGGCTGATACTAATACTGACCATTTTATATGGTTGTTGTGAAAAGCAAATGAGATGTAAAGTGCTTAACTTCATCTCTGATGCATAATAAACATTCCTTATGCTCTGTTTTAGTTATCTATTACTGTGTAAGACAGCTATTCCAAAACCTAAACGCTGAAGACAATAACATTTATTACTGTGCAGTTTCTGTGGGTCAGGATGTCAGAAGCAGCTTAGCCTGGTGGTCCTTGTTCAGAGTTTCCCATGAGGCTTCAGTCAAGGTGTTGGCCAAGGAGTGCGGTCATCTCAAGACTCAGCTGGGAGAATTGCTTTCAGGCTCACTCAGGTGGCTGTTGGCAGCATTGTCCTTGGAACTGCCTCATGGCATGGCAGCTGGCTTCTCCTGGAGCATGTAATCCAGGACAGAGACACAGAGTGCTAAAAACAGAAGATGGAGTCTTTTATATAACCTGGTCTCCGGAACGCCATCCCATCACTTCTGCCATATTCTCTTCATTAAAAGCAAGTCAAGTCCAACCCACTCTCAAAGGCAAAGGATTATACAAAACTGTGAATCTGAGGAGGCAGGTAGCGTTTGGGCCATCTTAGAGGCTGATGAGCACATAATGTTAGGTATTTCCAACATTTCTGGTGAGCTCAGTGTTGGCAAGAAGAAAACATAGGAACTATAGCATATCTGGCCTGCCCGCTTGTAAGCCTCACAAGCGTCCTATTCTAGTAAATCGCTTCTTATCTGCTACTTTGTGTGTGTGAGTGCTCAGTCATGTCTGACTCTGTGACCCCCATGGACAGTAGCCCACTAGGCTCCTCTGTCCTTCACTATCTCCTGGAATTTGCTCACATTCATGTCCATTGAGTCAGTGTTCAAGGTAGGGGACCCCTGTATTTGGAGGGATGAGGAGATGGCTCACATCTGCTGGTGATACTGTGTATGTAAGTCAGTCTTGTCTCTCGCTACACTACAGATATTTAACTCTAGGGACTTACATTGGGACCCGTTGGGGTGGTTTGGCACAAGGGCTCTAGAGCCATGCTGATCAGGGTTTAGCTTTCCACCACTTGTTGTTGTTCAGTCCCCCAGTCGTGTCTGACTCTTTGAGACCCCGTGGACTGCAGCATGCCCGGCTTCCTGTCCCTCACCATCTCCTGGAGTTTGCCCAAGTTCGTGTCCATCAGTGATGCTATCCAGCCATGTCATCCTCTGTCGTCCCCTTTTCCTCCTGCCCTCAGTTTTTCCCAGCATCAGGGACTTCTCCAATGAGTTGGCTGTTCATATCAGATGACCAAAATACTGCAGCTTCAGCTTCAGCATCAGTCCTTCCAATAAGTATTCATGGTTGATTTCCCTTAAGATTGACTGGTTTGATCTCTTCGCTGTCCAATAGACTTTCAGAAGTCTTCTTCAGCATCACAGTTCGAAGGCATCAGTTTTTGGTGTTCTGCCTTCTTTGCGGTTCAACTCTCACAACCTTATGTGACCACTGGGAAGAAAGACCATAGCCTTGACTATATGGACGTTTGTCGGCAGAGTAATGTCTCTGCTTTTCAACATACTGTCTAGGTTTGTTATATCTTTCCTGCCAAGAAGCAATTGTCTTCTGATCTGATAACTGCAGTCACCATCTGCAGTGATTTTGGAGGCCAAGAAGAAGAAATCTGTCACTACTTCCACCTTTCCCTTTTCTATTTTCCATGAAGTAATGGGGTTGAAGGCCATGATCTTAGTTTTTTTTAGTATTTAGCTTTAAGCCAGCTGTTTCACTCTCCTCCTTCACTGTCATCAAGAGGCTCTTTAATTCCTCTTGCCTTTCTGCATTAGAGTGATTTCGTCCGCATATCTGAGGTTGTTAATATTTCTCCCATCTATCTTGATTTCCACCACTTGCCAGCCAGCAAACCTCAGAAAAATTATCTAACCTTGATGAATACCGTTTTTCTCAATTGTAAAGTGAAAACAAAAACAGTGCCTACTTACATGGTTGTTGTGGGGTTTAAATAGAACAGTCGTGTAAAGTACTTTGAGAACTTTCTGTAGGCAGGCATTGTTCTAACCAAAGCTAGCTATTAGTATGTCCATGAACATAAAGGGAAAAATTGTGTTTGCAATTTGTGCTTTTTCTTTTGTGAGCATATTAACAAAAACTGCAGTTTCTAAGTACTTGGAATGAGCTCAGAGGAACACAGTCTTCATCTTTCTACAGGGAGAAAGCTGAGTTCCTGCCTGGAAATCTCTGAGCAGGGTGTTACTGTCTTTAACTTTCTAAGATAAGATAACCCTCAGGAAATCCATTTTCCACATATTAAAAGTGCCTGCAACATACTAGCAATTTGAAAACCATCAATTGCCTTCACATTTCTCCCTTTATTCCTATTTACAAAGAAGTAGAAGATATCTCTACATAGAATGCAGCTGGCAATAGAAGGTGGTATCTGCTGAGTGAGTGGTTTGGGTGGTGAGTGTTCTACCATCCTAGAGGAGGAAATGATTCAGGAGTGGTCTAGCAGTTACCGTGGGAATTTAGTCTGTGGAACCAGCCAGATGGTTTAGGGTTGGGACTCATTTTCTTTCAATTACCTGAGCAGCCAAGGTGAAATTGGGCTATTTGTTTGAAATATTGGAACCTCTCTTTCCATATTTCCTCATGTAGCCTCAAACTTTTGATTTTTCTTTTGGTAAAAATGGTGTTAATGAAACCTGTTTTCTCCTCAATGCTAGAAATTAGCATTATTTACATCTTCACAGAGTTTTCGGTTCCTCAAAGGCAAGTTCTTTACAAGTAAAAGAAGCTCACCCCTTCAACGATCATATGAATGAACACAGGAGGGGAATTATTCATTGTGGTGGTAAATGCTGGAGTGGTAAATTGGAGGCCATCCCTATTACATATTTGTTAGAAATAATTCTGCTTAAAATAGGTAGCCTTCTAGATTAAATGTGAGAATAATTGAACATGGAAGTATGTATATTTTATAATTATTCCACATAATTTGATATATTCCACATAGTTTGATATCATTGCAACATTAATTTTTCCTCTTAATTTGTAACCATAGAATGAGAGAAAGCCAGAAATTGGGACAGCATTTTCCTTTTTCAAGAAAAACCTTGGCAGAATGGGATAAAAACACTTTTCATTTCTGAGCTAAAAAATATTCTAAGTAGAACAAAATAATCAAAGACTCCTGGCCCAATAATCAAGACTTTTAACTAGATAAAGTCTTTAATAAATTAGATATTAAGGATGTGACATACAGTATGATGATTATAATTAGCACTACTTATGGTTTATTTGAATGTTCCTAAGGTTAGTACATTTTATTCAGATATTTATTGATATCCAATGTATGCCAAGCACAGTTCTAAGCACTGAGAACTAAGTGATAGATTAAAGAGACATAGTCCCTACTGTCATGAATGGATGTGATTAATTATCCATGGAAGTAATTAAAGAGATTATGTACTGATGATTGAGTTTAGCATTTGGGACAACCCTAAGCTCCAATTAGGCTTCCCTAGTGGTTTAAATGGTAAAGAATCTGCCTGCAATGCAGGAGGCCTTGGTTCATTCCCTGGGTCAGGAAGATCCCCTGGAGAAGGAAATGGCTACCCACTCCAGTTTTCTTGCCTGGAGAATTCCATGGACAGAGGAGCCTGGTAGGCTACAGTTCATGGGGTAGCAGGGAGTGAACACCACTGAGTAGCTAACATTTTCACTTTCTCACTAAGCTCCAATCAAGATAACTTGCTTATAATTTTACCTAATTGATTATATCATATCCAGTTTGAAGACTGAGTATTGGAAGTAGAGGGAGAGGGTGGGGAGATTTGGGAGAATGGCATTGAAACATGTGTAATATCATGTATGAAACGAGTTGCCAGTCCAGGTTCAATGCACGATACTGGATGCTTGGGGCTGGTGCACTGGGACGATCCAGAGGGAGAGTATGGGGAGGGAGGAGGGAGGAGGGTTCAGGATGGGGAACACAGGTATACCTGTGGCGGATTCATTTCGATATTTGGCAAAACTAATCCAATATTGTAAAGTTTAAAAATAAAATAAAATTAAAAAAAAAAAAAGAAGTGAGATGTTCAAAAAGATAAAGTGGTCAGTGTCCATCTCCCAGTTTTGCAGTAAACACACTTCCTGACTCTGTGGACTTATGAGATCTGATCCCTATGAATGGGACATCTTTACTTGATCATGGAACCATTTCATTTTGTTTTGATTTCTTAGTATTAACTGATATTTCTATAGTAAAGTGCCTTCTGTGCTCTGATCAGAGCCTGACTTGGGGTGTATCTTTCAGGCATACCAGACTTACCTAAGAGACTTAAATACATACACTACCAGGGCATCACCCAAATCCTGCTGTGCAGAATCTTTCAGGTAGACTATGTCAGGCCATGTATGTTGAAAAACTTCCTTAGGTCATTGTCTCCCAAAATATGTGTCAGGGTCTCTTTAAACAGGAATGAAATTAATTAAGTAGCTTGTGAATTACATATTTATAAAAGTATGAAATAGAATAGAGTGGAAAATATCAGTATGTTACACTCTAACAGGAAGGCATTGTGATGGTCAGGTACTAGATCTTCCTGTCAACATTAGTTTTTCCCTTTTTATTTGAATTTTAACAGTCATCAGTTCAGTCAACCAGTTCATTAAAAGCCATCAAGCCAGTTTTGTAACTGATTTATTAATAGGTCATTAATTTTCCAAACTAGTTATACATAGACATCAACTAGAATATTTCTTAAAAATTCAGATTTCATACATCTACTCTTAGATACTCCCATTCATTTATTTTAGAGTGGGGTCTGGGGCTCTGTTTAAACACAGGCCCCAAATGACTTTGATCAAATGAATCAAATAGGTCTTGAATTTGGGAACCAAACATTGGATGACAAGCTCATCACAGGGAGGGTCTCTTTTTGTCTACTCATTTGAAGCACGGGGATATTTGTGCCATCGATGTTTGAGTGTTTTCAGTTCAGTTCAGTTGCTCAGTCGTGTCTGACTCTTTTCGACCCCATGAATCGCAGCATGCCAGGCCTCCCTGTCCATCACCAACTCCCGGAGTTCACTCAGACTCACGTCCATCAAGTCAGTGATGCCATCCAGCCATCTCATCCTCTGTCGTCCCCTTCTCCTCCTGCCCCCAATCCCTCCCAGCATCAGAGTCTTTTCCAATGAGTCAACTCTTTGCATGAGGTGGCCAAAGTACTGGAGTTTCAGCTTTAGCATCATTCCCTCCAAAGAAATCCCAGGGCTGATTTCCTTCAGAATGGACTGGTTGGATCTCCTTGCAGTCCAAGGGACTCTCAAGAGTCTTCTCCAACACCACAGTTCAAAAACATCACTTCTTCGGCGCTCAGCTTTCTTCACAGTCCAACTCTCACATCCATGAGTGTTTTAGGCGTACCAGTAAAGCTAATGCAAGGTAACTGGCAGAGTTCATGATTTTTCTCAGGGGTGTAGAACAAAAGCTGTGCTAGGAGAGAAAAATGGTGTCCCTCCCAAGATAATTAATGCAAGACGGATTTTTCTCAGAACTCAACTCAGTATTACGTTGTCTTTCATTCTCTTATCAACACTAGCCTGGGAATTTACCAGAATATGTGAATCCCCAAAGGTGGACATCTAGGTTGGGAATAACGGAAATGATAAGCTAAATAGAATTGATACAGAACAGCATTCCCATTTCTTTCTTTCTTTCTTTTCCTGCTGATGTGATCAGGTTGCCATGGAAACCTAAAAGCTCATTTACCCTGTGTGAATGAACAATGCTATCAGTCTTTAATGAACACCCAAAACTTGCTAAAGATGTATTCAGTTTAGTCTACCTTCAGAATGATAGCGCTTTATAAAAACTAACAAATTATTTAATTATAGATAGATGTTTAAATGTGAAATTTTGAAAAAACTCCAAACTTGAAAGTGACCTTTGGTTTTGGGAAGTTAAGCTGGAGCATAAAGTGATCTCTGTTTATTCAAATGTTTTTCTCTAATAATCTAGAAGCTTCCGTGTATTGTCCTTCAATGAGGGGTGATATTTAAATACATGATGATGTAATTAGTCCAAATAGATACTGACAGTGGTTTTATAGGGCCTTGTACCTAGGCTGAGGCGGGTATGGCAACCCACTCCAGTATTCTTGCCTGGAGAATCCCATGGACAGAGGAGCCTGGTGGGCTACAGTCTGTGGGGTCACAAAGGGTCAGATATGACTGAGCGACTCAACACACATACATTTACGCTAGGCATTTGCTCCCCACCCCCACTTTTTTGTTTTTTAAACTGGATTCTGCTTTTCCGTGAATTATAGAAGAGTTGATATGGGTGGGATAGGTGAGAGAGACAGAAATTTATACAGCAGATGTTTTCCAGCTAGAATGAAACATTTTCGGTATTTTAACAGTGTGCGCTGTCTGACTGCCAACCATGCTTTTTCAAAGGGACTTTTGAGTTTTTGATTTCAGACTGAAGCTTGACTTAGGTAGCAATTAGATATTGCTAGGAAATGCCAACCCACTTCAGTATTCTTGCCTAGGAAATCCCATGGACAGAGAAGCCTGGCAGGCTACAGTCCATGGGCTCGCCAAGAGTCGGACACGACTGAGTGGCCAAACCACCACCACCAGGAAGACCACTGATGCAGTTCAGAGTGAGAAAACAGAACTGTACAAGATGGTCAAGGTGATTTTCCAAAGAACCAGAAAACTGGGTTACACTGAATAAAGTTATGATTTGTTCATTTAAGGCGGCACTGATGGATGTGTAGCAACACACACAGATACATCCAGAGATTCACATGTTTATACCTACATATGCAAATGCTTTCATGCTTCAGCAAAAAGTTGGAAGAGTCTCAAATGAGAAAAGTTTTTCATTAAAAAAAAAAATATGTGTCCAAACTTATTTTTTTTTTTAATTCCTTCACCACCAGGTAGATCTTAGCAATATTTCAGTTCAACTGATAATTTTTCAGTCATTTTTGGTTACTACCACCTTATTTCTTACTATTATGTCCGCTGGGATGAGCTTGACTTGCTCAGTTACTGGGAGCAGCCTACAGAAGCGAGGGGCCAGCCAGGGGTGTCTGCATTTCTTACGGAGGCTGCAGGCTGTGGTCCAGCAAACGCCCAGCGGATGGCAGAAAGTTCCCATCATTCCTCTGGCTCCAACACAGTCAAATTACCAGATGGTCTTCAGTCCTGTTCTGCTTAAGTGAGGAAGGAGATGGCTGCCTAATCACCACCGCATGTACCCTGCAAAGTGAACCCCTCTCCCCTTCTCTAGGCCTTTTTATATCAAGTAGGGAAGGGATACTTCGGTCCTTATTGTAGTAAATTTAAACAGGCAGCTGATGAAGAAATGGACTTTCTCCAAGATACAATTAAAAAAAAAATGCAAGTCATAACAAGAAGATATTATTTGGCACCTAGCATATTGGCGAAAATTCTAACAGTTATTTATGACCTACTGTGGGAGTATCAGACACATTTATGCACTCTTGTAGGTAGTGAAAATTGGTCTAATCTCTTTGGAGAAACTTTCAGTAATATCTTTTAAATTTTAAAATATGCATACATCTTCTGGCCCTAGATTTTCATTGCTGGGAATTTACCATTTATACATACTGCACAAATCCAAGGGTAATTATTACAGCACTGATGTAATGGGAAAAAAATAGACCAAGAACAACCTAAATATGCTCAATAGAGCACTTCTTGAATAAATTACACATGTACCAAATACTGCTGCCCTGGTGGCTCAGCGGTAAAGATTCCACCTGCCAGTGCTGGAGACGCAGGTTTGATTTCCAGGTAAGGAAGATGCCCTGGAGAAGGAAATGACAACCCACTCCGCTGTTCTTGCCTGGGAAAGCCCATGGACAGAGGAGCCTGGCGGGCTACAGTCCGTGGGGACGCAGAGAGTCAGACCCAATTTAGTGACTAAACGAACATACCAAATACTACAGAGTTTAAACCGGTCAAGGTAAATTTATATCTGTGGATATAGAAAGATCTTGGAGAATGTTACAAAAGAAATTCCGAGATACAGGAGTGAATAATGCCTAGTGGGACACTTTGTAAGTAAAAACTACACGTACAGTTGTTTCTCTTTATATTCTTTTTGTTAAAATATTTTCATATATGCAGGCAAATTCTGAAAGCATATATAAAAAAAGTATAAACAGTGTTCATCCCTGTGGATGGCCCTGAGAATTGCTAGGTGTGGAGATGCATTGATTCTCAATTGACATATTCTCTGCTGTTCAAATGTTTTTAAACCATTTGCCTGCATTGCTTATTATAATGAAGATAAAATGGTAGAAAACTGAAAAAATTCCAATGTGACAAATGGAGGTTAGACGTTCAAGAGTTAGCTTTTCTTGCTTGTGTCAAGGTCATCAAACTTAGCATCTTGCGGGGAGAGACTGTGGAGGGAGGTGGGGAGCCTGTTTTAGGAGCCCCTCCTCTCTCATTTCTCCAGAGGTTCATCATAATGAGCTCTTTGCTGGCTCCCCAGCCCCCACACTCCCTGCCCAGGGACTCCCATCTCCCTCTCAAATCACTACTGGTCATCTTTGCAGCTGCCGGAAAACCCACTGCTTTGAATTAAAACTGTGTCCACCGCACAGGTGTCATCTGCAGGGGAGGATGGACACGGAATTTCTGTAGCAGCACCGATCGATGTCTCTCACGCAGTCTCCAGCCAGGAGTGGCTATGGATTTTCCCTCATTCTTTACATATCGCTGCACAAAGTGCATTTTTTTAATGTGTCCAATCTTCATGAAGGGTGCGAGTAATGAAGCGAGTTATGATTATAGCGTAAGGAAAATACCTAGAGCTGGAAGCCACGTGTGGCTTCTCTTTCAGTCCAAGGGAAAAGAAGCCAAGAGGTCACACCCTTCCCTGGACATCCCTTGCATCCATCTGCTCTTCCAAACCTGCCTCTGTGCTCCCTGTTCAGGGGTACCACCTTCCTCCCATCCATGGGGCCATCTTCTGCCAAACCTGGGGAAAACCTGTCCTCTTCTCGCTGTGCCTGAGATGACTGATTTTTAAATAATGAGTATCCTTTCTTCTTCTTCAGGGACATAGCCCTTCATTTATTTGATGTGATAATATGTCCTGCTTCAAGTTTATATTTCCTCCCCCTCTTGTGTACAGGATGGCCAAGGAGAGGCATGTTGCAGTGCTTGGATGGGACCTGGGGAAAACATTTTGAAAGAGGACTTACTTAGACAAGAGGCATCTGGTTTTCGCCTTTCTTCCCTCCTGCTGCTTCTTGCCTAGGGCTCAGTTGGGATGGCCAGAGCTTCAGCAGTCATCTTGGACCATCATGGGAGTTTCAGGAAGAAAGCCAGCATTGAGAATAGTAAGACAGAAAGGTTGGAAATACCAGGTACTGTAAGGCCACTCTATCAGCTCTGGCACCCTGCCTCTGGTACATTTTATTTGATGGAAAACTGAACTCTTATGTGTTTAAGTTGTAGTAAGTTCTCTGCTCTGCTTTTGCCAATAAAACCTAATACTAATAGTTGGGATCTACCTTATTAGTTCCAGTATATTTTTCCAAGTCTGAATTATTCAGCAGTGGAAAGTGTGATTACTTTGGACAGAACAACTGCTGAAGAAATGGGGTCTTGGGCCTGCTTTGGTTTTTAAACTCCTACAGAATAATACAGGGCAGACATAGTTTGGTTACCGTTGAATTCTCTCTTATGGAATGCATTGAAGATACACTTCTTTATTATTTCAATTACTCAGAAGTAATGTTAATATATATTTTTAAATTCGTATTGTCTTATGGAATACTTCTGGGTTGAGTACGTTTTGCTCCTATTAGGTAGGTTAATCCCCATGTCAGCCCATGAATATCATAATGGACAGAGTGTTTCAAGCCAGTACGGGTTCTTTCCTTTTGCAGTTCTTCCCTCCTACTTTATACATTGTATAATGAATTTCTGGCATTTAAAAAAAATTGTCCAGTCCTGACCCAATACTATATAAAGATCAATTCCTATACCTAGTGATAAATTACTCTTAAGAGAGCTTGTTTCAGTTCTTGGTCAGGGTCCCTGCTTGTGTATAGTCTCTGAAGGTGGTAGGGAGGGTGAGTAGATGGGATCCAGGCTTTTAGTCACAGATATTGTTGTTGTTCAGTCGCTAAGTCATTTCTGATGCTTTGTGACCCCCATGGACTGCAGCATGCCAGGCTTCCCTGTCCTTCACTATCTCCTGGACTTTGCTCAGACTCATGTCCACTGAGTGAGTGATGCCATCCAACCATCTTCCTCTGTCACCCCCTTCTCCACCTGTCCTCAGTCTTCCCCAGCATCAGGGTCTTTTCATGCTCTTCACATCAGGTGGCCAAAATGTTGGAGCTTCAGCTTTAGCATCAGACTTTCTAGTGAATTTTCAGGGTTGATTTCCTTTAGGATTGACTGGTTTAATCTCCTTGCTGTCAAGGGCACTCTCAAGAGCCTACTCCAGCACCAGAATTCGAAAGCGTCAATTCTTCGGTGCTCATTCTTCTTTGGGGCTTCCCTGGTGACTCAGATGGTAAAAAAAATCTGCCTAAAGTGCAGGAGACCCAGGTTTGATCCCTGGGTCAAGAAGATGAGAAGGTGCCCTGGAGAACAAAATAGCAACCCACTCCAGTATTCTTGCCTGGAGGATTCCAGGACGGAAGAGCCTCGTGGGGGCTACACAGTCCATAGGGTTGCACAGAGTGGGGCACAACTGAGCAACCATCACTTCATTTCAGCTTCTTTATGGTCCAACTCTCACAGCCACACATGGCTACTGGAAAAACCATGGCTTTGACTAGACAGACCTTTGTCAGCAAAGTGATGTCTCTATTTTTTTTTTAATACACTGTCTAGGTTTGTCATTGTTTTTCTTCCAAGGAGCAAGTATCTTTTAATTTTGTGGCTACAGTCACTGTCTGCAGTGATTTTGGAGCCCAAGAAAATAAAATCTACCCCCGTTTCTGTCACAGATATAAGAAGGAATATATTTTTGAGAATGGGAGAATTGTTCGCCTTTGACCTTACCAAGCACATACAGATATAAAATACCTGCGCCAAATGTTCATGGCTCCCTTCCTACATCCTCTAAAGAGGTAGTTCCTTCACCTTGAGAAGTAATTATGTGTTATATGAAAAACATGTTAAATAACTTTTAATCTAAAACTTTGTATTAAAAATCAGGTTGTCAATTTCTCTGAAGCAAACAGGCATCCAAGGAGATGGGCTGGTAAACTTCTTTTGGTGGTATGGGGAAAAAAAATGTGCTGGGACTCCTCTGGTGATCCAGTGGTTAGAACTTACCCCTTACACTGCAGGGGTAGCAGGTTCGATCCCCAGTCAGGGAACTAAGATCCCACATGCTACATGGTGTGGTAAAAAAAAAAAAAGATAAAAAAAAATCTGCTCACACCTCATCTGCTTAGCATCTTGGACAAATGAAAGTAAGGAGGGGCAGTGTGAGGATACTTGGTACTTGCAAGAGGTCTAAAGGGCAATAGAACAAAGATTCATGATTTAACTGTAAGTTGGCTCTGCATATATTTGTATAGACTCTATATTCAGTTGATTTGAGCCCTGTGTTGATTTAGACCCCAAGCAAGATGATCTGAGTTGACATAGAAAGTATTTTATTAATAATTTCAGAACATATGCCCATTAATTCCTATTCTTTGATGTCATTTTTATTTCCTCTCATGTAAGAAGTTATTTTATAAAAGCCTAAAAATGCAACTTTAGGAATAGAGATTTTTTAAAAATTGCATTTAAGCTATTATTTTCTCTTACTATGAAGGATGAATAAATCTTCCCAAATTTACTTTCCCCATTTAATGTTTTTTGAATGCATACAATTTGGTCTTGAGTTGAAATAATGTACCTGTTTAGACCTTATTTCTGGAGAAGAGATTTAAAATTGGATGTTACAGGTCACAGATTTGTGTTTATATATCAATTTCATGCTTCAGGGAAAAAATAGCTTCTTATACTACTTGATTAGCAACTTGTGTATAAAAATACATAAATGTAAGTGCTGGTGTTGTTTAAATGCTGGGAGAAGAGAAATTGGATAGACTAGAAACGAGTCATAGAAAGCAAAATCAATACCAGTTGTTTAAAAAGGATCTGTTTTCCTATTTTATCATTTTTTGGCCATGCCATGCGGAATAGGGGATCTTAGCTCTCCAAAAAGGGACTGAACCGGTTCCCCTGCACTCTTAGTGTGGGGTCTTAACCTCTGGACTGCCAGGAAAGTCCCTTTTGGCCTATTTTAAACCTTATTAATAGTCTTTTTAAAAAGAGCCTTCTAAATTATGAGTCATGTAATAGCTATGGGGAGAGCTGGTTTCTCTGATCCACCCTTGTAAAGAAGTGCTTTGTAAAATAACTGCCATAGGGAAGTGCCTACAGTGGCGTGTTGCTCGTGTCTCTGTGAGTGGGTTGTTGTAGGACATCTTTTGTGGATGTAAGTTTCAGGGTTATGATGTATCCACAGATGAGCACAGATAAGGGAAAAAAACTTACTTTAAGTGGAAAACAACAGAAAACTAAAATAAAGTCGCTTCCTGATTCGGTTTGTGTTGAAAAATCATTGGCGATGGCTAGTTGCACCAAATGTGTAGTAAAATAACTTGCTTCTCCTCATGAAGAATGCTTTATGCTTCTGGGAACTGTGTTGGGCAACTCAGAGGCATGTTAAAATATAGCCTGATGCATCTTCAATCTTAAACTTGGCCATATTTTTGCTGGCATGAGCCTTGAAGTTTTTGCTGCCAGAATCTATTAGAAGAATAAAATAAGTTTAATGAGTGCCGAAAGAGAAAAGCAAACAAATATACACACATATGAATGTCAAAATCAATATCATAAAATGGCAAGCACCCCCATTTGCCCTGAAGTTCCTCTAGGTTTTATCACAAGCTATAGTAGAGAGCTATAAAGTGGTTTTCTCTGCCATCATTTTGGGAGATTGGATGAGAGAGGTATGGAATCAGAAACTCTTGAAACCAAAGCAAAAAGGTTCAAAACTGAGGACGGAATAAAGGGCTGAAATAATTGGAAGAGAGTGTTTTGGGTGTATGTGTGTTTGAAAATAGAGCCAAAGGCAAGCTCTGCAAGTTCTTCAGAGTATGGCAACATCTGAGCACGTGCTCTAATCAGAAAGACTGCTGGCTCATGGCAATGGATCTGTGTTTATCCCTGGATCCTCCTCTCACTAGCTGGAAGTTTTCTTGACTTCTGTATTTCCTCCTTTTTGAAAGTAAGATTGATTTTCTCAAGTGAACTGTGTTGAATAGTGTTCCCATCCAAACTGAAGTGCACTCAAACCCTCAGCGTGTGACCCTGTTGGGCAACAGTGTCTCTGCAGATGTAGTCAAACTAAGATAAGGTCATACAGGATTAGGCTGGTCTTTTTGTTCATTACTTTTAAGACTCTTATAATTACAAAAATGACAAGAGTCAGTTTCCTACAACTGTTTTAAGTTGCATTCTTCTGAATTTTAACTTCATTGTTTCAACTACTTTATTGAGATGTGATATGGAAAAAGCTGTACATGTTTAATGTACACAGACTTCATGAGATTAGAGATAAATATATACCTTGAAACCATTAACCACCACCTAAGCCATAAACATATCCTTCATCTCCAACATTTCCTCTTTCTTCTACTAGTACTATTATTATTACTATTATAAAAACACAACATAATCTATTCTTTTAGCAGTTTTTTCTCTTCTTTTAAAACCTTGTGTCAAGGGCAGACTTTCAATAGAGAAAATTATTAAGCATATAGTACAGTACTGTTAACTGTAGGCACTCTACAATTGATCCCTAAGACATATTCATCTTATATAACTGAAATTTTGTACCCTTTGATTAATGCCATTTTCTCTTTCCCTCAACTCTAGGCAACCACTATTCTACTTGCAGCTCCTGTAATTTTGTTGTTGTCCGACTCTCATTTGTGTCCAACTCTTTGTGACCCCATGGACTGCAGCACGCCAGGCCTCCCTGTCTTTCACCATTTCTCAGAGTTTGCTCAGACTCATGTCCACTGAGTCAGTGATGCCATTCTCTGTCGTCCCCTTCTTCTCCTGCCTTCAATCTTTCCCAACATCAGGGTCTTTTCCAATGAGTCAGGTCTTTGCATCGGGTGGCTGAAGTATTGGAGTTTCAGCTTCAACATCAGTTCTTCCAATGAACACCCAGGACTGATCTCTTTTAGGATGCACTGGTTGGATCTCCTTGCAGTCCAAGGGACTCTCAAGAGTCTTCTCCAGCACCACAGTTCAAAGGCATCAGTTCTTTGGCGCTCAGCCTTTCTTATTATCCAGCTGTGACTACTTAAATAACCATAGTTCTGACTATATGGACCTTTGTGGTAAAGTAATGTGTCTGCTTTTTAATATGCTGTCTAGATTTGTCATTGTTTTTCTTCCTATGATTTTGAGGATTTTGGATTCTTCTATTTGTCCTTCTTTGTCTAGCTTATTTGACTTAGCAAAATGTCTTCCAGGTTTATCTATGTTATTGCAAATGGCAAGATTTCCTTCTGTTTTTCAGACTGAATAATACTCACTTATATGTGTACACTGCATTTTCTTTATCTGCTAATCCATTTAGGTCTTGGCTGTTGTGAATAATGCTGCAGTGAACACAGAAATGCAGATATCTCTTCCAGATCCTGATTTTATTTCCTTTGAATATATATCCAGAAGTAGAAATGCTGGATCATTTGGTAGTTCTATTTTCAATTTTTTGAGGGACCTCTGTACTATTTTCTGTAGTGGCTGCTTTAAGTTACATTTCCCTCAGCAGTGTATGAGGGTTTCATTTTCTCGACAATCTTGCTGACACTTAATATTTTTTTTATAATACCATCCTGACAGATGTGAAGTGTTATGTCATTATAGCTTTGATTTTCATTTCTGTGATAATTAGTGATGTTGAACACATTTTTATTTACTTTTTAGCCATTTGTCTTTTTTTTTAAATGTCTATTCCTTTGCTTATTTTTTTTCTTCTTTTCTTCTTTAAAAAAATTTTTTTTTAACTTTACAATATTGTATTGGTTTTGCCATATATCAAAATGAATCTGCCATAGATATACATGTGTTCCCCATTCTGAACCCTCCTCCCCACTTTGCTTATTTTTTAAATGGATCATTGGTATTTTATTCTGTTAGGTTATTGAGTTACTTATATAGTTTAGATATTAACCCCTTGTTAGATATACAGTTTAGGATTTTTTACATTGAAGAAATATGTATCTAAACAGATCATGTCATCTGCAAACAGAGGTGATATGTCTTTATTTCCAATTTGGATATCTTTCATTTATTTTTCTTGCCTAATTTCTCTGGGTAGAGTTTCTAGTACTATGTTGAACATGAGTAATATGAGTGGGCATCCTTCCCTTGTTCTAGATCTTAGAAATCTTTAAGTTTTTCATCATTGAGAATGTTAACCATGGGCTTTTCACATATGGCCTTTGCTATTTTAATATAAATTCCTTCTATAATTAATTTGTTGAGAGTTTTTGTCATGAAAAATGTTGATATTTGTTACATGTTTCTTCTGTATCTGTTGAGATGATCATTTGATTTTTATTCTTCATTCTTTTGATGTGATGTATCACTTGATTAATTTGTGAATGTTGAACCATCCTTGCATCTCAGGGATAAATTCCACTTGATTTTGGAATTTAATTTAGTATGCCTGTATTTATTAACAAATTATTGATGAAAGGCATATTAATATGTCTTTTGTTACTGAACGTTATTGATATTTCAGTGTTCACTTATGCAACAAATCACTGGCCAGGCTTTAGTCAATACATTATTGACTAAAATCCTTCACTCAATAATGTATTAAGAATTTTTGCATTCATGGTCATTGGGAATATTGGCAATAATTTTCTCTTCAGAGTCTCTAGAATGAACTAATCCTTCCAATACCTTAATTTTGGACTTCCATACTTGAGAACAATGAGGCAATAAATATTTGCTTTTTTAAGTCACCCGGTTTATGATGCTTTTAAATAGTAACCCTAAGAAATAGACACACCTACTTTATACAAAGAGTAAAAAGTTTAAGTGAGGTTTAAAAGTCCATATAAGAATGTTGGATATTTTATATTAGGAGTATTATATAATGAGATACAAAAAGAAATGAGGGTAAGGAAAAATGCATTTTAATTTGTATAATCATATAAAACTATAAGATTTCCTGACATTTTGCAAGTGTAGTTTCAGAGGGAGGTTCCCATGCAGTTTCCACTCACTATACACCTTTATGAGAATATTAAAAACTGGGAAAGATGGATATGGTTGCTGCTGCTGCTAAGTCACTTCAGTCGTGTCTGACTCTGTGCGACCCCATAGACGGCAGCCCACCAGGCTCCCCCATCCCTGGGATTCTCTAGGCAAGAACACTGGAGTGGGTTGCCATTTCCTTCTCCAATGCATGAAAGTGAAAAGTGAAAGGGAAGTCATTCAGGCGTGTCTGACTCTTAGCAACCCCATGGACTGCAGCCCACCAGGCTCCTCCATCCATGGGATTTTCCAGGCAAGAGTACTGGAGTGGGGTGGTTGCAGGGACCAGCTTAAAGAGCCAGTAGGTACACTGGTTTATCAAGATATATCCAGTCCTCATGTATCTCTGTTCCAGGAGGATTAATGTCTTATATCCAGAATATTTTAATTGTGTGATTCTAATGTTGATAAGAATGGCAAAAGGAAAAAAGATCTAAGTAGATCTTTGAGAAATAGAGTATTTATGATAAAGATATTTAGAAAATTTCCTTTGCACTCCTAAACATTGGGATATAAGTACTAAAAATCTGACCATGTTTTTTTTTTTTTTTTAGTTTTATTCAGAGGAGAAAATAACTAACAACACATGGCTAATTAATGTAAGTGATAAAAGAAAAGCAACTAATTAATCAAATTAATGTTCTGACACTTGTCTGGCATTCTTTTATGCTTGGGAGACATCAGCATTTTTTAATCTCCTGCTTTGCAGTTAGGAAGTTGATCTTTGGTCTTATACTGAAGAACCCTGTGTAAGAAACACTAGTGCAGGACACTGCAAATCTGCAAAAGATTTGGAACTAGTTCAATCTTTGATGGAAGAATTTAATCTCTCACTATCGGGGGGGATGGGGGGGAACTAAAGAAAATAGATATTTTTCCAGTAAACACTAGATCTATTCAACCATGTTGATTTTGGAAGCAGAAATAAAGTACTTAATTAGGCTGGTTTTCTGGGCGTCAGCTTCATCAGAATGACAAACATGCTTCTGACCTGCCGTGCCAACAATGAGCCAAGTCAGAGAGATCTACTCACACCCGTCCAGTCGAACCCTGGGATGCTCAGTTTGTTCGGTCTGACAAAGCTAGTGATTCTCAGTTGCATGACCTCTAAACCTAAATTCAGATTGCAATTTAAATCCATTCTTTAAATGATATTGCCTTAAGAAGGGTAAGCAAGCTGGGCCTTCAAGATGAAGCAGTTATAAACTAACAGACCACTTTAGACAGGAATAGCCATGCACACCAACTGCTGCTTATGTTTACCTATAGGAATCCAAAGGGCAGAAAAGTCTCTTTTGTCCCCATTTCGTTCTGTTGTTATAGCACTAGGTTGGAAAATAGCAAAAAAAAAAAAAAAAAAAAAAAATTAACCAGAAGATATCAGAATTTGGTGCCAGTCCAGGTTCAATGCAGGATACAGAAAGCTTGGGGATGGTGCACTGGGATGACCCAGAGGGATGGTATGGGGAGGGAGGTGGGAGGGGGGTTCAGGATGGGGAACACGTGTACACCTGTGGCAGATGCATGTTGATATATGGCCAAACCAATACAATATTGTAAAGTAAAAAATAATAATAATAATATATATAAAAAAAAGAGTTTGGTTTCAGATATGTAAGTGTCTGGCTTTTCTATGTTCTTCCTGCCTGGTTGACAATAAGAGGGCATGCGTACCTGGAATTGATGGGTTTGCAAGGGTCTGTAGAGGTTAAATATTCTGCCTCTTCAAAGCTTGGATCCTTTCAGGCATATATAGAATAGTCCTGAAGGCCTGAGGAACAGGAAATAACTGATTGGTGTATAGAAGGGACATGTGTCTGTAGGTATGTTGTAGGTAGGTATGTTGTAGGTAGGTATGTTGTTTCTGGTGCTTGAATATAGAGCAGAATAACCTGAAGGGATTGCCTTTTTCAGTCAAGGATTTTGGAATTTTCATCAAGGATGGCATGGAAGGGGTATTACAAAAGCTTGCATTTGTAAACCATTTCTGCTGCTATTTAGTTTTATTCTGAGTGGAACCTTGTCTTAATGTGTATATAATTTGAGGATTACCCTGGACCAAGTTACATTAACCCACATCTTCGGTTGCTGGTCCCTACTAAAGCTATTATTGGCATTGAATATAGTTGTAGATGTAAAAGGAGTGTTTTCCAAAAGTCAATTTTTTGTCTTTTTTGATAAAATATTAACTGATCACAGCTGAATCAATCTTAATAGCCATAGAATACCTGTCTCACATAGCTTAGTAGTTCCAGAAACATAGGCTTGTGCTTTTAAATTTCCCAGCCAGCAGTACTTGAGTGAATAAATTAATGAAGGAGTGAATCAATCAATCATGGATCAATGGATGAAGAAATTAAGAATATTTTAAGGACATGTCTATTTCAAATGGATTTTAGGACACATTAGAAGAAAGATTGTGAAAGACATAAAAATAGATGTCTGGAAATTTTATACCCTTAAAAATGAGATCAGGTCATGAATATTCACAACAGGAAATCATTAATAGGAAGATGAGTATAGTCTCAAAAGATTTGGTCTAATTAACTGGTTAAATTCTGAAAAAAGATATTTCAAGTAATTTATAGAATGTATATTGAGAAAATACCCCAAAAGAGTAAGTGATAGAAACTTAGAAAGTTGAAAATCAAATTTCACTGGGAATAATGGGTTATTTGGATATAGAAAGTCTATTGAATACTTCAGAAAAAAATTTTCCTTTTGCTTGTCAAACTGTTAAAATTTCTACTTGCCTGAGTATGATAAAATAATCCAAATTAAAATATAGAATGGTATAATACAGACTTTAAAACGATTAGAAATTTACTGAGGATATTTATTTTCAATAGTACTATAGATTTGGTACCTGGGTAGACATCCATCTCAGAAAGAATTCTGGATAAATATTAAATAAACGGATGCATTTCAGAAAAACAAGGACTTTTCAGGTTAAAAAAGCTAATCAAAGGGATAGTAGACCTGAAGAAGAAAACGGTGAAACTGACTTTCACTTTAAGGCATATGCTGGGCCTGTGAACTTGAGTTGTATTTTAAAAGTCTTCCAGAGTTTGGAGCCGAGGTGGGGAAAGGCAAAATCTAGGGTCTGCCTAAAGTAGAGAATCTGATATGAAATCCTTACTTCCTAAAGCTAGCACCCTAAAGAGTGATCCAGAAATTATCTCTGCCACTCCCAGTGGAATTGTGAGAGAAATTAGTGATCTAAAATATGGGGTTGAGATGAAGGTAGAAATAACATTAGTAAACATTTGGAATTACCACCTTGACCTCATGCAGCTTTGTAGCCTAAATTATTGTTACCTTTGAGATCTAAATTTAAATTAAAATGATTGCTGGGGAGACATTCTCGGGTGGGCAATGGGTGGAAGTTGGGGTATTTGATTTTCCTCTTTGATTTCTTCACTCTTATAGTATGCCAGCTCTTCTTGCAACAAAAACACCTTGGACTTGAGCTCGTTCCTTTCATGTAGCACGTCCTGCAGCTCCTGCAGGGTGAACCGGGGGTGGTTGGGGTCCTTGAGATCCATGGCTACCTTCTCTGCCTCGGAGACACACTCTTCTCCGCCCAGCTCCACCACAGGCTCCTCTCTCCATTTTGGTTCCACCCATTGCCCACCCGAGAATGTCTCCCCAGCCCGAGTCTGGGATCAAGCGACTGTTTAGCTTCTTCTCCCGAGATAAGAAGCATCTGGCCAACGAGACCTTCGGCCAGTGGGCCAGCTGCCACTGCGATGACGGTTACACGGAGCAAGGACAGGAGGCCCTGCAGCACCTGTGACCATGACCCACCTCTGTCCTCGGACCTGAACCACCCACCCCCAGGGGCTGCCATGAAACACGGCCACCTCAGGTATCACACCCTCAAAACTGATCCCTCCAACAGACTGTCTGCTTCGAGGGAGCACGTTGAAAAACTGATGCCAAACTCTAAAGAGACGTTTATTTATACCAGGGCTACCACCGTTTCTAATAGATGACTCCGATCCCTTAAGATATATATTTAATAAGACCATGAGCGGAGGCCGACTTTTGCATTAACTTCAGTAACAGGAGCTTCGCCAGATACATCACCTGCCGCTCTAATTGCTGTTTGACTCGCTTTGTATGAAATTCTTTGTGTAGAAATTTTATGATCACGTTTGGCATACTGACATGGGAGGAAGGGAACTGGTAGGTTTTCATTAGTTGCGTTCATGATATTGTCATGATGGTAGCAGAATATATAGGATGCATCGACTAGACAGGGAGGGCCTCCGAAGTCACAGGACACACTGGCCCCACTCAGACACAAAGCAACGGAAAACAGGGACGACAGTCCTCCCACCCAGAAACTGGAGACAAGTTTGCAAGAGCCTGTGGTTCTCTATTGCACCTCGTTACTGATAATGCCTAGAGCATGTAGCAATGTTCAAGGCCAGTGCCTTGGAATCTGCTGTGAGTTATGCAGTACTAACCACACAAAGTTGCTAAGGATGAGACACTGCAAAAAATAAATAAATAAATAAATAAAATAAAATGATTGCTGACTGATAATTTCCAGAAATACTTGCAGAGGCAAATGTAGATCTTAAAGGCACTCGTTTTCATCTTAAATCTCAAATGTTATTTGCAATTAAAACTAAGTACAGAAAGAAACAAAGTACCAAGAGGAAGAACTATCAGCAAAAGCCCCCAAAGCTATAGAATCTGTAATTTTCAGATTCAGAACATAAAATACTCACTATGTTTAAAGAAATAAAAGACAAGCTTAAATGTACATGCATGGAACATGAAACAGTAAAAAATTATCAGATTTGATAATGAGTCAAGTAGAACTGCTAGAAATAAAACAATAATGTTAAAAGTAAAAATCCAATGGAAAAAGGGACCATTATAATAGAACTGAAACCAAAAATGTAAACTATAAAGTAATTGTAAACTAACAAATCATGCATAATTTAGCAGAGATCAAGGAATGGGAAACATGAAAAGAAGTTGGGAGACATGAAGGCTAGAGTTTGCATGAATGTCTGTAGTGTGTCTAAAAGAAGTTTCAGAGGGAATAAAAGAGAATGGGCTGAAGCAGTGTTTGAAAAAACAATGGCAGAAAAATTTTCAAGAATGATTAAAGACACCACCCTCAAGTCTCAGGAAGCCCCCAAATTCAAAACAGATAAATAAAAATATGCTGTTTAGACAAAACATTCAATACAAGGAGATAAATTTAAAGGTAAGCATGAGGAAAGACTGATTACTTCATCAAGAAAGAGTTAGAAATACATTTAACTTTTTCTTAGCAACAAGAGAAGGCAAAAGACAGTTAAATGATGTGCTAAGAAAAAGTAACCATCCATCTAAAATTGTCTGACCAAAAAAAAAAAAACAAACAACAACTTTACGTATGATAGTACAGTAAACAAACTGGTCAACAAAAGGAACTGAAAGTAAATTTTCACCATCGGACTCTACTAAAAGAAACCCTAAAGGATATACTTATAAGAAAGAAAAGGTGGGAGATTTCAGGAAAAAGTAAAGAGTATAGAAAAGAGATTTGTATAAACATTTCCTGTACAGAACATAATAATATCAATTCCAAGTGAATTAGAGACCTAAATGTAAAATGCAAATCTATAATATTTTCAGAAGTTAATATTCAACAATATTTTCATGATTGCAAGACAAAATTTTTCTTTAAGGCATGATCAGTCAGTTCAGTTCAGTCACTCAGTTGTGTCTGACTCTCTGTGACCCCATGGACGGCAGAATGCCAGGCTTCCCTGTCCATCACCAACTCCCAGAGTTTACTCAAACTCATGTCCATTGAGTTGGTGATGCCATCCAACCATCTCATCCTCTGTCATTCCCCTTCTTCTCCTGCCTTCAACCTTTCCCAGCATCAGAGTCTTTTCCAATGAGTCAGCTCTTTGCATCAGGTGGCCAAAGTATTGGAGTTTCAGCTTCAGCATCAGTCCTTCCAATGAATATTCAGGACTGATCTGCTTTAGGATGGACTGGTTGGATCTCTTTGCAGTCCAAGGGACTCTTAAGAGTCCTCTCCAACACTAGAGTTCAAAAGCATCAATTCTTCAGTGCTCAGCTTTCTTTATAGTACAACTCTCACATCCATACATGACTACTGGAAAAACCATAGCTTTGACTAGATGGAACTTTGCTGGCAAAGTAATGTCTCTACTTTTTAATATGCTGTCTAGGTTGGTCATAACTTTTCTTCCAAGGAGCAAGCGTCTTTTAATTTCATGGCTGCAGAAGGCAGTGATCAAGACCGTCCCCAAGAAAAAGAAATGCAAAAGGCAGAATGGTTGTCTGAGGAGGCCTTACAAATAGCTGAGAAAAGGAGAGAAGCAAAAGGCAAAGGAGAAAAAGGAAAGATATACCCATTTGAATGCAGAGTTCCAAAGAATAGCAAGAAGAGATAAGAAAGCCTTCCTCAGTGATCAATGCAAAGAAATAGAGGAAAATAATAGAATGGGAAAGACTAGAGATCTCTTCAAGAAAATTAAAGATACCAAGGGGACATTTCATAAAAGATGGGCTCAATTAAGGACAGAAATGATATGGTCCTAACAGAAGCAGAAGATATTAAGAAGAGGTGGCAAGAATACACAGAACTGTACAAAAAAGATCTTCACAATCTAGATAACCATGTTTGTGTGATCACTGACCTAGAGCCAGACATCCTCAAAAGTGAAATCAAGTGGACCTTAGGAAACATCACTACGAACAAGGCTAGTGGAGGTGATGGAATTCCAGCTGAGCTATTTCAAATCCTAAAAGATGATGCTGTGAAAGTGCTGCACTCAATATGCCAGTGAATTTGGAAAACTCAGCAGTGGCCACAGGACTGGAAAAGGTCAGTTTTCATTCCAATCCCAAAGAAAGACAACGCCAAAGAATGCTCAAACTACCGCACAATTGCACTCATCTCACATGCTAGCAAAGTAATGCTCAAAATTCTCCAAGCCTGGCTTCAGCAATACGTGAACTGTGAACTTCCAGATGTTCAAGCTGGTTTTAGAAAAGGCAGAGGAACCAGAGATCAAATTGCCAACATCTGCTGGATCAACAGAAAAGCAGGAGAGTTCCAGAGAAACATCTATTTCTGCTTTATTGACAATGCCAAAGCCTTGGATCACAACAAACTGTGGAAAATTCTTCAAGAGATGGGCATACCAGACCACCTGACCTGCCTCTTGAGAAATTTGTATGCAGGTCAGGAAGCAACAGTTAGAACTGGACATGGAACAACAGAATGGTTCCAAATAGGAAAAGGAGTACGTCAAGGTGGTATATTGTCACCCTGCTTATTTAACTTATATGCAGAGTATATCTGCATGTAAGTATAGATGCTGGGCTGGGCTGGATGAAACACAAACTGGAATCAAGATTTCCGGGAGAAATATCAATTATCTCAGTTATGCAGATGACACCATCCATATGGCAGAAAGTGAAGAACTAAAGAGCCTCTTGATGAAAGTGAAAGAGGAGAGTGAAAAAGTTGGCTTAAAACTCAACATTCAGAAAACTAAGATCTTATCATCTGGTCCCATCAGTTCATGGGAATAGATGGGAAAACAGTGGAAACAGTGACAGACTTTAAGGCACGATGCCCACTAACTATAGAGAAAAGTATTATTAAGTTAGATTACAGTAAAATCAAAATTTCTTAAAAAATTTTTTTAAATTGGAGTATAGTGGTCTTACAATGTTGTGTTAGTTTCTGCTGTACAACATGAATCAGATATATATCTACATATGTCCCCTCCCTCTTGAGCCTCCCTCCCATCCCCCTGAACTTCTGTTCATTTAAAGGCATTATAGAGGTGAAACAGCAACCCAAACGGGGAATAAAAGCACAGACTGCATGAGGGCATATAACTGAGGAACACAAATATGTAGAGTAGGTAAGGAACTCCAGTATATTAATAGGAAATGGCAAAAAAAAAAAAAAAAAAAATCCAGTGGAACAAAGGACAGAAGACTGAGATAGGTACTTCACAAAAGAATAAATCCAAATGGTCAATAAACTTAAGAAACAGTGCTCAGTTTCACTAGTAATTAGGGAAATAGACATACACCCCTAAGTTGGTAAATTTAAAATTCCAGCATCAATTTGTCAGGTGTTGGCTAGGACGTGGAGTGGTGGTGACATCTGTGTTTGCTACTAGGAGTCTAAGTCCAAGAACTATGGCAGTCTGGAATTATCTGATAATGTTGAACAGGTACGTGGGCAGCAACACAGGTATTCCAGCCTCAGGTGTATTCCTTGTAGACATCTTGAATATGAACAAAGCAGACAAACCCAGAAAAGTTCGTAGCCATTTTTATTAACCGAAATAGAGGAAATAATTTGCATGTCCATTAACAGTAGACTCGGTATGTACATGGTGATATATTTGAGAACAAAATATTATGTAAAGAAATGCAAAGAAATTAGCTATGGACATCATCATAGATTTTGCAAAAGTAATAATGAGTAAAAGAGAAAAATCATCCTGTATACAGTACGGGTACCGTTGATATAGTCAAAGATTTGTAACACTATAAAGTATATTGTTTAGGAAACCTAAGTGAGAAAAGTATCAGCAGAACCTGATAATTAATATGCAAGTCAGGAGGTCAGTTATTTCTGGCACAGAGACAGAGAAGTTCATCTAAGGAAGGTAGAATAAGAGCTTTTAAATTACTGGCAATATTAAATTTCTTATCTTGCCCATGGTGACATGGTGGTTAAGTGAGAATTTGCTTTTTTAATCTCTTCTAAAAGTTTGTAGAATGTTTTCCTCTATATCTTAGTCAGCTTGGGTTGCTGTAGCAAATACCATAGACCAGGAGGCTTCAATAACATACATTTATTTCTCATAGTTCTGAAGGCTGGAAAGACCACAGTCAGGGTGCCAGAAGTTTGACCTCCTCCTGAGGATTCTCTTCTTAGTCTGCAGACTGCTTCTTGCTGTACCCTTAGGTGGTGGAGGGAGGGAGAGCGGCCCTCTGGTCTCTTCTTACAATACCACTAATCCCCCCTGGGGGCTACACCCTCGTGACCTCATCCAACCCTCTTTACCCCTAAACAGCTCCACCCCTAACACTATCACATTTGGGGTTAGCATTTCAACACATGAGTTTTGTGGGGGCATAAACATTCAGTCCAAAGCAATACCTTTTATAAAGTCTTCGGTATGTATGGTTTTTGTTATTATTATTATCATGCTTTTATTTCCTGGCTGCGCTGGGTCCTTGTAGCTGTGCATGGACTTTCTCTTCGCAGTGTGTGAGCTCTCACTGTGGTGACTTCACTTGTTGCAGAGCACAGACTCTAGGGCTCAATAGTTGCAGCACACGGGCTTAGTTACCCTTCGGCATGTGGGATCTTCCTGGATCAGGGATCGAACCTGCGCCTCCTGTACTGGCAGGCAGATTCTAAAAATATCACACTCTGTGTGACATTTTTTTCACAGTTAAAACCTCTGAATTAAAATTCCTCTTGAAAAGTTGGCCCTTTTAAGAAATTTTAAGTACTTTTAGGAACCATTTCCAGTGTTAACTTCAGGCAGGGACCACATGTTGTTGTTCAATCCCTTAGTCCTGCCCGATTCTTTGCGACCCCGTGGACTGCAGCACGCCAGGCTCCTCTGTCCTTCACTGTCTCCCGGAGCTTGCTCAAACTCATGTCCATTGAGTCAGTGATGCCATCCAGCCATCTCATCCTCTGTTGTCCCCTTCTCCTGCCCTCAATCTTTCCCGGCTTTAGGGTCTTTTCCAATAAGTCAGCTCTCCACATCAGGTGGCCAAAGGATTGGAGCTTCAGCCTCAGTCCTTCCAAAGAATATTCAGGGAAGGACTACATGTAATCTGTTCTTTTATCCCAGCACCTAGCATAAGGTCTGGTAGGTAGTAAGGATCTTACTACTAATTGAAATACTTAGGTACTTACTAAATGAAAGATATAAAAAATATTTTGGTTGAAATTTTACCCTCTTAGTGTAATGAAGGTAAATTCTAGCAACTGACAGTTTTTTGGAAACCAGGTTCGTAGTTACAAAGGTCTCTTATCGTGACTGGATTGTATATGTTTTTTGCTAAGTGGAAAGAATCCTGGTGAAGGTCTCCCTGCTCACGATGAACTTCTACACATGTTGTGCTGATTAGCAGTTTATTTGTGGTAACAAGCTCCTTTCAAACCCCAAACCACTCCATCTCTAGGGAGGTTCTAATAGTGATATTCAGCAATCATTTGCAACTTAGCATGAATTAATGTAACCGGATAATTAACCAGCTGGAAATAGGGACTAGAACGAAAGGAAAGGGACGTTGAACACTCAGAAATGCTTGAGTTACACCATAACCTTTAATTTTATCTGGCTGGGTGACTGTTCCAGCGATGTCTTTTTCGTGGGCAAATAAAAGTCAGGGTCACCAAAGAGCAGGCCAGGCTATTGAAGAAACTCACACATTTTGTGGACACAGACTTTTTATTCATCATAGTGCTTTGCAAAGGGTTATGAACCTAACGTGTATTCTCACTATCTTCCTTTCCACACCCACTTCAGTTTCAGTGGCGAATTTGTGCTCTGAAGGGGCCTGATAAGGATTAGTCTCTTACTTCCTTGCCAAAGTCACCAGCTGAAAAAAATCTTTGTTGTTCTTCTCAGATAGAAAGTGAACTTGTGCTAGTAACAAGGTTGGGACTGAGTTAACCTGACATGGTCTTGGAACTTGGAGTACTCAGGTTTTACTTTGGACCTGTTGTGGGCGTGAGAAAATGTTAAGCTTCTAGAAATACCACAGGAAGGCTTAGGCACTGCTCCAAACTGCTGATGAACTCAAGAGAGTATCCATTAGGAATTTTGTACCATGTGTAATATTAATGAGATCATCTGTAAGTTGTTGCTTTATAAGATGTAAATTTTATTATTGTGCTTTCTTTAATCCTGGGTATCATGGTGAAAAAGTATAACATGTATAGGTGTAATAGATTATATTACAGGTAAAGAATCCACCTGCTATTGCAGGAGAAATATAAGACTTGAGTTTGATCCCTGGGTCAGGAAGATTCCGTGGAGGAGGGCATGGCCACCAACTCCAGTGTTCTTGCCTGAAGAATCCCTTGGACAGAGGAGACTGGCAGGCTACAGTACATAGGGTTGCAAAGGGTTGAATACAACTGAGTGACTAAACACATACATGTAACACTTATGCTATATGATATATACAACACACACATTTATATATACATATACATCCACACATTTATGTATGTCCGAGTGTGTGTGTGACTCTTTGTAAGACAGATGTAGAGATGCAAATGTAGCTGAAGCTGACATCTCTCTGAGCAGGAACAGGAGGGACAGAAAGTCTTTTGCCAGTTGCATTTAGGGGTTTGGGGGCATAGTTTCCTGGAAAAATTTTTTGTTCAGTGACTGTGTGTATCCTCAAATGAGACCTTGTCAGCTTTCTGGGGTTCCCAGGACTAATAACTGTTTCAAATGTTTAATGGCATTTTAAGAGGACCAAGATCCACTTTTCACTAGCAGGCTTCTGTGGGCTTTTAAGATGACATGAAGGAAGACAAGGTCTGGCTTGACTCAGAATCTTAGGGGAACATATTAGTTGTATGCCAGTGGTGGGAATATTATGGAAATGAAAGCAATAAGCATTTGCAACTTAGTTAAAAAAAAAACAAAACTTCAAAATTAGCCTTGGAGCCTATTTGGCATTTCTTGGGGTGGGGCTCTTTAAAATGTGTGGGTGACTGGCCCTCCCCTACTTCTGCAGTCCAGTCCTGAGAGATGTGCTTGTAGTCAGCTGTCCTGGCCTAATAAGGCTGAGGGTGATAAATGTGGATAGTGATTATGCTGAGTGAACTGTGCTGTGCCCCGTAATCCATTCACTTATTGATCTCACAACTCCAAGATCGATGAGGTGCACCAGCTCCATGGGCTGACCCTTAGCTCAAGCGCAGCCCAGTCTGCGGACACTGTGGAACCGGATTTATGGAAGATAACTGGGCACCAGAAACCTGTCATAGACCTTATTCCTATACCAGTAACCTTTATAGTTGTGCACGCGAGTGAAGATTTCAGGGTCTGTGTGCGTGCTGGTCCCAGAAGCAAATGTGCTTACTTGTCTCTTCTATGTGTCCTGACTACCTTGACCTTCTCCATACTTTTACACGTATCAGTTCTATTTAATGTGTCAATTTAATTGATTTAGTGTCTGGGTCTAGGTATTTTATTAACCTAAGTCCTATATAGATGTCTTATATGGTGGCTGTGCAGGGTATTGTTATAAATGAGGTTTACATAAGAAAGGAAAAAAAAAAAAGACACATTTCCCCACTTGACAGTCTTTTCCTAGTTTTGACTCTCTCCTAAATAACAACCCATCTCACATGATGGTAATAGGGGATACAGTGTCTGGAAAAATGGAAAAAAAATCACCTAATTTTTTTTGCGTGTGCCTGAGTGCATGCATGCTCAGTCATGTTTGACTCTTTGCAACCCCATGGACTGTAGCCTGCCAGGCCCCTCTGTCCATGGAATTCTCCAGGCAAGAATACTGGAGTGGGTTGCCATTTCCTACTCCAAGTTTACCACTGGAGGCCTTGTTTTTTACGGAGATGCTTGTTCAGCATTTCTTTTTCTTGTTTCTCTTTGAGAACTCTCAAAACCTAGTTATGATTGACTGTATATCTTGGCTTTGCAATTCTTACTCTTATCTTCTTTATCAATAGCTGAAGTAGACAAAACGATATAAGCCCTACACATCTGCCTAGGGAAAAGTGACAACGCTAAAAAGCAAAGGTTTCAAAGGGAGGATTTAAAAGATAGTGGAATATAGGAAAGATAGTTAATTAAATGCTTAATCTTAGCATAACATCAACCTCAAGGCTCTGGCAAATAAAGGAAAGATGAGACTACTATCCCCAAATTACATGTTAGCTATACAAACAGAAGCGGGGAGTCCCAGGTGGCTCAAAGGTAAGGAATCTGCCTGCTGAGCAGCAAATGCAGGTTTGATCCCTGGGTCGGAAGGTTCTCCAGAGAAGGAAATGGCAACCCACTCCAGTATTCTTGCCTGTGAAATTCCATGGACAGAGGAACCTGGCGAGCTACAGTCCATGGGAAACTAAAGAGTCAGACGTGACTTAATGACTAAACAGTAGCAGCAGCATTTCAAAACAAAATGTGAAAATGCTGGGAAATTGTTCCTTTAGTCATCTCCTTGAAAAAGTTAGTCATTTAAAAAATATGCTAGCAATGCACTGTCGGTTGATCACAGTTTATCCTGAGTTGTGTGACACAACTTGCCTTCTACTATGTGGAGAGATCTTTGTGTCCAGTGCCATTCAGACTGGCAAAGCCAATACAAGTATCTCTGAATCACAGAAAACTAATAGATTGACTTGTATTTTTAACAACCTAAGAAAATATGAACATTCATCTTCTGAAGGAAACTGGTGCTCTTATTATTCATATATGTTTCACCAACTCCCCTATTGCCTCAATCACGAAGCATTGTTTCACCAAGAAGTCCTCAGTATTTAAAGTCCTAGACTTTTGCTAAATATTGCAGTTTGAATATAAATAGCATAGCTTCTAATGATTTCCTTCTGAGATATAGCCTAAGCTCATTGAAAAGTGTAGAGTGGGTCCCCAGGGCTCAGTCACATAATTTGGGTTGACATTTACATATAGGTCTCCAGAAGACCAAATATGCATCTTAATGTCAGAAAGTAAATTGTGTTTTCATTCTTTTTTTTTTTTTTCTTCAAAAACTTTATCTGATGTGACTGGAAGAGTCTAAACTAGGAATCAGGTCTTAATGAGCAAACATTTGGCCTCAAAACCAGAATCTGTTACCAACAACTAATGCTGCTTCCCAGGTGACGCTAGTGGGAAAGAACCCATCTGCCAATGCAGGAGAGGTAAGAGATGCAGGTTCAATCCCTGGGTTGGGAAGATGACTTGATGGATATGAGTTTGAGCAAGCTCCAGGAGTTGATGATAGGCAGGGAAGCCTGGCATGCTGCAGTCCATGGGGTTGCAAAGAGTTGTACACGACTGAGTGACTGAACTGAACTGGGAAGATCCCCTGGAGGAGGCATGGCAACCCACTCCAGTATTCTTGCCTGGAGAATCCGGTGGACAGAGGACCCTGGCGGGCTACAGTCCATGGGCTTACAAAGAGTTGGACACGACTGAAGAGACTTAGCACACATTTATGCAAACCAAACTAAAATCTATGGAATATTTTCTGTGTGCCAAGCAGGGCTCTTTGTTTCTAACATAGGTAGCTTATTTAATCCTCGTGTAACCTTCTGAAGTGAGTGTTCTTGTTTTACAGGTAGAGAAATTGATGGGGAGGGGTTAGAAAATTGTCTGGAGTTCTGGTTCTGATAGGGCTTGATAGGCACTCAATTCCTACTTCTTCCTACTATAAATGAAAAGAGAATGGAGATAAAACCCACAGAATCCATCTCCATGTCAGCTAAGAGAAAAAGGAAAATCCATATAACCCAAATTTTATGTGAGTCCTGTATACCATAACCGGCAAATTAGGCTCAGAAGACAATGGCATGACACTAATGAGAAATCAAGAAGGAAAGTGTGAACCAAGGGTTTTACATTCCACCAAGCTGTCCTTTAAATAAAGGACTATAGACAGTTTTAACAAAAAAGAACTAAAAAAACATGCCTATGAATTCTTTATGAGAAATATACTAATGTGTTAGCTTCAGTCATCAGATTATTAGTGAAATTTCATCCAAAAGCTTTAAATATATTGAACTGTAAGCTGTAATTTAGCAGAGGAGGTTAATTACTGAAAGAAAGCAGGGAGTCATAATTAGACTAGGTAAGTCAAACCAAGAAAGTATTAAGCAAGACAAAGTATGTTACTTTATAATGGTTAAATTCACATTAAGAATATTTGCTTTGTGAACTATAATATTCTTCATATAATATACCGTAACTTTCATAGTTTCCATAAAGAAAGAAAAATTATAGACTAAGAGCAACTGCTTTTCAAGCAAGCATAAATATTTATAAAAATTAACTTGCAATGAAAATGCCAGCAAATTTCAGAAAGCAGATATTTTATTGGCCATAATGTCTGATCAATATGCCAGGAAATTTGGAAAACTCAGCAGTGGCCACAGGACTGGAAAAGGTCAGTTTTCATTCCAATCCCAAAGAAAGGCAATGCCAAAGAATGCTCAAACTACCACACAATTGCACTCATCTCATGCACTAGCAAAGTAATGCTCAAAATTCTCCAAGCCAGGCTTCAGCAATATGTGAACTGTGAACTTCCAGATGTTCAAGCTGGTTTTAGAAAAGGCAGAGGAACCAGAGATCAAATTACCAACATCCGCTGGATCATGGAAAAAGCAAGAGAGTTCCAGAAAAACATCTATTTCTGCTTTATTGACTATGCCAAAGCCTTTGACTGTGTGGATCACAATGGACTGTGGAAAATTCTTCAAGAGATGGGAATACCAGACCACCTGACCTGCCTCTTGAAAAACCTATACGCAGGTCAGGAGGCAACATTAGAACTGGACATGGAACAACAGACTGGTTCCAAATAGGAAAAGGAGTACGTCAAGGCTGTATACTGTCACCCTGCTTATTTAACTTATATGCAGAGTACATCATGAGAAACACTGGGCTGGAAGAAGCACAGGCTGCAATCAAGATTGCTTGGAGAAATATCAATGACCTCAGATATGCAGATGACACCACCCTTATGGCAGAAAGTGAAGAGGAACTCAAAAGCCTCTTGATGAAAGTGAAAGAGGAGAGTGAAAAAGTTGGCTTAAAGCTCAACATTCAGAAAACGAAGATCATGGCATCTGGTCCCATCACTTCCTGGGAAATAGATGGGGAAGCAGTAGAAACAGTGTCAGACTTTATTTTTCTGGGTTCCAAAATCACTGCAGATGGTGAGTGCAGCCATGAAATTAAAAGACGCTTACTCCTTGGAAGGAAAGTTATGACCAACCTAGATAGCATATTGAAAAGCAGGGACATTACTTTGCCAACAGAGGTCTGTCTAGTCAAGGCTATGGTTTTTCCTATGGTCATGTATGGATGTGAGAGTTGGACTGTGAAGAAAGCTGAGCACTGAAGAATTGCTGCTTTTGAACTGTGGTGTTGGAGAAGACTCTTGGGAGTCCCTTGGACTACAAGGAGATCCAACCAGTCCATTCTAAAGGAGATCAGCCCTGGGATTTCTTTGGAAGGAATGATGCTAAAGCTGAAACTCCAGTATTTTGGCCACCTCATGCGAAGAGTTGACTCATTGGAAAAGACTCTGATGCTGGGAGGGATTGGGGGCAGGAGGAGAAGGGGATGACAGAGAATGAGATGGCTGGATGGTATCACTGACTTGATGGACGTGAGTCTGGGTGAACTCCGGGAGTTGGTGATGGACAGGGAGGCCTGGCGTGCTGCGATTCATGGGGTCGCAAAGAGTCGGACACAACTGAGCGACTGAACTTAACTGAACTGAATGTCTGATCACTAAATAGTACCTGCTGCTGCTGCTGCTGCTAAGTCGCTTCAGTTGTGTCCGACTCTGTGTGACCCCATAGATGGCAGCCCACCAGGCTCCCCTGTCCCTGGGATTCTCCAGGCAAGAACACTGGAGTGGGTTGCCATTTCCTTCTCCAATGCATGAAAGTGAAAAGTGAAAGGGAAGTCATTCAGGCGTGTCTGACTCTTAGCAACCCCATGGACTGCAGCCTTCCAGGCTCCTCTGTCCATGGGATTTTCCAGGCAAGAGTACTGGAGTGGGGTGCCATTGCCTTCTCCAAAGTAGTACCTAGTGACTGTCATATAAAATAAGTAGAAGCCTTAACACCATGCAAAATTTTTTATAATTTTAACATTTTCTTTAAAATGAATCTTAAATTGTGGAAAAACTGCAAGGATAAGAAAACATAAAATAATTTATTTACTCTTTACCCAGATTCATCTGTGACTAAAAATTATCCCATTTTTTCTATTATTTATCATTTGCATTTGCTGTCTGTGTACATGCGCATGTATGTACATACTACTTTTTTTAACCAGATGAAAGTAAGTTACCCACACCAAGCTCTTTGTCTTTAAGTTACCATTAAATATATCACTGAGTGTTTTCGAAAAATAAGAGTGTTCTCTGACATATCCAGAGTACAGTTATCAGCTTTAGTCAATATAATATTGACACAATGCTTTTATCTAATCTACCATCCATATTTCAGTTTTGTGAATGACCTAATATTATCCTTCATAGCACGTTTTCCCTCCAGTGCAGGATTCATTCTGGGACCTGATGTTGCTTTGTATGCCATTCATCTTTCGTCTCCTTTTATCTCAAACCTTTTCACTGGCTTTCTTTGTCTTTTATGACATCGCTACATTTGATGCATAGAATCTCTTTCCCTACTTTGTTTTTAACTTAATGATCTTTCTATTGGCTTACCTGATGCTTCCTTATGGTTAGATTCAGGCTGTACGTTCCAGGACAGAATAACTCGTGAGTGATATGGTACCCTTCTAGAGTATCACATCTGGATGTGCACTGTGTCCACTCGACCCTCATGAGTGATGCTGATTTTGATCATATGATTAAGGTCTACAATTTTTTCACTGTTTACTCTTTTCCCCTCCACTGTAGATAAAAACCAATCTGTGGGAAGATGCTTTAAAACCATATGTGTGTGTGGGGGTGCACTCAGTCATGTCTGACTCTGCAACCCAATGGACTGCAGCCCACTAGGCTCCTCTGCCCATGGGATTTCCCAGGCAAGAATACTGGAGTGGGTTGCCATTTCCTCCTCCGGGGATCTTCCTGACCCAGGGATCGAACCTGCATCTCCTGCACTGCAGGCAGCTTCTTTATTGCTGAGCTACCAGAAAAGTTCTTAAATATATCTCTATCTATCTATCTATATCTATCTTACTTCTCATCAGACTTATCCACTTCATTTAGCATAAATCAGTGAATCTACTTAATACCAATCTTTGATGGTAATAAAATAATGATTTTCCACTTTCAGTATTCCCTTCACATTTACCAGTCAGTACTTGGCAAGTAAGCAAGGCTTTCTCTTCTTTCCTATTCATTTATTGATCATCATAATGAACTGAAGGATGCCTGTTTTTAAAAAAGTCTTTAATTATTGCGCATTAATTGGGTGCTCAGATTGTTTCATTTTGGCCAGTAGGAATTCCTTTAGACTGTTCTTGTCTGTCTGAGACATGCTTTCAGGCATCTTCTTTTTTATTTTTTCTCAACTTCACTCTCTGGTGGTATATGTCCCAGGCTCATTTTGTTTATCACTGGAATTAGCCATTGTCCCAAGGATTTCTGGTTTCCTTCATTGGAGTCCCATATTTCTGCTATGGGTAGATTCATTCTAACAGAGTATCTTTGTTTCTTAGGCCTGTCTGTATACAGTGCTAGTGAAAATTTAGGAAGAAATAAAGTAATTCCGTATAATCCTGTGGTCAAAAATAACCTAAAAGTCCATTTACTTCAACTTCAAGACAAAAATCAAACAAAATCCCTAGCTAAGAAAAGTATATGTCAAAACTTTTGGGACCCAAAGTATTACTTGAAATAAAATTTCTAGCCTTACACAATTTCATTAGTAATAAAAGGATGAAAATAAGTGGACTAACTATTCACATTAAACATAATAAATAATAATCACAGAAAAGACCTAAGGAAAGTGAAAGAAAAAGAAAACAAAACAAAAAGTAGGTCTCTTTGAAATATATGCACAAACAATAAAATGTTAGAAATTATGGCAAGTTGATAATTTAGAAAATATATATGAAAAAATTGTTCTTGATGAATCTGAAGATTCCTTTAGCACTGATCATATATGTTACTGATTTGTTTTCTCTTTTTCCTAAAAAAATATGTTGATATGTCTAATTGTGGCATGACTTTAAGGAGAGTTTTGACTCTCAATTTTTAACTTAAAAGGTTAATGCTAATTTATCTTTTTAATGAATTTATAATATTGATTTGGATCATTTTTTAAAAAATATTTTAGCTGTCTTAATTCAAAAACAATAGGTATAAAACTATGATTTGATTTACAAATTTCTGAAAATCATCCATAATATAAACTTGGTCATGTTGATATGAGAGTTGTTTGATTTAGGCCTTCTGGGATTGTATCTATTTTCAGGCATAAAGAAGGTACAGCTTATGAGTGTAGTATGTCTTCTGAAGAGATTAATAGTTGCACAGTTATTTCATAGGTAATATGACTTGATTATCTATCTATCTATTCTAACAACCACAGTTCTCCTGGTTTTAGGTGTGATGTAGGGATTATGTAAGACTTAAAGGTTAAGTCTTCATAATCTGTATACTTGTATAACTCATTACCATTGGTGCCCTATAGTTTTCACGGTAAGGGAGGAGTTATTTACAACTTTCTACAATCTCCCCAAAGAGGGGTTTTTTTCTGTTATATATAGCTCAGATGGTAAATCATCTGTCTACAATGCGGGAGACCCGGGTTCAATCCCTGGGTTGGGAAGATCCCCTGGAGAAGGAAATGGCAATCCACTCCAGCACTGTTGCCTGGAAAATCCCGTGGACAGAGGAGCCTGGTAGGCTACAGTCCGTGGGGTCACAAAGTGAACCACAAAGTGGTTCAGACACGACTGAGCCACTTCACTAATAAGGGTAGTGAAATTCAATTTAGAATAATGGCTAGCAGAATTGTTTAAATGGTCTCTACTTCCAGTGTGTCTGTTGTGCTGGTATGGTCAGCTTTGTTGTTAACATTAATGAAATAATATAGAGGATTAAAGAACATTAAAAAGACAGTTATCAGTGTGTGATCATGAGAGTATAATAATTCTTTTACAGTAGGTGATGTTGCATCTTGAGAGCCCAATTGGAGATATATACTATTTTCACTGTAATTCAACTTTGACAACGTTATGTAAAATTTTACTAATATCTCATTTATTGAGAAAGACATAGTAGCTTTGATGTTGGCTTGAAACCAGTAGTAGAGGGTTCGGTTCACTCCTTTCTTAGCTTTTTAAAATTAACATATATAGATTCTTCAAATGTGTGATATGGTGGAGGACATCCATTTCGTCACTCAAGATTTGCAGTAGTTAAATCTACTGTTAAGACTTCCCGTTTTGATGCAAATGCTTCTCAGATAATGAAGATTATTAATATTACTGCCGTTAGTGAGATGAATGAGCCTATTGATGAAATAGTATTTCATATTGTGTATGCAACTGAATAGTTGGAATATCATCATGGCATTCCAGATAGACTCAGAAAGTGCTGTGGGAAGAAGGTTATGTTTACACCTGCAAATATAAGAATTTTTGCTCATGCAGAACAAAGAGTATAACCTGAGACTAGTGGAAATCAGTTTACAAAATCTCCTATATTGGCGAATACGACTGCTGCTGAAAGTACATGGTGGAAACGTGTTACTGTGTTTGTATGTATCATGAAGGACAATACGTGAAGATGAATTAGCCAGGATAATTCCTGTTAATCCTCCTAGTGTAAAAAGGAAAATGAAACCCAGGGCTCATATTATGGCCAGAAATCATTTGATACTGCCTCTGTGAAGTGTTACTAGTCAACTAAATGCTTTTACCCCTGTTGCAATAGCAATAATTATAGTGGCTGTTGTAAAGTATGCTCATGCATCAACATCTATGCCTACTGTAAACGTGATGAGCACTTATGATGAAACCTAAAAATCCAATTGATACTAGAACTCCTACTATACCCATGTGCCCAAAAGGCTTTTGGGTAAACAATGAAAATAAAAAATTGCAGTTGTTAGCTCCTTTTATGTAAAATGAATCTTACCATGATCTGCACATGTAATTTTACATTATTGCAACCAAAGATACATACAATACTTACAAATTTCCTATAGGGATCTTTGTGTTAGATTCATGCTTATTTGCTGTTTAATGCTGGTGCTAAAGAATAGAGAGAGATCTGCCAGTTAAAACCTACGTTAGACATGGAAATGCTAGAATAAATCTTTTCTGACCCAAGGATCATCATGTAGCATCAAGATGTGTTCCTTTGAAGAGGATACTTGATTGCAAGCAAGCTCCTCTACTGTCTTATTGAAAGTCTGGATGATCTATCATGATAGATGCTGGTTTTGTGGGGCCTTATGTAATTCTGGCAGGGATCCAGTTAAGAAAATAGAATATAAAATTATGTAAACCAATTTGGGGATGAGAATAGTTATATACTTAGAATGAGAAAAGAAATCATGATAACTTACTAAAGTCTTAGCAATTATAGTCTATTTTCATATTACTTCAAGCCGTTTTCCATTCATGCTTACTTATTTTGTAATTTTAACCTGGCTTCCTTCTCACACCTAGAATACTGAAGACCTTCCAAGAATTGCAAATACTTGCAAGGCCCTTGTCAAGTGTGGGAATGGAAGGTAAACTTCACTAGCTTTGCAGTAAATCTTCAAAGCTGGTTGGATGTCATCACCGAGTCCACGGACATGAGTTTGAGTAAACTCCGGAAGGTGGTGATGGACAGGGAGGCCTGGCATGCTGCAGTCCATGGGGTCGCAAAGAGTCGGACATGACTGAGCAACTGAACTGAACTGAAATCTTCCTCTGCTCAGACATATGAAAAAATGTCTAGTGCATGCCAGGCATTGTTGTTGGTGTGAGAACGCAGTTTGCAAGAAAGGCCCTGTTTTTATAGAGTTTAGTGGTAGGATGGGATGGGAAAAGTCAGTATATCAAACAAGTAAATGTATCACCCAGTGATAGGTATGGAGCAGAAGCTTAGGGAGAAGAAAAGGGAGAGTTCTTATATATAGTGGGTCAGGGGAGATCTCTGAAAGGATTACATTGAAGTTAAGATCAGAAGCAAGTGAGGGAGTCAGTTGTTTACACATGTGGGAATATCATTTCCTGAGAAAAGCAGGAAGTAAATGGCTCTGGCCTGGGAGGGGGCACGCCTTACCCATATGGCTGGAGTAGAGTGAGTGAGAAGTAGAGGGGAAATCGTACAGAATCTTGCAGAGCAGCAGTCCCCAACCTGTTTGGCATCAGAGACCAGTTTCCAGGAAGACAGTTTTCCCACAGACCGGGGAAGTGGGGATGGTTTCAACATGACATTTACTGTGCGCTTTATTTCTATTATTATTACTCTAGCTCCACCTCAGACCATCAGGCATTAGATCCTGGGGGTTGAGTAAAGCTTTCAGTTTTGATGCTGGGTGAAATGGGACCAGCCAGGTGAAAAGTAGAGCCAACAAGATCTGACGGATTAGGTCATGGGAGAAATAGAGGTATCAATGACGGAAGCAGTGTCTTTTGGCTTGAGCAGCTACAAGTTTCACTTTCTAAGAGGAGGAAGTCCTCAGGGGCAGGGAGACGGGTGTCACAGAGGCCATGGGAGGCTGTGCTGCTGGCGAATAGCGGGAGTTCAGGTTTGAGTCCGAGGGCTAGGTGCCTGCTGAACGTCCCAAAGGAGATATTGGTACTACTGAATGACATGGTACTTGAAGTTCATAGGAAATTTCTGGGCTGCAAACGCAAAATTTTTTGTTAGTGTATATAGAGAGTCTCTGCAGCCATGGATTTAGTAGATGGCCTAAGGAATGATTTTATAATGGGAAGAGACCTGAGGGTGACACCTGGGGCACTCAAAATGTTATGATTTGAGATGAGGAAAGCCAGCAGAGCTTGAATAAGAGCTGAGAGAGTAGGTATCATAAAAGCCATACAAAATGCTTCAAGAAGGAGGAAATAAATTTTGTCAAATTCTGCAGACAGGTGGAGTGACATGATTGGGGTTGGCCAAAAAGTTCATTTGGGTTTTTGTGTAAGATGGTATGGAAAAACCTGAACCCACATTTTGGCCAACTCCATAGGATTATCATAAATGCTTGTAATGCATTTGTAGAGATTAGCAACTTATCTGGTCTCTAGACCCTTGGTATCTTGAAATTCCTGCCACATTGTTGATACTAAAGTGTCCTGAAAGTCAGAAGTAGTTTAGAGAAAGTAGTCAGCCGTGCACAAGGTGGTAACAAGACAGGAACAGGCAGAGCATGATTTTGGGACCTTGGAGGATTTTACAGCATTGAACTCTGTGGCTAAAAGTCCAAGAGTTTGCTGAAAATGCAGAAACCTGGGACAGTATTACGTCTAGGCTTCACTTCTTTTTTGGCCTCTCCTGGGTTTCTGGAAATCTTGTATGCAGTTGTTAGCAAGCAAAGACAAGGAAATAACCTTAGTAGCCTTTCTCTTTTTTTTGTTTTTCTCCTTTTGTTTTTAGCTGAGAATGACTGTAAATATTGAGACAGGTAATGCTTTTTAAGTGGAAATTTCTAACAAAAGCACTTAGACACAGAACTTCTTCCAGCAAAAATGTAAAGCCTTCTTTAAAAATTTTTTAAATATATTATTGTTCTAGAATGAATAAGTATAACTGTGACTAAGCAAATGTTTAAAAGACTCTAACCTTTATTTTCAAAATGGATTCCAACTCATCAACTTCAATACAGTCAAGAAATTAAACCAATTATTTTGGTTTTCATTATAATCTTATATTCAAGCTGAAGTTTAATTTCTTCTGGAAATTGAAAGCATACCTTGAATTGGAGAATATGCATACCATGACAGCATGCTTAGAGTGTAGATAATACATGTTAAAGCCCACACATCCCTGAGGCTAAAATATTAGAGAAAAATTGGAGTGCCACTTTTATTTTTTTATTTTGTATTGAGTTATAGCCGATTAACAATGTTGTGACAGTTTCAGGTGAACAGCAAAGGGACTCAGCCATTCATGTACATGCATCCATTCTTCCCCAAACCCCCCTCCATCCGGGGGCCACATGACATTGAGCAGAGAGTTCCATGTGGGGTGCAACTTTTAAATTGTATTTGAATCCCGTATCAGAGACTCAACTGCCACATCACTTCTTTGGTAAATATAATAAATTATTTTGAAGGTTTCTAATTCCAAACTCGGAGAAGGCAATGGCACCCTACTCCAGTACTCTTGCCTGGAACTTAAGGGATTTCAAACTACTGAAGATAAAAAAACTATACATGAACATCGGAGAAATTTATGTCTTCTTGATTGGAAGTTTTCCTTAACTGGTGCTTCCAGAAAAACACTTCTAGAATAAAACAATAATGTGTTTATTGATCATTTAAAAATTTTAGATAATCTTTTAGATTGTCTTGGTTTCATTATTAAGGTAAAGTTGCATTTTTTCACAATGCAAAGTCAAGTATACTTTTAATTTATGAAGACTTTTACATAAAAACCAAAACTTGTGGCCATTCTCTTATTTTTAATTTAGTTATTCATTGACTCATGTGTTGATTCATTCACACAAATTCTTCTTTTTAGTTGAAGTACAGTTGACTTGCGATGTTGTGTTAGTTTCTGGTGTACTGCAAAGTGATTCAGTTACATAGATAGATGATTGTTGTTCAGTCACTGAGTCATGTCCAACTCTTTTGCAATCCTATGGACTGTAGCCCACCTGACTCTTCTGCTCATGGGATTTCCCAGGCAAGAATATTAGAGTGAGTTGCCATTTTCTTCTCTAGGAGATCTTCCCCACCCAGGGATGGAATCCACATCTCCTGCTTAGCCAGCAAATTCTTTACCACTGAGCCACCTGGGAAGTCCAGGTAGATAATGGATATGCTCTTTTCTTTTTTTTTTTTCAGATTCGTTGCCATTATGGTTTATTACAAGATAGCAAATTTAGTTCCCTGTGCTATACGGTAGCACCTTGCTGTTTCTCTATTTTATATATAGTAGTTTGCATCTACTAATCCCAAACTTCTCCCCCTCTACTTCCCCTTTGGTAACCATCAGTTTGTTTTCTAGGTCTGTGAGTCTGTTTCTGGTTTCATGTAACAAATTCTTATTGAGTGACTGACTGCCATGTGCTAAGCACAGTACTATTAATGGGGGAAACATTACTGAACTGAGCTCTCAAAAATCCCTACCTTTGTAGAGTATTCACTGCAGAATATAGAGACAAACCATAAATAGCAAACCTATTAAATAATTTTTTTTTTATAGTAAGAGATGATAAATGTTTGGGGAAAATTATAGCATGGTAAGGGAGATTGGGAATACTGTGGACAGGTTGAAAATTTTCATTGTTGTCAAGTTAGATCTTATTAAAAGGTGACATTTGAGCACCTCTATCTGGAGGAGAAGTGTCCCAGATAGAAAAAATAGAAAAAGGGAGATGTTATTGCTGTGAAAATATCTTGACTATCTATTCTTGATCAGTAAGAAAAATATCAATGTGGAACATGTCAGTAAATGTTATATAAATTGTCCTTTACGGCTGAAGTTCCCTAATGGTCGTAGCACATTTAGTAAATTTCTCTCTCCTGGAAAGATGATAGCAGTAAAAAAAAATAATGATGATAAATCCTTGTCCTCAAGCAGATCTGACAGCATCTGAAAAATCTGACTTTAAAATTTATTGAAACACATGGAGTTATAAACTGTGTTTATAGAGTTTCGATGAGAAATCTATATGTAAAATCTGTGCCCGATTAGTGCTTAAAGTTGTGGCTGAGGAATGGCCTGACCCCTGAATCCTCCTCAAAGGAGGTAACAGTTCCACTAGGCAACCGTCTTCACAGTTATTACTACCATAGGATGGGTCATAAGAATGGCCTGGAACGTACGTTCTTCGAAGCACACTGCCTAGTAAAGGCAAAAACTCCTCAAGGTTCTACCTCACAAACTGGTGGAGGGTCTGGTTTGGATTGTAGATGTGAAAAAATATCCAGGTCACAAATAGAGAGCTGAAACCATGAAAGGCATGCTATAGAGAGAAGTGTTTTGCCAAACAAAATATATGGTGTTGGGTAAGAAAAAATAAGGGCATCAGAAGAGTCCTTTGAACAGAGGTATCCTGACATTTGGTGTTTAGTGACTCAGTGTGTCTGCTTCTTTGTAACCCCATGGACCACAGCACACCAGGCTTCCCTGTCCTTCACCATCTCCCAGAGTGTGCTCAAGCTCTTGTCCATTGAGCTGGTGAGGCCATCCTAACATATATGCTTTTTGCCTATTAAAAAAAAACCTTGAAAATTAAAAATTAAGTCTAGTCTCAAGTATTTTAACTCAACCAGACACTCAGCAGTGCTCAAAATATTTCTTTTTCCTGATCAACTCTTTCATTTGTGTGTGTGTGTGAGTGTATGTGTGAGAGAGAGAAGTTTAGCTCCTTAGTTACCAAATGTGTAGGAAGTTAGCTCAGTTCAGTTCAGTTCAGTCCCTAGTCGTGTCTGACTCTTTGCTACCCCATGAACCACAGCATGCCAGGCCTCCCTGTCCATCACCAACTCCCAGAGTTTACCCAAACTCAGTGGAAGTTAAGCCTATCTTAAGTAGGATTTAGCTTTCTATAGAATTTCCATTGAGAAGTTGCCAAGCCATCTATTTGTATGTTGGAGACATCAACACCTCCCAGTAAATGTCCTGTTATTATTACTTTCACTGGAAAAAAGCTCTCAAGTTTCATTTCAGTATTCCAAGGCACATAGATGCCTACATTTTTGTAGGAAAAATTAGAAGAGGATCTCTTTTTCTTATGACAGAGGAGTAGCTTCCTCAATACCATGGTGTGTGGAGCTCAAAGTCTTCACACACATGGTATGAGGTACAAAAGTTCCCCTAAGGAGCCAAGAAACTTCATGGGAAGAAAAGGACTAAGACGTGATGCTTGTGTGTGTGTGTGTGTGTGTGTGTGTGTGTAGAAAGACTGAATATTTGAATATTCTGAACAGAGTAAAGCCTCAGAGATGAGCAGATGGGAAAGGACACTGAGCAAATTTACTAATACCTAAAGAGAAACTTGGAGAAGGCAATGGCACCCCACTCCAGTACTCTTGCCTGGAAAATCCCATGGATGGAGGAGCCTGGTAGGCTGCAGTCCATGGGGTCACACAGAGTCGGACACGACTGAAGCGACTTAGCAGCAGCAGCAGCAAAGAGAAACAAACCATGGGAGTCTGTGAGGAAGATAAGGGCTTAACTTATCCCCAGAAAGGGCTGCAGTGGGCCTGGTGTGACACTGATGGAGAAACACTCACCCTCTCAGCCTTGGAAGCTTGGTCTAGGCCTCTGCATGTGTTCCACCTGTGGATCATCAGGCAGGCTCTCGGGAAGCACATTGGCAGCCCTTCGTGGCTGTAACATGCCTGCTGGGCACTAAGGAGATGCTGTACCTCGTAGGAATCTACCTTGACATCCAGCTAACACAGCCCTGATGCTGGGAAAGATTGAGGGCAGGAGGAGAAGGGGACAACAGAGCATGAGATGGTTGGATGGCATCACATCCATCAACTCGATGGATGTGAGTTTGAGCAAGCTCTGGGAGATGGTGGAGGACAGGGAAGCCTGGTATGCTGCAGTCCATGGGGTCACACAGAGTTGAACACGACTGAGCAACTGAACAACCAAGCAGCCCAGGTTGCTGCTGGAATAGTTCATGTTCAGAACGTAGAACAGAAAATGTGGTTCATTGCGAATTGTGGTTGTTCACAGAGGCCAGGAGTGAGCTCCTGGAGGGTGTGATTTCAAAGTGGGCTCCTGAGTTTGTCTGTTGTGGTTTGTATTGGTTAGTGCAGGCACAGTAGCTGCTGCGTGGCCACTCTCAAAATAAACCCCTCTTCTGCAAATTTCAGTGTTCTTTATTATTTTGAAATATCCTCATTTACAAAAGTTTATGTGGATTGAAATCCATTTGCATTGCTATAAAAATTCAAGATTACATTACCAAGTGACAGAAAATGATGTGCATTTAGATTTTTTAGATATAATTCAACTTGCTATATTTTTTAAAGCTTATTTATTTTTAACTGGAGGGAATCAGCCATAGGTGATGTGTCCCCTCCTTCTTGAATCTCCTTCACACCTCCCACCGCATCCCATTCTCCTAGGTTGTCACAGAGCACTGGGCAGTTTTTAGGCAACTATAAAAATGGATAAATGGTTAAAAAATTTTTTATCTCCATATGAATAAAGATATTTTTTGATGTGACTCTGAAGGACTTTAAAAAAATATCATCATTAAAATCATGATAAGGAATTGCCAATAGCCCAACTGAGCGACTTCACTTTCACTTTTCACTTTCCTGCATTGGAGAAGGAAATGGAAGGAACCCACTCCAGTGTTCTTGCCTGGAGAATCCCAGGGACGGGGGAGCCTGGTGGGCTGCCGTCTATGGAGTTGCACAGAGTCGGACACGACTGAAACGACTTAGCAGCAGCAGCAGCTCAATCATAAAGTATCTATTTTCATGAACGAAAGCTCAAGTTTCTCATCAAGAAATGGGAGTTCTTTATTTAGAAGTTTTATATAAACTTAATTAATAGTCTTTATATCACTTTCATTCTATTTTTTATATTGTTACACTGTATTAAGAATGTGACTTCTTTTTTTTTTTTTTTTTATGAAGCCCTATATAGACACTCTCAAACCATTCCAGTTCATCCCAATGTGTGAAATGAATATGATCACTTTTATGTGGAGTATAACCTGAAAATGGTTGGGAAGCACTGCAGTGGTCTCCAGTGAGTGTCGATGAGCAAGGCAGAGTTTAAAATTAGTTTCACTACTTCTGTGTCTAGATCTGTAGACAGTAAACCACCTTAGAGCGGATTTGTGCTATCCTGGGTAGAATCAATTGCATTATCCCATTTAAAAATAATTTTAAAGTAAGTACTCATTGCTTTAGGGGAAATGCATAAGAGTATCTTTTTGTGGTTTGTCAAACACTGCTTTCCTCTGTTTTCCTTGGTATATAGAAATGGGTGTGAGGAAGAAGTTGATATATTCCCACAAAGGATGAGGATCCTCTGGGAAAGAAAATGATCAAGACACCAATTGGTTTTCTTTTGAGATTCACTGTTGTCATAATAAACTTCTGTGATAGATTAAGATGGCTCTAGCTAAGGCCCCCACTGACCTTGAAGAGGAACTCATCTTTTAAGAAATGGAAATCCTAATTGATGATTTCAATTTATGACTGCCTATGTCATGAAAGGAAGAGTAATTTAGCTTTTTTCACAAGCAAAATATCTCCTCCCTATCCAGATGCTCTGACCTGGAGACCAGTATTTGAGAATAATGAATATATTTTATGGATATAAATTAAATATGGATTCTTACTTAGGAGTTGAATACCTGGGAGTCCAAGTAGAATACTTCCTTAAGTGATTGTAATAGTAAAAGGAGCGTGGTCATTGTTCTTCAAAGTAAAATAAAACAAAAATTCACATACCAGGTTCAGAGAAATCATCTCCAAAAGTTTGTGAGATTAGTTTTCAGTGCCAACGATGGCAGCCTAAAGCAGAGCCTGACGTTGATAGATCAGACTGTTCACTTGTGTTTATCTGGCATTTGGAAATGGATAATTTCTTTGTTCTAGGCAAGTTTCTTTGGTTCTCAGAACATTTAACTTATATGCAGAGTACATCATGAAAAATGCTGGGCTGGAAGAAGCACAAGCTGGAATCAAGATTGATAGGAGAAATATCAATCACCTCAGATATGCACTTGATACCACCCTTATGGCAGAAAGTGAAGAGGAACTAAAAAGCCTCTTGATGAAAGTGAAAGTGGAGAGTGAAAAAGTTGGCTTAAAACTTAACATTCAGAAAATGAAGATCATGGCATCCGGTCCCATCACTTAATGGGAAATAGATGGGGAAACAGTGGAAACAGTGTCAGACTTTATTTTTTGGGGCTCCAAAATCACTGCAGATGGTGACTGCAGCCTTGAAATTAAAAGATGCTTACTCCTTGGAAGGAAAGTTATGACCAACCTAGACAGCATATTGAAAAGCAGAGATATTACTTTGCCAACAAAGGTCCATCTAATCAAGGCTATGGTTTTTCCAGAGCTCACGTATGGATGTGAGAGTTGGACTGTGAAGAAAGCTGAGCACCGAAGAATGATGCTTTGAACTGTGGTGTTGGAGAAGACTCTTGAGAGTCCCTTGGACTGCAAGGAGATCCAGTCCATCCTAAAGGAGATCAGTCCTGGGTGTTCATTGGAAGGACTGATGCTGAAGCTGAAACTCCAATACTTTGGCCACCTCATGTGAAGAGTTGGATCATTGGAAAAGACCCTGATGCTGGGAGGGATTGGGGGCAGGAGGAGAAGGGGACAACAGAGGATGAGATGGCTGGATGGCATCACCGACTTGATGGACGTGAATTTGAGTGAACTCTGGGAGTTGGTGATGGACAGGGAGGCCTGGTGTGCTGTGATTCATGGGGTCACAAAGAGTCGGACACGATTGAGTGACTGAACTGAACTAAAGGGAAGGAGAAAAAAGAGAGGGTGAAAAGGTTGGATAGGGAAGGGGTGGGTGGGTGGGGAAAGAGACAGACAAACAGACCTTGGTGTTGGATAGCCATGTTGGCCAGGCATGGGCTTGAGTAATGAGTTAAAATATTATGTATAGGAATGCAAGGGCAGAAATCCCTTGCATTCCTATACACTAATAATGAGAAAACAGAAAGAGAAATTAAGGAAACAATTCCATTCACCATTGTAACGGAAAGAATAAAATACTTAGGAATATATCTACCTAAAGAAACTAAAGACCTATATATAGAAAACTATAAAACACTGGTGAAAGAAATCAGAGAGGACACTAATAGATGGAGAAATATACCATGTTCATGGATTGGAAGAATCAATATAGTGAAAATGAGTATACTACCCAAAGCAATTTATAGATTCAATGCAATCCCTATCAAGCTACCAACAGTATTCTTCACAGAGCTAGAACAAATAATTTCACAATTTGTATGGAAATACAAAAAACCTTGAATAGCCAAAGCGATCTTGAGAAAGAAGAATGGAACTGGAGGAATCAACCTACCTGACTTCAGGCTCTACTACAAAGCCACAGTTATCAAGACAGTATGGTACTGGCCCAAAGACAGAAATATAGATCAGTGGAACAAAATAGAAAGCCCAGAGATAAATCCACGCACATATGGACACCTTATCTTTGACAAAGGAGGCAAGAATATACAATGGATTAAAGATAATCTCTTTAACAAGTGGTGCTGGGAAAACTGGTCAACCACTTGTAAAAGAATGAAACTAGAACACTTTCTAACACCATACACAAAAATAAACTCAAAATGGATTAAAGATCTAAACGTAAGACCAGAAACTATAAAACTCCTAGAGGAGAACATAGGCAAAACACTCTCTGACATACATCACAGCAGGATCCTCTATGACCCACCTCCCAGAATATCGGAAATAAAAGCAAAAATAAACAAATGGGACCTAATTAACCTTAAAAGCTTCTGCACATCAAAGGAAACTATCAGCAAGGTGGAAAGACAGCCTTCAGAATGGGAGAAAATAATAGCAAATGAAGCAACTGACAAACAACTAATCTCAAAAATATACAAGCAACTCCTACAGCTCAACTCCAGAAAAATAAATGACCCAATCAAAAAATGGGCCAAAGAACTAAATAGACATTTCTCCAAAGAAGACATACAGATGGCTAACAAACACATGAAAAGATGCTCAACATCACTCATTATCAGAGAAATGCAAATCAAAACCACTATGAGGTACCATTTCACACCAGTCAGAATGGCTGCAATCCAAAAGTCTACAAATAATAAATGTTGGAGAGGGTGTGGAGAAAAGGGAACTCTCTTACACTGTTGGTGGGAATGCAAACTAGTACAGCCACTATGGAGAACAGTGTGGAGATTCCTTAAAAAACTGGAAATAGAACTGCCTTATGATCCAGCAATCCCACTGCTGGGCATACACACTGAGGAAACCAGAAGGGAAAGAGACACCTGTACCCCAATGTTCATTGCAGCACTGTTTATAATAGCCAGGACATGGAAGCAACCTAGATGCCCATCAGCAGATGAATGGATAAGAAAGCAGTGGTACATATACACAATGGAGTATTACTCAGCCATTAAAAAGAATTCATTTGAATCCATTCTAATGAGGTGGATGAAACTGGAGCCTATTATACAAAGTGAAGTAAGCCAGAAGGAAAAACACCAATACAGTATACTAACACATATATATGGAATTTAGAAAGATGATAACAATAACCCTGTGTACGAGACAGCAAAAGAGACACTGATGTATAGAACAGTCTTATGGACTCTGTGGGAGAGGGAGAGGGTGGGAAGATTTGGGAGAATGGCATTGAAACATGTAAAATATCATGTATGAAACGAGATGCCAGTCCAGGTTCAATGCATGATACTGGATGCTTGGGGCTAGTGCACTGGGACGACCCAGAGGGATGGTATGGGGAGGGAGGAGGGAGGAGGGTTCAGGATGGGGAACACATGTATACCTGTGATGGATTCATTTTGATATTTGGCAAAACTAATACAATTATGTAAAGTTTAAAAATAAAATAAAATTTTAAAAAAAATCCAAAAAAAAAAAAATTGTGAGGAGATTTGACTATAAGTAGTGGAAGGTCTCAACTAAATAATATAATAATAGATATCTGTGATATGATAGGCATTTTTAGAATTAAATTTAGAAATTTAGAATTTCTTCATTATAGGAATTTCAAACTTGAGAGCCAAATTAGGAAGCCAATAATTAGAACTTTAGAAAAGTATACACTGTAAAAGTACAAACTTTAAGTAGTTTCAGACAAAAATATTTGGTACCAAAAATCTCCATAATTCATCTGCGTACTTGAATGCATGAAAATGAGCATTTTGATGCAGAATGACAAGGGATAAAGAAATTGACATATTTAATGCAAAAGGTGGAAAAAACCTCTCAAAGGAAAAAACATCCCCCAGGACAGAGATATTTCCTTTAACAATACCTGAGGTTGCATCCGTACCAGTTTAACATTTTCTTTTTCTGTCTTCAGATATTTCTCTCTCTGCCTCTGTCTCTGTTTATACATGCACACACATGTACGTATGTGTCTATACCTTCTTACATGTGTATGTGTGTTAATACATATGTTTATCCTTAATTTGGTTGGTAAATAAAGCGTGACTTATTCTACAGCATGTTGACTGCTTCTCAATGAATTTTTTGTGTGCTTATTTGTTTCTTTGTTTTCATCATGTAATATGTAGGTCAGAATATCTCTTAGCAGATTAACATGCAAGCAGCACATTTCATAGTGTTGCCTTAGCAGGGCTTCTTTCTGTCAGTGGGCCGTATTTTAGAAGTATTCCAACGGCAATACCGAATGTAGTCATGACTGCATTCTTCGTATCCCTGAGTATTTCAGCAAAGAAGAAATGTTAAGAGATGTTATATATACACACTGTCCATTTGACTTTCAAATGGGGGACTTTCTTCTCTGAGAAGTTATGAAGGCCACAAGTATCAGCTGTACGTAACTGTTGCGCTCAAGGGAACCTCAGATGTATGTGAGTTCTTTACAGTGTAGACTTGGGTATGAAGTCTTTATCCATCAATATAGTCAGTTTTAGCCTAGGGCTATAAACTATGTGAAAACATTCTTGGCATTTTTTTTTTCAATTGAAGTATAGTTGATGTATAATTTTGTGTTAGTTTCTGTTGTACAGCAAAGTGACTCAGTTGTACACAAGTGTGTGTATACTTTTTTACATTTTTTCCATCATTTTTGTTATATGATTTTGAATATAATTCCCTGTGGTATGCAGTAGGATCCTGTTGTTTATCTATTTTATATGTAGTCGTTTGTATCTGCTGATCCCAAACTCCTAGTTTATCTTTTCTTCTTTCTTCCCCTTTGGTTACCATGAGTCTGTTTTCTGTGTCTTTGAGTCTTCTTCCATTTTGTAAATAAGTTCATTAGTATCGTATTCTTAAATTGCACACGTAATTGATATCATATTTATTTTTTTCTGGTCTACTTAGTACAGTAAATCTCTAGGTCCATCACTGTTTCTTCAAATGGCATCATTTCATCCTTTTTTTATTACTGAGTAATTTTATATATATTTATATATAAATGATTCATCTTTCTCTGCTTATCTGTCAATGGAAATTTAGGTTGCTTCCATATCTTGGCTATTGTAAATAGTGTTGCTATGAATATTGAGGTGCATGTATCTTTTCAAATTAGTTTTCTCTGGATATATGCCCAGGAGTAGGATTGCAGGATCATATGCTAACTCTTTTTTAGTTTTTTGGGGAACTTTCATATTGTTTTCTATAGTGGCTGTACCAATTTACATTCACACCAAAGTGTACCCTTGGCCTTCTTATTCAAGGTTAACACTTGTAGCTATGGCTATATGAGAAAGTGATACCGAAATATTAGTACCTAACCTTGGTGTGAGCAATGGTTTTGAATAACTTAGGAATGCACCTTTTCTCTTTTCTTCAAAGGTTCATTTTTTTTTTTTTTAAGGGATGGCATGAATACTTATCAATCATTCTAGCTTGGATTTGGAATTAATAATCAGCAAAGGGCTTATCATATTTGTTTTTTCTCTAAATTTACAACTAAATGTGTGCTTCCTATTTTCATTTTGCAGTGAAAACAGCCCAACCTTAATCTTTACTGTTCTAAGAGTAACTTAGGTCAAGCCTACAAGCATTTGGACTTTGAACAATAGATCTTCCATATAAGAACAGAGGTTACTTAGATTTTTAGAAGAATGTGGAGGGTTGGCAGTTTATTCAGAGTCTAGGCAGTGTGAAATACCAGTGCAGTAACTTAGAGTTACCTTCTTTTCTTGTTTGGCGTCGTGTCCCTCAGGAGCAGTGTAAGACTGTGTCTGTGCTTACCTAGTGTAAGGAATGGGAATGTCATTAAGAGTTGTGCCCAATTCTCAGTGGTCTGCAAGGCACATGTTTATTGAGTCTGAGAGATCTCTAATGTGAGGTTAAATGGGGAGGGGTCTGCTCGTAACCCGTGGAATTTCAACAACCCCCCACCAGCCAGGTTTACCAGTACCAGATTACAGGATTTATTTCCAGGACAAGAATCTTCCAGTGTACTTTCATCAAACATACTTGGCAAATTTCTGCTGAGATATTTCAGCTCAAATTTATTATAACTCACTTTTCCCCTCATCCGAACGTAATTTATAGTAGAGGAGAATAGCGAGGGAGATAGATGGACTCATAGTTCTTTTCTTCACAGTCTTAAGAGTCATGAGTGAATTGTGCCTGTGAGTCTGTCACCATGACCTAAAGCCCCGGTATTTTGATAATAGAACTAATACTTTAAGTGAAACTCAGAAATGAAAGAAAAATCTTGAAAACAGTCCAGTCCCTAAATATGATTATATACAATTGGAGATATATAGGTTTATATAGATAAATCTCCACTCTTAACAACTATAGTCAGCTGTTCAGGAATTTATTGTTATTTAATTTTCACCATTTAAACTCTGTAGTTCAAATACTTAACTATGAAATTGTTCCATTCTGGAAACTGGAGAATTATTATACCATATATTGCGTGTTCTACTGGTTATTATCCTTAGCAGCCATTATCTCCCACAGGAAGTGAGGAAGTTATGAGGTTTTTTTCCCCTTGAACATTTTCAATAGGAAAAAAAATGGGAAATGGCTCTAAAAGAGGAATAAAAGTACAATTATAAAGTGGTAACTTGATACATTATTTTCATGTACCTGCACTGAGGGACCAGGGGGAAAACCCAGTGAGAAGCAATTTTGCTTTTTTAGAGAAAGAAAAGAAAGTTTTACCAACTTTATTAGAATATGGGTAAACAAGTAAAGTTCATAAGAATTTTAAGAAGAAAGTCATCTTAATCTTAATTTATGTTACAAAATAAAAAGCCTCTAGATATACAGACACAATCTTTTTATTTTTCCTTTTTGACTTTAACACAAGCTAGAAGGCTGCAGTCTTTTTTCTAAATGGATTTGAAACCCATAAGTAGCAAATGCTCTTTCTTTTCATTCAAGGGAACATAATTACATCTTAAAGGGTTGGGAACTCTCAAAACATATATGAAACTTGATACTGCCAAGAGATTGCACTGGCTAAAAGTTTAAGTGGGTTAAAGAAGGATTTAGATAAATCCCTGGGTGACTGAACCATAATCAGGAGGAGCTTGGAATGCTGCAGTCCATGGGGTCGCTAAGAGTCAGACATGACTGAGCGACTTCACTTTCACTTTTCACTTTCATGCACTGAAGAAGGAAATGGCAACCCACTCCAGTGTTCTTGCCTGGAGAATCCCAGGGATGGGGGAGCCTGGTGGGCTGCTGTCTATGGGGTCGCACAGAGTCGGACACGACTGAAATGACTTAGAGATTTAGAGGTGGAAGAGATTTAGAGGTGGAAGTCCACAGCAAAGGTAAGGGTTTTTTTTTTTTTTTTTTGCTAGGGCACTAAAAGAGTCAAGATTCTACTTAATTCTTTTACACTTATTCTTAAACAGAAAGCCTAGATACCTTCATACTCTGGGAATTCATATATATTTGAGTTTCTGGCATGGTCCGCAGGGAACACAGGAGCTGGTCCAGGTTCGGTGAAAAGTAGCCCTAGATGGCCTCAGCTCATTGATGAGCCTGTGCTCTGCAATAAGAGAAGCCACCACAATAAGTCCGTGTACTGCAGCTAGAGAGTAGCCCCTGCTTGCTATAACTCGGGAAAGCCCACGTGCAGCAACAAAGACCCAGAACAGCAAAAAATAAAAATAAATAAAATTTAAAAAATATTTATAAAAAATAAATGTTATATACCAAGAAAGATAGCAAATTATTCCTAGAATTAACTTTGTGAAAAAATAAAGGTTTGAGATTACCTCTCCATCCTCTTTTGCCTATTTTGTCTATAATTTTCTTCATTCACATTATGGTTAATTTCAGGGATCATTTAGATGTAGTTTCATTTTATAAGTAAGAATAAAAGGAAAGGAATCATTTTGGCCCCTTCCTTTTCTGTTACACAGCAGACCCCAAAAGATTCAGGTATGTGATAGACTGTAAAAATGTCCCAAATTCTTGATCCCTCCCTCCATCCACACCCTTTGCAATGTGATTTTGCTGTCCCTCCAATCAGAAGGAGTTCTATGTCCCCAGCTCTCATTTAGTCTGGCCTTATAACTAGCTTCAACAGAGATGATGCTGTGCCAGTTCCAAGCATAGGCCTCAAGAGGCTTGGCACTATTTCAGGCTTCTCTGAGCTTCTGCCACGGGCACAGCAAGCCTGCTGGAGAATGAGAAACCACATGGAGCGAAGGCCTGATCATGTTCGAGACTAAGCAGCTCACAGACCGTCAACCAGCTGACAGCAGAGGCGTGGGTGAGCCTGGCCAAGATCAGAACAATCGCACAGATGATCTATTGCAATTAATAGCATGCTTCTTATTTTACACTACTGCGTTTTCCAGTAGTTTGTTATACAGGGAGAAATACTGAAGGGATGAAGCATGTCATTGAGAGAGTTGTTAGCTGTGTGTTATCCCAAGTGTGTGGTTTCACACTGTCTTCCCTCAGTAGTTCTTCAGTGATCTTAAATGGTTTTGGAACAAGTGGTCCCGTATCAAATCCAGGAGAAAAAAGAGAAAGCTGTACACCAAATTTAAGGAAATGAATCTGATAAAATATCATTCTGTTATTGGGTAGATTATCAGGAAAATACAGCTCTATATTTGTATGTACTCCAGTGTTCTTGCCTGGAGAGTCCCAGGGACAGGGGAGCCTGGGGGCTGCCGTCTATGGGGTCACACAGAGTCGGACACAACTGAAGCGACTTAGCAGCAGTAGCAGCAGCAGCAACAACATGCTCTTATAATTTTATACAGAGCAAAAACAGAAGTAAATCAATTATGGGATATTTTCAACACTCTACTTTCAATAGATAAAAGATGTAAACTTATTTGAAGAGCAAAATTATAAAAATTAACCTAATATTCTACTTGGTAACTGCAGAATGCACTTACCTCCCCTCTGCACAATATATTTATAAAAATTGACCACAGACTGAGTCATAAAGCAAATCTCAACAGATTTCCAAGAGTTCAGTTCAGTTGCTCAGTCATGTCCAACTCTTTGCAACCCCGTGGACTGTAGCATGCTAGGCCTCCCTGTCCATCATCAACATGCAGAGCTTGCTCAGATTCATGTCCATCGAATCAGTGATGCCATCCAACCATCTCATCCTCTGTCATCCCCTTCTCCTCCTGCCTTCAGTCTTTCCCAGCATCAGGATCTTTTCCAGTGAGTCAGCTCTTCGTATCAGGTGGCCAAAGTATTGGAGTTTCAGCTTCAGCATCAGTCCTTCCAGTGAATATTCAGGATTGATTTCCTTTAGGATTGACTGGTGTCATCTTCTTGCAGTCCAAGGGACTCTCAAGAGTCTTCTTCTTCAACACCACAGTTCAAATGCATCAATTCTTCCAAGAATTAGAGTCACACAAAGAGTATATTTCCTGATTGCATGAATGAATTCATATGTATATATATGTGACGTTATAGAGATAGTAGTTATATAAATTTTGGATTGAGCCAACTTCAAAGAGAAGAAAATTGTTAGGGATAAAGAAGGGCATTACATAATAATAAAGTGGCTAATTCCCCAAGAAGATATAAGGCAACTTAACATGTATGTGCCTAAAAGTATCAAAATATGTGAATAAAAAATGAATAGAACTGCAAGGAGGAATAGATTCACTATTATTGCTAGAGATGTCAACACCCCTTTTTTTTCAGATATAAATCCAACAGGTAGAAAATCAGTAAAAGTGAAAGTAAAAGTCGCTTAGTTGTGTCTGACTCTTTGTGACCCCATGGACTATACAGTCCATGGAATTCTCTAGGCCAGAATACTGGAGTGGGCAGCCTTTCCCTTCTCCAGGAACTTCCCAACACAGATCTTGAACCCAGGTCTCCCGCATCGCAGGTGATTCTTTACCAGCTGAGCCACAAAGGAAGCCCAAGAATACTGGAGTGGGTAGCCTATCCCTTCTCCAGCTGATCTTCCCGACATAGGAATCAAACTGGGGTCTCCTTCATTGCAGGTGGATTCTTTACCAACTGAGCAATCAGTAAGGACATAGTTTAACTCAACAATATCATCAGTCAAGTGGATATGATAGACACTAATACCCTACTTCCAACAACAGCAGATTACACATTCTTCTCAAGCTCAAATGAAGCATTCATCAAAACAGACCATGTTCTGGGCCATAAAACTTCCCTTAACAAATTTGAAAAAATAGAAAGCATTCACTGTCTGCTCTCAAACAACATTGAAATTAAAGTAGAAATTGATAATATAAAGATTCTGGAAAAAATTTGGCAGTTATACAACACACTTTTAAATAACACTTGAATCAAAGAAGAGATCTCAAGAGACTTTAAAAATATTTTGGTATAAATAAAAATGAAATTTAATTTGTCAGTATTTGTGAGATTCAATTAAAGCAGTGTTTAGAGGGGAATTTTTTTATACATATATAAAAAAATCTAAAATCATTAAAAGAAGAGCAAATTAACTCCAAAGTAAGTAGAAAAAAAGAAATAATAAGAATTGGAATAGTTATCAGTGGAATTGAAAAAGGGAAATAGAGAAGTCAATAAAATCAATAAAACCAAAAGCTGGTTCTTTGAAAACATCAATAAAATTGGTAAGCCTCTAGTCATAATAAGTAATGAAAAGAAAGAGGACACAAATAGCTAATATCAGAAATGAAAGAAAGAATATCGGTATAAATCTCATGTACATTAAAACAATAGTAAAGTAATATGAACAACTCTGTATCAACAAATTAGATAGTTTTCAACATAAAACCTAAAATTATAATGTTTTCTGAAAGAAAACACTGGGGAATATCTTTGTAAGCTTGATACAGGAAAATCTTTAATAAATTTTATTTAAAATGCACTAAACATAAAAAACAAAAATTGTCCTTAATGGAAATCAACATTTGTGATTTGAAAGATGTCATTTTAAAAAATGAAAAAGCAGCTGAGATGATAAATAAGTGTGTTCTTGAACAAAAATAGCACCCTTTTCACAGTGGATCAAACAGCTGTTTTCTTATATACCTACTCTATAAGCATACTTTCCCTTTATGAAAATATAGGCAGAATGAAGCAGAAATTTCCCAATGAAATATTTCGTAGACTACTGATCCAGGAAGCATAGAATAACTCAGAAATACATGCTTATTCAGATATACATACATATAAACATACAGATCTTAAAAATTCCAGTCTTTATGTTACTTTTTATTAGATGCAGTTCTAGAACCGTCTCTTTAAAACATGACAAAGCCTCCTGGATGTCTGACATGTGTCATCAGTGAGGTAGTCACTTTTCCCCTGAATGTTGTACAATCCTGGAGGAGGAAGCCAGCACCGTGTCCAATCATTAGAGACTTAGCACTGAGTCCGGTTGTGCAACTATGCTGCTTAAAGGTCTTTTGATGACAAGTGAATCCTACAATCTCTAATGTTTCATTGACAGTTTGAATGGAAAATTTAGTAACATCCTCATAGACACAGGCTTCCCTGGTAGCTCAGCTGGTAAAGAATCTGCCTGCAATGCAGGAGGCCCCAGTTCAATTCCTGGGTTGGAAGATTCCCTGGAGAAGGGATAGGCTACCCACTCCATGGTCTTCCCTGGTGGCTCAGACAGTAAAGAATCTGCCTGCAATGCCCAATTTCCAGTTTTGACCAGAAAGCATACCAGGCATCCTGTGCACTGAACTGCGTATTTTTCTGAATCTTTTTTACTTCCAAAGACTGTGCTGACCGCTGTTGATGAGACTAAGGCCATGTTCCACCATGGAACAACCTGCTGCTTCTGCCTTCATTGATTTTTGGCTTGTACTGCTCACCAGGGAGGAACTGTTAAAATCTCCCGTGGACAGGGAGAGCATGTCACTGCAGTGTTCAGACAGCTTCTGTCGCCAAGTAACTGTCAGACTTTTCCATCACCTAACTGTACCCATATTCAGCGAAAGAGGATTTCAGTTTGTGTGGTCAGAAAGGAAAATTTACCTAAAAAGTGTCTATTGCAACATCAAAATGTTTATGTTTTCTTTTAGTTTGGTGTTCCTTTAATTGAAAAGTTATATGCCAATTGTTTTCAGTCGCTCAGTCGTGTCTGACTCCTTGCGACCCCATGGGCTGCAGCACACCAGGCTTCCCCATCTTCCACTATCTCCCAGAGTTTGCTCAAGTTCTTCTCCATAGAGTTGGTGATGCTACATAACCATCTCATCCTCTGCGTCCCTCTTCTCCCTTTGCCTTTTCATTGTTTATAGTGTTAATATTGTTTCAATTATTGAAATTATTGAAACAATATTAACATTATAAATAATGAAAATCAAGACTTCCACCTTGGGACCTCTAATCTCCCTCTGTAGGGATGACCATTCTGATTGGTTTCTTGTTCATGTACCACCAGAAATGGTACGTAATTTTGTGTTTTATGATGTATACTATGGATGTCATGTGTGTGTGTGTATACATACACCAAAAAAAAAAAAAAAAAACCCAACCAAAAAAACAAAAACATAGGGGAAACATATACAGGCTTCTGCATAACATATTTCACACTTTCATATGATAAAATTCACTCCTTTTGTTGTTAAGTTCTATGTATTTCCAAAATGCATAGTCTTTTAAACAACATAAAGTACAGAAGAATTCTGTCTCTCCTTCCCCCTACCCCCAAACAGTCCCCCACGCTAGCTCTTGTGGTCAGATCTTCTCTCAGCATTTAACTTCTGGTGCTCACTAATCTGTTTTCCTCCCTAGGGTCTTGCCTTTTCCAGAATATCATATAAATGGAATCATACAGTACATGACCTTTTCAGAGTGACCTCTTCCACTTAGCAAAATGTATTTGAGATTCATCTGTGTTGCATGTATTGACTGTTTCCTTTTATGGGTAAATAGTATTTCCTTGTATGGATGTCCCAAGTCTCTTTATCCATTTCTCAGATGAAGGGCATCTGGGTGGTTTCCAGTTTTGGTGGTTAAGAACAAAGCTGCTATCAACATTTCATGGGTAGCTTTTTGTGGGAGCGTCGGGTTTTGTTTCACTGGGGAAAATACCCAGGAGTGCGTATATATTGCTTTTCATCTGTTTTGAACATTATTTGATGTTAGCACTAAAAACACATATAAATACACACACACCCCTCACAAACCTACTTTTCTGGAGAAGATGGAGCACAAACTAAAGCCCCTCTGACATTGCTCAGAAATATACCTGCTGGTGTTAAGAAGGGTTCTCTTCTTTTCTTTGCTGGAACTTCCTAATTTGCTAAAATGAACAACTATGTCTTTTCTATCTAATAAGGGAACAGCACTTATTCACTGTTAAACACTGGGTCTGATTTTGGAAAATGCTTTTAAAAATGATTCTAATTGGCTGGCTTAATTTCTTGAAATATTTTAAGGTTTTATAACTAAATTCAAGCAGCAGTTTCTCAAGTCTGTTTGAGTGCATAATCACCAGCTGCCCAGCCTATTGGAGCATTTTGTTTGTTAAAGTTTCTTTTTTTTTTTTTTTTTTACTAATGGTATTGTCCTGTGTTGGTATCCAAGGAATTCACTTATAAGCAAGCTTGGTCAATGACTTGGCTGGTTACAGCAGTTTGAAACCATTTGATTAAATGAAATAATTGGTTATGTGGACCAACGGCAGGAAATAGCTGGCTAGATGTTTAAGCGTTATGTAAATAGCTGTCTTGTAATTTTACCAAGAAGGAAAACAAAAATGAGCATAAATAGAAGTGTAAATTTAGGAAACTTAAGTAGAAATTTATAGTTTCTTAGCACCTAACTCTGTCAGATTGCTACTCCCTTGAATATACTTGTGAGCATTTCAAGGCATCTGGCCACTTTGATTTATAGGTATAGTAATATGGAGATTAAATTGAGGCACTTACCATATATATCCATTATAATTTTAGAAATTAGAGGATCCTTGTTAAGGAAAACCCCTGACTTGTGGATTGCCTTGTGTTATGGGCTATAGGTCAGGTGCTTTCTATATGTTTCCCTGCCCTGATTTCAGATGGAAAAATGGGGAAATCCAGAAGAATAATTGGATGTTGGGGAAAAGGAGTCACAGGTGACTCAGATTTGTAGTCCAGGTGACAGGATAGATGTAGTGAACTATTGATAAAGTAGAAGTAAAAAAGGTTTTGCAGGGGGCTGTGCATGTATGTATATTTGTGTATGTGTCCATGTATTTGGGGGGATAGTTCCATTTTCATTATCTTAAGGCAGAATTCCCTGCAGGATGTTCAGGTAAAGGTGTCAATTAGGCAGTTAGCTGTATAAATGAGTCTGAAGCTAAAGAGAGTTGGAAAATTGTATTTAGGAGTGATTAACTCTCCAGCTTAGTTTTAAAAATTCAAGAAACCTAGAATGAAACAAAACATGAAAGATTATCTCAGTGTGTCCAGGTTGCCTTAAATTTCTTAAAATAGCAACGAGCAGAAGTCAGACGCCTCTTCTGTTTCTGTTCTCTGGTGTCCTCCAGGGAAGATAATTAACTCTCCTTGGGCTCAGTACTTCCAGGTACAGCATGGAAATGATATAAACTGTCTTCTACTTCTGCCTCAGCAGTCTTCAGCTAGATCATTCCAATGCCGAAACTTTTAATTAATCCCCTTTGCAACTGGGTTAATTCTTCCTAGATGCTTAGCAAATGCTGCATTAACAATTCATAGTCCTAATTAATGACATACTTACAAAAGTTCCTAGAAACCCTGACTTTCTTTAGAGAGTAAATGTACCTGTTATCACAGTCAACAATCAGATCAAATTAGCCATTATGAATATTACATTTTTATTGATGGCATCAGTCTTCAGTAAAAGGATGAAAATAGGCTTTTTCTGCCCTATTCCAACTTTTAGTTTCTTAGGGTTCCCCTTAAGACAGAATATCTCCTTGATTACTCTGTGATTAGCTAGCCCCTCATTAAGGATCATTTTCAATACTTTTTGAACCACATATACTGTTCTCATCTATTTTATGCATTCTTCCCATGGTGCTGTATATTTCCAGAACTTTCTTCTAAGAATTTTGAGAAACTTTCCCAAAGTTTCTATCACCTCCACTCTCATCTTCTCAGAGTATATCTTTTATTAGCAAATGTGAGATGGCAAAGACAATAATCTTTAGTTCTATCAATGATGACTTGATTTTTTGTTTTATTATGTACTTTGTGTGGGGCTTCCCTGGTAGCTCAGCTGATAAAGAATCCACCTGCCATGCAGGAGACCCCGGTTCAATTCCTGAGTTGGGAAGATCCCCTGGAGAAGGGATAGGCTACCCACTCCAATATTCTTGGGCTTCGCTGGTGGCTCAGATGGTAAAGAATCCGCCTGCAATGCAGGAGACCTGGGTTCGATTCCTGGGTTGGGAAGATCCCCTGGAGGAGGCATGGTAACCCATCCCATATTCAAGCCTGGAGAATCCGCATGGACAGTGGAGGCTGGCGAGCTACAGCAGTCTACTGAGTCACAAAGAGTCGGACATGACTGAGCGACTAAGCACAAAGCACACGCACTTTGTAGACTTTTTTCTTAGTAAGCACCTCTCTCAACTATTGAAATCCCCAATGTCTACAACATGTGATTACTAAAGTACATAGAAGCAGTGTATTTTTGTCCATTTCTTTTATATTTTTATGGTTTTATGGAATATCAGTGTAAGAATTATTTATATTGTCAGATATTACAGACTTTGGCAGGAAGCGGAGATTGATAAATTATTTCTTGATTAATTATAAGGATAAATAATAAATTAATAAATGGGAATTAGTATGATTTGAGGTTTACACTTAAGAGGAAAAAAGTCTTGTGCCTACTGTTGAAATTAAATACACAAACATTAACGGTTGTGCTACTAGTAATCTGACTCTTAAGTGTACATGTGTATATACTGTAAGCGAGGGGATCAACCATTTCAGAATGGAGACAGATTGAAAGACTCTGGCAAGTGGCAAATTTTGTCTGTAAATTTAGTTCTTTGAGTGATCACCCCTTGGTAAGTGATCAATGAAAAAAATAGAACTATTTTGCAATAGAAGCAAAATAAACACACTTAGCCTTTAAGATTAAAAAAAAAATAAGCCTTAACAATAATGGCTGGCATTTCTGCTGTGGCATCCTCAGTTTTGATTACAGATAAAAAGCAAATAATCCTTTGCTTTGAGATTGCAAGTCACCATAGAGAGCTGTAAAGTAAAAAGTTCAGTGAATAATCATGGATAAGATGATGTAGATTTTTCTAATCCAACTATAGATGCAGAATCTTGATGATAATGAGATTAGAGTTGCAGGACAAAGCAGCATTTAACAATTAGAATAAGATTATACAACCTTAGAGGAATCACTAATATTTTCATAGTGTGTGGATAGTATTTCTAAAAAGGTTTAATGTTTCCTATCTCAAATTTGCACCACATTTTAAATTATAATTTCTTAAGTATAATCACTTAATAGCATATTCAAAAGCAGAGACATTACTTTGCCAACAAAGGTCTGTCTAGTCAAAGTTATGGTTTTTCCAGTAGTCATGTATGGATGTGAGATTTGGACTGTAAAGAAAACTGAGCACTGAAGAATTGATGCTTTTGAACAGTGATGTTGGAGAAGACTCTTGAGAGTCCCTTGGAGAGCAAGGAGATCCAACCAGTCCATTCTAAAGGAGATCAGTTCTGGGTGTTCTTTGGAAAGAATGATGCTAAAGCTGAAACTCTAGGACTTTGGCCACCTCATGAGAAGAATTGACTCATTGGAAAAGACTCTGATTCTGGGAGGGATTGCGGGCAGGAGGAGAAGGGGACGACAGAGGATGAGACGGTTGGATGGCATCACTGACTCAGTGGACATGAGTTTGAGTGAACTCCGGGAGTTGGTGATGTACAGGGAGGCCTGGCGTTCTGCAGTTCATGGGGTCTCAAAGAGTCAGACATGACTGAGTGGACTGAACTTCAATTTATGTATATTGGTTTATAATATAAATACAAAGGATATGTGTTAAATGAGTGTACAAATATCAAGTATGAAGCTAAATGTTGTAACACTAAGTTAAATTCTAGTAATAAAATAGGGAGGAATATGGACACAATTGCTATCCATGTGCAACTTATACAGTAGTGGGGGAAAAAAGAAATATTAATCAAATAAAGTCTACCAAAGAGGGATATTGAGAAGGCACAGTACTGTAAAACCGTACAATGGTAGTGGTAGTGTTTTTTACTTAGTTTAAAAGGTTATGGAAAGCTTTTCTAAAGATGTGATACTTGAACTGAGATCCCAAGGAATAAAGAGAAATTATTCAGGCAATATGAGGAAGGAAAGTGAAAGTGAAGTCGCTCAGTCATGTCCGACTCTTAGTGACCCCATGGAAGATGACTAGGAAAAGGGATTAGCATGTGTGAGACTCAGATTGTGTGAGCGAGAAGGTGGGCTTGTGGCCTGGAGGTAACCCAGGGGCCAGTGAAGAAGGTACAGTAACGTGGGGGCCAAGAGCAGACTGAAAGAAAAAAGTGAAGTCACCCAGTCGTGTCCAACTCTTTGCAACCCCATGGACTGTAACCTACCAGGCTCCTCTGTCCACGGGATTCTCCAGGCAAGAATATTGGAGTGAGTTGCCATTTCCTTCTCCAAGGGACCTTTCCAACCCAGGGATCAAACCCAGGTCGCCCATGTTGCAGGTAGACGCTTTACCGTCTGAACCACGAGGGAAGCCAGACTGGGCAGCTAGCAATAGTCATGGGGCAGGTCATGGCGGGACCATGTGGAAGAATCCATGTCTTTATCCTGAAGGCAATGGAAAGCCACCCAAGAGTCTTAACCAGGGTCAATCAGGAGATTAGGGTGGTGGTGTTACCCTGGGACTTAAAGAGGGGCCAGAGTAGATGCAGGTAGATGAATGAGTGTACTGTTGGAGTAGTCAAGTAAAAGATGGTGTGGCTTAGACTAGGGTGATAAGATAAAGAGGAATCCGTAGATTAGAGAGATATATAAGATAAAACTCACAGGTCCTGATGAAGAAAGGTATGATGGAAACACGTGATGACTCTTAAATTTCTGGTTTGTACAACTGGCTGAATGGTGAGCCATTTACTGTAATGGGAAGCTCTAGGAGAGAGCCAGTTTCAGTGAAGAAAATCAGGAGACTTGGTTTTCACCTTGCTTATTTGACATTTCCATGAGTTGTTATAGAGGAATCACAAGTTCACATTTGGAAAAGCAGGTCTGTAACTAAGAAAAGAATCTTAGGATGAAAGAGAAGTATTTGTGAGTCATCTGAAAATGAACAGTAATTAAAGCTGCAGCTATAAATAAGATCTCCCAGGGGTAAAATATTGAGTGAGAAAATGTATGAACTCAAGCCTGAGTCTTAAAGAACTCGTATTTACTGGCTTAGGTAGAAGAGAACAAACTTGAAAATTTGGCAAATACTATCAAAGAGGTAGGAAAAAAAAATCTGGAGATCATTTATCAGGAAATCCCCCCAAATGATTATTTTCCTTACAAGGGAGTACTTAAATTTGAATGTTGATTATACATGAGGTAAGATGAAGACTAGGCAAAATCAATAGGTTTTAATGACTTGGAGATCATGGGTAATCCTTGGAAAAATAGTGCTGGAGAAAAGAATAAGCAGAAAACCAGACTGACAATTATTGAACAGTGCACGGAAAAACGAGAAATTGAAATATAGGGTTTTGATGTGTGTTTTGAAAAATATGGCTATGAGAAAGAGAGTACATTACTAAATGGGGTTGAAAAGTTGTGGGATTTTCACTTTATTTCTTATTTATTTTAATGGGACAAATAGAAAGCATTTAATAACAGTTCAAAGGAACTGCAAGGGAGGGAGAAGGTGAATTATAAGAATAATAGTGTATGTTGTTAAGAATGAATTAGATTGGTCTTGGATAGAAGCAAGTTCTTGTCCAAAATAGAGAGAAGAGAATGGTACCTTGTAGTGGTTTGATTTGCATTTCTCTGATAATGAGTGATGCAGGGCATCTTTTCATGTGTTTGTTAGCCATCTGTATGTCTTCTTTGGAGAAATGTCTATTTAGTTCTGGGAGAGGGTGGGGAGATTTGGGAGAATAGCATTGAAACATGTATAATATCATGTATGAAACGAGTCGCCAGTCCAGGTTCGATGCATGGTACTCGATGCTTGGGGCTGGTGCACTGGGACGACCCAGAGGGAGGGTAGGGGAGGGAGGAGGGAGGAGGGTTCAGGATGGGGAACGCGGGTATACCTGTGGCGGATTCGTTTCGATGTTTGGCAAAACTAATACAATATTGTAAAGTTTAAAAATAAAATAAAAGTTAAAAAAAAAAAAGAAAGTATAAAAAAAAAAAAAAAAGAAGAAGAGAATGGATGCAGATCAAGAAGGCTTATATGCTTGGTCTCAGGGAAGTGGACATCTTCCCATCTGAGAGTTTCTGTTTTCTCTATAGATTTGTCTACTGAATGCAGAGTAGGAGAGAGGAGGGGAACATCTGCAGTAGGCATGTGTGGAAAGTTTAGAGGAAATCTGAATTACTCAGACAGACTTAACAGCATTTCTAGGTATAGGGAGGCCTCAGTGAAGGTCTCTCTGTCTCTTTTTCAGAAGTTCCAATCTTGTATAATTTCATCAATATTCAAGGCAGACAGTTGAACTCACCCAAAGTTGGAGGCAAAAGGAAAGTTAGGAATGTACAAGAATATTAGTAACACACAATACAACCATTTAGGTCCTCTGTAAAACCAGCAATCTTAACAACTCATTCTCTGTCTCGTAGCCATGCCTATTTCTGACTTTCCCCTTCCCCTCGGAGTTCAAATCCTCCGTCACCTTCCACTGCCCTTTCAGCAGATGAAGGCCTCCCTAACTGGTAGGGAAAATAGAAGTGGTCTGAGAGAGATTTACCCATTTTCTTGAGACTCAACAGTCAAAGTAGTGATTATCATGGAATTTGAGCTTCATAAAGAAGAGAGTGAAGAAATGAGAAAGAGGGGCTGATGGACTGAAGGTCTCCTTCTGCACCTAACTCTTACATAAATATTTATAATCTTTCCAGTGTCTGAGTTATTTTTAATAGAAATATTCTCTTGCTTCAAATAATTAGAAGATTTACCTACTAATGTTTCTACTTGTTTTATTTGATCTTTCATTCACTTTTTTACAGTGAATTGCCATGGTGAATACGGAAATGCTTTCACAGTTACCGCACACACACACACACACACACACACACACACACACACACGCACACACACACACACACATACATATGTGGAGTCTGGACCCTCCTCACCTCTTTGGGTTGTGACAGTGATGCTTAGCTCAGATGTTTGAAGGATGATGTTAATGAGGCCAGATCTGTTTAGCGTCATTTTCCTCTTTGGCTTCAAAGTGACCCCTCTTTTCCTGCTCTTGTCAGCTCTCTCACAGAAGTGAAAGTGAAAGTCGCTCAGTCGTGTCTGACTCTTTGTGACCCCATGGGCTGTAGCCTGCCAGGCTCCTCTGTCCATGGAATTCTCCAGGCCAGAATACTGGAGTTGCTGTTCCCTTCTCCAGGGAACCTTCCCAACCCAGGAATCTAACCCAGGTCTCCCTCACTGCAGTCACATAGACTATTAATTTCCCAAGGGAATACAGGAGCATGGTACAAACGTGAATAAAAAAATCAATAATATGGAAAGAAAATCCAGCTCATGTGTTCTTGATGGGCTGTTCTTTATAAAATAATAAACTATCTTCCTAAATGGATTTGATATTTTTAATGTACCTTTGCATCTGTTTCAAGGTTGAGAAAAGAAAAGATGCAGTGATGTCAAACAGCTTGCCCATCAAGGTAGTTGTATGTACCGTGTCTTTGATTTTCTGTATTTCTGATGCTTTGACAGCTGGGGCCCTGGAGACTGTGGAGGGCTCCCCTGCAAGGATCGCCAGTTCCTAGGGAGAGTGAATAACTCACCTGTAGGTACACTTTTCAAACAGAAGCCGCCCGCCTACAGTCCAAGCCCCGAGCCCCACGTCTGTCAGGTGCTTGCTCTCTGAGCCACCATCCAGCTAACCTGATCTCCCGGAGCCAGTGCCAGACAGCTAGAGGTGGCTCCTGTGCTCCAGGGTCTGCTGAAATTATTCAAACTAGCCAACTCGAAGCCTGCTTACCCCGCCTCACCCATTCCTTCCTAAAGAAACCAATGGAAGGTCTCTTGCCCTCGGGTTCTGCCCCTTGCCTTGCTTGTAACCAACCTGATGCTTTCCAGGGTAGCTCCCTGTGGCATGTCGTGCTCCTCCCCTCGGGTACAATGAGCAATCAGGCACCTTTTCAGTGGCAGTTTTCTCCTCGTCGGTTGGCTTTACAGTATCTCAGATTTTCTATTAATGTACCATATTTTATTTTATTTTTTAACTTTACACTATTGAATTGGTTTTGCCATATATCAACATGAATCCGCCACAGGTATACACGTGTTCCCCATCCTAAACCCTCCTCCCTCCCCGTACCATCCCTCTGGGTCGTCCCAGTGCACCAGCCCCAAGCATCCAGTATCGTGCATCGAACCTGGACTGGTGACTCGTTTCATATATGATATTATACATGTTTCAATGCCATTCTCCCAAATCATCCCACCCTCTCCCTCTCCTGCAGAGTCCAAAAGACTGTTCTATACATTAGTGTCTCTTTTGCTGTCTCATATACAGGGTTATTGTTACCATCTTTCTAAATTCCATATATATGCGTTAGTATACTGTATTGGTGTTTTTCTTTCTGGCTTACTTCACTCTGTATAATAGGCTCCAGTTTCATCCACCTCATTAGAACTGATTCAAATGTATTCTTTTTAATGGCTGAGTAATACTCCATTGTGTATATGTACCACAGCTTTCTTATCCATTCATCTGCTGATGGACATCTAGTTTGCTTCCATGTCCTGGCTATTATAAACAGTGCTGCGATGAACATTGGGGTACACGTGTCTCTTTCCCTTCTGGTTTCCTCGGTGTGTATGCCCAGCAGTGGGATTGCTGGATCATAAGGCGGTTCTATTTCCAGTTTCTTAAGGAATCTCCACACTGTTCTCCATAGTGGCTGTACTAGTTTGCATTCCCACCAACAGTGTAAGAGGGTTCCCTTTTCTCCACACCCTCTCCAGCATTTATTGCTTGTAGTGTACCATATTTTAAAACAGTAGCATGACTTGAAAGTGAAGCCAGAATTAGAATCCAGGTTTGGGTGTTTTCAATTTTGTCACTCTACTGTCCGTGGTGGGGCAAGAGAATTGTATTTACTCTCCATTGGATTCATATACATTAAATATATATGTCTGGGGCACCCATAACACGCTAGGCAGTATGCATGTGCTTGATATGTATTGATAAAATGAATTATACAAAGGGAGGAGACAGAAGATGAATAAATAAACATGTGAATATATAATCACTCATTGTGACAGCACTGTAAGTTAAAGCAAAACTCAAATGTATGGTTGAGTACTTTGGATTGGAGATCAGAGGAAATTTTCTGAGGGTTTCATATCTCAATTGTGATCTGAAGGAAACAGAGGGTCCAGTTAAGCACAAAAGAGGATAATACAAAACTCAAGACACCTTAGACAGGAATGACCTTGTTTTGAGCAGGAAAGACATCACAGGGAGCTGTAAGGCAGGAGGGCAGGACAGAATGTGCATGGATAAAACTAAGGAGAAGTCACATTATTTCAGGGTTTTGTAGGATATGGAGTTTGAACTGTGTTGGCTGGATAATGGGAAGCTTTGGAAGGGTGTTAAGCAAGGGAGTGATATGTTTCCTTTCATGTCTAGAAAGTTCACTTTGAAAACTGTGGAGACTGTTTTATATTTTAGTTCAGAGTCTACTTTAATAGATCAGAAAAGGTGTGCTGGTGGTGGCTTGGTCTAGGGAGATGGCTGTAAATATGGAGAGAACCGGACAGACTTAAGATATTTTGGTGATGGGTTGATTTTTGTGTGTAGGGGTAAATGAGGAAACCAGAAGGGACTGGGATAACTGGAAGTAAATAGTTAATAGATGATAATGATGCCATGTGCTCATATGGAGAAGACTGGGGAAGACTGCGTGTTTATGCATATAATTGGGGTGTAAGTGGAAGAAATTGATAATTTTTTTCAAAAACATTGCTTTGACATGTCTCTGAGCTCTCGGTGGAATACTAATAAGACAGTTGCCTATGAATCTGCAGGTCAGATATCAGAAGGCTGAGCTGAACATGTATTTGGGAAGGAAAAACCCAGAGCTAGAATTTTACAGTAAAGGACAGAATGAGTTCATCTGAGACCATGTGTGTGCAGGGAGAAGTAAAAAGATGAACTGATCCTGAGGAGCAGTAACATTTTTAGATGAAGGGGAAAAAGTAAAAAAAGAATAAACATAAGTGGTCAGCGAGAAAAGAGGAAACCAAACTGTTGGACTGTTTTGTAAGGTAGGAATCAGCATGTTTAATAGGCTAAGAAGAATGTTTAATAGGCCAAGAAGCTCATTGCTAGCAAGTGGCAGAATCAGGATTCAAACTCTCTGAGTTCAAAGTTTCTATTTCGATTGCTCTATCAAGCTGTCTTTCTGAAAACAAACAAAAAATAACTGAGGATTATATATTCTCAATGTTTCCCAAACTGCCAGGTTAAAAGTATCTCTTGTAATTCTTATTAAAAAACAGATATTCTAATCCCTCTCTTTTTTGATTAAAGAAAATACTTTTTTTTTTATCCTGTGGCCACAGCTTGATATATGTTGATACGAAGATTAGAGAAAATCATGTGGTTTGTCCAGACTTGCCAGAATCAGAGAGGTTAGATGACCTCCTCAAGGTCACACAACTAGGAAGAGTTGCTATTTGATCTCAGGACTATTAGTCTCTAAAGTTCTACCTTACCTCCCCATTATTGATACAAACACTAACCATTTCCTATGAATGTGGAATGCAGCCCCCCATTCCCCAGCACTTTGTTGAAAGGCCATCTAACCACCTTTAGATTACATGCATTTTTTTTTTTTTTTCAGACAAGCTTTGACTTTGATGTTTTTCTCTTCCTCTGGATGCCTGTAGTGTTTATTATCTATAATGTTAAATGACTGCTCAACCTATGTTACTTTGTATTGCTGGGTTCTGTCTTCCTTGATTGTGAACACCTACTGTTCATGACTTCCAGTGTGGGGCAGAATCTCCTAGCTTAACCACCAAAGTTCTCTTTTCCTTTTATTCCTAGTTACTGAGTTCAATTAAATTCTCAGCTGCTCTGCCTTTAAGTGTGACTTTGAAACAGAGTTCTTAGGAATGGAGTAGAAGTTTAAATATGTCTCTTCCAGACCTAAGTTGTAATCATTTTCATGAGTGCTCCACCATGATCTTTTTCATATATCTGCCAAAATAGTGATAATTAGTGTTAAAGGTAGTGTGGTCACTATTAGCCTGAGTTCCTGAAAGACTGCATATTGTATGGCTCTCTGACAATTTAAGATGCTCCACGCTCTATGCAAAGAGAAAATAAGTCTTAATAGTACTGAACCCTTGCCCTTGAGGATTGATAGATAGTTGTCATTTTAGCATACCACCTCATATACAATCCTATATTTTTTTGTGCTCTGCCTTATTGCAGATGGGGTTAGTGGTAAAGAATGTGCCTGCCAATGCAGGAGAAATAAGAGACTCAGGTTTGATCCCTGGGTCAGGAAGATCCCCTGGAGAAGGGAATGGCAACCCACTCCAGTATTCTTGCCTGGGAAATCCCATTGACAGAGGACCCTGGGTGGCTGCAGTTCATGGGGTAGTAAAGAGTCAGACATGACTGAAGCAACTTCGTGACAACATGTGATAAATGCTTAATGACATGATGATAAGTTTCTACCCTGAATAGAGATGTAAAAAGCTTGAATATATATGAAAACAAGGAATTCTTTTGAGTTATGTACATCATCAAACACTGGGCTAAATTTTTCTCAAGTTTATTATGATTTTTCACTTGATTTTCAGATTTTGAAAAAGTATTGTCCTCATCTTCTTGTATTTCTATTTTTATTGGGCAATATTTTGATGATATTTATCTGATAAAAATATCCTATTTCTAGTTTAGCTCAGGTAGGTCATAACACTTAAAATTTATTAGTTAATCAATGCAATGTTCATAGAATATATCATTTGCAATAGAAAGGGTGGGTTTAAATATGAATCCGGAGAAATATTACTTTCTACCATTTATATAATTTATTTACAAGTTCAATATTTAAAAGGTTAGAGAATCTACATAGGACCAAGGACTTAGATCACTCTCATAAATAATAAATATATCATTCTCATTAACAGTTTCAATAATATGTTAATATTAATGCATTAAACATTAATGATTGATTAGTAGCTTTGAAACAAAGCAAAGAATATCTGAAAATTTGTTATGTGTGTTACAACAAGAATAGTAGTTTTATGAAACAGTTGAGGGGAAAAATAAAACTACAGAATCAACCAATCAAGAAAAATAGAGTTTCAGATTCCAATGATATTACTTAGAGAAATAATTAGAATATGATATATAAATAAATTGGAGTAAATACTTTGTTATTTTCTTTGAATTATAAAGTGTGTTAGTAGAAAAGCAGATGAAAGAAGAAGAAATAATTTTACTCTGTTGACTATCAATTAAATTCTGATTTAACCAAAGGATAACTATGTTGATTTGTATTATGTATTACATTATGAAAGTAGTGGGCATTCAAGTTGACTGTTAGAGTATAATGTGACTGGAATATACTCTATCTTATGAGTGATTTGTGAGATCTCAGAAACAGGGATCCAAGAACTCTTCTATTCCCTCCCAATTCTCATTTATCACTTTTTTGAAAGCAGTTGTCTCCTGGAATCTGTGGGTCACTGGGTGCAAGTGGGACCTTGGACTGCCGGGGGAAATCTCAGTCTGCACCGGTTCACAGCTTTCTTTTCTGAAAGCTCGATGTGATCTGTGTCCGTCTGTCAGGAACCGAGGTTAGGACCACAGGTGGTTCAATCCTGGGCAGAGCTCGATCCACGTCTCGGGGGGATGGTTGTCATTGGACAGGGTCTCTGAGGGAAGATTGACACTGGACGCATACACGACCTTTCTGGATCCCAAATGGTTAGGAGAAGCACAGTGGACGAGCTAAGTCTTTCTTCTCTTGAAGCTGAGACAATAATTTGTGACCTAAAATTAACAAGAATTCCTCTAAGTGGTTTGAGGGGAAGTTGCTGCCCACTTGTTCCTACACTCCCTGGGTCAGGTAGATCCCCTGGAAAAGGAAATGGCAACCCACTCCAGTATTCTTGCCTGGAGAACTCCATGGACAGAGGAGCCTGGTGGGCTACAGTCCATGGGATCGCAAAGAGTTGGACACGACTGAGCAACTAACACTGTTCCTATACTGCTGCTGCTGCTGCTGCTAAGTCACTTCAGTCATGTCCGACTCTGTGCGACCCCGTAGATGGAAGCCCACCAAGCCCCCCCGTCCCTGGGATTCTCCAGGCAAGAACACTGGAGTGGGTTGCCATTTCCTTCTCCAATGCATGAAAGTGAAAAGTGAAAGTGAAGTCGCTCAGTCGTGTCTGACTCTTAGCGACCCCGTGGACTACAGGCCACCAGGCTCCTCCATCCATGGGATTATCCAGGTAGAGGTACTGGAGTGGGGTGCCATTGCCTTCTCCGGGTCCTATACTACTGGCCCCTAAAAGAACCTATAACTTTGTTTCCCCCCATCTGGAGGGCTACCACCACTCAGATAACTCTTTAATCCAATTTGAGATATAGTGGCCATAAAAATAAGAAGACAAAAATGATTGCATAGTATTCACAATAGTTAAAGAGGACTGTGGAAAAAGACTGCAGTGTGAATAAGAAAATAATAGGAATACTTAAGTAGAACTGTAAGTGAAGTGTTCCCACGTACTCATACAAGCACTTTCTTTAACTTAGTCTTAGAATTGTGGAGTACTCCATGAGAATATCTTTATTTTGAATTTTTATGCCAATAATAAAACCCTTTAATATAAGCCTGTATAGAATCATGTGGGAAACCATCTTGAAACAGTACAGTCATATGATTTCAATGCCTGAATTTTCATTTGTATTTATGATTATGAAGCTTTTAATTGATTCCTTATTGTCACTAGCTAATAAAATATTAAAAAGATACATCTAATGATATTTAGTGATTCACCAAGTGAATTTCATATGAAAAAGATTTTGCAGTAAATGGGAATTATCTTTTAAGAAAATGAGTCATCAGATGGGTACAACATGGAATAAACTATTCACATCTAAATGGTTCTATACAAATTCTCATTCAATAAAATGTTTACATTATAAATGGTGAGGTAGATGCAGCAAAGCATTGTATACAATATTATTGTTATTAATTTTATTTTTATTGGTTTTTTAGCTCTGTTTTAAAATTATAAATTTTTTCAGATTTATAGTTGCATGAGAATCGAAAGCATTAGCTTTATGTTTGTACATATTTAACTTATTTATACCAACATTAAAAGTCTATACCTATTTTTATTATGATACAAAAACTACAGCTTTCTGTATATCTCTCTAATGTGTTTTAACGTGCTTTTATGTCTCATTATCTTTCAACTTTATATTCATAAAACATCTTACTGTACATATTTCTAAATTGTGTTTTCAGACATTTAATCTGTAATCTTTAGAGATCTGTTTGTTGGATTTTTGTTTTGTTTTGTTTGCAAGTAAAGCAAAGAAAAAGAAAGTAATTACTGAATTGTACCTCTTAGGATTCAGAATTGTGATGTCAATTCAGTGTATCATGTGCCTGTGACATTTTCTCCATGTCCAGGCCCCTATCACATATTCCACCATCCCAGTATACAGTGGGCACTTCAGAAAGCTGAAAAGCATATTTTTGAGTCCAGCTGCTGTGGGATCAACAAACTTCAGTTGCAACCAAATTTGCAATTGTTTATAAAATATAATAGAAGGATAATTGTTTAGAGATGATCAGTGCCATTTATTCAAGTGAAAGCATCAGGAGTCCATGGGAAAAATGAAAAGTGAAGGAAAGGGGAGGAGTGCTGAAAGTAATGTTTCTAACAGAACTTGTTGTTCTCATGCCTTATTCTGTCTTAGTAATAGATTATGAACACATACTCTGAATTCATTATTATGGCTTAGAGGAATAATGTCATTATGTAGTTTTCTTTTTTTCCCATTCTTGTTTGCATTCCCATTCTTGGCCTTTCCCTCTCCAAATGTTGTGTTCTAATGACAAGAGCAATTGAGGAAGACTTCCCTTGAGTTTAATCAAGATTGAAATGTGGTCTCTAAACAAATCTAATCTGAGTGGTGATGATTCTGCAAACATATCTTGTTCAAGATATATACCTTTATTGAGACCAGGTGGGAGGGGACCAAAGCATAATTTTTGGCCAATTCAGATAGAATAATTGCAAGATCATATTCTAATATCTTGGTCATTAAACATTGGCACCCTAAATGTTAGATTGACAGGAAGCAATATGTTCTCCTTTAAGAAATGCTTTTGAGTGGTTGCCATAATAGACTTGAAAATGGAATTCCTAAAAACGTCAGCAAAGAAATCATCCCATGGAGCTCATCAGAGCTGTCACTCCAACTCTCAAAAGCTCGATTCTCTGTTGACATCATTATTGCAGGCCATCTGTAACTTGTTTCTATCTCTTTTGAGTCTTATCTGGCCAGTTAATATGTCTTGGGTCTGATGCTTCAAGAGTCTTCAGTGTATATATAAAAAAATTGATACATCTTGATTCAGCTGATGGAGCACAGATTGCTCTCATAGATCTGTTGCAAGTTTTCAGGAAAATTTATGGAACTTGCACAGAATGAAAGAAACTATACATTTTACACAATGAATGAAACATGTTTTTTCAGCTCTTTCCATTTGGTAAGAAATTACATATAACCTATTTCAAATAGTGCCATGCTGCAATCATCTATTTGATATCTGGTTTCATTTAGGTAGTGGGGAAGGGATAGAGAGGAGGAGGAATTCAACTCATCTGTTCATCTGTTAGGAAGAAAATGTGAGACACTTACAATAGCAATTTGGTCTTTTTTTTTTTTTTTTATGAGGTTGTGAGTTATGACTTCTAGTAAGAACCCCATCAGAATTCAGCAATTCAAGGGACTTGTCCTTGGGCTCTTTTTGATTGCCGCCTACTTAGAGTAAATAAGTGGACACTTCTAGGAAATCTGTTTTCTTTCACTGCTTTAAGGCTCATACCACATCATGAGATAAAGAGGAGTATTATGAGAAATATAAACCACAGTGACAGAGAAGAACTGTTGAACTTAGTAGAGAAGAAAGATTCATCTTTAAAAGTGTAAAAGTAGACAATATACTGTTCTGATATGGTTTCAGTTTTACTTCTAAGCAGTTTTCAAATGAAATTATTTTAGAGAATTGAAATATGAGGTTATTTGCTCATGTTCTGAATGAACAGGGGCCCCTTGTGAATCTTTTCCTGAAGGAACTTTAAAAACGTTATTGTATTGTTTGTATTAAGGTATGATTGACATATATAACATTATAACAGTTTCAGTTGTGCAATGGCAGGAATGTTATGTATTTAGCCACGTCTGACTCGCCTCGCTGTCCTGCTCATCATAGTGATCAGGACACATTCACTGGCTCTGGTGGGGGCACCGGTGAGTACGTTACTCGCTTTCCCAAACTTTTGGCTTAATTGCTTTCACTAGATTGGCAGTTCTTTGAGGATCAATGTGCTGTTTTCTCCAGTTCTTCCTAGTCTGCTTAGCCCTTCTTTGCATGCCAAGGAACTCAGAAGGTGGTAGGGCTTGATCACTCGGATGGTCTTTATGGGTGGACCTTACCCAGTTCTGCACGCTCATTGCTGCTTAGAGGCAGGCACAGTTTATGGCTCGGTCACTGAGCAGACGGTGTAACACTGGGCGAATCTCTGCCTGATGCTAAGTCTCTTGGTCTGCCTGACATTTAGGGGCCCCTTCCAGGGCTTCTCTAGCTATTGTTGATAATAATAGTAGTGAACGTTTCCATTTTTTATCTGCCATGTGCTACTATGCCCTGGGCTTTTAAATAAAATTGATTTAATCTTTACAAGAATCTGGTTAGGCAGGTGCTGTTATCTCCATTTCATGGATGAGGGAGACTGAAGTTCAGGGAGTTAAGCAACTTGTGCTGGCACGCTAGCGCTCCTTCCCGATTTCCCTTCCACAGCTGGTCATCACTGAGTCCTGCTGGTTAGACCTCCTCTTCATTCCGACAACCACTGCCCTGGTTTCGACTTTCAGCTTTGAACTTTGTAACCACTTCCTACCTGGCCCCCCTGCTTCCAGCTTTACACTCTTCCCCCAATATCTGTTGGTCTGTAAGGATGTAACTCAGGTACTAGCTCTTCCAGGAAGCGTCCTCTGACCACCCCTCCACCGGATAACATTACACTCCTCTGTGTCCTCTAACACATCACTTTATCTCAGTTTCTTTAAAAACTTAATAATTGCCAGTATTTAATATTGGGGTAGCCAGTAAGATTTAATTTGGGCTGGCCATAAGATGTTACAGAAAATCCTAACCCAGTATTTGTCTCCTATCTGCCAACAACTGTTGTAAGCTCGTTATATGCATTAGCTTATTAAAGCCTCACAACAGTCATATGAAGGAGGTACGATTAACACCTTGCTTTACTGATATTCGGTAACTTGCCCACGATCATAAACTAATACGTGTTAGAGCTGGACTTTGAATCCTAGAAGCGCTTCCCTGAAAGCCTGGTCTCTCAGCTTCTGCTCTGTACTGTCTTCTGCTTTAAGCCCTGCCCTCAACAGGAAGGCCTTCCATTGCTTAGCCTTCCATTAGCCTTCTTTACTAAGTTATTTAAAAAATTAATTTGAATTTCTTAAAAGTCCAAATTAAAATTTAAAGCTGAAAATGAAGAGTTCGTAGGCATTTTTGATAGACGTGAAGTAGTACAATGACCCCAGGGACCCCAGGATGAGATAATCCTCCCTTTATGTAAAATCAAACACTTTAAAATATGTTTATTTCCATGAGATACATGGTTTCTGTTTTCCAGGTAAGGGAAGTGAGGATAGAATGATGAAAAGTGATTGCCTAAAGCAGAGTTTATTAGCCATGGTGTTACTGGTGTCTGGGGCTGGATCATTCTTTATTGTCTGTGTGTGGAGGGTAGGGGGTGGTGGTCTACAGTGCATGGAATGTTTAGCAGCATCCCAGGCCTCTTCCTACCCTCCCTGTTGTAACAGCCAGCGATGTCACCAGGTATCCTCACATGTTCCCTGGAGGGCTAGTTTGTGTGTGTGTTAGTTGCTCAGTAGTGTCTGACTCTTTGCATCCCCAGGGATGTAACCCACCTGGCTCCTCTGTCCATGGGATTCTCCAGGCAAGAACACTGGAGTGGGTTGCCATGCCCTCCTCCAGGGGATCTTGCCAACCCAGCGATCGAACCCAGGGCTCCTGCATTGCAGGCAGGTTCTTTACCATCTGAGCTACCAGGGAAGCCCCGAGGGCTAATTTATCTCTTGTTGAAAACTACTCGTCTGAAGTCCCATCTTGTCAAGTGGCAGTCTGAAAACCCACTTTCTACCTGTCAGTTCAATTCTTGTCCATTTCTGTAAGTTGGCTCCCATTCTCAGAAACCAAATCAAAACACAACAGCTGTCAGTCCTTGTTGTCCTTCATTCCAATTTCTGTCCCTTTGGTTACAGGCAGAAGTGCATAGCAGTCTGGCATTTTTTCCTCAAGTAGAAGTACCAAATGGAGAAATTAGGCCTTTGTGAAATGTCAGGGGCGCTTTAGGATTGTGATAGGTGACCCAGAGAAGCAGCGCAGCCTGCTTCATTACCGCCTGTCAGGCGACGCTGCAAAGCCCTGGATGGTAGAATGGATACAACCTGCACGCGAGCTGGGCCCCTAAACATTTCTTAAAGCACCATGAATAGCAGCTTCCAAGGGTGCACTCTGGACTTTGATACCAGCTTCTTTGATGCATTTAGACCTGGTTTGGGGACGGTAACAGAGAAATGACCCATTGCTACTCTCCTCAAGAAATATTCCAGGGATACTGATGTGGGTGTGGCACTTTGAAATCCTCAGCACACACGCTTATACAGCAGGAATTATTGATTAGGTGACATGAGGATCTGCAAGTAAGATGCACGGCACGTGGCTGAATGTATTTGCTCTCTTTTCTTTCCCTTTCTTTGTTTGTTCAATGTCCTTATTGTGATGGTTCATTTTATGCATCAACTTGACTGGTACAGAGGGTGCCCAGATACCTGACTAACCATTATTCTTGGGTGTGTCTGTGAAGGTGCTTCCAGCGTATGCTGGCATTTAAATTGGTAGATTGACTAACACAAATTGCTGTCTCTCTGTTTGGGGGGGCGGGGCGGGGGTTCTGTGTCATCTAATCCCTGGAGAGCAGAATAGAACAAAAAGGGGAGGAAGAATTGGCTCTCTAACTAAGCAGTGGAGCTGGGGCATCAGTTTTTTGCCCTTGTTGCTGCTGGTTCTCAAACCTTCAGACTCAGACTGGAACCCACACTGTCAGCTCCCTGGCTCTCAGACCTTTCATACCCAGTCGCTGGCTTTCCTGGGTCTCTGGCCTGCAAACTGCAGATCATGGAATTTTTCAGGTTCCATCATCAAATGAGCTGATTCAGTACAGGGTTCTGTTGACCCCTAACTAATACACTTACGTGGCAAATACAAGATATGTATCTTCCTTCAACATTTAAAAGTCTTTTTTAGCTCTCAGTTTCTGTGATAGTGATGTCCACTAGGACTTCCTGGTGGCTCAGATGGTAAAGCGTCTGCCTGCAATACGGGAGACCCAGGTTTGATCCCTGGGTTGGGAAGATCTCCTGGAGAAGGAAATGGCAACCCACTCCAGTATTCCTGCCTGGAGAATCCCAGGGACGGAGGAGCCTGGTAGGCTACAGTCCATGGGGTTGCCAAGAGTCGGACACGACCGAGTGACTTCACTTCACTTCTTCTGTGATAGTATAACGTGTGCTTAAGCCAGAAAGAGTAGATGGAAGCAAAAATTATTTTCAAGGGTGTAATGATAGAAATAACAACTCAAATACTGATAGTAAGACTGATAATAGGAACAAACTATGATACACGCCTGAGTCTGCTCCTAACTGGGCTCCCCTGGTGGCTCAGACGGTAAACAATCTGCCTGCAATGTGGGAGACCTGGGTTTGATCCCTGGGTTGGGAAGATCCCCTGGATAAGGGAAAGGCTACCCACTCCAGTATTCTTGCCTGGAGAATCCCCATGGACAGAGGACCCTGGCAGACTACAGTCCATGGGGTTGCTAAGAGTCAGACATGACTGAGCAACTTTCATTACTCCTAACTAGAGCTGAGCGCCAAAGAATTGATGCTTTTGAACTGTGGTTTTAGAGAAGACTCTCGAGAGTCCCTTGGACTGCAAGGAGATCCAACCAATCCATTCTGAAGGAGATCAGCCCTGGGATTTCTTTGGAAGGAATGGTGCTAAAGCTGAAACTCCAGTACTTTGGCCACCTCATGCGAAGAGTTGACTCATTGGAAAAGACCCTGATGCTGGGAGGGATAGGGGGCAGGAAGAGAAGGGGACGACAGAGGATGAGATGGCTGGATGGCATCACTGACTTGATGCACATGAGTCTGAGTGAACTCCGGGAGTTGGTGATGTACAGGGAGGCCTGGCGTGCTGCGATTCATGGGATCACAAGGAGTCGGACACGACTGATTGACTGAACTGAACTGAGAGCTGTAAATATGATGATGTCTCCACCTTGTTCTGTATTTGAGATACCTTATTTGCAATGAAGAGGTTGGACTATATCAGTAGCTAGCAACTTGGAGCAGTGTTGCCCTCAGGGGACTGTGGGAAATGCCTGCAGTGATCTTGGTTGTCACAAGTAGGGGTAGTGGTGAGACTGGCATCTTGTGAGTAGAGGCCATGAGTGCTGCTCAACACCCTCCAGTGCCCGAGACAACTCCCCACAGCACAGAGTTGTCCAGTCTCAGAACTGGCGGTGCTGAGGCTGAGAACCCTGACAGTAGATTCTCTCTCTCACAGCCCTAATCTTTATGAATCTACCACTCTGCTCTCATTAAATCTGTTACAGTAGCCTACCTGTGAAGGGTCTTTTATAAAAAAGTTAAAACAACTGATGGTACATAATTAATATGAAAGAAAATTTTACTAGGGAGAAATATAGTCTCATTTATGAAATACTATGCTGGATTTATTAACTTGAGGGTCAGGATCAATACCAACCACTTTCCCTCAAGAATTATCCCCTTTCACGAACCACTATGTACATAGTTTTTTAGTGTCTTAAGTATGTTAAGGAGGGGGTGGATTGCATTCTCCTTGTCTTTTAAGCTATTTTTGTATTTGCTACTGGTGACAAAACCTGTTGGAGAAAAGCTGAAGTGAAATACAGAGAGGCTGGAAATGATCTGAGTGTCTGAAAATTCCCTTTGTTTAAAGAATTCCCTACACTACACCGAATGGAGAAATCCAGTTTGATGAGCAAAGTCTTCCTTGGAAATTCAGATGGCCCCTGAGAATGGATGGCTATCACTCTCTGTTAGTGTGAATCTCTTTAATCAGAACCACAGCTAAGGCCTTGTGGAGCTTCGTTTGGAAATAAGGAAATGCAGATGGGACAGGCTGCTTGAGGATCTGAGTCTGCAAGGAAAGAGGAGGTGAGGAAGAGAGCTTCAGGAAAGAGGGAGAGTGATGAACACTCGGCCCTGGTCATTTCTGCTTCGCTCGGTAGGGTGAGTGCCTTAGGGAAGACAAAGAGGAAGAACCCCCAGAATTTCCAGTTTGAATATCCCTTCATCACTGCAGGTATATGCCTAGTGTGCTGGTCAGACTCTCCAGACAAGGAAAGGGGAAAGAAATGTACTGGGAGCTCCTCATATCTTTCTCCTCCTGTATTATTATTAGTAGATTTTCATTTTCAGAGGGACTTCGAAAGTGTTATCCAGTTTATGTTGGAGTTTATGCGACAAAGGTGACTTTCAGTCCTGTCTCCTCTGTCATCTCAGTGAATCATCTGACTTTCTTGAGCGGATGAGTCATGATTCTTAGCTAGGGGAGTGCTTTTTCCCACCTCAAGGATTAACCTGTGAATATGTGAGTTTTTAAAAATATAATGATGATAATAGTAATTATTATATAATCATATTATAGCTATTATATAGTATATGTATGTAATTCTTAGGAGAACCAGGTCAAGCAGGTGTTGTTTTGATTGCAGATAGTGTCTCTAGTGACATTTCTGACCCTTGTGCCCTAGACCCCTTAGAGCTGGGTGACTTTCTCTTTGACTTTGGACCACATGCCTGGGACAGATTTTCTGATCCCTAGGCCTCCAAGGGGAGATTAGTTTATAATTCTATTTTAAAAAATTTTAATTGTAATGTAGTTGATTTACAGTGTTGTATCAGTTACTGGTATACAGCAAAGTGATTCAGTTATACAGTATACATTCTTTTTCAGATTCTCTTCTGTTATAGACTATTAGATGATATTGAATATAGTTCCTTGGGCTATAGAGCAGGACCTTGTTGTTTATCTGTTTTCCATGTAATAGTGTTATTTGTAATCCCAAACTCCTAATTTATTCCTCCCTCATCATTTCCCTTTGGTAACTCTAAGATTGTTTTCCATGCGAGTGAGTCTCTATCCCTTTTGTAAATAAGTTATTTTGTGTTATTTAGTTCAGATTCCATAATTAAGTGATATATGATATTTGTTTTTCTCTAATTTACTTCACTTAGTATGTTAATCTCTGGGTCTATCCATATTGCTGCAAATGGCATTTTTATTTTTGGCTGAGTAATATCCTGATATGTAGCTCGTTTTCCTTATCCATTTATTTGTAGATGACTTTTCGGTTGCTTCCATGTCTTGGCTGTTGTAAATAGGGCTGCTGTGAACACTGAGGTGCCCATATATCTTTTCGAGGTTAAGTTTTCTCTGGATGTATGCTCAGGAGTGGGGTTGCTGGATCACATGGTGGCTCTGTTTTTAGTTTTGTAAGGATCCTCTGTTCTGTACCCCATAGTGGCTGTGCCGATTTCCATTCCCCTGCAGCAGAGGGCAGCCTGCCCTTTAGGCATAGTCCTCATTTCTGACTTCCACAAAGACACTGCCTATATTTTAATACCAAGCAGTGAGTGGATTTACTTCTGAACTCCTCTCCTTTTCAAATTTGCAGTAAGGTGTAATTGACCTGTGGGCTCTCTTTCTTCCTTTCTTTGGTATGTACATGTGTGCAATCTAGGGTCTATTTCATAGCAAGCTAAATTAAAATAAATTAGAGAATGAGTTAAAACGGTTGAATTGCCGACATCAGCAATGGATAACTGAGCTATGGGAGGCTTCCTAAGATTTCCTAAACCAGCTCATGGTGAGTTTTCTTTCCTAAAGTTGGCTAACTAGGTTAGATTTTATTTTCCCATTCCATTCCAGAGACTTCTAGCTCTGAGTTCTATGGGAAATACATGTCTATCATACCTTATCTGAAACCTTAGAGCCTGATGTTTTTCAGAATTCATTTTTTACAAAGAGGTGATGTAACAAACAGGTGGGGCCCAGAGCACTTTTAGGGCAGTGTAACTACTTTGTACACGTGTGTATAATGATGAATACACTTGTCCTAAGCCACAGGATATACAGACACCAAGAGTGAGCCCCAGTGTAGACTGTGGACTTGGGACAGTAATGGTGTGCAGGTTTGTTAATTGTAACAAATCACCACTCTGATGCTGGATGTTATAATAGTGAAGTCTGCGTGTGTGGGGGCAGGGACTACACCGAAAATCTCTATACCTTCTTTTCAGTGTTGTTCTGAATCCAGCACTGTTCTCAAAAAAGTAGTCTTTTTTTTTTTTTTCTTTTAAAGGTGATACCATGTATAATCACTGGCAGGGTCTGAACCAATACCCAGTAACCAAAACTATCTTTACAGTGAAATTTAGGCTCCTTTATGCTAAGCGGGTTCAGCATAGCTTAAAAATAGCCTGAAGTCAGTTTGGGTCAGATTTTGCCTCCAAATGAGTTTACATCAAAATTACAAAAAATAGAGTAAAAATTGGATTTCTTCTGACGTCTTTGGATTTTTGCATTGTGGTTAAGAGAGAAATTCTCCATCCACTCTACCCTGTTTATACTGGCTGTTTATGAGCCAGTCTGCAGTAGCAGTGGCACAGGCTTTCTTGTGTGGTGAGAGGGCTGAGAACTGCCATCTCATCCGAGTGACCTACACCAGCACCCCCGTGCCCGTGCATTCCACGGACCCTTCCTCGGGGTGGGCAGAGCTGCTGATGGTGCCAGGTGACTGACCGTGTGATGAGGTTAATCCCCTTTCCCTCGGCCCCCTCTGTCATAACCCGTCATAAAGCTGCCACTGGTTTTCAGAGCCAGCAGTTCACTGCTCTCATTTCTCTCTCTCTGCTCTCAGAAAAGGATAGCTTTACCCACACACTTCTGGGCAAATAAATGTCTCTTTGCTTTTTTGGGTAATCCTAGACTTATCGAAAAGATAAAAGTCAGAGTGGAGGTTTTGCTGATCACCAGAATGACCCAGAAAATAAAATGCCAACTTTCCTTATTTTTATACCCTCACGCTCAAGCTCTGATCTATTTCTCATGAAAGGGAGTGCTTACAGGTATCCCTTCTTTTCTGAGGTAGTCAGCTTGTTCCTTTAAGAGTAATTTTTTTTTTTTTTAGTGTAAATATACCCCCAGGAATGTGCTACTCACATCAATCCCTCAGTGATTTTTAAAAAATAACTAGTCTCAACATTCATGTTCACTGTAGAGGAATGTTTTTATCTAGGAAAAATGGGAATCCAGAGGCAGATAGGACTTCTAGTCACATTTCTACTAGTAAGTGTCCATTCCACCCGAGGCAGGTGTGTCTGATTCTCAGGTGCATAAAATGAAGATGTTGAATTTGAGTGTGCAAAATGGGGCCTTCTTCAGATGGGCTTTGGAAGGACTGTGAAACCATTTCTAAGTAAAAGTGTATATGAGTTTTGACATGAGTGTCATAGCCCATGAAACTATTAAAAGGATGCATTTTTTTTTCTTTAAAATCTTTATGCTTTCATAAGCTTGAATCATCATATATCAGATTGGCTTTAAACAAGTATTGCTTGCAAATTTATGACAGCCTTAGATGATTGGATATTGAGTGTGAGGATCTCAACAAGAAATAGATGCTATGCCTGGTGACAGATAAAGGGAGGGAGGGAAGAAGGGAGGGAGAGATGGTAAACTCCGGGATATTTGAGGAATGTTTAATAAGTTATTTACAAATATTTACAAAAGCATTTATATCATTTGATAGCATATTACCAAAGCAGAAGAGATACTACAGTATGCAAGGGCTGAAAATGGAGAAGGAAGAGTCCTTACCACGCTTAGCCCTGATCTGGCAAGGGAAAGGTGCCATTGCCACAGTCCCACGTAGAGTCATGAATTTGAAAGGAATGGTGACTTTTGGCCCAGAGTTGCCGCTATCCTGATGTGAACACTCAGAAAGAGCTGGAAGACAGATGCTCCAGCCATCACCCCTCCTCCCATCGGATTTCTCCCCAGGGCTCTGCAATAACCAAAATCAAAGGTAAGACAGAGTTGTCGTTCAGTCGCTCAGTCGTGTCTGACTTCTTGTGACCCCATGGACTGCAGCACGCCAGGCTTCCCTGTCCTTCAAAGAGACAGGGGAATCTATTGATAAGAGGCCAGCCTCCCTGAGCAGAAGAGAGCAGATCTGGGTGGGTAAACGGAAGCTATGCAGTCAAGCAGTGTAGAGTGAGTCAGATCAAGGCAGCAGGAGCCTGGAGACAAAACTGGTCTTGCCCCTGGTATGTGACCCAGACCTTCCCCGTGGCTCTGCTCCTTCATCCATCATCTAAGGGCGATGATACAAAGGCACCTTGGAGAGTTCCTTTCCGAAATGACCAATAAAAATGAGGATAAAACATTGTGCAGATATAAAGTGCCATATGGATGCTCAATGTTTGTAGTCATTGGTTTTAAATTCTGTAGGAGCAATGACAAAAGGCGGGGTGACATGTGCGCCAGTCTGAATGGCCCTGAGGCTCCAGCTGGGATAGAGCCAGCTGTGGAGAAGGGCACCTTGGCCGCTTCATGGACATTTCTGCAGAGTGAGGCCTGTCCTTGACACAGTTCAGTCAGAGCACAATATGGTTATGGGACTGTGTGTGTGTGCACGTGTGCTCAGTCATATCCCACTCTCTGCGACCCCATGGACTATAGCCCACAAGGCTGCTCTGTCCATGGAAATTTCCAGGCAAGAATACTGGAGTGGGTTGCCATTTCCTTCTCCAGAGGATCTTCCCAGCCCGGGGATCAAACCCATGTCTCTTGTGTTACTGGCAGTGGCAGGCTGATTCTTTACCACTGTGTCACCTGGGCATCCCTGTGGGACATTAGGACAACTAATTGATTCGATGACAGTATTTGTAACAGATGAGTCAAATCAACTATCCACTTCTCCCAATTTAAAAGCATGTCTTTTAAACTCATTGATGGGTGTATGGTACTGCTGCTGCTGCTGCTAAGTCTCTTCAGTCGTGTCTGACTTTGTGCAACTCCATAGATGGCAGCCCACCAGGCTCCCCCATCCCTGGGAATCTCCAGGCAAGAACACTGGAGTGGGTTGCCATTTCCTTCTCCAATGCATGAAAGTGAAAAGTGACCCTCAGCAACCCCATGGACTGCAGCCTTCCAGGCTCCTCCGTCCATGGGATTTTCCAGGCAAGAGTACTGTAGTGGGGTGCCATACCAGTGAGCACTAAATCAAAATACAGATTTCTAGGCGATAGCCCTGGAGACACTGACGCTGCTTATGAGGCATAGATTGTGGTGGCTCTGCAACAAGCTCCCCCAGGTTATTTTTATTTCCATGTTGGTTTGGGAAACATGATGCAGGCAAATTGTGTCTGTTCATTCTTCTCTTACAAGAGGGAATAATCTGGAGAGGAGGAGGAACCAATTAGGAGTGGGTTTATCACTTACTGAGGCGATGCAAGTTTCGGATCCAGACTATTGGCAGAGCCAGTGGTTGTAGACTGGATATTATTTGAAGGTGCTAAAAGATTCTGCTTAAAAAATGCCCCTCTCACTTCTATTACAAACCCAACAATCCTCACATGACTCATTTTTCTGCTTTAGGCCTTTAAAGCCTCCTGTTCAAGGGTAGTCATTCTCTATAAGCCAACAGGGCAGATTGGAAAGGTCATTGGACTAGGAGTCAGAAAACTTGGTTTTGGGATTTATTGTATTTCTCACTTCTGCTCATCTGTCTCTAAGGTTACTGGAGCCTCAAGTTCCTTCTTCATAAAAAAGAGACATTAGCTTAGTAGCTTTCTGGGCTTTTTACTTAGTAGTAGTACTCTTTTGTCAAATTAAAGCTTGCTAAAGACCACCATATGTCAATTTAAAAATGTTGAGTTGTTTTAATTAAAAAAACAGGCAGATGACACAGAAGCCTGTGCTGCTTTCTTTTCACTGCTTCCATTGCAGTGCTTCCTCCAGAACCCTAGGATTCTACTACCCACATTTAGAAAATTGCTGCAAAAAGTGAGCGCCAGATTCTCTTTATCTTTAAAAAAATTGTTTATTCTACTTGGATGCATTTTAAACTATTAACAGCAATTGTATTTTGAGCCATCAGTTCAAAGTAGTTTCTCAGAAAATGTATTCATCTTTAAAAATCCAGAGAAAAATAGAACATTTAATAAAGATATTCTGGGACTTCCCTGGTGGTCCAATGGTTAAGAATCCACCTACCCATGCAGGGGTCATGGGTTCAATTCTTCCAGGAAGATTCCACATGCCACAGAGTGCCCGTGCAACACAACTACTGAGCCTTTGCTCCAGAGCCTGGAAGCTGCAACTGCTAAGCCTACACGCCACAAACTGCTGAAGCCCATGTGTCTAGAGCCTGAACTCCCCAACAAGGGAAACGAATGCAATGAGAAGCCTGTGCACTGAAGCTAGAGAGGAGGACCCTCTAGTGGCAACTAGAGAAAAACCCGAGCAAAAGGAAGACCCAGTGCAGCCACAAATAAATACAATTAATTTAAAACATTTATAAAAAATAAAGATCTTTTGATGAAGCATAGGAGTTATTGAAGAAGGGACAAACTCAGAACAAAACCCCTGAGAAAGGGGCTGAATCCAACAGGCTGAGACATCCTGAAAAGTAATATGTCAGGGGCAGGGCATTCTAAGGGTAAATGGAAATAAGCAATATAGCAATAATAATATCATCATTTCTATAATTTTGTGGATTCCTAAAATATTTGCTGCCTTCTCCCTTTTTTCCTTATAACAGCTCCTCAATACAGGCACCTGTCCAGCCTCCGTGTCGGGGTTTCTCAGTCTCAGCACTACTGACGTTCCGGGCTCGGTCGCTCCTTGTGGTGGGGACTGTCCTAAGCACTGTCGGAAGTTTGGCAGCATCCCTGGGCTCTACTCACCAGACGCCAGTAGGAACCTCTCCCCCAAACTGTGACAACCGAGAATGTGTCCGGACATGGGCCTGGGGCCCCTCCCAGATGAGAAACACTGGTTTCCATAAAATAATTGAAATATAGAGAAGCTATGAGACTTGATGGAAATGGTACAGCTGTTGAGTTAGACCGTTTGTTCCCATGGGCTCTTTCCCTTTGCAGTGTTACTTGAATGGAGCCATTCATACTTTGCATATTTTTGCTTTGCTTTTTATCTGCTCCTGGAAGCAGTTATATCTCCCAACTATCTATACCCTTTCCTGAAAATATACTTCTGAGACCTGTTTTCCAAAAAGAGCCGTGACTCTCTGCAGGGGAGAATTTAGGTCAAGGATAAGGTCAGGTATGCACACACTCAGCACTCCTTGCTTGAAGGTGTAGTTGCTATAGATTTTAAGCCCAAGGCTTTTGTAGGATGCTGGTCCTGACAGTTGATATAATTATAAAAGACATTCTTTGGTGTACTGTTAATTCAGCTGTCCTGAAGTGTTGATACCTCCTGCATGTTCCTTCTTTAATATTTTCTATTGAATCTTTAATGACCATTTAGAGAAATTAGCCATTAGTTAAAAAGCTCATTATGGTAATGAATTTCTCTACCCAGATTGATATCATGGTCTATAATTTTTAACCTTGATTGGTCTGGTATTGGAAAAGGAATTTATTGCTTTGAAGAGTTATTGGATCGATACACTTGGAATAATGTGTTGGGTAACCATGCCAACACAACTTACATACAATATTGGAAGGTGCGGTGGTTTTAAAATAATTTACAGAGAGATAATTAAGTCTAGTTGTGACAAGACAGAAGATAAATGATGATTCATTTGAAGCCTGCTGGTATTTCTTTCGCTGAAAAAAATAAGGCTAGTATAGCAAGCATTAAATCTAATAAATGATTCACTGAACAAAATTCCTAGAGTATTTCCCTAAGAGAATTTCCCTTTATGTGTCTTCTTTCACATTTGAGCTCATCTTACTCAGTCTCTTCTCAAGGACTTCAGGGCTCTCATTTTTTCTTCATGGTTAAAAGTACACAGGGGATAAATATGCAAGAGAGCAGTGGCGGTCAGGGTCAAACATGGTGAAACCAGGATGATCTTTGAGCTTTTCCTTGGTGAACCTTTCTCCTGTTCAGTACCTCACTGCTTTCTCAATCTTTTTGTGTTTAACATGGTTCTTAGTTAATATCAACTACTCCCAGCAAAACAAATAAAGAACTCCAGAATGATTTTCTAGGTTGTACCCTTTGCCAGCATTTCAAGCTGAGATACTGCTATTTCTGGCAGTGTATGAAAACTCTCTTAGGAGTATTATGGCATGCATAATGTTAAGTGAATCATAATATTAAGTGAAGTTTCCAGAACTTCAATTTCCATATGTTCTTTTCCTAAAATTGTTTTGCCTAAAGTATCTGCATTTGAGTTGTCAATCACTTCTTCTTTGCTACACTCCTTTTCCTCTTCCATCTTTACCCATCCAGAATCTTACTGTGGCTCTTTGCCCAATGTTCTTAAAAAAAAAAAAAAGGCACCAAATAAAGGGACACCTTAAAATACTGTTGAACATCTTTTTAAATCAAGACACCATAACATTTACTTCCACCCATATCATTAAGAAAAGTTTGTCCAGTTCTACTTCAGAATAAAAAACAGTTATAATAATACATTTATTTGTTTTGCATGATTATATACTAACAATAAGTATACTAAAACTCAATCCAAGTGAATTTTTTATAGCATCATAGAGCCTAATGCTTAGAGGAAGAAAAATGTGTACCTGTTGTTGCAAAGAAATAGAGTACGATAGGTGCTCATTAAAACTTTCAAATATTACATTAGAATAGAATTTTGTGGGATAAGTAAAATGAAAATTTGAGTTGAGGTGTACAAATCAGGTGTAAAAATTTTCACGAATTTACCTAAAACGGTCAGGGTTGCATATAAAATTACTATGCTATTTACAGCCTATTGAATACATTTAAAGGACTGACTCTGTTACTTTGTAGGTATTTTCATGGCTGTTGTGAATATTTTTATTTTTTTTTAAGAAACATAGTGTTGTGTTAATTTCTGATATACAAAGTAGTTCAGTGTGTGTGTGTGTGTTTGTGTGTGTATGTGTGTGTATACATTTATATATGTATAGTTACTGTACGGTATTGAACATAGTTCCCTGTGCTACATGGTAGGACCTTGTTGTTCATCTGTTTATATACGGTAGTTTGTATCTGCTAATCCCGTATCCCTAATTTATCTTCTCCCAAGCCCTCTCCACTTTGGTATCCATAAGTCTGTTTTCTATGTCTGTGAGTTTGTTTCTGTTTTGTAAATAAGTTCATTTATAGCATTTTATAGATTTTTTTAGATTTCTTAGATTCCACATGTAAGTGATCTGATATTTCTCTTTAACTTATTTCGCCTTAAATGTTAGTCTCTAGGTCTGTGCATGTTGCTGTAAATGTCATTATTTCATTCTTGTTTATGGCTCAGTAATATTCCACACATCTATATATTCACATCTTCTTTATCCATTCATCTGTTGACAGATACTTAGGTTGCTTTCCTGTCTCAGCTATTATAAATAGTGCAGCTGTGAACATTAAGGGACATGTATCTCCTTGAATTATAATTTTTTCCAGACATATGCCCAGCAGTGGGATTGCAGGATCATGGGGTAACTCTATTTTTCATTTTTTAATGAATCTCTATACTGTTCTCCATAGAGGCTGCACCAGTTTGCATTCCCATCAACCGTGTAGTAGGTTCACTTCTTTCCACATCCTCACCAGCATCCATTATTTGTTGACTTTTTGTTACTGGCCATTCTGATCTATGTGAGGTGATACCTCATTGTCGTTTTGATTTTGTGGTTGGTTGTTCAGTCACTAAGTCATGTCCAACTCTTTGTGACCCCATGGTCCATAGCATGCCAGGCTTCCCTGTCCTTAACTTTCTCCAAGAGTTTGCTCAAATTCATGTCCATTGAGTCAATGATGCCATCTAACCATCTCATGCCCTGCTGCTCCTTTCTCCCTTTGCCTTTAGTCTTTCCCAACATCGGGGTCTTTTCCAGTTAGTAGCTCTTTGCATCAGGTGGCCAAAGTATTGGAACTTTGGCTTTAGCATCAGTGCTTCCACTGAATGTTCAGGATTGATTTCCTTTAGGATTCACTGGTTTGATATTGCAGTCCAAGGAACTCTCAAGAATTTTTTCCAGCACCACAGTTTGAAAGCATCAATTCTTCAGTACTCAACCTTTTTTATGATCCAACTCACATCTGTACATGACTACTGGAAAAACCATAGCTTTGACTGTATGGATCATTGTTGGTAAAGTTATGTCTCTGCTTTTTAATATGCTGTCAGACTTGTTATAGCTTTCCTTCCAAGGAGCAAGCGTCTTTAATTTCATGGTTGTAGTCACCATCTGCAGTGATTTTGGAGCCCAGGAAAATAAAGTCTGTCCCTGTTTCCATTGTTTGTCCATCTATTTGCCATGAAATGATGGAACCAGGTGCTATGATTTTAGTTTTTTGAATGCTGAGTTTTAAGCCAGCATTTTCACTCTCCTCTTTTACCCTCATCAAGAAGATCTTTAGTTCCTCTTCACTTTCTGCCATTTGAGTGGTATTGTCCACACATCTGAGTTTGTTGATATTTCTACTGGCAATCTTGATTTCAGCTTATGATTCATCCAACTCGGCATTTTGCATGTTTTGATTTGTATTCTCTAAAAGTTAGCCACTGCTGAACACCTTTTCATGCCTCTTGAGCATCTGTCTATCTTCTTTGGGGAAATGTGTCTATTGAGGTCTTCTGCCCATCTCTTGATTTGGTTTTGTTGTTATTGAGTTGTATGGCTTTTTGTATGTTTTGGAAACTAAGCCCTTGTTAGTCACATTGTTTGCAAATATTTTTTCCCATTGCATAGTTTGTCTTTTCATTTTATTTATGTTTTCCTTTTCTCTGCAAAAGCTCATAAGCTTTGATTAGTTCCCGCTTGTTTATCTTTGCTTTTATTTCTAATGACGTGGAAGACTGACCTAAGAAAACATTGCTGTGATTTATGTCACAGAATATTTTCCCCATGTTCTCTTCTAGGAGTTTTATAGTGTTATGTCTTATATTTAAGTCTTAAACCACTCTTTCTTTACTTTTGTGTATGGTGTGAACAAGTGTTCTAACTTCATTGATTTACATGTGACTGTCCAACTTTTCTAACACTATTAGCTGAAGAGATTGCATTTTCTCCATCGTATATTCATGTGCCCTTTGCCAAAGATTAAATTACTGCAGGTGTGTAGCCTATTTATGAGCTCTCTGTTTGTTCCACTGACCTGCAAGTCTGTTTTTGTGCCACTATCCTGCTATTTTTTATTACTGTAACATTGTAGTATTTTCTGAAATCTGGGAGGGTTATTCCTTCAGCTTTTTTCTTCTTCCACAGAATTTCTGTGGGAATTCTACATCTTTTATGGTTTCATATAAATTTTAGGATTATTTGTTTTAGTTTTGTGGAAAACTCATGGGTGATTTGATAGGGTTTGCATTAAATCTGTAGAGTGCTTTGGATAGTATAGCCATTTTAACAGTGTTAATTCTTCCAGTTCAAGAGCAAGGAATATCTTTCCATTTCATTGAATCATCTTCATAATTTCTTTTATCAGTGTTTTATAGTTCTTAGCATACAAGTGTTTTACCTCCTTGGTTAGATTTATTCTCAAGCTTTTTTTTTTTTTTTGGTGTGATTTTAAAAGGGATTTTTTTTTTTTTTTTTGCTTTCTCCTTCTGGTATTTCATTGGTAGTGTCAGAGAAGTGCAGCAGATGTCCCACAGGTGCTGAGCTTATGAAGCTGCTGATGGAGTAAATGCACACAGGTCCACTTCCGCTGGGACATGGCTGAGATTTCAGCTCCGCCTCCTCGAACTCTCCTCCTAGATTTGTAGAGGAGAAGCTGTGGAGCAAGTGGAGAATGAGGCCGCCTGGTAAGGCCTTGCCTCTCCCTTCAGCAGTGCACTAACAGTGGGGCTGTTACGGCAGACCTGGGCTCCGTCCTGGACGCGTCTCAGGTTGGGGCTGACCACACTCCAGTCCCTTCAGCCAGTCTCTGCACAGCCAACCCCTGTTCCCTTCCCGGATCTGGCCCCTGAAGCCAGAGTTTCAGCATCCCCGTGTGCACCAGCAGACCTGTGTCTGGGGCTGGGCAGTATGGGAGCTGCCCAGGACCGGCTGTGCTGGCTGTTCTCTATTACACCTGCTGCACACTCCTCGTGGTCTCTGACGTTTGCTATGCGGGCCTCCCCCGTGGCTCAGCTGGTAAAGAATCTGCCTGCAGTGCAAGAGGCCGGGGTTCGATTCCTGGATCGGGAAGATAACTCGAAGAAGGAAATGGCAACCCCCTCCAGTATTCTTTCCCGGAGAATCCCACAGACAGAGGAGCCTGGAAGGCTACAGTCCATGGGTTCCCAAAGAGTTGGATACAGCTTAGCTCACCAACCAGAGTGACGGAACCTTTCCTCTTTCACTGCTCCCAGAGGCACAGGTCCCATCCCAATGCTTTTTTTTTTCTTTCTTTAATTCTCTTTTGTCCTTTCTGGTTGCATGGTGATCTTTCTTGCAACTTTGGCTGAATGAGATCTGCTGGCGGTCAGTAGGTATTCCGTCAGAATTGTTCCACATGTAGATGTATTTTTGATGTGTTTGTGGGAAAGGATGAGCTCTACTTTCTTAACTATGGATTCTTGTAATATGCTGAAATATATATAATATCCTCATGATAATGTACGTGAGCAAAATGTTTCAAACCTTTTGCTTTATATCATGGATCACGTCTTCTTTCAAAGCCTGCCTATCTTGTGACCTAGAACCCCATGGGATGTATACAACTTAAAAAAAAATTTGATGTCAACTAAAAGTATTAACTATACATGAAATATGTGTGTATATTTGCCTTTAATAGTGCCTTGGAACTTGGAAATCATATAACACTTTTTTGCTGGTGGGTATTTTGTTACCCTTCACAAAATTAATTATATAATTAACTTACTACATATAATAAGTTAATTAACTTATTTTTATATATAATTAACTTACTACATATAATATAATTAACTTACTACACTGTGAATACTTGAAATTATCTGTGAAGGATCAAATACTTCTTCAGAAAATATGTCTATCCTGATTTTTATTTTTAAATTTAAATGTTACTTTTTTAACTTTTTAGTATTGCAGTTGTTTTAATTTTTAGGATTTCAAGTCTCTATATTCTGTATTACTTGATGAAAAGGTAAAAAGGCATCCTCCAATACTATGTTTTCTACTTCTTCAGTTCTTGAAGGAAATCAATAGAACTTCTACTACATAGAAAAGAGAGTGAGGAATTACGAATTAAAATGTTTTGGTGAAATGTATTTTGAATTTTAACTGTCTTAAATATGGCCAGGGATTTCCCTGGTGTCTCAGTGGTAAAGAATCTGCCAGTGAATGCAGGAAATGTGGGTTTGATCCCTGGGTTGGGAAGATCCCCTGGAGAGGGAAATGGCAACCCACTCCAGTGTTCTTGCTTGGGAAGTCCCATGGACAGAGGAGCCTAGCCAACTACAGTCCATGGGGTCACAAAGAGTTGGATACAACTTATCAATTAAACAACAACAACAGCAAAATGTGTCCGGGAAACATGGAAGAAATGGATCCTAACCAGGCATAACTGGTGGTCCTAAGTCACTGCTTAAATATAGCCAGCACTTCATTTGTTTAATGACACACTCAAGTTACCGATACAGTAAAGATGGCAATAAGCATTTATTCATATCCTCTCAAGATGTTTTAGAGAAGGCAATGGCAACCCACTCCAGTACTCTTGCCTGGAAAATCCCATGGACAGAGGAGCCTGGTGGGCTGCAGTGCCTGGGGTCACTGAGAGTCGGACACGACTGAGTGACTTCACTTTCACTTTTCACTTTCATGCATTGGAGAAGGAAATGGCAACCCACTCCAGTGTTCTTGCCTGGAGAATCCCAGGGACGGGGGAGCCTGGTGGGCTGCTGTTTATGGGGTCTCACAGAGTTGGACACAACTGAAGGGACTTAGCAGCAGCAGCAGCAGCAAGACGTTTTTACCTCTGTGTAGAAATTAGTTGTTTTTAATTTTATGTGCAGTAATAAAATTTCCTTTTTGTTTTTAATCCATGGCCGTGAACAATTAAAAGTGTTACTAGACTGTTTTTAAATTGAATATATCTATGACTTCTCTAAACATTTGCTCGTGGGCCTATATGGAATATGGTATGGAAGACTTACACAAGTAACCCAGCAGACTCTGAGCTACTTAAAGGAAGGTAGCCATCTCATAAATCTTTGTATTTCTAATGCTTCCCTTGATAGTAACATCATAGTGTGCAAGAAATACAATCGTGTTGTTTCCTAAACATCTTCCCTCTAAGGACCAGTTTTAATATACCAGATACAAGTTTGCCAATACACGAGCGGCCCAAAGAATTGATAAAAATTATCAGTATCATTCATCATTGCTCAAAGATCTGTTTTCAGTTTTGCTATATAGACTCACCCCTAAGGTCAAAATTATAACAAGAACAACTTACGACTTCTTTTGGTTTTATTTTGTTTATTTTTGGCTGTGCTCGCTTTGTGGGCCTTTCTCTGGTTTTGGTAAGTGGGGGCGTCCCTGCAGTGTTCTGCCTTCTCATGACAGTGGGTTCTGTTGCGCTGGATTCTAGAGCTCGGGCTCTAAGACACTTGAGCTCCAGTAGTTGTAGCACAAGAGCTCAGGAGTTGCTGTTCTCGGGCTCTAGAGCACCGGCTCAATAGCTGTGGCGCACGGGCTTTTTAGTTGCTCCATGGCATGTACGATATTCCCAGACCAGGGAGCAAACCCATGTCTCCTGCATTGGCAGGTGGATTCTTTACTGCTGATCCACCAGGGAAGCCCTGCAGCTTCTTTTTAAAAAGCAGTTGGTGAGGTAGCCAGATCAGGTGCTTCAGTATATTCTACTTATTTGAACTGGCAGATGGTTTACAACCAAGGACAACAGCAAGCAATCGACAAGGTTTTAATCCTTACTGTTCTCCCTGGTGTCACCTAAGATCAGGTTGTGGTGTCCGTGTGGCTCAGACAGTAAAGAAGCTGCCTGTTCTCCCTGGTGTCACCTAAGATCAGGTTGTGGTGTCCGTGTGGCTCAGACAGTAAAGAAGCTGCCTGTTCTCCCTGGTGTCACCTAAGATCAGGTTGTGGTGTCCGTGTGGCTCAGACAGTAAAGAAGCTGCCTGTTCTCCCTGGTGTCACCTAAGATCAGGTTGTGGTATCCATGTGGCTCAGACAGTAAAGAAGCTGCCTGTTCTCCCTGGTGTCACCTAAGATCAGGTTGTGGTGTCCGTGTGGCTCAGACAGTAAAGAAGCTGCCTGTTCTCCCTGGTGTCACCTAAGATCAGGTTGTGGTGTCCGTGTGGCTCAGACAGTAAAGAAGCTGCCTGTTCTCCCTGGTGTCACCTAAGATCAGGTTGTGGTGTCCGTGTGGCTCAGACAGTAAAGAAGCTGCCTGTTCTCCCTGGTGTCACCTAAGATCAGGTTGTGGTGTCCGTGTGGCTCAGACAGTAAAGAAGCTGCCTGTTCTCCCTGGTGTCACCTAAGATCAGGTTGTGGTGTCCGTGTGGCTCAGACAGTAAAGAAGCTGCCTGTTCTCCCTGGTGTCACCTAAGATCAGGTTGTGGTGTCCGTGTGGCTCAGACAGTAAAGAAGCTGCCTGTTCTCCCTGGTGTCACCTAAGATCAGGTTGTGGTGTCCGTGTGGCTCAGACAGTAAAGAAGCTGCCTGTTCTCCCTGGTGTCACCTAAGATCAGGTTGTGGTGTCCGTGTGGCTCAGACAGTAAAGAAGCTGCCTGTTCTCCCTGGTGTCACCTAAGATCAGGTTGTGGTGTCCGTGTGGCTCAGACAGTAAAGAAGCTGCCTGTTCTCCCTGGTGTCACCTAAGATCAGGTTGTGGTGTCCGTGTGGCTCAGACAGTAAAGAAGCTGCCTGTTCTCCCTGGTGTCACCTAAGATCAGGTTGTGGTGTCCGTGTGGCTCAGACAGTAAAGAAGCTGCCTGCGATGCAGGAGACCTGGGTTTGATCCCTGGGTCAGGATGATCCCCTGGAGAAGGAAATGGCAACCCACTCCAGTATTCTTGTCTAGAGAATTTCATGGACAGAGGAGTCGTGGGCTACAGTCCATGAGGTCACAAAGAGTCAGACGTGACTGAGCGACTAATGCGTGTGGTGCCCATGAAGATGGAATTTATAGATTATATATATATGAAAGTATACACACCAGCATATGTATATAATTGTGCTTATGTAATATTATATATAATACATATATCTTTGTCTATGTTTCTTAGTCTCTGCCTATTTGTAGGAAAGGATACCACATATATGTATGTGTGTGTATATATATACACACACACTCAAAAACATGTATATAATTATGCTTATATAATATTATATATTATATATATATATATATCTGCTTATCTATTTTCCTTAGTCTCCGCCTGTTCATAGTAAAGAAAACCATTGTCTACTCGGACCAGATCTAAACTTTGAGATGGTTCAGAGAGGGGGAAAAAGCATTGCAGAATGTTTGCACTCTGCTGAGGAAAGATATCTTATATGCACCTGCTGATTTTTAAATAAGACCTTTGTTTGTCAAAACATATTTTCTTGAGTTGTCATAAATTATACTACATAATGGTTTGGGTCCCAAGTTCAACCTATAAACGCTGTGCTCACAGCTGGCAAATCTGTTCCATTTTGCTTCTGGCTTACAGCCTTTCATTTTATTTAAGGATCACATCTGCTCAGAGCTGGCACTGGGACACAGACTTGAGAAACCTGGTACACTGAAGTTAAGCCTGCCACCCTTGCTAACTTGATGTGCCGAGTTCTGAGTTTTGGTACACCTCCCCCCACCCCATCTAAGGACATACACCCACCCACCCACCCACCCATACACACACACGTTTTTTCTTTCTCTTAAATGGCCGTTTGGGCAGAGTTGGCTGGTACAACTTACACTAGTCAGTAACACTACAAAATCTGAGTTTGATTTATGTTCTCCTAATTTTTTTTAAAAAACACACTATGGTTGCTAAAACGTTTATGCTTAAACAATAACTGCAACCACAACATAAAATCCTATGTCCGAAAGTCCTCTTTTATTGTTAGGGAGCCAAAAGGAGAGGTCTGGAGGATAAGAGCTTCAGTCTTCAAGAAATGAGATCTGGAATATCTAACCCATTTTGCAGATCCAGGATGACCCATTGTCCTTAGAAGAATGAGATAGTGAGTTAGTTCTCAAATGATACTGTAAGTCAGGTTCAGAAATGAAGAAACTCTCCTCCATGGTATCACAAAGCAGATATGATATTGACCATCATCACCCTGTTGATTTTACAGAGAATCTCAGACCAGATTTTCAGGAAGCAAATGCATCTCTCAGCTTCACACCTCATACATCCTGAACTGCAAAGCGGGTGAACCAGTCCCTTCTCCAGGGGATCTTCCAGACCCAGGGATTGAACTCTGGTCTCCTGCATTGCAGGCAGATTCTTTACCACCTGCTGCTGCTGCTGCTAAGTTGCTCCAGTCGTGTCCGACTCTATGTGATCCCACAGATGGCAGCCCACCAGGCTCCCCTGTCACTGGGATTCTCCAGGCAAGAACACTGGAGTGGGTTGCCATTTCCTTCTCCAGAGCATGAAAGTGAAAAGTGAAAGTGAAGTCGCTCAGTCGTGTCTGACTCCTAGCGACCCCATGGACTGCAGCCCACCAGGCTCCTCTGCCCATGGGATTTTCCAGGCAAGAGTACTGGAGTGGGGTGCCATTGCCTTCTCCATTTGCCACCTGAGCCACCAGGAAAGCCTGCAAAGGGGATGAGCTTGGTCTAAAGAAGGACACTGGTGAGACTGAGTACCAGGTTTCCAAGCTTTTTGTGATTCTGTTCAATCTCGGGGAAAAGAAAAATCATTTACCCTAAATACATACATGAATGTGGCATTTCACCCCTGCTGTAGGGACCATAAACAAGTTTAAAGAGTCTCCGACCTCACAAAGTTTATAGTCTGGATGCGGAGGGTGTATACACACACACACACACACACACACACACACACACACACACACATATATACATGAAACAGTAGCAGAAAGACATACATGGGCAAAAAGAGATGAGAAAAGACTAGAAGAGAATGTTACTAAATTCTCGACCACATAAACCAATTTCCAAGATAGTAAACATTGTAGGGAAGTGTGATCACCAGGGCAGTAAAATCATAGAAAATGCCATGGGCCTTGAACAAAACCTTGAAACATAGATAGCTTATAACTAAGCAAAATAAAGGAGGACTTTCTGGTTGAGGAAAAAGCCAAGGTCTGGCATGTTAGATGTTCAGTAATGAGACAAACTGACCTTAGCAGAGGGTACTTGCTATAATGTTCTTTATTATTCTGTTTAGTTTCCCAACTTTCCTTTAGCAAGTCACAGCAGAAGTTTGGCAGGATACAGACCCCTGGACCATGAAATCAAAGGTGAAAGTGAGTTTAATGTTGAGTAGCCATCCTGACAAAATGCATGTATTCCAAAAACAATGGTATGCCTGCATGCTAAGTTGCTTCAGTCGTGTCCAACTCTGTGCAACTGTATGGACTGTAGCCCACCAGTCTCCTCTGTGCATGGGATTCTCCAGGCAAGAATACGGGAGTGGGTTGCCGTAGCTTAACTCTTATTTACTACACACCGGGTTACTCTTCTAAGGGTTTTACATCTATATTAACTCGTTCTACTCCTCAATGAATCTGTGACATAAATCTGTCATTTTACCATTTTACAGATCAGGGAACTCAGGCACAGAGAATTGAAGTAACTTGCTCAGAGTCAAGAAGCCAATTAGTGGTAAAACTAGAACTCCAGGCAGAATTCCTTCCCCAGCCAATCTTTCCACTCAAATACTGCACCCAGCAAGATGCTGCAGAATATTGTGTGCATCTCACAAAACTATCTCTGATATGATCCACAAGCTTCTTTGATTGCTAAATGTCTTTACATTTTATCTAGTTCTTTTTAAAAAGATCTTTTCTGGTTTCCCTCTTTCTCTCTGGTTTAGACTTTTATCACAATCATTTTAAACTTAATTTTTTTTTAATATCTCTGTGTGATGAATATTAACTAGTCCAGCTTTGTGCCTATATATATATATATGAGTTTGATAATTTGGTTTCCTAAATCAGATACATCTGTTTTACCCTTTCCTTTTCAGTACATACATATTCTAAAAAGTGATTTGTAATCCCTATTCTTAGGGAAAAAAAAGTTATGAAACCACTCTGCCTAAAATTAAATCCGGCCTTTTCTTCCCATGCAACTTTCTCTATAGTCTTGTTCAAATTACTTAACTTTTCTGTACTTAAGTTTTGTTTTTTTTTTTTAATTTATAAATTGATGTAATATAACCTGCAATATAGATGATTTTCAGTCTGGGGCAGATGAACCTAGCTCCTTTCAGGAAAGAAAGCACTCAAAGATTGAGCTTGAAGGTATTCCCACTAGCCACTTTTGGGGTAACTCGAACATCAAAAAGAATAATGAGTCTAATTGATTTTAAAGCATTGAGCAAATGAAAGTCTATGAACTCAAATGTGATAATCAAAGAATAAAATTCATTTGCCACCCTGGGAGGTAAATCTTCTACCAAATCTTTACTCTGAAGATTTGCTAATGAAGGAGAAGGAATTAATCATTTACTTTGTCTTTGAGGGAGAAAAGAGATTTGTGTTCAAATGGATAAGAGGAAGGTCTTTTTTCCCCAGCAGATAAATGCAGAAGAATAGAAACCAACATTATGCACCCTTCAGTGAGACAATGGGCCAGGAAGGATTACTGGAGTGAAGAAGTGGTTTCAAGGTAGGATATTTACATGCCAAAGCTTTACTTCACAGAGCACTTAACTGCAGAGGAGGCAGGGGAACTTTACAAGGAACTCTTAGGTCACCTCTCCTAACTGTGAGCTTGTTATGTAGTGTATATGGTGCAGCATCACTCTTGAAGTAATCTTGTCAAAACTACCTCAATCTAAATAAATCTGTTGACCTTATTTCCAGTTGACAGAAAATAAAGGGATTAAGAATTCAAGAACAAGAACACTTGCCCTAAACTCTTCCAAGAAATCAATGTCATTCTTTTTTTTTTTTTTTTTTTTGACATTTTCCTCATAAATTTATTTCTTCTTTTGTGGCTTAACATGTGATCTACCCTAGAGAATGTTCCATGTTCATTTAAAAAGGTAGGGAGTTGGGGTGTCTGTGCTAGAGTAAAAGAAACTAAAAAATACAGCAACCAAATGCAGTATGTAAACTCTGGTTGAATCCTAGTTTTAAAAAGAAAGTATAAAATATATTGTTGTTGTTTAGGACCTAAGTCATATCTGACTCTTTGAGACCTCATGGACAGTAGCCTGCCAGGCTCTTCTGTCTATGGGATTTCCCAGACAAAAATACTGGAGTGGGTTGCCATTTCCTTCTCCATAAAAGATAAAATAGCTTTATGCAAAATTACATATGCAGCAGAGGTATAAGAGCTATGAATGGAATTTGGCGTTTGAGGAAATTTAAATATATAATAGACACTGAGCCATATTAGGAAAAACATTTTCTTAGATGATAATAGAATTGCGGTAAAAAAAAAATAGCTTTTTAAGAAGGTGCATGGGAAATATTTAGGTGTAAAATATCATGATGTCTAAAATTTGCTTTCAAATAGGCTATCAAAAATATGTTGTACATACACACGATAAGGATGGTGACATGTATGTAAATAAAGATTGAATCAAAGTGGTGGGTACATTCATGGTTATCCTGCTATTCTTTCAACTTTTTCTCCGTATCCGAAATTCACAATGAAAAGTTAGCAGGAATGACTTCAAAGACATAACAACCAGTTGAAACGTGTTATCCTGATATCTCTTGAATTAGATAACACAGTTGTTTACTCATTTATCAATTTAAGAAGCTTAATAATGATAAAAATCAACTTAAAATTATTTTATCAATAATAGATTATAAATTCTTTCATAGTTGCAAAGGATCAAAGAAACTCAAGACCTATAGTTTGAATTCAAGACCTATAGTTTGACTATATGGTCAGTTATAGCCATTCTGAGTGGACTGGTTAGAGAGAACACATTCAGAGCAGTCTCCCTACATCTGCTGGGTGAATTTAATCCCTCTCCACCTGAAGGGTCTCAGGTGTAGGCATCCTGTGAGTGCTGAAAGAGAATAGTCAAAGAAAAGAACTCCTTTAGCTGTTATAAAAGGGGCTAGGGTAGGTGAGTGAGCGTGCTTTTGTGATACCCTAGTATGAGAACTAGATTGTTAGTTGATAATTCAGGAAATATTTGTTTACCTAATCTTGTGACAAGTACATGTAGAGAAATATGAAACGTGACATACATGGTATATTGGTTAATGTCTTCCTCTTCTAAATTTGATTAATCTGATTTTATTTTAATAAATTTGTATGATAAAATCGTCAAGCCTGTGGAAGCCACCAGTTTACAATTCACGTTTATATTCAGTGAAGAAGTCGTTGTTGTTCAATCACCATGTTGTGGCCAACTCTTTATGACCCCAGCGACTGCAGTACACCAGGCTTCAGTGTCCCTCACCATCTCCCAGAGTTTGCCCAAGTTCACGTCCATTGAATTGGTGATGCCGTCCAACCATCTCATCCTCTGTCGCCTGCTTCACCTCCTACCCTCAGTCTTTCCCAGCATCAGGGTCTTTCCCAGTGAGTCAGCTCTTCACATCAGGTGGCCTAGTTGTGGATCAGTCAGTTCAGTATCAGTCCTTCCAATGAGTATTCAAGGTTGATTTCCTTTAAGACAGACTGGTTTGATCTCCCTGCGGTCCAAGGGACTCTCAAGGGCCTTCTCCAGCGCTACAGTTTTAAGGCATTGATTTTTGGGTGCTCAGCTTTCTTTATGGTCCAACTCTCAATCCATGCGTGACTAATAGAAAAACCATAGCTTTGACTAGATGGACCTTTGTTGGCAAAGTGATATCTCTACTTTTTAATTTGCTGTCTAGGTTTGTCATAGCTTTTCTTTCAAGGAGCACACATCTTTTAATTTCATGGCCGCAGTCACCATCTGCAAATGGCTGTTTAATCATAAAGGTCTATTGGGGGTTTCTTTTTATTTTAATGATGGTTAATATTCACATTCTTTTTGTTTCACTTGACGAATCATGATATTTTTCAGTTGACTTTCTTGGAATATGAAACACCTTAATGAACTGCTGCCCTGGGAAGATATGTCTGCCTACGGTTGCTTCTGAACCTCCATGGAATCCTTTGCACCTGCCAAGTTTTCTAGGTTCACTGCTCTGTATAAGGACCTGTTAGAGGAGCTGGAGAGCTCTTGAATTTTTGATGCTGATAGGTCCAAGAAATCTTTTGGCTTTATAAGTTCTTTCCACAATTGCTAGACTGTGTCTATTTTTCAATAAGAGCATGCTGGGATATCCAGAGAGTATGTTTGTATATAATTCAGAAGACAGTCTCTTTTCCTACTTGTTGTTTTGTAGTTCTTTTGCTTTATTTTTTTTTATTTCAATTTGTAGCTATCTCTGATAAGACACTTGGTGTATTTAACTAATGTTATAGAATGGAAGCTAAATGGATGTTTTCAGTCTTTCCCTTTCTTAGTAGACCATGATTTTTCAGACCCAAAATTCTACTAAGGGGGAAGGCAAGAGTTCATCTTTGTATTTCCTTTATTTAAGGGGATTGAGCTCATTTACCCCATCCTCATATCCACCTGGGACTCACCCCTAGTTTGTGCGTGTGTGTGTATGTACGTGCTCATCTCAACGTGTATTCTCCAGTCTACTAATAGACTAGGATCTTTGGTTCATTTATGATTTTCAGCTTCAGAACAGTAGCTGCTTAATCAAATTACATTTCTCTTTTTAAAAATTTTTATTGGAATGTAATTGATTTACAATGTCATTTTTGACAATGTACAGCAAAGTGATTCATATATATATCAGATAAGATCAGATCAGATCAGTCGCTCAGTCGTGTCCGACTCTTTGCGACCCCATGAATCACAGCACTCCAGGCCTCCCTGTCCATCACCAACTCCCAGAGTTCACTGAGACTCACGTCCATCGAGTCAGTGATACCATCCAGCCATCTCATCTTCTGTCATCCCCTTCTCCTCCTGCCTCCAATCCCTCCCAGCATCAGAGTCTTTTCCAATGAGTCAACTCTTTGCATGAGGTGGCCAAAGTACTGGAGTTTCAGCTTTAGCATCATTCCTTCCAAAGAAATCCCAGGGCTGATCTCCTTTAGAATGGACTGGTTGGATCTCCTTGCAGTCCAAGGGGACTCCAACACCACAGTTCAAAAGCATCAATTCTTCAGCGCTCAGCCTTCTTCACAGTCCAACTCTCACATCCATACATGACCACAGGAAAAATCATAGCCTTGACTAGACGAACCTTTGTTGGCAAAGTAATGTCTCTGCTTTTGAATATGCTATCTAGGTTGGTCATAATTTTCCTTCCAAGGAGTAAGCGTCTTTTAATTTCATGGCTACAGTCACCATCTGCAGTGATTTTGGAGCCCAGAAAAATAAAGTCTGACACTGTTTCCACTGTTTCCCCATCTATTTCTCATGAAGTGGTGGGATCAGATGCCATGATCTTCATTTTCTGAATGTTGAGCTTTAAGCCAACTTTTTCACTCTCCTCTTTCACTTTCATCAAGAGGCTTTTGAGTTCCTCTTCACTTTCTGCCATAAGGGTGGTGTCATCTGCATATCTGAGGTGATTGATATTTCTCCTGGCAATCTTGATTCCAGCTTGTGTTTCTTCTAGTCCAGCGTTTCTCATGATGTACGCTGCATATAAGTTAAATAAGCAGGGTGACAATATACCACCTTGACGTACTCCTTGTCCTATTTGGAACCAGTCTGTTGTTCCATGTCCAGTTCTAACTGTTGCTTCCTGACCTGCATACAAAATTCTCAAGAGGCAGGTCAGGTGGTCTGGTATTCCCATCTCTTTCAGAATTTTCCACAGTTTATTGTGATCCACACAGTCAAAGGGTTTGGCATAGTCAACAAAGCAGAAATAGATGTTTTTCTGGAACTCTCTTGCTTTTTCCATGATCCAGCAGATGTTGGCAATTTGATCTCTGGTTCCTCTGCCTTTTCTAAAACCAGTTTGAACATCAGGAAGTTCATGGTTCATGTATTGCTGAAGCCTGGCTTGGAGAATTTTGAGCATTACTTGACTAGCGTGTGAGATGAGTGCAATTGTGTGGTAGTTTGAGCATTCTTTGGCATTGCCTTTCTTTGGGATTGGAATGAAAACTGACCTTTTCCAGTCCTGTGGCCACTGCTGAGTTTTCCAAATTTGCTGGCATATTGAGTGCAGCACTTTCACAGCATCACCTTTCAGGATTTGGAATAGCTCAACTGGAATTCCATCACCTCCACTAGCTTTGTTCCTAGTAATGCTTTCTAAGGCCCACTTGACTTCACATTCCAGGATGTCTGACTCTAGGTCAGTGATCACACCATCATGATTATCTGGGTCGTGAAGATCTTTTTGTATAGTTCTTCTGTGTATTCTTGCCACCTCTTCTTAATATCTTCTGCTTCTGTTAGGTCCATACCATTTCTGTTCTTTATCGAGCCCATCTTTGCATGAAATTTTCCTTTGGTATCTCTGATTTTCTTGAAGAGATCTCTAGTCTTTCCCATTCTGTTGTTTTCCTCTATTTCTTTGCATTAATTGCTGAAGAAGGCTTTCTTATCTCTTCTTGCTATTCTTTGGAACTCTGCATTCAGATGCTTATATCTTTCCTTTTCTCCTTTGGTTTTCACTTCTCTTCTTTTCACAGCTATTTGTAAGGCCTCCCGAGACAGCCATTTTGCTTTTTTGCATTTCTTTTCTATGGGAATGGTCTTGATCCCTGTCTCCTGTACAATGTCATGAACCTCATTCCATAGTTTATCAGGCACTCTATCTATCAGATCTAGGCCCTTGCATCTATTTCTCACTTCCACTGTATAATCATAAGGGATTTGATTTAGGTCATACCTGAATGGTCTAGTGGTTTTCCCTGCTTTCTTTTATGTATATGTACAAATTCAGATATACATATATGTATATATATATTTTTTTTTTTTTCATTTTAAATTATTATAAGAGGTTGAGTATAGTTCCCTGTGCTGTACAATAGGTCCTTTTTGTTTATCTCGTTTATATGCAGCTGTATATTTTAATCCCAAACTCCTAATTTATCTCCCTACCTTTCCCCTTTGGTAATCATACATGTGTTTGTGATTCTATTTCTGGTTCATAAATAAGTTTATTTGTATCATACTTTTAGATTCTATGTATAAACAATATCATATAATATTTGTTTTTCTGTCTGATTTACTTTACTTAGATGGATCTAGAGATTATCATACTGTGTTACTACAAATGGCATTATTTCATTCTTTTTATGGCTGGGTAATATATATATATATATCTATCTCACCACCTTTTCCTTATCCATTCATCTGTTGATGGGCAGTTAGGTTGCCTTGGCTATTGTAAATAGTGCTCCAGAGAACACTGGGGTGCATGTATCTTGTTGAATTATAGTTTTCTCTGGATCTATGCCAGAAGTGGGATTGCTAGATCACATGCTAACTGTATTTTTAGTTTTTTAAGGAACTTCCATACTGTTCTCCTTAGTGGCTATACAAAATGCCATTTCCACCAACAGTGTAGGAGGGTTCCCTTTTCACCACATCCTCCGTGGTTCAATGGTAAAAATCTGCCTGCCATGCAGGAGACGTGGGTTTGATACCTGGGCTGGAAAGATCCCCTGGAAAAGGAAATGGCAACTAACCCAGTATTCTTGCCTGGGACATCGCATGGACAGAGGAGCCTGGCAGGCTATAGACCATGGGTCACCAAGAGTCGGACCCAACTGAGCGACTAAACAGCGACAACTCCAGCATTTATTATTTGAAGATGTTTTGACAATGCCCATCTTTTAAAGTTGAACAAATTAAGCTTAAAAATCATTTTTTGTTTTTGTTGCTCTACCAAATGGTGTAAAGAGTAGAGCACTCTTATGGGAGAAGCTGTTGACAAGAATTGTTTGTGTCAGAAGAGAGAAAATTTTTCGATAATAGAGTAGAAAAAAAAATCAGTCTGTACTAGCAAAGTAAAACGGAGAGGACAGGAAGTAAGAGAGGGAGGGAGAATGAGAGCTTCGAAGTGTTTTAAAATATAATGTATTAAAAGACAAGTTGAAGTTTTAGTAAGACCAACAGATTTAAGAAATAACTGTTATTGAAAAGTTGTTTGTGGCTCATAGACTAGAGATTTGGGCACATCCAGCCATGGGAACCACCCAGAGAGGCAGAAATGGTGAGTAAGACCCTGTATTGTGTTTTTTTTTTTTTTTTTTCAGAAGGATATGCAGGCAAGGTGGGCAGGTTTAGGACTGCTAGTTTGAATAATTTCAGTGGGCTCTAAGGCATTGGGTCTGGTTCCAAGTTGTCCGGCAAGTGGCCCTGGGGTGGATAATGGGCCAGCATGTGAGAATCTGATAGAGGGGGCTCTGGGTTGGTTGGTTTGTATTCGAAAAGTGCACACTTCACACTCAGTGAGTTGTTTCCTGTCTCTAGGGGTTGACTGTGCTTAAGAAGGACAGCCCCTCCAGCGTCAGCAAGGCCCCAGATATCAAAACATCAGAGCATAGACAATAAAAGACAAGGCTAACGCAGGGAGAAAAAAGATGGCGGGTTGGAGGAAAATTAAGACGAAAGATACAGGGACTTCCCTGGTGATCCAGTGGCCAAGACTCTGCACTCCCAGTGTAGAGGGCCCGGGTTCCATCCCTGGTCAGGGAACTAGAACCTACATGCTGCGATTAAGAGTTCGTATGCCTCAACTAAGGACCTCAGATGTCATGAATAAAAGACCTCGTGTGCTGCAACTGAAGAGCCTGCATGCCTCAACGAAGATCAGAGATCCAGTGTGCCTCAACCAAGACCCAGTGCAGCCAAATGCATAAGTACATTTTTTTTAAGTTTTTTTTTTTTTTTTTTCTTAAAAAAGGCAATACCCTCAAACCAATGATGTTTTAGAAATTTAATTTCACAGTGCAGATAAAGACATCAAGATTTTCCCTGGCAGATCCAAAATGTTTTAAACACCGTCTCTTCTGGGCCCTGGCAGAACAGTTTAAACTTTCTACTATAATTGCAGGTGGCTTCTTTGCCATTTGATCCACCAGGGAACTCTGTCACTGTGGGATAATTCTAATTATTTTGGGCATGTCTGTTGTCTTCACTGGCTCAGTAGCTCTGGAACTTGGTACTTTATCGTCTTTTCTATGTAGCTGTTTTAGCACTTTTCACATCCTTTTAAATGTTTGAAGAAGGAAGGGAAAGGAAGATAGGAAAAACAGAAAGTAAGAAGGAAAATGCCAAACTTTTAAGGACTGCCACTCCAGTACTCTTGCCTGGAAAATCCCATGGACAGAGGAGCCTGGTAGGCTGGAGTCCATGGCATCGTGAAGAGTCGGACACGACTGAGAGACTTCACTTTCACTTTTCACTTTCGTGCATTGGAGAAGGAAATGGCAACCCACTCCAGTGTTCTTGCCTGGTGAATCCCAGGGACAGCGGAGCCTGGTGGGCTGCTGTCTATGGGGTTGCACGGAGTCGGACACGACTGAAGTGGCTTAGCAGTAACAGCAGTATAAGAAGGGGTCTTGAGGCTGAGTGTCTAGGGAAACACCAAATGATGGAATTACTTTGTAGGGAGGAGGCTAGCAACATGAGTATCATCCAGAAAGGTATATTATTTACATCACTAATTCCATCCAGCTTGGATGATACCTGTTTCACTGGCCTTATGTTATGATCCACAAGTTAATACTTAACTGTAATTGTGGAGGAATATTAGAATGGAAACTAATGATGAAAAGAAACTTATCACAAACCAGAGTGCTCATAATTGTCTAATATGTAAGGATAATGATAGCTAGAATGAAAAATGAGAATGAAAAGCCTAAGTCTGTGTTGAGTTGCTTTGCTAAAATACTGAGAAAGAGGGATACAAACATAGGGACCAAATGAATCAAGACAGATAGCTATGTTTTTCATCATTTAGAAGATAAACTACAGTGTGCTGTGCTTAAGAGACAATGTATCAGCAGAGTGGTTGTAAGGGGCTGACTGCACGTGGCAGTATCTGTCAATATCAGACGGAGCTGACTGCACTTTGAGAGAGAGATACATATGAAGGGAAAATAGTGTGTCTGAAATGGAGCGGTTTTAGAGGAGGTGGTCTCCCGTTGTCAGAAGCATAACAACACTTCTCAGTGATGGTTAGGTATCACAGGCCTCTCCTTGTGGCATTACTTTATGGGAAGTCACTGTAGAAGTTTCTTAGTGTATGTGTGTCTGGAGAAAATGGGCTTCCTTGGTGGCTCAGATGGTAAAGAATCTGCCTGCCATGCGGGAGACTGAGGTTTGATCCCTGGTCAGGAAGCTCTCCTGGAGAAGGAAATGGCCACCCATTCCAGCATTGTTGCCTGGAAGATCCCATGGACAGAGGAGCCTGGCAGGCTACAATCCACGGGGTCACAAAGAGTCAGGCGCGACTGAGCGACCAACACTGCCTGTAGAAAAACTATGCAGTGTCTACAGTGTACCTTTCCTGGTTATTCTGGTCCTGTTCATTGTCTTCGAACTACTTTGCAATTATTTATTTATTATAGGTAACTAACAGATATGTGAAGGCTATTCTCTTTGGTAGTGATTGTAATTGATTTCCTCCCTTCTAGAAAATCCAGTTTTGCCCACATTTGCAAGTAACCTTGACTTTTTTTAAACTCCACATCATCGTGTGCTGTTTTGACTTTTCCTTTGAATCAGTAATAATATCTACTTGGTTCTGTCATATCAGATGAGTAAAATAAAACCTTTAACATATGTTCATTTTTATATCTGTATGAGAGTCATGATTCACCAGTTGCTGAAAACTATCTTTAATATCATCCTTAGAGGAATAGCACCTCCCCAGTTTTGGTTTATTTCGATGAAATATATAAATAGGGTAATAATTAGTCCAAAGATCATTTTAATTAGTCCAGTGTCATTTTTGAGGCATTTCAGAATTTAAAATTTTTTTCAAAAAGACTGTTACTCCTTTTCCACCTCCTCCTCTTCTTTCTCCTCTTTATTGACATAATCAATTGGACAGACGCTTTCTTAGTGACAATATTAGGTTCCAAAAGAATGTTTTGTTCAAAGTGGTAACACTATAAATATTCAAAAAATGTATCTCTTTTGATTTACTACAATAAATCTCTGTTGATTTTCTACAATAAACAAGGATTTTTAAACTGTAAAATGAACCATAGTCTCTGTGATAGAATTATCTTGACAGGAGAACAGTCTGCCAGCTTTATATCTTTCCATTTTCCCTGAGCCTGCTCATCCCTCTTGGGAGAAACTGAGCAGAAGATTTCTCTAAAAGGAAAGAAAATAAGTTCAGGGTTTAATTTTGAAATATTACTTGGGAAAAAAATAGAATGGAATACAGCAGTTGAAAATTTGTTTTTCATTCGGTAAACTGTCTGACTCTGCGACCCCACGGACTGCAGCACGCCAGGCTTCCCTTTCCTACAGTCTCCCAGAGACTGCTCAAGTTCATGTCCATTGAGTTGGTGATGTATCCAATCATCTCTTCCTCTGAGAATAGACAGACATTATTGAACATAAAAAAATACCAAGACAAAATGAAAGATACCATCTTTCCCCTTTCCCCTTCCCTCCCACAAGGAATTCTGAACATTCTTGTCTTTTGAATCCCGTAGTTCTGTCTCAATAGTGAGAAAACACTAGCAAAGTATTTGTTTTTACAAGATTTGCTGTTTCTCCCTACATTCTGCCACCTGGGATTAAGGTTATTCTGACTTTTCTCAAAGTTTTCGTTTTTATTTTTAAGTAAATGTTGCTTTATATAATTATTCTTCATTGAATTCACTGTATTTGTTCTGCCTGCCCCCTTCTCCATCATGGGCCATAATGTGATAAAAGTAGTCTTGAACATTTTAATTTAATTGACCTTTAAAAAATATTTTCAAAAGTGTACGTAGTCAGAAAGCTACCTTTAAAGTTTATATTCACTATTAAACTTACCAAACACTTGTAGAGCACATGTTATGATCTACTGAGGGCCCAGGAATACATCGGTGAAAGCTATAAGGCCCTTAGGATGCATACATCACTAGCCATAATCCCAGCAAAGAATTGGAGCCACAGACAACCTCAGTGTTTTCAGTTCTAATTGTATTAAAGGTTTCTTGAATTTTGACCTACATACTAAAAAGTAGTATATTCTTTAAGGTAAAGAATCTTCTGATATATAAAAATTTTGAGATTACTGTAAGGCTGACCCAAGTTAAAAAGAAAAAAGCTCAGAATAGTGATATTGATGACAAAGAATTCAGAAAAAGACAAAACCTTGACATGTACAGATATAAAATATTTTACTCTTGTGACATGATCTTTTACTCAGGATATGAAGGAGCCCAGAAAAATGTTTAACCTGTTCAAGGAAAGGTCAAAGGAGCACACATTTGTGTGGAATAAAGGAAAGTTGAAACGAATTGGAAACGGAGACAAAACTGGATTTTCCGTAGGGTGGAGGGAGTCAAATAGTTCACTAACAGTTGCCTACAGTTCACACAGCTGTGACAAAGGAACAGTGAACAAAAACAACACGACTCTCTGATCACTGAGAAGGGTGTTCTATAGACAAGGCATAGTTTTCCAGGGAAACAGAAAGGTTTCTGCAAAAGGAAGGGGAGATAATACCAAATAATCACGTTGTTTGTTGTTTAGTTTTTAGTTGCTCAGTCAAATCTGACTTTTTGACACCCTGTGGACTATAGCCCACCAGGCTCCTCTGTCTATGGGATTCTCCAGACAAGAATACGGGAGTGGGTTGCCATTTCCTTTCCCCGGGGATCTTCCTGACCCAGGGCTCAAACCTTTGTCTCCTGCATTGGCAGGTGAATTCTTTACTGCTGAGCCACTGGAGAAGCCACAATAAACACACTAAGCCTAGTTAATGTCTGCACATCATTTCATCTGTAGGGTCACAGTGCCATAACCACGCAGGGATGCATACATAGAAGGAGCTGTGGTCAAAGGGAACACAAAATGCAGGAAGCATCTTGTTACATCTGCCCACTCCCTCCCCACCGAGTACCCACCATTAACCTTGACCCTGACACCTTGACCACAGATGGTAAACCAGTGGTCAGCTGCTGACCCGTCTCAGTTGTCCACTCAAACCCAGGAAATACCAGCTTCTGTGCTCTGTCCTGGTAATATTTAACAATGTTCATTCATTGTGAAGCAATGAAAACTAGTCCCAGAGAAAAAGAGGAAAGAGAGTCTGCCAAAGAAGCAGAGCTGAGAGAGAGACAGGTTTTCAATGAACTCCCAGTTCTTGGTCCCAATCGCTTATGAAGTCCAATGTTGGCACAGAGTAAAACAAATGATATAAGGCCCCCTCACTGAAGAGAGAACATATGTGATCTGAAATGTGAGGCACCTTGAAAAAGGGGATTTATTTTAAGTAAAGCTAGTATCAATTTTCTGAAACTTGAGGTAATATTTTTGTTCAGATACTATGCTATATCTGTTTCTGTTGTCAACTTAAAAAAACAAAAAGTACAACCTAAGGAGTCCAATCAACAAGAGTCCGAAATGCAGTACTTGAATGCAATCTCCGAAATGACAGAATGATCTCTGTTCATTTCCAAGGCAAACCATTCAATATCATGGTAATCTCAAGTCTATGCCCCAACCAGTAACGCTGAAGAAGCTGAAGTTGAACAGTTCTGTGAAGACCTACAAGACCTTCTAGAACTAATGCCCAAAAAAGATGTGCTTTTTGTTATAGGGGAATGGAATACGAAAGTAGGAAGTCAAGAAACACCTGGAGTAACAGGCAAATTTGGCCTTGGGTTATGGAATGAAGCAGGGCAAAGGCTAATAGAATTTGTCAAGAGAATGCACTGGTCATAGCAAACACCCTCTTCCAACAACACAAGAGAAGACTCTACACATGGACGTCATCAGATGGCCAACACTGAAATCAGACTGATTATATTCTTTGCTGCCAAAGATGGAGAAGCTCTATACAGTCAGCAAAAACAAGACCGGGAGCTGACTGTGGCTCAGATCATGAACTCTTTATCCAAATTCAGACTGAAATTGAAGAAAGTAGGGAAAACCACTAGACCATTCAGGTATGACCTAAATCAAATCCCTTATGATTATACAGTGGAAGTGAGAAATAGATTTAAGGGACTAGATCTCATAAACAGGGTGCCTGATGAACTATGGATGGAGGTTCGTGACATTGTACAGGACACAGGGATCAAGACCATCCCCATGGAAAAGAAATACAAAAAAGCAAAATGGCTGTCTGAGGAGGCCTTACAAATAGCTGTGAAAAGAATAGAAGTGAAAAGCAAAGGAGAAAAGGAAAGATATAAGCATCTGAATGCAGAGTTCCAAAGAATAGCAAGGAGAGATAAGGAAGCCTTCCTCAGTGATCAATGCAAAGAAATAGAGGAAAACAACAGAATGGAAAAGACTAGAGATCTCTTCAAGATAAATTAGAGATACCAAGGGAACATTTCATGCAATGATGGGCTCAATAAAGGACAGAAATGGTATGGACCTAACAGAAGCAAAAGATACTAAAGAGGTGGCAAGAATACACAGAAGAACTATTATCTTCCTGACCCAGATAATTATCTTCTCGACCGAGATAATTATGATGGTGTGATGATTCACCTGGAGCCAGACATCTGGGAATATGAAGTCAAGTGGGCCCTTTGGAAGCATCACTATGAACAAAGCTAGTGGAGGTGATGGAATTCCAGTTGAGCTATTTCAAATACTAAAAGATGATGCTGTGAAAGTACTGCAGTCAATATGCCAGCAAATTTGGAAAACTCCGCAGTGGCCACAGGACTGGAAAAGGTCAGTTTTCATTCCAATCCCAAAGAAAGGCAATGCCAAAGAATGCTCAAACTACCACAAATTGCACTAATCTCACATGCTAGCAAAGTAATGCTCAAAATTCTCCAAGCCAGGCTTCAGCAATATGGGAACCATGAACTTCCAGATGTTCAAGCTGGTTTTAGAAAAGGCAGAGGAACATCTGCTGGATCATGGAAAAAGCAAGAGAGTTCCAGAAAAACATCTATTTCTGCTTTATTGACTATGCCAAAGACTTTGTGTGGATCACAATAAACTGTGGAAAATTCTGAAAGAGATAGGAATACCAGACCACCTGATCTGCCTCTTGAGAAACCTATACGCAGGTCAGGGAGCAACAGTTAGAACTAGACATGGAACAACAGACTGGTTCCAAATAGGAAAAGGAGTACGTCAAGGTGGTATATTGTCACCCTGCTTATTTAACTGATATGCAAAGTACATGATGAGAAATGCTGGGCTGGAAGATGCACGAGCTGGAATCAAGATTCCCGGGAGAAATATCAATCACCTCAGATATGCAGATGACACCACCCTTATGGCAGAATGTGAAGAGGAACTCAAAAGCCTCTTGATGAAAGTGAAAGAGGAAAGTGAAAAAGTTGGCTTAAAGCTCAACATTCAGAAAACGAAGATGATGGCATCTGGTCCCATCACTTCATGGGCAATAGATGGGGAAACATTGGAAACAGTGTCAGACTTTATTTTTCTGGGCTCCAAAATCACTGCAGATGGTGATTGCAGACATGAAATTAAAAGATGCTTACTCCTTGGAAGGAAAGTTATGACCAACCTAGATAGCATATTCAAAACCAGAGACATCACTTTGCCAACAAAGGTCCGTCTAGTCAAGGCTATGGTTTTTCCAGTAGTCATGTATGGATGTAAGAGTTGGACTATAAAGAAAGCTGAGTGTCAAAGAATTGATGCTTTTGAACTGTGGTGTTGGAGAAGACTCTTGAGAGTCCTTTGGACTGCAAGGTGATCCAACCAGTCCATCCTAAAGGAGATCAGTCCTGGGTGTTCATTAGAAGGACTGATGTTGAAGCTGAAACTGCAATACTTTGACCACCTGATGTGAAGAGCTGACTCATTTGAAAAGACCCTGATGCTGGGAAAGATTGAGGGCAGGAGGAGAAGGGGACGACAGAGGATGAGATGGTTGGATGGCATCACTGACTCAATGGACATGAGTTTGGGTAAACTCCGGGAGTTGGTGATGACAGGGAGGCCTGGCGTGCTGTGGTTCATGGGGTCACAAAGAGTCAGACATGACTGAGTGAACTGAACTGAAGGAGTCGAGAATTATGTTTTATTCAGCACCCTTGCTGAGGACTTAAGCCCTGAAGATAAGCCGTTCAGATAGCTCTGAGGGACTGTTCCCAAGAGGTAAGGGAGGAGCTAAGATATATAAAAAACAGGTATTCAGAACATCAAAAGATTGCTGTTAAGTTAAAAAAAAACCCAACATCTTGAATGAATTTCGTGCTCTTTCATTTATGAGAAGACGTAAGAGTACAGGCTATCGAAATCACTCCTCTGATATGCTCCTTAAGTATCTAGGGCCTTCCTGACTTCTTTCATTCTTTCCTGTACTGAATTCACTCGGAATGCATGGTCAGGCCGGCTACTGTGACTGATGGCTTGATGGCCACTAGAGCATTCTTTATTTACTATATGGCTGGCAACTCGCTTTCTCCACACTGATAAGAAAACTGAATTTATGACCAAGTAAGGGCTTCCCCGGTGGTGCAGTGGTAAAGAACCTGCCTGCTAATGCAGGAGACGTAAGAGAGGCAGGTTCAATCCCTGGGTCAGGAAGATGCCCTAGAATAGAATATGGTAACCCACTCCTCTATTCTTGCCTGCAAAACTCCATGGTCAGAGGAGTCTGGTGGGCTACAGTCCACGGGGGTCACAAAGAAGTCAGACACGACTCACACACACACACACACACACAAATTGCAGTTAGTAGGGCAATTAAGTTAAAATACAGGTTTTAAATAGGGTTAAATTTGGCTAAGCTATGTTATTATAATTATAGATTCTTGTGGTGGTATCCTTTCTTAGTGAAGAAGCAGAGATGTTCTTGCTGAGAAATTGTTTTACACCAAGATTGTTTTGACTATTAAAATAGTGAATCTACAAGAAGCCAGGGTTTGTGAGACACTCTTCGATAATTGTATAATTGCAAAAAGTCTCAAAACATGGCTAGTATGTAGGGTAGTGATAGTTTATGAATTATATTTACTGTCAGCCACTTCAGATTGAACTGAACTTAATATTCAACTGCTGGTGGCACTACTGGTAAAGAACCCTCCTGCCAACGCAGGAGACATAAGAGGCACAGGTTCGATCCCTGGGTCAGGAAGATGCCCTGGAGCAGGGCATGGCAACCCACTCTAGTGTTCTTGCCTGGAGGATCTCATGGTCAGAGGAGCCTGGTGGGTTATGGTCCGTAGAGCTGCAAAGAGTCGGGCACGACTGAAGTGACTTAGCATGCACACACGCAGTGTTCAACTGCAGTTCAGTTTGATGATCTTTTTAGTGTTTCCATTTTATTTATTGTGATTCTCAGGTATGTCCCTGGAAAGGCTGATTCTCTCTGAGTAAGCCAAAAATAGATTTACTTTTAATATTGATACTTCTGCCTTTTATGAAGTAGAAATATAGAAAGAGCTTGGCCTCTAACTAACCACACATACACACACAAAAACAGATTATGTACAAAATCATAACATTTCTTGAACCCATTAAAGAATTGAGATTGTAGTACATCCAACTAGCCTGATTTTTAAGAAAGAAGGGCTCCTCCAAGGACAAACATCATTTTTGATGTGAGTATAGTTTCTTCTGTGGCAGGCGGAAGAAGGCAGGGCCTCCATGCAAGTTGTAACAAGAAATTCAAGTAATTTTTTTTTTTTTTATTTGATAAAGGTGGAGTGTGGCTGGCCTGAGGGTTCAAAACCCCTGGGACCTTAATCCATGAGGGAAATTCACACCTGTCCATGGGCTGTTCTAGAAATCAGTGCCCTCATGAGCAAGACTGAAAGTGGGGGTTGGCAGGACAAAGCCTCCAGCAGCGATGGGTCTGAAGGAGGAGCAGAAGTTCACTTGGTTCGTTTGCCATGGAGGAGTAAAACCCACAAGCTGCTGCGGGAAAAGTGGTATACCCCGTAGCCCTCCAAAGCACTGGGTGGAAAACCCATTGCACCTGGAGTAAGAATTCTGTACTTTTGGGGGCCCACACTGTTTTAAGTGCTCAAAACACTGGAGGAGGAGCAGAATCACTGAGAAAGCCCTGCCTGTAAGATCCAGGGATTCATCACCAACAGAAACAGGGGTGGGTTTCAATTGCATTCTGCTCTGTGAAAGAATTCAGACTCAAAAGGCTAAAAATAGAAAAATGTATAGAGGAAGAAAATGGAAGTGTTAAAGGCTGGTGTTAGGGCAGGAAGACTGAAAGGAATCATTTATAAAGAAATCATTGGAAGTGATGGATTTGTTTGGTATGTTCATTGTGGTGTGATTATGTAACTACATGGATTTGTTTAAAAATATATATAGACTGATATACTGTATAAGGTCTTCCGTGGGGGCTCAGCAGTAAAGTATGTGCTTGCAATGCAGGAGGCGCGGGTTTGATCCCTGGGTCAGGAAGATCCCCTGGAGGAGGGCACGGCAACCCACTCCAGTATTCTTGCCTGGAGAATCCCTTGGATAGAAGAGCCTTGTGGGCTATAGTCCGTAGGGTTGAAAAGAGTCAAACATGACTGAAGCGGCTGAGCAAGCATGCACACATACTATATAAATTGTATGGACATTATGTCTCAATAATCTTGCTTAGAAGAAAAAAAAATTGATGTAGGATTCTTGTAACAGGCAGAATTTGGATCTCCCAAAATTCCTCTCCTTGTAGAAATAGACAGACTTGATGAGCCAATCAAAAAACTCCATGGATAACATATATAATAGAACTAGGTGATAAAATATCCTCATTAATTTCCAGATTTGAGCACCTGGAGACAAATGAGTGACAGCTACAAGACATGCATTGTGTCAGGATCTGTCTGGGGAGAGCACTGGGGCAAGGCTAGAATAGCCATCAGATAGTCACTGAAATACTGAGAGGGCCAGTTTGCGGACATTGGCTGAACTTGAGAAAGCTTCTCTACTCGATAGTGAATAAATGCAACAAGTCCTTGGAAATGTTGTAAGGGGCTTGTGTAGTCCCTGCCTGTGAATTCTCAGGACGAACCAGCAAAAGCTCCCTTGCTGGACAAAGCCCCACGCTAAGAGAAACTCCTGGGAATAGAATTTGAGTGGCCCAGGGACAGTGTGGGAGAGAAGGTCCAGGTTAGAGTTGGAGAGGCAAAAACCAGGTCAAAACGTGTGCCACCGTGCTTTATCACACTGCAGAGACGCCAAAGGAAGCAACGTACCTGTGAATTTTGAAATGCTATCCAGAACCAACCTTTTCATTTCGTTCACATAAAGATGAGCAAGAAAAAAGAATTGAGATCAGATTCTTTGCAATATTATTAAAAGAAGAGGAGTGGAATAGAATCCTCAAACCCAGCCAGTATAAGACCTGCCATAACTATGGGACCACAAAAAATGTAAGTACAAGTTATCATTTCAAAGTTAGCTAGAAGATGCAAAGAAAATGAAACCGCATGTGAAGAAAGCCAACATAAATCAGAATTAGAAAAATTCAGAAGTGAGATACTACGTATCAGGAAATAATTAGATGTAAAATAATTAGAAATGAAAAGCAGCAAAAAGACTAAGCTAAATGGAACACCTGAGTAAATAATACCTTTAGAAAAATATAAAGTGAAAATAAGACTTCAAAAATCAAAAAGTAATGAAGAAAGCGATAAAAATATTTGAGAGAAAAATGTTTAAAATATCTGAAGTATGATTGCAGTAGTCCTTCTAATGTTCCTCTCTCTACGATCATGGTAGGAAACAGAATAATTACTAAATCTACAATTTTTTAAAACTATAAAAACAAAAGGTTTGAAATAATGGTTACTACTTGAGAAAATTGACCCAGAACAATTCATATCTTGATAAATTCTATTAAAATTATAGGACATTAAAGAAAAATAATTATTGGACATCCAGAAAAAAATACCCAGTTACTTATAAGGGAAGGAAACTCACATTGTCATGAACTTTTAAGTTTTAAAGCTTTCCATCAAGATCATTGGAGTAGATCAATTCAAACTGACTTTCCAGTATCAAGGTCACAAACTCTTATCTCTGTGCAAAATTTCAGGAAATATTGTCCCTCTAAGTTCCTCTTATGGAATTTACTAGAAGGTGAGCTTCAAACAAAATGGCCAGAGACATTGATATAAAGCTAGAGGGTAAATTTTAATTATATATTTGCTCATAAAACTAGTACTAAATGAGGACTATAAGGAAAAAGTATGTTGTAAATACAAATAGTAAGAAATTGAAAGAGACTGGAGAAAATAAAAGCAGAAATAGTTAACTGCTTTTGTTGATCACTGTGATTGATCATATTAATATTGTGATTGATAATATTAATACCAATTAATATTGGTATTGTTTTTCTGAGGTTGTCGTAATGTTGTTTAATTGCTAAGTCATGTCCTACTCCTTTGCTACCCCATGGACTGTAGCCTGCCAGGCTCTTTTGGATTGAGCAAATATATCTGACATATTACTCTCTTCCCTAGTGATCCTGAAAACCAGCTTCTCAGGAAAGAGACATGAGATACAGGTATAAGATAGACAAGCTTAAGTCAATAGCCTGCCTTTCTAAAATCAAATTAGAAGTATTATTATGAAAAAAAAGTATTATTATGAATTTGCTAGGCTCTTTCTCTTTAAAAATGTGATGTGTGTGTGTTCTGGTTCTGCCCACCTAAGACACCAAGATAATGACAAGCCCTGTAGCAGGGGCCATCCCTGGAGTCCAGGTGGTACCTAGTAACGTGATTGCCCTCTTAAAGAAACGAAGGCATCTTGGAGTAATGTTTGATTGCAGGGGCCTGGGTCAAAAGTTTTTAATACAATCCTGAGACATTTTGTCACTGCAGACATAGACTAAGCTATCAAAGACTACAAGACTCAAAGCTGAAGGACTTAGAGCCACTTTGAAGAGGCTCCCATTGTCTAAAGATGTAAAAATTTGTATGTCAATAAGTGCGGTAACCATAATGGTTTGTAAGATATCAGTGTTTAAATATGAGTTCATAATGATTCTTTATAAAGAAATCAATTATTCACATTGGGAAGATGATAGGAAACCAACTCAATATTCTAGTGGATATACACTGTGTCAGTGGTAGAGTCTTGACTTGAGCTAACTCTGGATTTCTGCTGCCTAGAAACTGAGAGTTTGAACATGACAAGTACGAGTTCCTTATTTGAGAACTCTGGTCTTCTTGTAAGTTGACATTGGGACTGAAGTTGCATTTGTGAGTGGCCATTTTGGGAGTTCTGGGAGAGAGCCAGAGGGTGATACAGAGGAAATGGAGGAAACGGAGTGCGCTGTGGCCCAGAGGCTCAGTCAGGTCAGAGGACTTCAAGGTACCTTCTAGCTTTCTAGTTCCTATTTTGGGTCAGAGCCAGACCCACCTCCAGTGCTTGCCTATAGGCTCTGGGAAGTCTCCACTGAGGGCTTATAATAAATCACCCTTTATTTATGGTCTGTTAAGTGGGCAGTGACCTGGACCCGGCCAGTCTCTGTTGTTTTGTTTTTAGATGTAGCCATCGCTCATGTCAGTGGGGCTCTTTTCCCTTTATGGCAAATAAAGGACCAACCTAAGGAACAGGCGCATTTGTACCTTTGGGGAGATGTTAAACAAAGACTAAATCAGCATGTGTTACTCTAGCAGAGTGGAAAATAAATCAGATTAGGAGTTGTAGGAGAGAAGGTCGATTCCCTGCCGCTCCCTAGCTGTTTATATTCAGGGAAGGAACTCTTCTGAATATATATGACTGATCTATGAGATAAAGACAACAAAATCTATCACTTAGGATTGGGGTAAAGACTTAATGAGATTAACTGAAATAATAGATGCAAATGGGTTTATAAACCATGTCACTATAAAATAGAAATAGTGTAATTTGAAGAAAAAATCAAAGTAAGAAGGTCAGAATGACCCAATTTTCCTATGTATTTGTCTTTCTTTTATCTTCTCTGGGTTACATAGCTCAGTTTCCAGGGCAGTTTAAACTCTATGAGAAACATAGACTTTTTAGTGAGGATTTTTCTTGGTTTAGCCTAAAACCAGGAAGGGAGGAAACAAATCTTAAGCATAAACTGTGCTTTTTGGCAGTTTCTTGTCTCTCCTTTTTCATTGCCACTTCTTTTTCTTTCACATCCATAACCCAGCAACTTAGTAAGAAATGCCTAAAGAAAGAGAAAAATTCTTAGCTAATATAGATGAAAAGTAGCTTTGACCTGATTGCTGGGTAACCTGGAAATGTCAGTTCAATAATTTATTTGGTAGGAATTTTGGAATGAGCTTTAAAGATGGTTTCCAAGATTAATTGATGAATTCACATGACCATGTGTACATGTGGAGGGGGAGGGACATCAGGAGCTTTATTAAGCTGCTGCTGCTAAGTCGCTTCAGTCGTGTCCGACTCTGTGCGACCCCATAGACGGCAGCCCACCAGGTTCCCCTGTCCCTGGGATTCTCCAGGCAAGAACACTGGAGTGGATTGCCATTTCCTTCTCCAATGCATGAAAGTGAAAAGTGAAAGTGAAGTCGCTCAGTCGTGTCTGACTCCTAGCGACCCCATGGACTACAGCCTACCAGGCTTCGTTGTCCATGGGATTTTCCAGGCGAGAATACTTATTAAGATAGTGGTTATTAAATGTCCTGTTCTGATGATTTTATATTTTAATTATGGTAACATATATAAAATATAAAGTTTACTACTTCCAGCATTTTTAAGCATATAGTTCAGTAGTATTAAGTACATTCCCATTATTATACAACCACCAATCTCCAGAATACTTCATCTTGAAAAACTGAAAATCTATTAAACAGTAACCATTCTAATTATTTTAGGACTTTTTTTCTCTTCAATTGCCTGGTAAAGTACATCAGAGATCAGCAGCAGTGTATCCTGTGCCTTGTATATGACATGTATATTCGTCATTCTTAGATTACAAAAACTGGCACCAAGTCCGAAGTGCTTGTACAAAATGTGACACAGCTTGCTTAATAATTAAAAGGATTCTCCTGACAACAGTGATGTACATTAAAATATCAAAACCTGTGCTCAGATTTAAGGACTGAATTTGTGCTGATTTAGTTTATTTTGCTCACTGATGAATCTGTTCTTTAAGTGGTAGAGGTGGTAGTAGTTATTAGGATGTTGATTTCACAGAGCAGCTGATTTGGACAGGAGCCTCTTACTTGGCTAATTTCATGAGCTCTGGCCTCCCCTGCTTGCTCTAGGTTGCGAGTGTGGTCTCTCAGACCCATCAAGAGATGCACATTATTGATTCCTTTCTGCAGGGGAACTTGGTTGATATTTCCTGCATGACATATGCTTGTATGGTAATCGAAAAATTCTTCCAAGTTCATTTTCATGCCCACTTGAAGCAGTTGTCAAAAAAAAGTCTCTCTATTGCCTTTCTAACCTGAACACTCAAAACAACTCGAGGTCAAATCAGTTTCACAGAAGAGCAGACTGCTGGGAAGGAAATCCACTAGAGGTACAAATGGCAAAGGGTTTTTTGTTGTCATTTTTCTTAGATCTAGAAAAACACTTGGAATAAAAAAAGAATTAAAATTAATTGATAATATAACCTCTCTTCTCCTTAATCAACTCCTTAGACTTTGAAGTTTTAATAAAGGGCAACAAAGTCCTGTGTTACTTGCAGGATGCAGCTGTACACAAGATAACTCATGTATACATTCCTCTCATGCTGGAGCTACAGAGAGGCTGGAGGGGGTTTCACAGAGGCCGCTTCTCCTGGCATGACATGGATTGTTATTCCTATTATCATTTACTCTTCCATCTGAGGAGAACAGGCAGAACTGTCACAGCAGGAGAAAACAAGGAGGCAACAAAAATAAGTGTTCTTCTCCAGATGGCAGGAATTCATCTTGCCAAGTTTGAAATACTATTTAGGTAGAGTGAAAAACAGAGTGGGTCTGACACCCTTCAACCAGAGCACTTCAGACCGTCATAAATCAGTTCAGTTGTTCCATATACACCATGAAAAACAGTTGAATGCAAAATAGTTGGAGCTGTAGCAGGAATGATTTAAACGAATGTTTATTCATAATTGAATCATATTGTTAATAATCTGCTGAAGATAAAATGGTGTAATGTAGTATCAGTTTCCCTGAAAATGCACTGTTATGACTAAGCAAAGAACTCCTACCAAGCCTTTTTAAGAAATAATCAATTATCAGTTCATATTTAAAATAAGAGAATCAAAGAAAATTAGCTACTGGTTCCAATTTCCATCATCTTTATTAATCACTAATTTTATGTCTTGAAAAGCAGTGCATTCAAATAAAAGTACTTAAACACATATGCTAGAAGAAAAAAACAAAACCAGGAGCAAATGCTTTACCACTTATGAAAAGTGGCAGTGAAACAATTTTGATACCAGTCAAGCTTTGTGACATTATTATTCATGCAGAGAGAGTTAGAAATTAACTTGTGTAATTCTGTCCAACTATGGAAATAAAAAAAGGCTAACCAAGTGAGAACAAGCAAGAATCTGAGCTTGCTAGAGCAGGAGTCACCCAAGGCAGTAGCCTTTGGGCAAAGACTTAAAGGCAGGCAGAGGAATGGGAAAGCCAAATGGGATGGTTGGCATGGGAGAGGCAGGGCATCTTGTGGGATTAGTTAACAGTGGATTTTGGCTTTCTCTTGCTAGTCCAAAGTTGTAAACAAGAATAGAAACTGATGGGAAAGTTGTCAGGTTTTAATCAAGTCCTAGCCATCTGGGGCTGATTGTTACAGGAGTTATTGTTTGGCTTCCTGAATCCCTGGCAAGAGCAATCTGACTTCCTACAAGTCTTCCTTACGTTAGATTGATTTCCTGGCCTCCTTATTGCAAATAATGGGATGGTTGGTTCCTAGGGTAGGTTGCTTTAGATTGTGGGTCCAAGTTCTGTTTTTATGTAGGGACTGGTCATTATCCACTTGGGTATTCAGTCTCTCAGACCGTTGTGAAAGACAAAACGCACAGGACAAATAAAGAGATGGTTTAAGCTGTTACAAAAGGGAGGACATTCGTTAGTGTGAAATGTCTCACAGAAGAGAGAGTTTCATAAAGCAAGTAAAAGAGTTGCAGGGAAGCGTGGAGCTGGGTCTCATTAGAGTTACTGAGAAAGGATGGAGGTTTGACTTATCCTGGCAAATGCTAGAGCAAGTGATCATTTGCAATTAGCTCCCATAACATAATTCAGGGGAGGAATTTCTCAACCTTTGTTGCCTTCCAGGAGCCCAGGAATTTTCAGCATCATCATAAGTAAGCAATGGGTTGTTTGGTATAAGCCAAGCGTGTTGTCACTCAGTCGTGTCTGACTCTTTGCCACCTCATGGACTGTAGCCCACCAGGCTCCTCTGTCCATGGGATTCTCCAGGCAAGGATACTGGTGTGGGTTGCCATTCCCGTCTCCAGGGGATCTTCCCAACCCAGGTCTCCTGGATTGCAGGTGGATTCATTATTGTCTGAACAGTTTCCTGTTTCCTCTTGCTACTGTCATTACAGTAAGGGTGTATTTGTAAGTCCAATTTGTTTGTAAGTCCCACAAAATTAGCCTAGGTAGCCAACTAACACAATCGGCTATATAGTACCATAGTGTAATTGGTTTATAATACTTATCACGCAAATAATACATGCAAAACAAACACAAAAAATGGAACGTTTTAAATCTTACAGTGTGTGGAAAATGGAAGTGTAGAGTGGTGCAGTACAACATCTGGCATACAGGAGCTGGCATCGAGTGAACAGGCAAGAAGAGTCATTGACTGGACGGGGGAGAGGGGTTGGAAGTGGTAGAGCTGAAGGGTCGTCAGCGATGGGAGACGGAGGGCGAGCTGCGATCTCACTCACTCCTGACATGATGGCATAGCTTCTTTGCTGGATTCAGTTCTATCTACCCTCTTGAAAGAATGATTCAGTGATGTCTGGGTAGTAGCTCTTATTTTTCTTTTTTTCTCGTCTGGTGACATGGTAGCACTGGATTGTATTCTGAATGGCGGTTGCAACCTTTGTGCACCACTGTATGTTCAGGCTCTATGCCTTAAAATTGAGCAGTGCCACCTGAAATAAAGTACACAAAGGCACAGCCACTTGCAGCGGATACACACATGTGACAGCGCACACCCGACATGAGAATTAACTTATACGATCAGCCACACGAACACACATTCACAGCTTTGAACATTCACAACTTGAAGGTCCTTCGGTAGGAATCTTAATGTATGCTGGTTCTAGCCTGAACCAATTCCATAATGTGTTTGCATGAGAATTCTGTGGAGAGCGCCATCACTGCTGACTAGAGTGATGTGGGTAGGCTTCAGGATGTACACATTGCGACTGGACTTCGTAGGAAGGCTAGAATCTCCTGGGGCATTGCAGGTGCGGAAAATGGAAGGCAGCGTGCCCCCAGGCGTGGGTAGGAAAGCTGTCATGTCCTTGTCAGGGCTCTGTGTACTGAAAGCTGGCCAAGTTAACCTGGACAAGTAAAGGTGGAGATGGATCACAGAAGGTCCGGGGAATCCAGATATCGTTTATCAGACAGTGAGAAGGTAGTGAAGATCTGGGGGCAAGAGAATAATGTGTCAAAGACATTCTTTGGGTAGATCAGTCTCATGGTGATGTAGAGGCTGTATTCTTGGAAAGAGACTCATGGGACGAAGATGAGGACAACAGCTATCTTTTTCTCCTCCAGTTTGCATTCCACCTTCCTCTAGTGATAGCATATAAGACTTCTTTCTTTCTTTTTTTTTTTTTTTTTTGGCCACATCGTGTGGCTTGTAGGCTCTTAGATACCTGGGCAGGGATTGAACCCAAGGCCCCAGCAGTGAGAGCTCCAAGTCCTAACCTGTGGACCGCCAGGGAAGTCCCTAAAATTTTATTTTTCTTTGGATGAAGGTCCCTTCCCCCAGTTTCTTATGAAGTCTAAACTGATTTCTTTTGAGGTGCCTATGGGATAACCACATGGGGATGTCTAGGAAATAGTTTAATATATATATGAAAGTTGCTCTTTGCAACCCCATGGACTAGTCCATGGGATTCTCCAGGCCAGAATGCTGGAGTGGGTAGCCATTCCCTTCTCCTGAGGATCTTCCCAACCCAGGGGTCAAACCCAGGTCTCCCATATTGCAGGTGGATTCTTTACCAGCTGAACCACCAGGGAAAATCCACCTTTTCTGGCCCCTGCCTTCCTCTCCTTTTATCTAGCCATGTCAGTGCCCTGTGCCAGCTTCCATCAAAACATCCTGCTTAGACATTTGGGTATGTTTCTTGACTCATTTCTCTCCTTTATCTCACAAATTCAATCCACAATGAAGTCTTACCCATTTTATTTAGTAAATGAGATCTGAATCTATCCTTTGTCCTTGGTCGCAACTATAACTCTCTTAGCCTCACCTCTTGTCATCTCTTGAATGGACTCTGAATAGCACCCCACCCCCTTAATTCTGCACTTCTCCCTCTCCCTCTCAATCCAATCCCTGTACTAACCTTGAAATCTTTACAAAAAATGCAAATATGTGCAAATATGCTTATGTAATTCCTTTGACTGTTCCTATTTCGTGTTACCCTTAGAATAAAGTTTAAATTCCTTTGTGTAAATTACAAAATCTCATACGACCTAGCTCTTTTTTCTTGTCATCTTGATTTCTCATTTCTAACTTTTCTCTGTTATACTTCAGTTAGATTGATCTTCATTTAATTCTTTTGGATAAATCACTTTTTTTTGGCTGTCTGCAATCTTTTTAAATGTGCTTTTCTATTTCTTATAATTTTCTTTTTGCCTCTAGATATACTTCTATCCAAATCTCCTCACTAATCTCCATTTATCCTTTAGCTATTAGCCTATACTTTATTGTCTTCATGGGGCAAATGAGCCTGAAACTTGTGGAAGAGGTCAGGACTAGAGATATATCAGTTCAGTCAGTTCAGTCACTCAGTCGTGTCCAACTCTTTGTGACCCCATGAATTGCAGCACACCAGGCCTCCCTGTCCATCACCAACTCCCAGAGTTCACTCAGACTCATGTCCATCGAGTCAGTGATGCCATCCAGCCATCTCATCCTCTCATTTTTCCTCCTGCCCCCAATCCCTCCCAGTATCAGAGTCTTTTCCAATGAGTCAACTCTTTGCATGAGGTGGCCAAAGTCCTGGAGTTTCAGCTTTAGCATCATTCCTTCCAAAGAAATCCCAGAGCTGATCTCCTTCAGAATGGACTGGTTGGATCTCCTTGCAGTCCAAGGGACTCTCAAGAGTCTTCTCCAAAACCACAGTTCAAAAGCATCAATTCTTCAGCACTCAGCTTTCTTCACAGTCCAACTCTCACATCCATACATGACCACTGGAAAAACCATAGCCTTGACTAGACAGACCTTTGTTGGCAAAGTAATATCTCTGCTTTTGAATATGCTATCTAGGTTGGTCATAACTTTCCTTCCAGGGAGTAAGCATCTTTTAATTTCATGGCTGCAGTCACCATCTGCAGTGATTTTGGAGCCCAGAAAAATAAAGTCTGACACTGTTTCCACTGTTTCCCCATCTATTTCCCATGAAGTGATGGGATCGGATGCCACGATCTTCATTTTCTGAATGTTGAGCTTTAATCTAACTTTTTCACTCTCCACTTTCACTTTCATCAAGAGGCTTTTGAGTTCCTCTTCACTTTCTGCCATAAGGGTGGTGTCATCTGCATATCTGAGGTTATTGATATTTCTCCCGGCAATCTTGATTCCAGCCTGTGTTTCTTCCAGTCCAGCATTTCTCATGATGTACTCTGCATATAAGTTAAATAAGCCGGGTGACAATATACAGCCTTGACATACTCCTTTTCCTATTTGGAACCAGTCTTTTGTTCCATGTCCAGTTCTAACTGTTGTTTCCTGACCTGCATATAGGTTTCTCAAGAGGCAGGTCAGATGGTCTGGTATTCCCATCTCTTTCAGAATTTTCCACAGTTTATTGTGATCCACACAGTCAAAGGCTTTGGCATAGTCAATAAAGCAGAAATAGATGTTTTTCTGGAACTCTCTTGCTTTTTCCATGATCCAGCAGATGTTGGCAATTTGATCTCTGGTTCCTCTGCCTTTTCTAAAACCAGGTTGAACATCAGGAAGTTCACGGTTCACATATTGCTGAAGACCGGCTTGGAGAATTTTGAGCATTACTTTACTAGTGTGTGAGATGAGTGCAATTGTGTGGTAGTTTGAGCATTCCTTGGCATTGCCTTCCTTTGGGACTGGAATGAAAAGTGACCTTTTCCAGTCCTGTGGCCACTGCTGAGTTTTCCAAATTTGCTGGCATATTGAGTGCAGCACTTTTACAGCATCATCTTTCAGGATTTGAAATAGCTCAACTGGAATTCCATCACCTCCACTAGCTTTGTTTGTAGTGATTCTTTCTAAGGCCCACTTGACTTTACATTCCAGGATGTCTGGCTCTAGGTCAGTGATCACACCATCATGATTATCTGGGTTGTGAAGATCATTTTTGTACAGTTCTTCTGTGTATTCTTACCATCTCTTCTTAATATCTTCTGCTTCTGTTAGGTCCATACCATTTCTGTCCTTCATCGAGCCCATCTTTGCATGAAATGTCCCCTTGGTATCTCTAATGTTCTTGAAGAGATCTCTAGTCTTTCCCATTCTGTTGTTTTCCTCTATTTCTTTGCATTGATCTCTGAAGAAGGCTTTCTTATCTCTCCTTGCTATTCTTTGGAACTCTGCATTCAGATGCTTATATCTTTCCTTTTCTCCTTTGCTTTTCACTTCTCTTCTTTTCACAGCTATTTGTAAGGCCTCCCCAGACAGCCATTTTGCTTTTTTTGCATTTCTTTTCCATGGGGATGGTCTTGATCCCTGTGTCCTGTACAATGTCACGAACCTCCATCCAAGTTCATAAGGCACTCTATCTATCAGATCTAGTCCCTTACATATATTTCTCACTTCCACTGTATAATCATAAGGGATTTGATTTAGGTCATACCTGAATGGTCTAGTGGTTTTCCCTACTTTACTCAATTTAAGTCTGAATTTGGCAATAAGGAGTTCATGATCTGAGCCACAGTCAGCTCCTGGTCTTGTTTTTGTTGACTGTATAGAGCTTCTCCATCATTGGCTGCAAAGAATCAATCTGATTTTGGTATGACCATCTGGTGATGTCCATGTGTAGAGTCTTCTCTTGTGTTGTTGGAAGAGGGTGTTTTTTATGACTAGTGCATTTTCTTGGCAAATCTCTATTCGTCTTTGCCCTGCTTCATTCTGTATTCCAAGTCCAAATTTTCCTGTTACTCCAGGTGTGTCTTGACTTCCTACTTCTGCATTCCAGTCCCCTATAATGAAAAGGAGGACATCTTTTTTGTGTGTTAATTCTAAAAGGTCTTGTAGGTCTTCATAGAACTGTTCAACTTCAGCTTCTTCAGCGTTACTGGTTGGGGCATAGACTTGGATTACTGTGACATTGAATGGTTTGCCTTGGAAACGAACAGAGATCATTCTGTCGTTTTTGAGATTGCATCCAAGTACTGCATTTTGGACTCTTTTGTTGACCATGATGGCTAGTCCATTTCTTCTGAGGGATTCCTGCCCGCAGTAGTAGATATAATGGTCATCTGAGTTAAATTCACCCATTCCAGTCCATTTTAGTTTGCTGATTCCTAGAATGTTGACGTTCACTCATGCCATCTCTTGTTTGACCACTTCCAATTTGCCTTGATTCATGGCCCTGACATTCCAGGTTCCTATGCAATATTGCTCTTTACAGCATCAGACCTTGCTTCTATCACCAGTCACATCCACAGCTGGTTATTGTTTTTTTTGCTTTGGCTCCATCTCTTCGTCCTTTCTGGAGTTATTTCTCCACTGATCTCTAGTAGCATATTGGGCACCTACTGACCTGGGGAGTTCCTCTTTCAGTATCCTATCATTTTGCCTTTTCATACTGTTCATGGGGTTCTCAAGGCAAGAATACTGAAGTGGTTTGCCATTCCCTTCTCCAGTGGACCACATTCTGTCAGACCTCTCCACCATGACCCGCCCGTCTTGGGTGGCCCCACAGGCATGGCTTAGTTTCATTGAGTTAGACAAGGCTGTGGTCCTAGTGTGATTAGATTAACTAGTTTTCTGTGAGTATGGTTTCAGTGTGTCTGCCCTCTGATGCCCTCTCACAACAGCTACCATCTTACTTCGGTTTCTCTTACCTTGCACGTGGGGTATCTCTTCACGGCTGCTCTAGCAAAGCGCAGCCATTGCTCCTTACCTTGGAAAGGGGGTATCTCCTCACCACTGCCCCTTCTGACCTTGAATGTGGAATAGTTCCTCTAGGCCCTCCTGCGCCTGCGTAGCCACGGCTCCCTGGAGGTGGGGTAGCTCCTCTAGGCGGCCGCCCCTGATATCAGACGTGGGGTAGCTCCTCTCGGCTATTCCTGCACCATCGCAGCCTGGCATTCTTGGCCACTGCCCCTGACCTCGGACGCGGGGTAACTCCTCTTGGCCGCCTCCCCTCAGGCATGGGGTCCTCCCGGTTTCTGCTCCCGACCTCGGACATGGGGTAGCTCCTCTCGGCCAGTTTAAATGTGCCGGTTGCAGCCACCAACATAAAAACCCAAAATAGATGAAACTTCTTTGGGACAGGTGGCTCCTTGAAGGGTGTTTAACAATATTTAATAGAGTTCTTATTGTTGAGTTGTGTCCAACTCCTTGAAACCTCATGAAATACAGCATATCAGGCTTCTCTGTCCTTCACTATCTCCTGGGGTTTGCTCAAAACCATGTCCATTGAATCAGTGATGCCATCCAACCATCTCATCTTCTGTCGTCCCCTTCTCCTGTGGCCCTTGGTCTTTCCCAGCTTCAGGGTCTTTTCTAATGCGTCGACTCTCCGCATCAGGTGGCCAAAGTATTGGAGCTTTAGCTTCAGCATCAGTCCTTCCAGTGAGTATTCAGGGTGGATTGCCTTTAGGATTGACTAGTTTGATCTCCTTGCTATCCAAGGGACTCTAAAGAGTCTTCTCCATCACCACCATTTGAAAACATCAATTCTTCAGTGCTCAGCTTTTGGTGGTCCAACTCTCACATCCATACATGACTACTGGAAAAACCATAACTTTGACTTAATGGGGAGGCAGAACAAAATGAAAAGTTGACAGTAGATAGCTAAAAGGCACTAATTGAAGAGATTCAGGATAAGCTAGCAATCAACAGAATTAGGTGCATCATTGAGGTCTATTAGAGTTAAGGACTGAAAAAGATTTTGGAGTTACTATTTAAGAATTTTTTGGTAATTTGAAAAGAGTAGTACATGTGACCCTTGAACGAGGCATGTGTTAGTGGTGTCAAAGCCATGCAGTTGAAATTCCACGTATAATTTTATAATTGACCCTCATTATCCACAGTTCCTCATCCACAAATTCAACCAACCCTAGATGGTGTAGGACTGTAATATGCATTGAAAAAAATCCACATATCAGTGAACCCATACAATTCAAACCCATGCTGCTCAAAGGCCAACTGTGGTAGCGCAGTAGGGAGGATAAAAGTCAAGTGGCAGTGAGTCAAAGAGTAACAGAGTGGCAAGGATGTAGAGATAGCAAGGATAAAATAGTTCTTTGAGGATTAAGGATGACAAAGAACGGAAAGAAGAGTTATTATAGTTTTGGGAGGATGAAGATGGATAGGCAAGGATTTGTGTATATGCTATGAACCAGAGGTAAAATAGAAGAGCCAAGAGAATAAGAGAAGACTGATTTCTTGCTTCATGTCCATGCTTCCTCTTAGAGGTGGTATCACATACAAAGTGGCAGCATAAGACTACAAGATGGCTAATCACAGGTACTGTCTATGTCATCTTTTATATTGGTATTGGGAGAGCAGTTTCATTGATATTTGGCTGTCTGTGATATTATGAACATTTTTTCATTCTGTGATTATTTTTAAGATTTGGATTTGTATTTATTAAAACAGTTGGAACTGGAAAGTGTCCATTTCTCTATTTAAATGCTCTCAGGTCCTTCCTACAACACAGGCTGGGCTAGGAAAGGAGAGTTTGTGTATCAGACAGGCTGAAAAACAGAACTGTTGTTTTCCTTTTTCCTGGAGCGAGGACTCGGTCCACAGGTTAGAGTAGGTTGCCTCAGGGAGGAGTGAGTTCCGCACTACGGGGCTTGTTCAAGCTTCTGTGAGTCATTCAGATTGATGTGAGGCCTAGATGATTTTTAAAGGCACTTCCATCCACAATAAATTATGAATTTCATGTTTCTAAATGACTACAAACCCTGAATGTGAGCTACATGCAAAGTTAAGAGTAAATAGATATGGGCTGTTAACAAAGTAAGCAGTGAAGTGGAAGATTGTTTTTGCTGACAAGCTTTGCCAAGGATAATCTGTAAGAGAACTGAGAGCTGATTTTATTCATGTTCATTGTTGCTCTTTTTAGATAGATTTCCATCTTGTGCTTAACTTACAAGTTATATTTTCAAGAAGAATAAGTAGAGAGGATGGGAAGCTTGGCCTGTAATATCTGTCTGAATTCTCTATAGGCGATAAAGTTTTGTATTCATGGAGGGTTCCAAAGAAGATTGGCTGGGGTTCACTTTCACCCACCTCTATGTGGATGGTCCATGTTGTCATCTTTTCCCATCATTTCCTCTTTTGTCCACCCTCTTTCAAATGAGAAAAGTGAATTAGAGCAGTTGGGGAGGGTCCAAGGTCATGGACGGAATCAATGGCGAGAAATCACCATATATGTCAGGAGAGATCATCAATAACAGAATGGTCAATGGTGATTCATCCAGATCCTGTCTTGATGCTACATTTGGCCTGATGCTTAGCATTTCTGCATGCCCAGCACTCTGTGTGCATTTTCCACTCAGTACAAATTGCATTACAGTGGATGCCCACATATTATTACTTGTAGAACAACTGAACACATATCAGAAACAGTAAAAGTTAAATTCATTTTATAAGGCTCATTTCTCCTGTCAAAATATCTGATCATTGCCTTTACCAATAATGAATTCCTTAATATTTTTGTTATTCAGAAAAAGTGTGACAAAAGCGAAGGGCCATGAATTTTGGGGGGAAAAAACCATCCAACCAACCTTAAATATTTTCTAAGCTTTGTGCTTCATTAAGGATGGCAAGAGAAGAAGCCACAACAGAGAGACACAGTCTTTCAATGTGTTTTATGTATTTGACAGAAAAACGACCAACAGAACTATTCAACAATTTATTTCACAAATACAAATAGTGGAAACTTTTGATGAATTTGACTTAGGTTTTTGTCTAGATGATTCTATTTTTAAATCCTTTTCTGAAGTAAAGATAGTTTTAAATTCTTACTGTAGGCAAGTAAGTGTGCTTTAAAATGAGATCCTTGAACATAGTCAAATGTTTAATTAAATATAATATGTATCTCTCCAATGACCAGGCATGATAGAGTTGAAAGTCCTTTTTCCCACCCATGATCCAAGGAGAATTCAATGGAATTTAATTCAACAAATATTTATTGAATACCTACTCTGTTACAGACACTAGTATAGGAACTTGCCCTACATAAGTGGAAGATATAGTCACAGTCTTCAAGGACATCTGTGTTGTGGAGCAATTCACAGCCTTGTGAGACAGTATTTCTTACAACTCTCGAGTCCCATAGATTCTTATTTTGAAAGTCATTTCTGTTTTCAAAATCGCATTAATTTGTTTATCTTGGTTGAAGGATTGCACCAATTTTTCTCTTTCAGTTTTCATAGAATAATATAAAGGATGGGATCTGAAAATGTCTTGATGAAAAACCCTGGCAGTGTTTCCCATGAATACACAGTGTCTGTGCTACACTTCAAAACTTCTTAGTGAAATGAGCATTTTCCCAGTCTGCAGCCTTTCTCAACTCATTTCATATATTTGTATGCATTTTAATGGGCATCTTATTTCCAAGTTAGCACATGTCTTTTCTTATAAATAGTACACAACAGATTATCAGAAGGATCAACAGGAAGACAAGAAAAAAGACTCAAAAATTACAGTTTCTACTTACTTTCCTTGGGAATGTTGACTGTGGATTGGAGAACAAAAGGAAGAGCTGATTTATTTGTGGGAAACCAAAAAGAAAATTAGAGTTTCTAGAAAATCAAGATGATATGTTTTTCCTACTATTATAACAGATAATGTCAAGTAATTGACTATTATCTTTTCTCTCAAGTCTCAGACATCAGTATTTCACTGTCCTGCAAATCATTTCAGTATTGTGTACCACTGTGAAGGCAAAGATAAATAATTAAATAGAGTAGGTAGCGCTTCTCAAACTTTGAGCTTACAGATCACCTGGGGGTTTTCATTAAAGCCCAAATTCTGATTCAGGGTCTGGAGTGGAAGCTGTCTTATTTTTGTTGTTGTTCAGGCACTAAGTCATATCCAACTCCTTGCGACCCATGGACTGCAGCACACTAGGCTTCCCTGTCCTTCACGGTCTCCCAGAGTTTGCTCAAATTCATGTCCATTGAGACAGTGATGCTATCTAACTGTCTCATCCTCTGTCATCCCCTTCTCCCCCTGCCTTCAATCTTTCCCAGCATCACGGTCTTTTCCAGTTAGGTAGACTGTTCGCATCAGGTGGCCAGAGTATTGGAGATTCAGCATCAGTCCTTCCAATGAATATTCAGGATTGGATATTCTGAATATTTAGGATTGACTGGTTGGATCTTCTTGTTGTCCAAGGGATTCTCAAGAGTCTTCTCCAACACCACAGTTCAAAAGCATCAATTCTTTAGCGCTCAGCCTTCTTTATGGTGCAACTCTCATGTCTGTACATGACTTATATCTGCTTTAATACTGTAACTGCCCACCACAGGTGGCTACTGAGCGTTTGACATGTGGCTAGTGCCCTCCACATGGTACAATGTATGATTGGCCTGTCAAGAACAGTCAGACGCCAGACCAGTGACACTCTGTAAGATCTCTCTTATATGGGCATTCTGTTTCTTTTGTTATTTTCTAGATAGTAGCGCATTTTGCTCATTTGATGATACTGAATTTTCTGGAAGAAGCTTTGAAAGCACATGTTTTGTTTTTTATTTTGGTAAATCTATGCAGCTCTGTCTGAGGAGAGCAAAGTTAGCTATGATCTTTTGTTAACTTTTCCATCTGAGATATCTCCAACAATGCATAAAGTCAATGGCATGTTAAATTGCTCAATGAAAACAGATGTATTTCATTCACTCATGGAAAAATCTCTTCCTGTGCCAGATAGTAGAATAAGTAGATTGGATAAGAAATAAATATAATTTATTTCTTCATTTAAAATTTAAGAATTCTTCATATCTTTTGTCTCTGTTAAAATAGGAGTATAAATACTAAATACTTAAATACTAAAGGTATAATCAATGGGTAAATCATCTAATATGTGTATTTATTTTAACATTTTTCTTTTTTATGGCCACACTATGTGGCTTGTGGGATCTGAGTTCTCAGACCACGGACTGAACCCTCGCCCTTGACCCTGAAAGCATGGACTCCTAATTACTGGACCAACATGGAATTCCCACTAATACAGAGTACGTTAATATTTACTCTGTATAAACATAAAAATCCTTCCTTCGAGTGATTTATCCTGAAAAATAAATTTTCCCTAAGAGAATAAACAAAATCTGCTAACTTAGAGCATTAAATGGGCACTGACTGAGTTGGTTGTACTTCCATAGATTTTTAAGATAATATATTATTAGTAAATATTTACATAATATTTATTACACATCAGGCACTATTCTAAGTGATTTCAGATAATTCTTACTTAACCTTAACAACAATTATATTAGGTATTAGTATCTACCCCATTTATAAATAAGAAAACTGGAGCGCAGATAAATGAAATTAATTTGCCAAAGGTCAGACAGCTAACAAATAGAAACCATGTTTGATAATTGTCAGAATCTATGCTCTAACTATCCGTGCCAGGCTGTGTACCAGTTCAGTGTTGGCTTGGTATGAAAGGATAGGCTTTCTCACATTAGGCCCTGTATTTTAGATATATATTATCAGAATGACTAATTCATTCAGTTCAGTTCAGTTCAGTAGCTCAGTTGTGTCCTACTCTTTGCAACCCCATGAATAGCAGCACATCAGGCCTCCCTGTCCATCACCATCTCCCGGAGTTCACTCAAACTCATGTCCATGGAGTCGGTGATGCCATCCAGCCATCTCATCCTCTGTCATCCCCTTTTCCTCCTGCCCCCAATCCCTCCCAGCATCAGAGTCTTTTCCAATGAGTCAACTCTTCGCATGAGGTGGCCAAAGTACTGGAGTTTCAGTTTTAGCATCATTCCTTCCAAAGAACACCCAGGACTGATCTCCTTTAGAACGGACTGGTTGGGTCTCCTTGCAGTCCAAGGGACTCTCAAGAGTCTTCTCCAAAACCACAGTTCAAAAGCATCAATTCTTCGGTGCTCAGCTTTCTTCACAGTCCAACTCTCACATCCATACATGACCACAGGAAAAACCATAGCCTTGACTAGACGGACCTTTGTTGGCAAAGTAATGTCTCTGCTTTTGAATTTGCTATCTAGGTTGGTCATAACTTTCCTTCCAAGGAGTAAGCGTCTTTTAATTTCATGGCTGCAGTCACCATCTGCAGTGATTTTGGAGCCCAAAAGATAAAGTCTGACACTGTTTCCACTGTTTCCCCATCTATTTCCCATGAAGTAATGGGACCAGATGCCATGATCTTCATTTTCTGAATGTTGAGCTTTAAGCCCACTTTTTCACTCTCCACTTTCACTTTCATTAAGAGGCTTTTGAGTTCCTCTTCACTTTCTGCCATAAGGGTGGTGTCATCTGCATATCTGAGGTGATTGCTATTTCTCCCAGCAATCTTGATTCCAGCTTGTGTTTCTTCCAGTCCAGCGTTTCTCATGATGTACTCTGCATAGAAGTTAAATAAGCAGGGTGACAGTATACAGCCTTGACATACTCCTTGTCCTATTTGGAACCAGTCTTTGTTCCATGTCCAGTTCTAACTGTTGCTTCCTGACCTGCATATAGGTTTCTCAAGAGGCAGGTCATATGGTCTGGTATTCCCATCTCTTTCAGAATTTTCCACAGTTTATTGTGATCCACACAGTCAAAGGCTTTGGCATAGTCAATAAAGCAGAAATAGATGTTTTTCTGGAACTCTTTTGCTTTTTCAATGATCCAGTGGATCTTGGCAATTTGTTCTCTGGTTCCTCGCAGTCTTTAAAAGTGGGAAGCATTATAACCATTTTTTTTTTTCTGCTTTTACTTGTGGTCAAGCTGTTGAATTTTATATTCAAATTTGAAGAAGCTTTGGAATTTAATTTTGCAGCTCTGTTATAGTACTTGTGACACTTGGGGCAAAATTCTTCATCCCTAAACTTTGACTTTCTATGCTTTCATGTGGTTAATCATAGAGCCTACCTCACAATACTTTCTATTAGAGTAAAATGAGAAGTATATAATCCACAGAAAACACCTAGCCAAGAACCCTTAAAATATTTATCACTTCCCAAGAAATATAGCAAATAGAAATTTAAACAAAACTAATGTAAGTAATCCAAACAGTCCATTCTAAATGAGATCAGTCCTGGGTGTTCTCTGGAAGGAATGATGCTAAAGCTGAAACTCCAGTACTTTAGCCACCTCATGTGAAGAGTTGACTCATTGGAAAAGACTCTGATGCTGGGAGGGATTGGGGGCAGGAGGAGAAGAGGACGACAGAGGATGAGATGGCTGGATGGCATCACCGACTCAATGGATGTGAGTTTAAATGAACTCTGGGAGTTAGTGATGGACAGGGAGGCCTGGCATGCTGCAATTCATGGGGTTGCAAAGAGTCGGACACGATTGAGTGACTGAACTGAACTGAATGTAAGTATGTGAAACTATCAACTGAGACTGATTTCATATAATAAAATCAAATACAAAAATTGCCTGTAAATTTGATGAAATTCAAACAGTTTAATCACACTTGTATACTGTGGTGGTAGGACATTTTACTAAAACTATTTGGGAAGTAGAAAGAAATTAAATTTATAAATTGATTATTATAATAGTTTTTCTAGTACATATATGATTGTTTTTCAATGTATAATAAGATGTGTTAATTCTTATTTGTGTTTAATTGATATATATTTTAATGAAGATTTGATGTAAAATGGATTTATTATAATGCTGGTTCATCATATTCATTCCTTTCCTAAAAATGTCTAACAAATTTGGTATCAAAATGTTGCCATAAATAATTGTCCTTACTATACAAATAATGTGGCTGAAGGATTATTGGGGCAAATATTCCAATTGATTGTATATTGTTAACTTTCAATGTAAGCTTTTTTTTTTTTCTGTTAGAAGTTTATTGGTTGGTTAGGATGGAGTATGGCTGTAAGGGAAGAGAGTTTATTTTACTTTTAAAAGTATTATTTCATGCTTAATTTACTTTTGGCCTTTTAAAACCTGGGAGTTTATATTTATTGCAATAATATTGCCATAACCCAAAATATTTTTAACTCTTTCTTTTTGAAATTTTCTTCATATTTTTGACACATTCCAAACAGTTTAGTAACTGTATTTACTCTTCTTCTATTTGCAAATGGATTTGATTTTTAGAGAGCCCTTAATGTCATTCAGAACCAAATCTATGGCATAAGATGGATGATTAAAAATTACTTATTCTTTTGATGACAAGAAGTAGAGCTGACACAAGTTGTGAGACATAATTGTAAAGATGTGAGATGCTGTCAGCCACCTTGAGGCTGATAACACCCGTACCAGTGAGAGCTTCCTAGGGTTCTAGTATTTTCTAGCCACTGTTTTCGGTAATTAATTAATTTTATTTTTTTTAATCTTCATGGTAGCTCAGTATTGTTTTTTCTAGCTTTCAGCTGAAAATAATGATATTTAAAGGCTTAGGTAATATTCTCAAGGTCACATAGCAAAAAAGCAATGCAAGGTTTAAAATTGAAGATTATGTAAATCTAAAACCCATGCTCTCTCCAGGGCTTACACTGTTACAAAGTATTATCTCTCAAATGTTTGAATTACAGTATGGACAACATCAATGGAGAAAATACCTGATCTATCTCAGTAATGAAATTAAGGGCAGTGTTTAATTGGATGTTGTATTTGTAAAAAGAGATCCCATTAAATTTAGGATAGGCTTCTTATATTCTGGCAAATTTAGAAGTTGAAGTGCAAATCAACAAGTACTAATTTTATCTAATATGTTGAGTAGAATATTTGCTCAACTTGAAGTCATTGTATTCGATAAAAATGTAACATGCCGTTTGATGTGTGTAGTTTCTGTAGTGATTAAGTTGTAAAAAATCTTTGAGGAACTTTTGTTATTAGTTTTTTTAATGTAATTTTTTATATTAAAGTTGAATTTATTTGGGGCTTCTCTGGTGGCTCAGTGGTAAAGAATCTGCCCAATGCAGGAGATGCAGATTCATTCCCTGGATCAGGAATATCCCCTGGAGAAGGAAATGGCAACCCACTCCGGTATTCTTGCCTGGAGAATCCCATGGACAGAGGAGCCTGGCAGGCTACAGTCCATGGAGTTGCAAAGAGTTGGACACGACTTAGTAACTAAACTACGGGCGCAACGATAGTTTCGTGTTAGTTTCATGTGGTGGTGGTGTTCAGTCACTCAGTTGTGTCCGACTCTTTGCGACACCGTGGACTCAGCATGCCAGGCTTCCCTGTCCTTCACTATCTCCCAGAGTTTGCTCAAACTCACGTCCACTGAGTCAGTGATGCCATCCAACTGTCTCATCCTCTGTTGTCCCCTTCTTCTCCTGCCTTCACTCTTTCCCAGCATCAGGGTCTTTTCTAATGAGTTGGCTCCTTGCATCAGGTGGCCAAAGTACTAGAGCTTCAGCTTCAGCATCAGTCCTTCCAATGAATATTCAGGATTGATTTCCTTTAGGATTGACTGGTTGGATCTCCTTACAGTCCAAAGGACTCTCAAAAGTCTTCTCCAACACCATATATATGTACACATATATACACTTACATATATGTAAGGACCTCAGGTTCGATCTCTGGGTTGGGAAGATCCCCATTCTTGCCTGGAGAATCCCATGGACAGAGAAACCTGGTGGGTTACAGTCCATAGTGTTACAGACATGACATGACTGAAGTGAGTGAGCACACAAACATATGCGTAAATATATATATATGTATGTATTTCCAGTATATTCTTTTTCAGATTCTTCTCCCTTTATAGGCTATTACAAAATATTGAGTCTAGTTTCTTGTGCTATAATAGGTCCTTGTTGGTTATCTATTTTGTATATGGTAGTGTGTATATGTTTATCTCATATTCTTAACTCACTGCCCCCTTTCCCTTTTGCTAACCATAAGTTTGTTTTCTGTGTCTATTTCTCTTTTGAATATGAGTTCATTTATATCTTTTTAAAAAAAAATTCCACATACAAACTGTATCATATGATATTTGTCATTGACTGGTTTACTTCACTTTAGTATGATTAGCTCTAGATCCATCCATGTTGCTGCAAATGGAATTAATTCATTCTAATTCAACTCTCCAAGTAGGCCATAGGATCTGTCTACCTACTATTCAAGAAAGGGCCAACTCTTTCTAAATTGTGCAAAGCCTTTCGTAGTTATATCTGTCAATTCATAAGGGGGGAATAGGTGGGTGAGGAATTGACGTGGTTCATCTAAGTGGTATTCTGTCTAGACCTGTATGTGGAAAACTTCCTTCTAAATGCAAACCTAAGACCATTGTTATCCTCTAGGGCTATACATCTGACTTCTGGATTTAATTTGCCAAGTGGGAAGAGATAATGGATATTAAATAGTCAACTCACAGGATCTCCCACACGTTTGTAAGGTATATATTGGATTGGCCCAATAGTTAATTCGAGTGTAATATGGAAAAACCAGCATGAAATTTTGGCCAACCCAGTACATTACCTACTCATACCCACAGTCATGACTGATACCCACTTGTTCCTTGTTTATGCTGAAAAAGCATTGCCATTTTTCTGTTCCTGTTAACTCTCAGAATATCTGGCCTACTTACTCTAAGTGCTTAATAATTTCTTGCTCATAGAATGCAAATTTGAATCTCAAAAAGTTTTCATGTATTCTTCCCAAATCAGCTTCAAAAAATAAACTCAAATGGGAGTTGAAAGAAAAAAAGCAGCAGAAGGAAAGGAGAATGAGAGAAAATGGGGAGAAGAAAGAGTTTCTTAAGTTGCTTGCCATCCTGAAATGAAAGAAATTAAACCTCCAGGGCTAAAGGAATCTAATCTTGGTCAGGGTGAGAACTTTGACCTGCAGCCCTGTTCTCGGCCATGACCGAGTTCGTCTTTGCCCACACTCATTTCTGCACCGAGCACCTGAGGACACCTCCAGACACGCTTTGTGTTGGGATGGGCACGGCTGAGCACCGTGGCCCACATCAGGATCCTTCTGGAAGCTTCATTCTGGAAGCATGCAAGAAATGTGAAGCTTTTAGGGGTAGTCATAGCTTCTCTAATGAGGAAGTGTACCAGTAAGACCATTTTGTGTTTCCTTCCTCCCCAGTACAAAACATTTTCCGTGTCCCTCTCAGTTTAATTTGTGGGATGCCATTTAGGGGAGATGTGTTTACTGTAGGACCCCTAAGAAAAGATTCGTTTCTGGCAGGAACTAGAATTAATATCCACAGGGCAAACTGTTTTGGCCTTACAGATCAAATTTTCCTCCCCTGTGTTTTCTTGCTTTCTCTCAAGTGGTAATCAAGGTACTGTATAATCCACCAGAGTGTTTGAAAGGATGAGATGGCCCGTGACAGGGTGGCCAAGAAAAGTGTATTTGTGCATCGTCAGATCTGGGCTGCTGCCAGCGATCCAGGAGAGGGTGGGAGCCTGGCCTAGCTGGTCCCAGGGCTGCTCTGCCCAGTTCCAATAGCCACTAAGCCCATTGGAGTATAAATAGCAATATGACAAGCCTCCATTCAATTTATAGTGTTTTTATGGCAGGCTGTGGCAGTAAGTAATTTATCTAAGGTAGAACTCCCTAATGAGCCCAACCAGCCCCAATGTACAGACCAATTTAAAACCAGTGTTTACAAATCACAAAATACTTGGAGACAAAATCAAGAAAGATTGATTCTTTGGTTATAAATCTCATTCGTTCATAGATGCTAAATGTATGGATTTTTAAATAGCCATATGGCTTAAACAAAATAAAACAAGGAAATCTTCTCCCAGCAGATCACAGAGAGGAGAACCTCCTCAGCTTGAATTATCTTCCTGAGGGCTTGATCAGATTGTAAGTTTCCAAGTCTATTGTTTTTCAATAGCACCCTTTTCCTGCAGACTTCTATTTGAAATATTTATGCCATTGCTCTAGAGGTTTCTTTAATGGGATTTCCACAATGAAAAGTGGGAAGTGAGTGCTGCAGATGGTGTCTGTGTTTTGAGCTGTGGTTTCTGAACAAAACCAGCTAATTCACTCTGTGCTCTCCCTCCCTTGAGAATTCCGCCTTCTCTCATTACTGGCTATGGCTAAGCACTGCTTCTGCTGCTGCTAAGTCACTTCAGTCGTGTCCGACTCTGCGACCCCACAGACGGCAGCCCATCAGGCTCCGACGTCCCTGGGATTCTCCAGGCAAGAACACTGGAGTGGGTTGCCATTTCCTTCTCCAATGCATGAAAGTGAAAAGTGAAAGTGAAGTTGCTCAGTCGTGTCCAACTTCTTTGCGACCCCATGGACTGCAGCCTACCAGGCTCCTCCTTCCATGGGATTTTCCGGGCAAGAGTGCTGGAGTGGGTTGCCATTGCTGTGGTCAAACAAGACTTGTTCCGCTTGCAGGGCTCCTGGGTAAAGAGTTCCCATTAAGCCATGGGCCAGAAAAAGGAAAAGTTAGTTATTACTGAATTACAGCCAAGTTTCTTGAATAGAAAACATAGTTGCCCTCGAGTTAAGAGACCTTAGAATTTCAAGGCTGGGGAAAAATCCATGAAATACACAAAATCACAAAATTGTCTCTTGAAAGAGAATCATATCAAAAGCTTGGGAGCAATTTGTATAATGAAAAAATATTCATGGACCTAGGATACCAAAACTCAAGGGTAAAAGAATTGTTCACCTTGATTAGGCAGAATTATCCCAGTAATTGTATTCTAGCTTGTACCTTTCCTAGGTCAGCTGCTAGCCGGAGGCCACACTGAACATTTATATTCTAAAGTCAAAACAAACAGTTGATAGGAATGTTAGACTGCTACTCTCTGGAAATTTGTTGCCTCGTTGGAATGATGACTTTTTCTAGATTTTCCTTAGTATGAGCTTCCTATAGGCATTTTTAGTTAGTGTTAGTCGATCAGTTTTGTCTGACTCTTTGTGACCCCCATGGACTGTAGCCCGCCAGGCTCCTCTGTCCATAGAATTCTCTAGGCAAGAACACCGATGTGTTCTCTAGGGGATCTTCTTGACCCAGGGATAGAACCCAGGTCTCCTGCATTGCAGGCAGTTTCTTTACTGCCTGAGCCACCAGGGAAGCCTTCTTGTAGGAATGGAACAAGCCTTTTTGAGGTTTTAGCCTTCAAGTTTCTCACATTATTATTAACCAATATCATCGAATGCCTGTTAGGTGCTAAGCCTGTTCTAGACATTGAACACAGCAGTTGGCAAGAAAGACAGCTATCCTTTTCCTATGTATCCTTTATTCCCGTGGGACAAGACAGATCAGAAACAAAATCAACACTTAATAATGTGATGTTTTAGGAGGTGAAGTATCCCACGTTATAAATAACAGAAAGGAAAAGGAAGAAATACCGGGATGGTAAAAATGTAACTGCAGTTTTTTATTTTTTTAACTTATTTTGTATTAGGGCATAGCCGATTAGCAAACAATGTTGTGACAGTTTCAGGTGAGGAGCGAAGGGACTCAGCCACACACACACGTGTATCCCTCCTCCACCACGCTCCCCTCCCATCCAGGCTGCCACATAGCATTGAGCAGAGCTCCCTGTGCTTTACAGTAGGTCCTTGTTAGCTATTCATTTTAAATATAGCACGTTCATCCCAAACTCCTTAACTCTCCCGTCACTCTTTCCACGCCCCCACCCAGCAACCATGAGTAACTGCAGTATTCTAAAAGGTGCTCCATAAAGGCCTCCCTGAGAAGGCGACATTGGAATCAAGACTTGAAAGAAGGGAGGGCATGTGATCTGTGAGGGAGGGAAGACTGTTGCTGGGACAGGGTATACCAGTGGCCACGGCCGTTGGGTGGAAGCTTGCCTGATGCACTGAAGGAACAGCAAGGACACCAGCGTCACTGGAGTTGGGTTGGGGAGAGAGAGCGGGAGGAGGGGTCCCGGAGAATAAGAGGGCAGAGTCTGTGGACAAGTGTAAGGTCTTTAGTCCGCATTCCCAATGAGAAGCCACTGGGAGACTTTGCATACAGGGATGACAGGGATGCATTTTTATTTTAAAGAGGCCATCCTGATTGTGAGAGTCAACTGAAAGACAAGAATGAAAGCAAGGAGACCACCCGGGAGTCCATGGTAATACTACAGGTGAGAGGAGGTTATAGTTTGGAAAATAATGAGAGATTGTCAAACGTGGATATATTTAGGAAAATTGCCTGTTGCTTGAATGTTGGGGATAGTTAAGAAGAGGCAAAGATGAATCCAAAGTTTGGGGCTTGATAATTGCACAGAGTTGTGTGTGTGTGTGTGTGTGTGTGTGTGTGTGTGTGTGGGTATGTGTGTGTCTGTGGCTCATGTAATTGCCAAAACAGAGAGGAGAAACTTAGGTAGATCAGGTTTGTCAGAGAACCAGGAAAACGTCTCACATATGTTCAGTTTGAAATTAGACTTTCAATTGAAGTTGTTTAAGAGGAACTTGGGTGTCATAAATATGGGGTTCAAGAGAGAAATCAGTGCTGGAGATACAAATTTGAGGTACAATTTTATGCCTCAGTAAATGATCATTTTAAAAAGTGAACTTTTGCCCTCAACTGAGTAATGTATTTTAACAGATTTTCCTCTTCTGGAAAGCAAATCTGTTCCTCCCTTTATTCATGCTTTCAATCATCAAACAGTCATTGAGCATTGCATGAACCTGGTAGTGTACGGGCAATGATTGAAGTGGCAGATTTAATTTATGCTCCCACAGGGTTCGTGGCAAGAAAGGAGGGAGATGAGACAGAGGACCACAGTACTTTGATTCAAGTGCATGTTATGGGCAGTAAAAGGTCTCATGGTAGCAGAGAGAGTGGGGGAACCTCACACAGTTAATGAGTCAGAAAAATCTTCTTGGAAGAAATTAGATATTGAGGTCTTAAGGAAATGTAAACACAGAGGTGAAAACTACTCTAGGCAAAACAGTCTATGGAGGGGCTTAGAGCTGAGAGAGAGCCCAATGTATTAATCTTTGTAAATGGTCAAAGTTTCATTTGCTTGGACATAGAGTGTAAGCTTGAAGTAGGGTAAGGTAAGGAGGGCTGGAAACGTAGAGGGCCTTCTTGTATAGCCGTGTGCTGGTTAGTCCCATACTCACAGTTTATCCTCCACCTCTTCCCCTGCGCTCACCGTAAGTTTGTTTTCTATGTCTGTGAGTCTCTTCCTGTTTTGTAAATGAGTTCATTTGTACTAGATTTTAGATTCCACATATAAGTGATATCATATGATATTTGTCTTTATCTGACTTGGTGTGATAATCTCTAGGTCCATCTATGTCGCTACCAATGGCATTATTTTATTCTTTTTTTAATGGCTGAGTAATGTTCCGTTGTGCGTATTCATACATCTCCCTTATCCATTCATCTGCTGATGGACACTTCGGTTGCTCCCATGTCTTGGCTATTGTAAATCGTGCTGCTGTGAATATTAGGGTGCATGTATTTTTTGAATTAGAGCTTTCATCTTTGCCAGATGTATGCCCAGGAGTGGGATTATAGGATCATATGGTAACTCTATTTTTAGTTTTTGAAGGAATCTCCGTACTGTTCTCCATAGTGGCTGAACCAGTTTACATCCCACCCACAGTGTAGGAGGGTTCCCTTTTCTCCACACCCTCTCCAGCCTGAATTATTTGTAAACATTTTGGTGACGGTCATTCTGACCAGTGTGACATGTTACCTCACTGTAGTTTTGATTTTCATGTCTCTAAAAATTGGCAGTGGTGAGCATCTTTTCATGTGTCTGTTGGCCATCTGTGTGTCTTCTTTGGAGAAGTGTCTATTTAGGTCTTCTGTTCATTTTCTTGATTGGTTTTTGCTGTTGTTGTTGTTACTGAGTTGCATGAGCTACTTGTATATTGTGGAAATTAAGCCCTTGTCAGTCCATTCATTTGCCAATATCTTCTCCCAGTCTGTTGGTTGACATATTGTTGTGTTTATGGTTTCCTTTGCAGTGCAACACTGTATACATTTGATTAGGTCCCATTTGTTTATTTTTCCTTTTATTTTTATTGCCATAGGAGACTTGACTTAAGAAAACATTGCTATGATTTATGTCAGAGAAAGTTTTGCCCATGTTCTTTTTTAGCAGTTATATGGTATAATGACTTATACTTAAGTCTTTAAATCATTTTGAGGTTATTTTTGTGTATGGTGTGAGGGTGTGTTCTAACTTCACTGACTTACATGCAGCTGTCCAGCTTTCCCAACACCACACTGCAGAGACTGTGTTTTCTCCATTGTACATTTTTGCCTCCTTTATTGAAGATTAACTGACTCTAGGCGTATGGGTTTATTTCTAGCCTCTCTATTCTGGTTCCATTGATTTGTACGTCTGTTTATGTGCCAATATCATGCTGTTTTGATTACTGTAGCTTTGTAGTATTTTCTGAATTCTGGGAGGACCACCCTCTAGCTCTATTCTTTTTTCTTCAGAATTGCTTGGAAATTCTGGGTCATTTGTGGTTCGAATTTTAGGGTTATTTGGTCTGTTTCTGGAGGGGCTTTGTAAGGAGTTTGGACTTTATGCTAAGAGCAAAAATAAAAAATGATTAAAACTTCAAAGCAACAGGTGTTTGTTTTATCTAGTCAATGTCCAATAATCAATTTGAGATTTTTTTTTTCTCACTGAAATTGGGTCCACCATGTTTCTCCTTATGAAGTGCCTTTTGTATCTGATCAATAGTGATTTATTTTATGTTCCTTGATATGCTTATTTATTTTTATTGAGGCATCTGGTTGTTTCACTCAGTGGCTAATCTTTCAGTCAGATTTTGATGCACGTGCAGAGATAATTCCGAATATCTGAAAAGGCCAAACTCATGTTTGTTCAGATTGCTGAGAAATCAGTCCTTGGTTCTTTCAGATGGCTGTGAATCTTAAAAAAAATAAGGAGCCAAGAATTAAATGGTAGAGATATAGGTGATGTACATAATGCACATCATTATGTTTGATGATGTGCATGATCAAACATTTGAAAATGAAGTTTGAAGATGAAACAGGGTCCAAACATTTCCAAAAGTCTAGTTCCCCATCATCTGTTCATAGCAATTATCAGAACACACAGCCAAATTTGAATGTCCAGTAACTTAACGACCATTCATGGTACCACGGTAAATCTCTGCCAGAAATGTGTTGAACAGAGTCACTTGAGAGACCAAAAAGTGGGATGGAGGAGATGACATGACAGAGCAGAAAGTCCTGAAAATAGACAAATATAGACATTATTGCCACATTTCTTGTACAGAAAAGGAAGATGAGAAGAGAAGTCAACAGACAGCCTTTAGTCTCAAGTCAAGACAGTGAAATTTGCTCTCAAAAGGATCTTGGTCCCACAAGAGAGGTTGCCAAGGTGAATTTAAGTAGTTCATACTATTTTTCAAAGCAAATTTAGCAGGATTCCTTCATACTCAGCCACATGCATAGACAAATGCCACACACAGTAACAAGCTACTGATGTCCTGCTAGAGAACTGAAATGTTTCAGGTAATTCACAGGTAGTGAAACTTAGTGAATAAAATTTAATTCTTCCTGAATTCAGTTAGAGTATCATTGTAAGGTCAAAACCAGCTGTGAGTGAAAAATGGCATAATCTCACTTAACCTAAGAGTGAGATTCCTTCCCAATATTAAAGATAGTTAATACATCAACATGCAACTTTTAGGTCATAACATTAAATGGATAAATGATGCTACAGAGCAGTTAAGCATTCACTTTTCAGTGTAGGGTACTTGTTCTGTCTTCTCTATTTTAATGCCCCATCTTTATATTAGTTTCCATTATGTCGTTCAACAACTGGTCTCAAGAGAGTTTCAGGGGAATTTAAGGAAGTAATAGGCTAAAGGGATATATCCCTTCTATGGGTATGAATGGTCTGAAATTTATAATTTCCCCTGAGAATTGTGAAGTTTCTTAAGGGCAGAGAGTCCAAAAATACCCATTTATCTAAGAAGGTAAAAAGTGCTAAATAGGAAGGAAAGTGAAAGTTACTCAGTAGTATCCGACTCTTTGTGACCCCAAGGACTATACCCCAAGAATTCCATGGAATTCTCCAGGCCAGCATACTCTAGTGGGTAGCCTTTCCCTTCTCTAGAGGATCTTCCCAATCCAGGGATTGAACCAGGTCTCCCACATTGAAGGTGGCTTCTTTACCACCTGAGTTATGAGGGAAGCCCAGGAATAGTGGAGTGGGTAGCCTATCTCTACTTCAGTGGATCTTCCCGGCTCAGAAATTGACCAGGGTCTCCTGCATTGCAGGCAGCTTCTTTACCACCTGAACTATCACATAATCCCACATAGGAAGAAAGTGGCACATAAAATTTCTGCAGCCTTATATTTTAAGCAAAATGTTGTGTTTGTGTGTATTTTTACGCTTTGGATTCCCAAACTAGCAAAGGAGGACTGAAAAAGAGTCAACTCAGCCATAGGAAAAAGGACTAATATCAGACTAATTCTCATTTTCTTTTGTGATGGAGTGACCAGTTTTGTGGATGGAAAAAGCAATAGACGTAATATATCTTCCCTTCAGGAAGGCTTTACTTTGCTCTCCAAGATATGCTCATAAACAAGCCAGGAAAAAAAAATCGTGGGTTATTTATGTCAGATGTGTGGAGGTCCAGGAGATTGTTTATCAGTGTTTCAGAGTCAACACACCAGACCGCATTGAGAAGCTCAGGTCTCTAAGCTTGGATAAGGCTCAGAATGTACATCAGTGGCATGTCACAGTCCCGTCGAGTTCAGGATGATTTGCAGATGACTTAGCAAATGATTGACCTGAATTCAATGGGTGAACACTGGGTAGAATAAATTCCATTAGTTCTGAACTAATAGCTTTACAAAGCTGGAGGGAAAATAGTTATTTTAGGGATGAAAATAGAGGGGAATCTAGGTTATTCATGAGTTGAATTGTTACCCCAAAAGATAAGCTGAAATCCTAAATGTCCATGGCTATGAATATGACCTTACTTGGATATAGCCTTTGCAGATATAATCCAGATAAGATATGTCAGTAGAGTGGGCCCTAATCTGTTGTCCTTCAAGAAGAGGAAATGCCATGTGAAGACAGAGGTGCACAGGGAGAAAGTCATGAATGGTCACGGAGGGAGTGGTCGGAGTGACGTAGCTGCAAGTCGAGGAAAGTCAAGGATTGTTGGCTACCACCAGAAGCTAGGGTGAGAAAAGGAAGGATTCTACCCAGAGTTTCTGATGGAGCGTGGCCCTGCCAACACCTTGATTTCAGACTTCTGTCCTCCAGAGGCATTGGAGCATACTTTCTACTGTGGTTTTTTTGTCTGTCTGTTCTTTCTCTTTTTTAGCTGCTTCTAGTTTTAGTTGCGGCACGTGGGATCTTCACTGCATCATGTGGGATCTTTCACTGCAGTGCACAGACTCTCTAGTTGTGGGGTGCCAGCTCGGTAGTTGTGGCTTGTGGCTTCAGTTACGTGCGTGTGTGATTCTAGTTCCCCAGGCAGGGATCAAACCTGAGTCCCCCATGTTGCAAGGTGGATTCTTAACCACTGGGCCAGGGAAGTCCTGATTTCTATCGGTTTCAGTGACTCAGCATGTGGAACTTTGCTATAGCAAGTTTGAAGAGATTAAAACAATGACAAATAGTAGGTGTTCTGCAAAGGAAATTTGTGTCTCTGAGGACACTAAGGCACCATTTAAACAGCAGGGGTCTGGGGGTAAATCCAGGAAGCAGTTACTGTGACAGTGGGCACATGCTTTCACTCATTTGAGTCTGAGTTTGATGAACTTTATAAAGGAGAGATGCTGGTGTAGAATGAAATTCGATTGGACTTTCCTAAGTAATATTCTGCCAGGCATATCTTTCCTCATAAAAAATAAACAAATTTTATAAAATTTTGCTTAGCACTTTAGGGAGCTCACAGACCTGTCTTAGCTCAGCACATGGTCCCCTGTTTAGATGTCCTGCTTTAAACAATGCCAGGTGGAGCTAATGGTAAAGAACCTGTCGGCCAGTGCAGGAGACATAAGAGATGTGGGTTCAGTCCCTGGGTTGGGAAGATCCCCTGGAGGAGGACATGGAAACACACTCCAGCCTGGCGGGGGGGGGGGGGTGGTACAGGCAATTGGGTTGCAGAGTCTGACACCACTGAAGGAACTTAGCACACAACACCTCTCTAAAACCAAGCCAGTTGATGAAGTTATGCTCTATTTGTTCATCATGGCAATAATGATAGTTTCATTCTGCCAGGGCCAGAGGTTTGAAGAAGACAAACAGAGTCCTAAATGTACTTGATCTTCTGTTTTCTGCCAGAAGAGAACTCCCAGGGGTGACTCATTCTCAAAGTTCATGCTGAAGGTCTGTCTCCATCACAGACTTTCTCCTCCTCTTTCATCATCTTCTCCCCAATCGCTCTTATCAGAGCTTCATGACATAACAAGCAATTGCTTGTATCTTCACTGATTGTTTTCCATACCTTTACACATAGATTATAAAATACTGCTCCTGGTTTGGAAGGGATGAAAAAAAAATGGTGAGGAATCCTTGCCACCATAGCCATTCACCATGAGAACCACTGCTGAGGATTTAAAAAAAAATAAATGCATTTATTTGATTACACTGGGTCTTAGTTGCGGCATGCAGGAATTTTTGTTGTGACATGTGAACTCTTAGTTGCAGCATATGGGATCTAGTTCCCAGGGATGGAACCTGGGCCCCCTGCATTGGGAATACCAAATTTTAGCCACTGTACCACCAGGGAAGTCCCCACTGCTGAAGATTTTAATTTCAGCACCAGTTTTCCTAAATGTCACACCTGGGAATTGCTTGTCGGCATTTCCTTTTATACTCTGGAATGAGAAGTCAAGTGCAGAGAGAGGGATCGAGAAAAGAACGGAGGGGAAGAAAGAGTGACCGTGTTTATCATGATTAGTTATAACCTGTTACCTCCAAAACAAGATGACACGTGGTACAGCTTTATTGGGGAAGCTGGAAGGTTCTGTAAGTCAAGGCTTCACCATTGTTGGTTTAACAGTTTAAAATAGGTTTCTGGATGGACATCACACATGAGCTTCAACAAGAGACTTGGTAACTAACCCCAGGGACAGCGAGGGCACAGGCCTCTCCCCTGAAGTCCTTCCAAACCACCCCTCCATAAGAAAAATCATGATACCTTTGAAAGTCACAAAGCAAAAACAGAAGTCTCTAAGACCGAGCAGATAATTCCATGGAGGCCTATTCACAACACCTTCTTCAGTTACAGTCAATTTTCTTCCACACAGTGTTTATTCCTTTGTCAGATATTTATAGTCCTCATACCAAGAGTCCATTGAACATCAACTGATGATAAAGTAACATAAAGTAGATTTATACATTCGGCTTGTCTAATACTCTATTGGGAAGAGAAGACATTGCTCAATCTAATAGCCTCCTTTCTTAAGAGAGATTCATTTTAAAATGTTGTCTTATAAATATAAAATGGGTTGAAACTCATGTGCTCTAAATATTTTAAGGGATTTATGTTTGCATTAACTGTCCTTTTAATCAAACTTCAGTACATTACAAACACTGCAGACATTTCAAGGAGAAGAATACTACTTGCTGTTTCAAAGTTAAAAGTTTCCTAGTAGAAAGGAAATCCTAAAAGTTCTAAAAGATGATACTAGAAACATATTGTCAGACTCATTATTATACATAGAAGATGTTCCCATATTAATCATAGGTTTGAATTTTTTTTAAGAAACTTGGACACTTTATGAAAATGTCCCAAAGATTTATGTCTACATTTTTGTAGTGTTAAAAATATGTATTATTGGCCTCCCCTGGCAGGCCAGTGCTTAAGCTTTCAAGCCACGTGTGTGTGCTAAGTCACTTCAGTTGTGTCCGACTCTTTGGGACCCTATGGGCTATAGCCCACCAGGGTTCCTCTGTCCATGGGATTCTCCAGGCAAGAATACTGGAGTGGGTTGCCATTTCCTTCTCCAGGGGATCTTCCTGACCTGCCTCATGGGCACAGGTTCGATCTCTGGTTGTGGAACTAAGATCCCACATGCTATGCGGCCAAACAAATGTTTTAAAAGAAAGAAAAACTTACTAAGATGTATGTAATAGCTTTACCTCCTCCATCTTTATACACACAAATTTCCGTTTTCATTTAGTACATTTCAGTTTCTAAGTAGACACTAATATTTCCGTGTCTTTAAGGCTGTGCCTTCAAGGACTAGAGTATCTGGATGTCACTGAAGCTGATCTTGTTGCATTGGCTATTCTGACTTACTGGAGCAGCTCTTTCTTTACATTCACTGCATTTGCCCTTCTACCTAGAAACCCAATCTTCTATAGTCCCGACAGAACGTAATCCTCAACCCTGACCCATTTTCTCTCTTTTTTTTTTCACCCCTGGACTTACTGAAGGAATAGATCCAGTGTCTGTCTCTGCCTTCCACAGCATCCTTACCCTCTTCAGCCCTTTACAGTCTGACCCCAGCCCCCAACCACTGCCTGAAATCACTTTCTCTCAGCTCCACAGTGACAAAATTATATTCATAGCTTTTCATTAATCTTTTAGTTGACTTTCTCAAATCATTGTCACGGAGAAACAAATTTGGAAGAACCTTTATGTATTATTTTGTATAACCTTTTGTATTATTTGATGTGGTATTTGAAAAAATTTGTGAGCCGTGAAACTTTCTTACATAACATCTAATTCAGAAGCCCAGTAAAGATAACAGGGCTTATTTGATTGAATTGAGATGGGACCTGGCTATAGAGTGTTAATTAGAAATACCATTTAGATACAGTTTAAAAAAAATCCTTACTTGGAAAGGCTTGAAAAATATAGGTTTTTTTAGCTTTATTAAGGTACAGTTGACAGATAAATTTGTAATTATTTAAAGTGTACAATGTGATAGTCTAATATTCATATATATTGTGAAAGGATCCCCCTTGCCATCTGGTTGGTTAACGCATCCATCGTCTCACATATTTTTCTTCTCTTTCTCCTCCTCCCCTCCTTTGGGTGAGAATATTTAGGTTCTAGTCTCAGAAAATTTCCATTCTACAATACAGTGTTATCAACTATGGTCACCATGTTATACCCTAGAGCCCACCTTGTTCATCTTATAACTGAAAAGTTTGCGCCTTTTTACCAAGCCTAATTCCCGCAGACCGCCCAGACCCCGAGAGCCACTTTTCTACTCTGCTTCCGTTTATCCCACTTTGTTGTTACTGCTGTTACTTTTAGATTCACATGTAAATCGCAGCCTTCGGGATTTGACTTGGTCTGGCTTATTTCACTTACCCTAGTGACCTCTAGGTTCAAACAGGTGGCATATGACAGGATGATTACTGTCTTTCTAAGCCTGAATAATATAGCATGGTATATATAAATCAAATATAAATGCTATACATAAAATATATGGTTTTTGAAAACAGAAACATCAATTTCATTGACAAGATAGGGCCACCATGGGCTACTTCACAAATACAAATCAAACAGTCCCAAGATGAGAGCGTGAAACTGAAGCAGACAGTTTAATATTCTTCACCTCTTCATCCTCTCTCTAAGGGCTATCTGATCCAACATTCTCATTATCCTTTTCAAGAGCATCATGTCTTCATGGGCCTCCTATCTGTCTGTCTATCTATCCATCCATCTATCCATTATCTATCTATCCATTCACCTATCCATCTAACATTTTCTTGACACTTTCATTAACTGATGGACACAGGTTATTTCTATACCTTGGCTATCGTGAATAGTACTGCAGTGAAGATAGAAGTGCAGATAACTCTATGATATATACCCTTTGGATATATACCCAAAAGCAGGATTGCTGGATAATATGGTAATTCTATTTTTAACTTATTAAGGAATCTCCATACTGTTTTCCATAATGATTATACAAGTTTGCCTTCCTACCAACAAGTGCACTAGAGTTCCCTTTTCTCTACATCCTTACCAGCATTTATTCTCTCTCTTCTTTTGACAGTAGTCATCTAACAGGTATGAAATACTACATCATTGTGGTTTTAATTTGCAGTTCCCTGATGATTAGTAATGTTGAGCAGTTTTTCATGTACATGTTGGCCATTACATGTCTTTAGAAGAGTGTTTGGGTTCTTAGGCCATTATTTAATTGGATTATATGTGGTTTTTTGATATTAAGTTATATAAATTATTTGTATGTTTTGTTATTAAACCCTTCCCTGATATGTGGATTTGCAAATATTGCTCCCATTCCACAGGGTGCCTTTTTGTTTTGTTGATGGTTTCCTTTGAATAGATGTTTAGTTTTTTTTAAAAAAAGTTTGCTTTTCTTGTCTTTGCTTGTTGTCAAAATCAAAGCATTATTGCCAAACCAGTGTCAAAGAACTTACTACTTATGTTTTCTTCAAGGAGTGTTAAAACTTCAGGCCTCTTGATGAAAGTGCTAGAGGAGAATGAAAAAGTTGGCTTAAAGCTCAACATTCAGAAAATGAAGATCATGGCATCTGGTCCCATCACTTCATGGCAAATAGATGGGGAAACAGATAAACTTTACTTTTTGGGAGGCTCCAAAATCACTGCAGATGGTGACTGCAGGCTTGAAATTAAAAGACACTTGCTCCTTGGAAGAAAAGTTATGACCAACCTAGAAAGCATATTAAAAAACAGAGACATGACTTTGCTAACAAAAGTCCATCTAGTCAAAGCTATGGTTTTTCCAGTAGTCATGTATGGATGTGAGAGTTAGACTATAAAGAAAGCTGAGGGCCAAACAATTGATGCTTTTGAACTGTGGTGTTGGAGGAGACTCTTGAGAGTCCCTTGGACAGCAAGGAGATCCAACCAGTCCATGCTAAAGGAAATCAGTCCTGAATATTCATTGGAAGCACTGAGGCTGAAGCTGCAACTCCAATACTCTGACCACCTGATATGAAGAGCTGACTCACTGGAAAAGACCCTGATGCTGGGAAAGATTGAAGGTGGGAGGAGAAGGGGATGACAGAGGATGAGATGGTTGGATGGCATCACCAACTCAATCGACATGAGTTTGAATAAACTCTGATAGTTGGTGATAAACAGGGAGACCTGGCGGGCTGCAGTCCATGGGGTCGCAGAGTTGGACATGACTGAGCTACTGAACTGAACTGAATCCAGTCTGAGTTGTCATTTAAATATAACATAAGATAGATCCACTTTTATTCTTCTGCATCTGGCAATCCAATTTTCCCAAAACCATTTCTTGAAGAGAACTAATTAATTGTGTTTAAAATATCTACTCTACATTTACTCTCCTATTTTTCCCTTTGTGATTTCATGCACTCCATGGAAGAAATTTTTGATGGATATATAGCTATTTCTTTTAAAATAATTTTGGCTACTGGTAGCTCTTAACCCCATTGCAATAATTCATCAAGAAGTGGTCATTATCATTTATTTCTGTTTTTTTTCCTGCTCCTATCACCACCCCCATTGGAATTGATTGCCAACTACAGCACCCCATTCAGAGAACCAATAATTCATTCCACCCAGTGGTGGCCTTTGTGATCTCAATATATTAAATAAGAACAGTTAGAATATTTGAAGTGTTAGTCACTTAATCACGTCCAACTCTTTGCAACCCTATGGACTGTAGCCTGCCAGGCTCCTCCATCCATGGAATTCTCCAAGCAAGAATACTGGAGTGGGTAGCCATTCCCTTCTCCAGGGGATCTTCCCAAACCAGGGATTGAACCCAGGTCTCCTGCATTGCAGGCAGATTCTTTGCTGTCTGAGTCTTCAGGGAAGCCACCGCCCCCGCCCCCCCACACACGATATTCATATGCCCTCTCCAAAAACTGGTAATAATCTGCCCTTGAGCTACTGCAAATTTCTTTTCTTTCTTTTTATTTTTTGAGAAATAGTTGATTTAAAATATTATATTAGTTTCAGGTATACAACATAGTGATTTGGTATTTTTTCACTGACTGTATCCCCTGTGCTGTGCATTATATCCCTGTGACATTTATTTTATAACTGGTAGTTTGTACCTTATAAAGCCCTTCATCCATTTCACCCATCCCCCCATCTCTCTCCCTTCTAGTAACTTCTAGTCTGTTCTCTATACTTGTGAGTCTGTTTTGATATTTATATATTCGTTTTGTTTCTCAGTTCCTATGGAAAGTTTCTGGGTAAAGAATTGAAAGTTTGAAAATGGTGTTGAGTTTATTTGAATATCTAAAGGGTAAACTCCAGGCTACATATCTGAAGACAAATATTCTCTGAGATTTGCACAGTAAAGAGGTATGAATTAACATTTTTTTGCTGTAAGACAAAGAGAAAATAATGACTTTTCAAGCCCTCAGTCAATGACTAAAGCCTTATGACTACAATAAAGTACAGCATCTAAATTGAAGATTTTTATAGGGAATTTTAATAATTTAAAACTGATTTTTGATGTGCATATGAAAGAGAAAGTTCAGATGAATTATAATATGAAAGTAATAAGATTCAAATAAAATGAGAGAACACATAATGAACATTTCTTGAAAAATACCCTTTGCTTATTTGTAGTATTATATTGCTAACTGTGAATATATACTAATATATTAGTATATATTCCTAACTGTGTAAAACTATGATGTTAGTCACTCAATCATGTCTGACTCTTTGTGACCCCATGGACTGTAGCTGGACAGGCTCCTCCATCCATGGGATTTTCCAGACAAGAATACTGGAGTGGGATGCCATTTCCTTCTCCTGACCCAGGCAGGGATAGAACCCAGGTCTTCCGCATTGCAGCCAGAATCTTTACCATCTGAGCTACCAGGGAAGCCCTTAAAACTATAATAGTTAATAAAAATAATAATGTACACAATCAAAACTGACTTAATTCAGCATTCTCTTTAGGAATAATATTATTTGCTGACTAGCTCATGTTATTTTAAATATAGATTCAGAAAGGTTAGGTTTTTTTAAAGCAAACACTTTTTATTTTTAGTATGATGTGACTAGCAGACTGCCTATGTGGCCAAGCCAGTGATCCTAAGGCAGATGTCAGGATTGGCTTTAAGTATGAACTTTGAGAAGCAGAAGAAGTAAGCAGAGACCAGAAAATCAGTAAGAGTGCACAGGTGAAAGCCTATCTTCTGGAGTAAGTACTGTGTGTATCTATTAGTCACTCAGTCCTGTCTAACTCTTTGCAACACCATGGACTGTAGCCCCCCAAGGCTCCTCTGTCCTGGAGTTCTCCAGGCGAGAATACTGCCCTTCTCCAGGAAATCTTCCCAACCCAGGGATTGAACCCGGGTCCCCTGCATTGCAGGCAGATTCTTTACAGTCTGGGCCACCAGGGACTAGGAGGAGGAGATCAACAGAGCAAATGAGGACGCTAGTTATATGGGCCCAGAGTGGCAGTGATCAGAAGTTGTGATGTCAGCTCATTCAGCTCTTTCTATTTGGATGGTTTCCTCCCACTGCTCATTCAAACCCTCCAAGTGAAGTCCAACCCAGATTGTGCACCCAGGAGAGGCTGCATTATGACTTTCATGAGCCTCCTCTTCCACAAAAAATATTAAAAGCTATATTTCATGAATGTGTGTTCTCTGTTTTCAAAGATTCTCTGTTCATGTTTGTCTTCCCTTTATCCCAAAGACAACATTATATTTCCCTATTTTCTGTCTTTTTGGTGCTCTGACATTTGAAAGCCTTGCAGACTCAAGGACAGACTGCTGCTGCTGGGGCTGGCTGATTCTTGAACATAATAACTTTTTTGAAGAGCATGCCTTTCAAATGCAAAGCAACCAATTCTGAGTCTATGTACCCAACCATCTCCTTATCTGACTCTCACACACCGAGACAGTACCTCCCTCATCCTAAATCATCTGAGGGCCAGGCATCAGACAAGAAGAAACCCCTCTTATGGGCCATAGCCTGCAGGAATTGTTCAGACCAGCCAGTCCTAAACTGCTCACTCTGCTTTGTCTTGCCTCTCTACAGAAACTCCAGTAAAGGCTTGTTCAACACTGATACTTTCCCCATCATCCTGCATGGTACACAGTGCCTCCTGTCTAGGACCTGTGACTATAATCCACTTTTCCCAAGCCCCATTCTCATTTCCTCCTATGGCCATGCTGACTCTTTACCATATTCAGCATTTACATCCTTGGAACACTGAGTTGCCATAAAGACAAATGCATTGATATTAATCATTAAAAATTTTGTAACCAATATAAATTTTTTTCTGATATTAAAAGGAATTTTACAGTTTCATATGCTCCTAGGAGTATCATGAGCCTTTGACACTGGGTCTACTGTGCCTGGTAGATAAAGTTGGCCCAGCAGCCAGGGTCTGCCTGCCTGCTCTGGTTGACAACCTGGTAAGGGCCTGAAAAACTGAGTTAGAAGTGGACAATGGTCAGTCCATATATAATAAGTAGAACTCTGACCCACAGCCTCTGCAGCAGCCTTCCTAGGAAGCCAGTCACAGCCTCCTCAGCAACTGGCCTTGAATGGTTCAAGATTTGGTCAGTGATTGTCAGCTTCCCTATTTTTTTACCCTTGTTTCCAATTCCGAACCAACCAGAGAAAGCTAAATATGTTCCCCAAACCAATAGCATAAGATGCGCCACTTCTAATTAGCCTGCTTCCAACAACTTCAGTGCTGTGCAGCCAATGACCTCAATCACAGGATATCTAAAAACTCCTCATATCCACTATTAAGCTTGCCCACTGCTTCGCCTGCCTTTCTGTCAAACACAAGTAATGGTGACTGATTTCTTGCTTTAGCAAACTGTGAGTAAGTAGCCTCTGCGCTTGTTCTCACTTGGGTGGTCTCTGTTTATTTCCACACATCCCATTTTTCTTGAATTTTTAGTTAAGATGCTTCCGTCTTACTAACTGCCACCTATCCTATTCATCTTCTAAGGAAATGGTTCATCATATACTTTCTAAGATAACAAGGAGATTATCCAATGAGTTCATCTCTACACACATAAAAATATAAGGTTCATACATGCCTTTGCCAGTTTTCCTGAATATTGAAATTAGAAAAGTCAGAAACTCTTGAACCTCATTTTCTAAAGCGTGTCTTTATCCAAAGGAGATATAAATAACAAAGTAAATAGAGTTTAAGCGTAGGCTGGCAGTAGCAGCATCACCTGGGATCATGTTAGAAACGCACATTTGGGAACCCCACCTCAAACCTACTCCAAGTGATCCCAATGCACTCAAGTTTGAGAACCATTGCTCTATCCGATTTTATTGAAATTCCCTAAACCTTTTGTTGGGTCTTGAAGCTATGAAATAGCTTGATCGATGTTTCTGTGCTATTAAAAAATAATCATGCCATCAGTGCTGCCTAATCGTCCTTGAACCAAACTCTTATTTATCAAGAGGTTCTTTTATCCTTAATATAGCTGTCCCCTTAAGGGGTGGTATCTCAGTAGGTCTCTGAGCATACCAGAAGTGCCTGAATCCTAGACTAAACAGCGCTTACACTTGAGTTAGAGCCTCTGATACCTATATTCAGAGAAACAAACATGTATGTGAAGCCATTTAAAAAGCATAAAGCATTATAAGAACAATATTATAATAATCCATCATTACTATCATTACTGTAACCTTGGTGTGGAGGACAGACTTCAGTTTGGGCCCCATGATCTTTACTTCTTGATATTCATTCGCAATCTTGTGTAATCCTCTCCTCTCTAAAAATAGAATACCAAAGATGATGGGATCTCATTCCCATCATGGTTACTTTATATAAGAATCTATCTTTCTAAGAGACCCACTACATCAATCTACCTTCACTGGCTTTGGAGAAGCAAATTACACATAGGTGTTCTATTGTGATAATTAATTGTTAACTACACTTTCTCTCTGATGATACACTGCAGTAAAATATTTTAAAATAAAAAATGATTACATATTAACAGAAAATGGTGATTATCAGACATTAGAGCAGAGCTTGTAATAGAGAAGACTTCAATCAAAACACACTGATATAACTTGGAATAAACAGAGATATGGAGAAGGCAATGGCACCCCATTCCAGTACTCTTGCCTGGAGAATCCTACGGACGGAGGAGCCTGGTAGGCTGCAGTCCATGGGGTCGCTGAGGGTCAGACATGCCTGAGCGACTTCACTTTCACTTTTCACTTTCATGCACTGGAAAAGGAAATGGCAACCCACTCCAGTGTTCTTGCCTGGAGAATCCCAGGGACGGGGGAGCCTGCTGGGCTGCCGTCTATAGGGTCACTAAGAGTCAGACATGACTGAAGCGACTTAGCAGCAGCAGAAAACAGAGATAATGCAGTGAACAGAAGAAAATTTCAACAAAACTCAGTTAAAACATTAGGCGATAAAGTAGTATTCAGCCTTCACAAAATCAAAAGTCTAACAAGTAAACTTTCAGAATTTGAAAATATTTTGCAACTTGAAAAGCCATAGCGGGAAACTAAAAAAATATATGGAAGATAAGTTTGAGAAAATATCAAAATTAGAACAAAAAAGAAGCGGAAGGTAATGATAATGTTAAGCAACTTTTCCCTATAATGTCTAAAATAACAAGCTGGACTTGTACTATTTTGGATCTCTTATTTGGGGAGTCTAGGGTTTTCCCTTGTCATAAAGCAGGAAAGGTAATGTGGAGAGGCATATTAATTTTAAGCTGCCATGGAAACTCTGAGAATTGGGGAAAGTCTTTACCAAGCCACACTTCATAATTGAGCACTATGTCTTCACTACCTATATCAGTGTTTTCTAAACTTTTCCAAGTATTGATTTTTCAGTTTCACTCTTAAGTATTAGATATACTGAAATTTGTGATTACTCTGTATTTACTTCATAAAAAACTGCACAGTCTATTTAAATTCATATGTAATTGCTAAAGGGCTTCTGATGAATCATTATTCCAAAAACATTTTTTGTAGTAAGGCTTAATATTAGGAGCAAGTGCCGAGGTCCAACCCTGGCTGATCCAGGGTATTCGAAGGAGAGACGGCGTCGGCGACCTATTTACATATTCATCAAAGATATAAAGAGTAATAGAATGAGGATAGCTCAGTAGGAAAATTCAGTGGAGAAAAGAGGCTGAGTAGCTTGGTTTACGCGGAAAATCAATATAACCTGTGATACCAGGTTAGCTCTGACCACGGAAGCCGCAGGCGCCCTCTCTAATAGTGGAAGGTGCCCCACCTTAGACACCTTCTCGAGTGGGTCTTAGAAGCCCAGGCAAATAAATGGTCGCAGAGGACCTCCGCCCTCCAGATGGAGACTCAGCTGGAAGTTAAGGAGAAAAATGACATGGGGAGACCAAGCTTTGGTGAGCAAGGCCCGTAGCTTTATTTTCAACAGGGGTTTTTATACCCTAAGTTACACACAGAGGATAATAGGGGATGCAAAGTCAGCAGTCTTTGATCCTTATCAAAAACCAGGGTTTCTTTCCTGCAAATTTATTGTATACAAATGGTTTAGGTGATTTACATCATCTTCTGGCCAGGAGGCCTATTAACATTTTATGACTCTTGACAAAGGTTTATCAACTATAAGACTTATTTTCTCTAAGAGTAATTATTTTAAGGTTTGGTGCCATCTTCCGAAGGTGTTAGATGAAATTGCATTCCTATAGGGCTGAGGTGCAATGGGTTTACAACAAAGGAAAGAATTTATTACCTTAAGGGTCTAAAGTTGCTAACTCCAAGGCCACTACTTATTTTTTCTACATACCAACTATATTAATTAATACACATTCAAGGATACAATACAGGGGATGTGGAAACTTGGCAGCAAGCATTGGCTCATCAATGAGATCTTTTACTAGTTTTATTCTGACAGCCTCTCTGAGAGGCTCTAAGCTATTTGAATATCTTAAGCTTCCCATGCCTCTCGAGGCTGGGAGACTGTAAAAAATCATATGCATAGCTGTAGGAGTCCAGGTAAACTTGTCAGGCGAGTTAGAGAGCTATCTGAGGGGTTTGGATTTAAACACTTTTAATCGCCCAGGAACTTTATTAATTGGAGCTGTAAGTTAACTCTTTGTCAGAGAAAGTGAGATGGTGGTGGGAGACAGCCCCCAGTAAAGTCAGAGGTGAGAGCACAAAGCAATAAAGTAGGCAGACTCTGGTTTTTAGGGGTAGATGCTCGAGAATATCTAGGGGGACTCCTGAGGCCTTTGTGTATGCCGAGCCTCCTTCCTCATGACCTTTGTCACGAGTGGAATGCCTCACCGGCTCCCGGCAAACAAGGGTATCAAATCGTATACCTTAATAAAGGATATTCAAGCCTCAGTTATTTCATCTATAGAGTGAGGACATCCTGGCTCATGGCATCTTCACAGATGATGACATATGGTACCATGTCTGGAATCTGAAGTGTTAGCTCTTATTAATATTTTCATCATCATTATTTTATACTGAGTCTAGGGGATACAATTCTATGTCAAAACAAACAAAAATAATTAAGAGGATCTAACAGAGGCTTTATTGTGATCCACACAGTCAAAGGCTTTGGCATAGTCAATAAAGCAGAAATAGATGTTTTTCTGGAACTCTCTGGCTTTTTCCATGATCCAGCGCATGTTGGCAATTTGATCTCTGGTTCCTCTGCCTTTTCTAAAACCAGCTTGAACATCAGGAAGTTCACGGTTCACATATTGCTGAAGCCTGGCTTGGAGAATTTTGAGCATTACTTTACTAGCGTGTGAGATGAGTGCAATTGTGCGGTAGTTTGAGCATTCTTTGGCATTGTCTTTCTTTGGGATTGGATTGAAAAGTGACCTTTTCCAGTCCTGTGGCCACTGCTGAGTTTTCCAAATTTGCTGGCATATTGAGTGTAGCACTTTCACAGCATCATCTTTCAGGATTTGGAATAGCTCAACTGGAATTCCATCACCTCCACTAGCTTTGTTCATAGTGATGCTTTCTAAGGCCCACTTAACTTCACATTCCAGGATATCTGGCTCTAGGTGAGTGATCATACCATCGTGATTATCTTGGTCGTGAAGATCTTTTTTGTACAGTTCTTCTGTGTATTCTTGCCACCTCTTAATATCTTCTGCTTCTGTTAGGTCCATACCATTTCTGTCCTTTATCGAGCCAGGAGGCAACAGTTAGAACTGGACATGGAACAACAGACTGGTTCCAAATAGGAAAAGGAGTACGTCAAGGCTGTATATTGTCACCCCGCTTATTTAACTTCTATGCAGAGTACATCGTGAGAAACGCTGGGCTGGAAGAAGCACAAGCTGGAATCAAGATTGCCAGGAGAAATATCAATAATCTCCGATATGCAGATGACACCACCCTTATGGCAGAAAGGGAAGAGGAACTGAAAAGCCTCTTGATGAAAGTGAAAGCGGAGAGTGAAAAAGTTGGCTTAAAGCTCAACATTCAGAAAACAATGATCATGGCATCTGGTCCCATCACTTCATGGGAAGTAGATGGGGAAACAGTGGAAACAGTGTCAGACTTTATTTTTGGGGGCTCCAAAATCACTGCAGATGGTGACTGCAGCCATGAAATTAAAAGACGCTTACTCCTTGGAAGGAAAGTTATGACCAACCTAGATAGCATATTCAAAAGCAGAGACATTACTTTGCCAACAAATATCTGTCTAGTCAAGGCTATGGTTTTTCCAGTGGTCATGTATGGATGTGAGAGTTGGACTGTGAAGAAAGCTGAGCACTGAAGAATTGATGCTTTTGAACTGTGGTGTTGGAGAAGACTCTTGAGAGTCCCTTGGACTGCAAGGAGATCCAACCAGTGCATTCTAAACGAGATCAGTCCTGGGTGTTCTTTGGAAGGAATGATGCTAAAGCTGAAACTCCAGTACTTTGGCCACCTCATGCAAAGAGTTGACTCATTGGAAAAGACTCTGATGGTGGGAGGGATTGGGGGCAGGAGGAGAAGGGGACGACAGAGGATGAGATGGCTGGATGGCATCACTGACTTGATGGACGTGAGTCTGAGTGAACTCTGGGAGTTGGTGATGGACAGGGAGGCCTGGTGTGCTGCGATTCATGCAGTCGCAAAGAGTCAGACGCTACTGAGTGACTGAACTGAACAGAGGCTTATGTGGATAACTGCTTAATTTCTGCTCTACTTTTTCAAAAAAATGAAAATTAATCTATGTTACTGGTTTTGCATCTCACTACTAGTCTGAATAACTCAGCTCAGAAATCACCTGCTGGATTAAGGAAATCTTAAAATATATTGTTATATTTATAGTTAATAGAGTTATATCAGAATAGTTCCACTCTTTTTTGTTACTCCACTTGAATCAAGTACAGTGCACATGTAAAGCTGAAATTGAACATATTTGATAAAAACTTGAATAATAGTGATATTATTTAAGTCTGATTTCAATTATTTGTGATTCAGATAGATCGCTAGAGTCTTTCTTTTATGGTCCCTAATAGATATATAAAATGATGCACACAAGACACGCGTGAGTTCCTGCGTCTGACATGTGAAGTGGTATGCTAGATGGTCTACCAGGATCCTTGTGAATAGTTTTTTAAGAGAGTTCTTTCTCAAAGCCTCCGGGAGGATAGAAGCTTAAACTGCAACAAACAGAGAGATTTAAATTAGTTATGAAGATAAATGCCTAGATGAGAGAATGATTTAACATGGAAATGGGGTTTTTGAAGAGTCATCTTTTCTGATTTAAATAACACTATTCCAGAGGCTGATTTATTCTGTTCCTCAGTCTCTAACCCACCCCTTTTGAGTCCTCCAAACACTAATCCAGCTCATTCACTCACTTTCTGGATGCCATCAGCATATCCTATTCCATCTTTTTATATAAACAAGAAGCTTTGTTTTAGACCCACTAGAAGTGTTAATTGCTCAGTCGTGTCTGACTCTTTGTGACTCCATGGACTGTAGCCCGCCAGACTCCTCTGTCCGTGTGATTCTCCAGGCAAGAATACTGGAGTGGGTTGCCATTCCCTTCTCCAGGGGACCTTCCCGACCCAGGGATCAAATCCAGGTCTCTTGCATTGCAGACAGATTCTTCATGGTCTGAATTAGCAGGGAAGGCCATTTTTAAATAAAGGAGCAGTTCAAAACTCTGGTTTCCATTTCTGGCAAGAGAATGTGCTTGAGAACTTTTGGAACACATTCCTGTAATGGCTTAAGACCAAAGTCTGACAATTACACAGTCAGCCAATGTCTTAGGGTCCCTCCCACCCAGGTAATCCCTGGCCTGTGTTTTCATTTGTTTGATTTTTTTTTTCTGTTTTTTTTTTTTTTTTTTTTTTAAGCAAAAGACCTCAAAAGAGGAAAGACCCTTCCGTTGTCTAGATTCATGTAATTTTGCCATCTGGTGGGTTTCCACCATAATTGCAACCATTAGATGCATTTACTAGTGGACAGAGGTAGAAAATTTCACGATACACTTTGAAAGAGGAAGTCTTGCAATTTGATGAAAGGGAGGGAGAAATATATATTTATCTATCCCTGCTAAATCTACTTGCTTTCAACTATATAAGGAACTTAAGAACACCTAAGGAGAATCCTAATTAATGTTGACAGCATATGTTTGATTCCAAGAGTCCAAAAGTAAGTCTTAAAAACTGAAGCAAATAGATGTCACCATATAACTAGATGTTACATAGACATTTATGTGTGACGTTGTGTGTGTGTATGTGCATAATGGATATTTCTGCATCAGGAAAACCTAGCTTGAGAAACTGTTCTGGGGCAAAGTGAATAATGAGCATAACCACGAATATCTCCTTTTGGATCCAAAAATGAATATTCATGTCAGAATCCTTACAACCTGATCTACGACTCTGAGATATTTAGTAAGACAGCAACATTAGCTATTTCTCAGCAGGGGCTCTCGAAAAGCCTAAGTTATAGTTAAAAAGGAAGCTTAGCTAGCCTGGGCCCATGCTTTATTCATGGATTAAAAGCAGTCTTTTATTTCACCTTATTAACTGCTGTGTAATGTCATAGAAATAGCCTCAACCATTTGAATCCAGTAAATTAGAAATCCCTATTATCTCCTGGTGTCTTATAGTTTTAAGTTTCTGTTCATGGGGCTTAATGACTATTTACAGAGTGAAAAATGCAGCTTTGAAGCCTGAGATGCCTGTGGGCTGCTTAAAAATGTTTCCTCCTTTTAACCTGTGAAGAATTGCTCGTTAAACAGGGGCCATCCCTCACACCACCTGTAGTGCCTAAAATGCCACCATTTTCAGTTTAAAACATTTAGTTTATCCAGGAGGAGGTAGTGTGTGTTTGTCTTAGAGGCAGGGAGGGGACAGAAGAATGGTGCAGGGAGGGAAGGGCAGACCTTTAAAGATCAACATGCTAATTTGTTCTTGAATCTGAAGATGAGTGGTTATGGCTGTGACATGCCCCAGAGTGTGAGACTGTGGATGGTTCCCCTCATTTGTTTGCTTTCGTATTGCTACCTACATGGGCTACTGTTGGTTTTTACCTCTGAAAAATACTTTATGCCTGAATTACATTTCTCATTGTTAATGTTTGGTTCCAAGAAATACATATTTTCCTTTGCTTAAGAGAATGATTTTTAAGAGGGGCAAGTGACAAGTGAATGCTGGGTTGTGCCTAAGTGTCTGTCTTTGACATTTCCCTCTGAATTAACATGTTAGTCTGTTCTACCGACTCCAGAGACACTTAACGCTCGTTTTCCAGGCCAGTGCTTGTGGCCCACAGGATGAATGCTCTAGTGAATGTACTATGTGTCTCTGTGGAATTAATAATCATTTTCCCTTTATTTTCCAACTTTGGCTTATATCCCAAGATCAGTTTTTATTTATCTGTGCCGTATATATATGTACCTTGTCTGCTCAAGACACCTGCCACCTTCTAAAACCAACAGAGCAGTTTTTGAGAAAATACCTCTGCCTCATCCTCTGCCTTTAACCCAACCATGGTGAACAAAAACTCCCTCCAGTATTCTTGCCTGGGAAATCCCATGGACAGAGGAGCCTGGGGGGCTGCAGTCCATGGGGTCACTAAGAGTCGGACACGACTGAATTGACTTAGCAGTGGCGGCAGCAGCATGGTGAACAAAATGGCGGCCCCTGTGTTCCGACAGTCTCCATGTTTGGCTGTACTTGATGGTGTGAAGGTAAGCGCTTGATACGATAAGGCCAATCATAGCTGATCCCAGGAATGTCTGAACTTGGCAAGATGGAGAGAATATAAATCAGCCCCTCTCTGGTGATGGCCACTGTGGGGAGTCTTGCTTGGGAACTGTCGGCCGCTGTGTTCTCTAGCGCCTAAAGAAAACCAGTGTGCAGAAAGACAATTTGTGGCTGATATCTCAAAAAAGCAGAGTCGAGAATTTTTCAGGATTTCAGTGGATCTTGCGATAACTAACTTCCCTGCTGTTACAAAATACAACTCCAATATATTTCATCTATAGCCTTCAAATATATTTTTGAATATATTACAAAATAGACTGTTACAAAATACACCTCCCGTGTATTTCATCTAAAGCTTTCAAATATGTTTTTTTTTTCCCTGTAATGATTTGAGTTAATATCATCTGGAGCTGAGGGTCCCAGCTGACAGAGTTCTCCCCAAGTATAGTGTTTCTACAACAGCGGCTTTCTACATGCATACATTGCACAGAAGTCTCTCCAAGTCTGTGGCTTCTGACCATCGAAGTGTGGTCTTCTTGCTTTCTCCCATGAAGGCTAAAGAAGACATAAGAAAGTTGGCATAAGAGTACTGGGAAAGCAGAAAGGAGGCTTTCCAGGTGGCATTAGTGGTACAGAACCCATCTGCCAATGCAGGAGATTCAAAGAGATGTGAGTTTGATCCCTGGGTCAGGAAGATTCCCTGGAGGAGAAAATGGCAACCCACTCCAGTATCCTTGCCTGGAAAATCCCTTGGACAGAAGAGCTTGGCGAGCTACAGTCCATAGGGTCAGACATGACTGAAGCGACGCACGCACTCACATAAACCCAGTTTGAGGGACATTGTTGTTAAGTCACTAACTAATGTCTGACCCTTTGCCACCCTGTGGACTGCAGGCACCAGGCTTCCCCTGTCCTTCACTATCTCCCAGAGTGTGCAGTGGACAGACTGAGTTTCCTTTGGCCTTCCCGAAGCCTAACTGTGCTGTGATAATCAGTCCTAGGGTTCCTTTCAGAACCTCTTGCCTTAAACCTACTTAAGAATGCAGCTTATTTCTCAGAATGCTTCTGTGTGTTCATTATCTTTAATTATTGAAATTTTATTTCTGTTTGCTAAGTAGGTTTAAGCATAAGCCTGACCAGGATTTGGCTTCTCATTTGTCAGAAATGCCACCCGGCTCAGGGAGATCCAGGATAATTCCTCTTGTTGAATGGCTCTGGTAGAATCAAGATGTAGACTCAGAGTGAAGCTGTGCAAGTTTTTTACTTGTTTGTATTAAAGCAAATTAAGCTCAAATTACTCACCTTAACATTTACTACTAAATACTGTGATGGCATTGTTATTGGTGACAACTTAATACCTTTCCAAGGAAAGATTGTATTAGAAAAAAAGGGGAGTTGACTTCCTCAATATGAACTACTCAGTTAGTGACAAAATGTATTCTTTAATTAGGAAAAAAATGCAAGAAAGTAGTCCTGATAGTCCTGTGGAGTGAAGGAACTGACCATCTCTAGGAATTTATAAGAAAGTCTCTTTAGAGAAACCATTGTAGAAACCAATGGACCAGGTGAAAGAAGTGCATTTGGAATATGTTTCTCCACTCAGCAAAGGTTGCCCCAAGCTCGTGTTTCTCACCAGCTGCTTGACTAGTTCTTCTAAGAGCCTCTTCAAGGGAGCCCCAGGCTTTTAAAGGACAGGAGACCTTGATGTCAACAGATTCGTCACAGTGAGATTTCTTCCCCCAACTATTCTGATAGTTGCAGTCCATTTTCTCTCTGAAATTGTTAGCCAACTCAGGTTTGGCTGCTCACTGCTCAAAAGCCAGTACTTGAGAGGTCAGCGTTGGTAGGAAAGACCAACCAAGCTTGCTTATTTAAGAGGCTGACAACCTGGGGGGAAAGTACACTCATATCCCAAAACCAACTCGCAGGTGCCAATCAGGGGGCAGGGACTTTTAAGGAGGGGGTGGGGCTCAAGGGTTGCACAGGAGGAGGGAGGGGGCTATGTGCAGAATAGAGCAGTCACCTCTGATAGTCGTCTTGATGTTGGTTGTGTGGTGGTCTGATCAGCCTCATCTTGTTTGTTTTAAGTCCAGTTAATCTTTAATTCCAGAGTCAGTTTGTTCTCCTTTCTTTGTGCCCAGTTTCTAAAATTGTGTAAAATGGAGTAACTTGTATCATGGCTGTAGTCTGGTCATCAGTCAGTTAACTTCTTCCACCTAGTGGGAGTTTTAGTATCTGCAAAACATCTCAAAGGACATGGCTCAGAATATTATCTGCAGCGTTTGAGAAGCAACTAAAGGTCCTTGACTTAGATTAATGGCTAAACTATTACTACTATTGTTTTGTGTTGTCCGACAACTTTCGTTTGCTTCTGCCTTGTCTTCTCTGATTAAATTCATTCTTTGACTAAAGTTTTTTTGACAGACAAGGGGCAGGCAACAGACATGAATTGGGGGGTGGGGGCCTGTCCTTGTAACATCTCTAGGATCCTGCTTGGCTACAAAATCCCTTATTTCTATAACTGTCACATCTGTATGGCAGCTATGTAGACTTTAAAGTCACTGCTCTAAGATCACTTTTTTAGTTGCTCAGTCATGTCCGACTCTTTGTGACCCCATAGGCTTCTCTGGCATAGTCAGTAAAGCAGAAATAGATATTTTTCTGGAACTCTCTTGCTTTTTCGATGATCCAGTAGATGTTGGCAATTTGATCTCTGGTTCCTCTGCCTTTTCTAAAACCAGCTTGAACATTTGGAAGTTCACGATTCACATACTGCTGAAGCCTGGCTTGGAGACTTTTGAGTATAACTTTACTAGCGTGTGAGATGAGTGCAATTGTGCGGTAGTTTATATGCAGGTCAGGAGGCAACCGTTAGAACTGGACATGGAACAACAGACTGGTTCCAAATAGGAAAAGGAGTACATCAAGGCTATATATTGTCACCCTGCTTATTTAACTTATATGCAGAGTACATCATGAGAAACACTGGGCTGGAAGAAGCACAAGCTGGAATCAAGATTGCCGGGAGAAATATCAATCACCTCAGATATGCAGATGACACCACCCTTATGGCAGAAAGTGAAGAGGAACTCAAAAGCCTCTTGATGAAAGTGAAAGTGGAGAGTGAAAAAGTTGGCTTAAAGCTCAACATTCAGAAAACGAAGATCATGGCATCCAGTCCCATCACTTCATGGGAAATAAATGGGGAAACAGTGGAAACTGTGTCAGACTTTATTTTTGGGGGCTCCAAAATCACTGCAGATGGTGACTTCAGCCATGAAATTAAAAGATGCTTACTCCTTGGAAGGAAAGTTATGACCAACCTAGATAGCATATTCAAAAGCGGAGATATTACTTTGCCAACAAAGGTCCGTCTAGTCAAGGCTATGGTTTTTCCTGTGGTCATGTATGGATGTGAGAGTTGGACTGTGAAGAAGGCTGAGCGCCAAAGAATTGATGCTTTTGAACTGTGGTTTTGGAGAAGACTCTTGAGAGTCCCTTGGACTGCAAGGAGATCCAACCAGTCCATTCTGAAGGAGATCAGCCCTGGGATTTCTTTGGAAGGAATGATGCTAAAGCTGAAACTCCAGGACTTTGGCCACCTCATGCGAAGAGTTGACTCATTGGAAAAGACTCTGATGCTGGGAGGGATTGGGGGCAGGAGGAGAAGGGGACGACGGAGGATGAGATGGCTGGATGGCATCACTGACTTGATGGACATGAGTCTGAGTGAACTCCAGGAATTGGTAATGGACAGGGAGGCCTGGCGTGCTGCAGTTCATGGGGTTGCAGAGAGTCGGACACAACTGAGCGACTGAACTGAGGCTTCTTTGTCCATGGAATTTTCCAGGCAAGAATACTGGTGTGGGTAGCCATTCCCTCCTTCAGGGTATCTTCCTGACCCAGAGATTGAACCCAGGTCTCTGGCATTTCAGGTGGTTTTTTTTACCATTAAATATTGATTAATTTAAACAAAATTTATTTCTGTTGCTCTGGTGTAATAATAAATAGAATTTTCTTCCACTCTCAAAATTATCCTGGTTTGGGTGTATGGGCTAAATGTAGGGTGTAGCAGCTATTTACTGAATCATGCAAATTTCTCTTTCTTTCAAGCTGGCATTGTTGATAGCATGGTTAAGTAGACTGATAAGAGATGTTATCCTTCCCACTAAATCTGAGTGTTAGTCAGTCAGATGTGTCTGACTCTTTGCGACCCCATGGACTATATAGCCTGACGGGTTCCTCTGTTCATGGGCTTTTCCAGGCAAAAATACTGGAGTAGGTAGCCATGTCCTTCTCCAGGGGATCTTCTTGACCTTGGGATTAAACCCAGGTCTCTTGCATTGCAGGTAGATTCTTTACCATCAGAGCCACCAGGAAAGCCCCTAATTTAAATAACATTTAATGGGAAGGATTCTTGTCTCCTATCAGCCTACTTAACCATGCTATCAGCAATGCCACCTTGAAATAAGGAGAAATTTGCTTGATTCAGTAAATAGCTGCCACATCTACATTTAGCACCCAAATCAGGATAATTTTGAGAATGGAAGAAAATGCTATTTATTATTACACTGGAGCAACAGGTATAAATTTAAAATTTTCTTAGGAAATCAGAACATATGTTTTCTCAAGCTCCGATTATGATTCTGTTTACAGTTCTAATTGGATATGGAGGTGGGGTAGGCATGTCTTGGGCTACCCATCCCGTTCACATTTTGTTCTCTGAAAACTTTCATTTTTGATCCTGTTCTGTGGTTTTTTCCTTGGAAAATCTGGAGCCACAAGCCCTGTCATTTCCAGTCAAAACTACAAGTAGAGGTGACTGAACTTAGGGTGGATTTGGACCCAAGATGGGTCAGTCAAGTGGTGTTTTTACTAAGCAGTTTAAAACTGGGATTCAGAGAGCCTGGTTAGAGTCTACTGGGTTTTAAACCGAAAGATCATGGAAAGCAAGACTATCATGACATGTGAATGCAGACACAGAGAATATTGCTTTGCTGAAGAAGGAAAGGAGGCAGACATGTGGAGGTAGACAGAGTGATGATTACATCTTTTCCAGAAAGAACAAATGGAGGCCAAGACTGAGTGGGCTTCTGACTCCTTTCTGCTTCCGGGTTTCAAGATGTACCTGGGATCCACAATGGATTCAAATATTTATATAACAAAATCTTCCTTTTGCTTACAATGGTTTGAGTGTGTTTCCTTTGCTTGTAACTCAATATTCCCTGAGACAGGCAAATATTTGCTTAAGAAGCTCTCTTTCTAATGTATCACCTATGAATTCCAAAAACAGTTGACTCAGTCTTGGTCTCTGTAATGAATTATAATGTAAGAAAATTAAAATTAACTATTAAAAGAAAATATGCTTTAGTTTCTTTATGGTCTCTAAAGACCAATTAAAATACAGCTTACTTTTGAATTGACATACTATTAGCCTTAATGGAAGAAGCAGTAAGTAAGTAGTCACTCAGTCGTGTCCAACTCTTTGCGACCCCATGGACTGTAGCCTACCAGGCTCCTCTGTCCATGGGATTTCCCAGGCAAGAGTACTGGAGTGGGCTGCCATTTACTTCTCCAGGGGATCTTCCCGACTCAGGGATCAAACCCGGGTCTCCTGCATTGCAGGCAGACGCTTTACCCTCTGAGCCACCAGGGAAGCCCCGGAAGAAGCAGTAGCAGCAATCTAATTTTCTCCTCGTTCCACCTTGCTTCAGAGTTTAGCTGGTGTTTGCCTTCAACAGAGAAGAAATACTCAGGAAGTGGCAAGGCAGTTGGCATATTCTTCCTACTTCTCTGGCCGCTTATTATTTTTTCAAACCTAAATTGTCTGTTCCAGGTTTATCAAATCCCTTAAGATATGCGACAGTTGGAAACTTTCAAGAAGCTGCAGTTGCAATGTTCAAATAGGCTAAGTTCTCAAGAACTGAGTAAAAAGTGAAAGAGCGTGAAAAAGCCCAGTTGCCAAATTCTCCAGAAGAGTGAAAAGTGCACACATGAAGGAAAATGCACGTATTTACATAGATAGAGACCATTTAGTACTAGAGAGACAGTCTGAATTCAGAGCACTGCTCACTTGGTGGGCCCACAGGGAAGAGATGAGTTTTGTCAGACATTTAATAAAAGCACTATAACACACTCTCATTCTTGGTAGGGTGTCTTGCTATAGTTAGAAACAAACAGAATCAGTAGTGTTGATTTAAAAAATGTAGTGTTGATTTTTAAAAAATCAACAACTTTGTTATTGTTTAATCATTACTGTTACCTTTTGGCATCAACCTCATCATTAAGGGAATTAAATTATTTGTCAATATTGAATGTGATCCTGACTTAATGAAGACTAGTGTGTCTGTCGGAGAAGGCAATGGCACCCCACTCCAGCACTCTTGCCTGGAAAATTCCATGGACAGAGGAGCCTGGTAGGCTGCAGTCCATGGGGTCGCTAGGAGTTGGACATGCCTGAGTATGTCTGTGGCTATAGGTCAACTGATATTTTTTCTTACATTACAATTACAAACTATGTGCGTGCTCAGTCGCTTCAGTCATGTCTGACTCTTTGTGACCCCATGGGCTGTAGCCCTCCAGGCGCCTCTGTCCATGGGATTCTCCAGGAAGAATACTGGAGTGGGTTGCCATGCCCTCCTCCTCCAACTGTACAGGTATACAAATTATACCACACAGTAATTAATTTGTCCACCTGTATTACCAGAGAGAATTAAGTAGCGGAATGTGATATTAAGCTTCAGTATTTTGGTCAAATCAGAGGTATATGACAGTCTTATGGTTATTATATTTGTGTATGAGGTTGACATCTCCTGAAGCATACGCTGACATAATTTTGGGTAAAAAAACCAATGTCTCATCAATCTTCATGAGGTCATATTCTCCCATATTTAGAGGAACGTGTGGGTATACTGGATTCAGAAACACTGAACTTCATAGACTTAAATATACAACAGATTTCAGCAAATCAATAATTTCTAAATTTTTTATAATATATGCTAAATTAATGGTTTGATAAACTGCAAGCCGCAGGTTTTGCAATGAACTGGACTAACCTTATAAGCTGGATTTTTAAATGTTGAATTTCAAAAAGTATATTGGATCCATCAAGGGTCAATCAGAGAAACAGAATTATTGGGAGATGTATATTAAGGGATTTATTGTAAGGAGTTGGCTTGCATGGTTGTGGAGCTGGCTGGGCAGATTTGAAATTTGTAAGTTAAGCTGTTAGGAAGAACAGGCTGGAATTCTCAGACACAGACTGAAGCTGCTGTCCATAAGCAGAATTTCTTCCTCTTCTGGGAAACCTTGGCTCAGATTTTGAGACCTTTTAGTTGACTGAATCAGGCTGACCCTTCAAGTTAATTGATTACAGTATGATCCAACTACAGAATACCTTCACAGGAACCCCTAGATTCATATTTGACTGACTGACTGGGGTCTGTAGCCTTGCCAGGTTGGCACAGCAAAAAGACCATCCCAGATTGCTAGATAGTGGACCAGTCTGTAAGGTGCATCTCTCTTTTTTCTGTTCAGCAGCAGCGCCTTCCTCTACTCTTTCAGCTTATAGATCCATTCCTCTGTATCATTTCGTCTACTGTTGATTCCTTCTAGTGTATTTTCCATTTTAGTAATTGCATTCTTCATCTCTGGTTGTTTTTCACATTTTCTGACTCTGTTGGAAACTTCTAACGTCTCACTCATTGCACACATTCTCCTCTCCAGTTCTTTGATCAAATTTATGATTATTACTCTGATCTCTTTCTTGGCTAGATTGCCTGTCTCCACTCCACTTAGATCTTTTTCTGGGGTTTTATCTCATTCCTTCATCTGAAACACATTTCTCTGTCTCTTTTTGACTTAAGTTGCTGTTGGGATTTTTATGTATGTGATAGATTGGTTGCCTTTCTTGACCTTGAAGAAGTGGCCTTCTATAGAAGATGTTCTGTGTGCTCTGGTAGCAAACTCCCCTCTGGTCACCCAAACTATACACTCTAGGGATTCCCCCAAAGAGGGCTGCGTGGGTCCTTCTGTAGAGTCTGGGCTATGTGGGTGGTCTGATAGATGGGGTTGACCTCTGGTCCAGTTGGTTGCCAGGCCCTGCCTTGTGTGGGTGCTGCTGGTTAGCAGGGTCTGGTCACCAGGTGGCTGATGGCCAAACCCCAGAGGTCATGGGGCTAGTACTTGCTCACTCCTGGGTGGAGTCAGGGTTCAGAAGACTCTAGGACTGTTTCCTCCTACTCGTGGGTGAAGCCGGGTCCAGAGATTAGCCCTGAACTACTGGCAGGCAGAGCCAGATCCTGGAATCTAGCTGTGGGGCTCAGAGATCCCAGAGCTGAGGCTGTTTACTTCAGATTGGACTTGAACCCATGTATGGGAACTTGGGCCCAGCCAAAACTCAGTCTTCCAACTGTGATCACATCCCTGTTTTCAGGACCTAATGACACTCAAGTTCTTGATGTCTCATTGCAGACAGAAGTTGGTGAGAAACAAAGTGATAGGTAAGAAGTGGATTTATTTAGAGAGAAACACACTCCACAGAGTCTGGGCCATCTTAGAAGGCACGAGTAGCCTTGGGGGCAACACACTCCACAGACAAAGAGTGTGGGCTGTGGCAAAGGGCCAGTGGGGTCTCAAAATGTGGTGTGGTTAGCCTTTAGAGGCTGGGTAATTTCACAGGCTAATGAGCAGGGGGATTATTCCAACTGTTTTGGGGAAGGGGTGGTGATTTCCAGGAATTGGGCCACCATCCACTTTTTTGGTCTTTGATGGTCAGCCTTGGAACTGGCACGGTGCCTCTGGGTGTGTCGTTTAGCTTGCTGATGTGTTACAATGAGTGTATACTGAGAATCAAGGTCTCCTTGAAGTTGACTCGTCTGTCTTCTTGGACCAGTTTAGGTTGTGTCCTTGGGCCGTGTCATTCTTTCAAAAGTTGTGCCCTACCCTCTTCCCAATGGCTTCTAGGGAGGCCTTACAAATAGCTGTGAAAAGAAGAGAAGCGAAAAGCAAAGGAGAAAAGGAAAGATATAAACATCTGAATGCAGAGTTCCAAAGAATAGCAAGAAGAGATAAGAAAGCCTTCTTCAGCGATCAGTGCAAAGAAATAGAGGAAAATAACAGAATGGGAAAGACTAGAGATTTCTTCAAGAAAATCAGAGATACCAAAGGAACACTTCATGCAAAGATGGGCTCGATAAAGGACAGAAATGGTATGGACCTAACAGAAGCAGAAGATATTAAGAAGAGATGGCAAGAATACACAGAAGAACTATACAAAAAATATCTTCATGACCAAGATAATCACGATGGTGTGATCACTGACCTAGAGCCAGATATCCTGGAATGTGAAGTCAAGTGGGCCTTAGAAAGCACCACAACGAACAAAGCTAGTGGAGGTGATGGAATTCCAGTTGAGCTATTCCAAATCCTGAAAGATGATGCTGTGAAAGTGCTACACTCAATATGCCAGCAAATTTGGAAAACTCAGCAGTGGCCACAGGACTGGAAAAGGTCACTTTTCATTCCAATCCCAAAGAAAGGCAATGCCAAAGAATGCTCAAACTACTGCACAATTGCACTCATCTCACACACTAGTAAAGTAATGCTCAAAATTCTCCAAGCCAGGCTTCAGCAGTATGTGAACCATGAGCTTCCTGATGTTCAAGCTGGTTTTAGAAAAGGCAGAGGAACCAGAGATCAAATTGCCAACATCTGCTGGATCATAGAAAAAGCAAGAGAGTTCCAGAAAAACATCTATTTCTGCTTTATTGACTATGCCAAAGCCTTTGACTGTGTGTATCACAATAAACTGTGGAAAATTCTTCAAGAGATGGGAATACCAGACCACCTGATCTGCCTCTTGAGAAATTTGTATGCAGGTCAGGAAGCAACAGTTAAAACTGGACATGGAACAACAGACTAGTTCCAAATAGGAAAAGGAGTACGTCAAGCCTGTATATTGTCACCCTGTTTATTTAACTTATATGCAGAGTACATCACGAGAAACGCTGGACTGGAAGAAACGCAAGCTGGAATCAAGATTGCCGGGAGAAATATCAATCACCTCAGATATGCAGATGACACCACCCTTATGGCAGAAAGTGAAGAGGAACTCAAAAGCCTCTTGATGAAAGTGAAAGTGGAGAGTGAAAAAGTTGGCTTAAAGCTCAACATTCAGAAAACGAAGATCATGGCATCCAGTCCCATCACTTCATGGGAAATAGATGAGGAAACAGTGGAAACAGTGTCAGACTTTATTTTTCTGGGCTCCAAAATCACTGCAGATGGTGACTGCAGCCATGAAATTAAAAGACGCTTACTCCTTGGAAGGAAAGTTATGACCAACCTAGATAGCATATTCAAAAGCAGAGACATTACTTTGCCAACAAAGTTTCGTCTAGTCAAGGCTATGGTTTTTCTTGTGGTCATGTATGGATGTGAGAGTTGGACTGTGAAGAAGGCTGAGCGCCCAAGAATTGATGCTTTTGAACTGTGGTTTTGGAGAAGACTCTTGAGAGTCCCTTGGACTGCAAGGAGATCCAACCAGTCCATTGTGAAGGAGATCAGCCCTGGGATTTCTTTGGAAGGAATGATGCTAAAGCTGAAACTCCAGTACTTTGGCCACCTCATGCGAAGAGTTGACTCATTGGAAAAGACTCTGATGCTGGGAGGGATTGGGGGCAGGAGGAGAAGGGGACGACAGAGGATGAGATGGCTGGATGGCATCACTGACTCGGTGGACATGAGTCTGGGTGAACTCCGGGAGTTGGAGATGGACAGGGAGACCTGGCGTGCTGTGATTCATGGGGTCGCAGAGTCGGACACAACTGAGCGACTGATCTGATCTGACCCTCTACTCTCCTGTTTCATAGCTGCTGTCATATCACTGGCAGAGGTAGGGAGGGGGGTGGTGATTTCTTGCACAGTTGGGTATGGGACCTGAGGAATCCCAAAGCTAGCATTGCTCTGCTAATAGGCAGGGCTGGGGACCAGTTGGTCCCAGGGCAGGATCTGACCTTGCTGTGGGGTGTGGAATTGTGGTTTTCTTCATTCTGGCATCGGTCTCCTGGTAGGTGAGGCTGGTCTGGAGGCTGGGACAGGCTCTTGGAAGGGTGGGGCAGTGCCTGCCCACCTTGGTGGGTGGAGCTGGGTCTTTGCCCTGTGGTGAGAAGGGCTGTCTAGAGGTGGCTGTGGGCTCAGGAAGCCTTTAGGCATTCTGGCTGTTGAGTTGTTTGGTGTGAGGCATCCCTCCAGAGCTTACAGGCTGTTGGGCAGGGCCAGGTCTTGGTGCTGATGAGCTGATGGCATGTCCAACACTGGCTTCAGGCTTCTGCAAAGTAGAAGGAGCTGCCACCAGTGTCTCCATCCCAGGGTGAGCTGCAGCCCCCTTCCCCACACCCCTGATTCTCTGGGAGACTCTTCCAGAACATCAAGTAGGTCTGGCACAGGCTTTTATCAAATTACTGCTTTTGCCCTTGGTTCTGCACCTGGGGGCTTCCCCAGTGGCTCATTGGTAAAGAATCCACCTGCAATGCAAGAGCCACAGGAGATAAAGATTTGATTCCTGGGTGGGGAAGATCCCTTAGAGGAGGGTTTGGCAATCCACTCCGGTATTCTTGCCTAGAGAATCCCAGGGAGAGAGAAGCCTGGTGGGCTATGGTCCATGGGGTTGCAAAGAGTTGGACATGACTGAGAAACTGGGACCCATAGTCCATAGGGTCCCAAAGAGCTGGACACGATTTAAGTGACTGAGCACTCATGCACTTCAGACACGTGAGATTTTGTGTGTGCTCTTTATGAGTGAAGACTTTATTTCCCCTAGTCCTGTGGGGCTCCTGAAATGAAGCCCAGCTAGTCTGCAAAGGCAAAAGCTAATATCAAGGCTCATCTTCCCAGTGCTGGACCCCCAGGACTGGGGAGCCTGATATAGGGTTCAGAACTCTTACTGCTGTGGGAGAACCTTTGCACTGTTCTCCTATTTTTTGGGCATCCACTTGGGGGTATGGGACTTGATTATATCGAGGGTCTACCTCTCATGGTGGCTAGATGGAAGAATTTGCCTGCAATGCAGGAGACCTGGGTTCAGTCCCTGGGTTGGGAAGATCCCTTGGGGAAGGGAATGGCTGGCTAACCACTCCTGTATTCTTATCTGGAGAATTTCATGGACAGAGGAGCCTGGTGGTATACAGTCCATGGGATTGCAAAGGTTCGGACATGACTGAGCAACTACCACGTTTTCCACTTTCCACCTCTTGTACCTGTCTCACTGTGGTTCCTTCTTTATGTCTTTAGTTGTAGACGATCTTTTCTGGGAGGTTTTTGTCATTTTCATAGATGACTGTTCTTTTGGCAGTTGTGGTTTTGCTGGGTTCATAAGAGGAGGTGAGCTGAGGCTCTTTCTGCTCTGCCATCTTGGCCTAACCCAACCCATAAGGTAAATCTCAGGTGTAATCTTACAATCTTACACACATCCTCAGTGATGTACAAAATCTGATTTACTCCTTCATGAATCAAACACTTGGCAATTCCAAGAGATCAAGTTGAGAGGCCTTATCAATTCGGCTCTTTACGGAGTTTGTAAAAAAGAAATGACATGTAGGTGGTAGAGAAGACATTTTAAGAGAACCTTGATCTCCGCTTCAAAAAAAAAAAAAAAATCCTGCTTTGTCTTTTTTGATTTGAAAAAATTCTTTATCTCAACAGTGATCTAACATCAGGCCACCATTATCCTACACAAATGTTCTATTTCATTGACATGATGATCTGAGGCTAGATCCCAGAATGCATTCTAACTACCACTTTTCTGAGTTTTAGAGACCTTGGAAGTTTTATTGAAGTATGTCAGAGGGGATTAATAAAAGCATTTTCTATTACATCACATTTAAACACAGAGAGTTATGATGGGAGAGTAAACTACTCATGATAAGTAACACATGCTATCGCTTTAGTCTGAATTTAATATGCTGGTTTTCTAATAGGTTTATCATAGGTTAATGTTTCATTGGCCAAGAGCAGATATACTATGTATCTGCTTGTATATATTTTTGTATACTATAGATACAAAAAGATGGCATTTCTTTCTAGTGCAAATAAATGTTATTCATTTCAGACATTCATGTAGCCAAATGACATGAGTTTCTTTGAGTAAATCAGGTCAGCAGATAAAGATGACAGCAAGCTAGTCCTTGCTATCTTCTGAAATCCGACTGATTGCCACGTTAGAGTTTGTTCAGGTCTGGTTTCTCAGCCATTTCATGTATTATTTTTCTAATGATTTGAAAGCATAACATTTTCACTCTTAATCATGTAAATGCCTTGAAATATTTGTACAGTTACATAATTTCTTTCCTAGTTTAGAGCAAATATTAGAATGTTAGAAATGCTCAGTACCACTGCATGTCTGAAAAGGGCATCAGATTTCCGTTTTTGTTTTCTTCTCATTGCAAAATATATCACCATAAAACCAACAAATTGAGAGTAGAATTGGCCCCCATTTACTGAATACCTATTATTTGCCACTCATCATGCTGCTGCTAGGAACTCTATAATCATCTCTTCTCATCCTTTATAAATACTTCTGTATCATGATTTCTACTTTGGAGATGAGGATAGTAGGCTTAGGGAAGCTGAATGCCCAGGTTAAGATCAAACAGCTTCCTTCTATTGAAGCTGATATTTCAGTTGATGTCCGCTTGTTTCCAAACTCCAATTTTTCTCTACCATCCCATCTGTCAGTTTGTTATTTGATAACACATAAAATATGTAGTCCAAGGGAACAGTGATTCCCAAAGCATGCCACTTTAAGTAATCTTTTCCAGAAACTAGAAACTGTCCCATACATCTTATGCCGAAATATCAAGAACAGTCAGGAGTACCATGAGCCTCTATAATTCTGACTCTATATTTTGAAATTTGGACCCATTGGGTAATGGTATGGAGGATTTCATTTAAATTAGATAAAATTCACTTTTATGCTAAGAATACCTTTAAAATCAAATGATATCTAAGCAAATTAATTGTACAATTAAGATTGTAGGGCAAATGTTTAGCCTATTTTGTAGGACTGGCTGATTTTAAGCACTTAGAAGTACCATCAACATACAAGTAATTGCTGTGCTCCTTTGAAAGTGGTCTGCTTATTATCCATTCATTAAGCCAATCATCAAAGAATTCTGCTTGACAACAATTTGTTAACCTTCTTCAAGTTACTATATTTACTTAAAAGTCGTTAACCTGAGCTTTTTGAAAACATTTTATAACTGCTTTGGTTTCATACTAATCATGATTGTTTCCTTGAAGTGGTTCTAATCAGTAGAGTTTTTCTATATATAAAATATGCTTAGGTCATATGGCAGTGTTTTTTTTTTTCTCAGAAAAATCTTATTAGATATCAAGGTGGAACTAAATTGTTGGACTCCATTTGAAAATGACCAGTGGATAGATGTTTTGATTACTTTTACTAAGTGACCTAAGTATTTGTGGTTGTCATGGCCCCTAGAGACACAGGAGTACTTAAAGAAATCTTAACCAAATTAATGGTTATTATTTTGGGGTATTGTCATCACGATCAGGAAAACAAAAGCCTGAGTCATCTGAGAGATTCATACTGTGGCAGGTTACGCCCATCTCAAAAGTTTGGATTAACACTTAAAATAACCTTAATTGCACATAAGAACCCTTTTACTTTAAGCTTAATTTTTTTAAACAATCTTTAAATGCTGTCTTGACATTTCTAAATAGCTGTACATTTCATTACACGGTATCAGAAAGAACGGGGGCATAAAGACAAATGTAATTAGAAGAGAGAAGAGCAGTAAGAGAATATCTCCATCAATTAGGTAATATTTTTTCCCAGAAGACACATGTGATTCTCTTTATAATCTTTCGGTCTCCCTCCATAGTCAAGGAATGAGATCTCAATTAGATGAGCATGGTTCAAGACCTTTCTCATGCCCATACACTCCAAAATTATATGGATTCTATGCGTTAACTTGTAGAAAGATGAAAATCATTTTGAGAAAATGCGACATGGCAGTAGCCCAGTTTAACAGGTAGGAAACCACGAGGTTTATTCTACTGCTTGATGTAAGTGTTGGGAAACAGAAACAGTGCCTTGTCAGAAGACTGCGGAAAGAAATTTTAACTATAGGATATTTAATGCGTTGTGGGCACAGCGGTCAGAATAGCTATTTAAATCTACTTTTTTTTCCTCTAATAAAATATACTACTTCCTGTTCCCTCTTAAACCAGTATTTCTATATAAGTATCTCCAGAAGTTCCTCGGTGTTCATTGGACTCGTGTACTCTATAGGACATTTAGTTGGTAATAATATCCTGCTTTGAATTGCACTACAATTAGATGGAAGAGAAATTGCTCTCTTGCACTATAGCTTCTATGCTTTTTGGTAACTGCAGCTGTCACTGAGTATCTCAACTTCATTTCATAGGTAAATAACACTGAACTTGTTACTGCTAATTTGCTCTCAGCATCTATTAAGTATCCATATCGTGCATTTGTTTTTGACATGAGAGTTAAGGTTGGCTTCCTCTTATGTTTCAGAAATGTGTCAAGGGAAGATTAGCTCAGGGAAAATACCTGTCATGAGCCCTAGAGAAGATAGATGAGTGTGTACACCGACTAGAAACTTCTCAGCTATAGAACTATCTAAAAAAATGAACTCCAATCACCTGTCTATAAGTGAAAAACATTTTGTTTCAAGTCCATAAAACATCAAAAAAATTTAGTATACTGATTTTCTTTTTTTAAAAAAATTACATCAATTAACTGGCTTTCTGTCATTCTTAATTCCACTATTCCTAATTTGGTTATTATTCATCTTGAGAGAGGTGACAGCAATATTTTTTTCTTTTTGCAATTATGTAGATCTACAGAAGTGATTATTCATTTGGGTACAGGTTTCCCTACTCTTCAGAATTTATTTTTTAAAAAGGTATAAGGGAACTTATATACCAGATTTTGAATAAAATTTCAGGGGATCATAAACCCACCTATCCCGTGTAGATGTCATTGTCTCTAAGCATGCATTCTGGGACTGTGTATAGTAGTTTTGAGGCCTGTGATCTCATAGTTATCAGTTTTGCATTCCTCACAAAGTCTGACATAAGTTGACTCAAATATTTGCAGAATTGATTCACATACAAGTAAAGTAGATTAATTTTTACTTGTACAATGTCAAGACCAATTATGTTAAAAAAAGATATTCTGATTCTTAAAATAGAGTCTAGAAATAGGCCTCCACATATGTGGTTGATTGATTTTTAACAAAAGTACCAAAGTTCTTTAATGAGGATAGTATATCTATGCAATATATATTCAAAATATATGTACCCAGTATATCACCCGGGAAATTATAAGGCTGTTTGGAGCTCTGTGTCAGGAACTGGAGTCAAAGACCAACTATGAGAACCAAAGATTATCCTCATGCTTTTATCACTTAGGAACTTCCATGGGTCTCAGGAATGTGACAGGAACTGGGAGCAGAGAGCCATATATATATTTTCCATTACCTTAGGGACACAAAACAAATAAACAATAAGTAAAAAGCACTGATGAATTAGCCTTATCAAAAGTAAAAAATTCCTTTTTGAAATATACAGTTAAGAAACAAAAGTGAAAGCCACAGACTGGGAGAAATTATCCTAAATAGAGTATTTGTACTGAGAATGTATAAAGAACTTTTACAACTCAATAAAAAGAGAATCAGCAATCTAATCAAATAAATGAGTAAAAATTAAACAGGAGTTTCACAGAAGAAGATAATCCAAACAACACACAAATGATACTTAACCATCAAGAATGATAATCAAAACCAAAACTGCAGTGAAATATCATCACACGCCTGATGGAAAGGCTAAAATTAAAAACAGAGTGACAATATCAAGTGTTGGCAAGTGTGGAACAACCAGAACGCTCATCCATTGCTAGTGGGAATATAAAATAGCACAGCTATTTTTGAAAACAGATTGGTAGTTTGTGATACAGTTAAACATGTAAGAACCATAGAACTCATACACTCTTACATTCCTAGGTAATTGCCAAAGAAATGAAGATATATATCCATAAAAAAACTTGTGTTCAAATGTTTACAGTTGTTTTATTCATGATAACCCAGACTATAAAGAATCCAAATGTTCATCAATAGATGAAGAGATTAGCAGATTATAGTATTTGCATTTCATGGAATTCTCAGAAATAAAAAGGAACACACTACGGATAAGGACCTCAAAATTGTGCTGAATGAAAGCTTGATGTAGAAAAGTACCTATTATGTGATTGCATTTATATATGATATGATATTCTAGAATAGATGAAGTTGAAGCTCCAATACTTTGGTCACCTGATGCAAAGATCTGGCTCATTAGAAAAGACCCTGATGCTGGGAAAGATTGAAGGCAAAAGAAGAAGGGGGCAGCAGAGAAGGATATGGTTAGATGGCATCATCGACCCAATGAACATGGAATTTGAACAAACTCTGAAAGACAGTGAAGGACAGGGCCCTGGTGTGCTGCAGAGCATAGGGTCACAAAGAGTTGGACACAACTGAGCAACTGAACGAGTCTGCACGTGGTCAGTCATGTCTGACTCTCTTGCGACCCCATGAACTGTAGCCCACCAGGCCCCTCTGTCCATGGGATTTTCCAGGTGAGAACACTGGAGTGGGTTGTCATTTCCTCCTCCGGGAGATCTTCACGACCCAGGGATCGAACCTGCATCTACCCTCATCTCCTGAATTTCAGGCCGATTCTTTACAGTAGAGCCATCAGGAAAACCCACTGAAAAACAACAGTTCTAGAATAGACCTAGTGACAGAAATCAGCCAGAAGTTTTCTGAGGCTGAGTGTATGTATGGGACTAGGGAAGGGTAAAGGTGAACTTACCTTGTATTTTGATTGTGGTGGTGGCTACATGGTATGTATATATGTGTGTGTGTGTGTGTGTGTGTGTGTGTGTGTGTGTGTTTGTCAAAACTCATTGGATTGTTCTTTTTAAATTGGTGTGTTTTATTTTATGCAATTATGTCAGTTTCCTAGTGCTGCCACTAGGTGGCTTAACAGAAAAGAGATATATCACCGTTCTGGAGGTTGGAAATCCCAAATCAAGGTTTTGGCAGGACTGTGCTCCCTCTGAAGATTCTAGGCTCTTCCTTGGCTCTTCTTAGCTTCTGGGTTTGCTGGCAATCCTTGGTGGTTCTTGACTAGTGGCAACATAACTCTGGTCTGCCTCCTTGACCTGGCCTGTTCTCTGTAGCCAGATTTCCCTCTTCTTAAAAGGACACCAGCCACTGGATTAGGGCCCATCTCACTTCAGCTTCATTATACCTGCAAAGACCCTATTTCCAGATCAGGTCATGTACTGAGGTTCTGGGCAGACATAAATTTGGGGGAGAATATTTTTGAGATACTGTTCAACCTCAATCAGTCACATACCTCATTAAAGTTGATTAAAATAAGTAGGAGAAAAGATGAAAAGTGTTAGTTGCTCAGTCGTGTCTGACTTTTTGCGATCCCATGGACTGTAGCCCACCAGGCTCCTCTGTCCATAGAATTCTCCAGGTAACAATACTGGAGTGGGTTGCCGTTCCCTTCTCCAGGGATCTTCCTGATCCAGGAATTGAACCCAGGTCTCCTGCATTGCAGGCAAATTCTTTACCATCTGAGCCACCAGGGAAGGGGAAAAAAAAGATATTGTCTCGAAATGTTTTGTACTCTTGGAAAAGTCAATACATTTTCAGAATCTATCACTTCAGAATTCTAGCTGCCACCAGGGGTAGGTACCAACTTCCATAGTAGAAACATTTTTCCCCCCTTAAGGCATACTTGTCAATTCTCAGATGAAAAATCATATTTGGATCGCTAATTACACTGCCCAATTAAGAGCAATAACTTGAACTGGCTTTCTAACACAGACCTTGTTTAATAATCGTCCCGGGGTAGTTTTTTGGGTTCATGTGTGCCTTGTTAGTACTTATGAATGACCACTCTGAATGGTACCCAGCAGACCTCCTGATCGCATCCCAACCCACAATGCAGAGGTAGTCAGAGTCACCGGGACACGCGGCAGCCACCTGCTTGGCTGAGGGAGCATCAAGGAGACATAGCCAAAGAAAGGTCAAGTCGCGCTGTCGCAGCAAAGTTAACGGGGATTCTAACAGCCCCATGCTTCCCTGCTCTGCTTCCTTGCATTGGCTAAGGCTTCTCCCTTTGCAGACGTTAGATGTGACTCTGTAGAGAAGTTCTGCCGGAGAAATGTGGTGCATGTCCACGTAACAGATGGACAGAGGCCAGAACACAGCCATTCACATCCCACATTGCGGGCTACTTGTATGAAGGGCTAGGAGGGGGCCCATAAAGCTGGCAGATAAGAATGAGTCAGTGACTGCAAGAATGGCTGAAGTAGCTTTAATGATTTCATTTTCCTTAACTAAGGGTTAGGAGATGGGACTTCTGTGGACGAGCACCAGGTAGGAAAATGAAAGAGAAAGCTAAATATCAGTATGTGTGCTAAGTCACTCCAATTGTGTCAGACTCTTGTGGCCCCATGGACTGTGCCCAGCCAGGCTCCTCTGTTCATGGAATTCTCCAGGCAGGAATACTCGAGTGGGTTGCAATTCTCTTCTCCAGGGGCTCTTCCCGACCCAGGGATCGAACCAGTATAAATAAGTATAAAATGGTATATTGATAATAGTAATAACAAATCGATGATACATATAGCAATTTTTAAAAGACTTGTTTTTGATGTGTACCATTTTTAAAGTCTTTATTGAATTTGGTACAGTATTGCTTCTGATTTATGTTCTGGTTTTTTGGCTGCAAGGCATGCAGGATCTTAGCTTCCCAGTCTGGGATCAAACCTGCATCTGTAGATTGGAAGGCAAGGATCACTGGATCACCAAGGAAGTCCCATAGCATTTGTAGCTTAGAAACTGTTTGGATTGTTTAAAGATATTCTTGCATAAATTCAAGAGGGGAGCAGGACTTACTGGCCACACTTTGTGGAGAAAGGAGGTGATTCATGACTTGCCCAAGCTAGTGAATGAAATATCTGAGACTCGAATGTCATGTTTCTGCTGTGCCTTTTGCTTCTGTGAATATTATTGCTAAGGCTATGGTAATATTCCTACTGCTTGAGCTGGCGCCTCACACAGAGGAGCTGTTCAAGAAGTATTTAAGTGAATGAGTGAGTCATCAGCAGTGTTGAAGATATTCTCTTTCCCTCTTTAACAAAACAGCATTCTGATACAGGAAACCCTGATGAAATAAACTGAGCTTTATTCACAGGTGGCATATGGATGAGGCTCATGGTGGAAGTTTAGCAAAAGCTTGTTATATGAATAAACAGACCTTTCTCAAGTACCCATCTTTTTAAGCAACACATTTAAAAGATTAAGGGTATATAATCAAAGCTGCCCTATATGTTATGCTCTCCTCTTAAGTCAAGCCTAAGCACAGCCCTGAAAATCTTCGGAACTGGCAAATACTGACGTTTCAGTGTTTGTTTCGGAGAAGGCAATGGCACCCCACTCCACTACTCTTGCCTGGAAAATCCCATGGACGGAGGAGCCTGGTGGGCTGCAGTCTATGGGGTTTTGAAGAGTCGGACATGACTGAGTGACTTCACTTTCCTTTTCACTTTCATGCATTGGAGAAGGAAATGGCAACCCAGTCCAGTGCTCTTGCCTGGAGAATCCCAGGGACGGGGGAGTCTGGTGGGCTGCCATCTATGGGGTCGCACAGAGTTGGACACGACTGAAGTGACTTAGCAGCAGCAGCAGCAGCAGTGTTTGTCTCCTCTCCTAGGTGAAAGACAGCTATGTTGAACACAGAACTCATCTTATCATTCTCAGCTTACTTATAACACTCTCTGCGATGCCCCCTCTGACTCTGTGAAATCTGGCCCCAAACACAGCAAGAATTCCCTGGTGGCTTAGATGATAAAGAATCTGCCTGCAATGCATGAGACCCGGGTTCAATCCGTGGGTCGGGAAGATCCCCTGGAGAAGGGAATGGCAACCCACTCCAGTATTCTTGCCTGGAAAATTCCATGGACAGAGGAGCCAGGTGGGCTACAGCCCGTGGGGTCTCAGAGAATTGGACACGACTGAGTGACTAATACTAAACCCAGCAAACAGAAGCTTCATGAATTCAGGACAACGTCTGTTTCCAGTGATCAAGCATCCACAGAGAACACAGTGCATAATCAGGGATGAATTCCCAAAAGGATGCTACTGCGTGAAACTGCTCATGGCATCAGAATAACGAACACAGCAATTTTGGCAGGAGCCTACAGGCCATGAATGGAAAGTTCTGAAATGAAACTGTTCCTCTGTTGGCACTTACCATTCAAATACTGAAGAAGAATTCATGAACACAAAGCATTCCATATATTTTTATATTTTATTTATATTTTCAAGGTAAATGATGCTAATTTTGAAAGACAGTTGAACATTATTTTCACTCTGGGGAATAGCCAATGCCTGCAACATGGAAACTTACTGGAAAAACAAACAAAAGTCTTTAGGACAGATTTCTGTGGATGTGTTAAGACTCCAGTCACATTGATGGTGCAGAAAAACAAAAATTCTAAATAGCAACATTTCCACATAGCTTTTTATATTACATGTGTAGTTCTGCATATTGAAATATTCATTTTTTTTTTACAATTTTCTTCCCAATTATTTACATGATTAATTTTGGTATTTGAATGGTATAAATTAGTCTCTGATAGATAGAATGATGGGCTTTCCTGATGGCTCAGGTGGTAAAGAATCTGCTTGTAATGTAGGAGACCTGGGTTCGATCTCTGGGTTGTAAAGATCCCCTGGAGAAGGCCATGGCTACCACTCCAGTATTCTTGCCTGGAGAATCCCATGGACAGAGGATCCTGGTGGGCTACAGTCCATGGGGTGGCAAAGAGTTGGACACAACTGAGCAACTAACACTTTTAATTTACTTCAGATAAAATGGTGAAGTAGACTGTTGATTTTTTTTCTACTCCACAATACTTTCTTCTAGAAAGAGCTTTTTTTTTTTTTTTTTCCTAGAAAGAGCATCTTTTAGTGCACTTCTCTCTCTCTTCATCCATGCCCCCCTTTTCCTCCCCTCTTCATATCCCCAGGTATGTTGTTTTGGTTGCAGCTGCCAAGCACCTGAGTTTCCCAGGTACAGGGGTGGTCACTTGTCCAGACCTTGCCAATCATTAGACTCCCTCTGCCTGCCTGCTGTGCTAGTGCCAAGTAAAGGCACTTTCCTCAGAGTACGTCAGAGAGGTCTTCCTGGAATTGCATTCCCCAGAGCCACTGCAGGGCTGTGAGGGTCCAGTCCACACCAGCTCCAGACATACTCTAGTCTTGAAAGAGCTAATGTGAGGGAGCAGTTTTGTACCATCATTCTTGGTTTGAAAATGTGCTTTCTGATGTTCTTGATGTTTGACCTCATATGAACCCATAAATTTCCCATTATTGCTGAAGTTCAATTCTGATCCTCAGAAACTATTTAATAGAGACTCCATTAGACTGTTTGAAGCCTTCGTGTTCAAATCACATTTCTCTGGACATGCTTGAAGATTGGCCTAGAAGAGCTCAGGGTCACTTCCAATTTATTTTACTTTATCGCCCTTTAGATCTCATGTTTTGCGGATTAGGATTTACTTTTCTAATTTCTTACCTTCATATTTTGGATGATAAAATTATTTTATGTAATTCTATGCTGAGATATAGTATTTGTCAATAGCAGAGGGAACAAATGTGAAAGATGTTTAAAAAGTGTGGAAGGAGCATTTTGTGCCCTAAGCATTTTTGAAGTTGAAAAATATTCAAGGGCTCTATTTTTAGTGGCTTAAACTCTGAAGTTAATTTTGTTCAAAGAAATTACCTGAAATAAACTCTTTAATTCACTTTTTTTTATCTGGTATTAACATTAAAATATAAACTAGAGAGGGAGGAAAATCAAGTAACTGGGGCATTTTGCATATCCGTAGATTCATGTTTATAGTTCATACTCATATTCTTAGTACTATTCTTTAAATAGTACTTAGCTACATTTAAGTAAATGTTTATATAAATTGAAAGGATTAACATAAGGTGTTCTCCTATATAAGAAACCTTCAGGTGATTTCCAGAACCTTCTTTGTATAATTCAAGACCTGACTTCATTATGACTTGAAGAAAAGCATTGCTTGATAGTTTTATTCAGCATATTAAAATTAATATTCCCTCAGTGGTTGATGAACCTCCAGAGAAGCAGAATAGAGTTAAAGAGCAAGGAGCAGATTTGGACAACAGCCATTTGATAAGAAGAATAGAAAAATGATATATATTATTATATATACAATATATTATTCTGTTCTTTTCACAATAAAAGAACAATAATACTGACTATGGTTTTTTCTCAGAACTCAGAATTACTTAGGAAAAATACTCCAATACACTTAAATTTTTGAAATGCAATTACAGGTAAAGAAGATGCAGAAATCAAATTGGCTTTCTTTGGGTTGTTGTCTAAACACATAATTTTGCAGTCTAATATATCCTCTGGGATCTAAAGCGTCATTAAGAAACCGTTTATCAACAAGAAGTATCAGCAAGAAAGCAATAAATCCAGATGGTTATAAAGTTTTATTTTAGGAAATATTCAGTGATAAAGCATATCCAGTTTTAAATGAGAGTTGCAAATAAGCAGTAAAGCTATTTCATCTTAATTTAGTAAACGTTTTCCTTCTTGAATCTGAAGCAAAAACTCCAAGATATAAATTTCCAAAAGCTCACATTATAATTTAACCCAAATGCAGTAAACTTGACAAAAAAATATAAGACCATGTTTTTAAAAAGCTGAAGTAGAGAATTGTGCAAAACAAGAAGACTCATTTTGGTTCATTTCCCCTTCCCCTGTACTGGATAAGGGTATATGTCCAAGAATATGAGAAAATGTGTCTGCTTGAGATATACAGATAACATGAAAAATACTGATGGTTTTGTGGAATAATCAGCCTGAATATATGGTTGGGAAGACAGTAGCTTAGCAATCAAAATATCTTTGCTATGATAAGAAAAACTTCCCAGTCATATGATGTTGATACTTTCCTAAAGCAGCTGACATAGTTTAGTCTTGTGAACTTTTCGCTTTACCTAGAGAAATCTAGTTATTTTTGCCACCCTGCATCCATGTCTCCTTCCTTCTGATAATGATTCATAGTACCCTCCCCTCGCCTATTCTCATTCCATGGGCTTCAAGACAATTGACATCACCCCTGGCCTTTGGGGGAGGAGTGAGTGAACAAAACTAATAGCAAATTCTAACAACTTGATTACAGTGATTGGTTCAGGGTGGACCAGTATCACATCCAGCCAACCAGGGCCAAGGAAAGTCAACACTGAAACTATTGTTTTTGGTCTCCAAAAAGGTTTTCTCTCATTGTATCCCCTCCAGTTGATACATTGTATGCATTGTATCCCTTTCCCACCTGAAATTAAAGGTGTGTGAAATTAGTCTACTCTAAGTTTTTCAGCTACATGAGCCAATATAGTTTCCCCACTCCAGTACTCTTCCCTGGAAAATCCCATGGATGGAAGAGCCTGGTAGGCTGTAGTCCATGGGGTCGCTAAGAGTCAGACATGACTGAGCCACTTCCCTTTCACTTTTCACTTTCATGCATTGGAGATGGAAATGGCAACCCACTCCAGTGTTATTGCCTGGAGAATCCCAAGGACAGGGGAGCCTGGTGGGCTTTTGTCTATGGGGTTGCACAGAGTCGGACACGACTAAAGCGACTTAGCAGCAGCAGCAGCAGCAGCAGGAGTTTGAATTGGATTTTCTGTTGAGTGCAGCAGATGGAATTCTTATTGATACTTGTTACTGCTACCAGACCAAACTTGAGTCTGTTCACTCCTGCTCTGTAAGCCAATCGACTGACACTGGATTGTGGTGAAGCGAAGTGCAGCATTTACTGCAGGGCACCAAGCAAGGAGTCCAGGGAGCTAGTGCTTAAAAGACCTAAATTCTCCGATGGCTTTTGGGAAAGGTTTTAAAAACTAGGTGAGGGAGCAGGGTTGTGGGGGTGCCTAATCAGCACATGAACATTCTGATTGGTTGATGATGAGGTAATTGGGGAGTTAGAATCATCAACCTTCTGATTCCAATCTGTCTGGGGTCTTTGTGTTTTCTGGCAGCATACAGTTAAATTTTTCCACCAGTAGGTGCTTCAGTATCCACAAAACAGCTCAAAGGACATGACTCAGAATATTATCTATAGCCCTTGAGGAGGAACTAAAGGTCCTTGACTTTGTTTAATAGCTAACCTGTTAATATTTTGTCTTGCTTGACTGCTTTCCTTTGCTTCTGAATTTTCTTTCTTCTCTGATTAAATTCATTCTTTGGAACTCAGGGAAAGCCTGAGAGGCTAAAGTTGGGCTTTTTTGTTTGTCTTGTTTCATATATTTATTTATTTAAAATGAGCAGGCAGAGGACATGGCTTGTGGGGAGAGGGATCTGTCCTGGGAAGGCCCCGGAGGATCCGGCTCTGTTACATTGTTCAGATAGAAATCAACTGGGGAGGTTGTTAAAATTACAGATTCTCAGACTCTACCCTAGACCAATTGAATCAGTATCTCTAGAATTGGAACCTGAGTTTTGATATTTTAACAAGATTTCCAGATGGATTTTAAATTGCTAAAGTTTGAGAAACACTCTCAAAGAATTCGTTAGGACCAGTACTTGAATGTTATTCAGTTTGGTGATAAAAACACATATTTTAGAAATGACAGAGTAGGTTCAAAGTCCAGCTATACACAGACTAACCAGGTGACCTATGGCAAAGTACATCATTACTCTAGTTTGAATTTCCTCATCGATAAATAGAAACAATAGTGTTTCACACATTACACTGTTGTTTTATGCAGTAAATGAGACAATGTATCCAAGGTTCTTAATGTAACATGTTGTATATCGTGAGTATTTAATTTCATTAGTATTTATTATGTTATTGAATTTATCATCAGAGTAAGGCAAACTCTTGTGGAATATTAGGAAAAGCTCAAATTTGGAAAACTTCACAACAGAAAGTAAATCAGATAGAATTGAACAGTGCTGTGTGACCAACATTTTGATAGATAAATTTTTACCAGATTTTGGCTCTTGACTGCATGTAGCACTTTGTTATTCATAGTTGATGCAATATAAAATTTCAGTTTATTCATTTATTCAATAATTTCATGCATTTGTCAGTCAGTCAGTTTGACCTCCATGTGCAGGCTCACAGTGAAAGGCCATTGATCTATAAAACACATGTGAAAAGCCGAAAAATTTAGTTTAAAAGGAATCTCCTTTCATAACCAGATCTGAGGAGGGTCCTGATTTGAATCAAGAGAATCAGAGGAAGAAGAAATCTTGTTACTTGCTGTGAAGTCTGACGTACAGGGTCTTCTGTCTCACTTAGATGGATAAATGTGTGAAGAAAATATCAGGATAAAGTTTCATTTAACATTGCTATGTAGCAGAGCGCTATATTATAATCAATTTAGTCACTCAGTTGTGTCCGACTCTTTGTGACCCCATGGGCTGCAGCATGCCAGGCTTCCCTGTCCATCACCAACTCCCGGGGTTTACTCAAACTCATGTCCATCGAGTTGGTGTTGCCATCCAGCCATCTCATCTCTGTCATCCCCTTCTCCTCCCACTGTCAATCCTTCCCAGAACCAAGGTCTTTTCCAATGAGTTAGTTCTTTGCATCAGGTGGCCAAAGTATTGGAGTTTCAGCTTCAGCATCAGTCCTTCCAATGAATATTCAGGAGTAATTTCCGTTAGGATTGACTGGTTTTATCTCCAGAACAAGGGACTCTCAAGAGTCTTCTCCAACACCACAGTTCAAAAGCATCAATTCTTTGGTACTCAGCTTTCTTTATAGTCCAACTCTCACATCCATACATGACCACTGGAAAAACCATAGCTTTGACTAGATGGACCTTTGTGGCAAAGTAATAGCTGGGAATAGAATTCCTTCTATTGAGAGAAAGGTCTTTAGGGAGAAAGAGACTTAATTAACTGCTTAGGTTATGACATAAGAGCCTAGAGCTCTGTCTACAATAAGCTGAACTACGAAGGAGTCAGTAATGCTTACCTGAAGGAAAAGAAGATAAAGATTTATATATTTTTCACCTGGAAGTAGGTAATAGAACAGAGCCAAGAGAGAAGGAGGGGAAGGGAAAGAGAGGGGAGTTTGAGACATAGTGTATGAACATTATATCAGGGTCTGTGAGTCTCTCCTTCTGATAAAATGGCCACAGAACATTTTTAAATTGGAATGTTCATCACTGCAGTTCATGTAAAACCCTCTTAGGCCTTCTCTTTCCTTCCTGTTCTCACTTCAGTCTCAAATGAAGTGTACCACTTACAATCTTGTATTTGCTTGTTTTTAATGAGACAGTCAAGGAATTACCTAATGAACCTGACTACCCACGAACAAGAACTTGAGCCAATATTTCAGACTCCCTGCCTCTGGAAGTTCACAGAAATTTTGGGAAGGATCTTGGATTCTAATCAGGTGTGGAATTTCCAGTAAAATCCCCTCCAGGGCTTCCTCTTGCTTGTATTTTAGATATTAAAGGTCACAGTTTTCTGGGCACACATATTGATAATTCATACCACTATAGCTTTGTAAGCTATAAAATACTACTTTATAACTTATAAAGTGTATTTATATGGAGTATTTAATTTAATCCACATAAGAAATCTATGAAGTATGCATGCTGGATTTTATTACCCTGTGTTATAGATGAAAATAAAGCAAAACAAACTCAAACTCAGAGAAGTTAGGTATCTGTTCAATGCTCAGTGGCTGGTAACTCAAGGCTATTATTTTTCCTTTTTTTATTGTGTTAAATGAAATACACATAAAATTTACTATGTTAACTATTTGTAAGAGTACAGTTGCTGCTGCTACTGCTGCTAAGTCGCTTCAGTCATGTCCGACTCTGTGCGACCCCATAGGCGGCAGCCCACCAGGCTCCCCCATCCCTGGGATTCTCTAGGCAAGAACACTGGAGTGGGTTTCACATTGTTGGGCAGCCATCTCCATAACTATCTGTCTCCGTAACTCTTCATGTTGTAAAACTGAAGCTCTATAGCCATTAAACAATAACTCCACCTACCCCTCTCCCCCCAGCCCCATTCTGCCTCTAAAGTTTTGGCTACTCTAAATACCTCATATAGGTGGAATTGTACAGTATTTGTCTTTGTGGCTGGCCTGTTTCATCTAGCATGATATCTTCAAGGTTCATCCTCCCTGTACGATATGGCAGAATTTTCTTCCTTTTTAAGGCTAGGTAATGATATCTCAGTTGATAAAGAATCTGCCTGCAATGCAGGAGACCCTGGTTGGATTCCTGGGTCAGTAAGATTCACTGAAGAAGGGATAGGCTTCCCACTCCAACATTCCTGGGCTCCCCTTGTGGCTCAGCTGGTAAAGAATCTGCCTGCAATGTAGGAGACCTGGGTTTGATCCCTGGGTTGGGAAGATCCCCTGGAGAAGGGAAAGGCTACTCACTCCAGTATTCTGGCCTGGAGAATTCCATGTATAGTATAGTCCATGAGATCGAAAAGAGTTGGACACGACTGAGCGACTTTCAGTTCACTTCACCGGTGTTCTTTTATATGTATATACCAAAGTTTTGCTTATCCACTCATCTGTTGATGGACATGCAAGTTGCTTCCATGTTTTTAGCTCTTGTGAGTAATGCTGCTATGAACATGGCTGTATAAATATGTTTTTGAGATCCTGCCTTCAATTTAAAGATTAATTCTTTTGACTGGGAGCTGTAACATTCCAGGTTCATCTCACAGGTGTCAAACTAGGAGGGTCCATAAAAACCCCACCACAACTGTTATCTGATCTTCTAAATGATAGCCAAGGACTGTCGTCTACTGCTGCTGCTGCTACTGCTAAGTCGCTTCAGTCGTGTCGGACTCTGTGCGACCCCATATATGGCAACCCACTCCAGTACTCTCGCCTGGAAAATCCCATGGACAGAGGAGCCTGGTAGGCTGCAGTCCATGGGGTCACTAAGAGTCGGACATGACTCAGCGACTTTACTTCCACTTTTCCTTTCATGCATTGGAGAGGGAAATGGCAACCCACTCCAGCGTTCTTGCCTGGAGAATCCCAGGGACAGGGGAGCCTGGTGGGCTGCCGTCTACTAGTCATAGCTTTATACGCTTGAACCCAACTTGTCTGTGCAGTGACACTGAAACTTTTGACTCTATTTCCTTATCTCTGCCAGAGTATCTCTTCTACTGTCTTTGAATTTGGTGTGTGTTTTTCTCTTTTTCCATTGCATTTTAGACCTCATGGTCTTGGTGGTTGAGTTTTGCTCAGCCTTGGCCTAGTGGTTTCCTGTGTGTGCTGTAACAAATTGTCATACATTTAGTGGCTTCAAATGACAGACATTTATTCTCCCACAATTCTGCAAGCCAAAGTTTGAAATCTGAGTTGAAATCAAGACTGCTGGCAGGGCTGCGCTCAGCCAGAATCTCTAGGGGAGGACCCGTGCTTTGCCTCTTTCAGCGTCCGGTGGCTGCCAGCATTGTCTGATCTGTGGCTGCATCACCCCAGTCTCTGCCTCTGCTGTCATGCCGTCTCCTTCTCTTCTGTGTCTACATCAAATTGTCCTCTGCCTCCTTTTTTATAAGGATGTGTGTGATTGCATTGAGAGCCCATCCAAATAATCCAAGACGATCTCCCAATCTCAAAATCCTTAACTTAATCCCATCAGTAAAGACCCCTATTCTGTTCCAAACAAGGTAAAATGTGCAGTTTCCAGGCCAGGACCTCATCTCTGGGCACAGTTATTCAGCCTATGATATTCAGTCCTCTTGAATGAAGATACTGCATGTCCTTCTGCTTTTTGGTCCTGGAGAGCTCTGTTTCTGGCTCCAAACCAGTGCAACCCTCACACTTATGCAACACTCTCTGGAGTGTTTGACTATTGTTCCTAGCCTACAGGTCCTTTTTTTAAATCACACTGCTATTTCCTCTGAAAATTTGTGGTGGTGTTGTTATTGAGTTGCTCAGTCGTGTCCAGCTCTTTGCGACCCCATGGACTGCAGCACGCCAGGCTTCTCTGTCCTTCACTATCTACTGGAGCTTGCTCAAACTCAAGTCCATCGAGTCAGTGATGCCATCCAACCATCTCATCCTCTGTCGTCCGCTTCTCCCTTGCCTTCAGTCTTTCCCAGCATCAGGGTGTTTTCCAATGAGTTGGCTATTTGCATCAGGTGGCCCAAACTATTGGAGCTTCAGTACTGGAGCTGAAAATTTATGGCACAGGTGAATTTGACTTGGAAATCTAGGTTTCTTAGAAGAATCATTGTATGGAGATTTTAGAGTATTTTAACCTGTAAGATCCAATTACACTTCACATTTCCCCCCCATTCTTCTGCTCTTTTTCATAGTATATCTTTTTCAAAGAGTTATTGCATGTTTACTTCATAACTTCCTATTCCATCTCTGGCTTCTGGTCTCTTTCCTTCACTAAAACTGCTCTTGGCTTTGGTCACTAGTAACTTGTACGACCATAGAAACTATCATCCAAATGAGGTTATTTTGAACGTGAAAGCAGACGAGATACCACTCTAGGTACTGACCACATGAGGGCATGATGGATGCATCAGTGCGACTGTCCCCTGAAAACTAAAGAGCATGGTTACCTTATCAATGACTCCTTGATAATTTTCATATGCAGTATTTTATCTTTGTCTTACCAGCATCTCACCAACTTTTAACTACACCTGATTTCCCCTCCTTTTCTAATGCTTTTTCTCTTTTCTTCTGTCATACCAATTTTTTTTTTCCCGTTACTTTCCTCTAAGGAAATGCCTGCTCGTTCCTATTATTGGCCATACTTTTAGCCTGACCATCTACTTACTCGTTCTCTACCCAGTGTCTCCATCCTGGCCTCTCTCAGGGCTCAGTTTGGCCCCATTCTCTTTTTCACCAAGTCTCCTATGCCTTTAGGTGTCATCATTTAGTTGGCGATTTCTAAATTTATGTCTCCAGACCAGATCTTTCTTACGTGTTCTGGATTCAGATATTCAATTACATTTTTGTTGCCTCCTCTGGGATATCACACAGGCTCTTTAAACATTGTTCTCATTTTTCCTATATATACCCATGACCCAAAACTGTTTCTCTCCCAGTCTCCTATATCACAGAAAATGTTAACTACCAACTTAAAGGCTGCTCAAGTCAGAAACTCACCCCATCCAATCCATCTGCAATTATGTTTGTTTTTATCTTGAAAACTCATTTCAAGTGTACTCACTTTATTTTTATTCTTTGCCACCACTGAATCACACCTTTCTTATAGCCTTTTTCCACTTTTGCTACTTGGAATTCATTTTCTACACAATAGCCAGGTTGATATTTTAATACACACATAACAGGGCTGATATACTATTTTTGTAAACATTAAAATAACAAAATTTCTGGTCAGTTTAATTCTTGATGCCTTGTGGCTTCATGAGTTGACTCAGTGGTTCTAGTACATAAAGGGAAATGAAGATGCTAATAAGTATGCACATAGTGAAGATTTCCAAGATATGACATAAAGAGGATTTTCTCCAGAACTTAAAAGGGAGCATATAGTTTCTACTGGATAAGGCATGTCCTTCAGTGGGCAGGGGTATGCAAGGAGAAACGAAATCTTAACAGGTCATCTCTAATTTCCCTGACGTTGTTCTATAGGGTAAAACTGTAGGGCAAGGGGGCAAAAGATGATGGGAACCCAGGCATGGAGGGAGGGAAGCCGAAACCAGAAGACTCCTGGGTTCTTGTCCATGTGGCTTGTAGAGTTCTTGGAATGGGACATCTCAGAAGACTTGGTGTTGCTGTGAGGGAAAATGGTGGCTTGATAACACTTAGCAGAGAGAATACTGATGCTCAAACATGAGTATAAGTAAGGAATCAGTAATTCCAACATGCTGTCAGTGGAGCATTTGAGAGAAATTTGAGTTGAGAGTCACTGACTCTGCCACACTTTCATCATGGCCAGGGGAAGGGTACATCTCAAGTAGAGGTTTCATAGGGGATAGCCTATTTGAGGTCCAGCTAGAAGATAAAGCTGAGACTCAGGTGTGAAAGTGACAGGGCTTAGGTTGACCCAGTTCTGGGGCTGGTTGGAGGGGTGGAGTGGGGGGATTGTGGGATCCTATTGTGTTGAGAGAAAAGATTCTCCCTGTCTTCTGATGCAAATCCTGGCAGTAAAGGCCAGCAGGGTTCCCAGCAGTGAGAGGGAATAAAGGCTGACTTGGAAGCAGTGAGGATGCACATTTGGTCCAGAATGCCAGAGAACGTGTGTGCTTCCCTGGAAGGCATCTTGGAAAGAATTGGCAAAGGTAGGGCTTTTGTGAAGAGAAATGCAGATGTGACGGGAGTTAGAACTCTGTTTCTAACAAACAGACAGACTTAGTCAAACAGAAGGAAGCTGCTTTAAATGAAAAAGAAATAAGACGCCTTTCATTGATAAGATTGAGATTTATCTCTTTTCTCAACCAGAACTGGGGATCATGAGCAATCAGGAACAGTAAAGGGTGCTGTGTGACTTAGCACATATAAGGTAGCAGGTACAGCTCTACAAAATCTTAGTATACCTAAGTTAGATCTTAAGTCTCTTCTTTTTTTGTGTCTCAAATATCTGCTATTTCCTTTGGAATCTTAGCTTGGCAGCATGCATGGTGAGATGCAGCATGATCTGACCAACTGCAGCTCCCTAGCATCTTCATTCTATCCTTCCCTCCAGCTCAGTGAAGGGCTGCTGCACTTATCATCTGTTCATCACTTGAATAAACCAAGTTCTCTCCCAGGCTGGGGGCTTGCTCAGTTTTTCCCTCCATCTGGAACGTTCTATGTTCCCAGTATTCATTGGATTACTCCTTTCTATCCTGTGGTTTCAATGTCACCTCCATGAAGAAGTCTTTCCCTATTTAAATTGTCTCCATTCCCCATCAAGAATTATGAATAATCTTTAAAGATATGTCTATATTGCAGTTCGAAGCACTCATTACAATTATAATTGTTACACCAATCTGTTCTTTATCTCCACAAGCAAACTGTAAACTCCATGAAGACAGAGATCACATTCATGTTGATCACTGCTGTTTTTCCATCACTAGTTCAGTCATTGGTGCATAGTTCCTATTCGGCAGACGTTTGTGAATGAAAGAATAAAACTTTGTATTCAGTGGCTCCTTATTAGTAACAATATCTTATATCACCATTATGGAACCATTGACTTTGTAAATGTATTTCATACTTTTTTCCCTCACAAACAATATACCCCAAACAAAGCAAAAGAAAACAAAACTCATTCTGAAATACTAGTCCCAATTTTTGTCCTATAAATTCCTCCCTTTGTAGCTTTTTGTTCATATGAAAACTTCTTTTATCTGTACAGCCCTTTGCCATCTCTAAAGGTGTTTAGGTTTTCTTTATTATTTAAAGCCCTTTCGACATACCACGTTCCCTATGAGACTTCTGTGAACCTTAGTTTGATTGTCCCTATTCTGCTGGAATTTTGTCTCTGTCTGTGTGTGCATGCTAAGTTGCTTCACTCGTGTCCGACTCTTTGTGAGCCCATGGCTGTAGCCCGCCAGGCTCCTCTGTCCATGGGGATTCTCCAGGCAAGAACACTGCAGTGGGTTGCCATGCCCTCTTCCAGGGGATCTTCCCAACCCAGGGATCGAACCTGTGTCTCTTATGTCTCCTATATTGACAGGTGTGTTCTTTACCACTAGCACCACCTGGGAAGCTCTCTCTGTCTAAATGTGTCTTAACTGTCTTATTTGAGCTGTACTCACCTATACACACACACACACATATATATAGATAGATACATACATTCTTTTTCCTGTTAGTGAAAGATATACAGATTTACCCTTTGGTTTTCTGGTACCCCTAGAAGGCACTTAATAAATACTGGTTGTATACATTAAGAAAAGGGAAAAAATATAATACCATCTATTGGAAAACTTTTTTCTAAATCTACATGCATACTACAAACTATACCTATAATGTTAGAACCACACCTGAATGACACATTTGTTAAATTCCTATTTATATATTTTAAATGCATGAAAATGTTCACAAATGTCAAGGACAAAGATGGAGTGTAGAGGCTTTCAGAAGTAGCGTTCAGTAGACTTTTGACAAGTACTGGAAATTTTAGTAGGAGCTTTACTTACGTTGTTCAATATAAATTAAACCCTACAGTATACATCTACAGTAAATGTGATTGTTGATTTTTTCAGAAACACCCTATTTCAGGAAGAAATGGGAATAATTAATGACAAATAAGGAGCCACATCTACAAAATTAAAATCCTGCCATTGTTAAGAGTGTTCCAGACCAAAGAACAGTTTTCCCCTGAATAAAAAGAAATGTCGCTGAGGGAAACCACCACAGAGTCAAAGAACAGCACAAGAATTAAATCCTTAAGAAATGTTAAGAAGGTGAAAAATTATTCTACCAAGGGGTATTTTGTCAAACTTACATAAAGAGTCAGGAAAGATATTAGCAAAGACAGGGAAATTAAAGGACTGTCATTAATTTATAAGGAAGAATGTTAATTAAAACCTGAAAGGAATCTGGGAAAAAATTACTTCTGCTATTTATTTCAAGAAATCTTTTGAACTGCTAATGAGAGCATTTGGATTATCTCATGAATAATTGCCTTCATATTTATTGTATCAAATTATGACTTTTCAAAGTTAAGGTGAAGGAGAGAGATAGAAAGGAGAAGGAATACAGTAAGATGGAAAGAATAAATTGGTAAATAAGAAATAGGTGAAGACTACTTAGGTAAATGGAAATTAGGACAAAACCTGGGTGCTTAAAAGATACCTATGTTTGTTTCTTTTTTCCCCAGGGCTTGGGCAGGGAGGTGGATGCATAACTGGGTACTGGGGTGTGTCTAGCGAGGAAGACCCAGAGGCTGCCCACTGAGTCCCTTCCCACCTGTTGTTCTCTTTGCTAAACTGGACATGCAATATTCTTTTTAACATTAAAAAAAATTCGACTGGAGTATTAGTTATTTTACACTGCTGCGTCAGTTTCTGCTTGTACAAAGTGAATCAGCCATATGTATCATATATCCCTTCTTCTTTGGATTTCCTCGCATTAGGTCACCACAGAGCATTGAGTAGAGCTCCCTGTGCGGTACAGCAGGTTCTCACTGGTTACCTCTTCTCTACATACTATCAGTAGTATATATGTGTCAGCCCCAGTCCCCCAGTTCTTCTTCCCCCTTCCCGCTTTGGTATCCATGTTTGTTCTCCACGTCTGTGTCTCTATTTCTGCTTCGCAAATGAGTTCACCGGTAGCCTTTTTCTAGATTTCACATATATGCATCGCTATACAATATTTGTTTTTCTCTTTCTGATGTACTTCACTGTGTATGACGGTCTCTAGGTATACCCATGTCTCTGCAAATGGCCCCGTGTTTTTCCTTTTTATGGCTAAGTTAAAGAAAAAAAAAAAAAAAATAAGGGCTTCCCTGGTGGCTCAGCTGGTAAAGCAGTGTGGGAGACCTGGGTTTGATCCCTGGGTTGGGAAGATCCCCTGGAGAAGGGAACAGCTACCCACTCCAGGATTCTGGCCTGGAGAATTCCACAGGGTCACAAAGAGTCGGACATGACTGAGTGACTTTCACACACACAAAAAGAAACGAACCTAGTAGTCAACAATTACAGTGGCATCTGGAGAGTTGCCCCTACAGTGGACCCAACTTTCCCATTATTATATCTGTAGACTTAGGGAAAATGTAACAGAAGATGGAAGAGAAAAAGAGGGAGAAAAGAAGACATTATTACTGAAAAATAGGACCTCTCTACCAAACCAGAAAGGTTTTTCTTTTTTTTTCTTTTCCCCTAACTGTAAGACCAATAAGATTCAAGGAAGCATAATCGATGGGCTATTCTAACCATATTGCCAGTGATCTTATACAAAATGATCTTCGGACCATAGGCAAAAAGTTTACACCAACCAGAGATCCAGGCAAGTGTCACTCTGGCTCCCTCAAAAAGCATCAGGCACCCAGGAGTTATTCATTCCTTCCTCTAATCTGTTTCTCCACTACAATCAGTTGTTTAGTACAACTGTCAGAACAGAACTGGGCAGAAAGGGTAACGGAGGAACTAACATGCTTGGGCACAATTTCTCATCTTTACACTATTTCAGGTAGACGTAGAAAAGAGAAAGGGTGTTTATTCTTGAACTTTACTTTTTCATGCACTCCACTTGGCAATCAGGTAAAAAAAAGTCTATTGAACAGAAGGGGTCATAAAATGGGGCAGGAGCAATTCAAATGAACAGAAGATTGATCTGAATAGATCTTTCTTCATTTCAGATTTAATAGATTAAAAATACTTAAATCTAAAATAAAGATTAAATCTAAAGTAGTGAGCCATAACAAGCTTATAGGATAATCCTTTTACAAAACCAGAAGGAGGTTCTTTCATAGAAAACTGATATTTTCAAATTTATAAAGAAATATCAACTCTCAAAGAGAATTGAAATATATGGAAAAAAGAACAGGATGGGATAAAAAGACAGCATGATGAAATAAAGAAGGCAATGAGTAAAAGGAAGAATTGCAATAAAATGAAAAATGCAAGTGCACAATTAAAATCATTATTGAAAGCAGTAAAAGACTTTACAAAAAGTAGAAGCAGTGATGTGGATGGCCAGTCTGAGAGGATACAAGGAGTGTTTAAAGAGTAATGCCTGAAAAATCATGAGAAGTTTAATGATAGAATGGAAATCAGGAAATATCTTTAAGAATTAGAGATACATCTTTAAAACATACCAAAATAAATGGAAAGAAGCAATTCATGAATTAAAGAAAATTTCCATGAAAGAGAGGCAATGTCAGTCTTTCTGGATTCCAGCTTTGTATCAGCCTCTCTGACTTGCCACTTTCTTCCAAATCTATTAAATTCTCTTACATGTGTTTTAATGCAATCTATCTATCTTCATTGTAGCATTTTCGGGTATTTAAGATAGAGAGTGGGGCTTCTGTGGTAGCTCAGATGGTAAAGAATCCACCTACAATGTGGGATCCCTGGGTTCGATCCCTGGGTTGGGAAGATCCCCTGGAGGAGGGCATGGCAACCCACTCCAGTATTCTTGCCTGGAGAATCCCCATGGATAGAGGAGCCTGAAGGGCTACAGTCCATGGGGTTGCAGAGTTGGACACAACTGAGCAACTAAGCATGAGATAGAGAGTGTATCATTCTTTGACTACTCCAAAATCCTTTTCATAAAAATATTTGCAGTGAACAAGTAGCTGGTTTGTCCCCTAACTTTGTCTTGTCTAGATCAAACACTAGTTTTATTTTATTTTTTTCAAGTAACCAGTTTTCCATGGAGATAGCCTCTCTGATTGTTTCTGTGAATGCATGACATTCTTCTGTAAGAGATGACAATGTAACTTGAATATGTGAGATAAAATAGACTGTCATAGATATATTACTTCTAGTTCGTGCATATCAGTTTAACATGTTGGTGCTGACATGCTTACATTTCAAGAATCATAGAATAAATATCAGTGTTTATAGAAGGTGACTCTGGAATATCCTTATTTGGAGTTTTAAAAAATTGTGGTAGAATATATTGATACTTTGGAGAAGGAAATGTCAACCCACTCCAGTATTCTTGCCTGGAGAATCCCTGGCAGACTATAGTCTATGGGGTGGCAGAGAGTCAGACACGACTGAGCAACTAACACACCCACACACACATATTGACACTTAATGTAAAATGGGCCGTTTTAATATCTCAGGTGTACTGTACAGTTCAGTAGCCTTGTGTTCACATTGTGCTACCATTACCACCATCCATCTCCAGAACTTTCTTCATCTCCCAGAACTGAGACTCTGTACCTATTAAGCAATTACTCCTCACTCCCCTATCTTCCCAGCCCCTGACGACCACCATTCTACTTACTGTCTCTCTGAATGTGACTACTCTGCTGCTAAGTCGCTTCAGTTGTGTCCGACTCTGTGCGACCCCATAGACGGCAGCCCACCAGGCTCCCCCATCCCTGGGATTCTCCAGGCAAGAACACTGGATTGGGTTGCCATTTCCTTCTCCAGTGCATGAAAGTGAAAAGTGAAAGTGAAGTCGCTCAGTCGTGTCCGACTCTTAGCGACTGCATGGACTGCAGCCCACCAGGCTCCTCCATCCATGGGATTTTCCAGGCAAGAGTACTGGAGTGGGGTGCTATCACCTTCTCTGGTGACTACTCTAGGCACCTCATATAAGTGGAACCATACACTGCTCTTTTGTCATGAGCTTATTTCCCTTCGCATGGTATCTTCAAGCTTCACCCATGTTGTAGCATGTGTCCGAATGTCCTTCCTTTCTAAGGGTGACTAATATTCCATTATATATAATATATATATAGTATTTTGTTTATTCAGTTGTTGAGTATTTGGATTGCTTTCACCTTTTGGTGTATAGTGAATAATACTGCTATGAATGTGGGTATCCAAATCTCTCTTAAGTCCTTAATGTTAATTCTTTGGTATGTATGCTCAGAAGTGGAAGTGCTGGATCATATAGTAGCTCTAAGTTTTACCTAGTGGTTCAGCATAAAAGAATCCACCTGCCAATACAGGAGGCACAGGTTTGATCCCTGGGTCAGGAAGAGCCCCTGGAGAAGGAAATGGTAACCCACTCCAGTGTTCTTGCCTGGGAAATCGCATGGACAGAAGAGCCTGGCGAGTCACAGCCCATGGGGTCCCAAAAGAGTTGGACACAATTTGGTGACTGAACAGCAACAGCAGTGGTTCTGTGTTTAACGCTGAGGAACCACCATACAGTCTTCCGCAGTAACTGCCCCAGATTCTATTCCAACTGCCGATGCTCAAGGGTTCCAGCTTCTCTAGTGATCTTAATCATATTCCTGTTTGTTTGTTTAGGTGGAATGATTATGAGTCGAAGAAGCTGAGAAGAGCTGGTGGCCTTTAAAACCCCACCTGTCCTGTCACTGGTGATGCATGGTCTGCAAGGAAACTCACTAAGTAGTTCTTTGCTTACCCCAAAGAGTGAGTAAACCTTTTACTAATGCATCATTTTCTCTTAAAGAATAGATTATATGCCTAAACTTGATCCTTTAGTACTCACAGCAATATATTTTTCAGTGCATATATGTCCCCATGTTGACACAGTAGGAACGAAATATCTCGAGGATAGAGAGTATCATACTTATTTGGTTTTGGTGTGTTGCTGTGGGTACAAAATTAGGGTCTTTGTCTTGGGTTGCTGCTGCTGCTGCTAAGTTGCTTCAGTTGTGTCTGACTCTGTGCGACCCCATAGACAGCAGCCCTGGGGTTCTCCAGGCAAGAGCACTGGAGTGGGTTGCCATTTCCTTCTCCAACGCATGAAAGTGAAAAGTGAAAGGGAAGTCGCTCAGTCGTGTCCGACTCTTAGCAACCCCATGGACTGCAGCCTACCAGGCTCCTCCACCCATGGGATTTTCCAGGCAAGAGTACTGGAGTGGGTTGCCATTGCCTTCTCCGAGTTGTCTTGGGTTAAGTCCCTTGAAAAGTCCTTGATGTGAAGATTTGTGTAAAAGTGGGTTATCATGAAGTGTTCCCAGGGGAAATCACTAGTGGGATGGGAGAAGACGGAAAGAGAAAGGAGATGAGCCAAACATGGGTGCCACTTCTAGGGTGCAATATTGTGGAGCAGTATCTCCCCACAGGGGGCTCCCCAGGTGCCTCAGTGATAAAGAATTCTCCTGCCAATGCAGGTGATGCAGGAGATGTGAGCTTGATCCCTGAGTCTGGAAGATTCCCCTGAAGGAAATGCCAACTGCACTAGTATTCTTGCCTTGGGAATCTCTTGGACAGAGGAGCCTGGCAGGCTGCAGTCCACAGAGGTCTCGGAGAGTCAGACCCGACTTAGTGACTAAGCACGCAGCCATGCATCTCTGTGTCCCCACTGAGTCACTTTGGTTCAGTCCTGCCTGAGGCTCTGGAAATAAGTTGGCTTACACTACAGAGTTGTCTCAGTCAGGGCACGGGGGCTTGCATTTAACAGTATTGGTAAGATCTATCTGATCTGGAATTCACAGGTCTCCTGTGTGTGTAGGCAAAAAAGCAAATTCTGGCAATGGGAGGGCAACCTTCTAGCAGACCTGGGTGTTGGCTGTTGGGATAGAAACCTTACTGGACGTGTGCTTGAAACAGCAGAAACATCTAAAGGGATGTGCCAGAGGACTGACAGTCTCTGCTGTTGCTGTCCTTTAGTTCCTAAGGCGTGTCCGAGCCCACAGACTGTAACCCTCCAGGCTCCTCCGACCGTCCCTGATCCACATGTCCAAAAAGGCAGCACGTGTCCTGAGGAGGAAGAACGCAGACAGGCAGGGGTTTGGGGTGTGCTCATTTCATATCAGTCGTTTGATATAAAGAACACGGAGGAAGAACTTTGTATCAAAACTTTATTTATTAAACAAAAAAATGCACCATTGGAATAACATTTCTATAAAAAATGAATATGAGACTGTTCTACAGTGATTACAAAACCCCTTTTTCCTCGTGTAGTAGTATACAAGATTTGTGTAGAAACAGTCATTGTTTTAAACTGTAAGCAAGTTTCCTTTCTCATAGAACAAGATTTACACTTAAATATTGCAATCACTAGTCTAATTTGGTTAACAATGCTAGAGTCTGACAGTTTAAAGAAACTCTTTGTGGGCTCAAAATACCTTTTTTTTCCTTTTTTTGAAATTAAAAGGCATTTTGTAGCAACAAAAACTTTCTTTTTTCCACTAAGGCTAGTTAAAGCTGTAGTATACCCACTTCTACCAAATAAACCTACCACTAACACACTAACAATTTGAATCGCAAAGCCCTTGGAGAGAATGAGTAGCATTTGATCTGAAAAATGCCATCGGAATATTGTAGGTTTGGTGGTACTCAAGTTTGAATGACCCTGGCAAGGGAGAAGGCGGTGATGATGGAAATTCAGTGGGGGCTTTGCCTGGGCATACCCTCATACTCAGCAGTGGACAATTCATTTCCAAAGTGGTGCCTCTAAGCTATGGAACACTGCAGCTTTAACAGCCATATCTAGATTCCCAACCAGGTCTCCCTTTGTATCATAAATTATCCAAAAAAGAAGCCACTCTAAATAATAAATTAAATATTACTTATAAAAAGTACACCCCAGACCCACCCCCCCAGCCCCCCACCCCCCCAAACAAGCTGACAATTCACAAAGTTCTGAATTGTCAGGTTTACCCTACAGTAATTAAAAAAACAGCATTTCTCCTCCTCCCTAACCTTCCTTTCTTGCATCTGAGAACACACGTTCAGCACACACTGAGATCCCTTGGCCCATGTATCTGTGTTCGTGACATCTTGTAGAGTTTTGCTGTTGCTCTCCAACCAACAAAAAATCAGAGCATACAATGTACAGAGGCTCTCTACTGAGAGCAGGAGAAGTCCTTCAGAGAGTGCAGCAGAAATCCAGCAAGGGAACGTTACCCAAGAGCGGCAATGGAGAGCCCAGATACAGTCTTAGTGTGTGCGCTTCCGTCTGATCTCACTGACCTGGAAATACTCAGGCATTTCTTTTCAGAATCAGGACATTTTGGAAGCAGGTATTTCGATAGCAAGTTACACTGACGCATGGGCTAGCATGTGTTTTCGAATGCAGTGGAATAGCATACAAAACATCTATGATTTTTTCCAAAGTCTGACTTAATTGGAAATCAGGTGAAAAGCTTTTCTGTACACTAGGAAAGTGACTTCTGAAAGTTACCAGAGAAATACAAATTATTTTAAGTCAAACGTTGCTTTGAAAATATTTAGAAAGAGATAGTAGGTTTGAGTGTATGACCAACTGCCCTGCTGCTCTGGACTGTTGGGGGTTCTCTCTTGTGTATGTGGGTGATAAACATGTGAAGATATTAACCTCTGGCCTTAGGGATGGTCTGCATTTAGATGAAGTAAATTGGTCCAGGAAGGGAAAGCGACTGCATTCTGCATCTATTTTAAAGTTCTGACAGTTTTGTTTTTGATAAACATGTGTCAAACTAGGGAGTTATTCTATTTTCTTTTTCTCTCTCTCATGAACTAGAAATGGACATTCTAAAATTACAAGGCGTCAGTCTGGAACACAGCTTTTTATATAAAAGGTAAGGGGATTGCTTTAGAGGCTTTTTTTGGGGGATGGGGTGGTTAGAATGTCAGTTCAGCAGCCACGTGCGAGACACTCTGTTATGTTTGGAGAAGACCTTCAGATGTTTCTTTAAACAGGGTCAATAGTTGTATCACAAGGGTAACTAGGAAAGAGTAACCATTTTCAAGCACAGACTATGAAGGCTTCCAGAAAGACCTGTACTTAGATTCTTTATGGGAAAGGCCAATGAGTGCCCAACATTATAGTTTCCACATGTCTGGAATGACACACCAGTGCTGGGCCTTCATAGGTCTTACCCAATGCAGGGGGCGGAAACATGTACGCCACTGGGAATGACCCTTATTTTGAAGAGAATAATGTTATACCCAACCCCTCCTAGCCTTCATAAATTCACCTCCTATATCCCTGCCCTCACTTGATTTTTTTCCAGCTTGTTCAATTGTATGTGCACTTTATAATATTCAAATGTAAAGTTCCATTATTTAAATGCTCTAGAAGCTTATAGCTCTGTTCTACAAAGAGCTGTGACTGGTTTCTTATTGAGACTGAGTCACTAAGAACTATTTAACTTTTGGCTAGAGCATCCTCCAAGTGTTCTGTGCATCTTGAGCTATCTGCATTTTTGTGAGTTTCTCAAATGCAGAACTTCCTAGAGGAAAGTAAATAGCTTTCTTATCAGCATGAAATACCAAAGAAACATACCAAGCTTTTACAAGAGGCGGATTATGCCTGACAGTTCAGCAGAGCGGGAGGTTTTGGGGGCGGGGTCTGAGCATGCTCTGCCAAGTTTTATTTTCTTCTTTTTCAGGGAGAAATGACTCCTGGTGGCAGAGCTGCTGGTTGGCTGTCAAGCATCACCCCACGGGAATCAGAGAGATTTATGAGCTTAAAGAGCCCTGTTTGTCATGAACTAGACTCAGAGTAAGAGCAAAACAAAGGTTATCTTACACTATTCACAGATTTCTTCTTGTCAAGAGATCAGGAGACCGGGGAATTAGAAAGTTACCTGTACACTTGGGCAGGCAGTTGTACACACACGTGAACTATCTGAGAGAACAGGGAGCAGGGTTGTACAGAGTTGCAGTGAAGTCATGTTCAAACCATTGGGCCAATCTCCCCAAAGCCTCTTGTGAGAATGTAAATGGATTCTACCATATATTCCTTGCATGGAGCTAAGACTTATTAGCATTGCCAGTTACTAAGAGAGAGCATTGGGTGTGTTTATGAAGACAGTTTCAAGAGCATGCTGAAATCATATACTGTATATTTTCATGTGTTTAAAAAATGTATCTCCTAAGATCAATGACTTTGACTAGAGGAGTTTGAAATGTTGTAAAAATGCTAGTTCTCTTGATTGTGCAGATACAGAATACAGATTGAAGACATGACTAGTCCCTGAAATCTGCAAGATTTACAGCTCATTCCTACCTGGACCCTCAGGATGACTCTCCTTGGATGTCAGATGCCTTCAGAGAATGTTCCGTGTTTGTGAGGATTAGAAAAGAAAAGCTATCCTAGGACCTTGAGAGGGTAAGGTGGGCTAATGAACTGTTTTTTCCCCCTGATGTCATGGATTATTTTTTGTAAGACTCAATATTATGTTATGAAATGCCTTGTTCCAGGTCAGTGGAGTGTTGTTTGCCTAAGTGTTTAGATGTTGAATAAGAGTTATCTGCCCCAGAGGATAACGTCACATAGCTCTTCAGAAGGACTTCATGAAAATGTAAGTAAATTGAACAAGCACTCTTATTGAAGGAATGATTTCACAAATGGACCGGACTTTCTAATGAACCATTTGAACAAGCCCTCTCTTTGACATCAGATTTCCTTCCCGACATAAAACTGTAAAAAAATAATCTGAATTATTACTTCTGTTACAGTGCCATTTTGCTCAAAATATTTCATTCAGGGATTCATATATAATTACCCACCTAATAAAAGGAGCTATTAGGTTGTAAAGATCCTATTCCTTCCATGCTCTTTGAAAATTATGACCTACTCAAGCTTGAAATCAAAGGCAGAGCTGAAAGGAATAATTCAGCTGAAACTCTCTCATTGGGTTTTCAAGTTGCCTAACAGATAAATATGCAAACGGGCTCCCTTTTGGCGATTCAGCTGCACAAATGGATTAACTCCAAATTTGCAGCTGCAAATTCAGAAACTAAAAGGGTGCACACACAATGTTTTTAATTTCACCTAGTTGCAAGCTGTAGATAAACACGGCAATAGGAGTTTAAGGTTCTAGCTCACAATGAAGATGCAGTTTTTAAAGAGCATCCACCAGATTTAGGGTGATGTGTCAGAAGTGTCAAGCGATGTCTTCCCCCCGTTCCTCTCTGACTCTGGGCAGGTGTGGTACAGAAGGTTTCCTTGACAACAAGCCTGGCGGTCGCCACTCACCAACACTGCCTGCTCTGAGTCAGTGAGGACCCTGTTGGTGGAAGAGACATCACGCAAGAGAAGGTACCGTTTGAAACTGCCTTCCATTTTCCTTCCCTTCCTCGGATGGGATGGGTCTGCCACGTCCACAGAGGGTTTCAGGAAGGTAGATTGGGGCTAGAGGGTGGCATGGAATGTGTGGAGCTGGCCACCTGCCCAGGGCTGGCTGCCAAGGAGGACTCAGGGAGGGATGGGGTGGAGAGGAGAACTCTTCCAGCCAGACTTCTGAGGGAGACGGACTTGGTGAAGTTTGAAATATCATCACAGTGTGGGATGGCACAAAAGCCACCCAGATTGAACAGTGTCCTGTTAGAAGTTTTAAGCTCATAATTACCACGTGTCTGAGAAGATTGCATGTTGTATCCTCCTTCAGGGAATGGACTGGTGGTTGGCAGCATGCCCCTCGCTGGAGATTTTTAAATGTTCCTGTTCTCCAGACATCAGTGTTAACCAAGGGTGGATTTACAGATACCTTGCTAACATGGGTGAATTTCACAGCCACTTGCTGATACCCAGCACCTGTGCAAGTGTGACCACGTCACAGAATGTACACCTTCTGTTTGCTCGCTTACTTTTTTTGTGCTGTCAGAAAAACATCCAATCCTTTGGTGAGAAAGTTCCCATGGGTGCTCTGTACTTTAAATTCGAAAACAAAATAGTGAGCTTGCACTGGTTTGCCGTGGCAGGGTACAGGCTTCAATAATGCACTTGCCTTTTGTAAGACTAGACCCACACATTAGGAGAAACTGACAGGCCTTGATGAAGAGCGTTAAGTATTCGTCATGACAGTGAGGTCACTGCAGTGGCAAAGGCCCAAGAGTATCCTCGCAGCTTCAGCTTTGACATTGCAGTGAAGACGTATCTTTGCTTTTGTTACGGGACCCCAGAGTCCTCATTTTGAAACTCCTGATGCCCAAGAAGGAAGGACTGCTTCTTCCTTCGGAACTGCTTCAGGATCTTCCAGGAGTGAGTGGTCTTGACGGTTGACCTGTACACTGGTTAGTGTTCTTGGATACAGGTGTGCTGTTCATGGGTAACTGGTAATGCTGCAGAGGTCCCCGAAAATTCAGCTCATCAATTCAGCGATGCGTGTTAAAAGGCCGAGCCTGTGATAGCGTTAAGCTGCTTCATCAGCCCTTCCAAACTTGCCATTTGTTCACTCAGATCATCCTGTTCATACACCTAGAGAGAGAATGAGAGCAAAGGATTAGTGCAGGTGAATGTCGGTGCCTTCCTTTTGTAAGGGGGGGCCATCTCTGATCATTTCACTGTGCATTCTCATGCATGACACAGTGGCCCATAGCCCAGGGGCTTCACTCAGCATATGATCACTGGATGAAGACACTGGTCATAAAAGAGGCAGTGACGAAGGCCTGTGTGCTATTTCACCAGCTTCATCCCTGTGAGGAGGCTTCAGTGTTGAAAACAAAATCTTGTTTCAAGTCAAGTTCTACCAATTACTAGCTATGTGATCTTGGACGAGTTAGTAAACCTCTCTGATGTGTAGTTTTCAGGTATAAAATGATGATGATTATATCTTTTTCAAAGGCTATTCTGAGCATCCTGTGAGTTCAGCACATGGTAGATATTGAGTATGTTAGTTACTTTTCTTGTCCATCAGGCTATAAACAGAATTTACATAAGCAGCTTTCCTTTGTAATACCACATAATCATTTTTTTTTGTGGGAACTTGACCTCGTGGTATTAAACAGGTTGCAGATGGTACCTTCCTACAGGAATTTCAGCCTGCCAGTAAATGATCTGGTCATTTACTGTGTTATCTTCAGAGATGAACAAGGATTGAAAAGAGCCACTTTGGCTCAAAAGACTGGCCCTATATATGAAAAGGGAGGTTGCAGTGAGGTGATTAGTTTTGTTACTGCTTTCCCCAAATGATGTCACAGTTGTCTGGGTTGTTTTTCTTGAATAATCTAGATCTCATTGTCCAATACAGCAACCTCAAGTCAAAAGTAGCACCTGGGGTTTTGAAATGTGAATAGCCTAAATTGAGATGTGTTGTACATATAAAATATACATCATATTCTGAGCACTTAGTACAAAAAAAGTAAATATCTTAATGATAATTTTTTAATATCGCATGTTGAAGTGATAATATCTATATGGGTTAGATAAAAATATATCATTAAAATTAATCTCACCTATTTATTTGCACATCTTTTCATGTGACTCCTAGGGAGTTTTAACCTGTGTGGTTCACATCGTATTTCTATGGGATAGTGATGACAGTGTGTATATAGACACACGTGCGTATTTATATATATGTATATACACACGTGTGTGTGTGTATGTATGTAAAGTCACTCAATATGTTGCTATCAGCTTGTATGTATAAAGATTGCCTTTAAGTATCAATGATTTTTTTCATATAACTAGATCCTTGATGTAATTTTTTTTCATAAAGTTTTTTCTCTTCATATTCAAGTGCAGGAAAACAGAACTAAACCAACAGTAAGAACAGTGAGGGCCTGGGCTTAATGGAGAGGGCTGGATGGCTTAGACTGCTTTGCACAGCACTGCCCCCATGAATTTCAAGGATGGCCTTACGTTGGCTGGATCCTCCGTTGGTTTGTGGCTCTCCTCAGACACTTCAGGGGCTGTTGGCACAGATACAGGAAGCAAAGGAGATCTTGCCTTTCCAGCCAACCCAAGAGAGGCTGTTTTAACATGAGTCTTGGGAAGAGTAGGCCCTAAAATAGAAAACAGAGTGAGGAAAGTACTATGTAAAACATTCTGGAACAATCTCACAAGTGTGTAAGCCAAATCCAGTGGGTTGGCATTGCCTTTAGGCTATTGTTCATCCTGTAGTCAAGAGATGAGTTCTGACACATGAATGGGCTCATTTTATTTCTCCTGAATGGAAGACAAATCCTGATTAGGCCTCTCCAGATGAAGCTCCACCAGTCATATGTCATTGCGAGTGCATTTCGGATATCCCTGTGAAAGGTTGCGTGGGACCTGTGGAAAGTTTGTCATAAGGTATAAGTGTCAGGCCGGCTCAGCTGGGGCCGGTCGCAGCTTTGGGCCAGACAGCCCTGTCCTCAACCACCTGTACAAGCCATTCACTGTTTAACAAGTACCAAGGAACACTCACACAGTTAGAAGAGATGGTTGCTCTGATCTGCAGAGCCTTAGATGTTACAGTGCCAAACAGTTCTTTATGGCTAACCTGACTGAATATTTTCTGCTGGAAAAGAAAAAAAAAAAGATACGATTCTGTCCTGATCAGTATAGTTTCTCTCAATGAAACACATTCTAATGCTCATGAAAGTCATTTGAATAACTGCTGAGTTTCTACAAATTACATTTCAGTCTGCTACAAACAATGGCTACCTTTTATTTTAGGGTCTAAAATTTGCCTTATAAATTCTGCTTAACACATAGCAGCAAGTATAATTTTTCCCTATAGTCTAAAATACAAATTCTATAAAGGCGTGTATCAAATCAGCTAGTATACCTCTATACCTAAGGTCTTTTGTCATGTTTAGTATCGGAACCAAGGCCTTAGCATAGAAGGCATTGAAGCTATTACAATGTTTGCCTCAGTTCTCTTCTATAATGAATGATGCTATTCAAGTTCAAATGATCCCAGTGACATACTGTATATTTTGGGGGGGGGGGAGTTATTTTGACCATACTTTCAAAAATGTAATCTAGTTAATAAAACTCAAAAGTTATTTTACTATCAGATAAATAGGGGATTTTTGCTTATTAGAAAAGGAAGAATGCAAACCATCTAGGAAGCTAGCAATTTATAAATGCTAAACCCCATCCAGCACACATTTTCTCACACATTTTGGCCTAGCATCTAATTCCTTCATATTTATATTCAATCACCATTTTTCTTAAACCAAGGCTGAAAAGTCTGCAGTTAGAATCATTTGTCACTAGAGGGTGATCTTAAGTTTTTGGTAACTCATATGAGAAGAGATATAGACAGGAGAAGTAAGAATCATCTTATTAAGAAAGGAAATACTAATATTTGTGGAACTCCTACTAAGCTCTAGACTTGTGCTAAAAAGTTTACTTCATTTTAGGCAATAGCATAGTAGGGAAGAATTTGGGACTTACCAACTGAATCTGAATTCAGGTCCTGGAAAGCCTAACTATACATTCTACCTGTGTAATTCCTTGCTCAACTAACCTAATTTCTCTTGCCTGTTTCTTCATCTATAAAATAGAAATAATAATTTGTGAGGACTAATAAGATGATGTATTTAAAGTTGCTGATTTCCTGTAACTCTTTCCAAGAGAGCTAGCTGTTAATAAGATTTAACAGACTTTTGGACTCTGTGGGAGAAGGTGAGGGTGGGATGATTTGAGAGAATAGCATTGAAACATGTATATTACCATATGTGAAATAGATCGCCAGTCCAGGTTCAGTGCATAAGACAGGGAGCTCAGGGTTGGTGCGCTGGGATGACCCTGAGAGATGGGATACTAGGGAGGGAGGTGGGAAGAGGGTTCAGGATGATGGACCACATGTACACCTGTGGCTGATTGGTATCGATGTATGGCGAAAGCCACTACAATATTGTAAAGTAATTAGTCTCCAATTAAAATAAATAAATTGAAAATAAGATTTAATTGTCAAAACAAGCCTGCTAAGTATCCTATCTCCAGTTCATATATGAGGAGGCTAAAGGGAAGAGAAATGAAGTAACTTACCCAAATTCATACATTTCAGAAGGGCAGACAGAGTAAGAATTTTTACCAAGATCTGTCAAACTCCACTGAACACATTAATGTTTTTTTCATTGGCATGTTGATTTAATCCATCCAACTTAAATGAGCTTTTTGAAGAAGCAGTGTAAAAAAAACATGAAACCTAGTTCAGGACTATAAGTCATTTGAGGGTATAAACTACTTATTGTATTACAGTTTCTTATAGTTAAATTATGTTTGAATTTAAAGAGGAAAACAATGAATTTCGGCATTGATTTAAACTACTTTTATTACAGTGTTATTTAAATTTATACAAACATAAAACTTGGCATAACTTTTATAAACTTGTAGCTCTAAGCCTATTCTATAAAACCAAAACATGTTTAAGTTGAATAGCAAAGTACTATACAAATAATACAATTTAAATTAAGATCATCAATTTAATGAGACTGGAGGTCAATGGGCTAGAACAAAATAATCATGTAAATTTTGTACTGACTGCTGTGTCACACAAGTCATTTTGAGTTTGTCTTACACGATCATTTTTTACCATCAGTTTTTTTTTCTGGTTGAACAACTGGCAAACCTTCATTCTCCCAAAGAATGTAATAATACCAGCTGGTCTTCGTTGGATCTGAAGAAATCATTTGTGTAGTAAATCTACCTCTGTATTTTTCCTTTGGCCTCTGACTAGAAACACAGTGTTCCTACAGCCAACTTAGTTGTAAACCTAAATACAAAGGCAGGCACTAAAAACCCTGTCAGAGTGATGCTATAAAAGTACTCTCTAGCTACTGCAACATGTGCAATTCACATTGATATTGTAGATGATCACACAAGTGAAAGCACAGAGTTTAAAGAGGAGTCTTCATGCAGCACTGCTGAGCCCTGGGAACGCATCTATGGAGCTCCCACTGTGAAGGCCATTTTCTGAATTGTGTTTACAGTCCCTTCAAGTATGTTCACAATGTTCTGATTAAACCCAAATGTAGTTTTATTGCCATGGAAAGACGTTCCTCTGAGCACATTCCAAGACCTCCTGGCTCGTCCTTCCTTAATAGAACCAGAGCAGCTACATTTGAACGATTAACACTTTATATGGAAATATTTTTTGTTAAAATTTTTACTTTGATTTTCTTGATGGTATATGGTGAAATCCAATTAGTTTTTGAATTTTAAATTTTAGTTCTTTAAAAATTATAGTTGACTGACAGCGTCGTGCTAGTTTTAAGTATACTACAAAGAGATTCCAGCACACACACACATGTTCTTTTTCAGAGTCTCTCCATTAGAGGTTATAAGATACCGAATATAGTTCCCTTTGTTGCCGTGCAGTGGGTCCTTGTTTATTTTACATAGTAATTTATATATATATATATATAAATGCTAATGCCAAACTCAAATTTATCCCTCCCTTCTACCCCTTTCCACTTTGGTAGCCTTAAGTTTGTCTTCTATGTCTGTGTATCTGTTTCTGGTTTATAAATATGTTTTTAATATCATTTTTCAGATTCCACATATATCTAAGATTCTGTGGTATTTGCCCTCATTTAGTATGGTAATCTCTAGATCCATCCATGCTGCAAATGTCACTATTTCATTCCTCTTTATGGCTGAGTAATTATATAGATGCTCTACATCTTCTTCATCCCTTCTGTCGATAGACAGTTAGGTTGCTTCCATGGCCTGGCTATTGTGAACAGAGCTTCAGTGAACACTGGGGTGCGTATATCTTTTTGAAGTAGTGTTTTCTCTGGATCTATGCCCAGGAGTGGGACTGCTGGATCATATGGCAACTCAATATTTAAAAATTTTTAAGAAACCTCCATACCGTTCCCCATGGTGGCTGCACCAAGTTACATTTCTACCAATAGCGTAGGTTTCCAGTTTCCCCACACCCTCTCCAGCATTTCTTATTTTTAGTCTTTATGGCCCTGGTGGCTCAGATGGTAAAGAATCTGCCAGCAATGCAGGAGACCTGGGCTCGATCCCTGGGTTGGGAAGATGCCCTGGAGAAGGGAATGGCAACGCACTCTGGTATTCTTGCCTGGAAAATTCCATGGACAGAAGAGCCTGGCTGACTAAAGTCCATGGGGTTGCAAAGAGTTGGACACGACTGAGCGACTAACACACACATACGCACACGGCCATTCTGACTGGTCTGAAGTGATATCTCATTGTGGTTTTAATTTGCATTTCTCTGATAATTAGTGATGTTGCACATATTTTCATGTGCCTATTGGCTATCTGTGTGTCTTTTTGGAGAAATGTCTATTTAGATCTCCTGCCCACTTTATGATCAGGTTGTTTGGGGTTCTCTGATATTGAGCTCTATGAACTGTTTGCATATTTTGGAGATGAGTCTTTTCTTGGTCACATTATTTGTAAATATTTTCTTCTGTAAGTTGTCTTTTCATTTTATTTCTGGTTTTCCTTGCTGTGCAAAAACTTACAAGTTTCATTAGGCCCTACTTGTTTATATTTGCTTTTATTTCTTTTGGGGCATTGACCTCACAATAAACTGTGGAAAATTCTGAAAGAGATGGGAATACCAGAACACCTGATCTGCCTCTTGAGAAATCTGTATGCAGGTCAGGAAGCCACAGTTAGAACTGGACATGGAACAACAGACTGGTTCCAAATAGGAAAAGGAGTTCGTCAAGGCTGTATATTGTCATCCTGTTTATTTAACTTATATGCAGAGTACATCATGAGAAATGCTGGACTGGAAGAAACACAAGCTGGAATCAAGATTGCTGGGAGAAATATCAATAACCTCAGATATGCAGATGACACCACCCTTATGGCAGAAAGTGAAGAGGAACTCAAAAGCCTCTTGATGAAAGTGAAAGTGGAGAGTGAAAAAGTTGGCTTAAAGCACAACATTCAGAAAACAAAGATCACGGCATCCAGTCCCACCACTTCATGGGAAATAGATGGGGAAACAGTGGAAACAGTGTCAGACTTTATTTTTCTGGGCTCCAAAATCACTTCAGATGGTGACTGCAGCCATGAAATTAAAAGACGCTTACTCCTTGGAAGGAAAGTTATGACCAACCTAGATAGCATATTCAAAAGCAGAGACATTACTTTGCCAACAAAGGTTCGTCTAGTCAAGGCTATGTTTTTTCCTGTGGTCATGTATGGATGTGAGAGTTGGAGTGTGAAGAAGGCTGAGCGCCGAAGAATTGATGCTTTTGAACTGTGGTGTTGAAGAAGACTCTTGAGAGTCCCTTGGACTGCAAGGAGATCCAACCAGTCCATCCTGAAGGAGATCAGCCCTGGGATTTCTTTGGAAGGAATGATGCTAAAGCTGAAACTCCAGTACTTTGGCCACCTCATGCGAAGAGTTGACTCACTGGAAAAGACTCTAATGCTGGGAGGGACTGGGGGCAGGAGGAGAAGGGGACGACAGAGGATAAGATGGCTGGATGGCATCACTGACTCGATGGACGTGAGTGTGGGTGAACTCCGGGAGTTGGTGATGGACAGGGAGGGCTGGCATGCTGCGATTCATGGGGTCGCAGAGTCGGACATGACTGAGCGACTGATCTGACTGATCTGATCTGATCTAAGAGAATGTTTTGCCTTTGTTCTCATCTAGGGGTTTTTGGGTCATATCTTATATTTAAGTCTTGAAGCTGTTTTGAGTTTTTGGTATGGAGTGAGGGTGTGTTCCAATAACTTCATTGGTTTACATGCAGCTGTCCAGCGTTCCCAGCACCACTTGCTGAAGAAACTGGCTTTCACCCACTGTATCTTGGCTCCTTTGTCAAAGGTTAATTGACCAAAAGTGTGAGGGTTTATTTACGGGCTCTCTCTTCTGTTTCAGCGATCCATTCATCTGTTTCTGTGCCAGGGCCATGTGATTTTGATTACCGTAACTTTGTAGGGTTGTCTGCAGTCAGGGAGGATTTTGTCCCCTGCTTTGTTCTTTTCCCTTAGGATCACTTTGCAATTCTGGCCTTTAATGATTCCATGTAAATTTTAGTATTATATGTTCTAGTTTTGTGGAAAAAAAGTCATGGGTAATTTGATAGAGATCACATTAAATCTGTAGACTGTGTTGGGTAGTCTGGCCATTTTAATAATAATAATAGTTCTTCCAACTCAAGAGCATGGAATAGTTTTTCCTTTCCTTTAAATAACCTTCAATTTCTTTTATGAATATTTTATAGTTCTCAGTGTATAAGTCTTTCACCTTGGTCAGGTTTATTCCTAAATATTTTATTTCTCTGATGCAATTTTAAAAGGGATTATAAACAAATTTTTTTCTTTTTATGCTATTTGTTAGTGTAAAGAAATGCAACTGATTTATGTATGCTAATCTTGTATCCTGCTACCTTGCTAAACTTAGTTCTACTTGTTTTTTGTGTGGAGTTTTTAGGGTTTTCTACATATATTGTCATGTCATCTGCATATAAGTACAATTTTACTTCTTCCCTTAAAATTTGGATATATTTAATTATTGTATGATTTCTGTAGCTAGAATTTCAAACACTACATTGAGTAGAAGTGGTAAGTGGGCATTCTTGTCTTGTTCCATGTTTTAGCGAGAAAGTGTTCAGGTTTTCACCATTAAGTATTATGTTAACTGTGGGTTTGTTATAAATAGCTTTCATTATGTTGTGATATATCCCGCATCTGTTGAGCTGATCACGTGGTTTTTATCTTTCTTTGGTTTGTGACTGGTGTATCTGATTGATTTTCATATGTTTGCCTTGTGATCCTAGCATGAATCCAGCGTGACTATGATGTATGGTCCATTTTGTGTGTTGTTGAATTCAGTTTGATAATATTTTATTAGGATTTTTGCATCTATATTGATCAAAGATACTGGCCTGCAATTTTATTTTTTGGTAGTTTCTTTGTCTGGTTTTGGTATCAGGATGATGGTGGCTGCAAAGAATGATTTTGGGAATGTTCCTTTTTCTTCAGACCCTTGGAAGAGTTTGAGAGAAACCAGCGTAAGTTCTTTTTTAAATGTTTATTTAGTAGAATTCCCCAGTGAAACCATCTAGGCCTGGGCTTCTGTTTGCATGGAGTTTTTTTAAATTATAGGTTGTTTCACTTCTAGTGATCAGTCTGTTCAAATTATTTATTTCTTCTTGATTCAGTTTTAGTGGGCTGTATGTTTCTAGAAACTTTTCTGTCTCTTCTAGGTTGTCCAGTTTGGTGGCGTAGAGTTGTTTATAGTATCCCCTAATGATTAATTTTTATTTATATGGTATAACTTTTTATGTCTCCCTTTTCATTTCTTATTTCATTTATTTGGTCTTCTCATTTATTTTTGGTAAGCGTGGCCAAAGGTTTGTCAATTTTGTTTATTCTTTCAACAAAACCAGCTTTTGGTTTCATTAACTTCTCTGTTTTTAAATCTCAAGTTCCTCTCTCATATTTATTATTTCCTTCCTTCTGTCGACTTTAGGTTTTGTGTTTTGTGGTTGTTCTAATTCTGTTAGGTGGTAGGTCAGGGTTGTTTTTTGAGGAAGCTGTATTTGCTATAAACTTTACCCTTAAGACTGCATTTGCTATATCCCATAGATTTTTGTATGGTTGTGTTTTTATTGTCATTTGTCTTTAAGTATTTGTAAAATTTTCTCTTTGATTTCATCCTTGGCTCATTGGTTTCTTAGTAGCATGTTGTTGGTCTCCATCTATTCTTGTTTCTCATTTCTAATTTCATGCCACAGTGGTCAGAGAAGATGCTTGAAATAATATCCATCCTCTTAAAATCTGTTGAGACTTGTTTTGTGTCCTATGTGGTCTATCCTAGAGAACATTCCATGTGTGTTTGGGAAGACTGTGTTTTCTTTTATGGAGGGATTTACTGTTCTAAGGGCTTCCCCTCATAGCTCAGTTGGTAAAGAATCTGCCTGCAATGCAGGAGACCCTGGTTTGATTCCTGTGTCAGGAAGATCCACTGGAGAAGGGATAGGCTACCCACTCCAGTATTCTTGGGATTTCCTTGTGGCTGAGCTGGTAAAAAATCTGCCTGCAGTGCAGGAGACCTGGGATCGATACCTGGGTTGGGAAGATGCCCTGGAGAAGGGAAAGGCTACCCACTCCAGTATTCTGGCCTGGAGAATTCCATAGACTATATAGTCCATGGGGTCACAAGAGTCGGTCACAACTGAGTGACTTCCACTCTCTGTTCTAAACTTCCCGGTTATACACCACTGTTTTGTTGTACCGGATCTCTGTTGCCTTACAGATTCTCTTCCTGGAGTCCTGTCCATTGATGCCAGTGGGGCATTAAAGTCTCCTGCTTTTATTGTATAACCATCAGTTTCTCCTTGTGTATCTGCTAGTATTTGTTTTACATATTTAGGTGCTCCAATACTGGGTGCATGTATATTGATCCTTTTAACAGTATATAATGCCCTTCTTTACCTTTATGGGCTTTGTTTTTAAGGTCCCTGTTGTCCCATATGAGTCTTCCTACTCCTGGTTTCTTGTCATTTCTATTTGAATGAAATGTCTTTTTCCCTCCCTCACTTTCCATAGAGGTATGTCCTTCACCTTCAAAGTGGGGCTCTTGTAGGCAGCATATTGTAGGTTCTTGTTTTATTGTCCAGTCTTCCCTTCTGTATCTTTTGATTGCGGCATTTAAAGTAATTATTTATGGGTATGTATTTGTTGCCACTTTAAATCTTGTTTACCAAAGATTTAAAGTCCATATGGTTGCACTAAGCTGGACATGATAGAAATGAATTAGCATGCATGTTTGTAGTTAAAATCACTTCCACAATTTTTTTAAAAATTTCTTTTAAAATATATGTATTGGCTTTAAGGGATCTACAATCCTTTTATATGTTTACTTTTCCTATTGCAATCTTCCCCTTCCTTATAGACTCTTGCTGCTTTTCTATTTAGAGAGAATACCTTTCACTATTTTATTTTTTATTTTATAACCAATATTGTATTGGTTATTGCCATATATCAACATGAATCCGCCACAGGTATACACGTGTTCCCCATCCTGAACCCTCCTCCCTCCCCATACCATCCCTCTATGCTCAGTATTGATGTATTCTTTGGTTTTTGCTTGTCTGAGAAATTTTCTCTCTCTCCTTCCTTTTATTCTAAATGTTAATCTTGCTGGGTAAGTATTTTAGGTTGCAGGTTTTTCCCATTCAGGACTTTGAGTATATCTAGCCACTTCTTTCTGGCCTATAAACTTTGTATAGATAAATCAGATGATATATTTATGGGGGGGGGCTTCACCTGTAATTTGTTTTGCTCTCACTGCCTTTAGGATTCTTGCTTTAACTTTTTCCATTTTAATTATATGTCTTAGTGTGGGTCTCTCTTCAAGCTCATCTTATTGTGGACCCTCTGTTCTTCTGTAACTGGGCATCTTTTTTCCTTCTTTAAGGTCTGGGAAATTTTCAGCCATAATTTCTTTAAATACATTTTGATCTCATTTCCTCCTGCAATCCCTACTTATGGATAGATTGGCACCCTTTATATTATCCCACAGATCTCTCTTTCATTGCTTTTTGTTTGTCTTTCTGTCTGCTGCTGTGATTGTATAATTTGTTATTCTGTCTTCAAAATCACTTATTCATTCTTCTGCATTATTTAGTTTGGTACTTTTTGCCTGTAACTTGGTTTTCACGTCAGTAATTGACTTGTCTAATTTTGAATGGCTCATTATGGTTTCTAGATCCTTGTTACAGTGATCTGCGTTTCTACTGATAGTCCTTCTTAATTCCTTCAGTATTTTTATTACCTCCTTTTTGAACTCAGAGTCTGGTAGACTGCTGCTGCTAAGTCGCTTCAGTTGTGTCCGACTCTGTGTGACCCCAGAGACAGCAGCCCATGAGGCTCCCCGTCCCTGGGATTCTCCAGGCAAGAACACTGGAGTGGGTTGCCATTCCCTTTTCCAATGCATGAAAGTGAAAAGTGAAAGTGAAGTCGCTCAATCGTGTCCAACTCTTAGCGACCCTGTGGACTGTGGCCCACCAGGCTCCTCCGTCCATGGGATTTTCCAGGCAAGAGTGCTGGAGTGGGGTGCCATTGCCTTCTCCCTGGTAGACTGGAGAGGTCTATTTCATATTTTAAAACAGGGGATTTGTCTTGTGTGGGTTTTTTTTTTTTTTAATTGGAATGGTTCCTCTGCTTTTTCATTTCATATTTCTCTGATTCTATTAATTTAGGATAAACAGTTTTCTACTGTGGTTTTGAAGGGCTGTTTTTATATGGGAGTGCCCTTGTATAGCCTGAGTCCAATATTTTTGGCTCAAGAGGGCTGTTTTTGGTATGGATGCTTGCCATTTCTTTCTTTAGGTTGTGCTGGCCCTGGATAAAGTGTGTGTTGCTGTGACCAGAGCCTTCAGCGGATGTGGGGTGAGGCCTTCTCTTTGCTCTGTGGTTGTCACAGCCCTTTCAGTGGCAGGGTCTGCTCCCCAGTTGTTGGAATAGAAGCCCACAGGCCCAAGTTTAACCAGTGGTATCAGTAGTAGGACTAGAGCACTCCACTGGGAAGGAGGTGTGTATTCCTTCCCGGGAACTGTCCAAGGACATGTACTCTGTGACATCGCCTGCCACCTAGTGCAGGCACCCACAGAGTACACTCTTGCTGGCACCATCCTTGGATCAACCTCCGCAACAGTAAGTAATTAGCTCAGATGTCCCCCCAAGCACTGTGCTCACAGAGCTGCCAGTGTGAGTTTGCTGGCGTAGTGCACCAGCACCCACTGTGGGATTACCAGGAATCGCCCGGTAGTCATTCACGTGATGGCAACCTACCTGTGCTTGCATGTTCCCAGAGCTTGTGGCAGTGGAGTAGCGCCCACTGTGAACACACTGAAGTGAGGCTGCTGCGCCCACTGTGAGCACACTGAAGTGAGGCTGCTGCGATGGGCCCACAAACCTCCCACTGGGCACGTGTTGACGATGCGGCTCTTACGGAGGACGCAGCCTCCATCCTACTGCATTCCAGTTGTGGCCTAGACCACACTCCAGGCCCTTCAGGCTGCCTCTCTGCAGCCAAACCAAGTCCTTTCCCTGGGTCTGGCTGCTCAAGTCTGAGTTTCAGAACCCAGGCACTGGGCACCCAGCAGACACGTGTCTGGGGCTGGGGAGTCAGTGAGGTGGCAAGGACCTTCTGTGCTACTGCCCTTTCCTCTGATCCTCCCAATCTGTCCCAGCTGACTTCCCAGCCAGAGAAGGAGATTCCTAGCGTGAGGGAATGTTTCCCATTTCATAACTCCCTGCCAGGTATGGGGTGCCATTTCTTTTTTCCCCACTTCATCCTATCCAGTTACATGGTCATCTCTTTCTTGTAGCTTTGGTTGTATGAGATCTTCTGCCAACATTCAGTAAGTATTCTGTTAGAATTGTTCCAAATATAGATATATTTCTGAAGGATTTGTAGGAAGAGGTGAGCTCCACATCCTAGTCTCCCATATTGATCTCTGCCTAAATTTCAGTTTTTAAGTAATTTTTTTGAAAAGTGTACATTTTAACCCTTAACACATGCAACATATATTCATGAATTAACACAAATCAATTCACTTTAGCATAGAGATATATACAAAGAGAGTTACACACAAAAGAAGTAAATAGTATAGGTTTAACCTATTATGCAGAAAATTGAATCAAGCCTGTCCCTGTTGTATACTGGGAAATATATTTAAGAATAAAAATTATTTAACTACTTTTTTGGTAGTTTTACACAGAGAAATTATAGTTCTCACTATTAAAACACATTCTAATGGAGTATTTTCTGCCGGGGATTCTAATGATTTGGGCAGGTCTACGCAGAGAGTCGGACATGACTGAGCGACTGAACTGAACGATGTATTATAGTGCATCTGAAGCATTAGTATTATTATAATAAGATGCAGACATGCCTAAAGAGTACCATAGCTCAAACTCATTAGAAGATAATTATAATAATTGATTATCTCTAGTGTCCAGGCAACAGTTTTACACCTGCTGAGTGTTGAATAACAGGCAAGACACTGTGCATTTTACAAAAGGAATCAAAGACATTGCCTAGTGTTTAAACCTCATATGACACTCTTTTCTCAAGCAATATTCACATTTGCAAAGAAGTTTAGAACGCTGGAACCTCGACGGCCCTTGGAGTTCAACTAGTGCCCTTCCCATTATTTTGCTGAAGATAACACTGAGGTCCCTGAAGATCAAGAGGTCAAGGTAGAATCTAATTTCAATAACATTCCAGTACAAGAGAAGAATTTAAAGGGTCTCTCGAGTTCAGTATTAGCACTTTATCTGGCATATTATATGGCCTAATTTTTTTCTTTTTCCTGAATGGGGAATTAAAGAGTATGAGAAAAATTTTCCAGGAGAGATTTATCAACAGCCAATAAGACAACTTTGGTCTTAAGAGTGCCCTTTAGTAAAGCGGAACAAATGTTTAAAGCAAAGATTTCCATGAATAGATTTCCACGGATAGCGGACACACTTGCTTTTGAATGTGCATTAACTCTGTCCCTGTGCTATATACACTTGTATTTGGGTAGATTCAGTATTTTATACTCTGAATCTCAAATGTTTTGGCTTGGAAACTTTTCTTCACCTATTCCCTCACTGTGTATTCCTGGCTCTTGATTTGCTAGTCTGCATCTTTATTCTTCTGAAGAATTATGAGGCATGCCTTTATCACTTCATGCTTGAGACCTTACCTGTGGCTCTTCCAAAGGCTTCATTCTGAATCTATTTTCTATCCCACTTAAACCAAGCAAACTTCTTCCTATAAAACAAGCAGTCTTGTGGCACAGACAGTGATGGAGTAGTGGCACCCGGCGTTTGGATTAGTAGGTGATGTCTGAGAGCTCAGTCCAATCTGAACAGGACTCTAGGAACCATCTTGCAGCCTCTCACCTGCTGATGGACTGTGGGTGTTGCTCGGTGATTTATCCTAAGTCCATTCATCCTCATTTCCTTCTGTATTTTCAACATAGTCATTTAAACTGCAGATGGGCTTTGTCACACTTCCTCTGTTGCTATCTGCGTTTTGGTACACTGTGCTTATACACCAGTTTAAAAGCCAACTATGTTCTTGCAGTCTTGCCTGATCCCCCATCTTTCAGTACTCTTTCTATATGATGAGTTATTTTAAGGCATGATAGCCTTTGCCTTGCCTGATGGTGTTCTGACACACTGGAAGACAATCATACCCTCCCAGAGAACTAGAGAAAACAGTAGCAATTAGAAAAAGCATTTACTTCAGGGTATTAAACTCCTGTTCTGCAGTGTCAAGAAATGATAGGATTTTTGACAGATTTTCCTATTGTAGATCTAGGGAGAAGACTTTGCTTCATATTTACTTATTCACTTTGGAGAACTGCAATTATGCTCATAATTAGTTTAACATAAATTTAATAACATTTCTCTTAATTTCAGTGAAGTTTTTCTGAGTCTTATCAGAGTAATATATCGAAGGAAAAGAAAATGGGCCAGCAGCCAAGAGGTCGGATAGAAAGACCCGGAGCTCACCTCCTCTCATGAGCACACCAAAGTCACAACTATCTTCAGAACCACCACTGATGAAAAAGAACCTCCCAGAAAAGATTTTTCACAACTGGACATAAAGGAAGAACCACAGTGAGACAGGTAGGACGGGTAGAGTCATGATATAATCAAACCCCATACCCTCGGGCAGGCAACCCACACACTGGAGAACAGTGCTGCAGAGGTTCTCCCACAACAGTGAGAATTCCAAGCCGCTGGTTGGGCTCCCCAGCCTGGAAGTCCTGTATCAAGAAGATAAGCGCCCAAAGCATGTGACTTTGAAGGCCAGGGGAAATAGAGACTTCACTCTTATAGGGCACATGCAAAATCTGACACATACCCAGTGCAAAGCAGTGGCTTTCATAGGAGCCTGGGCCAGACCTACCTACTGGTCTTGGAAAGCCTCCTGGGGAGGTGGCTGCCACTCACCCTGGATACGTGATACTGGTAACAGCCATATTTGGGGAAATTCTATGATGTGAACACTGCTCCTGGCATCTTGGCTCATTGGCCCCAAGACTTAGCACCATCCAAAAGCTGAAGATGCCAGTGCTGAGAAATTTCATGCCAAACAACTAACAGGCTGGGGACACAGCCCCACTCACCAGCAGACTGCTACTGCTGCTAAGTCGCTTCAGTCGTGCCCGACTCTTAGCGACCCCATGGACAGCAGCCTACCAGGCTCCTCCGTCCATGAGATTTTCCAGGCAAGAGTACCGGAGTGGGGTGACATCACAGACAGAATGTCTAAAATCTTCCTGAGCCCTCAGCCATCTCTCGACAAGCCCTAGACATGACTCTGGACAACAGAGGGCCAAGACCCAGCTCTTCTCTCTGTGGGCAGGCACCAGGTCTGCCCTCCAGAAAGCCTGCACTAGCTTCTAGATATGCTCCATCAGACCTACCCTGAAAACTATGATCCTGTGGATCCAGGCCAATGCAAGCTGAAAAATCCCCAAGTGTGGAAAAAGAAAGAGTCACCCAAGTCCAAGAAGCACAAAGTCCCACATAGCAACTTTGGTGTGTAACTCAGAGGAACACACCAAGACATACTACTTTAAATGACAAAAAGAGACTATTAAAGGCAGCAAATGGAAAGCAAAAACCTGCAACCAAGAGTCCAGCACCACTAAGCCAACTTTACAACAAATTGTAAAGGAACTTCTCTAGGTGAAAAAAGAAAAGCCCACAACTAGCAATAAGAAAATTATGAAACAGAAAAGCTCACTGGTAAAGACAGGAAATCATCCACATACAAAGTTACTAGGGAGATTAAAAGACAAAGATAGCATCTATATCCACAATAAGAGGTTAAGGGATACATAAAACAATTTGAAGTAAAATATGATATCAAAAATTAATTATCAGGGAAGGAGAACACCTAAGCAGGGTTTTTAAAATACATTTGAAATGAAGGGATCAAGCAAATACACTTATACACGTACATTGTTGTTGTTTAGCCAGTAAGTCGTGTCTGACTCTTTCTTTGTGACCCTGTGGACTGTAGCCCACCGGGCTCCTCTGTCCATGGGATTCTCCAGGCAAGAAAACTGGAGTGGGTTGCCATTTCCTCCTCCAGGGGATCTTCCGGACCCAGGGATCAAACCCACACCTCCTGTATTGCAGGCAGATTCTTTACTGTTGAGCCACCAGGGAAGACCACACACATAATACACATATATACATACACACATTGTTGTTAAGTAGCTAAATCATGTACCACTCTTTGTGATCCCATGGACTGTAGCACATATATATGTATTTATATCTACACATAGACTGCTACACAAAATCCTCATAGTAAGCACAAACCAAAAATTTAGAACTACATGCAAAATGGAATCCAAACACAATGCTAAAGATAGTCATATAATCGAGGGCAAAATAAGAAAGGGAATAAAAAAGACCTACAAAAACAAATCCGAAATAACAAAACGGCAATAAGAACATACATATTGATAGTTACCTTAAATGGTCTGAATGTTCCAACCAAAAGACATAGACTGGCTAAATGGATATGAAAACAAGACCCATATATATGCTGCCTACAAGACACTCACTTCAGATCCAGGGACATATTCATACTGCGGGGATGGAAAAGGGTATTCCACACGAATGGAAATCAGAAGAAAAAGTAGCAATATTTATATCAGATAAAATAGATTTTAAAGACTGCTACAAGAGACAAAAACATACACTACATAATAATCAAGGAATCAGTATAAGAAGGTGATATAACAGTTGTAAATATATGTATACCCAATACATGAGCACCAAAATATATGAGGCAAATATTAATAGACAGAAGATTAATAGTAACAATAATAGGAGACTTTAATATCATATCAATGGGCAGATTGATCATCCACACAGGAAAACAACATGTAAACACAGTTGAACACATTAAACCAAATGGGCTTAACTAATATTTATAGAACATTCCATCCAAAAGCTGAAGAATACACATTATTCAGGATAAATCACATGCCAGGATATAAAACAAACCTCAGTAAATTTAACAAAGTTGAATTGTTCTATCAAATGTCTTTTCTAACTATAATAAGACTAGGAATCAACTACAAGGAAAAATGCCAAAAATATAAACATGTGGAGGCTAAAATAATATGCTACTAGACAACCCATGGACCACTGAAGAAATCAAAGAGGAGATGAAAATGATGAGAGAAATGAAAACAACAATCCAAAACCTACGAAATGCAGCAAAAGCAGTTCTCAGAGGGAAGTTTATACTGATACAGAATACCTCAGGAAACAAGTCTCATATAAACAACCTAACCTGACACCTAAAGAACTAGGTAAAGAACAAACAAAGTCCAAAGTTAGTAGAGGAAAATAAGTCATAAAAATCAGAGCAGAGATAGATAAAATAGGCTTTAAAACACAGTAGGCCAAAAAATCAATGAAAATAATGAGTTGGTTCTTTGGAAGAATAAACTTGATAAATTAGACATATCAAGAGAAAAGGGAGATAACCCAAGTCAATAAAATTGGAAATGAAAAAAAGTTGCAACTAACACCACAGAAATACAAACGATCTTAAGAAACTAACAGAAACAACTGCTGCTGCTGCTAAGTTGCTTCATTCGTGTCCGACTCTGTGCGACCCCACAGACGGCAGCCCACCAGGCTCCCCCATCCCTGGGATTCTCCAGGCAAGAACACTGGAGTGGGTTGCCATTTCCTTCTCCAGTGCATGAAAGTGAAAAGTGAAAGTGAAGTCGCTCAGTCGTGTCCAACTCTTAGTGATGCCATGGACTGTAGCCTATCAGGCTCCTCCATCCATGGGATTCTCCAGGCAAGAGTACTGGAGTGGGGTGCCATTGCCCTCTCAGCAGAAACAACTAAATGCCAATAAAATGAACAAATTCTTATAAAGGTACAATCTTGCAAGACGGAATGAGGAAGAAATAGAAAATATGAACAGAGCAAATATAAGTACTAAAATCCTATTAGTAATTAAAAACTCCCGATAAACTGAAGTCCAAGACCGGATGGCTTCACAGGTGAACTCTACCAAACATTTAGGTAAGAGTTATCACATCCTTCTGAAACTATTTCAAAAAATTATAGAGGAAGCAATACTTATGAACTTTTTCTATAAGACTAGCATCACTATGGGAGAAGGCGGTGGCACCCCACCCCAATACTCTTGCCTGGAAAATTCCATGGACAGAGGAGCCTGGTGGGCTGCAGTCCATGGGGTCGCAAAGAGTCAGACACGACTGAGTGACTTCACTTTCACTTTCATGCATTGGAGAAGGAAATGGCAACCCACTCCAGTGTTCTTGCCTGGAGAATCCCAGGGACGGGGGAGTCTGGTGGGCTGCCGTCTGTGGGGTCGCACAGAGTCGGACACAACTGAAGCGACTTAGGAGCAGCATCACTATGATACCAAAACCAGGAAATATGTCACAAAAAAGAAAGTTATAGACCAGTATCACTGATGAACACAGATGCAAAAACCCTCAATAAAATATTAGAATTGAACAATATATTGTGCTGGCCAAAAAGTTCATTTGGGCCCTTCCTTTTCTACCAAAAGACTCATACACCATGATTAAAGTGGGATTTATCTCAGGAATGCAACGATCTTTCAATACCTGTAAATCAGTGTGATACACTGCATTAACCAATTGAAGAATAAAAATCATGTGATCGTCTCATCAGATGTATAAAAAGCTTTTGCAAAAAGTTCAACATCCCTTTATAATAAACTCTCCAGAAAAAAGAGCACAGAGGGAGCAGAACGCTCCATACTAAAGATCATACGTGGCAAACACATAGCTAAAATCATACTCAATATTGAAACACTGAAAGTATTTCCTCTGTGATCAAGAACAACAAGGATGCCCATTTTTGCCATTTGTATTCAATGTAGTTTTGGAGGTCCAAGCACAGCAATCAGAGAGTACAAAGAAATAAAAGGAACCCAAGTTGCAAACCAAGATGTAAAACCATCACTGTTTGGAGATGACAAGGTACTGTACATAGACAATCCTAAAGATATCACCAAAAAACTACTAGAGCTCATCCATGAATTCAGTAAACTTGCAGGATACAAAATTAGTGTGCAAACATCTGTTGCATTTCTATACACTAACAATGAAGTATCAGAAATAGAAATAAAAGAAATAGTGACACTTAATATTGCATTTAAAAGAGTAAAATACCGAGGAGTAAACCTACCTGAGAATGCTCAAAACCTGTGCTCTGAAAACTGTAAGACTTTGATGAGAAAGAAATTGAAGACAACACAATCAGGTGAAAAGATATATTGTTTTCTTGGATTAGAAGAATCAAAACTATTAAATGACCATTTTACCTACAGCAGTCTGCAGAGTCAATACAATCCCTATCAAATTACCAACAGTATTTTTCACAAAAATGGAACAAATAATTTTGAAATTTGTATGGAAACACAAAAGACTCTGAATGGCCAGAACAATTTTGAGAAAGAAGAATAGTGCTGGAGGAATTATATTTCTGACTTCAGACTACATTAAAAAGCCACAGTCATCAAAACAGTATGGTACTGGCATGAGCGTGTGCGCGCGCAGACACACACACACACACACTCAAAACAGACACAGAGACACAGATCAATGGGACAGGACAGACAGCCTGGAATCAAAGCCACTCACTTATGGTCAATTAATCTACAACAAAATAGGCAAGAATATACAATGGAGAAAATACAGTCTCTTCAATAAGTGGTTTTAGGAGAACAGGACAGCTACATGTAAAAGAGTGAAATTAGACATTCTCTAACACCACATACAAAAGTAAACTCAGACTGGATTAAATACCTAAATGTACAACTGTATACCATAGAGCTCCTAGAGGAAAACATAAGCAGAACACTCTTTGACCTAAATCCATATTTTATATCTTCTAAATCAAATGATATAAAAGCAAAAATAAACAAATGGGACCTAATCAAACTTACAAGCTTTTGCACAGCAAAGGAAACCATCCACAAAATGAAAAGGCAAGGTACCGAATGGCAGAAAATATTTGTAAGTGATATGACCAATAATAGATCAATATCCAACATATACAAACAGTTTTTAAAACTCAACATCACAAAAGCAACTTGATTAAAAAATGGTCAGTAAAACTGAATAGACATTTTTTTCCAAAAAGGATATGCAGATGGCTACAACCATGTGAAAAGTCGCTTGACATTGCTAATAATCAGTGAAATGCAGTCAAAACCACAATAAAATGACATCTCAAACTTGTTGGAATGGCTATCATCAAAAATAATACAAATAACAAATGTTGGTGAGGACATGGAGGAAAGGGAACTCTTGTACTTTGGGGTGAGTATGTAAGGTGGTGCAGCCACTGTGGAAAACAGTATGAGAGGTTCCTCAAAAAACTAAAAATTGAACCACTGTATAACCCAGGAATTCCATTACATTTCTGGGTATATATATCAGAAAAAAAGACTAATTCAAAAAGATGTGTACACCCCAGTGTTCATAGTGGCATTATTTACAATTGCCAAGGAAGTCATCCACAGATGAATGGATGAAGATACACACACACACACACATACACACACATTACTACTCAGCCATAAACAAGAATAAAATTTGCAGCCACACGGATAAACTTGGAGGGCAATATGCTAAGTGAAATAAATTGTAGACAAATACTGTTTGACATCACTTATATATGGAATATAAAAATGTCACCACACTAGTGAGTACAACTAGAAAAGAAGCAGACTCAGAGACACAATGTTTTACCAGAGGGGAGAGGTGGGGAGGGGCAGTATAGGGGTGGAGGTATGGGAGCTACAATCCACTGGGCATAAGACAGGCTCAAGGATGTATTTTACAATATGGGGAATATTGCCAATATTCTATAATAACTGTAAATGGAAAGTAACCTTTAAATATTGTATAAAAATTTTATAAATTTTTTGAAAAATAATAATAAAGAAAAATCAAAGAACTCTCTTCATGGCTCCCAGATGCTAATTTCATATAATTTTAGCCTGGCAGTCAAGATGCTCTGTGATCACTCCCCAAAATGAAGAATGCTTTTGAGAATGTGATAAAGAAAACCCATGTTCATTTCAGAGCTGAAGGTGAGCAAAGCTGAGGAGGGAGAACAGGACAAAAGGTTTCTGATTTCCTGTATTATTTTTCCCCTGTGATAGTAAAATGTGTGTTAACTACACAAGGAATTCCAAGCACAGAATGAGTGCTCAAGTACATACCCAAATACCGAGGGAGAATCCCAGCCTGGGGCTTAGGAGAGCCATTCTTTGTAGTTTTGTGACTTTTACCCCATAGCCTAATTTCTTTGGTCTTGGTCATTTTAATTTCTATAAAGGTTAAACAATTTTATCTTTTAGCTATTAGCTGTAAAAATTATATGAGAAAATATTCTGTGAAGTGAAAGTGTTAGTCACTCAGTCATGTCTGACTCTCTGCAACCCCATGGGCTTAACCCACCAGGCTTCTCTGTTCATGGAATTCTCCAGGCAGGAATATAGGAGTGGGTAGCTATTCCCTCTCCAGGGCATCTTCCCCACCCAGGGATCGAATCCAGGTCTCCTGTGTTGCAGGCAGATTCTTTACTGTCTGAACCACCAGGGAAGCTATTCTACCTATTACTTAACTTTACTAAGTATTATAAGTATTCTACCTATATATTTCATTTTTGGGGATGTTTTGGCTATTAAGATTTAGGAAGTGTAGATAATTCTCTGGTAAAAATGAATCTAAAGAAATATCTAGCAAGTGAATCATTAACTCATGAGTTATGATAATTGGATTTTAAATTGGTTCTCTCTATAGAAAAATGTTCTATCATTTTCTCTTAAAGTTATTAATGAAAAACCGTAACAATAATTATGGTTGTTTTGCTTTTTTATTTCAGACTAACATCAGACAGTTCAACCTAAAATAAGCAATATCAAATTACTATGTGTTTAAATGACCCATGATTAATTGAAAAATTAAAATTTACAGATGCTTAGTCTGCAATAGCTGTAGTTTTCCCTCCTCCCCAGGGTGCCTGTTGGAGAAGTGTTTCAGGCGACCCTTAGGTGAAACACATGATGCTGATATGATAAATAAATGAATTTACACTGATACACAGCTAATTAAGTGAGCACAGCTTTGGTTTTAATACTGGTCTCCCCAGAGCGACCCAGTGAGTCGGGGGAAATGTGAAGGATGCTGGTGTTTTGAGATGGGCCTGCACATCAGGTGGAGATGAGCCGCCTCAGCAGGAATTTACTGTTTTAAGTTTTATTTTCACAGTGCAGTTATTAAACATTTCATTTGCTCATAAGGTACATAATGTATGACTGCCAGGTGCAGACTCCTGTTAGCACCTCCCTGCAGAGGGCTCTCCTGGGTAAAACAGTTCTTGGTGAGAAACATTAGACTAAGCTGCAGCAGGAGTGAACTGTACAGACTCAGCTGGGTCAAATCAGAGGCTGATGCGCAGCATGATTCTGATTTCAATATTAATTTTTACATCCTTATTTACATTCTCCTATTTCCTATCTCATTTTCCACTCCTTCACCCTTACGAGTAAGGTTAAAATGGGTAGCTTTGCAGAGGCCTGAGTTCTTATCTCCACTTTGTCTCACCTCTTCTGTGATACGGGACACACAAAGGAGCTTCTCTTGGTCTAGTTTCCACATGAACCATAATGTTATTCTAACATGTGCTCACTAAAATGTAACTGCCCTGTGCACAGGTTGTTTGGGGGAATATAAAAGTGTCGTACAGACGTACACACTTCTCACATGCAAGGAGTTTTTGAGGTTATAGAAGAAATACGACATATGTAAATCGAAAACTTTGTGTAATACTCCCTACCTTTTCATGTTCACAAAATACTGAAAAGAGAGTAACTGTATTTACCTAGATGCAATAGCTTCAGGCATTCTTCAGAAGGGATAAAATTTCAAACGTGAAATTTTGGCATCGATCTTAAACATTTGGTTTACTATGTGTATTACATTTAAAGGGGGATAAACATTTAAGTACCACTTCTGGGAATAGAAGCTTTGTGTTATTCCAACCTGCCTGTTCCTCCTCTAAGATAAATAAAACATTGAGGCTGTGTTAAGGAGGGGCTTCTGCCAACCTGACTACCGTTCTTTACTCCTCCCCATTAAGAAGTAAGGGGAACTACTCTAGGAACAAGTAAGCTGACTTTCATTGGGCCCCCACTCTGTGGAATGTGGGAAGGTACAATTAATGAACTAATGGTCACTATTCAAGTTTTTAGACCTTGTGTATGCTGGGACACAGGCAGTCCCCACCCTTTCTGGCACCAGGGACTGGTTTCATGGAAAACAATTTTTCCACAGTCTGGGGTGGGGAGGGGATGGTTTGGGATGACTCATGGACATTAGGACTTCCCTGGTGGCTCAGACAGCAAAGCATTTGCCTACAATGCAGGAGACCTGGGTTTGATCCCTGTGTCGGGAAGATCCTCTGGAGAAGGCAATGGCAACTCACTCCAGTACTCTTGCCTGGGGAATCCCATGGACGGAGGAGCCTGATAAGCTACAGTCCATGGGATCGCAAAGAGTTGGACACGATGGAGCGATTTTCTTTATTTTCTTCATGTACATTTATCATGCACTTTATTTCTATTAATATTATTATTACATCAGCTCGACCTCAGATCATCAGACTTTAGATCCTGGAGGTTGGGGACCCCTGGCATAGAGGACCCTGAACTTTCTCTCCCTAAAATTTCCAGAGGCTGCATTTGTTAAGCAAACAAGACACAGTCAGCCTCTAGCAGGGTAGACAGCCGTCTCTCTGTTCTAGTTCACTGCTGGTGATCCCAACGGTCCTGCAGTCAAGGAAGAATAAGCCTCCCAGCTACTTCCACCCACGTATTCCAGACGGTCATGATTCTTTGGGATACTTGATTCTCATTTGGTTATCAGCATTTTTTTCCTCTTTTATTTCCATGAACTGGAACCCAAAGAGGAAAAGAGCAAAACCTAGGTATCTTCTCTCCCAAAGGCACATAACTTACAAGAAAACTTTTTTTTGCCTAAATTGTCTAATACGCTCTTTAAAATAAACCCTTCAAAACATCTTACTGCTCACGTCATGAAGATAGAAAAGTCAAAGTTCAAAGAAGATAAGGAATTTGCTCAAAGCTATTCAGCTGGTAAATGGGGTTTGACTACTATTTTTTAAAGTATATGTTTTTTCTTAGACAAAAAAAATACAGATATAATTCTACCAAGTAGGCTTTGACGGAAAGCAAGACATTGTTAGCTTTGGAAAGGAGAGAGTGAGAATGGAAGAAAATGAGAGAAAACAGCAGTGACTGTGTGGGATGGTGGTAGTGGGTGACAGAAGAGAGAATACATTAACAAGCTCTTGCTCTTTTTGCCTTCACCCCAGGGAAGATCCCCCTGGAGAAGGGAATGGCAACCCACTCCAGTATTCTTGCCTGGAGAATCCCATGGACAGAGGAGCCTGGAGAGCTACAGTCCATGGGGTTGCAAAGAGTCAGACACGACTGAGCAACTAACACTTCACTTCAACAAAGAAGATATTCTACATCCAAAGACATAACGAGGAAACCCAACAAGACAGTAAGAGAGGCACACTAGCAATATCATCAAATCCTACCTGGGTGGGTGAGCCACAAACCAGAGAATAATTAACAGAAATTCTCTCACAATAGTGAGAGTTCTCAGCCTCAGCACAGACCACCCCCCAACCTCCCGCCCCAGGTGGAGGTTCTGGTAATGGGAGGAGGAGCCCCAGAGCATTTGGCTTTGAAGGGCAGCAGGGCTTGATTGCAGCAGCTCTACCAGACTTTGGGAAAGAGAAACTCCATTTGTGGAGGGCACACACAAGGTCTCATGTTCACCAGGACCCAAGGCAAAAGCAGTGACTTCGTAGGAGCCAGGGCAAGACCTACCTGCTGACCTTTGGGGGATCTCCTGGGGAGGCAGGGGGTGGCTGTGGCTCTCTCTGAGGTCATAAAAGCTAGTGATGGAAATACCAGGGAGTGTTCATCTACCTGAACTCCTGCTGGTAGCAGACGTCTTGCTTGAGTAAGAAGTGCTAGGACCTGGCCCCACCCAAAAGGCTGCAGGCTCTAGCACTGGGATACCACAATCCAAACAAGCATCAGGGTAGAAACATATCCCTATGCATCAGGCTACCTAAAGATTTACTAAGCCCACACCCACCTCTAGGCACGCCCTTTGACATGGCTGCCTACCAGAGGGATAAGAACTGGCTCCTCCCACCAGTGGGCAGGCACAGTCCTTCCTGCCAGGAACCCTGCACAAGCTCGCAGGTCAGAACCTACCCTGGAACCAGCCGGTCTCTGGCCCTTGGGTGATGAGAGGTGAGTGTACTGCTGGGGCATACAGGACATCCGCTGCAGAGGGCACTTCTCCAAGGTTGAGAAACATAACTTACCTTGATATACATATACATACAAATAGAAATTTAGATAAAATGAGACGGTAGAGAAATATACTCTAGATGAAGGAACAAGATAAAACTCCAGAAGCAAAACTGAGTGACATGGAGACAGGCAATCTACTTGAGAAATAATTCAGAGTAATGATTGTAAACATGATCCAAAGTCTTGGGGAAAGTATGGGTGCACAGAGTGGGAAGTTACAAAAAATTTTTAATAAAGAGTTAGAAAATATAAAAGGCAGCCTAATGCAGTTAAAGAATACAATAACTGAAATGAAAAATACACTGGAAAGAATCAATTGTAGAATAAAGGATGCATAAAAATGGATCAGTGAGCTGGAGGACAGAGTGGTGGAAATCACTGCTATGGAACAGAAATAAAAAAAAGAATCCAAAAAAAAGAGTTTAAGAAATGTCTGGGGACACATCAAAGACACCAACACTCGCATTTAGGAGTCCCAGAAGGAGAGAGAGGAAAAGGCCTGAGAAAATATTTGAACAAATAATAGCTTAAAGTTAACATGGGAAAGAAAAACAATCACCCAAGTCCAGGAAGTACAGAGTCCCATCTAGGATTCACCCAAGAAGGGATCTGCAAATGAATCTGTGTGATACACCGCATTAACAAACTGAGGAATAAAAACCATATGACCATATCAATAGATGCAGAAAAAGCTTTTGATAAAATTTAATATCTACAATAAAGACTTGCCAGAAATTGGGCATAGAGGGAACCGGACTCAACATAATAAAGGCCATAGATGACAAAACTACAGCTAAGATCATAGTCAGCAGTGAAAGGCTTGAAAGCATTTTCTCTAAGATCAGAAACAACATGAGGATGTGCATTTCGCCACCTTTATTAACATCGTTTTGGAAGTCCTAGAGAAAATGGGAAAAAAAGGAATCCAAATAGGAAAAGTAAAGAGAATAGTCATTGTTTGCAGATGACATGATACTACATATAAAAAATCCTAAAGATGCCACTAGAAAACTACCAGAGCTCATCAATGAATTTGGTGAACTTGCAGGATGGAAAATTAATACATACAAATCTGGTGCATTTCTAAACACTATGAACAAAAGATCAGAAAGAGAAATTAAGGAAACAATCCCATTTACCATTGCATCAAAAAGACTACAATAACTAGCTATCCTGCCTGAGGAGGCAAAAAGCTATACTTAGAAAACTATGAGACATTAATGAAGGAAATTAAAGATGGCAAAATCAGATGTTAAGATATACCATCTTTCTGGAGTAGAGGAATCAATTTTGTTAAAAGGACCACAAAACCCAAGGCCATCTACAGAGTCAATGCAATCCTTATCAAATTATCAAGGGAATTTTTCACAGATCTAGAACAAATTATTTTAAAATTTGTATGAAAATTCGATAGACTCTAAATAGCCAAAACAATCTTGCTAAAGATTAATAGTACTGGAGGACTTTTTTCCCCAAATTTCAGACTATATTAGAAAGCTAGTCATCAAAACAGTATGATGCTGGCACAAAAACAGACACAGAGGTAAATGGAAGAGTTTAGAAAGCCCAGAAATAAATTCACATACTTGTGGTCAATTTGTCTACTCAAAGGAGGCAAAAATATACAATGGAGAAAAAAAGTCTCTTCAATAAGCGGTGCTGAGAAAACAGGACAGCTACATGTAAAAGAATGAAATGAGAACAGTCTCCAACACCACGTCCGAAAAGAAACTCAAAATGGATCAAATATGTAAATGTAAGATCATATACCATAAAACTCCTAGAGGAAAACATAGGCAGAATATTCTTGGACATAAATTGCAGCAATATCATTTTGGATCTGTCTTCTAGAGTAATGAAAACAAAAGCAAAAATAAATGGCACCCAAGTAACCTTTAAAACGTATGCATAGCAAAGAAAACCGCACACAAAACAAAACAACAACCAGAACTGGAGAAAATCTTTGCAAACAATGTGACTGTCAAATAATTAAACTCCAAAATATATAAACAACTCAATATAAAAAAACAATCCAGTCAAAAAAATGAGCAGAAGGTTTAAATAGACATTTCTCCACAGAAGATATATAGATGGCCAAAGGAACATGAAAAGAAGCTCCATATTGTTAATTATTAGAGAAATTCATATCAAAACTACAATGAGGTATCATTTAATCTTAGATAGAATGGCCATCTTACCTCAGAATGGCCATGATCAAAAAGTCTACAAATAATAAATGCTGGAAAGGGTGTGACGAAAAAGGAATTCTTCAACACTGTTGACAGGAATGTAAAGTGAAACAGTCAGTATGGAGAACAGTATGGAGTTTGCTTAAAAAGTTAAAAATAGAGCTACCATATTATCCAGCAATCCCACTCCTCGGTATATGTTTGGAGAAAACCACGATTCAAAAAGATACATGTACCCCAATATTCATAGCACTATTTACAACAGCCAAGTCATGCACACAACCTACACATCCATTGACAGAGGAGTTGTTAAAGCTGTGGTACACACACAATGGAGTATGACTCAGCCCCCAGAAGAATGGATTAATGCCATTTGCAGCAACAGAGGCCTAGAGGTTCTCATACTAAGCGAAGTAAGCCCACAGAGAAAGATATCATATGATATCATTTATATGTGGAAAGTAAAAACAAATACAAATGAACTTACAGACAAAACAGAAATATACCCACAGACATAGAAAACAAATTTACCAAAGGGGAAAGATGGGCTGGAGGGACAAAGTAGGCATATGGAATTAACAAATACATGGTTCTATACACGTAAAAGAGAGAAGCAACAGGACCTATGACAATGCAATGAGAATACTCAATATTTTGCAATGTGTAAGGTTAAAAATCTGAAGTATTATATATGTATGTGTATATTTTATATATATATATATATATAATTATATATACATATAATTATATAATCTGAATTACTTGGCTATGCACTGGAAACAAGATTTTAAATAACTATTTAATACAATAAAATTAAAGGAAAAATATAGTACATGGTTGGTATGGTTTGTCTTTGTTTGAGTAATGCTGAGGGTAAAGAGTGTCTTCAAATTTCTTTTCTCTTTTGTACTCCTTTCTTTCCGGATAGTTCTCCCCACACATGGCCCCCTTACTCTTCTTTCTGTGCACATCCAATGTGAGATACCAAGAGCCATCATACAGCTCTGCATCCTGACACATGATAGAAAATGACCCAATAATTCAACCAGTGACAAACTATTAACATTATTGTCTTTCTCTTGGGCTTGATTACATTTTAAAGGTAAATCACAAAAAGAACCATATAAGAGATTCTTTTCTACTAATAAGTTTTCTGTCATCATTGCAACTGAGCAGGGGAGATGTTGGAGAAGGACATGGCAACCCACTCCACTACTCTTGCCTGGAGAAGCCTATGGACAGAGGAGCCTGGTGCGCTGCTGTCCATGGGGTCGCACAGAGTCGGACATGACTGCAGCGACTTAGCATGCATGCATGCATTGGAGAAGGAAATGGCAACCCACTCTAGTATTGTTGCCTGGAGAATCCCAGGGATGGAGGAGCCTGGTGGGCTGCCGTCTATGGGGTTGCACAGAGTCGGACACGACTGCAGCGGCTTGGCAGCGGCAGCAGGGGAGATGTTTGTGGTTTCTGAGATACCTCTCAAATCTGATATTGATATTTTTTCCATCTCCCTTTTTCCTCTAGACCAACATTTTTGGCACCAGGGACCAGCTTCATGGAAGACAATTTTTCCACGGACCGGGGTTGGGGGGGATGGTTTGGGGATGATTCGAGAGCATTACATTTATTGTGAACTTTCTTTCTATTATTATTATAGCAGCTCTGCTTCAGATCATTAGGCATTAGATTCCAGAGGCTGGGGTCCCTTTGAACAACTACATAATAATCCAAAAGTAGTTCAATTCTTCCCTTGAGGAAATACCAAGTTCTAGTTGCTTCAATTATAAAGATATACCCTTTCCTAGTTCTAGATATTTGTGGTCTATTGTACCTTCATACCTTTGCAAGCTGGAATCTTGGGCACATCAGAACCTACCCAGCAATAATTGAAGAAAATAGTCAAGTTTCCAAAATCCTGGAGGGGAGAAAGTGAAAACCTGTCTTGGAAAGATGAATTAAATATTGTCCCAGATAGCTTAGAATCCATAAAAATCCTTTATACAAGAGAGGTGTTTATTTTGCATTTTATAACAGATAAGGGAGAGCCTTACAGAGGATTTAAAGGAGCTGGAACTGAGAATGAGTCATTCTATAAAGTCTATGTTGGGAAGTAATGACTAAGCGTAGGATGGCCAAGAAGCCCTGAGGGACAAAACCTCCGTCTAATATGTCCTTTTGTCTTAGGAGTTAACATCAGTGCCTGATTTATGCAGAACAGAGCTGACATCATACTTTGTGGAATTCATTCCTGGAAACAAGACTGAGGCAGACCAAAGCAACAACAGGCACATGAGGAAGCAAAGATACTGAACTTACGATTCTACTTGTTCCTTGCCTCTTGGTTTAGAAACTCTATGAAATAGGTTCTAGGAAAGTCATCAATGATCATGAGAAATGAATTTACCAGAACAGTTCTACCTCTCCTCTCTTCTCCTGATCCTTCTCTGAGGTTCCTAGACCATAAATTAATAAAATACCAAAATAAACTGAAAACGACAAACTTTAAACCTCTGTGTTACTTACTTGCAGGATCCCACAACTGAAGGTAAAAATGCTGATTCAATATTGCTTCCATTACTCACTTAAAAAGGTCTACTTTGGTTTCCTGTGTCCTTTTGCAGACAATATCAAAGTCAAGAGGCTTCTCAGTTAATTTCATGGCTATTCCAGATCATTTCTAAATAGTCTGGAACTTTGTATCCTCTGTCCAAATCTATAATTTAATTTTCTAAATTTTCTTACCCAGATTGCCTCAAGAAGCAACAAGTTTGAGCTGTTTATTTATAGTTACTGCAATTCAGCTGTTTTGTACTCCAAGGAAGAAAACTGTCAATTCTGTTTTTCATGAAAAATAGATTTAAAAATCCCTCCTTTATTATCTCATTTTTGATGATATCCTAGTGATCAAACTTCAGAGAAACAACTCTCAATTCATAAGGAAACAAACGACACTGCATACTGTTTTCATCTTTCATGAAAACATCAGAAAAAAGGAGAAATGCTACAGAAATCCAACATCAGTCTTGTACAACATTTGTAATTATGTACTTTGTGTAGAATGTCATCACAGTCCAAATTCATCCACATTAGTATGCAGCAATTACAATCCTGGTAAATATTTCATATGATGTGTAAGTGTAATAATTTTCACTTTTCAAAAATCAGTTTACTTTGTAAATATTGAAAATATTTCTCTTTGTGAAAACGATTTGATTGCCACAGAGGATTCTGTTTTTATAGTAAAATCTTATTACTCTAAAACAGATATAGTAATATCCTGAAATAATTGATTTTTTAGTCTGACTTCATCTTTAATAGAAGTCATCAAATTATATGCATGCACACACATACTGAAATATACACACATCCATATGGATATCATCATTATGGCCATAAATATAACTTTCAGATTATATTCGAGACTTAGTACATAACTATCGTAACCCAATATTTTCCAACTATTACATGTATGTCTCTCAGACTGACCAGAACACAACATGATTAGTATTTTCAAGGCACAAGAATATTATAAAAGCTTCAAGAACTCAATATTAAAAAAGCCCAATTAAAAATGAGTGGAAGACCTAAACAGATATTTCTCCAAAGAAGACATATAGATGGCCAACAAACATATATGAAAAGATGCTCAACATTGCTGATTAGTAGAGAAAGGCAAATCAAAACAATTGGATACCACCTCACACTGGTCAGAATGACCATCAAAAAGTCTACAAGCAATACATTCTGGAGAGGGTGTGGAGAAAAGGGGACCCGCTTGCACTACTGGTGGGAATGTAAATTGACACAGCTGCTACGGAGGACAGTATGGAGGCGCCTTAAAAATCTAAAAATAAAACTGTCACATGACCCAGCAATCCCATCTCTGGGCATATACCAGAGAAAACTATAATTGAAAAAGACACATGCACCCCGATATTCAGTGCAGCACTATTTACAATAGCTAAGACATGGAAGCAACCTAAACGTCCATCAGCAGGGGAATGGATAAAGAGGATGTGGCACACATACACAATGGAATATTACTCAGTCATAAAAAGGAATCAAATTGAGTCAATAAAACTGGGTAGAGACATGGATGGACCTAGAGACTGTCATACAGAGTAAATTAAGTCAGAAAGGGAAACACAAATATCATATATTAATGCATATATTTGGAATCTGAAAAAATTACCATAGACAATCTTATTAACAAAGCAGAAATAGAGGCACAGACATAGAGAATGCACATATGGATACCAAGGGGAGGGGAGTGGGTGGAAGTGGGAGATTGAGATGGACGTATAGACATTATTGATTCTATGTATAAAATAGATAACTAATGAGTAAACTAACGTGTAAAATATAGAAGATTCTCACTAGATCTATTTTATACATAGAATCAATAATGTCTATATGTCCATCTCAGTCTCCCACTTCTGCCCACTCCCCTTCCCCTTGGTATTGATATATTTGTTTTGTACTTCTTGTATAAAATAGCTAATTAATGAGAATCTGGGCTTCCCTGGTGGCTCAGAGGGTAAAGAATCCCTGCAATGCAGGAGACTTGGGTTCAATCCCTGGGTTGGGAAAATCCCTTTGGAGAAGGAAATGGCAACCCACTCCAGTATTCTTGCCTGGAGAATTCCATGGATGTGGGAACCTGGTGGTTTACGGTCCATGGGGTCACACAGAGTTGGTCATGACTGAGCACACACATATATGTATGTGTATAGCTGATTCACTTTCTGTACAGCAGAAACTAACATATTGTAAAGCCACTATACTCAAATAGAATATTAAAAACAAAAACAAAAACAAAAAGAAGGCTTAAAGAAAATTAGTCAATGGAGCATGGCCACACATTTTAAAAACCTTCTCAAGTGTCTTAAGAGTTAGCTCACATCACCGCGTCCGCCCCAGAGACCACGTCTGCTCTGAGGACAGCACCTTACGTGAACACTGCCATTTTCCCCGCTGACTGACTGCTTTCCCGCGCTTGCGATCATACTTCCAGGGCTTGTCTACCGTTGCACATCATCTATTTACCTACTCCCCATGGCTCTCTGGTCACCTGGCTTTTGCCCTCGCTAATTTATAGAAATGTCAGCTTTCAAGGTCATAAACACCCTCATAATGTTTCAGTCTAATGAGTATGTGCCCTCTAAACGTTTCCATGGGATTTGTTAGTATTACATTTCCTCAGTTCTAAGGCTCACAGCAATTTCCCTGAAATCAGAATGTTTCTTCCAAGTGATTTTGTACAATTATTATAGTTTTTATTTTCCCCTCTAAAAGTATACAACTAAATCAGTGGCGCACTCCCTAGGCAACGCTATCTTAAATATGTGCTGAAGTGTTGTGGGTTATAGTGAACTAATGTCTACGATTTCTTTTGAAATGCAAAAAAAAAAAAAAAGTAATGTGGATGGCTAGAGAAATAAATATGTGGCAAAGAAAATAAGCAAAAAGTTAACTGTAGAATCTTGGTGGTGGGTAGATGGGAGTTCATAGCTTTCCTGGGCATTTGATATTTTTATAACAAAACAAATATCAGATTAACACATAACATGTGGAATCTAGGAAAATATATAGATGATCTTATGTGCAAAGCAGAAATAGAGACACAGATGGAGAGAACAGATATGTGGACACCAAAGGGGAAATGGTGGGGGTAGGAAGAATTGGGAGATTGGAATTGACACATATACATTATTGATACTATGTATAAAATAGATGACTCCTGAGAACACTGGATGGCGCAGGAACTCCACTTAATGCACCGCCCTGACCTGAATGGGAAGAAAGTCCAAAAGATGCGCGGTGATTCATTTTGCTGTACAGTAGAAACTAATAAAACATTATCAAGCAACTATTCTTCAATAACAATTAGCTTAAAAAAGCAAACAAAAGCATTTAGAGGAAAAATAATTCTATGGTAACTTTGAATCAAAGAACTATTGTACTTAAAACTATATTTTCCTTGAAATACACTCCCTTCCTGGCTTCTGAAAAATACTTCTGGGACCTCTTCTTTATTCCTTCATAAAATGTAGATTTACCTCATGGTACAACTTTCACAGTTTTTTTTTTTTCTTTCAAATTCTTGCCCAGGGAGTAGTTATCTAATTCTGTCTACTATATGCTGAAACTCTTACCTCTCAGAGAATGATTCCCCAGCCTGTTCTTCCGTATGACTTCCCTCTTGAATTGTAAGCACTCTGCCATATCCAGACACTACGTATTTCCACTTGGATGTCCCACTGCCTCTTTATGCTCAACATACTTCACTTTTTTTTTTTTTCTTTTTAAATCAAGGTATAGTTGATTTACAATGCTGTGTTAGTTTCTGCTGTACAACAAAGTGATTCAGTTATACAACAATACATTTTTATATTCTTTTCCATTCTTTTCCATTATGGCTTATCATGGGGTTTTGAATACAGTTCCCAGTGCTATACGGTAGGACTTGTTTATCTATCTTATATATAATAGTTTGCACCTGCTAACCCCAAACTGAACCGACTTCACTCTTTCCTACTCCCCCGCTACTACTCTCAAGGAGGAATCTCTCAGTTCACTTCCCTGTTTCTCACCATGTTCCCAAAGACAAAGGATTACAACGAGAGTCCTTTGGACCTCACCTTCTGCCTCCTCCTCCACATCCAGTTATTCACTCAGTCACCTGTCTCTTCTTTGGGAAGATCACTCTTGCAACTGTCTCTTCCATCCATTCTCACGGCTGTCAATCTCCCTCACATGCTTTCTGTCTCTGTCTCAGTTTATCCTTTGATCCTCCCCAAAGCTCTGCTCTATTTTCAATCACAATACCCTGCCCTTTTCCAGCTTATTATCTCATAACTGCACTACGAATCATCTTCTGCAGCAAGAATGCTTGACCTGCAGACTCTGAAAATGTCTTGTACTTTTCTATCTCTGGGCCTTTACTTACTCTTGTCTTTCTTCTGCTATACTTTTGCAATTGGTGAAAGAGAATAAGTATTACAGTCACGCAGAAACCGACTTATATCCTATCCTTGCCCTTTATTAACTGTGACCTTGGAGATGTTATTCAATTATTCTGTACTCTGGGTTCATCCCATATAAATTGACATGGTCTACTTTAGAAAGATGGTATGGGATTTAAGGACAAAGCACGTGCAAAATGGCATTCTCTTCAGCCATAAGTTTAGAGCTAATATAGAAATGGCAACTGATAAACATTTATATGTTATAAAATGATTTCTATTTTACCCTGAGCTATCCAGAAATGCAATTTCCTGAGAACAGTCCATTCCCCAAAGATACTAGTTAATTGAGATTATATTCTTTATTTGCAGTGTAACTAAATGTCAATGAAAAATTTCTGACTAATCCTTGTCATGCTGGGCCAAAATAAGTTCTCTTCAAGCCCATATGTGGGGAATTATTTATGACAAAATATGTTTCTATGCAGTGTTTCATAAATTCTTCCATATTCAGCATATTCTGCAGCATGGTTTCTGAATATTTCATGTCTATAAAATGATTAGAACCTACTTCTAAAAAATAGGTTATAGGATATCTTGTACTGGGCTTAGAAATAAGCCCATATTATCTTGGGTTTCTGACAACTATATAGGTATTTATTTTAGTCTTCCAGTGAAAAATAAAACTTTTTCCAGTTGGATGTGTTGGGATAATTCAAGTATGAAAGAAATGTAACCAATACCTCTTTGGAAAGGAAACTGAAAATGTGACAAAATAAAACTCAACAGAAATGTAAATGTTATATAGAGAACCTGGAAATGAACAAAGTCTATGTTTTCTTTTTCTCTGTGAAAGTATGCGTTATCGTATCATGGGTATAAAGATCAGAGAAAAACACTAGGAAACTTCTGGAAAAATAACTGTACATGTATGAAGGTTGAATGTTTCTTATTTGTGATACTACTATTCACATAATCATTGACCCTTTATGTATATGAATCATAATACAGTTGTTCAGAAAAGTAGGCTTTGGTTTCAGAAAGTCCTAGGTTCAAATTCTTGTCCTGCCATTTAAATACAATGTGATATTGAATGAATTATTTTATCGTTTCTGAGCCCCAAATTTGTCATGAATAAATTAGGAGAAATAATACTTCACTCTCTGTTTTTGTCAAGATTAAATGAGGCAGTAAAGTGATAGTTAAGTGCTTATTGGTAATCATCACTAATGAACTTTGCAAACATCCTCATCATGGTTCGAGCAGTTCACTTTTTCAGGAGCATCTACTGGGACCCACTACATATTAAATTTTACTGTTCGAGGGCTTTCCTGGTGGTTCAGTGGTAAAAAACCCGCCTGCCAATGCAGGAGGCACGGGCTAGATCCCTAGTCTGGGATGATCCCACGTGCTACAACGCAACTAAGCCCACACGCCACCACTTCTGAAGCCCGCCCACCCAAGAGCCTGTGATCCGCAACGAGAAGCCCGCACGTCGCAACGAAGAGTAGCCCCCACTCACCCCAAGTAGAGACAAGCCAGCAGCAACGAAGATCCAGAACAGCCAAAGTAAATAAATACATTAAAGAAGCTTTACTGTTATAGTAAAGGATATTGAAAATGAGTCTCTATCCCACTATATGTTGGTGTGTGAAGCTCAGTCACGTAAGTGTGAACTATTTAATTAGAATTGTACTACGTAAGAAATAGAGAAACTTTATGAGCTTTCTGAGATTTAACCCAGGAAAGAATTAGAGACAGTGCTGATTGTGTGGCATCTGGGAGACGATGAAGCTGGAGGAAGAGAGGGCGGCACCCAAGAGGTAGGATGGCCTCCACGTGGCAGAGGGGACCCCGAGTCAGCCTTCAGGACCTGGCTCCCGCCCTGTCTGTGAAACTTGGGAACTGAAGGGGAGAGGTGAAGGCAGGCCTCTCAGCCCCAAATTTGCAAACATTCAAAACATCAAGAGACCTAGGAAAATACATTTTAATACACTTTTCTCCAAGGTATTTTCCAATGTTACCTCATAGTTTCTGTCTCTGGTATGGTATTTCTCTGATGCAAATACTCATGCCCTAGCTAAGTGCTTGGGTAGCAACTTGTTTCCAGTTAAATTCAGAAGCTCTGATCCAAAACACAAACAAACAAAAAACCAAAAAGAGAGACATAGCAGGATGCAGGGAGAGAGAGAGAGAATAAAGAGAGAGACACAGCAGGATGCAGGGAGAGAGAGAGAATGATTTTATTTTTATTTATTTTTTTTTTTTGATTATTCTCTTTGCCTTTATTCCACATTAACAAATCCCTTAAGACTTAAGACTTTATCTTTATTTTTTTATTTTTTTTTTTTCTCTCTAATTTTATTTTATTTTTAAACTTTACATAATTGTATTAGTTTTGCCAAATATCAAAATGAATCCGCCACAGGTATACATGTGTTCCCCATCCCGAACCCTCCTCCCTCCTCCCTCCCCATACCATCCCTCTGGGCCATCCCAGTGCACCAGCCCCAAGCATCCAGCATCATGCATCGAACCTGGACTGGCAACTCATTTCCTACATGATATTTCACATGTTTCATTGCCATTCTCCCAAATCTTCCCACCCTCTCCCTCTCCCACAGAGTCCATAAGACTGTTCTATACATCAGTGTCTCTTTTGCTGTCTCGTACACCGGGTTATTGTTACCATCTTTCTAAATTCCATATATATGCGTTAGTATACTGTATTTATGTTTTTCCTTCTGGCTTACTTCACTCTGTATAATAGGCTCCAGTTTGATCCACCTCATTAGAACTGATTCAAATGTATTCTTTTTAATGGCTGAGTAATACTCCATTGTGTATATGTACCACAGCTTTCTTATCCATTCATCTGCTGATGGACATCTAGGTTGCTTCCATGTCTTGGCTATTATAAACAGTGCTGCGATGAACATTGGGGTACATGTGTCTCTTTCCCTTCTGGTTTCCTCAGTGTGTATGCCCAGCAGTGGGGTTGCTGGATCATAAGGCAGTTCTATTTCCAGTTTTTTAAGGAATCTCCACACTGTTCTCCATAGTGGCTGTACTAGTTTGCATTCCCACCAACAGTGTAAGAGGGTTCCCTTTTCTCCACACCCTCTCCAGCATTTATTATTTGTAGACTTTTGGATCGCAGCCATTCTGACTGGTGTGAAATGGTACCTCATAGTGGTTTTGATTTGCATTTCTCTGATAATGAGTGATGTTGAGCATCTTTTCATGTGTTTGTTAGCCATCTGTATGTCTTTTTTGGAGAAATGTCTATTTAGTTCTTTGGCCCATTTTTTGATTGGGTCATTTATTTTTCTGGAGTTGAGCTGTAGGAGTTGCTTGTATATTTTTGAGATTAGTTGTTTGTCGGTTGCTTCATTTGCTATTATTTTCTCCCATTCTGAAGGCTGTCTTTTCACCTTGCTAATAGTTTCTTTTGATGTGCAGAAGCTTTTAAGGTTAATTAGGTCCCATTTGTTTATTTTTGCTTTTATTTCCAATATTCTGGGAGGTGGGTCATAGAGGATCCTGCTGTGATGTATGTCGGAGAGTGTTTTGCCTATGTTCTCCTCTAGGAGTTTTATAGTTTCTGGTCTTACGTTTAGATCTTTAATCCATTTTGAGTTTATTTTTGTGTATGGTGTTAGAAAGTGGTCCAGTTTCATTCTTTTACAAGTGGTTGACCAGATTTCCCAGCACCACTTGTTAAAGAGATTGTCTTTAATCCATTGTATATTCTTGCCTCCTTTGTCGAAGATAAGGTGTCCATATGTGCGTGGATTTATCTCTGGGCTTTCTATTTTATTCCATTGATCAATATTTCTGTCTTTGTGCCAGTACCATACTGTCTTGATAACTGTGGCTTTGTAGTAGAGCCTGAAGTCAGGTAGGTTGATTCCTCCAGTTCCATTCTTCTTTCTCAAGATCGCTTTGGCTATTCGAGGTTTTTTGTATTTCCATACAAATTGTGAAATTATTTGTTCTAGCTCTGTGAAGAATACTGTTGGTAGCTTGATAGGGATTGCGTTGAATCTATAAATTGCTTTGGGTAGTATACTCATTTTCACTATATTGATTCTTCCAATCCATGAACATGGTATATTTCTCCATCTATTAGTGTCCTCTTTGATTTCTTTCACCAGTGTTTTATAGTTTTCTATATATAGGTCTTTAGTTTCTTTAGGTAGATATATTCCTAAGTATTTTATTCTTTCCGTTGCAATGGTGAATGGAATTGTTTCCTTAATTTCTCTTTCTGTTTTCTCATTATTAGTGTATAGGAATGCAAGGGATTTCTGTGTGTTGATTTTATATCCTGCAACTTTACTGTAGTCATTGATTATTTCTAGTAATTTTCTGGTGGACTCTTTAGGGTTTTCTATGTAGAGGATCATGTCATCTGCAAATAGTGAGAGTTTTACTTCTTCTTTTCCAATTTGGATTCCTTTTATTTCTTTTTCTGCTCTGATTGCTGTGGCCAAAACTTCCAAAACTATGTTGAATAGTAATGGTGAAAGTGGGCACCCTTGTCTTGTTCCTGACTTTAGAGGAAATGCTTTCAATTTTTCACCATTGAGGATAATGTTTGCTGTGGGTTTGTCATATATAGCTTTTATTATGTTGAGGTATGTTCCTTCTATTCCTGCTTTCTGGAGAGTTTTTATCATAAATGGATGTTGAATTTTGTCAAAGGCTTTCTCTGCATCTATTGAGATAATCATGTGGTTTTTATTTTTCAATTTGTTAATGTGGTGTATTACATTGATTGATTTGCGGATATTGAAGAATCCTTGCATCCCTGGGATAAAGCCCACTTGATCATGGTGTATGATCTTTTTAATGTGTTGTTGGATTCTGATTGCTAGAATTTTGTTAAGGATTTTTGCATCTATGTTCATCAGTGAAATTGGCCTGTAGTTTTCTTTTTTTGTGGGATCTTTGTCAGGTTTTGGTATTAGGGTGATGGTGGCCTCATAGAATGAGTTTGGAAGTTTACCTTCCTCTGCAATTTTCTGGAAGAGTTTGAGCAGGATAGGTGTTAGCTCTTCTCTAAATTTTTGGTAGAATTCAGCTGTGAAGCCGTCTGGACCGGGGCTTTTGTTTGCTGGAAGATTTTTGATTACAGTTTCAATTTCCATGCTTGTGATGGGTCTGTTAAGATTTTCTATTTCTTCCTGGTCCAGTTTTGGAAAGTTGTACTTTTCTAAGAATTTGTCCATTTCTTCCACGTTGTCCATTTTATTGGCATATAATTGTTGATAGTAGTCTCTTATGATCCTTTGTATTTCTGTGTTATCTGTTGTGATCTCTCCATTTTCGTTTCTAATTTTGTTGATTTGATTTTTCTCCCTTTGTTTCTTGATGAGTCTGGCTAATGGTTTGTCAATTTTATTTATCCTTTCAAAGAACCAGCTTTTGGTTTTGTTGATTTTTGCTATGGTCTCTTTTGTTTCTTTTGCATTTATTTCTGCTCTAATTTTTAAGATTTCTTTCCTTCTACTAACCCTGGGGTTCTTCATTTCTTCCTTTTCTAGTTGCTTTAGGTGTAGAGTTAGGTTATTTATTTGACTTTTTTCTTGTTTCTTGAGGTGTGCCTGTATTGCTATGAACTTTCCCCTTAGAACTGCTTTTACCGTGTCCCACAGGTTTTGGGTTGTTGTGTTTTCATTTTCATTCATTTCTATGCAAATTTTGATTTCTTTTTTGATTTCTTCTGTGATTTGTTGGTTATTCAGCAGCGTGTTGTTCAGCCTCCATATGTTGGAATTTTTAATAGTTTTTCTCCTGTAATTGAGATCTAATCTTACTGCATTGTGGTCAGAAAAAATGCTTGGAATGATTTCTATTTTTTTGAATTTACCAAGGCTAGCTTTATGGCCCAGGATGTGATCTATCCTGGAGAAGGTTCCATGTGCGCTTGAGAAAAAGGTGAAATTCATTGTTTTGGGATGAAATGACCTATAGATATCAATTAGGTCTAACTGGTCTATTGTATCGTTTAAAGTTTGTGTTTCCTTGTTAATTTTCTGTTTAGTTGATCTATCCATAGGTGTAAGTGGGGTATTAAAGTCTCCCACTATTATTGTGTTATTGTTAATTTCTCCTTTCATACTTGTTAGCATTTGTCTTACGTACTGTGGTGCTCCCGTGTTGGGTGCATATATATTTATAATTGTTATATCTTCTTCTTGGATTGATCCTTTGATCATTATGTAGTGACCTTCTTTGTCTCTTTTCACAGCCTTTGTTTTAAAGTCTATTTTATCTGATATGAGTATTGCTACTCCTGCTTTCTTTTGGTCCCTATTTGCATGGAAAATCTTTTTCCAGCCCTTCACTTTCAGTCTGTATGTGTCCCCTGTTTTGAGATGGGTCTCTTGTAGACAACATATGTAGGGGTCTTGTTTTTGTATCCATTCAGCCAGTCTTTGTCTTTTGGTTGGGGCATTCAACCCATTTACATTTAAGGTAATTACTGATAAGTATGTTCCCGTTGCCATTTACTTTATTGTTTTGGGTTCGAGTTTATACACCGTTTTTGTGTTTCCTGTCTAGAGAATATCCTTTAGTATTTGTTGGAGAGCTGGTTTGGTGGTGCAGAATTCTCTCAGCTTTTGCTTGTCTGAAAAGCTTTTGATTTCTCCTTCATATTTGAATGAGATCCTTGCTGGGTACAATAATCTGGGCTGTAGGTTATTTTCTTTCATCATTTTAAGTATGTCTTGCCATTCCCTCCTGGCTTGAAGAGTTTCTATTGAAAGATCAGCTGTTATCCTTATGGGAATTCCCTTGTGTGTTATTTGTTGTTTTTCCCTTGCTGCTTTTAATATTTGTTCTTTGTGTTTGATCTTTGTTAATTTGATTAATATGTGTCTTGGGGTGTTTCTCCTTGGGTTTATCCTGTTTGGTACTCTCTGGGTTTCTTGGACTTGGGTGATTATTTCCTTCCCCATTTTAGGGAAGTTTTCCACTATTATCTCCTCAAGTATTTTCTCATGGTCTTTCTTTTTGTCTTCTTCTTCTGGAACCCCTATGATTCGAATGTTGTAGCGTTTAATATTGTCCTGGAGGTCTCTGAGATTGTCCTCATTTCTTTTAATTCGTTTTTCTTTTATCCTCTCTGATTCATTTATTTCTACCATTCTATCTTCTAATTCACTAATCCTGTCTTCTGCCTCTGTTATTCTACTATTTGTTGCCTCCAGAGTGTTTTTAATTTCACTTATTGCATTATTCATTATATATTGACTCTTTTTTATTTCTTCTAGGTCCTTGTTAAACCTTTCTTGCATCTTCTCAATCCTTGTCTCCAGGCTATTTATCTGTGATTCCATTTTAGTTTCAAGATTTTGGATCAATTTCACTATCATTATTCGGAATTCTTTATCAGGCAGATTCCCTATCTCTTCCTCTTTTGTTTGGTTTGGTGGGCATTTATCCTGTTCCTTTATCTGCTGAGTATTCCTCTGTCTCTTCATCTTGTTTAAATTGCTGAGTTTGGGGTGTCCTTTCTGTATTCTGGCAGTTTGTGGAGTTCTCTTTATTGTGGCGTTTTCTCACTGTGTGTGGGTTTGTACAGGTGGCTTGTCAAGGTTTCCTGGTTAGGGAAGCTTGTGTCGGTGTTCTGGTGGGTGGAGCTGTATTTCTTCTCTCTGGAGTGCAATGAAATGTCCAGTAATGAGTTATGAGATGTCTATAGTTTTGGGGTGACTTTGGGCAGCCTGTATCTTGAAGCTCAGGGCTGTGTTCCTTTGTTGCTGGAGAATTTGCTTGGTATGTCTTGCCCTGGAACTTATTGGCCCTTGTGTGGTGCTTGGTTTCAGTGTCGGTATGGAGGCATTTGATGAGCTCCTGTCAATGAATGTTCCTTGGAGTCAGGAGTTCCCTGGAGTCAGGGTTTGGACTTAAGTCTCCTGCTTCCGATTATCAGTCTTATTTTTACAGTAGTTTCAAAACTTCTCCTTCTATACAGCACCATTGATAAAACATCTACATTAAAGATGATAAGTTTCTCTACAGTGAGGGTCACTCAGAGAGGTTCACAGGGTCACATGGAGAAGAGAAGAGGGAGGAGGGAGTTAGAGGTGACCCAAATGAGATGAGGTGAATCAATAGTGGAGAGAGTGGGCTAGCCAGTAGTCACTTCCTTATGTGCACTCCACAACTGGACCACTGAGATGTTCACGGGGTTATACAGAGAAGAGAAGAAGGAGGAAGGTAACAGAGGTGGCCAGAAGGATAAAAGGGGGGAATGAAAAGGAGGGAGACAGATCCAGCCAGTAATCAGTTCCCTAAGAGTTCTCCACCGTCTGGAACACACAGAAATTCACAGAGTTGGGTAGAGTAGAGAGGGGTTAGGGAGGAGACACAGGCGACCTGGTGGAGAAAAAGGAGGGTCCAAAGGGAGAGAGAGCAGTCAAGCCAGTAATCTCACTCCCTAGTGAAAAATGGGTCCTGAAGATTGGGTCCTTAAAGGTACAAAATTGGTAACAAATACATAAAAGCAAAAATTAAAAATCTAGAGTAGAGTTTGGAATTTCAAAAATACAATGTTAAAGAAAAGAAGAAGGAAAAGAAAGAGAGAAAGAATGAACAAACAAAAACAAACAAGGTCGTGAAAATTATAAAGAAAGTACAGGTACAAAATTGATAACTAATACCAGAAAGCGAAAATTAAAAATCTAGAGTAGAGTTTGGAATTTCAAAAATACAATGTTAAAAAAAAAAAAAAAAAGAAGAAGAAGAAAAATAAAGAGAGAAAACAAACAAACAAATACGAACAATGTCACAAAAATTATAAAGAAAATACAGGTACAAAATTGATATCAAATACCAAAAAGCATAAATTAAAAATCTGGAGTAAAGTTTGGAATTTCAGATATACAATGTTATATAAAAGAAGAAGAGAAAGAAACAGAGAGAAAGAAAAAAAAAAAAAAGTCACAGAAATTATATAAAAAAAGACTATAGGTACAAAATTGATAACATATACCAAAAAGCGAAAATTAAAAATCTAGAGTAGAGTTTGGAATTTCAAAAATACAGTGTTAAAGAAAAGAAGAAAAAAACAAAAACAAAAACAAAAACAAAAACAAACAAGGTCAAAAAATTATAAAATATATATATATGAAGTTTGCTGAAGAAGAAAAAAATAGGGTCTTTTTTTTTTTTTTTGCAAAGTATTAGGTTATAAAAGTGAAAATTAAAGGAACAATAGAGGACTTAAATTTTTTTTTTAATTAAAAAAAAAAAGAAAGAATGATCATAAAAATAATAAAAATATATCTAGGACTTTTTTTTTTTTTTTTTTTTGTGGGTGTTGTGGGTTCAGTTCATTTTTGGCTAGTTCCTTGGTCAGATTTATATTTCTCAAGATCTATAGGCCCCTTCCTATGTAGTCCGTAGTAACCACAGGGTTTTGATCTATTGCCTGTAGCTTCCAAGGCGTTTCCCTCTGTTATATCTTCTTCTGTTTGCTAGTCTCTTCAGTATCTGGTTTCTGCCCTGACTCAAAGGGCACGGTGGAGGACACTTTTTTTTTTTTTTTTTTTTTAGGCTTACTTGTTCAGTCGCGCTGTGGGGAGGTAGGGAGGGATGCTGCAAACAAATAACACTGGCGTGGGCTCGCAGTGCCTCAGCCACCCTGGGTCTGCCCCCGCTCACGGCGCGTGTAGCCTCCCTGTCCACACCGCTCGGACTCTAGGTTGTTCCGCCGGGAACAATCCGAGGCTGGCCCTGGGCTGCATGCACCTCCCAGGTCCAAGCCGCTCAGGTTCAGGCACTCGGGTAGTCCTCAGAGGCGCAGACTCAGTTGGGCCTGCGTTTTGTGCTCTTCCCAGGTCCGAGCGCCAATTTGCTCTTCCCAGGCGAGCGCCAATGCTGCGACTTATCGCCTCCCCGCCACTCGGTTATCTGGATGTAAAACCGGCGCACCTTCTCAGGCAGATGTTGACCGTCCAGACCCCCAAGAAGTTTTAGTTAGCAAAGAAGCCTGCTTACAATTTTATAGATAATGTCTCTCTGGGGCTGCGATTGCCCCCTTCCGGCTCTGGCTGCCTGTCACCGGAGGGGGAAGGTCTGCAGCCGGCTATCTCTGTTCAGTCCTTTGTTCCGTGCGCGGGCCTGGCGGTCTTAGGTTAGGGCTGGCTTTTCGCGTGGTAGATATCCCACAGTCTGGTTTGCTAGCCCAAATTATTTCGCTCAGATAGCGCTCAGGGTATTCAGGCCAGATTCTTACTCTCAGCGATGCAGCCCACGCCGCGCCTCCCTGCCCAGCCCCGGTTTGCTAATGGCGGATGCAGGCGTCTGCGCTGCTTCTCTGCTGGGGGAGTTACCGTAGGGCTCGCAAACTGCGAGTTTTAAATTGTTTATTTATTTTTTCTCCCTGTTATGTTGCCCTCTGTGCTTCCAAAGCTCGGCACAGATTCGGCAGTGAGAAGGTTTCCTGATGTTTGGAAACTTCTCTCTTTTTAAGATTCCCTTCCCGGGACGGAACTCCGTCCCTCCCTCTTTTGTCTCTTTTTTTTTTGTTTTTAATATTTTTTCCTACCTCCTTTCGAAAAGTTGGGTTGCTTTTCTGGGTGCCTGATGTCCTCTGCCGGCATTCAGAAGTTGTTTTGTGGAATTTACTCGACGTTTAAATGCTCTTTTGATGAATTTGTGGGGGAGAAAGTGTTCTCCCCGTCCTACTCCTCCGCCATCTTGGCTCCTCCCCCGAGAGAGAGAATGATTTTAATTGCTCCAACACTGACTGGAGAAACAGGTCATTTTTCTTTAAAAATCTTTCTCCCTCCTGCCACCCCTTTTTACCACAACCAAGCATCCTCAGGCACATATTTACTCCTTAGAATTATTTTATATCCAATAAATGATTTAGGATGAGATCTTTTAGGATATTATATGACTTCTTCACTCTTCAAATATTTTCATTTACTTCCTATTAAAAATTATCTCTGATTTACACTACTGCTGTTCATAGATTCACCTACCCTCATGACCACAAGAAGCAATTTTTAAAATATGTTTTACAGATTCTATATGCTGTTCATCCCAGTATGACACTGGCTGAATCAGAAATTTACATGGGATGGTGAGTCACTGTCTGGTGAAATGTGTGTGCCTCTTTTGGCAGTGCTTTCTACTGCACACCAGAAGGCGAGGTGCTGAAGATGGGTTATGATGACCCTCAGAACACAGGGTGTCGAAGACAGCTTATGATGACCCCCAGAAGGCGAGGAGCTGATGACGGGTTATGATGATCCTCAGAACACAGGGTATCGATGACGGGTTATGATGACCCCCAGAAGGCGAGGTGCTGATGATGGGTTATGATGACCCCCAGAAGGTGAGGTGCTGATGATGGGTTACGATGACCCTCAGAACACGGGGTGTCGATGACGGGTTATGATGACCCTCAGAACACAGGGTGTTGATGACAGCTTATGATGACCCCCAGAAGGCGAGGTGCCGATGATGGGTTATGATGACCCTCAGAACACGAGGTACCGATTACGGGTTATGATGACCCTCAGAACACAGGGTGTTGATGACAGCTTATGATGACCCTCAGAACACAGGGTGTCGATGATGGGTTATGATGACCCTCAGAAGCTGAGGTGCCAATGATGGGTTATGATGACCCTCAGAACACGAGGTACTGATGACGGGTTATGATGACCCCCAGAACACAGGGTGTCGATGACAGCTTATGATGACCCTCAGAACATGGGGTGTCGATGATGGGTTATGATGACCCTCAGAACATGAGGTACCAATGATGGGTTATGATGACCCCCAGAACACGGGATGCCAATGACAGGTTATGATGACCCCCGGAAGGTGAGGTGCCAGTGATGGGTTATGATGACCCCTGTCAAATGACAACACATCTCTGTTTCCCACAGGAGCGTTTTGGAGAAAGTTTTTCCTAGAGAGTTATGGATCTCCTCTATCAGTTTTCATTTAGGCAACAAAAACGACTTTCAGAAGCAGGACCTCTTTTAAGATGTTTGTAAATACTAATCCGACTCAAGCAATGAAAAACGTACACAAAGACCCTGATGTTTCTACAAGAAAATGAACTTAATTTTTCAGAATTTCATTGAGCAGGGCAAAAGTGTTCTGCTCTTGGCCTTAGATCATAGAAGGTTACCTCAGCAAAAGACATCCTGGAATTGGTCTTGTTTAAAAACAAACAAACAAACAAAAAACCAAGACAAAACAAAAAAGGACTTTGGAATTTATTTTCCACAAAGACTAAAAGCAAGTGAATGACAAAATGGCAGCTTCAGATCAGATCAGTCGCTCAGTCGTGTCTGACTCTATGCGACCCCATGAATCGCAGCACGCCAGGCCTCCCCGTCCATCACCAACTCCCGGAGTTCACTCAGACTCATGTCCATCGAGGCAGTGATGCCAACCAGCCATCTCATCCTCTGTCATCCCCTTCTCCTCCTGCCCCCAATCCCTCCCAGCATCAGAGTCTTTTCCAATGAGTCAACTCTTTGCATGAGGTGGCCAAAGTACTGGAGTTTCAGCTTTAGCATCATACCTTCCAAAGAACACCCAGGGCTGATCTCCTTTAGAATGGACTGGTTGGATCTCCTTGCAGTCCAAGGGACTCTCAAGAGTCTTCTCCAACACCACAGTGGACATCACCAGATGGTCAACACCAAAATCATTGATTGATTATATTCTTTGCAGCCAAAGATGGAGAAGCTCTATACAGTCAGCAAAAATAAGACTGGGAGCTGACTGTGGCTCAGACCATGAACTCCTTATTGCCAAATTCAGACTGAAATTGAAGAAAGTAGGGAAAACCACTAGACCATTAAGGTATGACCTAAATCAAATCCCTTATGATTATACAGTGGAAGTGAGAAATAGATTTAAGGGCCTAGATCTGATAGATAGAGTGCCTGATGAACTATGGAATGAGGTTCATGACATTGTACAGGAGACAGGGATCAAGACCATTCCCATAGAAAAGAAATGCAAAAAAGCAAAATGGCTGTCTGGGAGGCCTTACAAATAGCTGTGAAGAGAAGAGAAGCGAAAAGCAAGGGAGAAAAGGAAAGATATAAACATTTGAATGCAGAGGTCCAAAGAACAGCAAGAAGAGATAAGAAAGCCTTCTTCAGCGATTAATGCAAAGAAATAGAGGAAAACAACAGAATGGGAAAGACTAGAGATCTCTTCAAGAAAATCAGAGATACCAAAGGAACATTTCATGCAAAGATGGGCTCGATAAAGGACAGAAATGGTATGAACCTAACAGAAGTGGAAGATATTAAGAAGAGATGGCAAGAATACACAGAAGAACTGTACAAAAAAGATCTTCACGACCCAGATAATCACGATGGTGTGATCACTGACCTAGAGCCAGACATCCTGGAATGTGAAGTCAAGTGGGCCTTAGAAACATCACTACGAACAAAGCTAGTGGAGGTGATAGAATTCCAGTTGAGCTATTCCAAATCCTGAAAGATGATGCTGTGAAATGGCAGCTTAAGTGGCCCTTAACTTATTTACAAATAATGAACCATTTGAAACTTTAATGAAAGCTGTGAACCTACTCAACAGAAAAATACACAGAGAGAAATGTGAATTTAATTTCAAATGAATCATTAAACCCACAATTTCTCCCCTGAGCTCCAGTTGAAGAACATGTGATCAGTTTTAGAGTTTCACTACTCGAAATGTGATCTACAGAAGGGCAAAAGCAGCATTGCCTGGATACCTTCCTGGAATCTCAGGCCCTCTTCCGGATCTACTGAATCAGAACCTGTATTTTAGGAGGCTCTGAAGGTGATTCCTGGGCACCTAAGATTTGAGAAGCTCTGCTTACATAGTCACGTTCAGGAAGAATTTAGAATTAAAAATGTCTATCTGAAATCACGTTTGAAAATGACTCAGACTATAATATTCTTAGTAGAACATATATCTTATTTGTAAATGGATAAACCACAAGGTCTTACTGTATAACACAGGGTACTATATTCAATATCCTGAGATAAAACATGATGGATCAGAATATAGTAAAGAAAATATATATAAATATATGTATGTATATACATGTATATGTCACTTTACTGAAATATTTATTAATTTACTGTACAGAAATCAACAATACTGTAAATCAACTATTCAATTGGAAAAAAAAACTTTTGAAAAGAACACATATTAGATGTAAGTGAAAAGACAAAGGTTTAATATTTTATATGTGTTGATGAAAAATGTCCTTTTCCTACTTTATGGTCCTCATTTCTTACTCTTTGCCCTACAATTGTCTTTGCAGAATGTTAGGGCCTGGAATAGCTAAGCTGGAAGGGAGAGCTGGGACTTAGGAAGTTCCAGAGGTTTTAGTCACATTAAATTGGTTCATGATGAGAAGCAATTCAGGAGATGCAGGGTTTATAAGTGAGAGGAAGTCAGGCATGTTACCATCAAATCTGAACACCTACTGGACATAAATCCTTAGTGGGCTTGAGGAACAGACATTCATAACAATAGGCGGAGAGACAGATTAAGAAATTGCAGGGGGAATGCTGTTTAATGCGGTTTGGTCATTTACAGGGGCTGTTGGGAAACAGCTTCCTGGCTGTTGGATGGACTTATGATTTAAGAGCAAGGCCTGCTTAACTGAAAGAGGCTATGCTGCTCTCTAGACATACGAAATGATATTCAGACCTGTCTGGGCAGCTGTTGTGAAATTCTCAAGGCCATTCTGTGTTCCAAGCCAGGAAGGGCCCATTTCATTGACTGCTCCTTCTGTGGTGAAATTCAACCCGCAGAATTTGGATCTTGTGTAGCCACTGAATCAGTAAAATGTACTTGTAACCCTTCCACATGACCCTATTGCTTCTTACCATAAGGCACTGGAAAATTCACTGGGCCCAATTTATAAGGTAATGTGGTCTCCAGATTATATGGAATCAGAAGCTCCTGGATTCAGTGCTAACATTTCTAACTAGCATCGTTCATGTTTACAGGCTCTGACTCCCTTGGGAAAATGAAATTCTTTCCAGGCTAGATTTTATTCTCTGCATTTATCGTTGTGGAAAATGGAAGCACAGAGGTTAAATAACTTATATAAGGACAACCTAGCCAGTGAGCAGGGGAGCTGGGTCCTGCTGCTGCTACTGCTAAGTCACTTCAGTCGTGTCCAACTCTGTGTGACCCCACAGACGGCAGCCCACCAGGCTCCCCAGTCCCTGGGATTCTCCAGGCAAGAACACTGGAGTGGGTTGCCATTTCCTTCTCCAGTGCATGAAAGTGAAAAGTGAAAGTGAAGTCGCTCAGTCGTGTCTGACTCGTAGCGACCCCATGGACTGCAGCCTACCAGGCTCCTCCATCCATGGGATTTGCCAGGCAAGAGTACTGGAGTGGGGTGCCACTGCCTTCTCCAGCTGGGTCCTAGTGGAGTTTTATCATTTTCTTCCTGAAGTTCTCTTTCAGTCATAGTCTGCTCTTGCCAAAGACTGGCTGAATTCTCATCACATGAAGCCTTTCTGCCCTTAGTCCTGCACCACGGCAGGCATCAGCTCACACTTGTGGGTCCAAAGCACTCTGTTTCTATTAACTAACTGTGGTACCATTCCAGAGAGGAGCCAAGAAGAGAACAGATAACTATAATTTAAATGCAACACCTCTGAACCTAAAGGTTAAACCAGCAATCTCAGACTTTAAAGATATAGAAAGTGAACACATTATTGTAGCTTGAAATATGCTGTTTTCTATTAAAAAAAAAAAACATGACTCAGATGACCACAGAAGTAGAAAGATATAAACTGGGTAAGAGGATGGGATACAAACAGCTGACTCATTGGAAAAAACCCTGATGCTGGGAAAGATTGAAGGCAGAAGGAGAAGAGGGCGACAGAGGGTGAGATGTTTGGATGGCATCACTTATTCAATGGACATGACCTTGGGCAAACTCCAGGAGACAGTGGAGGACAGGGAAGCCTGGTGTGCCGCAGTCCATGGGGTCGCAAAGAGTCGGACATGACTTAGTGATGGAGCAACAACAGCGAGAGGATAGGAAATGTAAAAGAAGAATATTTAAGGGCAATTTGGAGTAGATACAAAAAGAGCAGTTGTTTTAAGTACCATCAAGTGAATTGGGCTTACTGATCACTGTTTTGCAACAACTTAAAAAAAAAAAGTTTTTTGGAATCCCTTTACCACAAAAGATAAAGGCATTCTCCTCTGAGAGCTTCGATACCCCAGTAAATAAGAGATTCTGGCAATAAGAACATCAATCCTCTTGCAAACCTAAGATGAAAGTCTACGCTATGAAGCATACAAGATGCTTTAACATGGCACTTGAATTTCCCATCAAGTCCCTGCCAGTAAACATTATAAACATTCAGAAGAAGTAGGACCTTTAAATGGTTTTTACACATTCTTTCAGATATCACAGGTCATATCTTTAGAAATAGTTTGCTCATGGTTAAATTTTCACTTATTCACAGAGATGTTGTTTTTGGCGTGTTTGATTTTTCACAACACACTTTTAATAATCTGTTAACAATTTTTCCCTGCTCCCACAGAAAGCAACTGGAATCTGACACAAATTGATGAACTATATGGAACTCTGTCAAATGCTTAGAAGATTTAAGATGCACGGTGTGTAGCTCAGAATCTTTATTCAAGGCAAATCTTTCTCTTATGCTCTTTAACAATGCAAAGAAGAAACACAGAAAGAATGCCTACCTTTACGACTGTAGTAATTGAGATTGCTCGGTTTCATGTTTCATTTTTCTTTGAAGAGGAATGCTGATATAATTTCACAGATGAGAATGAGCAGAATTCAGGAGAGCATAATTCCATAATATTACAGCAAAATGGAGAGAAGACATTATTTGCACTGAGCTTCACTCCCCTTTCTGTAGTAATTTAAAGGGGACACAGTTTTTCTTCATGTACTATGTGTATTTATTTTCACAAAGTTAAGTTACTGAATAGAACTTCCAGAGGTGGTGGCTTAGTATTACTTTTTCCCACTTTATGTAATTTAATTCAACTTTACCAGAAAGTGTTATTCATAGTTCAGACCATTTAGCATTTTATGATCAAATGGTCATGAATTTGGGAATTGTTTCATCTTATATGCATTTATCGGAGAAGGCAATGGCACCCCACTCCAGTACTCTTGCCTGGAGAATCCCATGGACTGAGGAGCCTGGTAGGCTGCAGTCCATGGGGTCGCTAAGAGTCAGACACGACTGAGTGACTTCACTTTCACTTTTCACTTTCACGCATTGGAGAAGGAAATGGCAACCCACTCCGGTGTTCTTGCCTGGAGAATCTCACGGACGGCGAAGCCTGGTGGGCTGCCGTCTATGGGGTCACACAGAGTTCGACACAACTGAAGTGACTTAGCAGCAGTAGTAGCAGCATATGCATTTATTATAAATATCTAACCCTTTTCAGTTCAGTTCAGTTGCTCAGTCGTGTCCGACTCTTTGCGACCCCATGAATTGCAGCACGCCAGGCCTCCCTGTCCATCACCAACTCCCGGAGTTCACTCAGACTCATGTCCATCGAGGCAGTGATGCCATCCAGCCATCTCATCCTCCGTCGTCCCCTTCTCCTCCTGCCCCCAATCCCTCCCAGCATCAGAGTCTTTTCCAATGAGTCAACTCTTTGCATGAGGTGGCCAAAGTACTGGAGTTTCAGCTTTAGCATCATTCCTTCCAAAGAAATCCCAGGGCTGATCACCTTTAGGATGGACTAGTTGGATCTCCTGGCAGTCCAAGGGACTCTCAAGAGTCTTCTCCAACACCACAGTTCAAAAGCATCAATTCTTCGGCGCTCAGCCTTCTTCATAGTCCAACTCTCACATACATACATGACCACTGGAAAAACCATAGCCTTGACTAGATGAACCTTTGTTGGCAAAGTAATGTCTCTGCTTTTGAATATGCTATCTAGGTTGGTCATAACTTTCCTTCCAAGTCTTTTAATTTCATGGCTTCAGTCACCATCTGCAGTGATTTTGGAGCCCCAAAAAATAAAGTCTGACACTGTTTCCACTGTTTCCCCATCTATTGCCCATGAAGTGATAGGACCCGATGCCATGATCTTCGTTTTCTGAATGTTGAGCTTTAAGCCAACTTTTTCACTTTTCTCTTTCACTTTCATCAAGAGGCTTTTGAGTTCCTCTTCACTTTCTGCCATAAGGGTGGTGTCATCTGCATATCTGAGGTGATTGATATTTCTCCCGGCAATCTTGATTCCAGCTTGTGCTTCTTCCAGTCCAGCGTTTCTCATGATGTACTCTGCATATAAGTTAAATAAGCAGGGTGACAATATACAGCCTTGACGTACTCCTTTTCCTATTTGGAACCAGTCTGTTGTTCCATGTCCAGTTCTAACTGTTGCTTCTTGACCGGCATACAAATTTATCAGGAGGCACTTTTGCCAACTCCCAAATTGCCTTGCTTCACCTATAATAATCATTAGAGTTGAAATTGAAGACCTGAATTTAATTTCTGGCTCTTACTTTGTTATTCTATTCTGACAAACTCTACAAATATTTAGTGAGTGTCCATTATGTGTAAGGGTTTGTATAAAGGTCAAAGAACAAACACATATGAGCCTGAAACAGGACAAATTATTCAACCTCTTTGCATCAATAATGGTGATAATAGTTACTTTGCAGGTAGGCAGGAATTCACTTGAGAATATCCTTTACAAATTGTAAATGGTGACAAAATGTAAAGTATTAATCCTACTAGTTTCTCCTAAGCTAATTTTTAAAAGGCACTTTGACCCTCAAGAATATTTTGTAAATAACAAAATCTCTATAGCGGTAGTTAATCATGTGACTGATCAGGTTCTTAGGTAACAGGAAAGGAAAAACTGCTGCCTTGAAAACAACCTATTCTTCACCCTTTCTCTCATCATTTTCTATCACTCACAAGGCCACCACTCCCCAGTATAATCAAAGGACCGTCTTCTTAGATTATATGCTTCAAACTATATTGTCTACTATGTCATAGATTTGTTTTTATTTTCTCTACAGTTTGATCCCCCAGGTTGGGAAGATCCCTTGGAGAAGAAAATGGCAATCCACTCCAATATTGTTGCCTGGAAAAGTCCCTAGACAGAGGACCTGGCAGGTCACAGTCTGTGGGGTCACAAGAAGTTAGACGCGACTGAGCGCACAGACACATGACTATCTAGCTGGCAATGCAGTGATTTAACCCAGAGTCAGACTGCACACTGTTGATAATTAGCTTCAATTTAATTGTGATCTAACAATTCTTGCCTCTAAAAAGCAGAGACATTACTTTGCCAACAAAGGTCCATCTAGTCAAGGCTATGGTTTTTCCAGTAGTCATGTATGGATGTGAGAGTTGGACTATAAAGAAAGCTGAACGCCAAAGAATTGATGCCTTTGAACTGTGGTGTTGGAGAAGACTCTTGAGAGTCCCTTGGACTGCAAGGAGATCCAACCAGTCCATTCTAAAGGACATCAGTCCTGGGTGTTCATTGGAAGGACTGATGTTGAAGCTGAAACTCCAATACTTTGGCCACCTGATGTGAGGAGCTGACTCATTTGAAAAGACTCTGATGCTGGGAAAGATTGAGGGCAGGAGGAGAAGGGGACAACAGAGGATTAGATGGTTGGATAGCATCACTGACACAAAGTACATGAGTTTGGGTAAACTCCGGGAGTTGGTGATGGACAGGGAGGCCTGGCATGCTGTGGTTCATGGGGTCGCAAATAGTCGGTCATGACTAAGCGACTGAACTGAACAATTCTTGGTACAATATTTTCTCTTATTTTTTTTAATTGTGCCAAAGTTTGATCAAAAGGGCTCAATTTTGACTCAATGGTGCTCATTTGCCCCCTCTTCCCAATAGCTTTTTGAAATTCTAAAAAATACCAGCCGTTTCTTTTTTCACTCTCATTGACTTTCACATGTTCTGACCCACAATCTGAGTAATAGTCTCACATGCGTTAACTTTTATCTTTGCTTTACACTCCCTTCTGTGCATTTGAATTTTATGATTGGACTCCAAAGCCATGGTTCTCCATGGTGTGTGGTGCTGAAAGCACCAGATGCCAGCTCTCTGGCCCCTTGCCCTACTGTCAAGGGATCTGGCAGGCTGGACAGTTGAGTTTAACAGGAGCTATTTCAGAGTTCCTGGCTTAGTATCTCCCTTTCTCCATCTAGTCTACATAAAAGAAGAAAACATTTACTCAGATACTAAGCTAAATAATTCAACCTGCCTGCTATCAACCAATTCTTTCTGAGGGATATTTAATAACTAGAATCATCCTAGAAACCCAACTGTACAAAAAAAAGTCAATCTAAAATAGCTACTCGCATCACTACATGCTAGCTAAAATGCTTGCTTTTTATTCAGTGTTCTATCTCTCTGAATTCTGTAAACTTGACCAACAGCTCAACTCTTGACCTTGGGCGAGCCACTTAACCTTTTTGGGCTTCAGTTTTGTTATTTATAAGTGAGGTACCAGTCACATGGCTTACTTATAAAGTTTCCTAAAGTTGCTTCTAGAAATTCCTCTCTTTGAGGCAGTTAGCAGAGATTTTTCCTAAATCCTGGAACACCATGCTAAAGGAAAAAGTATTTTATTAAAACATCAAGTAGGTTTCAGTGTTACAAATATTGGTGACATATAAAGCAAATTTGACTTCATTGCATTTTGTGTGCATGTTAAGTCGCATCAGTCGTGTCTGACTCTTTGCGCCCTTTGGACTGTAGCCCGCCAGGCTCCTCTGTCCATGGGATTCTCCAGGCAATAATACTGGAACGGGTTGCCATGCCCTTCTCCAGGGGATCCTCCTGACCCATGGATCAAACACACGTCACTTATGTCTCCTGCACTGGTAGGCAGGTTCTTTACTACAAGTACCATCCTGACCCAGGGATTGAACCTGGGTCTTCTGCATTGCAGTCAGAGTCTTTACTGTCTTAGCCACCAGGGAAGAGCCAACTACATTTTACCAAGGAGTAATTTAGAATGACTAGACCAAATCAAATCAAATCAAATTTCACCTATTAAAAAACTAATCTGTTAGACATGAGGATAGGACAATTTAGAAGGTACCTACAAAGAAAGCAACCGCCTGCCCAAGCACAAAAAACAAAAACATACAGAGAGCTGAGCTTACACATGAGATACAGCATAGTAGGGGGCGGTGTAATTTTCTCCTCTGAAACTGATTGATGGTATCGGCTCCAATAACATCAAATCAACACATCTCTCCTACTTAACTGTGCCAATGATTTATTTGCTCTGACTGGCCTGGAAAGTGACCCTCTTGTTCTACCTGCTGAAGAATGTCTGACCCCCCAAGACCTTTGCCCATGGCTGATTTCAGCAAAATGGAACACTCAGGTGGAATCCTGATGAACACCCACAACGGTGGTGCACATGTGGCTCAGGGAAGGAACTGAACTAATGTATTATAGTAATTTATCGGCAGTTCTGTGTGACAGCATATTTACAGAAATGAGGCCTGCCAAAAAGATCAGGTTATAGCAGGAACACATGATTTCCCAGCCAGCCATAAAATACAAATCAAATGCCTTTTCTGCCCGCTGTCAGCCACCTCCACCCACTCCTTGTCCCCAACCCTCAGACAAATTGAAGCACATGCCACAATTTGCAGAGGGAAAATCAAACTCAATTTCGCAGTACAATGAAGTGAGTTTTGGTCTTGTCATGTCCACTGACATATTGATCCCTAGAAGACTGAAAAGAGGATGTCCTGGTTTTCCCTTTATAAATAAAAACATGTAGAGATGCAGTGTGTAAATGGATGACAATGAAGCATGCATACAGCTTTACAAAGATGCAAGAACTCCAGGAGACCAGTGTTGTAAAACAGCACTACAATATAAAAGTCACTATTTAAGAGGTCACATTTTCTTTCCCTTTAGAATTACAGCCTTGCAAGACAAATGGTCCCCTAATCCAGGTTCATTTAAAGTGCAGCTGATCAGTTCACAGCTAAAAGGAATTTTCACTAGTGAAGGAAAAAAAAATAGCCTATCTTGGCCCTTTGTAGAATTTATGTCAGATCTATAAGGCCATAAGCCCAATGCTCCATCAAGCATTTTCTATTTAATCTGAAAGGAGACTAAGCCAAATCACTTATATGGCCACATCTGTGATTTGCAAAATGTAGTATTTGCAGCCTCCCTGATATGTGTAAAGACCACACAGTTATTCACATCTATAGGTGAAGCATTAAGAAATGGAACCACTTTATCATGAGGTGATGATCAAATTGTAAGAAATACCATAAAACGCCCTATGCTATGCTATGCTAAGTCACTTCAGTCGTGTCCGACTCTGTGCGACCCCATAGATGGCAGCCCACCAGGCTCCCTGAGTCTAGTAAAGCTAAATTTCTAATCGTGGAAGGAAAACATAAATGATGGAATAAATCTGTGTTTTCAGGTAGGTAGAGGTAGAATGTCAGTCATTATGATAATAGGATGACTTTCTAATTACCATTTATTATAGAAATCCTGCAAATCTCTGTGCAACTGCAGGGATACCATTGCTGCACATTATGCGGAGAAGGGGACGGCAGAGGGTGAGATGGTTGGATGACATCACTGACTCAACGGACATGAGTTTGAGGAAACTCTGGGAGTTGGTGAAGGACAGGGAAGCTTGGTGTGCTGCAGTCCATGAGGTTGCAGAGTCAGACACGACTGAGTGACTAAACAACAAATAAATCATATAAAACTACTGCAAACATAGCTTTGCGTGCCTTTTTGGGAGGCAAGCTGAGGCACAGGTCGATAATACTGCCCAAGAAAAACCATACACAGGAACCTGAGAAGAAAAAAGAACTTCTTCCCCGATCCTAATTTAAATGATTTCAAACCAGAAGGGGCTTCTCATTGGGTATGATATTTCAAAATTACGGCGATGCCTCACATTACCATATCTAAAGTAACTACTTGTAGTAAGTAAAGATAAATTCATTAGTAATTATGCGGTCTTTTATTATGAAACTCAGAGTAAAATTACTTGAGGTATTGTTTTTAACCCAAAAAGAGAAAGACTTGACATCATCCATCAGTTTGACTCAAGCAATGATTTTCTGAGAATTAAAATTTGTCGAAAGCTCTAAGTATTTCATCTTTTAGAATAAGAAGCATGTAGTTAATGTCACAGCTAATACATTTGTCAGTCTGCTAATTTTCTGTTTCTATTAGAATAAGTAAACATCAGCCCTTTCTTAACAGCATACTACTTACCATGTGTCAGGAGCAATGCAGGGAGAACTTATTTGAAAATCATGCAGTAACAGGAGTCACAGGGAGACAATGGAGAAAGACAAAAAGGGAAAGGCATTTAATAATGCCCCAGTGACAGTGGGGGTGGGCCTCAGGTGAGTGGGGGCGGATGGCATTTAAAGGGGAACTATGGTTTTATACAAAATCAATCCCCCAGCAAGTCAAAGACACTGGAAAATTTTAAAGAAAAGGTAGTTTATAAGAAATCATTCCACTAAAATAAGAACAATATTAAAATAAATGTAGACTTATAAATATGGAGGGGAAATAAAGGAAAATGAGATCTTGCCCACACGACATTAGAACAGAAAGGCTCTTCAAATACACTCAGTATTTGAGAGAATAGGTGTAGAGACAAAAGAAAAACCTCTCTGACCCATCTTTTAAAGATATAATACACTCATTCATGCTGCATTGAGTATATTTTGTTTTAGACAGCTTTGGTTTCACGTAACTAGAATAATAATAATAAAAAAAAAACTAGTAAATGACCATGATAAGCGCTTTGTTCTGCCTCTTATTGGGTGTTCTTTCTAAAATTGGGATCACTGGGTCACTTGGGGGTCATTTTTTGTTACTATAGATCACTTGGAACATCAGTTTATTTCCAGATTTTGTGTTCCAAACCCACTATTACTGCCACTGCAGAATTTTCATTTAAAATGGACTTCTGAATATCATTTCCATCTTTTTTCCTCTGCATAACACAGTTCCTAAAATAAAAACACTTTTACTTCAAAATAGAATATCAACAATATAAAGTACTACAGCATTTTAGTTTCTTGGTGTTATAAAATTGGTATTCTCAGGATAAAATAGTTAAATATCTCTAGAAGAAACGGACGAATTCTCAGAACGGTACAATCTCTCAAGACTGAACCAGGGAGAAACAGAAAATATGAACAGACCCATTCCAAGCACTGAAATTGAATCAGCATTTTAAAAATTCTCAACAAGTAAAAGTTCAGGACCAGATGGCTTCACAAGTGAATTCTACCAAACATTTAGAGAAGAGTTAACACCTATTGTTCAGAAGCTATCCAAAAAAATTCCAGAAAAATGAATACGTCTGAACTCACTCTATGAGGCCAGCATCATTGTGAAATGAAAACCAAAGATGTCACACAAAAAAGGAAAATTATAGGCCAATATCACTGATAAAGACAGATGTGAAAATTCTCAGCAAAATACTACAAAACAGAATCCAATAATACATTAAAAGGATCATATACCTTGATCAAGTGGGATTTATCCTAGGGATGCAAGGATTTTTCAATATCCACTATTTAATCAATATGATACACCAGAGTACCAAATTGAAGAATAAAAACCATGAAATCATTTAAATAGGTGTAGAAAAAGCTTCTGATAAAATTCTCATCTTCTCTCACTCATCAAAATGCGAGGGAACAAACCTTGTGAGAAAATGGTATTTCCCAACTCAGAATTATTTCAGATGTTTCCCATTTTTTTCTTTTTATCAGCTTTAGACTGATTTAATTTAATAGGCTTTAAAAATTATCTTTGCTTTTGTCATTAAATGAGTTAGACATAAACCAAGAGTTACAAATGAGTTCCTAAAAGTTCAGAACCCCTGCTTTCTACAATCAAAAAGAGTGGGAAAAGAAGCCTTGCTCCCTAGCTGTGTAGATTTAAATATACTATTTAAATGCTCTTTATTACAATTTCCTTATCCTTGAAATAGGTTTAAAAAAGGCACAACGTCACAAGGTTTTGAGGATCACATGGCACACTACAAGCCTTCAGAAGCATATAGGTCGCATAGCACGTGTTCAATAAAGGTTAGTTATTAGTAGTAGTCGCAATTAACCTGCCATCTATCCTGAATACCAGTGTCCTCCAAGATCATTTCCCTTAGTTGGCATTTCAGTGGAAAGTGCGTATAGCCAGAAATCACCAAGCAGCATGTTCTTGACACAGGAATTTCCTGAAATAAATTTTCTTGCTTCAAATTGTTCCTGTCTCAAATAGCAAAGACCTCACAGCTTTGGGGCAATATCAAGTAGCGGATTCACCAAATCATGTGTATGTGGGATATATGTGTGGCTAGCAGAAGAAGAGATTGGACAATACTGACTTGCTTCAAATCCTAGTGTGGCCTTCTTTGGGGCTAGAAGAGCCATCTCCAGTGAAATGAAACCATGACCTACAGTGAACTTGTGTGTCAGAGAAGACCCCATTCTGCCCAGGGGCGACAGGCAGCTCGCATCTCAAGGGAGGGAGGTCCGCAGCCCTCCTGGGTTCTACTCCACCTCCCAGAGTTGGGTAGCTGAGCAGCCATACTAGACTCCACACGAATGGTGAGAAACCAGATACCGACAAATCCATCGGCGTGATGCCAGGAACAAGATAGAGTCTTAATGTTAGTATAAATTTAAGATTCATAATTGCAGCCTCATTTTTCCTAGTGTCAGCAGGTTTGTGCACTAATGTAGTGGCTAAAACTGCTCTGGGTATGTAGCTGAATACAGAACTAACTCAAAGGTATCTGTACAATGGCTGATTGGTCCATGCAGCTACCTGTGTCTATTAAGGGGGCATCTTGCTTTACACGGAATTATTGAACTTAATTGTCTTGTGCCTAATATGCTGGGGTTGTCAAGAATGATGCCGATATCCCAAATAACTTTAAGCCCTATGTAGTTCTTTATGTACTTACTTATCTAGCTACTGACCTTTCTTTCATCTTATCTATTTATTCCTCCTCCCCTGCTCCCCTCCTCCTCTTTCTCATCTTTTTTCTTTTCCTTCTCCACCTTCCTTCCTCCTCCTCCTTTCCCCGTCTCTGCACCCCCTGATTCTCCCTAATCCATAACAGAAACTAAAAGGAGCTCTGGTTCAATGGAGCCAATGGATGCTAGCCAAGGTAACAGCATGAGCACTGCCTTGGGAATTAGGGACTCAGGTTCTTCTCTCTGCATCTGCATTTCTTAGAAAGGAAACACAGATATTGATTCCTATCTAAGTTTGGGTTTCTATTTTTTTATTGTTATTTCTTATATACTCTTATAATACTTATTTAATATTATTTCTATATTTCTAAAATTAGGAGATTAGACTCTACGCTGGTTTGATGCTCCTGTCTGGCCTTGGAACTCTAAGAACCCCTGGGAGATGACAATTGAAAGGAGCAAAACAGAATTATGAGATTTACATACATTTCTCTAAAAAGTGATTTTCACAGACTTCTGTACCTTGAACTCTAATTTTGCAGTCTAGCTTTAAATCTGACAACCCATGTGGCAGAAAGTCCAGTATTCTCTATTGGGCATATCTATAGCACTATTATAAGTACTGAACTGATATTCAGCATCAATGAATCACTTTCCAAAGGAATGAAAGGCACCAAATCAGCCAGCTGCTTATGAGGCACATACTTAAAAGCTGCACCACAAAAATCAGCCAAAGACACGAGGGCACTGGGCACGTGATCAGCACCCGAAAGATACATCCGAGCCTTCTCAGGAAGCCTCAGCACTTACACAGAGCCACCAAGAACAAAGCTTCTAAATGCAGACAAATGGGCACTTACCTGACTGAGACAGAAGTGGTGTATAAGGGACTTTCGGTTCTATTGCACTCATGGGCGGAGGTAGCAAAGGGTTGGCGAAGCTGCGGAGGGGGTGAGTTGGACGAACACAGGCCGTGGGGATGGTTCTGCTGGGTGCCTCCTCACTGCTGGGATGCTCAGGCTGCGCTGGGGGCAACATGGGTGGCTGTTGGGTGGCTGGTCCTTCGCTCACCGCTGCAATAAACACAGTAGAAGCCATTCATTATTCCACAACAAAGTGGGCTTTCTCTAAGACACTGGAACAGTTCAGAGAGTTGTGCCAGGATGTGGCCAATCTATTCTTCACATTTAAGAACATCTGCATCCCACTATCCTCTTGTGTTTATGGGACGTGTTAAGCACTGCCCCTTTAAACAGAAGAAACAGACCCAGTAGGAGAGGCCTGTATCTTCTAGGATGAATAGTAAAAGATACACAGTGCTGACTATTGCCTGAATTGTCTGGGCCCTGCAATCATAAGTGATGGAGCGAGAAAAGAGAGTTATTTCTCCTTTCATAAGTAGCAATGTCAGTGAAATTCAATGTACCAAACCAGGCTACAGCTGCATTATTATCTACTAGCCAATATGCCAATTTTTCTGTGATTTAAACATGCCATGTCAGCTATCAAACACAGCAGAGTTACCGGGTGCTCATGGCATTGCTAATAAAATGATGCAAATAATAACCATTGTCGTTATCTTCTGAAACAAAATAGATGCCCATCAATCTAAGAAGTTACATGCGAGATGACTTTGCTGAAACAAGTTGCCTGAATGCAGAATTGCAGTTTTTCCCCTTTGGTAGCAAACCTTGTAATTTTCATTCAGATTACTATGGTTGAAGAGGCTTCACATAGTTGTTTGTGACAGCCTTTGGCTATTTGGACAATTTTGTGTGTAGAAACACACCTTTTTCTCCAAAGAACACAGTTGAGTTGTACTAAAATATTGGCCAGGCAGTTTTTCATGCTAAGAACACTGTGATTTGACTTTGTGCATTCATCTTCAGTCAACAGATCCAAGTTAAATTGAAAATGAACAGAGCTTCATAGTAGGTATAAGTGTGGATCAAAGAAGAATATTTCTGATTATTTCTTAAGAAAGTACTATTGGGTAAAGGTGGAAAAAAATGCAGCAATAGAAGATAATCTCTTACCTTTGAAAGAGAATTTCTAAGCAGGTAATATCTCAAGATAATTAGTTTGTGAGATAATTCTGAGACACCTCTCTGGGAGGCTCAGTGAGGTCAGCAAAGGGCAGAGGAGACAGAAAATTTGATAATGCTGAAGGGGGTGGAGATTAAAGATATAAAAGATATGCAACAGTGAAATGTGCCTGTAGAGGGCATTTGATATTAAAGCTCATTTTTCTATATTCAAAAAGGATTAGAGGTCCTCTGGGTCACTGAGCAGGCTTCAGGCTTACCCCATTCAAAGATGGAGGAGGAAAGACACAGGGTTGGCCAAGGACAGATGTAGCCACGTAGCACTCGGAACCAGAAAATGGGCAAAGACTTGATAAAATATTTCTTCAAATAAGGAAAATGTAATCAAGCAAACTAGATAGAACTCTGATGGCAAGCAGAGTCTGAAGAGGGGTACCTTATCTCTATGCTAGGATGTCTTATCAAATATGGACATGTGTGTATGTGCATATATAATCTCAAGGTTTAAGTGTGGGGCTGTAAGGAAAACATTAAGGTGAGTCTTCGGTGATGCTGGTTCTCAAAGACAAAAGGGAAAGGGACCTTCAGGTAGATGCTAAAAGGAGCTCAACTGCTTTCAAGAATGTAAAGGGAAAGAGGAATATGCGTGTGACTTGTGTTCCATCAGGATGGTATAATTAGGTGACTGAGAATATAGTTTTAGAAACAAAGAAAATTATGCAGGTTTTACTCTGGACTCATATTTAATCTAAAGGAATAAATGGTCAATTGCCCAAATAAAAATACAGTATCTCTTAGATTTAGATTGAGAGAAGCAGCTGCAGGAACCAACGATGAGGTCTTTCTTTTATTACCAAAGAGCTAGTTTTTATTAAAGGGTCCTTGTCATCATATTAGGGGTTTCCCCAATGGCTCAGTGGGTAAATAATCCACCTGCAATGCAGAAGGCACAGGAGATGAGGGTTCAGTCTCTGGTTCAGGATGATCCCCTGGAGGAGGAATTGGCAACCCACTCCAGTATTCTGACCTGGAGAACTGCATGGACAGAGGAGCCTGGTGTGCTACAGTCCATGGGGTCACAGAGTCAGACACAACTAGCATGCATGCACATCAGATTAAAAATGCCTCTCCATGAGAAGAAATTTCACGATTTTTCTCAGAAATCTGCTGTAATTCTATTGAAGATGGATTGCAGTAAATCTATATCATATTTCTAAAAACTGCTTTAGTCTTTACAGAGATAGTAATATTTTTTGATATCTTTTTTCTTCATTCCTTCCTTCATATTTTTTCTTTTCTATTTCTTCTACATTTTTGAAATGAAAGAGAGCTATATTAAAATATTATTATGATCATAGGTTTGATAAAACTTTGCATTTTTTTAGTCTTCTAAAATTTAGTTACTTAAAAACTTCAGGCTTCTCATGAATTCTGTTGACTTCATTGAATTTTGCAGGTGGGCACTACCATTCCTCTTCTCTTTAACATATTTGAAAATAAAAATGCTGAGTTCCCAAGGTTTCAGTTGGCTACCGTGATTCCCACTGGGAGCGTCACAGTCTTGTTCTTGGCACCAAGGGAAGTAACAATGGTTTGGTACCACTGGACCAGCTCTTTAGCAAAATCAATGTTTCATGCCATGGAGTGAAGAGGAGAGCGCCTAACCTCATGTGCTAGGTGGGAATGAGAGGGTCCAGCCTTAAGATTGAATGTATCAATAATGCACAAAGGATTGTTTTTTTTGTTCAAAATGTTAATTTTGCTTAATACCTAATACAATGGCAAAGTATAGGTTTTCCATAGGTGATTCATAATACTTACATTTTGCATAGAGCAAAAAAAAAAAAGTGCCTTTTAGAATTGGCTGACATTTAAGGCAGTGAAGAAACTCTCCAGCAAACACAACAGCAACTGCTCCACTGGAGAAAGCTCTCATTTCATCTGAGCCTGTTTGGCCAGTTCAGGTGCCAGCTTCCGGACACCTAAGTGAAACAGACTGGCGCTCTGACATGACATTTAGCTGTGCTAAGAGCTCAAAAAGCAAAGAAAACCTCCTTTCGCTCACAAAGTGCAGCCTCCCTGAAATTCACAGACTAAAGTGAGAATCAAATAGGTCCTGGCAAGGCACTCATTTTCAAATGAGATACTAGGAATTCATTGTGCAAATAGCATACAGTTATACAGCAGAGTCAAATCTCAAGGCAATTTATAATAATTAATGTCAACACATAAATAATTGCTACAAAATAACTGGCAAAAGTATTGTAAAAACGGAAATGAGGATTTTCCTTCTATCTCAGATTGCCTTGAAAGAAATATAGCAGATGAATAACTAAACAAAGACACTTCAAGACATGAACCAAATTCACTCAATCTCAGAAGAACAACATCATGCAGTAATCCTGGGTAACCCCAATCCTTATAGCTAGTTTTGTTTTTTTTTTAAGACCCTAGAGAAAGATCCAAGAACTCCACTGTTCTGGTTTTATTGATGGCAAGTTCCATCTGTTAACTGATTTCCAATCTGGGAGAGAGGCGCGGGAGAACGCCAACCTGGAGAAAGGAGACTGGGGTTCTCACTGAGACAATGCCAACACTGAAGGCAGCAGTGGGCATCATCGCCTCTAGCACCTGCTCCAAACGGGAGGAAATGGAGGCCCCAATTTTATACTGACTTGTAGAAAAGAGATCTACAGATGATTGAAGTTTTCAAAATACATCTCTTTTTGTTGTCCCCCCACGGCCAGCTCCTTTGCCCACGGATGTGAAGAGCAAAACTGAAGCTATTAACAGGAAGAAGAAATATTTGTCCATCACAACTGTATAAACCTTTCTGCGTGGATCACTGAATATGTGTTATGCAAATGCACTGTATCCTATATCTTTCCATTTGTTATGGGAGGGGAGAAATTCAGCTTTATTAGTGTCCTTTTTGGGGGCAGGGATTTAGTGAGTCTCTCAAACTCAAAGGTCTTTGTGATAACTTTTGAGAAAGGAGAGTTGCTCCATTTCCCACAGTCAAAATGTTTCTTTTCCTACGTGTGCCTTTTGCTGTTTTTCAGGGTGACTAATAAGACATCTCCAGCCAGAGACATGAAATGTTTTCTGCCTGAGACAGAACTGGGATGTTTAGTGTTCTCCAAGGCATTTAGAAACTGATACTGAATGGATGGAAGTTAACTGTTTCTGACAGTGATTTAGAGAATACTTAGTTTCCTAGAAAAGAGGATGCTTGTTTTATGTATTTCTTTTCAAAGCAATCATGTGGAAACACATATCAGTTCCTATCCCTTTTGCACTGCACATAGCTTTGGTCAAAAAAAATACTTGAAGAAGGACTGAATATATCTTATATTTAAAAAAATCTATGGTATCTTGGCCAGGAGTAGACTGTCAATGCCTTTTGATTTTAGATGAGGTTCACGAATTATTAAACAAAAAATTCTGTTAGGAATCCTTAATTTGCATAAATTCATATAATACATGATCTATTTTACGTTCATATTATATGTTATGTAATAGTAATAGAATTTTAAATGTATTTAATAATATTACTTTTAAGCAAATTAAAATAAAAATCAACTAAGGAGACTACATTTTTCTCCCTTCCTGCTTGCCCTCCTTCCTTCCTTCCTCTTTCTCACTCCCTACTCCCCCGCTTCACCTTTTCATTGTAGAACAGACCTTAATTTTTAGAGCAGTTTTCAGAGTCATAACAAAATCGAGTAGAAGATACAGAGATTTGCCCTCTGACCCCAGGTACGCATAGCCTCGTCCACTGTCAAAATCCTGCACCACAGTGGTTTGAGACTAAACAAAGGAATAAACGAATCTGTGATCCTTAACCACAGATGGAACGAAATTCTATACTAGTTCAGTTGTTTTCCTTTTCATTGAAATTTAACTTCTGGAATCCTTTTCCCCATGGTTTAATGAGACAGTTTTGCATGCTGTACCAGATCAGGAGAGAAAGGAAGGAGTCAATGGGATGTTGGGTTTTCAGAAGGAGATGATGCTTTTAAAAATGGAAAAGAATTTACGGGAACACCCACGAATGAAATAGTTAATTTCCAAAGTAGTGAACTTTGGCTATCTCAGTCTTGCTGGAATGAACAGATAAAGGCCATTCTGACACTTCCTTTTACAGTAAGAGAATATAAATGAACAATGAAGCAATGAGAAGAAAACTAAACTAAAACTGTAAACCTCTCTTCTCTTGGGGGTAGTGCAATTCAGAAATTGAAGGGACTTGTGTGATCTGAATCCTTTGACTACAATTATCGTCCTAGTTGTTTTGGGATTCAGAAATTTGGAGGTGTTGGACTTCTCACACCTTTATTTAAATTCCTTCAATGTGGTCTGGAGGACTTTTTTTCTTTGAGTTTTTGCACACAACTCTATTCTCTAGACATGATGTGCAGTGAGAAGAAGAAAAATAAATCTAATTCTCTCTTGGCAGATTTTTGATGCCTTTTAATTCTAACCTTGCTACATCTAGACAATTTATGATTTCTTAGAGCTGTCCCTGTTGGCTTGGAAAAAATATAGCTACTCCACAAATATATTTTATTGCTGTTACCATCTTATCTATTACGAAATATCCTATCTCACAGGAGATGCTGAGTCACCTGTTCGTAACTAAGAGAAGAATGCCATAAAATCGATTTTAAAATGCTGTGCTTGAAGGGGAAAAAAGCCAAATAGCACAGGAAAAATCACCAGGGTGTATATAATAGCTTGAGAATCTCTCTCCGTTTGTACATTCTTTGAAACAAATACTACTCTCAGGATACAAAATCAATATACAGAAATCAGTTGCATTTTGATATACTAACAACAGACTATCAGAGAAATTAAGAAAACAATCTCATTTACAGGAGCATCAAAAAGAACAAAATACTTAGGAATAAATTTAACTGAGGAAGTGAAACAGTTGTATACTGAAATCTACTACTTTGATAAAAGAAATTGAACAAGCCACAAAAAGTGGAAAGATAGTCTGTGTTCATGGGTTGGAAGAATTAATATTGTTAAAACTACTACCCATAGCCATCTATATATTCAATCAATCCCTACTGTAATCCCAATGTAATCTTTACAGAACTAGAAAAAGAAAAAAAAAAAAAACAAACCTAAAATCTGCATGGAACTTATGAACCAAAAGTAAACCTAAGAACAAAGCTGGAGGCACCATAGTTTCTGATTTCAAGCTATACTACAAAACTATGGTAATTAAAACAGTATAGTATTGGCATAAACACAGACACAGACCTCAGGGACAGAACTACGAGCCTAAATATATCCCCAAGCATAAAATCAACTAATATTTAAAAAGAAACCCAATAATACACCAAGGGGAGGGAGCAGTCTCTTCAATAAAAGGTGCTGGGAAAACTGAATAATAGTCACTGTGAGTGAGTGAACCTGAACCCTTATCTTGTACCATATTCAAAAATAAACTGGATTAAAGGCTTGAACATAAGACCAAGAACTGTAAAACTCCTGGAAGAAAACTTAGACATTGATCTTGGCAATGATTTTTTTTTGGTTTGATACCAAAAGCAAAGGCAACAACAGCAACAATAAGTAAATGGAACTATATCCAATTAAAATGTGGCTATAAAGAAAGAAAATGAAAAGGGAAGGGAAGGAAATGCTTACAAACCAAATATCTGATTAACTGGTTAATATCCAAAATATACAAAAACTCACACAACTCAAAAACAAAAACACAAACACCATGATTAAAAAAGTGCACAGAGGAATTGAATGGACATTGTTCCAAAGAAGATATACAAAAGACCAACAGATACATGAAAAGGTGCTCAACATTACTAATCACTAGGGAAATGCAAATCAAACGACAACAAGGTATCACCTCACCTCTGTTACCATGGCTAAAATAAAAAAGAGCTAAGTGTTTGTGAGGATGTGGAGGAAGGAAGACACTTTTGCACTGTTGGTGGAAATATAAAATGATGTAGCCACTATAGAAAACAGTATGCAAGTACCTTAGGAAATTAAAAATTGTACAATCATATAATCTAGCCATCCCACTTCTGCGTATATAGGCAAAGGCAATGAAAACAGGATATCAAAGAGATTCTGCACTCCCACGCATTTCTTTTGCCAACTATTTTTAATATTATTTCTTTAATTTGGAGGATAATTGCTTTCCAGGTGCTTTCCAGGTGGCTCAGTGGTAAAGAATCCACCTGCCAAAGCAAGAGATGCAAGTTCAATCCCTGGGTTTGGAAGATCCCCTGGAGAAGGAAATGGCAACCCACTCCAGTGTTCTTGCCTGGGAAATCCTGTGGACAGAGGAGCCTGGCAGGCTATAGTCCATGGGGTTGCAAAGAGTTGGATACAATTTAGCAACTAACACACACTTGCTTTACAATGTTGTGTTAGTTTCTGTGGTTCAACAGTGTGAATCGGCTGTAAGTATACTATACCATCTCCCTATCGAACCTCCCTCCCACACACCCTCAATTCCACCCCTCTAGGACATCACAGAGTACCGAGCTGAGCTCCCTGTGCTATATAGCAGCTTCCTATGAGCTATTTATTTTACATACTATATATATATATATATATATATATATATATATATATATATCTCAAAGCTATTCTCTCAATTCGTCCCATCCTCTCCTTCCTCTGCTGTGTCTGCAAGTCCATTCTCTACATCTGTGTCTCTATTCCTGCCCTGCAAATAGGGTCATCAGTACCATTTTTCTGGATTCCATATATATGTGTTAACATACAATATTTGTTTTCCTTTTTTTGACTTACTTCACTCTGTAAGTAAAACTAGATTCATTCATATCACTACAAATGACCCTATTTTGTTCCCTTTTATGGCTGAGATTCCCGTGCTTTTTGCAGCATAATTCACAATAGCCAAAGCATGGCAACAGGTAAGTTTTCATCAAGGATGAATGGGCAAAGAAGATGTGAGATACATATAAAATGTATACACACACACATATATACTATTCAGCCATGAATAGGGCATTTACATTTGCAACAACATGGATAGACATTAAAGGCATTATGCTGAGTGAAATAAGTCAGATGGAGAAAGACAAACATTATATTTGGAATCTTAAAAAGCCAAACTCATAGACATAGAAACTAGGACAAGGTTTACCTGGGACTGGGAGATGAGGGAAGAAAGGACATATTTGGTCGGACTTATAGTGAGAAGATGAATAAATTCTGGGGATATAATGTATAGAATGGGCTTCCCTCATAGCTCAGTTAGTAAAGAATCTGCCTGCAAGCAGGAGACCTGGGTCAGGAAGAGCTCCTGGAAGAGGAGATGGCAACTCACGTCAGTATTCTTGCCTGGAGAATCCCATGGACAGAGGAGTGATTATAGTTAATGATACTGTGTTAAACCCTCAGAAGTTGCTAAGAGAGTAACTCTCAAATGTTTTTACCACAAAAAAGAAATGCTCATTATGTGCCATGGATGGGGGTGCTGGCTAAGGTTACGGTGATTATCATTTTGCAACAGAGAAGTATATCAAATCAACACACACAACACACTGTTCAATGCCTACTATTCCCATTAAAGCTGGAAAAACACATACATAAAAACAGGTGAAATATTAGTCTGGAAAATTTTTTATTTCCAATAGTTATTTCTTAAAAGTTGAAAATGAAAAAGGTCTATCATGGTGTTGCAAATGGCTGATTTAACTAAAGAAAGCTAAAACTTTCATACAGGTATTGGTTCATAAGGAAAATCAGAGACATCTTCAATTATTACAGACACTTAAGTGAGAATATGTTGGAGTTCAGTCACTCGCGTATTCACTTCCCGCTTATCAGAACACATTAATTTCCAGCACCCATCACGTTGCTGTTTTACTGGATCTGTTCAGCTTTGTTTTCTCACAACTTTTCACATTGTCAGTGCAACAGACTGTGGAAAGACTCCTAGAAAATCAGTCCCAATACATGTTTAGGGTCCAAAAAACTGACCATGCTGAAAAAGAAAATTCTAGCACTCAGGTCACAGCGGAATCCCTCTTTACAAAGGATAAGAACATCAAAATGCTACACACTTGACAAGACTTTATTGATCTTATTCGTCTGTTCTTGGTAAAAAGAAAGGAAAATGCAATCCACTAACTTTTTCCTGCTCCGAAACCTCGGTCCACTGACAGTGTTGGGAATGGCACAGGCCGGAGGGTGAACTGTGGGTGGGGGTATCCACACGTGGGTGATGGAAGGATTCCTGGGTACTGGGCACTTTCTAGGGTTGGCACAGGGATGGCACTCACGACAGCTGCAAAACAAAGGTGTTGTCGTTAATATTTTCAATCCCATGCATCCGCCGAACAAGCAAAAAGGAAATGGCTACATTTTCACATGTTCAAATCCATGGATGCTCCTCATAGTTTCATGTAGGTTCCTTTACTTACCTCTCTTTCTAGAAAGTCCCTTTCTCACTTCAGAAAAGACAACTCACTCTTCAAGAATCTCACCAGCAAGAATTACCCTGAGGTTTAAAATTTTTCATGGTTTCAAACAAAGAAGTGATTCATAGGCCACCTTACGGCTCCCTGGTCTTTATTTGGTTTAGTTTTGATTTCATCTTATTCTTTCTTCTAGGCAAAAATGATGATGTTAGAAACATTAGATTATTCAGAAATGGAATATATTATATAGAGCGCGCTAAAAAAGTGGGGATTTTCTATTAATTCTGTGAAGGAAAGTAAGGCTTTGGCGATCTATAGTCTGGAGAGAGAATATGAAAGTATACTCTAAATGCTCACACTAAGGATTTATATTTAATAGAAAATACTTCCAAGCAGCTGAAGTACTACCACTTAATGACACATTGATTTAAATGCAACTGAATGTTTTCTGAAACACCAAAACATGTTTGAAGTTACATTGGTCTAAACCTACAGATGATATCTTACACAATATTTTCTAGGTTTATTGAGCATTGTCCGATTCCATTGTTCAAATGCCTGTTCAGTGGTATCACATTATGAATTAGGTATTTGATTTAGGTCATACCTGAATGGTCTAGTGGTTTTCCCTACTTTCTTCAATTTAAGTCTGAATTTGGTAATAAGGAGTTCATGATCTGAGCCATAGTCAGCTCCCGGTCTTATTTTTGCTGACTGTATAGAGTGTCTCCATCTTTGGCTGCAAAGAATATAATCAATCTGTTTTGGTGCCATCACTTCATGGCAAATAGATAAGGAAACAGTGGAAACAGTGGCAGACTTTATTTTGGGGGGGCTCTAAAATCACTGCAGATGGTGACTGCAGCCATGAAATTAAAAGACGTTTACTCCTTGGAAGAAATGTTATGACCAATCTAAATAGCATATTAAAAAGCAGAGAGATTACTTTGTCAACAAAGGTCCATCTAGTCAAGGCTCTAGTTTTTCCAGTAGTCATGTATCAATGTAAGAGTTGGACTATAAAGAAAACTGAGTTCTGAAGAATTGATGCTTTTGAACTGTGGTGTTGGAGAAGAGTCTTGAGAGTCCTTTGGACTGCAAGGAGATCCAACCAGTCCATCCTAAAGGAAATCAGTCCTGAATATTCATTGGAAGGACTGAGGCTGAAGTGGAAACTCCAATACTTTGGAGTTTGGCCACCTGATGCAAAGAGCTGACTCATTTGAAAAGACCTTGATGCTGGGAAAGATTGAAGGCAGGAAGAGAAGGGGACGACAGAGGATGAGATGGCTGGATGGCATCACTAACTCAATGGACACGCATCTGAGTAAACTCTGGGAGTTGGTGATGGACAGGGAGGCCTGGCGTGCTGAAGTCCATGGGGTCACAAAGAGTCAGACCCAACTGAGTGACTGAACTGAACTGTATCATATTATGAAATACTTACTCTCAGTGTAAGTCAATCTTCATCTTATAAAATGTTTAGCATGTTCTACCTTTTATTAACAAAAAATAAAAATTAAGCTAGCTGCTGGAATGATCAATTTCAACAGCATATTCTTATCTAAAAAATTAATGAATTATTTATTTTATATTATGATTTTTTAATTTAGTTATACCCTAAGGCCAGTTGCTGAAGTTCAACATGGACAGCAGTGTACATTTATCAAAGTAAAATCTTTTTTTTTTTTTAAATCACATTCCTTTTACCTAGTAATTTCATCATCAAGATACAAATTACACTGCATTATTGTTGGTTACAAACAGATTTTTAAAATATTTTGACTTAAAAATGCAGATTAATTACATGAAATACATAGCACTTTAAATTAAAAAGGTTCCTTCGAAATGACACATGTACCCCAAAATGTGTTTATTGCAGCACTAGCCAGGACATAGAGGCAATCTGGATGTCCATCGACAGATGAATGTATAAAGATGTGGTACATATATGCAATGGACTATTACTTAGCCATAAAGAGGAATGAATTTAAATCAGTTGTAGTGAGGTGAATGAACCTAGAGCCTGTTATACAGAGTGAAGTAAATCAGAAACTGAAAAACAAATATCATATATTAACGCATATATATGGAATCTAGAAAAATGGTACTGATGAAGCTATTTGCAGGGAAGAAATGGAGACACACACCCGGAGAACAGCCAAGCGGACAGAGAGGGGAAGGCTAGGGTGGGGCGGATCGAGAAAACAAAACCGACATGGATACATTTCACCCGGGGCTCAGTGGTCAAGGATCCACCGGCAATGCAGGAGACCCAGGCTCAATCCCTGGGCCAGGAATATGCCCTGGTGAAGGAAATGGCAGCCCACTCCAGTATTCTTGCCTGGGGAATCCCATGGACAGGGGAGCTTGGCGTGTTACAATCCACAGGGTCGCAAAGAGACACACTAAAGCAACTGAACATACACGCGTATATACTATCATGTGTAAAATAGATAGCTAGGGGGCAGCTTCTGTATAGCACAGGGAGCCCCCCGCCTGGTGCTCTGATAACCTAGAGGGCGGGAACGGGGGTAGGAGGGAAGCTCAAAAGGGAGGGTGTGTGTATATATATATATATATACACATATATATGTAAAACTGCATTTGAGAATTTAATTTCAGTATATTTATAACACTCCTTAAAGCGCATATTAACATGTTTAATTGAAAAATGAACCCAGGTCTTTTTTCAGATAGAAAGTTTTGACTGACTGTTTTGGTAATGAGGACTAACTCTTTTTTAAGGAGGTTAAGTAATGGGATGGGGAAACAGTGGAAACAGTGTCAGACTTTATTTTTGGGGGGGCTCCAAAATCACTGCAGATGGTCACTGCAGCCATGAAATTAAAAGACGCTTACTCCTTGGAAGAAAAGTTATGAGCAACCTAAATAGCAATTGAAAAGCAGAGACATTACTTTGCCAACAAAGGTTCGTCTAGTCAAGGCTATGGTTTTTCTTGTGGTCATGTATGGATGTGAGAGTTGGACTGTGAAGAAAGCTGAGAGCTGAAGAATTGATGCTTTTGAACTGTGGTGTTGGAGAAGACTCTTGAGAGTCCCTTGGACTGCAAGGAGATCCAACCAGTCCATTCTAAAGGAGATCAGCCCTGGGTGTTCTTTGGAAGGAATGATGCTAAAGCTGAAACTCCAGGACTTTGGCCACCTCATGCGAAGAGTTGACTCATTGGAAAAGACTCTGATGCTGGGAAGGATTGGGGGCAGGAGGAGAAGGGGACGACAGAGGAGGAGATGGCTGGATGGCATCACTGACTTGATGGACGTGAGTCTGAGTGAACTCCGGGAGTTGGTGATGGACAGGGAGGCCTGGCGTGCTGCGATTCATGGGGTCGCAAAGAGTCGGACACGACTGAGCGACTGAACTGAACTGAAGTAATGGGTGCTTTGTCTGAATCAAATAAGAATGTATATTAATGTTTTAATGGGATAAAATATTTTTTCAAAAACTCACATTAGTAAAGATATTTCAATGTTTTAAATCCTGTCTTAGTATATTGTATTATACGAAGTACCTCTAAGTGAATAAAACCTGTAGATATATGTCATGATAAAGCTTTTTACAGTTGTACCTCCTAGAAAATTAGAAAGCAGATAACTTGAATGATTAATCAATACTTGAATATAACTTTTCCTTCCAGAAAAATTAGAGGACATTACCTAGTTGTTAACTGAAATACTATTTAACTTTCTGGTTAAAACCCATTCCAGTACTCTTGCCTGGAAAATCTCATGGGCAGAGGAGCCTGTTGGGCTGCCGTCTATGGGGTCGCACAGAGTCGGACACGACTGAAGCGACTTAGCAGCCGCAGCAGCAGAATTTAACTTCCTGTGAAAGTTCACAGAGCTGACAGTTGTATGCAATTCTGTGGGGAAGTGAATTGTAGGTATTAGTTAAAGGAAGAAAATGAGTGGTACAAACTTTTCTCTGCAAAAGGGAAACTTCCTAACGTATTGACACTTTGTAAATGGATGATGGTGGGTATCAAACGGCTATGGTGTTTTTATACTTTTGGCTTTATTTAAAAGAGTAGACTACCAGAAAAATTATGTATTTTGCAGATACTTAACCTATAATATTTAATTTTGAATACTGAATTAAAAACGTGTGTGGTTATACAAAGCTTTTCTAAATTATTTTTGGAAGGACTTCAATGAAAAATTCAGACTAACTGATATATAACATCATAAATAAAGATGTTATAATTTAATAGATAAGATATTTTATAAAAGTAGATTGTGGCTATATAAACACATGAACAGAGTTTAGAAAAAGGAAAAGAAATAAAATGAGAAGGGAACCGTCGAAAAGAATTAGAAATTCAAACCAGATTCCAGCCAAAATAATGATAAATTCCCTCAAGGAAAAGGTTATCATTTTCTAGTCTTTGTGTCTGTCATAGTACAGTTCTGGAGATACTTCATATTTTTCAAGTGAGTTAACAAGAGAAATTTTCTAGAAATATTTATAAATCTGTCATTTTAACCCACTGGAGATTTTTCACATGATTTCATGTATGTATTATTTTGTTTCCTGGTGTGTATAGTTACTATATTACTACAATGATAATAATAGTAATAGATTTGAATACATTTGCAAATAAAAATCATCTAATAACAAAGTCTGTATTCCTATGACTCAAAATTTCACTCTCTGAAGCAGTTAATTGAATTCATACATCTTACCAATCAAAATGAGATTACTATACAGTCATTAAGGTTGACTGCCAAATTGCAAAGCTTTTCCTGTGTTGACAATTTTTACTCATAAATAAATGTGACAATAATAGTCTCCCTTAAAAGTAGAAAGCACCCACTTGACAAACTGTGCACATTCTAATCAATATTGTTATCTGAATTTAACCAATATTTTACAACGCAGTTAGAAAAAGAATGTCATAAATATCTTCCAGTTGGTGCTGAATAAATTTGAATAGAGAAACATAAAATAATTTGGCAAGCCGCAGATTCTGTATAAGTTAGAGAACAGAGAGAACCCAAGAGACTAAATTCATATTCCAGCTCCAAGTCTCTCATTACTTAAGAAAAGAAATTTTACTTTCTATGAGTTTTGCATTTTGACTACTGACCTGAGTACAAAAGGTTTGCAAATAATAAAAGTTCTTTTACAAAAACAATAAATCTGTTGTATGTCTCAGCAACTCAGAAATTTGCATTGTTCTATTTCCCTCACATGAATAGACTAGTCAGTATTCCAAAGCTTTGGTTTTGAAGTTTTCTAATCCATGATTTATTTCTAAAATAGAACAGACAGCTACCCTTACTTATAAAACAGTTGTTGCAAAACTAATCATTCTGAAATAAGTTGGACCTAACACTGTGTATTGAAGTGCATTTTTGTATTTTCAACTACACGTCAGTTTTGAGAGCCAGAAACACACACCTACACAGACACGTCCTCACAGTACAATTCAAGGCATTCACTGCCCTGCTCTGCTTATGCAAAACAGCTCAAAGAGTGATATCATCAAACATTTTTAATAAATCTCTGCCTTGCGGCCAACTATGACAAGAAATCTGTTCTGACACAGCTTGCTGACAACTGGATTTATCTCTCATACTGATGCATAAAGATTTTTCAAGTAGAAACTCCCTCACCACCAAATTACTTAGTTTCCTGAACAGGGCACATTGATATTCAAAAACTTTAAACAACATTTACAAAAATGTTAGTGTTAAACACGAACTACAGGAAATCTAAAAATACAGATTTTATTTTTAAAGTTATTAAGAAATAAAGCTCTCTATAGGTACTTCTCCCCATGATACTTGACAATTTGAGAGATTTGTTGAGGAGGAGAGGTGAACAGAAGAGTAAAGATAATATTTTAAAGTGCAAAGAGCTTAAGTGACATGATTTTGCACTCTGCCTCTCTTTAGCGTTTCTTTTTGGCAATGGCCTACATATAATCTGGACTATTCGGGACTGTAGTTTCCATCACCCTTGATAAATAATCTCCTTCACATTTTCAGGTGTCCTTTGACAAGCAATTGTCACTGGAGGCCAGCCACAAGTATCCACAAATTCCTACTTGAGGAAAATAGTGAACATTCACAATGACACGTTCTGCAGTTATTCTTAAAATAGTGGTAAAGGGCCCGAACACTAGGTCAGACTGCCTGGGTTCATTATCTAGTTCTGCCAGTTGATAGGGAAAAAATGCCACAGCCAACATCGAAGACAGTGCCCGTTGATTCTCTCTTCATGTATTCACATCCTTGTTGGAGTTCCCTGCCACAATTCATCCAGATTGGTCTGGTGACCAAAGAGTGCAATGGAAGTGATGGTATGTCACTTCCAAAAATAGGGTAAATGAGATTCTTTCTCATTCTCTTTTCCCCTCTCGCTCTCTCTGATGGTTCACTCTGGAGGAAGCCAGGAGTCATGTCTTGAGGACCCTGAGCTTGAACTGCCTGGCTAAATCATTCCTGGATTCCTGATGCTCAGAAGCTACTGAAAAAATAAATGGCTGTTTTCTGTTGCTACATTTTGAGGTAATTTGTTAGGTAATAGTAGGTAACTGGGAGAAGGCAATGGCACCCCACTCCAGTATTGTTGCCCGGAAAATCCCATGGATGGAGGAGACTGGTAGGCTGCAGTCCATGGGGTCGCTAAGAGTCAGACACGATTGAGCGACTTCACTTTCATTTTCCACTTTCCTGCATTGGAGAAGGAAATGGCAACCCACTCCAGTGTTCTTGCCTGGAGAATCCCATGGATGGAGAAGCCTGGTGGGCTGCAGTCCATGGGGTGTCACAGAGTCGGACACGACTGAAACGACTTAGCAGCAGTAGGTAACTATACATTCACATGAGAGGGTATGTAATCTATTTCCTGTTTTTTTCATCAGTAAAGTGGAGATCATCGTGGTACCAACATTAGGATGTGGTTCTGAGGATTAAAGACAGCACCCACCTACAAGTGCAGCAGGGTGGAAATGTTGGTTATTGACATTAATTTCTCCTGAGTCCCAACAGATCTGCCTCAAGACTGAGCTGAATAACATTTAATAAAAAATACTGTTTAAAACAACCTTATCTATGACTTTGTGGTGATGGTATCATGGGTGAATGCACGTCTAAACTTACTAGACTATGTACATTAAATATGTACAGTTACACACATAAATTATATCTAAATAAAACTGTTCAATGATAAATAAAATTTTTAAAAATATGACCACTTAAAATATAAGTCAAAAATTTCCAAAGATATTGAAAACTGTTTGAGTTCTGCACTCAAGTGACTAAAGCAGATAGTGAAGGTGGGGAAGAAAATGCTGGCTCTCGTAGTGAACGTTCTAGAAAGGCCCCCAACCAGTAACCATAGCAGCATCCAAGCTATCCTTAAAACAAAACTGTATGCTTTCTTCTGCCTCAGTCTTTTTAAACACCATCTAATTTAAGTTTTTGAAACTTCTAGCTTCTTTAGAGGCTGATCTTACATTTTTTCCTTCAAATATTTACAAGGAAATAAAAAACTGAAAAAAAAAAAAAGAAATTCAAGAGATTTTTACTCAACAAACTCACACAGTGAATTATTAAAATTGTACAGCTGATGTGATCCTACAGGGTATCTGCTTCCATTTCTATTTTACCTAGATCTATTCTTCACCTCTCCTCAGGCATTTTACAGCAGAAGAAAACACAATATGAGAATGGAAAAGGAATCTTTCCAAGGCAGAATAATTAGGATGCATGGAATAATAAAACACTGAAAGTGTAAGAAAAGCTGCCATCGCTCCAGGTACTGCTCTCAGCCAAAGAAGCTGCTCACCAAGGCTGCACCTTACTTCCTAGGAGCAGTCTGCCTCAAAGACTACAGAACCGCCCCCCCCCCCCCCACCTCATTTGGGACAACCTAGAAGGATAATTCCAGCACCAGAGCAATCTGTACTGTCAGTTGAGGCCTCCATCAAACTTTTGGGTTGGCCAAATAGTTTGTCCAGGTTTTTCCATATGCCAACCAGCAAGGAGATCAAACCAGTCAATCCAACAGGAAATCAACCCTAAATATTCACCAGAAGGATTGATGCTGAAGCTCCAATACTTTGGCCACCTGATGTGAAGAATCAACTCATTGGAAAAGACCCTGATGCTGGGAAAGACTGAAGGCAGGAGGAGAAGAGGGTGACAGAGAATGAGATGATTGGGTGGCATCATTGATTCAATGGACACGAATCTGAGCAAACTCCAGGAGACAGTGAAGGACAGGAAGCTTGGTGTACTATACTCCATGGGGGTCTCAAAGACTCGGACATGATTTACAAAGTGAATGATGATAACAATACCTGATTAGTTTACTATCTCCCTCTCAGCAATCCTGTACCCTTTACCCTCACAGGTGTTACTCCTAAAGGAGCTTGCTAATAAATCTGTTTTCCAATCTCTTTTCAGAGTCTGATTCCTGGAAACTCAGCATATGACTTTCCTTCAGTTCAGCTGCTCAGTCGTGTCCAACTCTTTGCGACCCCATGGACTGCAGCACGCCAGGCCTCCCTGTCCATCGCCAACTCCTGGAGTTTGCTCAAACTCATGTCCATTGAATCAGTGATGCCATCCAACCATCTCATCCTCTGTTGTCCCCTTCTCCTCCCACCTTCAATCTTTCCCAGCATCAGGGTCTTTTCCAATGAGTCAATTCTTTGCATCAGGTGGCCAAAGTATTGGAGTTTCAGCTTCAGCATTAGTGCTTCCAATGAATATTCAGGACTGATTTCCTTTAGGATGGACCGATTGGATCTCCTTACAGTCCAAGGGACTCTTAAGAGTCTTCTCCAGGAGACTAATTTATAGTAAGAAAATCATATAAAATTATTTTTGGCCACTGTAAAAATACTCATTTTTTGCCACAGTTTTATAAGAAAGAGCACCAGACTGGGGAAATCAGAATATCTGGATTCTTCTCCTGTCTATGCTATTAGTTACTATGCTTCTCACAGGCATCAGCTTGCTTAGCTGTGAAGTGTGTTCTGGGGTAAGAAGTAACATATGCCACCTAATATTTTCAACCAAGAAGCATAATCTCAGACAAATAAACAGGTTTTGTACTTCAATGAAATTAAATGCCATTTCCTGTGAGTTTTAAGAACTAAAAAACACTTCAGATAGTTTATATTTTATCTGGTAGTTATCATTTTGCAGAACATGGTGAGAAATGTCAAGGGAGGGGGGAAAATAATCTTACAAAAATAGAGATTATTAAGTGGAACAGCAAGCATCTTTATACGTGTGACTGGAAATCCAAACTAGGTTATGATTTGGTTTATACAAGACTTGATACACTAGTAAATCCAAATAATTGCAAGTGGGCCATCAGTACATGCATCTACCATTCTGAATGAAATTATAACTCTGTCAAGATACAAATCTACAAGTTTTTCAGCCTAGCTAACTAAGGCCCATCAATCATGTCAGTTGCAAAGAATCTATTTATCAGAAAGTCTAAGAATTAATTTTAAAATCAACTTGGATTATATGCTGAAATAAATTTTCTCTTGTTAGACAGAGTTTAACCAACTGAGTTTGGAGCCAACAAAGAATGTAATGTGACAAAGATTTCAAAAGGTCTATATTCTACTGACTCTTCATTTCTAATTGAAGTTTTATTTAAATATAATATGCATATTTATAGTCCCTTGGACCGCAAGGGGATCAAACCAGTCAATCTTAAAGGAAATCAATCCTTAATTCTCACTGAAAGGACTGATGCTGAAGCTCCAATAGTTTGGCCAATAGTTGGCTCATTGGAAAGACCCTGATGCTGGGAAAGACTGAAGGCAGAAGGAGAAAGGGTGACAGAGGATGAGATGGTTGGATGACATCACCAAATCAATGGATATGAAGTTGGGCAAACTCTGGGAGACAGCGAGGGACAGGGAGTCCTGGTGTGCTGCAGTCCTTGGGGTCAAAAAGAGTTGGACACAACTTTGCAACTGAACAACAGTAATACATATTGAAAACTAAATATTGTCAGTACTGCTCAGTGATTTTTCAGGGTGAAATGTCTTCTGACCATCATCCAGGCCATGAAAATGGAACGTTATCAGAAGCTGCTCCATGGTCCCTTCTGGTAACTAACCACCTCTCATTAAGAGTAACTACTCTTTTGAATTCTAACCCCATAGGTTATTTTGCCTGTTTAAGATTTACATAAATTGAATCATACAGATGTATTATCTTTCTGTTTTGCAAGAGTACATCTGTGAGAGTCTCCATATTGTTTGTATCATTCTAGCTTTTCTGTTTTCATTGCTACATGGTAGTCCATTGTGTGAATATGTTATATACATTACCAAGTCATGATAAGCAGTATTCCCCAAAGTATTCTTATACATGTCTTTTGGTGAGCATATTAGGCATTTCTGCTAGATATACACCCAAGAACAGAATAAATCTAGGTATGGAACTGTTGAGTCAGAGTGTCCCTATGCATTTTATAAATGTATTTAACTGCTGAAAATCACATATATGCATGCTTTATAGAATAGTTTTTAAATTAATAAAACTAATACATTTCTAACTACTAATTTACTAATTTTAAACTAATTAAAGTAATAAATTACTTGTCATTTTAGGGCCTGTATTCGTGTAAGACACTAGGAATAAGAGAAGTCGTGCTTTAGCCATCGAGCAAGTCAGAGCTTGAGATGACAGCATGAGGGGGTAGGGTGAAGCCAACAGACTGAGCACAAGCGTTGGGTTCAGACTCTCAGAACTTTGGTTTCCATGTTTGTAAACTGGAGATGCTAGAGTCAAACAAATTATTTTAAAAAATGAATACAAATAATATAAGGCATCTTTGTCCTTAGAAAAGAAGCACACCATAGAGACTCATGGAAGGAAGGAAGTTTGTTAAGCTAAGACTATTTCCCATCTGTAAAATCAGGATAATCTCAACACATGAGAGTATTGGGAGGAGTAAATGAAATATGAATTAGAAAGGTATTTAGCTAGTGAATAATATTTAGAAGTTCTCAACACTTGTTATATTTCATTACATTTCTCTTTCTTTCTAAGCTCGTTAGTTCTTGTTGAATGTAAACAATTTTAACTGCCTTTAATGTATCAAGTTTTTATTTGAAGATATTCTATTAGAACTGCTAAAAAAAGAGCCTTAAACCCTGATGTGTTATGAACACAAGGCCTTCTTATAATACGTTTATTTTTTTCATCTAGTCATTTATTTGACAGATACTTAGCAAGTACCAATTTTATGCTAGATATTGAGTTAAACAATGTGTGAATATGAAGAAGAATTAGCTGCATCCCCTCCCTATCATGTAATACACAATCTGTTAGAGGAGGGAAGATTTGGACTTGAATACCTAAGTATATGAGGCAGTACTCTGAGGAATTAATTCCATAAAAGTGTTAAAAAGAGAGACTATTCAAACATGAGAAAAGAAGCCCTCATTTCTGGGTGTAGTAATCAGAGAGGAAAGAATTCATGAGAGCATTAATACCTCTCTGGTCTTTGAAAGATTCACAGATCTCTGTTAGTTAGAGATGGCTACCAAGTCATTCCATAAGGGGGAAAAAAATGTGTTCAGAAGGAAAATCAAATAAACAACAATGCATATTTGTGAACTGGTGATTGGTCTGGCTTGGCAAGGGTGTCTAACATAGCAACAGGAGACTATAAATACAGACTTACATCTGGTATGCACAGGGTTTTTTTTTTTCCTTGGAAGACAGTGAGGAGCCATTGGGAAAATTTATAGAGTAGAATGCCATATTTAAGTTGTTTTAGGAAGAAATTTGGCAAGCAGGATACAAAGACATTTAGAAGGTACTACAGAGAGGAGGAAGATTAATTATAAAGCTGTTTTGACAGTTCAGGGGTAAGGCCATAAAGAGAAGAATAAAAACATGAATCTTGGAAATGGGAATGCAGCCAGGGATTCAAAAGATACAGTGGAAGAAAAAAAAGTCAATGGGATATGGAAACTTCTTAGATGAAGAAGTTATATATGGGAGAGAAAGTCCCATGAAGATTCTGAAACACACTGATTTTTTTTTGTTCCTAGTTCTTCTTCTTTTTTTTTTTTTTAATTATTTAATAGAAAATTATTTAATTAGTATACATGTGTTCCCCATCCTGAACCCTCCTCCCTCCTCCCTCCCCACACCATCCCTCTGGGTCGTCCCAGTGCACCAGCCCCAAGCATCCAGCATCGTGCATTGAACCTGGACTGGCACCTCATTTCATACATGACGTTTCACATGTTTAGAAGAAAGCTATAGAAGGTTGGCACAGACAGAACTTAGTTATAAGAGGAAAGTGGCTGGAAGGAAAACACAAATAGAAGCAGCTAAGTGTACAGCATCCTTCTATGTGGTAAAGGAATGAATAGCTTCACAGAGGACTGCAGCTGGGAGCATAATGATTCAGAGCACAGAGGCTGAAGCGGGTCCGGAGTCCCAATTCTGGCCCTGTCACTTACTCGCTGTATGATTGTAAGCTATGTACTTAAACTCTGTAAGCCTCAGTTCTTTTATTAGTAAAACAGGCATAAGAACAGTATCTATCCCATGAGTTGAACAACTGGCATCTGTTATAAATTCCATTACATTTATTATAGTAAAATTGAGAGCTATGTTGGAATGTAGAGGAAACATCACATACAGTAGGTAGAAAGAAACAGCCATTAGTTCATTCATTTGGCTGAACAGTATCAACTGAGTGCCTACCATGCCAATCTCCATTTGGGGTACTGAGGATATGACGTGATGAAAGCAGGCAAAATTCCTGCTCTCATAGAGCCTATACTACACAGGGAAAACACATGATAAGTAAACAAACACAATAAAGCAAGTAAGACAGTTATACAAATTAAAAAAAACAAAGCAGAATGAAGAGGGTAGAGAGAGACCAAGGATGCTCCTAGGTAATGGTCAGGGAAGATCTATGTTCCTTCGCAGTGGTGGCAGTTGAACACAGACCTGAATAAATGAGGGAAAAGTCAACTAAATATCTATGGAAAGAAATGCCAGGCAAAGAGGACAGTAAAACATCCCTGAAATGGAATGTGTGTTATTGCCAAAGAACAGAGAGGAGAGCTATGTGGCTGAAAGAGATTATAGAGAGAAACAGCAGGAGACAGTGTGAGAGACATGCCAGAGGCTGGACCACAGGGCACCTCTTGGGCATGATGAAATCGCTGGATATTGTGCCACATGTGACGGGAAGTCAAGAGGAATAACATCATCCAATTCACATTGAAAAGCTTCGGTGTAGACGACTTCCTGTAAGATCAAGAGCTCAAGAAAAGAGAACAGTTACAAGTTTACAGCTATAGTCTACAATCTATAGATTATATTTGCCATCTAGAGATGGTATAGCTTGGATAAGGCAGAAAAGTGGAGGTGGGAAAGAGTAGTCAGATTCGGGATGGGTTTTGAAAGCAAGAACTATTAGATTTGGTGAAAGACTGAATTTGCGATGTGAGGAAATCAGAATAAAGAAGTATGAAACTAGAGGTTGTGTTTTATTTTGTTTTTTAAACAAGAATAGATGGTTAAATAGTGGTACCGTGTATTGGGAAAAATAATAGGAATCAAGTTTGGAGCTGGGGAGAGGGAATTATGGAAGAGCAAGATTTCCATGTTGAGCTCACCTGGCTTGCCTATTAGCCATTTGAAGAAGGTGAGTCAATGTTGTATATGGAAATTGATGTGGGTTTCAGGAAGGAATTAATCTGGGGATTAAATTTTGTGACTCATCAGCATGCAAATGGCATTAAAGCCATTGGTATTAGATGACAACTTCTAAGAAGCGAGTGTAGATAGTAGACAGCAGTTTGCAGACTGAGCCCGAGGGTACTCTATCTCTTAAGAGATTGGGGAGAAAGGAGGAGTAAGTAAAGGATTAAAAATGAGAAGGCAGTGGGACAGGAAGAAAACTGGGGGCATTTAGAATACAACAGGCAAGTGAAGAAAGCATTCCAGGAAAAACAGAAGCTATGTCAAATTTTGCTGAGCACTGGACAATTGAGCATTTGGTAAGAAGATGTGGAGATTATTGAAATCTTGGCAGCCATGGTTTTAGTAGAGGGACTGTGGAAATGCTATTAAAATTAATAAAGAAGATTAAAAGAGCAAAAAGTAATTACAGACAACTTTTAAGAGAGTTTCTCAGGAAAGGGGAGGAATGGGCTAGTGGTTCCAGGGAAGATGCTTTAACAAGGGAGTTATGAGATAATGCTCATACACATATTGGAGTAGGAAGGAAAACTGATGATCCAAGAAAGGAAAGGGATAATTACAGAAGAGTCCCTAAGTGGGAATGAAAGGTTGTCCTCAAGGGAAAGGGCTGGTCTTACACAGAAACAAAAACAGATCACTAGATTTGAAGGGTAGATAAGGATATCATTTCTAAATGCTTCTCTTGGTGATAAAAGAAGCAGGCTTATTAGCAGGGACGGGGGAAAGGAGAGAGGTATTGAGTCAGAAAGGAAAGAATAGATATAAGATATTCATCTTATACAGTGAGACAATGAATGATGTCTCAGTGAATGATAATGAATGATTTCTCTCAAAGTGAGAGAAATGACTGGCATTTCCAAATAAATGACAGTTCACCTTGAATTTGTTGTCATAAATGCCTAGTGAATAGGCTATATGAAAGTGAAAGTCACTCAGTCATGTCCGACTCTTTGTGACCTCATGGACTATACAGTTCATGGAATTCTCCAGTCCAGAATACTGGGGTGGGGAGCAGTTTCCTTCTCCAGGGGATCTTCCCAACCCAGGGACTGGACCCAGGTCTCCCACATTGCGGGTGGATTTTTTACCAGCTGGGCCACCAGGGAAGCCCAAATAGGCTACATATCTTTCTTCAAATGAAGTCAGCTGTCAGGGTTCATGGTCAATGTTGGTGAGGAGCTAATTTAACCAGGGTTGAGTTTTTTTGGGTGGTAACTATGATAGGGAAGAAGAACCAAGGGAGATGAGGCTGTTTAGAAGGGACGGAAGGTAGTAATTAATGCTGGATTGGAAGTTGAGTTTTAATGGAAATAAAAAGACATGAGGAAGACCAGGGATAATGGGAAGGTTGCAGAGTTAATAGACTGTAGGTCCTAGTGGGATTAAAAATTTGTTAGCAAGGAGCCAATAAACGAGAAAAAGAATACTGTGCTAGAAAAAGAGATGACAGAAACTGACATTCTGCAGCAGGTACAGTTATTGGTTTACTATGTGACATGGAACTGATGAATTGAGGTGGGAAAGAGCTAATATTGCAGGGAACATCAGGAACTACCATCAGATGGATTATGTGCATGGATACTGTAATTACCAAGATTTATCACAGAGGTAATTGGAAAGGAAGTGATTCGCAGATACTAATATCTTCAGTGAAAATGGGAGTATGACAGAAAACTTCAACATGAAGGGAGTAGGAAGTGATTATTTCAATATTTGTTTCAAGAGAGCTAGATTATTTAAGTCTGAAAATTAGACTTATTAAAAGAGTTTTTTAAAATCTATGAAGGTGGTTGTTAGAATAAGGTCAATAATGACAAAACTTCCATTCTTTTTAGATCGATTCGTTTTCTATACAACTTCTTAAATATGTATCAACTGATTGCCCATAGATAAATCACGTGGTTGTGTAAGGCAAGCACAACAAACAACAGAGTGAAAATTCTAACTTCCAAATAAAAATGATATGATTTTAATTGTTCTTCATTATGCCCATTTGTCCAGAAAGTTCAGAGAAAACTCTAATCAGGTTTTGATAGCTGATAGAGAAAAGATACACAAAGAAAACTGTATAATATAATATACAAACTGAAACTAATATAATACTGCAAATCAAGGAGGAAAATGCCCACCCACTGGAGTATTCTTGCCTTAAAAATCCCATGGACAGAGGAGCCTGGCAGGCTACAGGCAAAAGGGTTGCAAAGAGTTGAACACGACTGAGCGGCTAAGCACGCATGCCTCATATTAACGTGATGTTGTTCCCGTCTCCACTGTGGCACCAACTGTCACTCACCAGGATTGCTGGACTGGGCATCCATAGGAATCATGAGCTTGGCCCGGGTGGCTCGGCGTGCCGCCAGTGACCTCTCCAGAGTGGACATGGAGCTCCCTGCTTCTTCTGTGTCTTGACCTAAAAGGAAAGCAATACTCTTGAGTATTAATGATGCAATACTTCATTTCTAGCCAGGAACCCCAATGCCTTTTTCATTTCATTGATGCTTTAAATAATAATATCTACTTTTTTGTTTATCAATATGCTCTCATTGTAGAAATGTTAATAAAATTTACCAGAACCTCATTATCCAAAAAGAACTATTATTATTTATTTATAATTTCCACACATGCATATATATGTGTGTGTGAAAGCAAGAGAATATATACTAATATACTTATTTTTCAAAAATGGCATTATACCATACATACTGTTTTGTAGTCTTAAAAAAGTTACAGAAAAATCTTTCTCTGTCAATAAATAAGTCAACAGTGTAATTTTTAACAGCTCCATAATATGCAACTGTATGAATTAACCACAATCTTTGCAATTTATACTTAAGCCCCAAAGACATTAAATCTTACTATGAAAACACGGGAAACAAACTACATTCTGCAAAAATATGGTTAGGTCTCTATATACAAATTTATTATACTTCCATAAAATGTCATGTTAGAGTCATAAAAATAAAAATGATATATGCAGATTTGAGAACTGAATAAAAATATATGTTGAAAAGTAATACTGAAATTCTGAATACTATATATCAGTTAAAAGAATATGATTCATTGACATGAAGTTTCGTCTGTTTTTTCTTAAATGAAGTATAGTTGATTTTCAATATTAGTTTTAGGCATACAGCATTGTGGTTCAGTAATTTTATAGATAATACTCCATTAAGTTATTCAAAATAGTGTTTATAATACCCCGTGCTCTACAATATATCCTTGCCACTTATCTATTTTATATACAGTCATTTCTGTGTTTTCACCTCATGCCCTATTTTGCCCCTCTTCCCTTTCCTCTTTCCACTGAAAACCACTAGTTTGTTTTCTATATCTGAGTTTGTTTCTGTTTTTCTCGATACGTTCATTTTACTTTTTTCGATTTTGCAAATTAGTGGTATCATACACTATTTGTCTTTGATTCATTTCATTAGGCATAACATTCTCTAGGCCCATCCGCATTGCTACAAATGAGAGAATGTAATTCTTTTTAGTGGCTGAGGAATACTCCCCTGTATATGAATACCATAGCGTCTTTATCCACTTGTCTATCGATGGACACATGCTTGGCTTCCGTAACCTGGCTACTGCAAACAGTGCTGCTATGAGCATCGTGTGTGTGTGCTCAGTCTGTGTCTGACTCTCTGCGACCCCATGGATTGCAGCCCACTAGGCTTCTCTGTCCATGGGATTTTCCAGGCAAGATTACTGGAGTGGGCTGCCATTTCCTACTCCAGGGAAATTGTCCTGAAACAGGGATCAAACCTGCTATGAACACTGGGTGCATGTATCTTTACAAATTAGTGTTTTTGTTTCTTTTAGATAAATACCCAAGCATAGAATTGTTGGATCACATGGTAGTTCTATTTTTAGCTTTTTTCAGGAACCTCCATACTGTTTTACATAGCAGATGAATCAATTTACACACCTACCCACAGTGTACAAGGATTTCCTTTTCTCCACATTCTTGCCTACATTTGTTTTTTGTAAACTTTTTGATGACACCCATTCTGACAAGTGTAAGGTGATGTCTAATTGTGGTTTTGATTTGCCTTTCTATTAATTAGAAATGTTGAGCATCTTTCATGTGCCTATTGGCCATTTGTATATCTTCTTTGGAAAAATGTCTATTCAGCTCTTCTGCCCATTTTTTAATTGGGTTGGCTTTTTTTTTTTATATTGAGTTATATGAGCTGTTTATATGGAGAAGGTGATGGCACCCCACTCCAGTACTCTTTCCTGGAGGATTCCATGGACAGAGGAGCCTGGTGGGCTGCATGGGTTGCTGGAAGTTGGACACGACTGAGCGACTTCACTTTCAATTTTCACCTTCATGCACTGGAGAAGGAAATGGCAACCCACTCCAGTGTTCTTGCCTGGAGAATCTCAGGGACAGGGGAGCCTGGTGGGCTGCTGTCTATGGGGTCGCACAGAGTCTGACATGACTAAAGAGACTTAGCAGAGCTGTTTATATATTTTGGATACTGACCCCTTGTTGGTAATATCATTTGCAAATATATTCTCTCATTTAGTAGGTTGCCATTTCATTTTGTCAATGGTTTCCCTTGCTGTGCAAAAGTTTTAAGTTTAATTAGGTCTCATTTGTTTATTTTTGCTTTTATTTCTTTTGCCTTAGGAGTGTGTGTGTGTGTGTGTGTTAAGTCTCTTTAGTCGTGTCTGATTCTTTGTGATGCTATGGACAGTAATCTGGAGTTTGCTCTGTCATGGCATTCTCCAGGCAATAATACCAGAGTGGGTTGCTATGCTTCTTCCAGGGGATTTTCCTGACCCAGAGATTGAACCCACATCTCTTACATTTACTGCATTGCCAGGCTCCTGAGACCCACCTGGGAAGACCTACCTTAGAGGACAAGTCCAAAAATTATTGCTGTGATCTATGTCAAAGAGTGTTCTGACTATGTTCTCTTCCAGGAGTTATATACTTTCAGATCTTATTCTGTCTTTAATCCATTGTATTTTTGTATACAGTGTGAGGAAATGTTATAATATCATTACTTTACATGGAACTGTAAAGTTATTCCAGGACCACTTATTGAAGAGACTGTCTCTTCTTCTTTGTATATTCTTGCTTCCTTTGTCATAGTATAACTGACCATCAGTTCAGTTCAGTTCAGATACTCAGTCGTGTCTGACTCTTTGCGACCCCATGAATCGCAGCATGCCATGCTTCCCTGTCCATCACCAACTCCTGGAGTTCACTCAGACTCACGTCCATCGAGTCAGTGATGCCATCCAGCCATCTCATCCTCTGTCGTCCCCTTCTCCTCCTGCCCCCAATCCCTCCCAGCATCAGAGTCTTTTCCAATGAGTCAACTCTTCACATGAGGTGGCCAAAGTACTGGAGTTTCAGCTTTAGCATCATTCCTTCCAAAGAAATCCCAGGGCTGATCTCCTTCAGAATGGACTGGTTGGATCTCCTTGCAGTCCAAGGGACTCTCAAGAGTCTTCTCCAACCACAGTTGAAAAGCATCAATTCTTCGGCACTCAGCCTTCTTCACAGTCCAACTCTCACATCCATACATGACCACTGGAAAACCATAGCCTTGACTAGACGAACCTTTGTTGGCAAAGTAATGTCTCTGCTTTTGAATATGCTATCTAGGTTGGTCATAACTTTCCTTCCAAGGAGTAAGCGTCTTTTAATTTCATGGCTGCAGTCACCATCTGCAGTGATTTTGGAGCCCCAAAAAATAGTCTGACACTGTTTCCACTGTTTCCCCATCTATTTCCCATGAAGTGATGGGACCAGATGCCATGATCTTCTAAATATTTTCTGAATGTTGAGCTTTAAGCCAACTTTTTCACTCTCCACTTTCACTTTCATCAAGAGGCTTTTTAGTTCCTCTTCACTTCCTGCCATAAGGGTGGTGTCATCTGCATATCTGTGGTTAGGTGTGGGTTTATTTTTGGGTTATTTATTCTGGTCCACTGATCTATTTGTCTGTTTTGGGGCCAGTACCATGCTGTATTGATTGCTGTAGTTTTGTAGTATAGTCTGAAGTCAGAGAGTCTGATACCTTCAACTCTGTTCTATTTTTCAAGATTGTTTTAACAGTTCAAGGTCTTTTGTGGTTCCATATAATTTTTGGAATATTTGTTCTATTCTATGAAAATGTCATGGATATTTTGACAGGGATTGCATTAAATCTATAGATTGCTTTGGGTGATTTGGGCATTTTGATGATATTAATTCTTCCAATCATAGTTTTGTCCTTTTAACCAGGACATCATCAAGAACACTTCATGTATTGTCAAGTTTAACTAACAGGATCTCAAGTACTGCTTTCCCTATCACTACAGAGTTGGCAAGAAGGTCCTCAAATTAAAGACAAACGGGCACAAGCATCTTCTCACTCTGAATAAAATGGCTATCATTTGGAGTTAAACATTTCCCAAGACTTGGTAAGAGACATCAAAATCTGTCTCACTGATCTGAAATGTCACTGGAGCATATATATATATATATATAATGAGAAGGAAAATCAAGAAGGAGGTATCCTAGAAATCATTAGCAAAACCTTCTAAGGCCTGAGAGACAATTTTATTCTCTCCAGTGAGAGACAGAGGTGCTCTTCCTCTCCTGATGGCTAAGATAAAATGAAGCTATAATAAAAGACATCTACAGACTCTTGAGGTTCCTGCAAAAGAGATCTGCCTTTCATTTATTCCCTAGGTAGAAGCTTATTGAGGCAGCAGGCTTGCTGGTCTACCCTATGTCTATTCAAACAGACAAGAGATAACTGAACAAAGCATGTCTGAGAGATGAGCCAGTGTGGATTATGAGCGTTCTCATCATTTGGCTTGTCAAAGACAGAGGAGCTTCCTGTGGGTCACATGGGCAGCTGGAAAGTTAGGCTTGAAAGTAGCTGACCCTCCAGAAGACCAGTGAGGTGGACAGGTACATCTGTTTCGCGGGGGGGGGGGGGGGGGAGGGTTAAGTCCTGACGAGGTATCTCAGATCATGGAATTGGCCAGAGAAGCATCCCACAGGCTCCCGTAAATAATTCATATTGTGTTTTATAAGAGGCTGAGAATCTGGGTGCCACCTGAGGTCAGCCCATGTGCCCAGAAAATCAGTGAAGAGCTTCAAATTGTGCTCTCTTCCCTCCCACCTTGACTTTCTCCTTTCATCTTTTCTTTATCTCCAATCGCTGTACCCCCACAAAAACCAGGAAGAGCAGGGAGGTAAGAAGAATGGCTAAAGGTGTTTCTGAAATGGAGTAAGCTCCCTGCTTCTGTCCCACCCCCACTGCTCCATTTATTCCAAGGTGCTGGAGGATTCAGGAAACAAATTGTAACCCCCCTAGTCCTCAGAGCCAAAAGTCTGACCATAGGAGAAAAAGAATCTTTAAATTAAATTTCAGATTTTAGTTTCTAATGGAACTGGACCATGGTTTAATGATAGAAAGTGACAGAAAAGTTAAGGACTCTGCTTGAGATATCACTTAAGGTCTAGAAAAAGAATACTTATGATAAAAAAAAAAAATCAGCAATTAGAATCTTTGTTTGAATGACACTGTGAGAAAGCCTCACCAACCAGCTACACTTTCAATCAGTTAGAATATTTTAATTTGGTTTAAAACAGCAATTCAGACAGTATGATACTGGCACAAAAGTAGAAATACAGATCAATGGGATAAGATAGAGTGCCCAGAGATAAACCCACACAGCTATGGTCAGCTAATCTATGACAAAGGAAGCCAGAATATACAGTGGAGCAAAGACAGCCTCTTAGATAATTGGTGCTGGGAAAACTGGACAGCAACATGTAAAGGAATGCAATTAGAACACTCCCTAACACCAAACACAAAAATTAACTCAAAATGGATTAAAGACCTAAATGTAAGGCCAGATACTAGAAAACTCCTGGAGGAAAGCATAGGCAGAAGACTCTGACATAAATCACAGCAAAGTCCTTTTTGACCCACCTCCAAGAGTAATTAGAATAAAAACAAAAATAAACAAATGGGACCTAACTAAACTTAAAAGCTTTTGTGCAGCAAAGGAAACCATAAGTAAGATGAAAAGACAACCCTCAGAATGGGAGAAAATATTTGCAAATATAGCAACTGACAAAGGATTAATCTCTAAAATATAGAAATAATTCATGCAGCTCCAAAAAACAAACAACCCAATCAAAAAAATGGGTGGGAGACCTTTTTAGACCTAAATAGACATTTCTCCAAAGAAGACATACAGATGGCCAACAAACATATGAAAAGATGCTCAACACCATTAATTCTTAGAGAAATGAAAAACCAAAACTACAAGGGGGGCGGGGTGGGGGAGATATCACCTCACACTGGTTAAAATGACCACCACAAAATCTACACACAATAAATGTTGGAGAGAGTGTGAAGGAAAGGGGACCCTCTTGTACTGTTGGTGGGAATGTAGACTGATACAGCTACTATGGAGAACAGGATGGAGGTTCCCTGTATGCATGTGTGTTCAGTCACCAAGTCCCGTCCGACTCTTTGCGACCCCATGGACTGGAGCCCCCTAGGCTTCTCTGTCCATGGATTTCTCAGGCAAGAATACTGGAGTGGATTGCCACTTCCTCTCCAGGGGATCTTCAAGATGCAGGGACTGAACCTTACAATAGCCAGGATATGGAAACAGCCTAAATGTCCAGGATAAAGAGAATGTAGCACATATATAAAATGGAGTATGACTCAGCCATAAAAAGGAACAAAATTGGGTCATTTGTAGAGATGTGGATGGACCTAAAGAATGGCATATAGAGTGAGGTTATGTCAGAAAGAGAAAAACAATATGGCAGATTAATGCATGTATGTGGAATTTGAAAACTTTGGTATAGATAATGTTATTTACAAAGTAGAAACAGAGACACGGACATAGAAAACAAACATATGGCTACCAAGGAGAAAGCGGGGGTATGGGATGTATTGGGAGACTGGGGTTGATGTACATGTATATGTATATATATATACACACACTGTTGATACAATGTATAAAATAGACAACTAACAAGAACCTACTGTATAGCATAGGGAACTCTATTCAGTGCTCAATGTGACCTAAATGGGAAGGAAGTCCAAAAGGAAGGAGATATGTGTATACAGATAGTTGATTCACTTGGCTATACAATGGAAAATAACAACATTGCAGAGCAACTATACTCCAATAAAATTTGTTAAAAAGAAAAAAAAAAAGCTAAATTGTCTGGATAAAAATAATCCAGATAAATGAATAAATGATTGAGCATTTTTTTTACTGAATCTAATTATTTCCATAGACAACTGATTCATAAGGATTACTCATACAGTTGTGTTTTCCAAAGTCTATTTGGATTATTAGTATATTTGGCAGTGGTATAATACACTTCTAATTTCCTACTCAAAAAAACCAAACCAAAATAAAACCAGCTACTGATTCTGAATCTACCCAATGAATTGACCAAGCAATTTCTTGATGAGAGTATTGGGTTGATTATGCAACTTCCCATAAGCATTTTGAAACTATAAGAGCCCACAGAAAGTGAAACATCCTATCAACCATTTTCTGTTTATTTCTCAGTTATTCCTGGACATGGATTGTTCTCCACCAAATCATTAAACAGCAGGCTTTTTTTTTTTTTTTTCTTTAGATCACTTTGTACACCAACAGAGCCTTCAGGGAGACTCCATTTGACTAGGCTAGTGAGTTTGAGCAAGCTCTGGGAGTTGGTGATGGACAGGGAAGCCTGGCGTGCTGCAGTCCATGGGGTCACAGAGTCAGGCATGACTGAGCGACTGAACTGAACTGAGTGATCACATAATGTGATTGTGTGGGGATGACAGTCGATCTCCATGGTAATCAAGGCAAAGTAACAGAATAGTTGATGTTTTCATACTTCAAGTGTCCCTGAAGTGACTTTTTTTAAAGCAAGGGATTGACAGAAAATTTTAAATCAACTTTTCAAAGACACAGGGAAGTAAAATACGTACAAATGGCTTCAAATTTTGCCTTGACAAAACTTCTGTTCAAGATGTAACAAAATCCAATTGGTTCATTTAGCCTCCACATTTCGATATGTCCTAACTGGATTGCCTCCTGTCTCTTAGAAGTTTCAAGAAGCATCACAATTATATAAGGCAGTTGACGAGACCATAGAATAGAAAGTAAACCCAGTTAATTAACCAAATTTACATCAGATTACTTTCAGTTCAGTTCAGTTCAGTTGCTCAGTCGTGTCCGACTCTTTGCGACCACATGAATTGCAGCACACCAGGCCTCCCTGTCTATCACCATCTCCCGGAGTTCAGTCAAACTCATGTCCATCGAGTCGGTGATGCCATCCAGCCATCTCATCCTCTGTCGTCCCCTTCTCCTCCTGCCCCCAATCTCTCCCAGCATCAGAGTATTTTCCAATGAGTCAACTCTTCGCATGAGGTAGCCAAAGTACTGGAGTTTCAGCTTTAGCATCATTCCTTCCAAAGAAATCCCAGGGCTGATCTCCTTCACAATAGACGGGTTGGATCTCCTTGCAGTCCAAGGGACTCTCAAGAGTCTTCTCCAACACCACAGTTCAAAAGCATCAATTCTTCAGCGTTCAGCCTTCTTCACAGTCCAACTCTCACATCCATACATGACCACAGGAAAAACCCTAGCCTTGACTAGACGAACCTTTGTTGGCAAAGTAATGTCTCTGCTTTTGAATATGCTATCTAGGTTGGTCATAACTTTCCTTCCAAGGAGTAAGCATCTTTTAATTTCATGGCTGCAGTCACCATCTGCAGTGATTTTGGAGCCCCCCAAAATAAAGTCTGACACTGTTTCCACTGTTTCCCCATCTATTTCCCATGAAGTGATGGGACCAGATGCCATGATCTTTGTTTTCTGAATGTTGAGCTTTAAGCCAACTTTTTCACTCTCCTCTTTCACTTTCATCAAGAGGCTTTTGAGTTCCTCTTCACTTTCTGCCATAAGGGTGGTGTCATCTGCATATCTGAGGTTATTGATATTTCTCCCGGCAATCTTGATTCCAGCTTGTGCTTCTTCTAGTCCAGCGTTTCTCATGATGTACTCTTCTAGAAGTTAAATAAGCAGGGTGAAAGTATAGTCGTGACGAACTCCTTTTCCTATTTGGAACCAGTCTGTTGTTCCATGTCCAGTTCTAACTGTTGCTTCCTGACCTGCATACAAATTTCTCAAGAGGAAGATCAGGTGGTCTGGTATTCCCATCTCTTTCAGAATTTTCCACAGTTTATTGTGATCCACACAGTCAAAGGCTTTGGCATAGTCAATAAAGCAGAAATAGATGTTTTCTGGAACTCTCTTGCTTGTTCCATGATCCAGTGGATGTTGGCAATTTGATCTCTGGTTCCTCTGCCTTTTCTAAAACCAGTTTGAACATCAGGAAGTTCACGGGTCACATATTGCTGAAGCCTGGCTTGGAGAATTTTGAGCATTACTTTACTAGCGTGTGAGATGAGTGCAATTGTGCGGTAGTTTGAGCATTCTTTGGCATTGCCTTTCTTTGGGATTGGAATGAAAACTGACCTTTCCAGTCCTGTGGCCACTGCTGAGTTTTCCAAATTTGCTGGCATATTGAGTGCAGCACTTTCACAGCATCATCTTTCAGGATTTGGAATAGCTCAACTGGAATTCCATCACCTCCACTAGCTTTGTTCGTAGTGATACTTGCTAAGGCCCACTTGACTTCACATTCCAGGATGTCTGGCTCTAGGTCAGTGATCACACCATCGTGATTATCTGGGTCATGAAGATCTTTTTTGTACAGGTCTTCTGTGTATTCTTGCCATCTCTTCTTTAACTATTGGTAAATGACCCGAGAATGACTGGCAAGTATATACATCCACAAAAGTGGGAGACAATTTGTGATGGTGCTGCTGCTGCTGCTAAGTCGCTTCAGTTGTGTCTGACTCTGTGCAACCCCATAGACAGCAGCCCACCAGGCTCCGCCGTCCCTGGGATTCTCCGGGCAAAAACAGTGGAGTGGGTTGGCATTTCCTTCTCCAATGCATGAAAGTGTAAAATGAAAGTGCAGTCGCTCAGTTGTGTCCAACTCTTCGTGACCCCATGGACTGCAGCCTACCAGGCTCCTCCAGGGAGGGATTTTCTAGGCAAGAGTACTGGAGTGGGTTGCCATTGCCTTCTCCCATTTGGGATGGTATTACTTAGTAATTTAATTAATTACTTCAGATTAATTAATTTAATTAATTATTTATTTAATTAAGAAGTAATTAAGTAAGTAATTAAGAAGTAATCTGTACTTCAGATTAACTTGGAAAAATTCCTTGAGCTAAGAGGTATTTATCAATAACCTGCTAATTTTACTTATATTTTGTTTCACTGTTGTTGCTTTTTTATTGTACCATTCTCTAGGATATGTACAATTTGCAGAATATATTTCTGTAAAGATGACCATTTAATGTGTCCAGTTGTGGTGATAATTATTCCTATGTGTGCCTAGTCGCTCAGTCATGTCCGACTTCTTTTGAGACTCCATGGACTGTAGCCTTCCAGGCTCCTCTGTCTATGGGATTCTCTGGGCAAGAATACTGGAGTGGGTTGCCATGACCTCCTCCAGGGTATCTTTCCGACCAAGGGATCAAACCCAGGTCTCCCGCATTGCAGGCAGATTCTTTACCATCTGAGCCACCTGGGAAGCCCCATAATTCCTTTATTATGTTTTAAATATAATGCGTGTGTGCATGCTAAGTTGCTTCAGTCATGTCCGACTCTTTGCGACTCCATGGACTGTAGCCCTCCAGGCTCCTCTGTCCATGGGGTTCTCCAGGCAAGAAGACTGGAGTGGGTTGCCATGCCCTCCTGCAGGGGACCTTCCTGACTCAGGGATTGAACGGCATGTGGCTTCTATACTGGCAGACAGATTCTTTACTGCTGAGCCACTGGGGAAGCCCTTCAAATATACTGTGTGGATATAAAAAATCGTGTTATATATAACATACATATGTAAGTTACCAAGTATCAATAAATAAAAGCCATGATTTCACCACAGGCTCGCACACACAAAGAGGGCATCAAGAGCTCCTCTGGGCAGGGGTCAGCGTGGGATGTTTTTCCTGACGCCAGTGAGGTCAGTTACCTGAATGGGAGGTGCTTTTGCTCCCCAGCTGCGTCTCTGACTGGCTGTGGCTGACGGGCGTGAGGTCTTGGCAGCTCTGGATGGGGGAGTCTCTCGCCGTCGGGTCGGTGCCTGGTGGCTTCTCGATATTTTTCATCTCCATTTCTTCATGATGGATCCACAGGTCCGGGGGCCGGAGGTCCTTCTGGCTGCCCTTTCTTTTGCCAACGCTGTGGGTGGCCCGTTTCCTATGGAACAAAATCAGGAGGCAGATGTGAGTACCTTTATTCGATGGCTTTTCCTCTCTCTCTTTTTTGTTTCTTAGTCAATTCAAGTTAGAAGCGAGAGAGAGGAGACAAAAGCGCTCCCAGGAGGAACCCCGTGAAATCCAGGCGCTGGCAGCCTCGGCCTGGCTGCCTTTCCTCTCCTTCCCTGGAGCTTCGCCGCCTTCCGGAGACGTGGCGCGGCCTCCCCGGGGCCCGGCGGCCTGCCAGGGAGCGCTTCACGCCAGCATCCCCGCTGCGGGCTTCAGCGCGAGGTGACGGTGGGTTAGACGGAGCCATATGCCGTTCTTTGGAGCCGGGCATAAGGTACCCCACGGCAACATCTGTCTAGCAGATAAATGACAGCGTTGCTTCCAAAGGGCAAATGGAAATGAAAAGGCCAGGATTTGTGCCAACAGCCAGGATTGGGGCTTAGAAGAAAGTGTGTACCTCAGCTGTCCAATTTCCTGTGCAACTGGGGAGGTGGCCCTTTGAAGGCAAAAAGGCTGCAGAAACACATTCTCGGGAGAATAAAATGCTTTCTTCTTGGAGTCACTAAGTGTCTGGATTCGAACACAATAAGACTCATCTTTTTTTTTTTTTTAAGACCGATCCTTTGACAAAAGAAGAAGCCATTTGGAAGTGTGCTGTAAACATCTCTTATTTTATTCAGTAAGCATTTAGCAATCCTTAATTTGTTTTTCAGCAGCAGTCTCCTCTTGGGGCCATTGAGATTGCAATGTTCCCTGCAGACTGAGTCAAGAGCCCGATGCTTATGTTAGCCAATCTCTAGAGCAGGGGGTCCGGAGAAGGCAATGGCACCCCACTCCAGTACTCTTGCCTGGAAATATCCCATGGGCGGAGGAGCCTGGTGGGCTGCAGTCCATGGGGTAGTTAAGAGTTGGACAGGACTAAGCGACTTCACTTTCACTTTTCACTTTCATGCATTGGAGAATGAAATGGCAACCCACTCCAGTATTCTTGCCTGGAGAATCCCAGGGACGGGGGAGCCTGGTGGGCTGGCGTCTAGGGGTCGCATGGAGTCAGACACAACTGAAGCGACTTAGCAGCAGCAGCAGAGCAGGGGGTCAGTAAATTATGACCTGAAGGCCACATCCTCCACTGTTTACTTTTGTGTGTTTTTTCTTGTAGTTTTTTCTTTTTCTTTTTTTTTTAAGATTTTACTTTTGTCTTAATTGGCATCTTGCTCAAAAGCACAAAACAATGAATGATTTGGTGGCTCTATAATAGTTACAAACAAAATCCTTAGGCAAATAGTTACAGTATCCCACATCAGTTATTTCACATTAAGGGCAGGTTGTTTAAAAAAAACAAAAAAATAAAAAACAGTGCTGTGCTTAAAGGGAGCACAAACAAGGTAAGCATTTTAATTTTTTAACAAAGTTAAACCTAGCACCTTTAAAATATAAAAAATACTGTAAGTACAAAAGTATCATTTCTGTGGAGGAAAACTCCAGTGCACCAACAGTGCAAAGAAAAGCAGCATTTTCAAAGCTGGAATTAAGTTTGTGTACACACACACACCACCACTCTGCCTCCTATGTGGAATACGCACTTCTGTTGTGCCCTCCCCACCAAGGGCTGAAAAGAGCTCCTGGGGAGACTCTTTTTCCAAATCATAGAAACTGCTCTGGCTTCCAGGCTATGGGCTGGGAAGATTTTGGTGTAGGGCAAGGAGATGAACGTGTTCAAATGGGACATGTTCTTTTTCAGACAGGCCAACTGCTAACACTTCTAGTCTAACACTTCCAGTCCCCTTCTCCCCCAGGGAGCCTCCCAGCCCAAGAGTGCCCCTGGCCAGAGGCCTACCTGTGTGATCTCAACTTCAGAGAGGGCGTCTTGAGTGCAGAGCTCCATGCGGCGAGAGGAGTGGCAGCCTACCTTAGCCACAGCTGATGCTGCTTTGCAAATGGAGCATTTTGGCCAACTCAGGATAACTACAAACACCTGTGATTCTTAACCCACTGTGACCAGTTGGTTGTAAAGTAGGGAATGAGGGTATTAGGTCTTTCCCTTCTTAATATTTTCAAACATTAATGATTAGTCCTTTACAGTGTGGTTTTTACATCACTCACAAAGTGATATTTTCTTTCTCTTAAGCACTCCATCTTCACATTGAACACTGGAGCTTCAGGTCTTACTTTAAACAAGTATGTGCTAAGTTGCTTCAGTCATGTCCGACTCTTTGTGACCCTATGTCCTAGCCCGCCAGACTCCATGGGATTCTCCAGGAAAGAATATTGGAGTGGGTTGCCATGATCTCCTGCAGAGGATCTTCCTGACCCAGGGATTGAACCCACGTCTCTTATGTCTCCTGCATTGGCAGGCAGGTTCTTTACCACCAGTGTAACCTGGAAAGCCCTTACCAGGAAAGTAAAAAAAGAAACAATGACAAGGAGAATCAATGGCCCAATGCTTGCATTCCAGCATTAGGATGAGATAACAGCTAGACTTTTTTTTTTTCCCCTAAATCATTCAGAATTTACCAACTATCCAGATCAAAGATTATTTCCAAGCAGGAGAGTTCTGACTTCAACTTCTCCACTGACCCCTGTGCAGCTCAATTTATTCTGTTTCCAAATGCTCATGGAAGGACTTCTTTGTTTATCTATCCCTGGTGCCAGATGGATTTGTAGACACAAAATGCCATAAGGATCACGGTCACCAGCAGAAGGTAGAAAATGGCTCCCAGCAACACCAGGTTCTGCCCACGCAGCACCGCGTTCACTTGGCTCTACTCGGCGGGCTCCCCAGGGCTGGGGCTCAGGGCCTCCAGCAACCCCAGCAGGAGGCGACACAGCCACCACCATACTGAACTCAGCATCTTCTCTGGCCGGCAGCAGAAGCCTGCAGTGCCTGTTTTTGTAAATAAAGTTTTATTGGAAACCGGCCAAGCTCATTCATTCACATTGCATTGTTGAAGAGTTACAACAAATACCATATGGCCCACAAAGGCTAAAATATTTACTCCTGGGCCCTTTTAAGAAATGGTTTTCAACCTCTGCTCTATAGTTTTATAAATTTTTAAATCTCTGCTTGTAGCTTCTGTTTCTCTTAAAATAATAACATTGCTTCATAAGGCAGAATTCAGACAGTTAAAAGCTAACCTTTGGCAGAAGCCCAGAGAAGTACCTCTTTCTCAGTTTTCTCACGTGAAATGGATGGCTTACGAGCATAACTGCTTTCTTGTTAGCTAAATGGTTCAAACAAACTACTCTCAGTGGAGACTCTGTAACCTATTCCAGGCCACTGAGAACAACTCTGGTTCCCCAATTGCTGGATAAGATGCTTTGTACACATTAGGCCATTAGTACATGTTAGTTCTATGATTTGTTCATATTTCTCAATGTTTTTTGTCTTTCCTCAACTAGGCTGATGAGGATATAAAGAAAGAAATCCAGACTTCATATTTATTTAGTGGGAAAAAATGTGTAGGGTTTTCTGCTCTAATATTTTCCCAACAAGTATCTAAAATGTGCTGATTTCCTGGCAGCAGCCTCACACTGACTCTAGACAATGGTCTATAATAGCCCCTAGATCATTTTCTTGTGTTTAAGATAATAACTCTCTTGCTAACCATTTATTCCCTGAATTCATTTCCGTACACTTCACTGACCCACAGGAAACGAGTTTGCAGTTCACACATAACTCTTTGTGTAATCCATCTCTGGTCATTTAGAAGAAACTCATGTCATTTTCAAACTTGGAGATTTCACCCAAGTATCTTTCTAACATATCACAATGCTAAATAAGTTAAACCCTGGTGCCCATATGACTTCACAGAGGCACACCAGTTTCCAAACCTAGGACAAAATCATCAGAATGTCCGTGATAACTCAATATTTAAATAGCTTGTAGTAAAGATGTTTGTAAAATAATTCATGAAACTGGAAGGAAATGATGAATTCTGGCTCCCTTGCTTACATTCATGCCTAATTCATTCATTCATTTACCAGTCCCCATGACTTCAGTACCAAGCATCTCCAGGCATATCCTACTTAAAAAAAAGTTCTAAATTTGTTCAAGGCAGAACCTTTTTAGTATGTTATGACTTATAACCTCCACTTGGAAACAAATTATTGTTCCTGATAAAATGCATAAGTATTTTTCTGATGGATTTTAATCAGATCACGGCCCACTTCCAAGTAGCTGCTCATCCACTCAGCTGACGGTTATCAACAATCTAAAGATTTCTAAGCAGACTTTATTTCTTTTTTGTATATGTTCTGACAGACCATCTAACCTCTTTTGTTTTTCTATAATGTCTCTTCTCAAGAGAGAAATCTCTGGCCTTGGAGATGCCCCCCTCCCCTGCTGGTAGTAACCCAGTGGTCCATGTAGCAGGGCTATAATAAAACTGGCATCTGCTCATAACTAAACTGTGTGGAGTTTGTCCTAAAACCTGTAGGAAGAACTGTCACGTGAACCTTTTGTCTATCTGCTGGTTCCCTGACTAAATAACTGCTGCCTGTTTTTGTCCCCAGTTCCTCTACCTCACCACTGGAATCCTGTATGGAGATGAACCCAGTGCAATGGTTCCCGAAGTCTGGTCCTTGGACCAGCAGAACTGGCATTACCTTGGAAGTTGTCAGAAATGCACATTCGCAGGTCCTGCCCCATCAGAAACTTGCAAATGGTGTTGAGACTCAGCAGGCTGTGTTTTAACAGCCCTTGAGGGAAATCTGATGCACCAAAACTGAGAAGCACTGTCTTTAGTGAAAGAAAATCAGATTTTCTTAGTTTAGTACAAAGCTAGGTTTTAATATTAGATGCAGAATGCATGCGTGCTCGTGTATGCTCAGTCACTTCAGTCATGTCTGACTCTTTGTGACAGTGTGCGGTAGCCCGCAAGGCTCCTCTGGCTATGGCATTCTCCAGGCAAGAATGCTGGAGTGGGTTACCATGCCCTCCTCCAGGGGATCTTCCCGACCCAGGGATTGAACCCATGTCTCCTGTACCGCAGGAGCATCTTTTACTGCTGAGCCACTGAGGAAGCCCAGATGTAGAATATGTTATGCTATCCTTCCTGCCCCAACACACACACACCTTTTTTTCTAGGTACCAGTAATCTTGGCTTCCAAAAATAGCTGCAGGGTCTCTTCCCATCCATGTGTTCTTGAATAAAGGCAGAACAAGGAATCTTCAAGGCTCTACCTGCTCTTTGTCATACTGTGGCAAAGCTTCCACAGCATGATCAAATTCTGATGAGGACTTATTTCTCCTATCTATGGATTTCTCTATCTATGTAGATAACTAGTAGTCATCCATCCATCCATCCATCCATCCAATCTTCTGCCCACAACGCCTTCACAGTCCTATTGACTTACAAACTACTTAAGATCCCTTCAAGCCTGTCTTCTTCAGGAAACCCTCCTGACCAATTTAGGTCAGTATAATCTTAAAATAGCTAAATCACACCCCCTCATATTTCTCAACACCACTCAACTTGCATTGATCACTGTCAGTCTAACTGAGCTGACCAGATGCTCCCTGTGTGTGAATTGGTTTCCTCCACTGATACATGAGCAAAAACTCTCTTTACTTCCCTTCTCCAACATCATCCATTGTTTCACAACATGTATCCCTTTGTTTATTCAGTGAACATTTGTGGATGGTAAATGTGCCAAGAAATGTACTAAGGACTAGAAATGTGAAGATCAAAGAGATAGTGGGAGTGAAAATGGAGAGATCACAACAGACAACACAGAAATACAAAGGATCATAAGAGACTACTATCAGCAATTATATGCCAATAAAATGGACAACGTGGAAGAAATGGACAAATTCTTAGAAAAGTACAACTTTCCAAAACTGAACCAGGAAGAAATAGAAAATCTTAACAGACTTATCACAAGCACAGAAATTGAAACTGTAATAAGAAATCTTCCAGCAAACAAAAGCCCAGGTCCAGATGGCTTCACAGCTGAATTCTATCAAAAATTTAGAGAAGAGCTAACACCTATCCTACTCAAACTCTTTCAGAAAATTGCAGAGGAAGGTAAACTTCCAAACTCATTCTATGAGGCCACCATCACCCTAATACCAAAACCTTACAAAGATGCCACAAAAAAGAAAACTGCAGGCCAATATCACTGATGAACATAGATGCAAAAACCCTTAACAGAACTCTAGCAATCTGAATCCAATGACACATTAAAAAGATCATACACCATGACCAAATGGGCTTTATCCCAGGGATGCAAGGATTCTTCAATATCCACAAATCAATCAATGTAATACACCACATTAACAAATTGAAAAATAAAAGCCATATGATTATCTCAATAGATGCAGAGAAAGCCTTTGACAAAATTCAACATCCATTTATGATAAAAACTCTCCAGAAAGCAGGAATAGAAGGAACATACCTCAACATAATAAAAGCTATATATGATGAACCCACAGCAAGCATTATCCTCAATGGTGAAAAATTGAAAGCACTTCCCCTAAAGTCAGGAACAAGACAAGGGTGCTCACTTTCACCACTACTATTCAACATAGTTTTGGAAGTTTTGGCCACAGCAATCAGAGCAGAAAAAGAAATAAAAGGAATCCAAATTGGAAAAGAAGAAGTAAAACTCTCTCTGTTTGCAGACGACATGATCCTCCTCATAGAAAACCCTAAAGACTCCACCAGAAAATTACTAGAACTAATCAATGAACATAGTAAAGTTGCAGGATATAAAATCAACACACAGAGATCCCTTGCATTCCTATACACTAACAATGAGAAAACAGAAAGAGAAATTAAGGAAACAATTCCATTCACCATTGCAACGAAAAGAATAAAATACTTAGGAATATATCTACCTAAAGAAACTAAAGACCTATATATAGAAAACTATAAAACACTGGTGAAAAAAATCAAAGAGGACACTAATAGATGGAGAAATATACCATATTCATGGATTGGAAGAATCAATATAGTGAAAATGAGTATAATACCCAAAGCAATCTATAGATTCAATACAATCTCTATCAAGCTACCAATGGTATTTTTCACAAAGCTAGAACAAATAATTTCACAATTTGTATGAAAATACAAAAAACCTCGAATAGCCAAAGCAATTTTGAGAAAGAAGAATGGAACTGGAGGAATCAACCTGCCTGACTTCAGGCTCTACTACAAAGCCACAGTCATCAAGAGAGTATGGTACTGGAACAAAGACAGAAATATAGATCAATGGAACAAAATAGAAAGCCCAGAGATAAATCCATGCACATATGGACACCTTATCTTTGACAAAGGAGGCAAGAATATACAACAGAGAAAAGACAATCTCTTTAATAAGTGGTGCTGGGAAAACTGGTCAACCACTTGTAAAAGAATGAAACTAGAACATTTTCTAACACCATACACAAAAGTAAACTCAAAATGGATTAAAGATCTAAACGTAAGACCAGAAACTATAAAACTCCTAGAGGAGAACATAGGCAAAACACTCTCTGACATAAATCACAGCAGGATCCTCTATGACCCACCTCCCAGAATATTGGAAATAAAAGCAAAAATAAACAAATGGGACCTAATTAAAATTAAAAGCTTCTGCACCACAAAGGAAACTCTAAGTAAGGTGAAAAGACAGCCTTCAGAATGGGAGAAGATAATAGCAAATGAAGTAACTGACAAACAACTAATCTAAAAAATATATAAGCAACTCCTACAGATCAATTACAGAAAAATAAATGACCCAATCAAAAAATGGGCCAAGGAACTAAATAGACATTTCTCCAAAGAAGACATACAGATGGCTAACAAACACATGAAAAGATGCTCAACATCACTCATTATCAGAGAAATGCAAATCAAAACCACTATGAGGTACCATTTCACACCAGTCAGAATGGCTGCGATCCAAAAGTCTACAAGCAATAAATGCTGGAGAGGGTGTGGAGAAAAGGGAACCCTCTTACACTGTTGGTGGGAATGCAAACTAGTACAGCCACTATGGAGAACAGTGTGGAGATTCCTTAAAAAACTGGAAATAGAACTGCCTTATGAACCAGCAATCCCACTGCTGGGCATACATACTGAGGAAACCAGAATTGAAAGAGACACGTGTACCCCAATGTTCATCGCAGCACTGTTTATAATAGCCCGGACATGGAAGCAACCTAGATGTCCATCAGCAGATGAATGGATAAGAAAGCTGTGGTACATATACACAATGGAGTATTACTCAGCCATTAAAAAGAATACATTTGAATCAGTTCTAATGAGGTGAATGAAACTGGAGCCTATTATACAGAGTGACGTAAGCCAGAAAGAAAAACACCAATACAGTATACTAATGCATATAAATGGAATTTAGAAAGATGGTAATGATAATCCTGTATGTGAGACAGCAAAAGAGACACAGATGTATAGAACAGTCTTTTGGACACTGTGGGAGAGGGAGAGGGTGGGATGATTTGGGAGAATGGCATTGAAACATGTATAATATATATGAAACAAATCACCCGTCCAGGTTCAATGCATGATGCAGGATGCTTGGGGCCGGTGCACTGGGATGACCCAGAGGGATGGTACAGGGAGGGAGGTGGGAGGAGGTTCAGGATGGGTAACATGTGTACACCCATGGTAGATTCATGTTGATGTATAGCAAAACCCATACAATATTGTAAAGTAATTAGCCTCTGATTAAAATAAATAAATTTATATTAAAAATAAAAATTCTCATAAAAGGGACATTTTATTTCTATTTATTTAAGTTTATATCTATATGAGATGATGGATATTCACTAAACCCATGTAATCATCATTTCATGATGTATAAAAAAATAAGTAAAAATAAAAAATGAATGAAAAAATGACATGGCTTTTGCATCACTGGAGCAAGGAGCATGTGCTGGGGCATGGCACATAAGAAAACTGAAAAGTAGAGAGGACTAAATGGTAACAGATACAGTTAAAACACCAGGAAGTCCCTGGGAAATTGCAGAAACATTTTTGTCTCGAGTTAACAGTAAGCAGATTTGTTACTTTGTAGATCACACACTATGCATAGTAATCACTTGATGTTAATAATAAAAATTTGTCATTATTGACTTGGAAATATTTCAAGGTTTCTTTACTGACTCCTTATTTGCTATCTGTTCCTAACTTTGCAGATAATCTGTAACTCTAAGAAGAGTTTCTTTCTTCATTTTTAATTGGTCTGCTGGGGATGTGAATGGGTAAGAACCAAATCGGTTGGGCACCCATTTTACTCCAGACTGTAGTACACATTTAAATTTAATGTATTCAGACAACTCTACCCATGTGTCCATGTGGTAGTCATGTGTCCAGAATTTCCAGGATAGTCGCTCTGTCAAATATTTTGCCTTTAGTATCTACAGATACATTCTAACTTATAATAAATGTTCTACATTTTAGCCAGGGAAATAGTATTACTTCATTAAAAAGCTCTTAAATCCCCCATCAATTTAAGCCTGAAAACACAAATTTTCCACTTCATTAGAACTGACTCGAACATGTTCCTTTTTATAGCTGAGTAGTATTCCATTGTATATTATGCACCACAGCTTACTTATCCATTTATCTGCTGATGGACATCTAGGTTGATACAGGGAAAAAACCATTACAATATTATAGTATCCTCCAATTAAAATAAATAATTAAAAAAAAAAAAACTGAGGGAAACACACACACACATAAAATTTCCATACTATGATATTCTACTATAATCTCACTAATTCAAGATGTACAAGGAAAGTCTCTTCAAAGTAGTGTAATTTTAAGTTAGTAACCAAAAAAGAAATGTAAAGTTATTTTTATTTCATGTGAATTTGAATCTAAATGCTACCATGAGATTCTATAATTTAGTAGTAGTCCATGCGGAATTTTGGTGGTAGAGAGTTGATGCTGCTGCTACTGCCAAGTCGCTTCAGTCGTGTCCGACTCTGTGTGACCCCAGAGACAGCAGCCCACCAGGTTCCCCCGTCCCTGGGATTCTCCAAGTAAGAACACTGGAGTGGGTTGCTATTTCCTTCTCCAGTGCCATCTCCTTCTCTTCATGAAAGTGAAAAGTGAAAGTGAAGTCGTTCAGTTGTGTTCGACTCCCAGCGACCCCATGGACTGCAGCCTATTAGGCCCCTCCGTTCATGGGATTTGCCAGAGAATTGATAGAAAGTATTTATTCCCACTTCTTTGAGGAAGGGCTTCCCTAGAAGGGAGAGGTACCCACTGCAGTATTATGGCCTGGAGAATTCCATGGACTGTATAGTCCATGGGGTCACAAAGAGTCGGACACGACTGAGTAACTTTCACTTTCACTTTATTTGAGGAAACGGACAGAGATTAGGTCTTCATTTAGGTTTAATTAAATACCATTAACTTAATTACAGAGGTGGTATAATCAGAACTCAAACTTGGGTTCTAACTTCTGTTAGCTATTTTATAACATAAAACCTTACCAACTAGAATATGAGTCAGACAAGATAGCTCATTACCTCATCATTATATAAATCACAGAACAAAATGTGTAGACACTAACGTGAATGAAGTATTACTGATAGTACACAAAAATATGCTCCAAATCCATTTGGATATAATTCAAGTCCTCCAATAAAACACAAAGACAATTTACATTCTCCAGCAGTTCTAGATAAAGAAATATTGAAGAAGCCCATGGATGTTTCCTACTTCACCTTATTAATCACTTTAAACTCCCATTTCTGAGAGGCCTGTAATGGACATTATTTCTGTTTCAAATTAGAATTGATTTTGCTTTCATCTGCATTATATAATTTGTTCTACAAAGTTCAATGGTGGTGGTATGGGGAGAGGGTCTCAACAAAATCAAGAAAAGCTCAATTAAAACTCAAAAATATCTTAAAGGAGAAGTGTTTTTTTCTTTGTTAACACATACAAACAAAGAGACCAAGATGCCAAGTAAATATTAAGAGACTTTGGAGATGGGGTGAGGAAAAACCTAAGGCACAGTAACATAGGAACCATAGATTAACTTTCCTTAGACTTTCAATCATTCATGGAGTGATTTATTCTTTCATTCATTTCCTAATTTTAAAAACAAGTCAGGGACTTCCCTGGTGGTCCAGTGGCTAAGAATTTACCTTGCAATGCAGAAGACAGGGGTTTGATCCCTGGTTGGGAAACTAAGATTCCACATGCTCAGCCTCCCTGGTGGTACAGTGGATAAGAATCTGCCTGCCAATGCAGGAGATATGGGTTTGATCCCTGGTCCAGGAAGATTCCACATGTCACAGAGCAACTAAGGCTGTGCTCCACTGCTACTGAGCCCGCACGCTGAACTTACTGAAGCCTGTGTGTTCTAGGGCCTGCGAGCCACAAGTACTGAGCTCTCATGCTACAACTACCGAAGCCTGTGTGCCTAGACCCCATGCTCTGCAATAAGAGAAGCCACATCGAAGAGCCTGCGCTCTGCAACCAGACTGTAGCCCGCTGTCCGCAGCTAGAGTAAGCCCAGGCACCAGCGAAGCCCCTAGTACAGCCATAGATAAACAAGTTAATTAAGTTTTTAAAAAACGATCCCACATGATCTGGAACAACTAATCATGTGTGCACCAACTACTGAGCCCCTGTCCTCTGGAGCCCGTGTACTGCAACTCCTGAGCCCGTGCAGGACGCAACAAAGATTCCCCGACATGCAACTAAGACCTGATATGGCCAAATTAATTAATTAATTCAAAAAAGTAAATTAAAATATAAACAAGCCACTCCAGGGTTCAGCCTCTTCTCTTCCTAAAAAAAAACTTTAAGCTCCTAACAAAGTGCTTAGGGTGCGGACAATTTGAGAGTTTCTCAAAATAGCATCAAATCCCATATTTGTAATATGGAGAAGACTAGCGTTCTCTGCGGAGAAACAAGATAGGTTCAGGAATCCAGTTCATCTAATCAATAAGACTCTCAGATATTCTTCTCACAGCGATGACCATGATGAAGACAAAATACCACGCTACAGAGGATTCAGTTCATTCAATTAGTTTTAGTGAATGCCTCCGTGTTTTTAAAACTGGCATGAAGTAAGGCCTGAAACCACCACCCTCCTTGCGTCCATTTCAGTGAATCTTTCTGAGCCCTGCCTCAGACACCTGAGGCTTTGATTTTCCACTGTGCTTTGTTTACAAAAGCCCTTTCCTGGGATTGCTGGACCAAGATTTGTTCAATGACTTACTCAGTCACCGTGATTTCCCCCCAGAGGCTTACTACGTGCCCAGCACTGTAGAAGCTCAGTGTGTGATTGTGTGTGTTAGTTGCTCAATCTTGTCTGACTCTCTGTGACTCCATGGGCTGTAGCCCACCAGGCTCATTTGTGCATGGAATTCTCCAGGCAAGAACACTGAAGTGGGTGGCCCTTCCCTTCTCCAGGGGATCATCCCAACCCAGGGACTGAATCTGGGTCTCCCGCATCGCAGGCAGATTCTTTACCATCTGAACCACCTGGGAAGCCTTAAGACTTCCCTGAAAGCTTACACAGGAGACCTACTCTGTAAATCTCACTCTGTCTGGTTTCCTATTGGGGAACAATGGATCAGCACACCAGCTATCATCAGCATCAAGACAGTCTAGTCAAATGAACGCAGCCGGATATAAAATTTGACCTGCCATCTAAATAAATGAAATGCAATGACTGCTTCTATATCTTTATTTTACTTTCTACAGTATGGAAATCTTCCTGTGTATTGTTACTAAATACTTTACTTAAAAATGCTAGAAAATACAGTAGAAATCAATAAACAGGATCATAGGATTTTTTAAAAGGAGAGAAAAGCAGAGGTATTTGCCAGGGAAGACAGAAAATTATTTGCTAGAGAATCTTTCTCTAGCAATATATGTTGTATATAGTTGTCACACCAGCCACCTGTGAGCCCATGCCTCAGGCATGCAGAGCACCATGCCTCAGGCCAAAAACAAACAAAAATGAAGGGAAGAGCCTATTATAGCCAATCCAGTGAGAATAGCACAGGTGAGAAAAACCATATCAGGCTGAATTTGAAAAGTACTAGACAGGCAAGGGAGAAGGCAATGGCACCCCACTCCAGTACTCTTGCCTGGAAAATCCCACAGGCAGAGGAGCCTGGTAGGCTGCAGTCCATGAGGTCACAAAGAGTTGGACACGACTGAGTGACTTCACTTTCACTTTTCACTTTCATGCATTGGAGAAGGAAATGGCAGCCCAGTCCAGTGTTCTTGCCTGGAGAATCCCAGGGACGGGGGAGCCTGGTGGGCTGGCGTCTATGGGGTCGCACAGAGTCGGACATGACTGAAGCGACTTAGCAGCAGCAGCAGCAGACAAAGAGGCATAAAATAACCAGAAGATTACTGCTGATTCTCACAACTGGCTGGTACAAGGTTAATATGCTGGTTAGAGGGTATTGCTGGGAGGCGATAAGCTGAATCAAACCTCCTTTCCATTTCAAACTTTGTACTTTGATGTATCATTCTCATATATATTATTATTACCTAGAGGTGCATAATATGAAAATATTTTTTAAGACCCTCAAAATTTTTAATTTCTGAAAGTCAACCAGAGCCAGGCAATCTGAATCATTCTGAATTTCTGGAATCTCGCTTCCATCCTAACTGCTGCCTCCAAACTACACACACCATAGCATTGTAACTATACTGACTTTGTAACTATTCTGCACTCAGTCATTCACGTGACAGGCACTGACTAAATGCCTACGAACCTCCACGTCAAAAGGGATAAATCAATACTTTTAGAGGAACACACATCTCCAACCTTTCGTCCATAATTGTAGAGAGAGTCATAAGTAGGGACATGGTGAAGGTCATTCTCTAAGCGTTACTTAAGGAACACCTACTCTCACTTGAACGTAAGAATCTGGTCTCAAGGATTAACATCAGGGCGTTCCCTGCTAGCCCAGCAGTCAGGAACCCACCTTCCAATGCAGGGGACACAGGTTTGGGCCCTGGTCGGCCAACTAAGATCCCACATGCCACACAGGGCAATTAAGCTGGCATTCCACAACTAGAGAAGCCCGTGTGCCACAAGTAGAGAGCCCATGTGCCACAACTGCTGAGCTTCTGCACACTACCACCAGAGAGAAGCTCGCTCAACGAAGACCCATTGCAGTCAAAATTTAAAAAAAGAGGTAAAATCAAAGAGAAGTGCAAAGTGTTTGTCCAGGTGGATTCTGCTATTATGTCTGCAAGTCTTTTCCTCACCCATTTTTTTATGAGCCTGGAATGGACAAAAGGCAAGATTTTTGCCCAGGTGAGGAGAGGAGATAAAGAATGCATGGTGAGTCATGAACGTGCACAGAAAGAGAGACATCAAAAAATCTAACTCAAAAAGATGGCATTCAGGACTTCCCTAGCAGTCCAGTGGTTAGGACTCCATGCTTCCATTGCAGGGGATACATGTTCGATCCCTGGTCAGGGAACTAAGATCCCACATGCTGCAAGTAAAGATCCTGCATGTAGCAACTAAGACCAGTGGCAGCCAAAAAATTAAACATTAAAAAAAAATGGCATTCAGGCCAAACAGTGACTTTCCTCTGGCAGTTAGCTGTTACCTACTTTCTCTGCTGGGCTGAAGAACGCCGGGTGCAAATCACGGCCACCGCCACCACCACCAGCACTGTGATGATGCCCACGGTGACCACGATGATCACAAGCAGGTTGCTGTTCTTCTGAGGAGTGACGCTGCCGTGTGGGGGGTGCATCTTGCCAATGGGTGGTTCTGGAGAAAGACAGGCAAATGGAGATCAGTTTAAGGACATGTGGCAGCCTACGGCATATCACGCTTGGCTAAGGATTCAGAGTTCCTATTGTTCTGGGCATTCCTGAAGCTAGGGAGGAAAAAAGCAATGAAAAAATGACAAGAAAGATCTAAATTATCCACCCACGATAAATGAAACCAAGTCCACACAGAAACTTACAGAGGAATATTCATAGCTACCTTAATCAAAATTACCACAAGTGGGAAGCCCCAGAGCCATCAACTAATAATGGATGGAGAAATGTGATATATTCATACAATAGAATACTATCCAGTCATAAAAAAAGGAAATATTAATACATGATACAAAATTCATGTACCTAGAAGTTGTCATGCTAAGTGAAAGCAGCCAGACACAAAAGGCCACATGCTGTGTGATTGTACTTATGTGAAGTTGTGGGTTTCCCTGGCGACTCAGTAGTAAAGTCTACCTGCCAATGCAAGAGACTCAGGTTCATTCCCTGGGTTGGGAAGATCTTCTGGAGAAGGAAATGGCAACCCACTCTAGTATTCTTGTCTGGAAAATCCCCTGGACAGAGGAGCCTGGTGGGCTATAGTCCGTGGGGTTGCAAAAGAGTCGGATGCAACTCAGCAACTAAACAACAATTTACGTGAAATATCCAGAATAGGCAAGTGTATAGGGACAAAAAGCAGCTGAGTGTTTGCCAGTGGACGTGAGGAAAAGTGATTGGAGAAAGACTGCTTAATGGTACAGGGCTTTGCTTTGGAGTAATGAAGATGCTCTAGAAATAGATAGTGGTGATGGTGGTAGAACCTTGTGAAAATGCTAAAAACCACTGAGTTGTGTACTTTCAAAGGGTGAATTTATGGTATGTGAATTATATCTCAATGAAAAAATATAATTAAGCTTTCATACGGAATAGAAAGTGGGGAGGACGGGAAGCATGCTGCTTTGGGTGATAAGAATTCCACCATGACACGAATAAGAACAGGCTGAGAAAACATTATTTATTTGATGCTGTGAAAGACAAACTGTTTGACACCCATCACTCACACTTTCCATTCCTTTAAAGCAGTTATCTATAAAGCACATTTAATTTTCAACCTGTCAAGGGTGCATGAATCCTACTTAAAAGCAGCCACAGGGTTAGAAAGAGTGCCATAAAGCTCTAATATAATTTTTTTTTCCTGTTTTGCAACTGTACCTCATGGCACACAATATTTAAGTGAAAATAGCAGAATGATAATTTGTTTATATAAACAAGCATGACTAATGAGCCTTTAAATGGCTTTTTTATGCCTATATCTGTAAAATGGAAATAATATTTACTGTATGTAGTTACTGTCACAATTAGAAAAAAATACATGCAAAACAATTATCTCAGTGCCCTATACAAAGTAATTGCTTATAATATCACTATACTGCTGAAATATTAAATAAAATTTTGCCTAACTTAATAATCTACCATACCATTCGGTATACTTTTGGTGTGGACTTTTAAACTCCAAATTTTCTAGAAAGCTTGTAGATAATATTCAATGTGAAATATATAGTAACTTGCTTTCACAAGTGAATATAATAACCCAGCACTTGTCTCAAAAGTGAAACACTATCTTTTGATAACTTATCTAGGAATCACTGGGGGTTTTTCTTGAAAAGATAGTCACCTAATTTTAAATAAATTATTATTGACTCAATATTATTGGAAAAAAATAAATGCTACCAATATAACTTGAATCTCAGGGGCAGGTAATTCATCAAGTCTTTACACAGTACTTTCTGTTAAAAAATTCTGATTATAAATGAAAGAAATAAGGTTTCCTTGAAGCAACTTTTTCCTTTATGACAAAGGAGTGAGGTGAGTAATGAAAGGTCAGAACTTTCTGTTAGTTTTACTTACAATTGAAAAAATCATGTTCAGTTGTACCTCAATATGCCCTTTCTGTTCTTAATAAATTAACTGATTGGTATAAATTAACCTTTTATATGACAACTTACAATGGAGGCATTTGGGGAGCTCATGAATTTTATTACTTTAATTTAAACTTAACAGTTCACCATTTCTGACAAACTTAGTTTGAGTCATACATGGCAGTAACACTGGGTGAATATTTTTTAAGATCATGTAAATAGGAATTGCTTGGACCAGAGAAGGAAAAAAAAAAAAATTCCTATGTGTTAAATGTTCTGTCTTCCATTCCTGAAACATGTACCCCATGTGCATCATAGTGATGTGAACAGAATGTCAGATTTCTTCTCACTTGGGGTCAAGGCATAGCTAATAGCAGAGAGATGCAAAAGCTCCATTTCTGAGATATGTTTCTGGAAGAGGAGAGAAGGAACAGCAGCCAGATTATGAAACCACTAAAATCTATTTATGGGACCACATATATACATATGATTTCATAATAATTTTTATGCCATAGTCTTATATATTATGCAGTCTGAGAATAATTCCCAAATTAGAATAGTGATTGCTCATCCCCACCTCCCAAAAAATAGAGGCATAATCGTTGCTTTCAATTCACTGTTATATATATATATATATATATATATATATATACACATACATATATATATATATATATTACCTCTACAGTTGGTGCTTTAAAGAAGAATTCATGTAAAAAGATGTAACATGAAGATATAATACGAGGTCACTGACAGAAGATGGAGGTCATTAAAAACCTCATTATAGAAGTGACATTTAAGCTGAATTTTAAAGTATTGCTAGGAGTTAGTTCTTGTTCCCTTCTGAGGGAACTAACGGCAGACAGTGTGTGTGTCTGGAACATTGGGAACAAACAGGAAATGCCACACAATGAGGCGGGAAAGATAAACAAGACCTTGATCGTATGAGCCTTGTAGATCCAATTCAATCATCCTTGGTAAAGCTACAAATAAGAGTTTTCAGCAAAGTGACAGGCTTTGCTTGTTCTAAGAAGATATCTCTTCCACCTGCATGGAGAGGGCTTGGTGGTGGGAAAACAGAGACCAGCTAAGAGGATACTGTATTCGCCAGGTTAAGAGGAGATGATCCCTTAAACTGAGATGGTGGCAATTTCAGTCAAGCAGAGAGGACAGGTAAACCATAGAGCTGGTAAGGAAATGAACAAGGTGGATTGCACATGGAGGAGGACAGAAAGGGAGGTTCAGGCCTCAGCAACAGTCCTGATGTCTAGGGTGCGGGAGACGGCAAAAGTGCAGGCAGACTCAGTAGGGCAAGAAGAGAGGTTCAGTCTCGAACTGAGGTCTCACGATGAATCATAAAGAGGCAGCTGGAAGGTCTGTGTTAGAGATGTAACTGTGGGAGCTGGCCTATCGATGGAATCTGAAGCCTGGGAGTGGAGATCACTGAATCAAGGGTATACAGTGAGCAGAGATGCTCTCTCAAGACTAGTGCTCTAAGTGTTCAGGTAGAAGGCGGGGACCTGACCAAAGAGAAGTCAATATCAAATGAGTTTCCCAATGCTTATTGACAACGGAAAAATTTTTTCGCAGAGCTTCTCAAGGGACCCATGTACCTTGTAACTACTTCTGGAGGTTGCTAATCAAGATGAGTGGTTTTTAAACTGGGGAGATTTTACCCCGCAAGAGGAAATTTGGCAGTGTCTAGAGACAATGTGGGTTGTTCCAGCAGAGTGGAGGGGAAACACTACTGGTACCTGGAGGATAACGGCCAGGGATGCTGCTAAACATCCTACGGAGCACAGGAGGAGCCCGACGGCAAACAGGTTATTCAGTCCCAAATGGCGATAGTTCTGTGGTTGAGAAATCCTGATCAAGCTGAACACTGCCTATGTTCTCATGAAAACTGAGATCCGAAAATTTAAGTAACTTGATTCACACATTTCTAAACCATGACAGAGTCACTTCTAGTACCTGGAGTTTGGGATTAGTCTGAGGTCCTTAACATCAAACTCCAATACTTTGGCCACCTCATGCGAACAGCTGACTCATTGGAAAAGACCCTGATCCTGGGAGGGATTGGGGGCAGGAGGTGAAGGGGATGACAGAGGATGAGATGGCTGGATGGCATCACCAACTCGATGCACATGAGTTTGGGTAAACTCTGGGAGTTGGTGATGGACAGGGAGGCCTGGTGTGCTGCGATTCATGAGGTCGCAAAGAGTCAGATACAACTGAGTGATTGAACTGAACTGAGCTAAGATAGTAGGTCGGCAGAGCCTCTTGTAGACTAGAACTTGAGACCCCTGAGATGCTCCAATTATCTTTACATCAGGGAATTGAGTGTAAAATTTTATTTCTGGACCTTTCTTTTGGCATTAAGGTGTCTGTTGGGTGCCCTATAACACTTTAACAACCTCAGAATGACCATCTCATGCAAATATGGCAAGAGCTTCTCTATATACTCTATTTAGATTAGTTAAAATGCTATTGAGTTAAATAAACAAAGGTTTTCAAAACTGGAGGGCAAATGCTTTTTCTCCTAACCACAGCATTTATGTCATATTTTACAGAATACCAAATATGATTCTAAGTACTAAAAAATTAATCAATAACATTAGTTTTAAAATAATGCTTCACCAAAGTATCACATCTGTCAAATTAATTAAGTTTTCAAAGGTTGAAGTCAATATAACAACATTCTTATAGGGTTTGTAGATTTCTTTACCAATATTATTAATTTTGAAAACTATGGAAAAAGCTACCAACATAATTGGTGATTTATCTTCCCCCACAAGAAAACAATTGAATTGAAGTAATTTTCACTGTTGTTATCCTTCAGACAAATATAAACTACAAAATCACATTTTCAGAAGTTGAAGATTCTCCTGCTGTAAGAAGGTGAACCATAAAATCGAACATATCATAAAAGTAAAATACTATCATATCACTGCATATTAGCTTTGATTCTACCTGTCATCAGAAAATAATTTAGGAAGCCTCTTCAGTTTCCTCAATTTAATTAAGGGCTTCCAACTTCAAGAATAAACATGAACTATAGCTTTGTTTTTCTTTATTTGAATTCCAAGAGTGTTGTTTTTAAAAGAGTGACACATAAGGGAAAGTAAATGATTAGCAAGCTCTAAATTTATTTGCAACTGGCTTGAGTGTTCTGACAGTAAACCATTATTCTATTACAATCCTTTGAAGGATGAATCCAGCAAGTAAAAGGAGAGATAGGAAACCTCTATAATTCTGTCACTGCATAAGGAGATGTATGAAATTTTTAATGTACGTGAGGTTCAAAAACTCAAGATTCTAAAGTGTTCTTGTTAATGCAGCCTAATTTGCAAAGTTTGGGGGGGCGGTGTTAGAGTTTTATCAGTCAAGGTGTCATTTGTGTATATAATTTGAAAATATACCCTCTTCTTATGGTATAAGATGTTGGCAGCATTTTAATTAGGAAGGTAGAGTTTTCAAATGCCTTTGCTGACTTGCATATAAGAGCACAAGCTAAAGGCAAATTACATATTAATATTTACCATCATTTCCTGGATAGCAAAAAAAAGAATAGGAAATAGATTAAGCATGCCCTCTACCATCTATGTCTCTGAGGTTATCAAATCACCTTAATTAATCATGTAGCCTGTAATAGTTATTTCAGTGGCGTCTCTAGAAATGTTTCAGGTGCTTTGTTCATCCCATTCATTTAATAGGAAATGCCTAAAACATCATTACGTGATGCAGAAATCTGAGAAGGGATAATGCCAATAAGCTATCTAAAATGGCTCAACATCATTGGATGTCATTTATCTGTTTTATCTTCATGACTCTCTCCTGTGAGACAATGTATATCAGATCAAATTTAAATACAATTATATTTCTCACTAGGAATCTTAAATAGTAAAAACAAAAATACAATGACATGCATTTCTCTCAGTTACTGTCATTCTCTTCATCTGAAGTCTGGCTTCTATGAAAAGAAAAGTTCTTATCTGTTGACTTATCTGTTCATGTCAAATTTGGGCTAGGGTTTCTTTTTGATTAGGGAATTCATTCTCTTTTGAAGGGCAAATTCAAATAGTCAGTACCAAACTTTTAAACTTGGTACTGATCCAAAATTAGGTTTGCCAGATTTAATAATTAAAAATACAGGAGGTTCAGTTAAGTTTGAATTATTTCTAGTTGCCTATGGATATGTACATTGAGATGCCTGCATACATTGAGATGGTAATCCCTTGCAATATTTTTCTTTGCCTCAGCTCTTAGGCAATTAGAAATAATTCAAATTTTACTGTGCCTCCAGTATTTTTAGCTGTTCCATTGGGCATTTCTGTTCAAGATTAGTGTTCTTTAGGACACACCATTTAAGAAATATATTGTTCTGTGTTCATGGCTTACATTTGCTTCATCTGTAACATACATAACCTTGTTCAGCAGTGATGGAAACTGTGAGGAAATAATTGTTCCTTATCAATTGTCTGTACAGATTGCCTCTTAATTTCCTGGCACTCTGACTCTTCCAAAAGTCCTAGTAACTTCAGTTTATGAAACTGAATGGGTTTCAGCTTGCTGTACTTTTGACATCACCTCTCTTTAATAAAATTTCATTTTTGGAAATATTTCAAATACATAGGGTACTTTCAAATGGAGACAGTTAACAGCCCTGCATCATTTATAACATTCTCTATGTCTAGGCTTTTCTAACTGACTCTTTTGTGTACTTGTCAGCTCTCATTGCCATTGTCTCCTGGTGAAATAAACTCCAGGTTTATTAATAATTTCATGCTTCTATTATCCCCACTAAAACCCTAAGTTTGAGGATATTGGCACTTGCAGTCAACAGAAAATTTGCCTCAGACATGCTAGAATTAACCATTTTAATTAATATGACTAATCCAATAGAACCTAATTTATATACATACCATTCAGAGTGCTTCTATCAATCAAATTCGTATCAACTGGCCAATAACTTCCATCTCCATGGCGACCTGTTCATTGGGAAAATGTATCAGAATGTTAGTGGACCTATAACATGGAAACACAAGTGAAACAAAACAAACAACAGTATTTAAAAGTGTACAAACAGTGGAATAAGATGACTTCATCTACCTCAGAGACAGCCTGAAAAAAGTGATACCATTATACTTTGCAAGAAAATGCTATTTTCTATGTGTGAGAAAAATCTGTCATGAAAATACTCTTCTAAACAAGCTAAATTCAGTTCCTCACTGAAGAGCTGACCCGTCACTTCCTCTTTGTTTTCCCTCCAGTATCCTTGTTAACAGGCCACCAGCAGGTACAACATCAGTTGCTAGTCCAAGGGTTGGGGTCCTGAACATCTCCCAGCAGAAGGAAGGAGAGTGTTGGCTGCTAGAGAGACAGAGCCCACCCACTCCTTGCTTCAAGGGGTCTAGTCTACACTGTTGCCCACTGGACATGATTTTGTGGCAAATTAGCATTACTCCTTTACAAGGGGACAGCACGTTTTGCCTTGTAAGTGGGCCTTGAGTTGTCTTTGTGTTATATGACAAGTAGGTGCCTGAGAATGCACTATTGTATATGGAATAAAGAATAGGGGGGTGTCACAATCCACATGGTCTGACTATTTCTTACAAACACACTAAGAAACAAGGTTTCTTGAGCATCACATTATTGGAAACACTGCCTTCTAACAGGTGTTCAACAATTATAAAAGTAGTCTACAAGAGAACTGAGCCAGTTTAACCAGAAGGAATTACACTATCATCCACATTTAATTAATAGTTTTTCACCACAGGTAATCTCCTTTTCCATTGGTATGTGTGTAGAACTGTAATAATTTGATTAGATTTTGAGTTCCAGAATATCTATTAGAAAAAAAAAAAACATTTGGGAGTTGAATCTCTACATAAACACAAGAGTGCAGATAATTCTTTATTCACTTTGGAGTGTGATTTCTGAAACTGGTTACCATCAGCGGGTGATGTTGAGGAAGCCAGCTAGGGAAGCCAGCTAGGACAACACTTGCTGTTTTTGTCAGATGTACAGGTTTTTTTTTTTTTTTTGAAGACTTCCAAGTTCTTCTCCTGTGACATTCCTGTGCATACCAAACTTTCTGTAGTTAGCGCTTTTAACTACAGCTTTTCCAAGAGCTTATTTTATTTGCAAAAGAACTGTGAAGAAACAAGTCTTGTTACCAGACCATGCATTCATAATTTAAAAAAAAAATTCTTTCAGTGTCAAGTCAGAGCTGAAATGAGGGTGTTAAGTTTCCAACAAGCATTGATAAATTAATCCAATCACATTATATTCTGTTTCCAGGATAAATCTGTATGTTTAAAATCTGCTGGTCAATGACTCTGGGTATATAAACAAGTGGGAATTAGGATGGAGGTTCCTGTGTGTAAGGCAGGGAGGAATGGTGGTGACTGGGCTTCCCTGGTAGCTTGGATGGTGAAGAACCCCCCTACAATGTAGAAGACACAGGTTCAATTCCTGGGTAAGGAAGATCCCCTGGAGAAGGGGATGGCTACCCACCCCAATATACTTGCCTGGGAAATCCCATGGACAGAGGAGCCTGATGGGCTACAGTCCATGGGGTCACAAAGAGTTGATCATGACTGAGTGACTTAAAAAAGAATGAAATAAGAAGCAATTGTGAAAACATTTTGGGGGGCAATGACTGAAACATCGATAAGCCTAACCCTTTCCCCAAGTACCTTGTTTCTATAACTCTGAAACATCTGGGGTTTCAATAAGCTTTGCCCACAGGACACAGCCAGATCAAGGTTGGAAGAAATGAAGTGAGACAGAAGTTCTCTATGAATATTAAGATGCCTTTTCATACATCTGAAAGCAACTAGATTGCAAAGCAGTCAGCCAAAAGAGATGCTAACAGTGCCATCACTTAAGCCACTAACGCAATAAATGATTCCTGTTGGGAGTCATTCTGTATTGGCTGGAAATTAGGTACATAGCCTGTGGAGGATTTTTCCTATCCTCTAGAATCCTGACAAATGTCTTTTTAATGAAGTTTCTTACTCTCCCAGCTAGTTTGTGGGAAGATGCAGAAACAAGCCCTTGAGCACATCCATATATTACTTAAACATAAATCTCTATGGGTATAGCACCCTTTAGACTCAGTGAGGCTATTGATTACACAGTGAATTTCAATATGCTGAAGAATATCAGATGTCATACGGTTAGAGCTCTGTGTAAGATAAAGGACCTCAAAATACTTTTGAAGTAACAGATCACCTGAAAACTTGAGCATTCTACTCACATAATCTAGGATACTGACATCAGTTAATATTTTGTTGGTTATAACTAGATGGATATCATGAAATAAAATTAAGTAATTCTTAACAAATCCAACAGGAAATGCTTTAAAGAAACTTGATATCATCAACAAGCAAGATTAGATTCATGGTAATTTAAGACTTCTGGCACCTCTTCAGTAAAGAGACACAAAACTCATTTCCGGGATGTCGATGAGTCTGGGATCTCTTTATTTAAAGCTATGGGAATCAAATATCATTTTGTGTGCTTCTGTGTTTTTGTTCTCTAAAGTGTGTCTTTTAAATCTCAAGAAGCCTTTTTATGGGCAAATTGGATAAATGCGTGTGCATGTTCGGTCACTCAGTCACCTCAGACTCTGTAATACCACGGGCTGTAGTCTGTCAGGCTCCTCTGTCCACAGAACTCTCCAGGCAAGAATACTGGAGTGGGTTGCCATTTCCGCATCCTAGGGATCTTCCCAATCCAGGGATGGAGTCTACATCTGCTGCACTGGCAGGCAGATTATTCACCACAAATAACACGTTAAAAACAGAAGATTCTCCTGCCATCTGAAGGCAGGAATCACAAGTTGTCAGATGAAACACTGGACTATTACTGTTTCTCATGTGCAAAGGGCTTTTTGCTGTAGTTGAAACATTAGATGCGTTTAGTAAACTTGGTGAATTTCATAAGCACTGATTAAGGGAAAGAGCTACCTAATTAGACTCTGGAAGATGAAAAGTCACTTAAAGGCAAAGATATAAACTACTATTCAATCCCAGAGGTCTTAATTTTTTAATGGAGCATAAAACTGATAATAATTCAACTCAAAATATACTAAGTGCCTACTACAGGCAAGGCATAGTCCTAGATGCTCATGGGAGGGGAGCATAAAAAGATTTATTAGATATAGAACCTGCCAAGGCAGATAGCATTGGCTCATTGAATCCAAATCCTATACAGGACTATTTATGGTTAATATTAGCTAATATCAGATCATTTTTAACTTATTCTGACTTTAAAGATTTAAGAATAAGTTAATTCCTACTATAAAATAACTATTATTAAATTGATTTACTATAAAATCACAATTAGGTTTCAGTGAAAATATTTTTCATTTACCTAGTATTTTTTTAAAAAGTACATGCAAATAAAAGATAATGTATTATTTTTAGCCTTGTACATGTCACCATTAATCTTAAATCATCAACTCCTTTTTTTGCTTATGGTACTATATCTCTAACATTTTTCAAAATTAAAAATTACAAATAAGTAAATGAATATATGGATATTTAAACATGACATTTGTGGAAGTAATATATTTCAATGTATATAAATTTTTTAAAATTATTCAAATAAAGCTCCATATAGTTCAAAAAACTAGAGATAGGTAGTTTCTTTTTTCATTAAGGAATTAGTAATATGATTTTACAGGAACAGGAATGAAAATGTACCATATAAATATAGTATTATATTCTCAAGAATATAAAGAAGAACTCTGTGTTACTCTGTACTCAAATTTCCTAATAGAAATTAGGGTAAGGTACAGAATTAAGATGATAGAGTAACGAATCTCCTAACCAACCATGGAATTCATCCAGATAATCTCATCCAACAAACCGTTTCTTCCAGAAAGTCTTGATAACTGAAGCAAACCACCTTTCTCTGGTTTCAGAAAGAAGAAAAACAAAAGAGGAAATGATCCCATATTTGACTTGAGAAGAGGAAGACTGGGGCTTTTTCAAGTTATTTAAAAATAGTTTATATAGGCTTAACTTTATTGTATTTATGTACCTCTAAGGAAGGCCTAAACCAAAAAAGCTCCTCCACTTGGTTTACACTCTTTAAATAGTATAAATGCTAAAGTCCCTGAAAGAGTTATTTTCTATGCTTTATTTAGAGGATAGATCATCTTATTTTGGCAAGAGAAACATACCCCTTAGGCAAAAGTTAGTCTCCATGATTTTCCTACTAGCTACTCTCTGGATTGAGGGAAAAACGAGCAGAGGCAACATGAATTCCTTTGGGATGCGTGCTCATTATTGCATTTCTTGGTGTTTACCAAAGTGAGATTTATACCATATTCTCACTACTCAATAAGTGACTAAACTGAGAACACTTTGTAATGTGTTAATAACAAAGATATTTCAAGTTATTATTATTACACATGTTAATGTTTATGTTCTTATTCTTATATTATTACTTAAAATATTGCTTCTATATTTGTACTGACGTGTGTGTGTGTGTGTAAAATTAAACAGTATAATGCTTACATCAAACACGAAGTTTTATTACATATGGGCAGATGAAGAATATTCCCTATGCAAAATTGTTTAGCACCTCAGTTCAGTTCAGTCGCTCAGTCGTGTCCGACTCTTTGCGACCCCATGGACTGCAGCACACCAGGCCCTCCTGTCCATCACCAGCTCCTTGAATTTACTCAAACTCATGTCCATAGAGTTTGTGATGCCATCCAATTATCTCATCCTCTGTCATCCCCTTCTCCTCGCTCTCCAAATCCTTCCCAGCACCAAGGTCTTTTCCAATGAGTCAGTTCTTCACATCAGGTAGCCAAAGTATTAGAGTTTCAGCTTCAGCCTCAGTCCTTCCAAGGAATATTCAGGACTGATTTCCTTTAGAATGGACTGGTTGGATCTCCTTGCACTCCAGGGGACTCTCAAGAGTCTTCTCCAACACCACAGTTCAAAAGTATCAATTCTTTGATGTTCAGCTTTCTTTATTTTTTATTTATTTATTTATTTTTTACTTTTTTTTTTTTAAATCAGCTATATTTTATTTTATTTTTTTTATTTTTTTTTTCTTTAATAGAAAATTATTTAATTAGTATACATGTGTTCCCCATCCTGAACCCTCCTCCCTCCTCCCTCCCCACACTCACATCCATACGGGACTACTGGAAAAACCATAGCTCTGAGTAGGCAGACTTTTGTTGACAAAGTAATGTATCTGCTTTTTAATATGCTGTCTATGTTGGTCATAGCTTTTCTTCCAAGGAGCAAGCATCTTTTAATTTCATGGCTGCAGTCACTATCTGCAGTGATTTTGGAGCCCCCAAATATAAAGTCTGTAGAAAAGATTAATTCAACTGGAATTTGAGTTCTAGAGTGGTTTTTCTGAGTGGATGTTTATAAGTTAAGAAAGGAGTGAATGGAAATTATTCTGCAGAGGACACAGAAAAAGCTGAATGTGGTAGTTCTAATCTATTTTTAATCCATTCTTCCTGACTGAATTTAATAGAAGGTCCTTCAGAATGGAACTCAATCAATCCCAAGACATGGGCCATAATTTAAATTAAATGGACAGACTGGTTGTCTAATATTCAATATATATCCTCCCAAGGATACAGAGCATTGAGATATCTTCTTGATCTTAGAAATGGTTTCCTTGAAGATAATTCTGGTGATAATGAAGGGAAGTGCATTGATTTTCTGTCTTGTATACCAGTGGGTAAAGATAATGCATTGATGCCTTGTGAATATAATTTTACTGCTCAGTACACATATCATATTGAGATATATTTAAAGCAGATGCTTTTCCAGAGGCTTAAAAATGTGGCTAAGAGTTGTTAACCCTGCTGACTTTGAAAAAAGGTATCAAAACTAGGAAGCAAAATCATAGCCTATGCCTAGGATATTTCAAACATATATTAATAGAAAAATGAATGAGCTCTTTCATCCTTTCCTCAGGTTCAACACATTGTTTTCAAGTTAACATGAAAGAAAGTTCACTGATTAAGAGAAAGTATAATATTACTACTTCATATACAAGGGCAACTAGCATGTACTGAGGCTGTATTGTTGTTATTCAGTTTCTAAGCCATGTTCTAATCTTTGTGACCTCATGAACTGCAGCACACCAGGCTCCTCTGTCCTCCACTATCACCCGGAGTTTGTTCAAATTCATCTCCATTGAGTTGGTGATGCTAACCATCTCATCCTCTGTCACCCCCTTCTCTTGCCTTCAACCTTTCCCAGCATCAAGGCCTTTTCAAATGAGTCAGTTCTTCACATCTGATGGCCAAAATACTGGAGCTTCAGCTTCAGCATCAGTTCTTCCAACGAGTATTCAGGACTGATTTCCTTTAGAATGGACTGATTGGATCTCCCTGCAGTCCAAGGGATTCTCAACAGTCTTATCCAACATCACAGTTAGAAAGCATCAATTCTTGGGGCTCAAACTTCTTCATGGTCCAACTTTCATATCTGTACATGACTACTGGAGAAACCATAGCTTTAACTATATGGACCTTTGTCAGCAAAGTGATGTCTCTGTTTTTAAATATGTTTCTAGGTTTGTCATAGTTTTCTTTCATGACTGCAGTCACTACTGCAGTGATTTTGGAGCTCAAAAAAATAAAATATGTCACTGTTTCTGCTTTTTCTCCTTCTGTTTGCCATGAAGTCATGGGACTGGATGTCATGATCTTAGTTTTTTGAATGCTGAGTTTCAAGCCAGCTTTTTCACTCTCCTCTTTCACCCTCATCAATAGTCTCTTAACTTTCTACCAGCAAAGTGCTGTCATCTGTATATCTAAGGCTGTTGATATTTCTCGCAGCATCTTGATTCCAGCTTGTGATCCATCCATTCAAGCATTTTGAATGATGTAATAAGTTAAATAAGCAGAGTGACAATATACAGCCTTGATGTTCTCCTTTCACAATTTTGAAACAGTCTGTGTTGCATGTCCAGTTCTAACTGTTGCTTCTTGACCCACGTACAGGTTTCTCAGGAGACAAGTAAGATGGTTTGGTATCCCCATCTCTTTAAGAATTTTGCACAGTTTTCTGTAATCCACACAATCAAAAGCCTTAGCATAGTCAATGGATTCAAGTAGATGTTTTTCTCAAATTTCCTTGCTTTCTCCATGATCCAGTAAATGTTGGAAATTTGATCTCTGGTTCCTCTGTCTCTTTGAAACACAGCTAGTACACCTGGAAATTCTTGGTTCATGTACTGCTGAAGTCTGGCTTGAAGAATTTTGAACATAACCTTGCTATCATGTTATTGCAGATGGTGACTGCAGCCATGAAATTAAAAGACGCTTACTCCTTGGAAGAAAAGTTATGACCAAACTAGACAGCATATTAAAAAGCAGAGACATTACTTTGCCAACAAAGGTCCGTCTAGTCAAGGCTATGGTTTTTCCAGTAGTCATGTATGGATGTGAGAGTTGGACTATAAAGAAAGCTGAGCACCAAAGAATTGATGCTTTTGAACTGTGGTGTTGGAGAAGACTCTTGACAGTCCCTTGGACTGCAAGGAGATCCAACCAGTCCATTCTAAAGGACATCAGTCCTGGGTGTTCACTGGAAGGACTGATGTTGAAGCTGAAACTCTAATACTTTGGCCACCTGATGTGAAGAGCTGACTCATTTGAAAAGGCATTGATGCTGGGAAAGATTGAGGGCAGGAGGAGACAGGGACGACAGAGGATGAGATGGCTGGATGGCATCACTGACTCGATGGATGTGAGTCTCAGTGAACTCCGGGAGTTGGTGATGGACAGGGAGGCCTGGCGTGCTGCGATTCATGGGGTCGCAAAGAGTCGGACACAACTGAGCGACTGAACTGAACTGAACTTGCTATCATGTGAAATGAGCCCAACTGTATAGTAGTTTGAACAGTCTTGGCAGTGCTTTTCTTTGGGATTGGTAAGAAAAACTGACCTTTTCCAGTCCTGTGGCCATTGGTGTGTTTTCCAAATTTTTTGGTGTATTGAGTTCAGCATTTTAACAGCATTTAAAATTTTCTGATTTTAAAGAGCTCAGCTAAAATTCCATCACTTCCAGTAACTTTGCTCATAGCAATGCTTCCTAAGGCCCGACTGACCTCACACTCCAGGATATCCAGCTCTAGGTGAGTAACCATGGTTATCTGGATCATGAAGACCATTTGTGTATAGTTCTCTGTACTCTTGCCATATCTTCTTTGCCTCTTCTGCCTCTGTTAGGTCCTTGCTGTTTCTGTCCTTTATCATGCTCATCCTTGCATGAAATAATCCCTTGATATCTCCAATTTTCTTGACTATATCTCTAGTTTTTCCCATTACATTGTTTTCCTCTATTTCTCTGCCCTATTCATTTAAGATCTTATCTCTCCTTGCTATTCTCTGGAACTCTGAAGTTGGGTATATCTTTCAGTTTCCCCCCTGCCTTTTGCTTCTTTTCTTTCCTCAGCTATTTATAAACCCCCCTCAGATAAACACTTTGCCTTCCTGCATTTCTTTTCCTTTGGGATGGTTTTGGTCACCACCTCCTGTACAGTGTTACTCATAGCTCTTCAAGCACTCTGTCAACCAGATCTAATCCCTTGATTCTATTAATCACCTCTATTGTATAATCATAAGGGATTTGATTTAGGTCATACCCGAATGGTCTAGTGTTTTCCCTACTTTCTTCAATTTAAGCCTGAATTTTGTAATAAGGAGCTGATGATCTGAGCCATAGTCAGCTCCAGGTCTTATTTTTGCTGACTGTATAAAGCTTCTCCATCTTTGGCTGTAAAGAACATAATCAGTCTGAGTTCAGTATTGACAATCTGGTGATGTCCATGTGTAGAGTCACCTCATGTTGTTGGAAAAACTGTGCTTGCTATGATCAGTGTATTCTCTTAACAAAACTCTGTTAGCCTTTGCCATGCTTCATTTTGGACTCCAAGGCCAAACTTCCTGTTATTCCAGGGGCCTCTTGACTTCCTATTTTTGTATTTTAATCCTGTATGATGAAAAGGACATTTTTTTTTTTTTCCTGTTAGTTCTAGAAGGTCTTGTAGGTCTGCATAGAATCAGTCAACTTCAGCTCTTCGGCATCATTGTTTGGGCACAGACTTAGATTACTGTGATTTGAATGGTTTGCCTTGGAAATGAACTGAGATCATTCTGTTATTTTTGAGATTTCACCCAAGAATTGCATTTTGGACTTTTGCTAACTTGGAGGGCTCCTCTCTTTCTTCTAAGGGGTTCTTGCCCACAGTAGTAGATATAATGGGCATCCGAATTAAATTCACCCGTTCCCATCCACTTTAGTTCACTGACTTCTAAGATGTCAGTGTTCACTCTTGCATCTCCTGCTTGGCCACGCCCAATTATTTACCTCGATTCACGGACCCAACATTCCAGGTTCCTAGGCAATATTGTTCTTGATAGCATCAGACCTTCCTTTCATCACCAGACACATCCACATCTGAGCACCATCTCCACTTTGGCCCAGCTTCTTCATTATTTGTGGAGCTATTATAGCAACTGTCTTCTGCTCTCCCCCAGTAGCATATCGGCCACCTTCCAACCTGGGGGAGTGGGTGTGGGGGGCTCATCTTTTGGTGTCATATTTTTTGCCTTTTCATACTGTTCATGGGGTTCTCGTGGCAAGAATACTGGAGTAAGTTGCCATTCCCTCCTCTAGTGAAGCACGTTTTATCAGAACTCTTCACTATGATCTGTCCCTCTTGGGTAGCTCTACGCAGCATGGCTCATAGCTCCATTGAGTTATGCAAGCCCCTTTGCCAGGACAAGGCTGTGATCCATGAAGGGGATATTGAGGTTTTGTGCTCAAGGATCCTGTGGCAAGTCTATGAGCAATAATTGACAGGAACAGGAATGCATTTGGTGGCCTACTCTAGTCAGACGCAGTACAAGAGAACCAAATAAGCCATTGTCCATCTTTCCTTGACCATGAGAGGCATTTCTTTGGGGGTTCCGATTTCTGCCTTTATGCCATAAAATATAAATAGAGTAGACTCTGACAAGAAGTAAATTCATTTTCTGAACCCAGGTCTCCCACGTTGCAGGTGGATTCTTTACCAGCTGAGCCACAAAGGAAGTCCAAGCATACTGGAGTAATTAGCCTTTCCCTTCTCCAGCGGATCATCCTGACCCAGGAATCAAACTGGGGTCTCCTGCATTGTAGGTGGATTATTTATCAACTAAGCTATCAGGGAAGCTCTCTAAACATCCTTAGAAATCAGTATAAAATATAAGATTATAATTTCATATACAAATGTCATGAAGAGAGTGAACATATAGTTATTATGAAGATTAGGATACTTTAAGGGTGAAAAAACCTGCTATTATCAATTTTGTCTGGACCCAAGTGTCAATCAGGACACTTCTGGACAAAACAGAAATTTATTTATTCTAGATATGAACAATTAAAACAAATAAACTCTTAATTCCTAGCTCTTGGTTGACACTGCAGTTTGATTCTAGGTCCTGATTCCCTGTAGCACAGGCATAACCTTTTGTGGAACATGGCAAATGATGCGTAAACAAAGTTGTGCAAGTGATTTTCTTTTTTGAAAAAAGAAAAAAGTTTGACAAAAGTTTACAAACATTTCACTTTTCATCTTTTGCAAATACAGATAAAAAGCAGCACTCGTCCAGACCAACACGTCCGGATTTCTAAGTATGTGGCAGATGTCAACCAAAGAAAAGAGAAGAAAAAATTCTTGTATCTATGAAATACATATGTATGTACGATGCTAGGAAAAATATATTCCTTAGAAAAGACCCTGATGTTGGGAAAGATTGAAGGCAGGAGGAGAAGGGGACACCAGAGGATGAGACGATTGGATGGCATCACTGACATGGACATGAGTTTGAATAAACTCTGGGAGTTGGTGATGGACAGGGAAGCCTGGCGTGCTGCAGTTCATGGGGTCGCAGAGTCCGACACGATTGAGCGACTGAACTGAACTGCTAAGTATTATGAATTAAACACATATATATGTGCATATCTATTTCAGAAGAACATTGGTTACTGTTATGAACTCTACCACCACTCATTTTCAACACCTTACAAGGGAGAATGGGTTAAAAACTCAAAAGGCAAATATCAGGGGACCAACAGATCTGTTCAGATCAATGAGATCTTTTGTGCACAGGAAACAGTCTCATCAAAGGTCTCAGGAAAGAGAAGCCCATACATTCTGATACATATGACTTTAAGTACTAATTAGCCTGCGTCACTTCATCCAGTCAGAAAAGAAAACTTGTCAACTGCTCCTGATCACACATGCCATAAGCTCCCGCCTATGAAAAGTCAGGTAAGTTTATTAGCTAGTGCAAATACCGTTCACATAAGTTTGGAATAAAACTTCTGTTAAAGTTTAATTGTTAACAGAATAAAAAACAATGATAATTTAATAATATTTAGTTCAGTTGCTCAGTTGTGTCTGACTCTTTGCGACCCCATGGACTGCAGCACGCCAGGCCTCCCTGTCCATCACCAACTCCCGGAACTTATTCAAACTCATGTCCATTGAGTTGGTGATGCCATCCAACCATCTCATTCCCTGTCGTCCCCTTCTCCTCCCACCTTCCAAATCTTTTAATCTATATGTGTCTTTACACTTAAAATAGATTTCTTGCAGATGGCTGTTTTTAAATCTGTTGTTAGATTATTTGCATTTAATTACTGATACAGTTTAGATTAAAATCTTCCATGTTTACATTTGTCTTCTATTTGTTCCATCAGTTCTTTGTTCCTTTTGCCCCCTTTTTTCTGCCTGTAATTAGATCAGATCAGATCAGATCAGTCGCTCAGTCCTGTCTGACTCTTTGCGACCCCATGAACCACAGCACGCCAGGCCTCCCTGTCCATCACCAATTCCCAGAGTTTACTCAAACTCATGTCCATGTCAGTGATGCCATCCAGCCATATCATCCTCTGTCGTCCCCTTCTCCTCCTGCCCTCAATCTTTCCCAGCATCAGGGTCTTTTCAAGTGAGTCAGCTCTTTGCATCAGGTGGCCAAAGTATTGGAGTTTCAGTTTCAGCATCAGTCCTTCCAAGGAATATTCAGGACTGATTTCCTTTAGAATGGACTGGTTGGATCTCCTTGCAGTCCAAGGGACTCTCAAAAGTCTTCTCCAACACCACAGCTCAAAACCATCAGTTTCTCGGTGTTCAGCTTTATTTATAGTCCAACTCTCACATCCATACATGACTACTGGAAAAACCAGAGCTTTGACTAGACAGACCTTTGTTGGCAAAATAATATCTCTGCTTTTTAATATGCTGTCTAGTTTGGTCATAACTTTTCTTCTAAGGAGTAAGCATCTTAATTTCATGGCTGCAGTCATCATCTGCAGTGATTTTGGAGCTCAGAAAAATAAAATCTGTCACTGTTTCCACTGTTTCCCCATCTATTTCCCATGAAGTGATGGGACTGGATGCCATGATCTTAGTTTTCTGAATGTTGAGCTTTAAGCCAACTTTTTCACTCTCGTCTTTCACTTTCATCAAGAGGTTGTTTTAGTTCTTCTTCACTTTCTGCCATAAGGGTGGTGTCATCTGCATGTCTGAGGTTACTGATATTTCTCCTGGCAATCTTGATTCCAGCTTGTGCTTCATCCAGCGTGGCATTTCTCATGATGTACTCTGCATATAAGTTAAATAAGCAGGGTGACAATATACAGCCTTGACATACTCCTTTTCCTATTTGTAACTAGTCTGTTCCATGTCCAGTTCTAACTATTGCTTCCTGACCTGCATACAGATTTCTCAGGAGGCAGGTTGGGTGGTCTGATATTCCCATCTCTTTTGTGATCCACACAGTCAAAGGCTTTGGCATAGTCAATAAAGCAGAAATAGATGCTTTTCTGGAACTCTCTTGCTTTTTCCATGATCCAGCGGATGTTGGCAATTTGATCTCTGGTTCCTCTGCCTTTTCTAAAACCAGCTTGAACATCTGGAAGTTCACAGTTCATGTATTTTTGAAGGCTGGCTTGGAGAAATTTTAGCATTAATTTACTGGCATGTGAGATGAGTGCAATTGTGTGGTAGTTTGAACATTCTTTGGCATTGCCTTTCTTTGGGATTGGAATGAAAACTGACCTTTTCCAGTCCTGTGGCCACTGCTAAGTTTTCCAAATTGGCTGACATGTTGAGTGCAGCACTTTTACAGCATCATGTTTTTGGATTTGAAATTGCTTAACTGGAATTTGATCACCTCCACTAGCTTTGTTCATAGTGATGCTTAATAATATTTCTGATATGGTAAAGCTGAATGGTCTCTAAATCATCTCCTCTCACAAGTATCTCTTTGAATACATTCTTTCTGATAATGTATCTGGAATAATGGCCAGCATACAGGTCTAGGAAATCACTTTGAGAGGCAGCCTAGTTTTTATGAAAATTTAAAAAGATTCTTTAAACATGGACACTTCCCTGGATGATTAGATCTTCCCAAGAACCTGTCCACTGACCAGACAGCAACATGGAGATGAGGCATGATCTTACATGGATTATAAAGGAGAACCATTCCCAAAGGCTTCCTCCACCTGGATGGTCCACAAATCTCTCCAAAAGGCAGTGTGAGAAATGTTTGTGTGTTAGTGAAATTGCCAAGTAGCACATCAAGAAATAACAGAAGAGCATGGATGCTCTCTCTTCTCCAAGTGACTATATGCAGGGAAATTCTAACTGCAGTGTGGAATCACTAGAATGGGGCATCCTGCTGGCTGCACTCTTAGTATGTGTAAATAATGACCTGGTTGTAGCACAGAACTTCTTCATTCATATATCTGCCCATGGCCCATCCATCTAGTCCACAAATGTGTTGAGTGGACCACCCACTGCTCTAAGCATTAGTAATATAAAAGGACTATTGCAGAGGTTCATAATCTAGTGAGAGAAAATATGTTAAGTGAATAATAACTACATTGTAAAATTCAAAAGTTAAAAAAAATTTTAAGTAGATGCACACGGAAAAACTGGACTATTGACTATTTCCACCCAGAAAAATGATGGAAGGTGTTTCAGGGGTGACATCTGAGGTGACATCACTTAGGGTGACCCCTGAGTTTTCAGGGGTGACACGTGGGAATTAAAAGATGAGTGTAAAAGTACCAGAGAAGAATGAACTGGGTAAGCTTAGAGAAAGAGGCCAAGATGAAATCATAAAACTCATTATATGCTTTACAAAAGAGTCTAGAGTTTTTCTTATAGGGGATAGATCCACTGAAGGTATTTAAAGCAGAAAAGTGACTCAATCAAATACGCATTCTAGTGTGATGATTCTAGCTGAGTGTGAAGAGCAACAGGAAAGACTTCTATAATAAATAGGATGAGGATGCTATTCATTACAAATTCATGATGTAAACATTATTAGCTCCATTTTATAGATGAGCAAACTGCTCAGAAAGATGAACTAACATATTTATTTTAAGTGGTTTAATCTGTCTGACTTTGATGATGATGGTTTTACCATTATTGAGCAATTTAATAAATGAAAGATGAATAGGAAGTGAGTTTGGGCAGAAATTAGAGCATCGCCTAAGTTGATCAGGGTGTATGATTGGGAGGGCTTTGCTGTGTGGGAGGGCTTTGCTGTGTGGGTCTAACTTAAGATGGTAGCTCCATTCTCAGTAAGGCACACAAAACACAACAGACTTTGGAAAAGAAACGAAATAGTTGTCTTTGTCACCACGCAGAGGACGGGGACAAGTGAAGGCGTCCTTTCAGAAAAGGCATAACGGAAGCAGACCAAAGGAGCTAGGAAAACTCTTTAAAGAGTTGATGACGGAGAGTGAGGCCCTGTTCCTATTCCAGATTTTCCTTTCCTCTCCCCGACCCTCACTCTCACTGATGCTGTTCCCCTCAAACAACTTTGGATCAGTATCAGCAGTCAAGAGTGAATGGGTTTGCAGGATTCTGGATGCAGGGAACACTGCTGGTCCTTAGGAGCCTATGACAGTAGGCACTTGATGTATTTCAGAGTAAAAAGCCCGGAGAACTGTTGTGTTAGAGCAGAGAGAAACAGCAAAAGCACGGTTACCAATTTATCTCAACCACAGTGTCCTAGTCTGTACAGCGGTGCCCTAATTATGCCCTGAACACGTTTTGCAATCCTCATTCTTTGAGCAGCTTCTTGCTTTTCCCATCCTAGGATTTTTCTGAATAAAAGTTCAAGTTGTTTTCCCTCTATAGTCATTTGTGCTGACTCAAGTTTTACTCGTATATTTAAACTACTGGATCTTAAGAAGTCTTTTTACTGCTACTCACAGTGATTCCTGTCTGAAACCCTATCACATGCATATGCAGATAGTACCACCTGCTTTAGCATTTCATACTTTTCATATCCGGCTGCGAGTCTTTACATCCTAACTATACTGTATCTTTTTGCAAATGAACCCATGGAACCATACTTCCTTCTTATGTTTCATCACATCCAGAACAGTGCTAGGCAAATAGTTTTAAACAGGTTGTCAAAAGTGAGTCCAACTGTTTTCATATCGCACATTTGGAATTTCAAAACCTCCTCTGCACCCACTAGTTTTGATTTTGTTCTTTCCATACTCAGGATCATGAGCAGCTGCTGAACGGCAAGTGTATACATTCTCTCTGACAGTAAATGACAGAGAAGGTCAAGAAAGATGAAGAGGGTGAAGAACCTTCACAGAGAAGGGCAAAGGTCAAGAAAAGGACACAGTGGATCAAAATCATCTACAACGTGACCACCTCTTCCTGGATCAGAGAGAACTTGTCTTTCTGTTCAGCTTTAATTTAATAGATGAATATTGAAGATACATTTTCCCTACTGGAAAAAATATTTTCCTATCTTTTTCATCCCCCCCAAAATCAATCACCTATACAGTCATCCCTCAATACCTGCAGGGATCGGGTCCAGGACTTGCCTCAGAGGCCAAAATCCATGGATGCTCAAATATAATAGGTAAACACAGGACAGAATCCAACACTGGCTGAATCTGCAGGTTTGGAACAGGAAGATAGGGAGGGCTGGCTGCACAGTATCCCACAGGCATGAGCACTGTTACTTTTGGGTTTTCCAAACGATACTTTGGATGAGATGGTAAAGTCTATCTTTCCAGATTACTCTGTTTCTCAAATATCTGTGTCATAATTCAACTCAACAAACTCTTATCAGTCAACTATAATATGATAGGTTCAAAACTAGAGATTGGGGGTGTAGGGAGGCAGAGATGACAATGTGAATGAGACTAGCCCTTTGCCACCAAAGAATTTACAACCTGGCCAAGACGTTGGGGGTACATATATAATGAACTATAAGAAACAAATAGCATAGCAGGGCCTAACTGGGTGTTATGCACACACAGAAGAATAAATGACCAGAAAGGTAACAAAGACTTCTTAGACAAAAGACAACTGAGAAGAAGCCTTCAAAGATAAGGACTCGTCTCAATAGAGAAAGGGAGAATGCACTGCTAAGGCTAAGAGGACAGTACTAGCTAGAGCATGGAGTTCTAAAGATACTTTTTTTCCAGAGTGATTTGTGAACCTTTGCTAATAGACTGTGACATACATGGAGGGATAAACTGGTTGTGAGTCTAGAAGGGGAAATTTGAGGTCAGACAACCAGGACCTTGATGTCAAAGAACTGACTTCATTCTTCAAGTAACAGTGAACCATCTGTGTTTCAGAAAGAAAACTGATGAGGCAGAATCCAGGACTGATAAAGCAGGCAGAAAATAAAGCTAGGAACTTAATATTTGGCTGATATGTATGACAAAGAAGGACCTTTGGCATCACAGGGGGCTTGACAATAAGGACTTGCATAAGATCTCTTTTTGAGGGCTTATTAATGAAAATGTCTAGCTTTCAGGTCTGAGAAGATTAAAACTATACCACGAATCATGTTAACTTCTGTAAGCATTAGGTACATTTTTTTTTTCTCTCAAAGTTACCTATTAAAACATTATAACTTCTGAGAGGTTGACTAGACAGTTTCTTCGTTGCTTGCTGGGAAAGGATATTTTATCAAAAGCACATTACTCATTTTGGGCCTCTGTTTTTTTTTTTTTTTTTAACACTATAATTTCCAGAATTGCAAAATTCTGGAGCTGAGAAAAACATATGTGAGAGTAGTTTTTTTTTCAAGGGAGTGTAGCAAGCAGTTGACTAATAAAGTGAGTTGAAATTATACAGGATAATAGGGTAAAAAGAGGTTTTCATTTTGAATTAAATGACTCCCATCAAAAGGTGCTAAAGGTGTCAATTTCTCAAACAGCAGCCTGTCTCCTGTGATCCAAATCCTGCAAAATCTGAATTACATTAACTGAATTCAAGCTTGACTAGACTGCCTTGAAAAGCTTATTTCCCTAAAACTGGAAACAATTAACATTCTGTTTATTCATGAGATCAAACTTGTTGAGGTGGAAAATGGCCGGTGTAATGTCAAGTACTTGGCCTGAATACCCTATTGAGGAAAGACAAAGACCTTTAAACTGGGTGAATTTATGGGAAGGATGTGTAAGTTTCAGTTTCTTGATAACAAAGTAGGAGTTGATTAACTTACTGCATTTCCAGAAATTATACATTGGTTCTAAGCAGAGATTCTCAAGCTACTTAGCCTGGGTATATGTTTCAGCCTAACTACTTACATACTGTGAGTCTCTGGCAAGATGTGACCTCTTAAGAGTTTTACTTTCTGCATCTGTAAGGATGTGAGAGCTAACTAGGATAGAACATGCACAACGCGCAGAAGAGTGCAGATGTCCAGCGGGAGTGCTGACGTGCGAAGGGCTACCCGACCCGAAGATGCTGTGCCTGCGCTTTAGTCTTCTAATACCAATTCTAAAATTTGATCATCTGAAACTTAAAAGAAATCAAAGATCATTTGGGCTAAGTCATCATTTTACAGGTGAGGATGCTGAGAGGAGTTCAGTCCCACGCCCAAATCCACATAGGAGCTCACAGTGTCAGCACGGTGCTAGCATCTCGGGCATCCGATTGCATTCTGGTTCTCTTCCATCACACACTGAGCTGACGGCAAAGCCTGGAGCATTACCAGCCATTATCGCCATTCAGAGGAGTGTAATTCTCTCTCGGCAGTGGGAGGGCAATTCTCAGGAGGCCGCCTTCATCTGGATCTAAAAACTGGCCTGTGAATTTATGCCTCTTTTCTAGGTCTCCTGTTTTACATCACCCCTCTGTAGGCCATGGTGAATTAAAGATACTTGACGGTGCTTGAAGCAAGCCATTTTCCCTCATAATTCACATCAGCAGTGATACAGATCATTTCATGAGGATTCCTCTTTATGGTACCATGTCATGGACACAGCACCTGTACTACTGCCCTGGTGGGCAAGCATGGAAACACACATGAAACTTAGCATTTGTCTTCATGCTAAGAATTACCAGTTTTTACATTATTGACACCTCAACACAGAGGATAACATTTTGGGGTTAAATGCTAATGGCTCAGTTGGTAAAGAATATGCCTGCAATACAGGAGACCCAGATTTGATACCTGGGTCAGAAAGATTGCCTGGAGAAGGAAATGGCAACCCACCCCAGTATTCTTTCCTGGAGAATTCCATAGACAGAGGAGCCAGGCAGACTGCAGTCCATGGGGTCACAAAGAATCGGACACGATTGTGCAACTACCTTTCCTTTCACTTGCTCAAGGGTGCAAAAGCAATCATTTATGATTAAAAGTTTGATCTAATAATTACTTTCAAGAATTGGTCATACTTTATAGTTTTGGCTATCCTCCACTGTGATCCCCAAACAAGAGGCTTTAATAAATGCTTCTGTTTGAAGATCTAAAAGGTTTAAGCTGATTGTAGAAAAAGAGCCAATTTTTTCATAAATAGAGCAACAGTCTACAAAGGAAAGACAATATACTCTAGGAGTCAGAGATAAACATGTTTGAGTTCCAACTCTGCCTGATACTATATCTGAGTGACCTGCACAACATTTTTTTCTGCTTCCTCATTTGAAAATCTGGAAAGAGAATCAGTGAAAGAACAGTTTTGGTTTTGAAAGTAGATGGTATGTACTGAATTATGTCCTCTCCATCCCCAAATTCATATGTTGAATTCATGACACCAAGTTTAACTGTATTAGGAGACACAGGTCTTTATAGAAGTACTTGAAGTTAAATGAGGTCATAAGGGTGGGGCCCTGATCCAATAAGATTAGCATCCTTATAAGCAGGGTCATGAGTTCACTCTCACTCTCTCTACCCCGTGAGGACAATTCAGCAAGAAGGCAGCAGTCTGCAAGCCAGGAAGAGAGTTCTCACCAGAAACCAACCCTGCCAAACCCTGATCTGAGACTTCCAGCCTCCAGAACTATGAGAAAATACATTTGTTACTTAACCCACCCAAACTGTGGTGTTTTGAATTGGCCACTCGAGCTGACCAAGGCAGTAGAGATAGGACCATGCTTGTGTTTCCTGAGATAAAGGACTGTCAGGATCATATATTCAGTGCTGCAGCTTCCCACTTACAGGATGATCTCAGATTGATAACTGCTTTGTTCTCTAGAATATTCACTGAATTGGGAAAAGAAAGGCTGATATTAGGAAAGTATCTATACGCCCACTTTAGAAGCAGGGACTTTACAGATATACGTCAAAAGTGCCGTGTGTGTATATGTATATATAGCATGTGGTCATACTTGGTGGTTCAAAATAGGGATTTTGAAAGATGGCTGTCCGGGTTTGAATCATGGTCTTGACGCTCACCAGCTGGGTGTCTACAGGCAAATCACTTGAACTCTGTGAGCTTCCGCTTCTTATATGACAGGGTGTCTCCCACAGTATTCCCAGGTGGCACTAGTGGTACAGAACCTGCCTGCAGTGCAAGAGATGAAAGAGATGTGGCTTTGATCCCTGGGTCAAGAAGATCGCTTGGGAGAGGACATGGCAACTCACTCCAGTATTTTTGCCTGGAGAACCCCATGGACAGAGGAGCCTGGTGAGCTACAGTTCATATGGTGGCAAAGGGTCAGACATGTCTGTGGTGACTTAGCACACACACACATTATGTGGATTAAATGAGTCAATACATGTTAAGCTCTTAGAATAGCAGTTGGTGGTGAAAGCTTCACAAGGATTAATTTTACTATTATACACACCCACCCAGACACAGGCAAATTAACAGGGTTTTTACCAAAATATGAAAAATAAAAAAGGAACACAGTCTGTATCTTTTCCACTCACTTTCCTTCTCCAACTGACCCTCCAGAGGAGTAAATCTGCAATTAACCTCTAAAATCCCATGATGACTTTAAAACTTATTGGCTGCTTGTGCCTACAAGAGACTAGAGAAATAATTAAGATGTGGAACAAGAGATGTGAAAACGCTAGATCTGATCAATTTATACTTACATGAAGGGGAAAAGGAGTTCTATGTAAATCATCCATCATTTTCATGCTAGCATTGCTATTACTCAGAAGAAAACTTTCCCCCAATCAGAAGCGACTCAAACATAACTGACTTTTTGTTTTCAGATTTACATCCTTCAAGGGAGATATTAAATTCCAAGAAAAGGTAATTGTGATAAGAGATCACAGTGACACTTTTTAAAAACAATCAAAACTTTTCTCACTTTTTCTCATATGAGTCAAACTCAACCTCCTGCTTTTCTATTTAGGATTCATCTTTGCAAGGTTAACTCTGACCCAGGGTACTAAATTTTCTCTCTGAGCAAATTTTCTCTCAACAGAAATTCAGCGCTTGTCGTAAATATAACTGTGGGATCATTTCACCATGGGAAGGGGACAAATTGGTCTAACAGAGAGCACAATAATGCATATCCAGCTGATTTGCTGTGTGCCGAGAGTGGGGATCTTCAAAGCAGCCTTTTCCTATCATTCCCATCAATCTTAGAGGAATCCTTAAACTGGGTTATTTTTTGAGTACTAAGTCTGATTTTGTTTTCAAAGAGTTTTGGATGGCCAACAAATTTTATATGCTTTCTTTGTAAGAATTTAAAGATCTGGCTTATAACCACTAAATTACATACTGTCACTCCTTCTCACTTTTACAAGTAATTAGAGTTTGATGTAAAATTTAGAACCTATCACTTTGACCAACTGTATACCACTCGTGCTTGAGTAAGGGACCAAGTAGTATAATCTGTGACAGAATCGAAGTAATGTCAGATGAAGAAAAAGAACAAATGCCCGAATATATGAACACAGCCACTGGCAATAATTCTTGGGAATTCCTTTTGTTCCCAGGAATTGATCTGATTTCACTGTCAATGTGAGGATCTGAGTAAAATCCATGGAGAGTGTGTGACCAAAGAGACTGTACAAAATATATTTCTTGGTAGCTGAAAATATTATTACCAAAACAATGAACAAATAACAGCAAAAAAAAAATTAAAAGGGATCCAGAAACAACTGGAAATCCACTACATTGAGAAGCCTGAGCATACTGTCACTCAAATGGCTAATAATGTAACTTTTCATCTGGTTCAGTTATTTAAAGAATGTTTTCATATTTTTTCTCTCTATATATACTTTTTGTAAACATAATTTCAAAACTTAGGAGCTGCCTGCCTGTGGAAGCTCCAAATTCATTTAAGTTAAGAATGCTATGCAAAGTTGTTTTAATTATTTTTAATTGAAATTATAAATTCTGCTAATTAACTATTCCAGCTTGAATTTAGATAGCACCAATGTTTAATTTACCTAATAAAATACATGCTAGCTGCCAATTACTTATCATTAGTGGCTTTTCAAATATTACTGTTTAGTAGATACTGACCTTACGAAAATATTTTAAGTGTAAGCAAGCAGGAACATATAGGTGATTAAGTGAAGTGAAAGTCACTCAGTTGTGTCCGACTCTTTGCGACCCCATGTACAGTCAATGGAATTCTTCAGGCCAGAATACTGGAGTGGGTGGCCTTTCCCTTCTCCAGGGTATCTTCCCAACTCAGGGATAAAACCCAGGTCTCCCGCATTGTGGGCTGATTCTTTACCAGTTGAGCCACCAGGGAACCTCAAGAATACTGGAGTGGGTAGCCTATCCCTTCTTCAGGATCTTCCCTACCCAAGAATCAAACCAGGATCTCCTCCATTGCAGGCAGATTCTTTACCAACTGAGCTATCAGGGAATGATTAATGGAAAATTTAACCCTGGGTGGACATTTCTGTGTATTGCATCATTTCAGTTACTGCCTGTATGAAGTGTTGGCCATATTCTCTTAAGCAGAGGGATGATATAAGGACCCAGAGATAAACCTGAATACAGGATCATTAAATCAAATACTGCTCATGTAGACAATCTGCTACTGTTAGTGAAACAACATTCAGATTCTTAGTATTTGTCAACAGTTGAAAAGTATTCTTGTTGAAAAGCATAGTCTACACCACGATGCCTTAGAGACATGATGATGGTAGGGAGGTTACGTTGACAATAATGTCTCAAGCAGGAAACAATTATACAAGCTGTGAGCTCTGAACCAATACTCACAACACCAACAGTCACCAGTTCTGAGCATTTCCAAACGCTTGCTTTTGGAAGACTACAACATCCTATAAAAATCAAATGCATAAACTATTCTTTTTTTTTCCCCTGTGGCATTCTACTAATTATCTTTGTGCAAAAAAAATGGAATCTTAATACATCAGTCTACAAATCATGGTAATAAATTCCTATCTACCTGAGAATTGATGGATTTGATTTATTTCCATTTTCCTCTGTGTAAAACCATCTCTGTTTCTCTACACAAATCAGCTTTTAGCAAAAGAATGGAAGGAGGACAAAATACTGCAAGTAAAACTCCACCTTATTCTTAAAATGAAAATTTTCTGGCTTCAAAATGAACAAAAGTATTGCCCTAAAAAAAGTTGACCTAACTTTGTTTTTCTGTGTGAAAAGCAGCTCATTGTAGAGGAAAAGCACACACGAGTTATGGGTCTTCTCTGTCGAGCTACAGAACTTTAATCCAGAGCTCATGAAAGGGTGCAAGAGCAGCTTGAAAATTATGCTGAGCTTAATTACACTTAATGTGAATTATTCAGAAGTGCAGACAGAGACTAAAAATTTATTTCATACAAAGAAGCTTGACATTTTAATTGGTCCTTCAGAATGGAGACAAAACAATTTCCTCTCAAGAAAATTTACATCCTCCCTATCAGAGCCGAAACCTCAGCCAAGCAGAACTTCATTAACTAGATTAATTATCGCACTAGTGTCTGCTTCATCAGGTGTATGGCCCAGGTAGAAAGAAGAAAATGAAATAATGACTGACATTTCTAAAAGACAGCATTGACCCAAGGAGGGAAAAATGACGGATGAAAACCACCAACCTTGGTCATTAGCCATTGTGTCAGGGTGTTCCACTGTGGAGGAAAGAGAAATAATATTATTAGATTTTGGCAGTTTCCATCAAGAAAGGTGACATTTCTAGCCAATGGTTTTATTAGTGAGTTCTCACATCAAGGCCAATGCCCTACTGAAATAAAATTGATAAGGAGTCAGTTACTGTGATTATTTCCATTAAATTAAAGAAAGAATTTGAAAGTAATATTTTGCTGTGTAAATGTGTTGTAAAAATGTTATTTGTAACAGTCCTCTAAAAACAAACTTAAGATTATTTTCATGCAAGTTTAATAATACAATTAATAGTAATAAATGCATGCTATTACCAAGTAATTATCATCCATATACTTTAAATAAGTTAAGGAAGCTATTTTCTTGTATTTATTTTTAATTTTTCAACGAGAGAACTTAACCAATTTTCAGATGAACGGAGTAAAGTAATAAATTATTATAAAGTTTAATCTAAATGGTTTGATTTTAAACCTTGTGAGGCAAGGTGCTGAATTGTTGACTATTTTAAATGAATTATGTATCAGTCAGTCAGTCACTTTAGTAGCTCAGTTGTGTCCGACTCTGTGACCCCATGGACTGCAGCACGTCAGGCCTCCCTGTCCATCACCATCTCCCAGAGTTTACTCAAACTCATGTCCATTGAGTTGATGATGCCATCGAACCATCTCATCTTCTGTTGTCCCCTTCTCCTCCCACCTTCAATCTTTCCCAGCATCAGGGTCTTTTCAAATGATTCTGTTCTTCGCATCAGGTGGCCGAAGTATTGGAGCTTCAGCTTCAGCATCAGTCCTTTCAAGCAATATTCAGGACTGATTTCCTTTAGGATGCACTGGTTGGATCTCCTTGCAGTCCAAGGGACTCTCAAGAGTCTTCTCCAATACCACAGTTCAAATGCATCAATTCTTCGGCGCTCAGCTTTGTTTATAGTCCAACTCTCACATCCATACATGACTAATGGAAAAACCATAGCTTTGACAAGATGGACCTTTGTTGGCAAAGTAATGTCTCTGCTTTTTAATATGCTGTCTAGGTTGGTCATATACAGAATTATGTATACTGTTCTTGAAAATAATTTGTTAGATTTTAAGATATCTCTAAATTTTTGAAAAGTGTCTTCTGTTAACCAAATGTAACTAAATATGAGGTAAATCTCTGTGAAACACTGCTTTCCTAGAAATTGTGAAATGACATTTTGACTAACATAGATCTCTGTAAGTTTCCATCAGTTAGACTTATTTCAACTATACTTGATTTTCTTTCATCTTTGAGTCTTATGGCTTTATTTAACTCACTTAATTGCAGTCAGACACTTAGGCTACCACATTTGCTGGTTTGCTTTTTGTATATGTCTCAAAGTCAGAGAGAGAAAAGTATAATGGTTTCCGATGGGCAGCAACCTATAATCTATTTTCTCATTACATGTAGTGGTCTCATAGCAAATCCATTATTATTGTTTGAAAAATACTTAAAGCAAATATCTTGTAGGTGGCAGTCCTTCCTTTTCCTTTTAGTTGAAAGAATACAAATAATTGTGCAAAATAATATATAAAATCAAAATACTTAATAATGCTGTAGGTAAGAACCACTTTCAAATACAGGGTTTATAAATGTTATATCACAGAAGGACAAACTCCTAAACCAGAGACCATTTGCAATTTGTTTCATTTTCAAATAATACAGAGGCATGGTCTATGAAAAAGATAAACCAGGAAAGATATCTTACTAAGTAGAAGACTGAATTATGAATCACTTTTTGGAAAATGATGTATAAAAGCATGCTTATTAGATTAAGATTCAACAAGCTTTAAGTTTTATAACTGTCTTTGTATCTCCTCAAGATTTAACAATTTTCAATTCATCAGGTCATCTAGTCCAGTCTTTTCAAATATAATCATTACAGTTTAATGTGTACCTTAATTTTTCTCTCCCATTTCCCAATCAACACTAATGATGTCTCAAAATATATTTTGTTATGGTATTAGGGAATTGTTGATGAGAGGTGCTTTTGAGAGGCAAATGCATTATCTATTGTCTACATACAGAGAAAGGATCCTAATATAGCTTTTAAGGAAGAACACTTTGCTTTAAGAAGTACCACACCAAGTGTTCAGTAAGAATGAGGAAGGGCATGTCAGGGTCTATATGACCAAACAAGCCAGGAAGGGAAAAGTTTGGTAGTCAGACCAGAATACACTTGAGAAACTATTTGAATCAGCATCTCATAGGTGAGGACTTTTTGGAATGATATTAAAAATAAGAGAAGAAAACCAGTCTCATCCTATTGCCATTCTTCATCTGTCCCTTTGTCTTTAATTACATAATGCATTACCTGTAGTCCAAATTTTTGACAAGTAACAAATAAATATTTGGTATGGTGAATAATACTAAAGAATATTTCCCAACAGGGACTAAATATGTCCTAATAAGTACTTTTTATTAAAGAAAATAATGACTTTAAAAAATTAAAAACAAATGCCAAAGTATTATAATTTTATGCCTTGAATTTTTAATTTCTCCTGTCACCTATCACGAATATTATGTACTTTGTCACAAAATTATTTAAAAACTAAAACTTTTTTGTATTCTGGAGCACAGCTTTTAGTTCCATATCCTTGTATGGGAGAGATGAACATTTCAGAATGGCAATTAAGAATGCCCAGAAAAGAGACCATATTCTAGTGCTCTTCCACCGCTGAAGACTCTGCTTCTCTGTGCGGGAGACGACTTCATCTCTCCACAGATGCCCTCTTTGGTCTAATCCTTCAGGAATGTCCTTCCTCCTTGTTACTTGACAGTCCAACACGGAGAAGCTTACTTTACTAGAAGGAACGACTCATGTGATGGGCAGAAATAAACATACATTTCAGACATTTTCCAAGGTTTCTCTAGTGTGCAGGTATCATAATATGGAGTCTGGAGAAGGGAGAGTCTTCTGTGGTCAGAAAATGAAGTTCAATGTTCTTCCAATTAACATTCCAAAGAAAGAATCAGATCTACTGCATATATGTACAATGTTGTACAATGCATGTACAAAAAAATAAAAAAGACAATGATAACTTAATTCCTTTTACGTTATAAGCATCCGTTTAACCAGTGATTACAGATTGAGTTTCCTGTACTTCTCTGACTGGTGGCCAAATAAAAAAAGTAAAACCTTACTCTCTAGTAGAAAATGCTTCTATCTTTACAAAGACTGAGCATGAGAAAATGATGCTCTTGCTGCTACTGTTGCTGCTGCTGCTGCTAAGTCACTTCAGTTGTGTCCTACTCTGTGCAACCTCATAGACGGCAGCCCACCAGCTCCGCCGTCCCTGGGATTCTCAGGCAAGAACACTGGAGTGGGTTGCCATTTCCTTCTCCAATGCATGAAAGTGAAAAGTGAAAGTGAAGTCGCTCAGTTGTGTCCGACTCCTAGCGACCCCATGGACTGCAGCGTACGAGGCTCCTCCGTCCATGGGATTTTCCAGGCAAGAGTACTGGGGTGGGGTGCCATTGCCTTCTCCAGTGATGCTCTTAACGACTGACTAATGCACAATTTGCAACTCTCATAGACCACTGAGAGTTTCCTCAGCTTCAGGACAATAAGGGAGCCTTTCTGTCTGTCAGACATTACATTCTGATGAACAGAGGCCTTATATTTTGAAGCAGCTTTGGAAACAGAAAATCTTAAATCAGAGAGCATTTTATCTTTAGTGTAGATGTGATTCACTGTGGCTTCAAATCTCTTATGATGAGTAATTTATTTACCTTGGACTATCTGTCATGTGACATACATATAAGGTTCTTGCCTATGCAATATTAATTGTTGATAAAGATAGGCAACATCAATGTCTGAATCATTTAAAACATACTTAAGACATCCAAAACTTAGTTTACTGTAAAACCATGGGCTTCCTTCATGGCTCAGATGATAAAGAATCTGTCTGCAATTCGGGAGACCTGGGTTCGATCCCTGGGTTGGGAAGATTCCCTGGAGGAGGACATGGCAACCCACTGCAGTATTCTTGCCTGGTGAATCCGCATGGACAGAGGAGTCTGGTGGGCTATAGTCCATGGGGTTGCAAAGAATGGGACACGACTGAGTGACTAAGCACAGCACCAGACAGCATAAAAGTCTAATTGTCTATTAATTGAATACAATATACTTGGGGTAGATAATCTTAAATATTCATATCACGATATTAGAAATAACCCTTATGGACTATTGTGACATATAACGTATCTTGAATTTGTTCTTACTCTTAAACATCTCATGGATGAGTTCAGGGCACTTAGAGTAAATAGTACCAAATGGGATATGAAGTTCATTAAATAATCCACAGGATGGTGATCAATATGAGTCTATAAATCCTGAGATAACTCATCTCTCTGCTGCTTAAAACATTTGGATGTCTTAAGTTATCTTAAGCCCTCTGTGAGATCTCTAGTTGGCATACATTGTAAGCATGAAATTAGCTTGGCACTTGTCTATAGATAAAGATGAATCATTTGTGAAACATTATCTAGTTACATTTAATGCTCGCACAAAATGAATGACCAGTTTCCTTTCAATTGCTCATTTGGAGTGAAATCTGATTTAGACATGAAGTCCTAAAAACCTGGATAGGCGAAGACTGGCTCATTTTCCTCTTGCCTTCCTTCCAACTTCTACTCTGTCGTGAAAGAGCTGTCATGTAGGCTTAGGCTGAATGCTTATTTGCATGTTCTTGGCAAACTTTCAGATTAGCTGCTACCAAATCTAGCTTTTGAACAGCTCAATCACCAGCATCCAAATGTCTACTGTTTATTAGAGTATTTTTCCTAGGAGAACTGAGAAATGGGCTATCTAGTTATTCTAAGTCTCTTCTTTAGTTTGTCCAAAGAAATGGGTAAAAATGTCAGCTCAGATACATCTTTCTAATTTGTCAGTTGTTTGCCATCATGTTTTGTTAAGGTTTCTGACAGATATATGGGCATAAGGTGGTAAGGGATTTAAAAACCAAGTATCCTTTCTAAAAGGCTTCCCTGGTGGCTCAGATGGTAAGGAATCTGTCTGCCAAGCAGTAGACATGAGTTCGATCCCTGGGTTAAAAAGATCCCCCGGAGAAGGAAATGGCAACCCACTCCAGTATTCCTGCCTGGGAAATTCCATGGACAGAGGAGCCTAGTGGGCTGCAGTTCATGGAGTGGCAAAGAGTTGGACATGACTTAGCGACAATAACACATATAATACCTTAAATGTACATGTTTATATATCAACTATGGAACATATGAATTATTTTCAATTGCTAATAGAGGCTCTTGAAATCATTCATCCTCCAAAAAAAAAAAAAAATAATGCTGTGCTCTAAAACAGAAAGAACTTATATGAAGATCATTATGAAGTAGTCACTATAATCTCAGGCCTTTTATTTTTCTGTATAAACATACAACTATCCTTAAATTGATCAGTGATTTTTATACTTGTAAGCATGTAGAGTTTTCTTATAGTAATCATGATGCAAGACACTTTTTTTCATGTTGCTACTCTGTGTCCTCAAAAAAAAGTTAATTTTGTTTGAGATTTTCTGTCTTGCCATATCAAAATTTCTTTTAATAAGAACACTAGTTCCTGAAAGGAAATACTTGAACTTGGTAGTAGATAGTATGCATGCAGTTCATGTAATAAAATGCTTTTTAATTTTTATCCCTTAAATACAATGGTTAAAGTGTTTTATTATATTGTGAATAGAGCCCATATATATGAAATCAATACAAAATTCCAAAAGGAGTGTAATGGAAAAAAAGTCAAGTTAAATATGTCTGCTTTGTGTTGATGACAGAAAATGTAATAATATAATAGATATTTCTTTGGCATGCTGGCTTTCAGCATAAAAAGGTAACTTTTAATTAATTATCTTTTATCATATTTGTTTGTTTCCAATTTTTTTCAATTATTTAAGAAATAACTGACATGCGTCCTAAGTCACTTCAGTTGTGTCCAACTCTTTGCGATGCTATGCACTGTAGCTCGCCAGACGCCTCTGTACATAGGAATCTCCAGACAAGGATACTGGAGTGGGTTGCCATGCCCTCTTCCAGGGGATCTTCCCAACCCAGGGATTGAACCTGCATCTCTTGCATTGGCAGGCAGATTCTTTATCACCAGCACCATCTGGGAAACTCCACATCACTGTATAAGATATACAGCAAGATGATTTATTTACACATATTGTGAAATGATTATCATAATAGCTTTAGTTAATACCATTATCTTGTATGAATACAATAAAAAGGAAAATTTTTTTTCACGATAACTATTGGAATCTACTCTCTTAACAACTTTCCTGTGTATCAGACGGCAGCGTTAACTATAGTTATCATGTGTTTATTACCTCCCTAGTACCTACGTCTCTTATAACTGAAAGTTTGTACCTTTTAATTACTTTCCTCCAAATCCTTCCCTCATCACCTCCTACCTTTGATAACCACCAAACTGATCTCTTTTCCTGAATTTGGTGTTTATCTGTTTGTTTAGGTCCCATATATAAGTGAAACCATACAGCATTTGGCTTTCTCTCTGATTTCTTTAACTTAGCATAACACCTTCAAGGTCCATCCATACTGTCACAGATGGTAGGATTTCCATGCTTTTTTGTGTGGCTGAGTAATATTCCATTATATGTATATTCTATTATATCCATCAATGGACATTATGCTGGTTCCGTGTCTTGGCTGTTGTGCATAGTACTTCTATGAACATCAGGATGCAGGTATCTTAGAGAGTTAATGTTATTGTCTTCTTTGAATATATTCCCAGAAGTGGAATTGCTAGATCATATGGTATTTCTACTTGTGATTTTTTGAGGCACCTCCATACTGTTTTCCGCAGCGGCTGCACCAATTTACACACCCAGACGGTGCACTAGGCTCTCTCTCCTGCACAGTCAGGGCAGCGTTTGTTGTCTCTTGTCTTTTGGATGACACTCATCCTAACAGGCTTGAGGTGATATCGCATTTTGGTTTTAATTTGCATTTTAACTTCTTTTGAATGTCCACTGTAGTTATGGTGCCAACAGAGATGGTTTAAGTCAATTCCCTAAACAGACTTCAAAATTATTTTATAACCGCTCCATAGGGGGGGAAAAAAAAGAAAGAAAAGGAAATGACAGGAAATGATTCCAACCTTTCAGAGTCCTGAAGAGGATGGGATCTGAGAGAGGCCCCACTCCTTTGGCATTTCGTGCTTGGATTCGAAAGTAATACACAGTGTCCAGGTTGAGATCCATGATTTGATGAGTAAGCCGATCACCACTGATTGTTTCCATAATCCAGTCATCAATTGGAATGTTCTTGTCCAAGGTGTAAAACAAGATGTAAGCTGCAAAAATAAATGAACACAACTTTGTCTAGTGTACTGACTACATGTGTTACTTGTTTCCAAACATCCATATTTCCCCAATACAATTTTCAAGGATTATTACATATCCACAAGTATAAAGTGCAGTATCCAGTTTGGCAAGTAATGATTTTTTTTTTTTTGGTATTACAAAGATTAGAAAAAGAATTACTTCAGTGTACAGAATCTAAAAAATGGAATAAGCTGTTATAAAACTATCTGCCATATTTAAAAATGTGAGGTTTTTGCTGTCTGTAAATCCTGATTATTGGTATACAAACATGAGGAAAAACTTAAAAGATAGATAACAAGTCTGTCATTTTCACTGTATCCAATAATGAAGATAAGTAATGTTTATTTTGGCTAGTGTTTAAATAATAAAAATACACTGAAAAGTATAAAATGCCCAATATTTTTAAAGTGTAATAAATGATCATATTTGATTACTGTAATAACTCGGTGAGGTTGGCAGGGATACTGTTGCTCTCTTTTCATAGATGATAAAGCTGAGCAGAACCCAAGCTAACTGATAAAAGGGCTAGGATAAATCCTCTATTGCCATACTAAAAATCCAACACTCTTTCCCCTAGCCCATCCCACCTAAGCAAAAATAAACAAACAGAAAGAAGAAGTATTTTTGGATTACTGTAGGTTATCTAGTTAATATTTCAAACATTAATAAATTCATCATTTGATAGTATCATTCATCCTCTGTGTTAGGGGATATGTTACTTGAATAACAGTAGCGTTCTCAATGGTGGTAATCTAATATGCACCCAAACAGATCTAGTTATTCCTGTAAACTATTTATACTCTAACATTTTATTTGGCTAATGTTTAAGGTAGCTTTTATTTTAAAGCACTAATTCATCACTTTATATTACCATATATATCAGATAATACTGCAATATAAACTATAAAACAACTCATCGCAGGTGCCTTTGCTACATGAATGTGGTCAGCCGCTATCTCTATTAAAATTCTGCAATGGTATCTGCATTAGATAGGCCATCAACTTTATCTCTAGGTCTGAGCTTATGGATTGAATACATTTCTTCTTAAGTAACACTTTTAAAACCAATTGTCTCCGTAGCAGAGGAAGCTCAGCTTGGTGCTCTGTGATGACCTAGAGAGGTGGGATGGGGGTGGTTGGAGGGAGGCTCAAGAGGGAGAGGATATATGTATGCATATAACTGATCCACTCTGTTGTACACCAGAAACTAACAGGACAATGTAAAGCAGTTATACTATGATAAAAAAGAAAGCTCTAAAAAAAAAAATAAACAGTTATCCTCCTTTGATCCCCCTAGTCCTTCCTTTTCAGTCCCACTTGTCCCATTTTGACCGGGGACCTTCATACAGTTCCTTCAGAGGTCATGTCAGAAGGTTCTCTAACTCAGATTCACTTCCCTGCCAAAACAAGCATGCACACTTCTTACATCTCAGCACATCCCTTACTCAGGAAGACTGATTTCGATGCTGTGCTCATCCCTACTTCCCTCTCATTCTTCACACCACTTCACCTTCCCTTTCTTTCTTCATCCAATTTCTACCCATCCATCAAGGTCCAGTTTAAGCTACATCTAACATATGAAACCTTCCTCTATAGTGAGCTCTCCTTTCTGTAAACTCTGTAATCCATTCCAATACATAGAAGAATACTTATATGATTTTGTGTCATTTTCACTTAATCCTATAGTGATTTACAGAATTACATCTCGGTTTAGGGGATGTGTTCTAGACAGTGAACTGGATACTTCTTCCTTGTGATTCTTTAGGATTAAGCAATGCCACAAACTACCTCTTCTGGAAGTCCATTTCTCTTAAATTCTTGTCAATGCTGATAGCTTGCATCTATTTTAATTTGGCTTCCACTTTTTCTGAGTTTGTTGTTTCTCAAATCTGCCTCATCATAAGTATTACCTGGGGACTAGGTATAAGTTACAAACCACCGAGTTCAAGAAAGGGTATTTCGGTTTAAAATTTTTTTAATTTAAAATTAAAATTAAAACTAACAATGTTGTGTTAGTTTCTGCTGTGTAACAACATAAATCAGTTATATGTAAACATATATCCCTTCACTCCTGAGCCTCCCTCCCACCCCTCCAGGTCATCACAGCACACCGAGCTGAGCTCCCTGTGTGTTATATATACATCAGGTTCCCACTGGCTATTTTACACGTGGTAGCACATTATGTCAATGCTGTTCTCTTAATTTGTCCCACTGAGCCTCTCCCTGGCTGAGGGCATTTTGATTTGAGAGATTGTAGACAAGTCTTTGATCATCCCCAATTATGCCTGCCTCCTGGTAGTTATACCTTTGTGCAGTCCTTTCTCTCTGAGTTTAGACGGGACCTAAGGCTTGCTTTTAACCAACAGAATAAAGCAAATGTGATGGACTGCTGCTTCCATGATGATGTTACATAAGTTGTAACTTCTGTCTTGCTAGCAGACTCCCTTGTTGGCTTTGATGAAACAGGTTGCCAGATGGAGAAGACCACGTGTCAAGGAACTGAGGCTGGAACTGATCAACAGCCAGTGAGCAAATGAGTCCTGCCAACAACTACATATGCTTAGATGCAAGTGTTTCCCCAGGTAAGCCTCAAGTGAGACATCAGCAGAAGCCAACACCTTGATTACCACTTTGTAAGAGACCTTAAAGCAGATTACCCGGCTAAATTGTGATTGGATTCCGATTGACAGAAACAGTGAGATCACAAGTGCATGTGCTTTTAAGCTGCTGAATTTGTGGTGATGCTGTTACACAGCGGTGACGAGTATAATAGGTTTCTGGTAACCCCAGGAACCTGCACCCCATCTGACTTCTGTCTTCCAGTATAGTCAGGAATCACTGCTTTAGTTGATCATGTTAATTCAGTAATTTTTGTAATATATTTGTTGAGATGTTGATGCTACAAATATGAATGTCCAAGATGTGGAAAGCTCAGGGGAAGATAAAGGACTTACAAAAAACAAAGTCTGCAAAATTTATAAAGGTTATATGACTCCTCCCTCTGGATGGTATTAAAATTGGAAGACTGCAGTTCAAAAGGGATTGTAAAATACCATTGGATAAAGGAGTTGTTTCTGACTCATAGGTGTCCATTCGCTGAGAACTCAGCCCCTGTGGTCAACATCAATAAAATCTCCTACTACTCTTTAAGCCAGAGGAGTCTCCATTTTTGTGCCCAAAGAAACCACATCTATTGAAAAGAAGGGCCTGGCACTAGTCATACTTTGCCAGCTCTTATTAAGTGCATATCTTATCTCTTCAAGAGAATAAAAACATTCCTTTAGTTCAGGAGCCATGTCTTATATTACTTCTTATTCTTCAAAAAAACTAATAGTCTCTGGATAATAGGTATTGAAACTCACTTATTAAATAAATCCCCTTAGCCTGTAAGTATTTAAGTTTTAAATTCATGACATTTAATGAAATTGTTCAAGTTTTCATGGGCTCTTGTAAGACCATGACAAACTTCAAAGTTTGGATGGCTGTGCTCCCATCCCATGTCGGCTACAATTATTCCTGATTTTCTCCATTTACCAAATGAGAATACAATGCTTGCCTTCACTGTAAGTTTTTCTATGTGAAGAGTATTCACTGAAGCATTTTAAAATGACAGTTCCGGGACTTCCCTGGACTTCCTTCCCAGTCCAGTGGTTAAGGCATCACGCTCCCACTGCAGGGGGTGTGGGTTAGATCCCTGGTTGGGGAACTAAGATCCCACATACCACACGGTGTGGCCAAAATAATAATAATAATAAATAAAATGTTTTAAAAAATGACAGTTCTGGCATCACACAAGTAAAGCTAAAAGTGCCACATCAAGTTCTGACCCCAATTTGTGTTTAAGCAATTTTCTTAAACTTATTAAAATAAAAAGAACCATCATTGGTTATAAATTTGAATACTGAGATGGAGAACATAAACAGACTACATTACTCAGAACTCTAAAATCTAGCCTTAGAGAAACCATAGAATTTCATTTGGTGAATGAGTTTAATATGCTTTGAGGCTATTGAGTCCACCACTGAAGTCTCACCTTGGAGAGTTCCATATAACCATACAAGTTGGGATGCATTTATAGGTCTGCCGCTACCTTTCTATATCTATATGTTCATTCCTCTGTGTCTAATTTTATATTTTTTCTGCTTCATTTTTATCTCTTATCCACCACACTGACTGAAAGAGTATTATATTCTACCATAGGTTGCAAAACCTTTTGGGTTTATTAATTTACCTGGGCATTCTCGCATGGGAATACCATTTGTCTAAATACATATAAAACATAGCATCATGCATCTTTCATTTTGACTCTACTTATACAAATAGCTGGGCTTCCCAGATGGTGCTAGTGGTTAAAAAAAAAAAAAAAGCCTGCCAGTGCAGGAGACATAAGAGACATGGGTTCGATCCCTGGTTCGGGAAGATCCCCTGGAGGAGGGCATGGCAACCCACTCCAGTATTCTTGCCTAGAGAATCCCACAGACAGAGGAGCCTGGCGGGCTACAGTGCTTAGGGCACAAAGAGCTGGACACGACTGAAGTGACTTAGCTCACATGCATGTATACGAATAGATATTTGTCATTCCAGAAGCAGAGTGTCACAAAGTATTCACCTCCACCTCTCATCTCTCTTCTGCCCTTTTCCATACTTCCACTCATGGCTGATTCCTTTCCAAGGATCAGGAGGCTGATAAGAACCGGGAAGACCATACAGAACTGGCCCCTCCCAGCAAGGAGCTCAGCCCAAACGGGGCTTCTCATCTTTAAAGAACTGATTCTAATAAATATATGCACATAGAGGTAGATATATTAAAAATGAGGACCAATTTCCTATTTTTTTGTGGTCAAAAATTATGGGTTATGGATTCAGGGAGGCCTGACCTCAAGTAATACTGCTAATATTAACTAGCTTTGTTGTAACCTTGAACAACTTGCTTCATCCAAGTTATGTCTTAATTAACTTATCAGAAATCAAGTTGCTGTGAGATAATGTGCTTTAAAAACTTAAAATATAGGGGTATTTTTATTAAATTATCTTTACATAGTAACTATTTAGTAAATGCTAAAGCTTTTATTTATTTATATTAAGAAGGCTTAAGAAATACCTTGTTTGGAAGCTGGCACTACAGAGTCAAGTTAAACAATATATTGAATATCAATTTGATGACTGTTCCACTCAACAGATGTTTAGTAATTACCTATTGAGTGTCAAAGATATTGTTACTGGGGAGAAAGAATTGAACAAAATCTGAACCCTGTTCTCCTAGAGTTTTCAGCCTTGTACTATAAGCATTTAGATTTTCTCGCATGATAATATGGGAAGGGGATGGACAGGAAAAAGTCAAGATGAGACTAAGCTGCCACCTTCTGCAGCTGGGTGAATGGTGGAAGCTTCTGAAAAGATGCAAGTAAGAATTAGACACGTGTGATTCCAGTGTGAGTGTCCAGCTCGGTTCACAATCTCAATGAGCTAACAACCTATTCCAGAATATAACAGTGCATCACTTGGCTGTTTGTGGTGGGTGTTAGACTAAAAAGAGAAGAACGGCAGAAAGAGGGGCTGGGGAGTAGAACGAGTTTCCAGTAAGACAGAGAAGTGCAAATGTACAGTATGAGATAGGATGTGTATATATAGAACGCCTTGGATGGAGACACAGATTTCAGAGGCATTAATTGCAAGTTCACTGAAGTCCTGGCTATAGTGTGGATGACTTTTTTCAGAGAAAATAACAAAAGGAAAGAAAAGATCTGCGTTCTGGGAAATAGCACTTCTGGAACAAGTGGGAGAAAAGGACTGAGAAATCACAGCCTGGAAGAAAAGTGGTTAGGCAGTTTTACAAAAGTCAAGCGAGAAGAGAATTTCAAGGGAAGGACTGGGACTAGAGCATCAAATCACACAGAAAAAGAGGGTGTAACCTTAGTCATTAGACAGCATTGATAAGGAAACAATTTCTGAAGCTCTCTTCTATCCATATTGGTGTTTGATCTTAATGTTGGATGCTGCATTTATTTAGATCAGTGTTTCACAAATGTAATTATATCTTAAAATCACACGGGGAGTTTTAAAAACCTTCCATGCTCAATCCCTCCTCAGACAAATTAAGTCATAAATCCGTTGACTGTCACTGATTTGGGCCAGTACTAGTAAGAAGAACAAAGCTTAGTGTAGTAGCTAAGAGTATGAGCCTGAGTTTTATATCCTAGCTCTGCTATTTCTTGGTTATTTGACTTTAGGAGAATTATTTACCCCAGAAGGCCCTTGACTCTTTATTTCAAAACAGAAGAATAGGGAACACAGGACTACTTATAATACAAAAGTGCTGAGGAGAATGACAAGCTTATACTAAATGTTTAATTCATTTTGAACCATTTTCTTCTGAAAATATCAGTCTAAATTCCCAAGCTGCCAGCTTATGATCAAGGAACTGAGGCACTGGAATAATCTGGATCTCCCGTTTCAACATTTTTTGTCTCATCTTTTTGAAATATAAATCTATGTATACATATATACACATATCTATATGGCTCAGTGGTAAAGAAGCTGCCTGCAATGCAGGAGACATAGGAGACATAGGTTTGATCCCTGGGTGGGAAGATCCCCTGGAGGAGGAAATGACAACCCACTCCACTAACCTTGCTGAAAAGCCCCATGGATCGAGGAGCCTGTCAGGCTGCCATCCGTGGGGTCACTGAGTCAGACAGAACTGAGCGCATGCGTGTGCACACCCACACACCCACACATGTACGTTCATCATTATCTACACTTATAAATTGATGGTCTGGGTTCTGAGCAGAGTACATTAATGAACACCTGCTCTAGAATGAATTGCAACTGGGAAGAATAATCACTGAATTATTTCAGTGCTGACAGGGTATCAGGGACTGTTCTCAGTCCTTTATGATAACAATTCTATAAAAGGAGTCCTAAAGTGAGACTCAGGCAGATGAAATAACTTGCTCAGGCATCTCCATCAGAAGGCTGGGTTCTTAACCATCCTGTTCTGCTGTGGGCATAGAGGGATTTGGGAAAACAAAGAAATATGGAAGCAGGACAGGAGTATATTCCTCCACACAGGTAGACATGTGCCCCGACACACTGGAAGAGAACTCACGTCTTCCTTTGGACTTTCACAAGAAACTGAGTGCAGAAGATCTGGGCCCTCAGTCTAAAGAGCTGGTGCTTTAAATGTTTTATCATACTATTTTTTGGAATTGATTTGAATGAAAGTATCAAAACATGCATGGAACGGAAGTTGTTTTAAGTGTTATTTAAAGTTGTTTTAAAGGTTCTTAGTGTTTGCTGCCTGTTGAATAGAGTCAAAATAGCTTAGACTGATAATTATAAACTGACTTTAACAAATAAACTGTTCTTTAGAGGGGAAAATTAGTTCTTTTCATACTTAAACTATGCAATTGTGAAAGAATAGATTTTTAGTAATGAGAATTACTGAACATACACTTCTAAATAAAATATGTGCACACAGGTTCTTACACATGCACTGTGACATTAGCACACAAAATCTTATAGCTCAGATTAATTTACATTTCTTAATATGGGGCCGACTTCCATTTTTTGTTTCAACTGAAAAGCAAAATTAAGCTTTTTTTTTCAGAGTTGAAAACACATTCTATTTTTCGCATAGACCATTTGGTGAGATTTATTTAAATAGAGTGAAGAACTGGGTAATATATGACTTATTTTATCCTTTACCCCAAAGTATATTTTTTTCTATTAGAACTTATTTTTATTCAGACAATTCCTATTCTGGACTGTTTTCTTCTTAAAATTACTATCTGTTGATTTACCATATGCTTATAAACAACTGTTACTAACATAATGAAAGTCATCATGTAAACAAATCAGAATCTCCAAAAGTACTGAAATAGAACCAATGAAGAGAGGTCATAACACTGAGTGGAGAAAAACAAAAAATTAGAATGGGCCAGCCTCAGTTTTAGAAGGTCTGGCAGAATGACAACTGACACATACCAGATTCTGGGGATATTTTATGTCCCTCTTTTTTTTTCCCCCATATTTGTCAGCTCAAATTAAAATTCTGTTTGCTATTGTAGGGAGAGCAATTTCTTGGAGAAAACAAGTCTTTGGCTTAAATTTAAACCACATTTGGAATTTTCACATTACCTTTTCATTTTGTAAAATTCAAAAAGTAACTCACAGCAAGTAAGTGTGCCATCTGAACTGTAATTCCCATGCTTATCTCTGTATCAGAGAACGGCTGAATTGCTTTGTTAATTTACAAGATCCACTTTTGGTATGCAAAAATGAAGAAACAGGAGTGACTCTTACATGTGCCTAACCCAATGGTTCAAGTTAGACTATAATGTGCACATTTTTCGTTATACAATATTTTTCATAATAATTATATGCTATGGAGACATCTATTAAAAGCCTAAAGTGATCATTTAAATGCAAAATCTCTGATAGAACTCCATTATATTTTTCATACTAAATTAACATTACAGGCTTCTAATGGATGCTTTAATTAGGCATCGATGTTATCCGTAATATTTGGCAAAATAAAATCTGTCACTGTGAAATATTCATTAAGTTCAATTTCCATCCATCAATATCAAGTGTTTTCTGAACCTTATGATTTAAGTAAGAAGCTAAGAGCTAAGTGAGAAACTAAAAACCCTCAGACAAGCCTCCTTCCTATGTTTCCTAGGAAAATACATGGTCATTAAGTGTCTTTTGTGTTTTATAATTGCCCAACAACTGGCTTATTTTTAGTCATTTAGGCTCAAAGGAGTTCTGTTAGGAGGTTATCCTAATGCTGCCCAGAATGAAACACAGAAGGTCTACACTAATTGGAATACACATCTTTCAGGAAGCAACACAAAGGAAATGTGCTGGGGTGTGTATTTGTAGGCTCCATTAGAAGAATTCCAAGGTCAGCAGCGGTTAAGAGGAGACAATCAGAGAGGGTCAAGAGTCAACTGAGATGCTGGGACAGAAACCTAATACATAAGAGGTTTGAGTGGCGTGCTGGAGGTAAGCCATGGCAGGCCATGCTGAGCAGCACAGGAAATAAAGCTGAGATGCCTACCAGTAATCTTCCCATTGGCTTCCAAGGGAGGCTGCCAGCTCACGATGACAGCGCGAGGCTTCCCTTCTCGAGTAATGACTGTCAAATCCTTAGGAGCAGAGGTCGGGGCTGTGAGATGAAACAGAAACATGGTCTTGTCATTGGATGTGAAAGAAAACAGACATTTATGGGGCTTCTAATCATGATGCTGACACGCAGGATCTATCATGCCATACATCATGCTTATTTTACCATGGATGATTTAAGTATCTGAATTAACAAAAGACACAGAAATTAATATTTTTCCAAGAAGTTAACTGCCTTTCAAAGGTGAGCATATAGAGAGGAAAACGGAATATGTATGACTCTAGAGAAAAGTATAATTGGCATTTTAAAATGAGCGATTCACTAAAATTCAAGAACCATTATAAAAGTTAGCAACATCAATGGCTACATGTCTCTGAGAAACAAAAATTCTGTTACAATTGCAGGATTTGTAAATGAAAGTTCACCTAATGCTATTTTTCCTTAAAAAATGAATTTAAATGCAGGTCACAACATCTTGCTTAGGTAACATCTAGTTATTTTCCAACAAGAAGGAAAAGAAATATTTGAAAATAGAGGAGACAAGGAATCTATGAGGGTCTGAGTATCAACCTGCATGTGTGTGCTCAGTCACTTAATCATGTCTGACTCTTGGCAACCCCGTGGACTATAGCCCACCAGTCTCCTTTGTCCATGGGATTTCCCAGGCAAGAATACCGGAGTGGGTTGCCATTCCCTTTTTCAGGAGATCTTCCTTTCCCAGGGATCGAACCTGCCTCTCTTGCATCTCCTGCCTTGGCAGAAGGATCAAACTGGTAGGAAGTAAAGATGTCAAGAAACCCTGTCTTGCTTAGAGCTACTCTTCCCAATGTTGTTTGAGGGGAGCAGAAATCACCACCCCCAAATATTTTGCCTCTTTGGAATAAGAATTATCTTAAGTTGATTATTTTTTTAAAAAAAAAAAAGCAGACAGAGGAAAAGTTCTGAAAACCAAGTAAAGTTACCCTGTCATAAAAGAGAAATTTATGTTTTATAAGGTATCCCCCTTTATGTGCCATGGGCTTCCCTGGTGCTCAGACGATAAAGAATCTGTCTGCAATGTGAGACCCAGGTTCGATCGCTGGTGGGGAAGATCCCCTGGAGAAGAGCATGGCAACCCACTGTAGTATTCTTGCCTGGAGAATTCCACTGACAGAGGAGCCCGGGGCTACAGTCCATGGGGTCGCAAAGAGTTGGACATGACTGAGCGACTACCATTTTATTTCCCTCTTTGTACCAGCAAGCGGAGGATGACAAGGAGACAGAGACTTCAATGTACATGATGACCATGCCCTCGATTATTGTGATTTGTCTGAAAAATTCCTGTTACTGGCTCCCTAACCCCCCCAGCATCTTTGTCTTTAGCTGGAGACGGTATTGAAGATGGTGGCCATTTGAGGGGATTACTGTTTTCTTGGATATCTTCCACGTACACAAATCTATACTTATTATCAGACATCTGTTTTCTTCCTGTTCCTCTGTCTCTTATTACAGGGACTCTCAGCCAAAAGCCTGGAAGGATAAAAAGACTTTTCTTCCCCTGTGTGTTGCTCATCAAAAGTTTAAATATACTTCAGAGGCAACAGCAAACTGGCCAACCTCATCTAGTATCTTTCAGACTCCCTTTGACCTGCTTTCTCCCTGGTTACGCTTGAAATGCAGTTCCTTTTCCTTCCAGGTAACTCGCAGTGCCCCAGTCTACTGTCCATCGTCTTTTCCAGTTACCCTAGATGTGACGTAGGCAGCTGAGGAATGTATCTAACTTCCACACTGGGGTTCAGAGCAATTTCCTGATCTCTGCACAGGAGTGCTTCTGTATTACATTCACCTGCTGCTGCTGCTGCTAAGTCGCTTCAGTCGTGTCCGACTCTGTGCGACCCCATAGACAGCAGCCCACTAGGCTCCTCTGTCCCTGGGATTCTCCAGGCAAGAACACTGGAGTGGGTTGCCATTTCCTTCTCCAATGCATGAAAGTGAAAAGTGAAAGGGAAGTCGCTCAGTCGTGCCCGACTCTTGGTGACCCCATGGACTGCAGCCTACCAGGCCCCTCCGTCCATGGGATTTTCCAGGCAAGAGTACTAGAGTGGGGTGCCATTACATTCACCTACTGTGTATTACAAATTGGTCCTAATTCTGAATGCATCTCCACACTTGCAATTCTCTTTGGCTTCTCTATTGACTGTATAGTACAGAATTTGAGCATTACTGACACTCTCTTTCCAGCTTCTCTTACTAAAAGAATTCCAGACAGGGGACACCAAACATTCCCATCTATTGTACCATTTTATTTCCAATACCCCGATTCTCAAAGCCACTATTTAGTTAGTTAAGTCGCTCAGTCGTGTCTGACTCTTTGCGACCCCGTGGACTGTAGCCCACCAGGCTCCTCCATCCATGGGATTCTCCAGGCAAGAATACTGGAGTGGGTTGCCATTTCCTTCTCCACTCAAAGCCACTAAGATTGTAAATTAACCAGAGCTGTACTAACGGTAATATCCTGACAAAGTACTCACTATACTTAAAGTTTGTTTCTTTTTTTTTCTTGGAAAAAGGCAGAGGAGAAGAAAGAAGTACAAGGAAGAGAAGATCTTTGAGTAAAAGTGAAGTGAAAGTCGCTCAGTGGTGTCTGACTCTTTGCACCCCCATGGACAATACACTCCATGGAATTCTCCAGGCCCAAATACTGGAGTGGGTAGCCTTTGCCTTCTCCAGAGGATCTTCCTGACCCTGGATTCAAACCAGGGTCTCCTGCATTGCAGGTGGATTCTTTACCAGCTGTGCCACAGGGGAAGCCCATATTAAACATAGTGTCATATATATCTTTTAATGGAAAGAAAAATTCTTGCAAAAAAAAAAAAGATTTGTAATAGTGAAACACTGAATAGGCAATGCCACCTTAGGGAAGGCTTAGTCACATAAAGTGATCATTCAAGATATTTTCTAAGCCACAGATGGAAAGGTATTTGTTGTCTACTTGATCAGTTGTGTCCGACTGTTTTGCAACTGTGTGGTCTATAGTCCACCAGGCTCCTCTGTCCATGGGATTTCCCAGGCAAGAATATTAGAGTCAGTTGCCATTTCTTTCTCCAGGAGGGTCTTCCTGACCTAGGGATCAAACTCATGTCTCCTGCATTGGCAGGCAGATTCTTTATTGCTGAGCCACAGGGAAGCCCAGGAAGGTAATAGATAACCAAAAATTAGAGTATTATACCAAACATGTGACCAAAGTATTAGATATTCAGCTTCAGCATCAGTCCTTCCAACGAATATTCAGGACTGGTTTCCTTTAGGATTGACTGGTTTGATCTCCTTGCTGCTCAATGGACTCTCAAGAATCTTCTCCTACACCACAGTTCAAAAGCATCAATTCTTCAGTGCTCAGCTTTCTTTATGGTCCAACTCTCACATTCATACATGACTATAGGAAAAACCACAGCTTTGACTAGACGGACCTTTGTCAGCAAAGTAATGTCTCTGCTTTTTAATATGCTGTCTAGGTTTGTCATCGCTTTCCTTCCAAGGAGCAAGTGTGTTTTAATTTTGTGGCTGCAGTCACCATCTGATGCTGGGAAAGACTGAACGCAGGAGGAGAAGGGGATGACAGAGGATGAGATGGTTGGATGGCATCACTGACTTGATGGACATGAGTTAGAACAAGCTCTGGGAGTTGGTGATGGACAGGGAAGCCTGGCGTGATGCAGTCCATGGGGTCACAAAGAGTCAAACATGATTGAGTGACTGAACTGAAACCAAATATCATAAGACATTTTCCAATTTTGGAATTAATTAAAACACTTGTTTTTCTAACTAACTTGTTTTTTCTTAACTGTTAAAATTAAAATTGATGCTTATTTAGAAAACAAGTGGTGATGATTAGATTGCTTCACTGAATCTAGGTTGACATTCAAAAAATATAAAATGACTCCAGCTAAAACTAGCAAAATAATACACTGAAGAGCTGCTTATTAAAAAAAACCAAAAACCTAACGACTAATCTATTTCAGGTGCTGAGAAAAGTTTTCTTTTTCCTCAAGCCATGTGACTAGATTCTGGTATTAGAATCAACGCCTCAGATGTTTACGATTATCATATGAACTGTACATTGTTCCCTCATACTTATTTAAAGCTAAGAAATGTATGTAAGTTTATTTGGCTGCACTGGGTTTTAGCTGCGGCTGGCAGGATCTTCAGCGCGTCAAGTGGGATCTTTCGTTGTGGTGCAGGAATTCTCTGCAGGGGGTGAGGGGCAGCAGGCTCAGTAGTTGGGGCTTATGGGCTTAGCTGGTCCCGGCATGGAGGACCTTAGTTCCCGACCACTAAGGGAACAGCCACCCCCTGCATTGTAAGGTGGATTCTTAACCACTTAAAAAGAAGGAGTAGCAATGTCCTCATTCATTTTTCCCCATCAAGAACATAAACGCACATCAACATCTTGGGCATTTGTGTTTGGACTGCTCAGATGCTACCCTCTCCTCCTTCATTTAGAGAAACAGGTGGTTTTTTCCTTTGGGGGGCAAGGTCTCCTCTCTGTCACGTGAGCTGGGAGCAACATCAAATAGGAATTTCCTCGCCTCCACCTCACTCTCTGTAGCTGCGTGATTCTCTCTTCTGGGAAACTGAATGCTGATAGAAGAAAGGAGAGCACATGGAGTCACACCACCGCAACTGTAGCACCTTGCAGGGAGAGTGCAACAGTTCCTCATCTCTAATGCCCGGGGACATGCTACTTCTGCCCCTTGCCAAGGCATCATTATTTAAGCTATCCTTCCAATTATTTTTATTTTACCTAAATTAACTAGAGTAGAATTAAGGATTTATCACTGGGACAGAATGCATGTTTCATTTCAAGAATTTGTCAGCTGCCATTATCCTTATTATGAGCAATTTCAGCACAAGTGCATCATATGTGGCCCCATAGAGTCTTCGCATTATTACAGAATTAGAAGCAAACTCCAGAGTTATTTCATTCACTTCATTTTCTTCTCACGGTTTTAAAACGTACAGACACTTGCGAATTACTTCTCGCTTCTCATCATCACCCAAAAATCTTATCCATAGGCTATTTACACCTTTGTCCAGATCATTATCTGTTTTGACAATCACCCTTTCTACCAGTCACATTTCTAAAAGTTAATATCTTTCTGTCAGCTATGGGTCTCAACACTGATGTCCTTACAAGGCTAGGCAGTTCAGGAGAAATCAATAGGGTTCATTTATTAAGTCAGATGTTGTGCGTTTATGTTTATGATGGGGAAAAATGAATAAGGAAATTACTACTCCTTTTCTTTCACCCAGGGAGGACCAAATACCTTACTGGTTTACATTTAACTCCTTTCATCTCCTTTTAGGTTAAAAGAAAGAGCATGACTTTTATTCATCCCATAATGTATAACTCTCCCTAAGAAGTTAAGAACACTGGCATCCTGGGCATATTTCTAGGAGAACGATTTTATATACGTAAACACGTAAAGTAGAAGAAAGTGTTGAAATTAAACAACTAGAAAAAACTTCTTGCAGAAAGAAGTGCCCTCAGAATTGTAAAAATATTCCCAGTGAACTCAGAGTTAAGGTAGTAATCTGAAATTAAAATTAGAACTGCCATGCTATAGGACAAATTCAAAAGGAAAAAGAAATTCAACTTATTCAGATAAAAGTTTTACTGCCATACATTTTAGAATTTAGAAATGTGTGGTATAGTTTATCCCCAAATATGATGTAATACCATGAAAGCTATTAAAATGTATGTTAAATCCTATTTCCTTCAGATGTCGGATCTCTGTGAGCTATAAATGCAAAGTGCACTGCATGTCTGCTAAGGTTACAAACTCAACATTTATGACCCACAGCAAATGTGACTGGAAAAATTTACAGTGAATTGCATTCACTCTCGATTTGAACTATTGCAAAATGCATGAAAGTTTTCCATTGTGTTGCCTTATTTCCAAACAGTGAACATGACTCCCTAGAAATTTCTTCCCAGTCAACTGTGTGTGTGTGTGTGTGTATGTGTGTGTGTGTGTGTGTGTGTGTGTTAGTTGCTCAGTCATGTCGATTCTTTGCAGCCTCATGGACTGTAGCCCACCAGCCTCCTCTGTCCATGGAATTCTCCAGGCAAGAATACTGGAATGTGTAGCCATTCCCTTCTCTAGGGGATCTTCCTGACCCAGGGATCTCCTGCATTACAGGCAGATTCTTTTACTTCTGAGCCACCAGGGAAGCCCATGAGATAAGCACCCATGAGCCTACAGCTGTAATGCGATTCTTCATTTTGCATCTAATTTTTTTCCAAAAAAGTAAATATCTACAATGTCTATTGATCAAAGACACACATCCATTGGACAGAGTAAAATGCCTTTACTTCAATGTATTGAACAGCAGATTTATATTCAGAAATCCTCAATTAATGTACAAATTAAAACCAGATTACTTATTCCCCTGGGGACTCATTTTCTCCTTATTTAGAGTTGGAAGAATAGTATTTGATATAAAAGTACTATGAATGATTTTATGCATGATTAAGTGTAATGGAGACATCATAGTGCACACACGTTCCAGATTCCTCGGAACCGAGAAAATACCAGCGGCAAATACGTAGCGGAAAACTTTCCTTACATACCTGCCTCATACGTGGTGGCGTGTGCGGTCATGCTCCAGGTGCTGGACCTTCTGTTTTTCGTGACCATGACTGAGAACTCGTACATTGTGTTTGGTTTGAGGCCCGTTGCTGTGTAACTCAGAGACGTTGTGTCTTCTGACTACACAAGTGGGAAATAAGAAAAGAGATAAAAAAATGAACTCTCTCAGCTTGGTAAATCAAGACACAAAGGAAGACTATCCAAAGCAACAAAAAGGAATTTATTTCCAAACAGCAGAAGACCCAGGACAAAGCACTGACTTTATTTCCTTTCTGTCCCAGTTCACACTGGCTGATTGTACATCTAAAACATAATCGATAAAATCAGGTGTTATGTTGTTCAAAGGGGCAGATAGCTGATAAATTTTCCCAAGTGAGGCAATAACCACAGAGACAGGACCAATTCCACTTCCTTCTGTCAGTTCCATTTGTAAGGTTATCTGCACTGACTTGAACTTCAATTTATTTCTAATAATTGAAAACTTTTTTTTCAGAGGCTTTAATGTTTTATATATTTCACATAAATTATTATGGTTATTTTCCATAGGTAATAAAATGAATTTTTAGAGATCTAATGCTTATTATTTTTTTTAAAACAAGGCTTATGATGCAGACTTCTACGGATGCAGGATCTAGATAGCCATTATAAAGAAAATGGACAGCAGCAATATTGTGTCATGCGTTCATCTTTCCTTATGAACAGATCACATTAAACACAGACTGAAGTACAGTCACTGGAGCAGTTAATCAGGAAGAGAACAATAAATCAGATAAAATTTAAATGATTACGTGTTAATATTTTTCATCCTCTGAATACATTATTTTTCTTTTAAACAACAGGTTAAGGATATTTTAGTAGAAAGTAAATTAGCTGTCTCTATTGCTTACTCAATAGACCAAAATTGTAATAATGAAACAGGTTAATCTCCCAGGTTAATGTATATTTTCCATATGATGAGGCAAATTTAAAACTACTTATGCCTCTTATACATTTCAATTTATGATTGCTATTTAGTCCTTAATCTTCTTCCAAGGTTAAACAGTTACTTTTAAGTTTACTACATTTGTTGTATTTCTATGTCTAGAAAAATCAAGGAAAACATTTTGTCTCCACCTATGTCATAACTATCTCCTCCCTAGCTACTCCAGTATATCTTTCTTATTTTACTATGAATCCTTCTTAGACTATAGCTCTGAAAATCCTACATTTCATTATAAAACCAAATAAATATTTAACTGTACTAATAAATTTTGATGATGTGCCCATCCATCCTATTAAAGTGATGACCTCATAAACATTTATCAGAAGCTCCTCTTAAAAAAAAGTCATCAAAATGTGAGCCCTAAATAAATGCAAAAATAATTTATAGACTCAGAAGGATGGAACCCTATAAAAAAAAAAAACATGAAATGGGCAGCTAGTATCTGACGTACTTATATATAACTTCCAATCTTGCCTTCCTTCCCTGTCATGATACCACTAAGTCTTAGAAAGATGGGGAGAAATGGGGCAATGAGATACAGTTTGGCTAGGAGGGAAGGACACACTTTAATAAAACTTGTCTCTTTGAACATAGACACAACTGGCCTTTGGGAGACAACCAAGCAGCACTGCCCTTGCTTGTGTTCCTAAATGACACACCTGCATCGTTTAAGTACCATGAATTCCCTGAATTTTCTCAGGAATGTTATGGAAGGTAACTGCTCATCAGAAATCATTAGCCTGGAAGTACTCTGGGAAGTCATGGCTGTGTGTGTGTGTGTGTCCATGAGATAGACAGAGCACAGAATATATAGGTACTACCTCTCTGAGCCTCGGTTTCCTCATTTATAACACAGAAATAACCGTAGCACTGACCCTACAGTACTAATTAAAGTGCGAAAGTAAAACATGTTATCTGGCTCAGAGTAGGTACTAAATAAATGCTAGCTACACTATTTTATGCATTGCCTAGTGTGAAATATAAGTACTGCATATGTCATATATATACACATACATACATATATATATATATGGAATTTTATGTGCATGACAAATTCTCCATTGAGCTATAAGAATTTTGAGGACACTGGATCTTGCTTAACTTCGTATCTCCTGTAATACCCACGCTCTAATCGGTAGTCAGTGAATGCATTTTGAAAGGAATTTTATGTAAAATATCAAGTGAGCAATCACTTTAGTAGAAAATAAATTATATAAAAAGTTCTCTATTTGATAAGGAAAGTCAATATAAAATTTTGGGCAATCAAAATATGAATGTCTGGCCTGACATGGGACTAACTGAAGTAGAAAGTATTCCTGTGGGGAGTGGTCTGGATAAAGCCATCAGGTCATCTGAGGCTCTAGTTTGATGGGGAATTGTCAAGTTGTACAACCTACCCATAAAGATCTCTACATACATACACAGCTGTAAAGAATCTTACTTATTCTTTTTATAGTAGGTGTCAACACCCCAGTCACATAGATGAGAAAAATGAGATTGAGCGAATTAAATGACAGGACAGGACACGGCAAAGCCAGCTTGTAAGCCCTGGTCATTTGCCTCTAGGAATGTATTTGGTCATGTATGAATGTGAGAGTTGGACTGTGAAGAAGGCTGAGCGCCAAGGAATTGATGCTTTTGAACTGTGGTGTTGGAGAAGCCTCTTGAGAGTCCCTTGGACTGCAAGGAGATCCAACCAGTCCATTCTGAAGGAGATCAGTCCTGGGATTTCTTTGGAAGGAGTGATGCTAAAGCTGAAACTCCAATACTTTGGCCACCTCATGCGAAGAGTTGACTCATTGGAAAAGACTCTGATGCTGGGAGGGATTGGGGGCAGGAGGAGAAGGGGACGACAGGGGATGAGATGGCTGGATGGCATCACTGACTCAGTGGACGTGAGTCTGGGTGAACTCCGGGAGTTGGTGATGGACAGGGAGGCCTGGCGTGCTGCGATTCATGGGGTCGCAAAGAGTCGGACACGACTGAGTGACTGATCTGATCTGATCTGATGTATTTGCCCCCGTTTATACTGTGCACTCTCTGCCCAGCTTATATAGTGGGGAGTGAGATGAAGTAAGAGATGATAGAGGGTGTGCATTCTCTTCCCAGCTTATAAAGCTATAGTGGGGAGTGAGATGAAGCAACAGACCATAGTGGGTGTGAAAAGTTCAAAATGCAAAACCAAAGCATTCTATTCCCATTCTTTATAAAATTTAAATGTGTCGTATGCCCATTCTGGATTGACCAGATACGGTCTGTATTTATCCTTGCTCTCCAGCTTAACTAACTCTCCCCCTCTAACCCTTCTTCTCAGGATGTGGGTGCAGAGTGTGTATGTGTGAGAAAGGTGATGAAATGTTAGTACTTAAAAGCTTTATTAGGTCAAGAAGGTGATGAGGAGAGAAAAAGTAACAATATTATTTTTATTCTCATACCTCAACCCATAAGTGAACTCAGTCTCTCCTTACAGATGATTTTTGGTTGGCTCTCTTCTGTAGGCATTCTTAGCGAAACTCAATAATTCTGTCTGTTCTATTAACAATTCAACTAAAAAAAAAATACTGCTTTTGGAAATTTTGGAGCGCCAATCATTCTGCAGAGATCATTGTCCCTTAGAACATTTCACACACCGGCAAGGTACCCTGTGGCCATTCTGTGAAATGAATGTACAGCAGCACGGGCATAAAATTTTTAAAGTAGTCCTTTAAAATAAACTTAGAATTGGGTAATCGGCATATAAAGAGATTTTTTAAAAAGTGTTCTCTTATGTCTCATTTATTGTTTTATCTGATAATGTTATCTTTATTTATGGTTCTGCTGTGTCTTAAATCTGATACCGTAAGAAGATGGATAGGATGCTTATTCCGATGATACTACTTGGACTAAGCTGGAGAGTTCCTCCAAGTACCTGACCTCGCAGGGAGGCTGAACCAAAGGAAACTGCTTTCCAATTGGTTTCAACAAAAAACAGATTTACTATGAAATGTGAATTTTACGCCCTTTAAAGGCTGAATGAAACTAGAAGCAGAACTAGCATGACTACCGGAAAAAAAGAGGCAGACTGACAAAATTATTGGTGGATTTTGCTTTAACTCCAGGGTCTTAAAAGTCAGAAATTTCCAAAGGACATTTTAATCCCCCCCCAGATCAACTCTGGCTTGAGGCTGGATTAAGCACAATGGCAGTTTAGTAGAAAGAACATTGGATAAAGTATCAGGAGATCCAAATTCTCCTTGAAAGCTATCCCAGTAAAGTGGTGCGGAGGAGGGATACAGCGGCGTATGAAGATTCTGGAGTGCCGGGGTCAAACTACTGCTCCCTCCGTTGCTGGGTAACACTTGGGCTCCTTGTTTCTCTTCTAGTTTTATTGAGATATAATCAACATACAGCACTGTGTAAGCTTAAGATGTACAACTTAATGATTTGACTTACATACATCAGAAAGTGGTCACCACTAAACAGTAAGTTTAGTGAATACCCACCATCTCATATAGATGCAAAATAAATAGAAACAATATAGTTTGCTTGTGATTAGAACTCTTAGGATTTATTCTATCAACTTTCATATATAACACCAACCAGTGTGAATTATATTTATAATGTTGTACATTATATCCCTAATGCTTATAACTGGAAGTTTGTTCCTTTTGACTGCCCTCCCCTCCCTGCCTATACTCTTATTTTTAAAGCTACCCTCTTCATCCTAAATGGGCTTTGCTTGTGGCTGACATGGGAAACAGTCTGCCTGCAAATGCAGGAGACCTGGGTTTGATCCCTGGGTTGGGAAGATTCCCTGGGGAAGGGAATGGCTACCCACTCCAATATTATTATTATTATTTTTTTTACTTTATTATTCTCTGCTGAGAATCACAAAACGATTTTGGAGTTACTGGGCCAATTTCTTACTTAGCCAAGAACATTTTTATATTTTCTAAATTTTAAAATAATGAACATGTCCTTTTTATAAAGAAAAAAAGTGTTTAGAAGAAAGGAAAGGCATTGCAATGGGATAAGTATAGTAAATGACAGAAGGACCCATCATGGTCGAGGCGAGGGTAGGAAATGTGCACACCGCTGGAATCGTGCACCTTTGATGCTGGCGATCTTTGGAGGAGCTCTCTGTCTTAGCCTGTAGAAGAATGGATGTGAAAGCACATTTGAAACCCACTCCTCACACTGATGTGATCTTCTGATACTCAGCTCTGACTTTTCCCTTTGGAGAGGTCAAAACTTGCCTTTGGAAGATGGGTCTCTCTTTTTTTTTAAATTATTTATTTATTTTAATTGGAGGATAATCACAATGTTGTGGTGGTTTTGCCATACATCGACATGAACCAGCCACGGGTGCACATGTGTCCCCATCCTGAACCCCCCTGCCACCTCCCTCCCCACCCCATCCCTCTGGGTTGTCCCAGAGAACCGGCTTTGAGTGCCCTGCTTCAGGCATTGAACTGGTCATCTGTTTTACATATGGTAATGTACATGTTTCAGTGCTGTTCTCTCTCTTTTTTTTTTTTTTTTTTGTTCTTTTAAATCATCCCACCCTCACCTTCTCCCAGAGTCCAAAAGTCTGTTTTTACATCTGTGTCTCTTTTGCCGTCTTACATATAAGGTCATCGTTACCATCTTTCTAAATTCCATATGTATGCGTTAATATATTGTATTGGCATTTCTCTTTCTGACTTAACTTCACTTTGTATAATAGGCTCCAGTTCCATCCACCTCATTAGAACTGACTCAAGTGCGTTCTATTTTATAGCTGAGTAATATTCTATTGTGTATATGTACCACAACTTCCCTATGTATTTGTCTGCTGATGGACATCTAGGTTGCTTCCACATCCCAGCTATTATTGTAAACAGTGCTGCAATGAACATTGGGGTACACATGTCTCTTTCAATTCTGGTTTCCTGGGTGTGTATGCCCAGCAGCGGGATTGCTGGGTCATAAGGCAGTTCTAGTTCCAGTTTTTTAAGGAACCTCCACACTGTTCTCCATAGTGGCTGCACCAGTTTGCAGTTTGACGAACAGTGTAAGAGGGTTCCTTTTCTCCACTTCCTTTTCAGCATTTATGTTTGTAGATTTTTTGATGGCAGCCATTCTGACAGGCATGACATGATAACTTATTGTGGTTTTGATTTGCACTTCTTTAATAATGAGTGATGTTGAGCATCTTTTTATGTGTTTATTAGTCGTCTGTAGGTCTTCTTTGGAGAAATCCACTCCAGTATTCTTGCCTGGAGAATTGTACAGAGGAACCTGGTGGGCTACAGTCTGTGGGGTTGCAAAGAGTCAGACACAACTGAACGACTAACTCTTTTTCGTCTTAAATAATCATTTTGTGAATTTTTAAAATATGCTTTCATGTATTATTTCACTTGAATAAATTCTGAATTCTGTAAAGTACTCCATGGAGCTGAGTTTATTACACATTTCAAAATTGTAAGTAACAGCGTTAAGTATGTGAAAGTGAAAGTGTTAGTCACTTATTCACGTCCAATTGTTTGCGATCCCACGGACTACAACCTGCCAGGCTCCTCTGTCCATGGAACTGTCCAGGCAGGAATACTGGAGTAACAACTAAAAGACGTTTAAGGACCTCTATGATCTAGCATAGTCCTAAGTAAATGGTGGACGCTTAACAATTATTCAATCTCATTTTACTCTACATTTGTGTGTTGTTATATACACTACTCATGTGGTAGGCTTAGGAGGTAGTGTTCGATTATATAAATGAATATTAGTTGGAATTGCTATGGCTGACTGATAGAGATGTGAACGGATGACAGTGCCTCAAATGTGTATCTTTAAGGAGCTCCTGGGTTGGGGTTAGTGTGTGTGTGTGTGTGTGTGTGATGACTTGATGAGAGGACAGGGATAAGGGAGCTGGTCTAATTCATCTTAGTTAAAGGGGAGGGTACACTGTGCATTTTTTACCACATGAGGGCCTTTCAAGGCTAAATGAGGAAACAGATGTTAATGGCTTGAGGTGTGTTCACCATCTAAGGATAGAATAAAAAAATCTTCATGTACTCCTCATATTCACTATAAGATGGGTCTCTGCATACAATGTTAATATGCGTGACTGCGGCATAAACCTAGATTCCACATGAAAAGAAAAACGCCAAAATCTATCCAAGAAACTAATGCAGAGCTCTGCTATTTTCAAAAGAAAATGGCATTCCCTTGTACAGAATTACATTATTTATACAAACCCAACATCTGGTAGAATTCAAATAACATTTTGCAGCTCTTGATGCTTTTCTACCTCGTCTTAGAATGGTTTCCTAAGACACAATAATTCCCATGTCAGTTTTAGAGCACTGAGTTTTCAAATGCTTTGTTTTCCATTTCGTGTCACGGCAGCAACATAACTCATGACAGCCCAGGAAGTGTTTCAAACAATGGATGAAACAAATGGCAGTTCAAGGTAAACTTCATACTACCGGTTAGAACCTCACCTTGTATTTCGCGTTTGCAGAAAAGCTGGTCCTCCACCGGACAGTGTAAAGTCGCACTTCGGACGTTTTTTGGTTCTTAGGGACAGAGTTGTCTGCCCAGCTGACCCTCACAGCATCGTGGGTTAGAGCCACAGCCTGTACACCTACTGGTGGGAGCATGGGGGTGGAGACATCTGGGACCGAGGTGGGGAAGTCATCAAGCAAAGGATAATAATCAACTGGGTCAGTGGGATCTGGGTTTAAAAACCCGACCAATGAAGCAAACAAATAAATACATAAACAAAAGAGTTAAAAACATAAACATCAGTGGCAACAGGTCACAATGAGTTAAATGTATGGCAATAATGATGAAAGGGAACATGAGAAGAACAGAAAAAATTATAATTAATTCAATCGGAAAACTCATTAGAAACAGTATTGCTAGATTTCAAAGGTAACTGTTTTCCACAATCTCCTTATTTCCTTAGAATGCTTCTATCAATTTGGCTGTCGCTTCTCGTTACATATTTTAAAAGTCCACTTTTTTTTTTCTTGGAATGTTGCACATTGCTTCTTCAAAGATCCAGTAGAGAATTCATCAGTTTTATAACTAGAAAGATACATCAAAATAAAATTCTAAGGACTGTCTATTTCATTTCCTCCTGCAAAAGAAATAAATGCCTATCTGATCCCTGTTGTGTTGTTTTTCTCCTTCTCTAAGGCGACTTGGTATCTCTAATGCTTTTATTATTGCTTAGGTTTTATCTGCATAAATATTGTGTAGGTAAGAAACAAACACGGGATAATAAGCAGAGGGCCCTGAGATCCGTAGCAGTCTATGGCTATGACTGCACGATGTCAGACCAAGCCCACATGGCTCAATGATGTGACGGTTAGGTTTCACATGGCACATGGTGTGGTTAGATTGAAATCCTTAAAGAAAGTGTAGAAGTGTCCATCTTACCCACATTCTCACAGAGTAAGCTATTTATGGCATCCCTATATTCTATGCTCCTTGTTCTACAATTTTAAATTCCAAGGAAAGACTTCCTATCATTGGGCCGAGAGACAGAATGAACTCTGTACGGACTGATGAGATTCACAATGAGATACACACATGCTTTGATCCATACCACAATCAGAATCTGAACACTGATGTCTGTGGTTTCACAAAATTCTCTAGGAAAACCTTGTATTTGTTTTGATGCTGCGGATGCCAGAATCAGGAGAGTTTATTTTGCAGCTGGAGAACAAGTCGAATATTGAGCCTTTCATTTATTACTGAAGGTGTTTAAATTTGTTAAAATTTTCTTTTAAATCATACATGTGTTCTCACTAACAAAAAATGAGATGAGCTCTTAGACTGGCCATACAATGGCATTTGGGGAGATGAGGCCTACCAACACATAGAGTGTCTGGAACAGTAAACATACTGAGTTTACATCTGTAAGTATAGTATAAAGACTGTGGGTTGAGTTTCATGATTATGTCACTTTGTTCACTGAATTTTAAAAGTCTACTCCCTACTCATCACTGTTTTCTAATGAAGTATTTAGTAGTTTACTGGGCTGTGGTCTTTGGAGCAAAATATAAAATCTGAAAGGAAAAAGAGAGAGAGAAAAACTGTGTGTTTAAAATTTAATGACAGAGCCCAGGCTTTTCATATTTCCTTTGATGTGTCTTCTTATTAAGGGCTCCTTTAAACCTGAATGGGTTTATGAGATGATGAAGGGCGGCTGAAGACACTGCAGCCTCTAGGAGGATCCCAATCAGTCATCAGGCTGGTACATCAGTGGAACATTCTGGCAAAACTAAAGCAGGCGCTGTCTTCACTTGACTTATTTCTATTCTTAGCTGACTTAAAGAAGAATGTTACGCATAGCACAGGACTACTCTCAACCACAAACTCTTTGTAGATCAACTTGTATTCATGGTATCCTATCTATTGTTTCTTTGCCTAATCTAGTTTTGTTGAAAAACTAGACTAACTTTATCGTTTTTCATAGATACCCCATATAAGGTTTTCAAAAGTAGTGGTTTTACTTTAAGCAATGGTAATAATTCTGCTATTTCTGGCTTTTAGAAAATTATGTTTTTCATAAACTTCTTGTTGAGTTTCTCAGAGTCTCAGTTCCAGAATGCATCCATAAATTTCAAACAATGCTGTTTTTTGATATATACCTATGAACTTATGTAATTCAAAATTTTCTACCCTGGCCAAGTTTTGCTTGCTTATTTTTGGTGGAAATTTTTTTTTTTTCAGGCATGGCTTGACATTCTATTTGCCACTTCTTCCATAGTTGGGCTAATGCAACAGCCATAGTTACATGGACAATTTGACTTTAAATTAAAATTAAATACAATTAAAGTGTCATTTATTGTGTTGCACTAGCCTATTTCAGATGTTCAATAGTCACATGAACCTTGTGTCTGCCATACTGGATACAGTAGGTATTTCTAACAAAGCAGAACTTGTTAATAGGTAGCACGCACTGCTCTAAATATATGCTACATATATTCCTAATTGTCTTTCCCTCACAGGTCAGAAACTGAGTAGTTGAATTAAATAAATTATTTTGCTGCCAAAGAACTCTGTTTATGTTTTTTTTTTCTTCACCATTTGCAGTGGTGATATTCAAAAGAGTGGGGAAAAAAAGACAAAAACACAAAATATAGCTTTAAACCTTTTGCTAAAAAGAGAAACCAATTCAATTCCTAATAGTTGTTTTGGTGAGAAAATATAAGTGTTTTAGTCAATATACTAAAGCTCAAAACAAGCTTTTAAAAATAATACAATTTTATATCTGGATTGTACTTCATTTAGACATTTATGAAACAATTGAAAATAAACAAATTCAAACAACGCATCTCATTATTCGCCTGTTCTCATCCAGTCTCCAGGCTCAAAATGTCTTATTCTTGCAACAATATGAAATAAAAATTTTAAAAAACAGCAGCAAAACAAGCACACTGTTAACCTGCCCTTTTGACCTAGTGAGACTTTGCTTGGCTGTAATGCTGATGTGTTCAGAATGAGATGCGGTCCAGAGTGGACCAGCATCTATGAACACATCCATGTGGAAATCACCATAGCCTGATATTCCAGCCTGATGCATTTACTGCCTCTGAGCTTTATTATTATTACTTTATGTTCATCTCTTCCAGGGCTCCTCATGGGAGTACTGTGCAGGGGCTCAGAGACCAAAAATGTCTTCTAAGGATCCCTAAGACACCCTTACTGTGATAGTTTCCTGCAGAACCTAACCTTTGATTCTGTTTATTTGTTCTTTGTTCTCTGTGGTGTGTGAAAACACAACAAAATAAGTCTGCCACATCTGGGCAGGGATGTAGAAAGAGCTGGTTTTATTCATCCTCTCCAACCCCTTACTGACTTTTCCCCAATCAGAAAATCCCTCATACGCTTTTCAATTCTCAGTATTATTTCATTTCTCAGATCCATTGGGATTAGTCATAGCAGGAAAAAAATGGTCTTATGGATCACTGGTATTCTAGAAACCACTCTGGGGATGCCATATGCTAAGAATTAAAGAATGACAACAAATGTTAAGGGAAAAGAAGTTAACAACACCTCAGACAGTTCTCCAAGCAATTTATCTTCAAGTTATCTGAACTCTATCTCTATTTTAACTAGTTTCTGCTCAAAAAATGGATTTTGGAGGTCATCTTTGTGTTCCTTCCTTGTGGTCTTTAGTTTTGGTAAAAAATTATGAGTTCTTAAAGACGGATCATGGTACAATTTTGTTTGGCCTGATCATGAGCTCAAATTCATAGTGAGGACTTTTTTAACTGTCTTTTACCCAAGGCAGGAAAGAGCGGACTTAATGAATAAACATTATGGGAAGCGCTGGCTCAGCCAAAGTGGTTGCTATCACTCAAAGGAATTTTGGCAGAATAAGAGAATAAGAGGAAGTAAAAATCCCAGACACCCTTCACCATGTTATCTCATGGTTTCTATCCTGGCCTCTATTTGCCTCATATCTCTATACTTAGACACAACACTTTTGACAGTAAATGTTCTCTGGGTAATATTTCTTATTTACCCTTTTTTTGGGAGTCAGAGTCCCTCTGATAATGCAATGCAAGATATATACTGTCTCCATGGATAAATTAATATACTGACATGCACCCAAGCTTTTGCATACCACTTCAGACCGAGCACAGATGTTAAATCCAACAGCCAAAGATTCAAGGAGACTCTGGGATAATATCAAAGGTTTAAAAGGAAATTTGGTGGACATCAATAAAGGGATGGTATGCTGTGAAAACCATCACATGACAACTGCAAATCTGGTTTACAACTGTATATTCTCAAGACAGTTTCTGAATGAAACTTCAAGATTTGGAAAACAAACTGTACAAAGTTCACATAAATTTAGGTGGTAGCAGAAGTCACAGGACCACATCATTTCCTGGAGGTTCATTTATTCCTAGCTGCCAGGACTCATACTCAGGCACCCCAGTGATTTTCCATGGTGCTCCTACTAAATCCTGCTCCTTTGCATCAGATCCTTTGTTGTCATTAAGGTGAAAACAGCTGATAAGTTGAATGAACTTTGAGGATTGTGGGTTTTGAAAGGATCAAAGTATACATTAAAAAGATAGAGTAGGATCCTGGGTTTTGCTTTCACATTTCAGACATAAGGCTATTAGGAGTGGTCACGTGACTTGAGTCATGTGCTGGGTCATGAGCAAGCCTCACAGGGGTACTTATGGTACTTATTCTGTTTCTGAGTAGGTCCAGCCTTATTCACAAATAGTCTCCATAAATGACCGGGATCTCACTTTCTAACCCACCCTTTTCTCTTTCTCATTTCCTTGAGCCCTGTTTTCCTCCTTTGCCTCCTCTAAGGTCCAACTCACATAACAAATTCCAGAAGTGATAAGCCCTTGAAGCAACCAATTCTTTCAGTGCCTACAGGCCTTGGGCACTGTTGGGGTGACCCTTTGGCCCAGCTCAGAAAGAAGCTCCTGTATGACTCAGCCTAGTCCAAACCAGCCCCATGAGGGCAGTTGATGCTTGTTAATATCACCTTGAAGGACCCTCTGCAATGAAGCTAGTGTCCATTCAGGCACCTGGTGGCCTTCTGCAGAGACCCTCCTGCCTACATTGAACTGATTTGGAAATAAGTTGCCCAAAGGAATGAACAATGGTGTCAAGACACCAAAATATGAAGCTACTGGAAACAAATAAAGAGAATAAGGGATCTACATTCTTTATGTCCAAGTACTAATTTACAGACTGAATTCCTCTCACAATTTTGATAACCCCCCAAATAATAAATTGTGCATGTATATATACACATAAGCCTCGGACATGACTTCATACATTTTTTTCTTCATTATTTGTTTTGTTTCATTTTGGTTTGTTGTTTTCACAACTCAAATGCCTTGTGAAAAAAAGATGAACTATTTCAGCTTACCTGTGATAGATCGGGTGGTAGCACTTTCATAAAGAGGAACTCCTTCTCCTGCATTGTTAAAAGCTTTTAGGGAGATGACATAATGGGAACTTGACTCTGGAGGAAAACAGAGAAAAAAAAAATGTACGTGTGGGTTTATTTAATGTGCTGAAATACTCAGGATAAACATTTTCCTGAAATCAAATTGAATATAGTCAATTAAGCAAACAGTTGAAAAATGAGTGAGCTTGATTCTGGGAAAAGGGCAGCAGTGGTGGAAATATAGTTTTTGATCTTCTTGAATCTCCAGGTAAAAAGAGACAGAAAAACTAGATGGAGAAACAAAGGCATTCAGACTTTTATGACAAAATGAGGTGATGGGGTCTGTATGTTCACATCCTAAAACACCAATGGATGTGGACAAACCCCCAAGGCCCTTAGAACCCACACGTTATTAGTATCTGTGGGAGAGAAATTGGAGGGAAACATCAATCCTGAAAACAGAGTAATTCTAAAATAACTACCAGGTAATGCTATTAACAGAAAGTACAATAGACCAGTTTGAGAATGGTAAATATAAACCCTTGAAACTAACCTACAAACTCTCCTTTCTGGGACAGGGTTCACCTTGAGGACAAACTATTGAAAATATATTTAAAATTTATGAGTAGGTCAAACAACAGACATGAAAGGAAGAGAAAGTCCAGATCAAAGTAGGAGAGAGGAATAGTTTTGAAAACTTGGAACGCAAACTGCCACAATTTTTAGTGTGTACCAGGGTTTGGCCAACTTTTCTGTAAGAGACCAAGACAGTCCATACAGCTTTGCAGTCCAACTAGTCTCTGCCACATATTCATCTATATTTGCTTACAACTCTTCAAAAGTACAAAAAGCATTGTTAGTTCAGTGATGCCCAACAAAAATAGAACCTGGACCAGATTTGACCCACAGGCTACAGTTCCCTGAGCCCTGAGCCCTGAGCCCTGGTGTAAGAAAAACAAGAGGACAGGGAGCTCTGTGTATTTAGAAAAGCTATTTGAATTTCTGAGCATGCAGGGAAACAAATCTCATAAAAGCAAGCACAAAAAAATCTGTTGAGGTTAAGTTTCTTACAAAATAAAATGAGGACACTATCATACCTACAGACAAGTACACAAAAAGAGGATCAAAAGTACACAAGAAAAACACATCAAACCTGCGATTTGCTATCCCAAAGTGAGCTAAGTAATGTTAAGAAAACAAAATCCCAGAGATGCAAGAGTAACATAAATCAGAATGATTACAATTCATAAACGAGGTGGCATATTTCAGAAAGAATTATATTTAAGTAAAGAAGTAATTTTAGAAAGAAAGTATAACAAGGTGAATAAATAAAGCAACAAGGAGAAAACAAAAACAAGAGTAAATTAAGAAAGAATAAAGAAAACGCAGGAAAAAGTGACACATACCGCAGCACACACACACACATTTGAGAAGGAAGAACTTACACTGGAGTAACAGTGGTCCTTGAGGGAAAAAAATCAAAGAAAGGGAACAGAACAAATGCACAGAAAAAAATGCAATGCAAGAAATTTTTGCTGACTTAAAAAAATCTTTTAGGCATGTGGACACAAAGAATACAGGATTTATAAGGGGGAAATGAGATTATTATCAGATTTTTTTTGACAGCATCATTTTGTGCCAGAAGAAACTGAAGTGATTTGAGACATTCAAGGTAAGAAAATGTGATCCAAGGATTTCACAGTCAACAAGAGTTAACTTCAAATATAAAGTGCTGTTATAACAGTTTGATAACACCCAAACTCTTACCAACTTGCAAGGAATCAGGAAATATTGTTCCCCTGATCCTCAGAACCACTGGAAAATGAGCCTTGGCTATTTAAAGTGACGTGAGAGATACTGATCTAATAGCTAACTGAAGAACAATAAATTTAATGAACTAAGACTAATTGAGGGTTAAAAGGAGAAATTTTATTTTGTAACACTACATGTTCTGATACTGTCCCCATATTATAATCATAAGACAAAATTAAGGGAGAATGGGGATAATATATATAGAAACATTTTATTAACTATTATTGATGGTGAGACTATTATTAATGTTACTCTAATACCAATGCAATATGAGATAGAGCAAACGAGAAATCACGAGAAAGTCTAATTCTGCTGTACCCTATGTCCTTCAGATTGGGATCCCTGGTGTGAACAAGGACACACCATGTAAAAGAGAAGAGATGAAGTATTGTGTTCCTAAAATCTAATTGAAAAAAATCAGTTTAACTGCAAAAGGTATTTTATCTCTAATTCTGTCCACTGAAAACATCTAGAAACACTGACTTAGTGACACAGGTATCTTTTCACCCAAACTGAGATTCTGAAAAAAATATATTTTGCACTGCAAGGAACAAAGGCTTCTTGGAGAACTGGTTGATTCCTAGTCTAAGGCAGAAAACATAGCAACTGAGCCTGAAGCTTCCTGAGATCCCAAGTAGAAAGGAAACCATCAAAGAATAACAGGATTGTGTCAAACGGATTTGGAAGTCAAGTTGGAAGAGCTTCCACAGAACCAAAGAGGAGGACAAACAGCTTCAACAAATATAAATGTTGCAATGAAATTAAACTATGACTGTCTGAATTCATAGATACTTTAAAGAATAATAAGAGTTGGTCATTTCTGAATTGGACAGGGGAGCAAAGTACTATCTTCAAGTCCGGGTAATGAGCCACATGTTTAGCATGTCCTTCTTAAACAAACTCTACCAGTGTGCAACCAAACAGTATATGAAGGGTGTATCCTATTGTAACAGTATTCCAGCTAATAAGAAACATGCAAATATCGCTAGTTTTTTAAGAATTCATGATTGCTAAGATAAAACAGAGAATCTAGACATTATATACCTAATGAAATAGGGCATCCCAGGCGGTGCTAGTGGTAAAGAACCCACTTGCCAATGCAGGAGACCTAAGAGATGGTGGTTCGATCCCTGGGTTGGGAAGATTCCCTGGAGGAGGGGATGGCAACCCGCTCCAGTATGTCTGCCTGGAGAATCCCATGGACAGAGGAGTCTGGTGGGCTACAGTCCACAAGGCTGCAAAGCACTGGACATGACTGAGGCGACTTAGCATGCGCACCACAATGAAATAAATAGTACACTGCCCTCTAGTCTGGCTGAAGGGATCAAACCTACTTGGTCTGATCAAGCTTCTGGATCCAACTGCCAATTTGCAGAAAATACAGCCAAGAAACAGGGTGAACTCTAACTTAATTCATGAAATGATATATCGGTTGCATGTAGTTTTCTGTGTCTGTGTTTGATTTTACAACAGCTTTTAAAATGAATGAATTTATCTCTGACAGTGTTCTTTGAAAACTGATTAGATGGATTTTTCTTCATGAAATTTTTATGTGACCTAAATATTCACCTTAAAGACATGACATTCCAAATGACAATGACACAAGAACCACAATACAACAAGAAGAATAAAATAAAATTACATTTAATGCAGCCAAGGGGCTTCCAGTCAGTGCCTGCTTCGCCTCAAGAGGAGATATTTGTTTTTTTTTAGACTTATGTTATCAATCTGGTTTACCAAAAAAGAGTGATCAGTCAATAAGTATTAAATGCTGTTGGAGATAAAAGAATGTTTGGAAAGGATGGACCTCTCTTGCCAGGTTACAATCATAATTCTGGGCAGAGAACACAATGAAAAAGTACATAAAATTAAGCAGAAAAGTATGTCATACAATGTATGAATGCTACATGAGTTTAGAGGCCTAAAAACTTAGTGGAGGATTAGCTCATTAAGGAATTATCAGACTTGGAACTAGTACTGACGGGCACGGGTAGGATTTAGAGATAGAAGGATGGTCATGGGTCACAGCCTTGAAAAACTCAGCAGTGGCCAAAGAACTGGAGAAGGTCAGTGTTCATTCCAATCCCAAAGGGCGGTGCCAAAGAATGTACAAATTATCATACAATTTTGCTCATTTTGCATGCTAATAAGATTATGCTCAAAATCCTTCAAGCTAGGTTTCAACAATATGTGAACTGAGAACTTCCAGATGTACAGGCTGAGTTTAGAAAAGAGGAACAAGAGATCAAATTGGCAACCTCCTACTGGATTGCAGATAAAAGCAAGGAAATTCCCCAAAAATGTCTGTTTCTGCTTCATTGATTACTAGAGAGCGTTTGTGAGGATCACAACAAACTGTGAAAAATTCTTCAAGAGATGGGAATACCACAACACCTTAGAAACCTGTATGCAGGTCAAGAAGCAACAGTTAGAACCTTACATGGAACAACAGACTGATTCAAAACTGGGAAAGGATTATGACAAGGCTGTATTGTCACCCTGTTTATTTAACTTATATACAGAGTACATCATGTGAAATGTTGGGCTGGATGAATCACAAGTTGGAATCAAGATTTCCTGGAGAAATATCAACAGCCTCAGATATGCAGTTTATATCACCCTAATGGCAGAAAGCGAGGAGGAATTAAAGAGCCTTTTGAAGACAGTGAAAGAGGAGAATGAAAAAGCTGGCTTAAAACTTAGCATTCAAAAAACTATTATCATGCATCTGGTCCCATTATTTCATGGCAAATAGATGGGTAAAAAGTGGAAGCAGACAGATTTTCTTTTCTCGGGCTCCAAAATCACTATGGACGGTGACTGCAGCCATGAAATTAAAAGATGCTTTCTTCTTGGAAGAAAAGCTATGATAAACCTAGACAGCATATTATAAAGCAAAGACATCACTTTGCCAATAAACATCTGTACAGCCAAAGCTTTGGTTTTTCCAGCAGTCATGTATGGATGTGCGAGTTGAACCATAAAGAAGGCAGAGGGCTGAAGAATTGATGCCTTCAAACTGTGGTGCTGGAGAAGACTCCTGAGAGTTCCCTGGACTGCAAGGAGACCGATCCAGTCAATCTGAAAGGAAATCAACCCTGAATACTCACTGGAAGGACTGATGCTGTAGCTCCAATACTTTGGCCACCTGATGCAACAAGCTGACTCATTGGAAAAGACCCTGATGCTAGGAAAGATGGAAGACGAAAGGAGAAGAGGGTGGCAGAGGATGAAATGGTTAGATTGTATCACCAACTCAATAGACATGAATCTGAGCAAATTCTGAGAGATGGTGAAGGATAGGGAAACTTGGCATGCTACAGTCCAAGGAGTGGCGAAGAGTCAGACACGACCTGGTGACTGAACAACAACAAAAGAATAAAATATCTCAGAGAATAATGGGTCAGACTGAAAACAGTGAGGAAGATCATCAAAGCACTTTTCTATTAGGAAAAATACACTTCCTGGAGAAGGAAATGGCAACCCACCCCAGTATTCCTGCCTGGAGAACCCCATGGACAGAGGAGCCTTGCAGGCCTAGAGTCCACGGGGTAACTTTAAAGAGTCAGACACAACTGAGCAACCAACACTTTCACTTTAAGTTATTAGTGGCTTTGAACTCTTTTTACATTGTGATGGAGGCATTTCATTTAAGTGTGTACTGAGGGGGAAAGATGCTGTGAGATGTGGAACAAGGGAGAAGGAGGGTTTGTGTTTCCGCCCCTTACAAAAGAATGTCATTTGTGACTGTACCACTAGAGGGCAATGTGGAGCTATTTTTCTGCACATGCTCAGAGCTCAACTTTAAAACAAGTAATCACAAAAGAATTGCCTAGAATTGCTCCCTCTTTAGACACATCAAATGAATTAAACACATTTAATATTATCATAATGAATTCCAAATGAATTAATCATTAATTATGGTCAGACCCCATTGTTTGGGAATACATTTAATGACAATTATGAGAGTAAATTTATTTTTTGGATTTGCTAAAACGTTACAGATATTTAGGCTTGAAAACATGTCAATTGCCTCTGAAAAATTGTGTACAGCAGTATTCTCTCATTTTAATTTACTCTGACTGAATCGTACTGAGATAACTTGAATTTTGGTACATGTCCATGGGGATTATTTTTAAGTATGGATATTCTGGGTGTTCATTGGAAGGACTGATGCTGAGGCTGAAACTCCAGTACTTTGGCCACCTCATGCGAAGAGTTGATTCATTGGAAAACACCCTGATGCTGGGAGGGATTGGGGGCAGGAGGAGAAGGGGACGACAGAGGATGAGATGGCTGGATGGCATCACCGACTAAGATGCACATGAGTCTGGGTGAACTCCGGGAGTTGGTGATGGACAGGGAGGCCTGGCGTGCTGCGATTCATGGGGTCGCAAAGAGTCGGACACAACTGAGCGACTGAACTGAACTGAACTGATTCTGAGTGATTCCACAGATTTCAAATTATTGATCAGATTTATATCATCGTTTGGCCAATATTTCCTATAGAATGCATCACATTGGGATACAGAAAGATAAAAATGTATTTAATAACTCTGAGCATCCAACACAGATGGCTTCTGGCCAGTATCTTATTTGTGGCCAGCAAAGAAGGAAATAAACATACATTTATACATTACAGGGGTTGGACAAGGAATGGGCAACAGGAAGATTTTTTGGGTCTTCTTCCCCAGAGACTAGGTAGGTGAGAGAGCCGTTGTTCTGAGAGTTTTTGTTGAGGCTTGCCTGAAGGTAGTGAAGTGCATGCATCTCACGGGGCTGAAAGAATCAAATGACTTGCAGACAGCTCCTCGGGGGCTGGACCAAGATGCTGTGCTTAGTAACAAAGGCCAGTAAGAAGAACATCATTATTTTTAATTAATATTTGGTGTGAATTAAATGCCACCGGCATGTGCTAGATTGACAGCCCACAGACCTTTATTCATTACAGATTATGTACTTCGCTCAGTGGCCCCATCAATGCCAAGTGCTTATCGGGGCCCAATCTCCATGTCCCTACATCTTTTGCCCTCTGTGAGCACTGCCAACAAGTCAATTAGAGAAAATTAGAGTGGTAACTGTCTGCCTAGCGCAGACGCCGGCTCACTGCAGAGAACCAGGGTGACCCGAGGCAGAGTAGAGGCTACCAGATCCCTGTCGGAGGGTAGATATGACTGGACACCTCTGACCCCCCTGGACCTGAACTGTTTAATTAAGGGTAATGGGTGGACAGCAAACACAGCCAACTGCACTGATCTCTTAAAAGGGTGAGCAACTCATATTCAAGAAAGATGCAATTTATATAGTACATTCAATATTCAATTCTACTCCATCATACACACCTGTTTGCAAATTTAATTAACAGCTAATCTAACTAGCATCCTTTGAAGGTTTTCTTCCTTTCTTCCTTCCTCCTTTACTCTTTCTTTCTCTTTTCCAGGAGCACTATCCAGAGAATGGTCAGATTATAACATCCTTGGCTCATTAACCAGTCTTACTGGTACCAAACTGCACATTCTGAAACCTACCAGTTCATGAAAAATGATCCCAAAGAGACTGTGCGACAAAACCTCTTACTTACATATTTGTTATTCTTTGTCTATTCATTTGTTCCTTTGCTCATCAATTATCATTTAACATCTTGTGTGTGTAAGGACAAGGTTATATGTTTTCTAGGGTATGTAAGGGTTGAAACAAACAAGTCATTTTTCGCCTATCTTTTAGTGGAGAAGTTATGTTAGAAGTTTAAAAAAAAAATCAGAGCAGAAGTGTTCTGGAGTCAGCTAGGCTGTGTGGAGAAGACGGCAGTTTTGCTGACTCTTCCGATGAAGAAAGGTTGAGCAGAGAGAGTGACAGAAGCAAATACAAGTGAACCAGGCAAGGTGGTTGTAGAATCATGCGCATTAGAATGAAATACCGAGTTTCTTCTCCTCCTCCTTTTTCTCCCTCTGCCCCATCCTCCTCCCAACAGTAGTATTAGTTGGATGTCTAATTAGGCATTAGACATTCATTCACTACAGTAAGTCCCCTACATACGAACTTCTAAGCTGCAAATTTCAAAGGTGCGGATGTGCATTCACGTGTCCAGTCACGTAAGTTAGTTCGTGTGTCGAGCGTACATTGTCACGTGTGTGCATCGTCTACAAGTGGCTGTGCTTTTGTGGCCTTTACTGTACAAGTCCTTCACAGACGACAGCAGTACAGTATCTTTATTTCAAGCCCAGCATGTCTGGAAACAAGCGTAAAAGCAGCGATGATATAGCTGGTACTGCTAAGAAGTGCTGAGCAATGATGATGGAAACGAAAGTGAAAATAATTGAGGGAGTGGAGTGAGGTGAAGAGCTGGAGCTAGAACTGCAAGAGGACTTCACGCTGTGTGTCACAAGCCACTTCCTAATGAAGGCCTGATGGAACCGCAGGCCCAGAGAAAGGACAGAGAGAGACAAGAGGGAGAAACAAGCAACTGGAGAGAGTCATGATGCAGAAACGGGCAAGGGGATCTTCTTAACTCGAGGAGGCACTGTTAAATTTTGAGGCACAGGACCTGAGTGTTGAACAGTGCTTAGTGCATGAAGGGTGCAACAGCTGTTCAGAATGCAATCCAGGGCTACCATGTCATTTATGATGAGAGAAAATAAAAAAAAATAGAGCTACTACATCGCTGGATCAGTTTTTCAAAAGGGTAGACAGAACTGAATCCAGCAAGGAAGCTATGCCATCATGTCAGGAGTGAGTAAGATCGCAGCTCGCCCTCCATCTCCTATCTCTGACGACCCTTCAGCTCTACTGTTCCCCACCCCCTCTCCCCGTCCTGTCAGTGACTCTTCTTGCCTGTTCACTCGATGACAGCTCCTGCGTGCCAGCTGCTGCACTGCACCACTGTACACTCAGGGTACTGCACTGTAAGATTTAACTGTGTTATTTTGTGTGTGTGTATTATTTGTGTGAGAAGTATTATAAACCTATAGCCGGTCGTGTTAGCTGGGTATCTAGGCTAACTGTGTTGGACTTATGCACAGACTGGACTTTAAGAACACACTCTTGGAATGCAATTCCTTTGTATGCAGGGGACTTCCTTTACCTCCTATCCTTTACTTAATCCTTCCCTCAATCCAGTGTCTGGCATACAGGAGGTACCCAGCAAATATCCGTTGAGTGGATAAACGATTGCCCCTTTTTGTAGGTAAGCAGGAGAATTTTTCAGAGAAGGCAATGGCACCCCACTCCAGTACTCTTGCCTGGAAAATCCCATGGACGGAAGAGCCTGGTAGGCTGCAGTCCATGGGGTTGCTACGAGTTGGGCACGACTGAGCGACTTCACTTTCACTTTTCACTTTCCTGCATTGGGGAAGGAAATGGCAACCCACTCCAGTGTTCTTGCCTGGAGAATCCCAGGGATGGAGGAGCCTGGTGGGCTTCCGTCTATGGGGTCACACAGAGTTGGACACGACTGAAGCGACTTAGCAGCAGCAGCAGAAGCAGGAAAATTTTTAACTCCAAAGCTTAGCCCTTTATTCTTGTCTTTTACTGAATAAAGAGATGGTGAGTGGAATAACATTTTGAACGAGTTTCAAGTTGTGCTTTTAGAAATATTAATTCCCCAGAAGTAGGTAGTCCAGGGAAAGCTGCTTAGAGCAGGTCTACTTCAGAGGCTACTGTAACTGTCCAGGGAAAGATCACAGAGGCGTGGTCTCAGGTGGGAGAGAGGATGAAGAGTGAAAGGTGGCATGTGGGGGACACAGTGTGGAGGGACATTTGGAGGGACAGTGAGGAAGGGCGAAACCGAGAGGGACTCCCAGGTTCTGAGGCTGAGAGTCAGAAGAAATTATAGCTGGGATGAGAAAATCGAGAAGGGAGAGAAAAATCCCCGCTTCTGCCACGTTTTGTGGCATGCCATGCCATGCCAGGACAGGGAGGGGCACCTCAGATAAAACACACGGGCTCCGCTGGGCTCGGGTCGTGGTGTAAGGATTGTGTATAAATAACCTGTAGTATGGAGGATTCTTTCTTTAAGCCTCCGGGAAGCAGAGCATTCCTTCAGATAGTCTTCTGAATAATCGTTTTCCTCTTTGTCTCCTACTGAAGTAACTGGCTTTCTTGGGGTTATTTAGGTTCAGACTGGAGATAGTGATGTGAAAGTCGCTCAGTCGTGTCTGACTCTTTGCGACCCCATGGACTATATACAGTCCATGGAATTCTCCAGGCCAGAATACTGGAGTGGGTAGCCTTTCCCTTCTCCAGAGGATATTCCCAGACCAGGGATCAAACCTGGGTCTCTCGCACTGCAGGTGGATTCTTTACCAGCGGAGCCACCAGTGAAGCCCAGATGGGAGATAGTCTGCCTAGAATTGCTGGCTGTCTCTTGGTTGAGTGCTTCCGAAGGTGTGTGGTATTTTCCATCACGTTTAAGAAAAGCAGATTTTCATGTGTACTGTGCTTTTACTTTAAAAAATAACTTCTCATCAGTTTTCTCAACAGTGTTACAGTGAAGCTAGGGCAGGGATGGTCACGCCTGTCTTAGTCATGTAGAGACTGAGATCCAGTTGCCATCATCTCAGCCAGAGAAGACACAGGAAGACCTGACTTCCACGTGCCTAGACACGCTTCTCCACAGCACCAGGATGGGAAGGTCTGGGGTTTGCTCTGGACTGTTCTGCAGAGCAGGCTTTAGTCGCCAGTTAGAGCAAAAATAAACATCCGTCACCTCTTTGGTGGGTGAGGTATGCTTTGGCAGCCAGCCCTCAGAGTCGGAGAAACAATTAAATGTTCAGATTATAAAGTGCCACAAACAGCTTACAAAATGGGGCACTTAATGAAATGATTTCTCAGCAAAGCTTTACATCAGGAAATTACCAGAGACTGTACAACCAAACACAGAGGTTTCCCTCTTTTCATTCACATTTCTCAGGGAAATAATGAGTGAAATAAAAGACCAAGGTGAAAATATTGTATGACCATGTTAAGGACTCAATTAGTGAGAAACACAAATACCATTTGCTTAGTTAATTCAAGCAAACATCATTACTTTGGCTTAAAAATAATTCAGACTGACCTCCTAGCATAAAGGAGAAACAGAAGAATAAAATAATAAAATAAAATGTACTTTGGTTAGGCATTGGAAGAGGAAGCATATCTTTCCCTTTTATAAATATTTTCTATCTTTTCTTCACTTACACATCTTGTCTCCTTTTTCTATACTTCTGGGTTCTTCTCTTCCTAACTCTCCTGACTATTTTTTCTGGGCGTTCGAGAGACGGGATGGAAACTAGAAAGTAGAAGAGAAATATAAATAGAACAAAGAGAAAGAATAATAAGCACACGAATACAGAGGAGCTGAGGAAAGGGGCCAGATTCCAGCGGAAGAAGGAGAGTTTCTGCTTATGAGCACTCGTGGTGCCAGATACCAACGTGGCCATGCTTCCTCACACTTATCCCGCCCTAAGGTGGGTACCGTGATGGTCCCCACACCCAGGATGAGAGAATCCACCCTTAGCCATGGTCACAGGGCTCATGAATTAGCAGCAGTCAGATTCAAAGCCGGATCTGCCCTACTTCTGAGCCTACCCACCTTCCGGTCACGGTGGGATCAAGACTGAACAAGACAACAGGTGCAAAAGGCCCCAAATCATTTACACTCTTGTTTGAAGCAGAAGAGTAGAAAGAATGACACAAGATAGAAATGATTTCAGGACTTTACCGTGCCTCAAGTTAAGCGAAGCCCAAGTGGAATGTTCTGGCTTTCAGTGTCTGAGACGCGTGTTTGTGTGTGTCTGTGTGTATGAGTATGTCTAGTCTGCTCAATCTGTCAGCTTCTATATTCAATTTCCTGCCTTCATCTGGGTAATGTGTCTTGTTACTTGATTGCTGACCTTTAATTAATCAGGATGCCAAACAGATGATACTCAAACATTTAAGTGACATACAACCTGCACACACATATGTGTGTATTTATTTATAATTATGGTGGTTATTTCTGTATATGTATTTTTGCTTCTGCTTTCTTCATTATCTTCAGATTAAGTTCCATTTACAGCAACCCACAAAGTATTGTAAAACAGTGTTGTATTGCGAATGATGTAAATGTTCCATGACTACTCTATAGAGTCTGGTAGCCACTAGCCACATGTAACTCTTGGCCACTTAAAATGTAAGTAGCATGACTAGCGACTATTTTTTTTTTTCATTTTATTTAACTTTAATTAGTTCAAGTTTAGAGAGCTGCTTGTGGCTAGTGGCTTCCGTGGTGGGCAGCGCACCAATACAGAAGCTCCGTTTACCTTTCTGTCCCATGGGGTTGCCATAGTTACTAAGGTCTTGTGGACAACGCTAAGGGAAAATGCAGCAGGTTCCAACGTGAGGGTCCTTGCTGCTATTTCCCTCTTTAAATGTAGAATAACTCACTATACATACATACTATACTTTCATAGTCTGGGCTAAAGTTTAATAATTATATGCACATATTGCATACATATATCATATATATAGCACACACATACCACATTTACACATATATATGCATACATATATCATATATGGGGCTTCCCTTATAGCTCAGTGGGTAAATATATGGGAATGTCATATATACACATATACGTGCAAACATATATGTCACATATGCATCACATATATTGCAAGCATATGTACATAAATATGTGTATAAATACATATACATATATCACACCTGAAGGTAAAAAACAAAGCATTTGCCATGTATCTGATTCACACACACACATATATATATGTGTGTGTGTGTGTGTATGTGTGTGTGTGTGTATAAAGATACACACACACATACATACATATATCTTAACTGAGTCTATCTTCATGGCAATAAGGTTGCAACTGATGAAACTTTCGAGCATTCAACTTTTAAATTCTATGCTTTGAAATTTGGGTTTGGTGCTCATCTCAATGTATACTTGACTCAAGAAAATATGTTCAGATGGAAATTAACTTCATTAATAAATAAAGAAAAGGGACATGACATTAATTTCAAGTCTAAGTGACTATAAACTTGAACTCATTTTTAACCTCATGTTTTAATAAGCCATGAAGAAATGAAGTCACAATAGTTAGGTAAGAATAAAGACCTGGTGAAAATAATAACCACCAATGAAATATGGCACAAAGAATATCACATTTGGCCATTTGATCATAAACAAATATAGTTTCTGACTTATGTTCTTAAGAAAATCAACTAGTATTTTAATTACCCACTCAGATTGTCTTGGGCTCGGGGGATAGAAGAAGAGAAAAAAAAAAAATTAGATGAAACCAGATGGACTTAAAATGAATGCAGCCAAGGTCAAGTGAATGTCAGCATTGACAGTAACAGTTAGTAGATGTATGGGGAAAATAAAACATGCCGTCATTATCAGGAAGACAGGGAAATAAGAACTAAAATACACCTGTTGACCCCAGCCAGATATACTGAATTATAACATTACTGGTATAGATTTGGGTTTTAATAAACAATTCTGTATATGACTGCTTTACATTGACCTAGACTGTAATAGAGCTGCATGTCTGGAAAATTCTGCTGAAAGACTGTAAACAAAGGGAAAAGATAAATAGCAACCTATCTAGTTGTGGGCAGACGCATGTGGTGAGGCTGGGCTTCCTCCAGCATCTTGCTTAGTGAGAACTACGAAGAGGGTAGGTAGTCACAGGAGAACATTTAGAGATGGAAACTGAGAGGGGTATAAGCCTGAAGCCTGTGGCAGGATGGCATTAGTGATTTCACAGGCACCTGGCCTTCAGGGAGAATCACTGGGCATTTAGGGTCAAGGCTCAGAAGGATACAGTTTTTCCCTCCGGATAGATGTCACCCCAAAATGTAAACAATTCAGTAAGAATTCAGAGAGAGTGGAAAGGCCATGGCACTAGGAGTATATAGACCTGAGTTAGAAATGAACTTGACTACTTAAGAGACACTCTTAAGCAATTTTGGTCACTTTTCTCAGTTCTATCCTTGTCTGTTTTAAAATCTGGAAATGTGAATGATATTATCTTCATTTAAAATATATGTTGAAATTGGTATAGCCACTATGGAGAACATGACGGTTCCTTAAAAACTAAGAGTAGAGTTACTGTATGATCCAGCAATCCTCTCCGGGGCATATATTCAGCAAGAGCCCCACTGCAAAAAGACATGTGCACCCCGGCGTCCATGGCAGCACTGTTTATGATAACCAAGACATGGCAGCAACCTACGTTTCCCATCAGCAGACAAATGGATAAGGAAGATGCATTGTGTCTACCCCCCCCCCACACACACACAAACATACAGTGGAATATTATTCAGCCATTAAAAGAATGAAATAATGCCATTTGAAGCAATGTGAAGGGACCTAGCGGTTATCATACTAAGTGACGTAAATCAGAGGAATACAATTAACATATGATATCACTTAGACACAGAATCTAAAAAAAATGATAAAAGTGGACTTACTTACAAAACCAAAACAGACTCACAGATATGGATTAAAAACTTATGGTATCAAAGGGGAAAGAAAGGGAGGAGGATTTAAATTAGGAATTTGGGATAACGTACACATACTATTATTTAAATTAAAAACACTTGCTCCTTGGAAGAAAGGTTACGACCAACCTAGACATCATATTAAAAAGCAGAGACATTACTTTGCCAACAAAGGTCTGTCTAGTCAAGGTTATGGTTTTTCCAGTAGTCATGTATAGATGTGAGAGTTGGACTATAAAGAAAGCTGAGCGCCAAAGAATTGATGCTTTTAAACTGTGGTGTTAGAGAAGACTCTTGAGAGTCCCTTGGACTGCAAGGAGATCCAACCAGTCCATTCTAAAGGAGATCAGTCCTGAATATTCATTGGAAGGACTGATGCTGAAGCTGAAACTCCAATACTTTGGCCACTTGATGAGAAGAATTGACTCATTGGAAAAGACTGATGCTGGGAAAGATTGAAGATGGGAGGAGAAGGAGATGATAGAGGATGAGATGGTTGGATGGCATTACTGACTCAATGGACATGAGTTTGCGTAAACTCCGGGTGTTGGCAACTGACAGAGAGGCCTGGTGTGCTTCAGTCCATGGGGTCGCAAAGAGTCGGACACAACTGAGCAACTGAACTGAATTATTATTTATAAAATAGATAAACAAGGACCTACTGTATAACACAGGGACCTATATTAACTATCTTGCAATAACCTATCAGATCAGATCAGATCAGATCAGTCGCTCAGTCGTGTCTGACTCTTTGCGACCCCATGAATTGCAGCACGCCAGGCCTCCCTGTCCATCACCAACTCCCGGAGTTCACTCAGACTCATGTCCATCGAGTCAGTGATGCCATCCAGCCATCTCATCCTCTGTCGCGCCCTTCTCCTCCTGCCCCCAATCCCTCCCAGCATCAGAGTCTTTAACCTATAATACACGTATATATTGTTTAGTTGCTAAGTTTTGTCTGACTCTTTTGTGACCCCACGGACTATAACCCACCAGGCTCCCCTGTCCATGGGATTCTCCAGGCAAGAATACTGGAGTGGGTTGCCAACCCAGAGATTGAACCTGAATCTCCTGCATTGGCAGGTGGATTCTCTACCACTGAACCAGGGAAGCCCTGTATATAGAGAGAGACACACACATTAAAATAATGTGTGTGTGTATAAAACCACTATGTTGTACACCTGAAACTAATACAACATTGTTAATCAACTTTCAGTTCAGTTCAGTTCAGTCGCTCAGTCGTGTCCGACTCTTTGTGACCCCATGAAGCTCAGCACACCAGGCCTCCCTGTCCATCACCAACTCCCGGAGTTCACTCAAACTCATGTCCATTGAGTCGATGATACCATCCAGCCATCTCATCCTCTGTCGTCCCCTTCTCCTCCTGCCCCCAATCCTTCCCAGCATCAGATTCTTTTCCAATGAGTCAACTCTTCGCATGAGGTGGCCAAAGTACTGGAGTTTCAGCTTTAGCATCATTCCTTCCAAAGAAATCCCAGCGCTGATCTCCTTTAGAATGGACTGGTTGGATCTCCTTGCAGTCCAAGGGACTCTCAAGAGTCTTCTCCAACACCACAGTTCAAAAGCATCAATTCTTCAGTGCTCAGCTTTCTTTATAGTCCAACTCTCACATCCATACACGACCACTGGAAAAACCATAGCCTTGACTAGATGGACCTTTGTTGGCAAAGTAATGTCTCTGCTTTTGAATATGCTATCTAGGTTGGTCATAACTTTCCTTCCAAGGAGCAAGCGTCTTTTAATTTCATGGCTGCAGTCACCATCTGCAGTGATTTTGGAGCTCCCAAAAATAAAGTCTGACACTGTTTCCACTGTTTCCCCATCTATTTCCCATGAAGTGATGGGACCGGATGCCATGATCTTTGTTTTCTGAATGTTGACTTCCCCCCAAAAACTGTAAATAAGGCTTGAAAGGGAGCTTCACAAAGAAAGATGTAGAAATGGTAATAAACACATGAACAAGGAAAATGTAAGTTAAAACCACAACCCACTGAGATGCCACCTCACTAACAGCAGAGAACGCTGAGCGTCTGGAGCAACTAGAAGAATGTAGTGTTTCTAGCTGAAATGTAAAATGCTAACCTTGGAAAACTATTTAGCGATTTCCTTTAAACACATTCTCACCATACAACCCAGAAATTCCCTCACAGATATTTAACCAAGGGAAATAAAAACATACTTTCACAAAAAGTCCTTCATAGAATGTCTCAAGTGAAGTGAAAGCAGCTCGGTCATGTCCAACTCTCTGTGGCCCCATGGACTCTTTGTGAGTCTAGCAGGCTCCTCTGTCCATGGGATTCTCCAGGCCAGAATACTGGAGTGGGTAGCCATTTCCTTCTCCAGGGGATCTTCCTGACCAGAGATCAAATCCATGTCTCCTACACTGCATGCAGATTCTTTGCCCTCTATGAGCCACCAAGGAAGCCCTTAGAGAATGTTTAGAGCAACAGTACTAAGGGCAGCCGAGACTGAAAGTAACTCAAATATTCAGAAACAAAACCCATAAATAATGACATTCACACAATGGAATACCATATATTGTCACCCTGTTTATTTAACTTTTACGCAGAGTACATCATGAGAAACACTGGACTGGAAGAAGCACAAGCTGGAATCAAGATTGCCGGGAGAAATATGAATCACCTCAGATATGCAGATGACACCACCCTTATGGCAGAAAGTGAAGAGGAACTCAAAAGCCTCTTGATGAAAGTGAAAGTGGAGAGTGAAAAAGTTGGCTTAAAGCTCAACATTCAGAAAACGAAGATCATGGCATCTGGTCCCATCACTTCATGGGAAATAGACAGGGAAACAGTGTCAGACTTTGTTTTTTGGGCTCCAAAATCACTGCAGATGGTGACTGCAGCCATGAAATTAAAAGACGCTTGCTCCTTGGAAGGAAAGTTATGACCAACCTAGATAGCATATTCAAAAGCAGAGACATTACTTTGCCAACAAAGATTCATCTAGTCAAGGCTATGGTTTTTCCTGTGGTCTTGTATGGTTGTGAGAGTTGGACCGTGAAGAAGGCTGAGCGCCCAAGAATTGATGCTTTTGAACTGTGGTGTTGGAGAAGACTCTTGAGAGTCCCTTGGACTGCAAGGAGATCCAACCAGTCCATTCTAAAGGAGATCAGCGCTGGGATTTCTTTGGAAGGAATGATGCTAAAGCTGAAACTCCAGTACTTTGGCCACCTCATGCGAAGAGTTGACTCACTGGAAAAAGACTCTGATGGTGGGAAGGATTGGGGGCAGGAGGAAAAGGGGACGACAGAGGATGAGACGACTGGATGGCATCACTGACTCAATGGATGTGAGTCTGGGTGAACTCCGGGAGTTGGTGATGGACAAGGAGGCCTGGCGTGCTGCGATTCATGGGGTCGCAAAGAGTCAGACACGACTGAGCGACTGATCTGACCTGAATGGAAAAAAAAAAGGGCTATTGATACATAAAAATATATATTGATGAATTTGAGAATATTATACTAGGTAAATAAAAGATGCCAGACTCATAAAAGAATACAAATTATAAGCGAACATCCTTAGAAAGTTCTATGACAGGCCAATCTAATCTTTGTTACTCAAAATGAGGACAGTGGTTGCTGGTGAAGGATGGGAGGATGACTGGAGGGAGATGTGCAGAAACTTTGTGTGGTGACGGAAATGATATGTAACCTGATTAGGTCCTTGTTGATACTGGTGAATACATTTTTCAATATTTATGCAATTGTATCTTTAATATCTGCACATTTTACTACGTATCAATTTTGACTTAGGTTGAAAGAAAAAACTATACATGTCTTGGGGTCAGAAAAATATGCTGATATAGTATTTTAAAATAACTAGAGACTGGGTCAACATTCAATAATGGCATTTGTTTTATTACTATGATCTGTTTTGAAAGCCACCTTTTATAGTTATTCATTATAAGTTTATTTAAAGTTTTGTTCACTGTCTTTTTTAGGGTCCTAACTTTATCTCGTATGCATAATTTCTCTCAGAAATCTGCAAGAACCATCACCTTGGTGTAAGGGTGACCAAGAGCTGAAATTTTAGTTCACCACTCCTGTGCCCATGCAGAAACACTGGCAGTGTTCATTCTTTGTAGATTACAAAAGGAAATGCAAGTGCGCTTCCGATCAGTCACTCCTCCTCTTTCTGACATTCACCAGCTCCATGTCCCTTTGAAAAGTCTGAACTGGGATTGAGACATGGCCCTGGAATACTTTACAAGGCAAGAGATGTCTCTGACAATTTCTCCTAGTTATTTTGAATATAGTATTTAAGGGAGAATCAAAACTTTAAATAAATTGCAAAGAGAAAGAGAACACTGCCACTTAAAAACGTTTATCTGAAATGTGGCTTTATAATTTGTTGTTCATCTTATTTATGACATTTGTCCTTGAATCATTGTTGGGTGTTATATTACATCAAATCTGTCAATAAAAAAAAAATTCTTGTCAATGAAGGAATTCAAAAGAGTATGCAGTAGTTTCTGAAAATCTTTCTCAGCAAAGATTTCCAAAAAACACTATAAACAGAAATATCACTGGAATAAGTATTTAACATTTTAAGGAAACAACTCGGATGGAGCACTTACTTATTTCTATACATTTTATTCTGTTAGCTAAGCATCATTTTGTGTTCTATATTTACTCCTATACACATACACTGCTGAAAGACATATTCGTTTTTGTATGAGTTATATTTACTTCAGCCCATTACTTTTAGAAATTCCTTATGTGTTGCAAAAAAGGCAAAGATTAAGTCTGAAAAATAAATTCAGAAATATAAGTAGGACTTGTCCAAATACCATTTCTAGACTCCGTTAAATATCAAAACTACCTGGGTGCTTTAAAGAGTAAAGGAATTTAAAAATATTATAAAACATAATAAAGGTGCAAATTCAAATGTCAAAGAGTGCTCCAATTATTTTGTTGCTTAAGAATATTGTTTTATTGAACATTACTTGAAATAGGAGGGCTAGCAACAAAAAGTAAGACTTTTTTCCTTTGTGGATATAATTTTTCCTGCAATGTCATTATTATAAGATAATTCAACTCAATGAAAATCATCAAGTAGGGAAGTGCAGTTAAAGAGATACTTACACAATACTATACTAGTTTCAAAGATTAAATAAACATTTTTCAGTGATGAATGTGAACAAGTGATGTCCTTTTTAAGATTCAAGATAATGAATATGGTATAAACTCTATTTGTCACATATATCGTATTAGGTAAGGTACAGCCCAAGCTGATATAATAAAGAAACACAAAATACAGCAGCTTCAAGTAGAAGTGACGATTCAGAAGTGAGCAGTCCAGGGTTGGTCCTGTGGCTCTGCCGTCCTCTGTGACTTCCATCTCTAATTCCTTGTCATCTCTTAGCCAGGGGGAAGGGGCACAGACCTGAGAGTCACCTGCACACATGCATCCTGGGAGGGGTCAAGGCCTGAGGATGGGAATGTAACACTTTTCTGCCTTGGCCAGAACTTAGTCACAACGCCATCCTCAACTGTAACAAAGGCCAAACACAGATCTGCCTTTAGCTGGGTGGCCCTGCGCCTTGCTAAAATCAGGTAGGTGGGCTCATTATTAAAGTCACTGCCTTTCGAGGAAATCAGAAGTGACAGTCGATGGAATGTTCTTTCCAAAAGAAAATGAGATGATTATCAGGATGCTTCAGAACAGTGGTGATTATTTATACATGCTCTCTTCTTTAATGCACCCACCACCTGGGAGAGAGGAACGTCTTTATTCACTCTGAAGGCAGGGTCTGTTTTTCTCTATTTTGTATACCCCTAGTGCCTATTTAGGGCTTCCCTGATAGCTCAGTTGGTAAAGAATCGGCCTGCAATGCAGGAGATCCTGGTTGGACTCCTGGGTCAGGAAGATCCCCTAGAGAAGGGATAGGCTACCCACTCCAGTATTCTTGGGCTTTCCTTGTGACTCAGCTGGTAAAGAATCCGCCTGCAATGTGGGAGACCTGGGTTCAATCCATGGGTTGGGAAGATCCCCTGGAGAAGGGAAAGGCTACCCACTCCAGTATTCTGGCCTGGAGAATTCCATGGACTGTACAGTCCGTGGGGTCGCAAAGACTCAGACACTACTGAGTGACTTTCGTTCTCAGTGCCTACGACAGTTCCTGATAGACAGTAAGCACTTCAAGACTCTTTGCTGAATGATAAAAAAGATGTGAATGGACCTAGAGACTGACATAGAGTGAAGTGAGACCTAAAGAGAAAAGTACCATATATGAACACATATATGTGGAATGTAGGAAAACAGCACAGATGAGCCCATCTCCGGGGAAGAACAGACACACAGATGTAGAGAACAAACACATGGACGCCAAGGAGGGAAAAGGAGGATGGGATGAATTGGGAGACTGAGATGGACATTTATACACTATTATGTATAAAACAGATACTAATGAGAATCGATTTTATAATGTGGTGACCGAAATGGGAAGGAAATGCCAAAAAGAGAACATGCATGTATATGTGTGGCTGATCCACTTTGCTGTACAGCAAAAACTAACGTAACTCCGTAAAGCAACTGTACTCACACAGATGTAAACAAAATAAAAAGAAGTTTTTACAAAAGGTAAACCAAATTGATACTCAAAAGGATCAATTATCTTTGCCAAGGTCAAACAGCTTCTAGCTGTTGGAGACAGGATTCTATCCAGATCTATTTGAAGTTTTTCTCCTAAGTGATTTTCCTGCAAGAAAGTTCCTATGATAAAACAATCCATCTGCTTGAGAGAGGCTCTCCCTCTGTAAACTGGAATATAAACTCTGTAATGACTACAGCTTTGTCAGCAAAGGATTTGTTGTATTTCTTTTGTGGAATGTGAAAGATACTCATGTTGGTCTCATAAATTTCCTGAGCAATCACCCACTGTTTTCTCAGCCTTTTTTATGTCAGAGAGGAATGTGGTTGACTAATTTGCAAATGAGTAATTCTAGCAAGAGGGCTCATTTCCAATGAGCTGCAGTTTAGCTTATGATTATAAATAGTAAGGTTAACCGCTGATCAGTGGATGTTTAACAAATGCTCGATGCTAGAACACTCACATATCCTCGTCTCTTCCTTTGCCCATCAACTGTATCGATTGCTGAACTGATCCCTTCAAAAACCATTAAATCTGGTAATGGACTGACTGGGCTCCCATCCATATGATGGTTTCAGTATTAATGCTTGCTCAAGAAAGAAAAAGTTTGCTGACTCTTCTTTATCCTCGAAGGTAAGAATTGAGAGAGTTTGCTGAATATTTAACATGGGGTGAAATTTTCATCAACGTGAGAAACATCACAGATTCTCAGTGAGGATGTATGCGTGTGGAGGTGATCATGTGAGAGATTCCTAAGAGATCAAAGACTATATCTAGCGTTTACAAATTTCAAAGTTAATGCCAAGTGGGAAAATGACATATCTGGAAAAATACGGATGCTATGAAATTACTTATACACAGGTGAAAAAGAGCGAGTCAGAGAGAGTTGGAATACATATACAGCTACTTTCTCCCAAATCAGCACTCTCCATTTATTTGTACCTTATTTTTGTGGACAGATTCCATGAAGGTGGGGATTTTTGAATTATCCAGGTCACTTTTGCCTTTTGTAATATGGTGGATGAATTAGGAGAAACCCTAAGTTTTGTGATCCTATAGTTTATGTGTCAACTTGACAGGCTACAGGGGACTCATTCACCATGACTTCTGTGTGTATCTGCGAGGGTGATTCTGGAAAAGATTAGTATTTGAATCCATGGGTTGAATAAAAGCAAATGACCCTCTCCAGAATGGGTGCGCATCATCCAATCCACTGAGGGCCTCAGGAAAACAAGAGCTGAAAGGAAGAGGGATTCACCCATTTCTCCCCCCACCTCACTGCTTGAGCTGGTACATTTCACCTCATTTTCTCCAACCTCAATGTGGGAGTTATATCATCAGCTCTACTGATTCTCAGGCTCCTGGAGGAGGGCTGAATTATACCACCTGCTTTCCTGGGTCTCCAGCTTGCAGAAATATCTATCCATTTATCTATCTATCTCTGAATGTATGTATCCATGTGTCTTTCTATGGATCAGTCCATGTATATATGTATGTAAGTAGCTATCTCTGTACCTATATTATAGGCTCTGTCTCTCTGGAAAACCTGACTAACCCAGTGTTTTCCCTCTGCCTACTGTCCACTTCTTTCCCTGTAAGAAAATTCATGAACACTTGCTAGGTCAATGTGTTGGCAAAATAAAGATCATGCACTTCCCAGTCAACCTTGCAGCGACGTTTTGGAGAAAAAACACAGATGATTTATCTTCGTTTAGGAAAGAAGGAAAAAAACAAACCTTTATAAAACTATGTTCATTGAACCTAGACTGGCGACTCGTTTCATATATGATATTATTCATGTTTCAATGCCATTCTCCCAAATCATCCCACCCTCTCCCTCTCCCACAGAGTCCACAAGAGGATTCATGTTGATATATGGCAAAACCAATACAATATTGTAAAGTTAAAAAATAAAATTAAAAAAAAACTATGTTAAGTGGTTTTATATATTTTATCTCTTTAACCTTCCTAATAACCTCAGGAAACTGTATTTTTATGTCTAATTTGACAATATGGGAATTGATACTTAAAGAGACTATTATTTGTCCATGGCCTCCCAGATAATAAAAAGAAGGGCAAGGTCTAAGTGAACCTTTGATTCCAAGTCTACTGTTCTTTCTATTTAGCCATAAGTGGCAATATTGTTTTCCTCTCTGGCACTTGATAATATTGATTGAATTACTGACTTATAGCATTCAACCTCAAACACACTGATGCTCCAATAACTCTATCTAATTAGCTGAACAGACTTACCCAAGTAATTCTATTTTTGTTGTTATAATGTTAATGATCTTGAACAATGTATTATGATATGTGCACCTCTAATAAGTATCTCATTGATAATAACAAGGAAATCTAGCCTGCTCACTGACTCTCTAGGAAACCAGGCAAATCACTGGAGGCCTGCACTTAGAAGTGAAGCGATTTGTTTTTAAAGAAAACAAGCTATTCTGCTTTACAAATCATTGTACAAACCATTATTATTCAGTATATTTTTTCAATTGAATCAAAAGCATCTACACACTTTCTGTGTTATGGGCAACTATGGATAGCTGAAGTGGGGAACTTAAGTTCAAAAGAAATTTTTAAAAAGTAGATACATAAAGAGGCCTAATATATGTGCATGTGTATGTGTATGCATGCACGCGTGTGTACACACATGTATGTGAAAGAGAGGGAGAAAGATAAGTTGGAAAAAATACTTTCAAATTTAAAACACGCTGAGTGCAAAAACAATATCCCTGAAGAACTTTTCAAGTACAAAGTGCCTGTGGAGAAATGAGTCTGACTGCAGAAAATTATTCTAGAGTTTCGGAGGGGTTGACTCCGCTTGCTAGATATTTCTTAATGATGTATTTGACTTCCACAAGTGTATCTTGTGGAAGGTGCTTAGCCTGATGTCTGTGCATGCGTGCTAAGTCATTTTGGTCACGTCTGACTCTGTGAGATCCTATGGACTGTAGTCCGCCAGGCTTCTCTTTCCACGGGATTCTCTACGCAAGGATATTGGAGTGGGTTGCCACTTCCTCCTCCAAGGGATCTTCCCCACTCAGGGATAAACTCATGTTTCTCATGCCTCCTGCACTGGCAGCAGATTCCGTATCTCTAGAGCCACCTGGGAAAGCCTTGTGTAGCACAGTGGTTAATAAAGACTTTGGAGTCCAGCAGTCTGAGTCCTGGTTCTGTCACTTAATTGTGAAAAGATTTGGTAAAAATCATTTAAGCCTTGTCAGCCTCAGTTTATCTAACTGGTGTTAGCCCACCTGTGAGCTGGCATCGATCAGAGCATACTTCTCTTAGCATTATTGTGAGAATCAAGGGAGACCATGCATATAAAAGACATAGAGTTTGGCACACAGTGGGGCTGCAATAAATGGCATTTTTTGCTGGTATTATGGGCTGTGCAAGCCTTTCCACTATTGCTAGTGTACATATTTAGTAGTTTCCCAGGAGTTTATTATATCACTGGGTAAACAATATTATCTCCTCATTTTATGGGATACTATTAGCATTGGTTTTCTCCTTATTTTCTCCTCAAGGTCTAATAATAAAATATAGTTCATATAAAAGTATATATAGTCTTCACATAAAAAGTTTCCTATGTTTACAGTAATAGCCTATTCAGAAAAGAGAAAAAAAAATCTGAAACCAGATTTTGTTTCCTGAAGATACACAATACTTGTTTCAAAAATAAATCCATCCTCCATCAAGCTGGCAGGAGCTGTCTTCCCCTCCCACGCTTGTCCTCCTGCAGGCCAGGAGTGCTTGTTACGCTCATTGGACAGATTGCGGAAACCAGGACCCAAAGTCTAACTAACGTGACCAATAAGAGAAAAATCACTTGCAAGTCATGCCGAGCATTTTGAAATTTCAAAACGTGTCCCCCTGTGATTCAGACAAGCAAAGCACAAAGAGAGAAAGCAGGTGCTTTCACCCCGTCACTGTCATGAGACGGAAGCTCTTACTTTTCCTCATAAAAAATTCTTTATGTAAATTCCATTTGACAATATACACATACATGCTTTTGCTTTCTGTATGTCATCAAAGGTATATCCCACAGTTGGAGTCAAGCTCTACAGTTGTACTGCAAGTTCTAAGCATAAAAGATAGTGTGGAAATAATACCAGAGATTTGGGGAAAATAATAACTATTAAGCACTGAATTTTTATTCATGATCGTGAGATAATGTATTAGTAAAGGACATTGGTGGTGCAGTGGTAAAGAATCTACTTGCCAAGGTAGAAGGTGCAAGAGACACAGGTTTGATTCCTGGGTCAGGAAGATCCCTTGGAGTAGGAAATAGCAAGTGGCTCCAGTATTCTTGTCTGGAAAATGTTGTGGACAGGGGAGCCTGACAGGCTGCAGTCCATGGAGTTCCAAAGGGTCGTACACAACTGAATGACTGAGCACACACGTACACAAAGGATGTTGACAGGAACAGGGTCAAGTATAAAAAGAAACTCATCACCTTTATTCTCTAGTTTTGCAACTAAATACAGTTTTGTGCAGTAATGTTATACCATACTCTGATTTCTGCCTGGAAATGACTAATTGCTGCATAAACCTTTGAACTAGATTAACATAAAGATAAATCATTTATGTTTATTCTTACGGATATAATTTCTGACTCTGCTTTTTTAAGAAAAAAATTGATTTTTTTTTTGCTGTTAATGTGCTCTGCTCTCCACCAGAAAAGCCTCTGTGCAGTATTCACTGCATTTCATCCAAATTACTTTTCTGTCTCTTGCTGGAGAACAAAGGCCCTGCCATAGTAGAGAAAAAGTAGACAGGAATGGAGGCAAGACCTGCATTCAGTTTCTAATTTGCTTCTGGACATTAACATAAGAGGTGTGGTTGATGAGCCAGAAGAACACAATTCCTTTGGAGAACTGAGGTATAATAGTCCCTTAGACTAAAAAGTTAGACCTATCTTATTCTCATTTCACTACTAAGACTCTTCTCACAGGGTCATTCCCAAACACTATAAGAATTTCTCTGCTGAAGAATACTGCTTTTTGTGTTCTTTCTTAAGTTTTTATTTTTTAATATTTTAACATTGGTCATGCTGCTTTGGCCTTCCCTGGTGGCTCAGAGGTTAAAGCGTCTGCCCGCAATGCAGGAGACCCAGGTTCGATCCCTGGGTCGGGAAGATCCCCTGGAGAAGGAAATGGTAACCCACTCCAGTATTCTTGCCTGGAGAATCCCATGGACGGAGAAGCCTGGTAGGCTACAGTCCATGGTATCGCAAAGAGTCGGACATGACTGAGCGACTTCACTCACTCATGCTGCTTTAGAAAGTAGTTGGTACTTGGTTCAGAAAATGTTTCTTTAAAAAATGTACGAGACAGCAAAAGAGACACTGATGTATAGAACAGTCTTATGGACTCTATGGGAGAGGGAGAGGGTGGGAAGATTTGGGAGAATGGCATTGAAACATGTATAATATCATGTATGAAATGAGATGCCAGTCCAGGTTCGATGCACGATACTGGATGCTTGGGGCTAGTGCACTGGGATGACCCAGAGGGATGGTATGGGGAGGGAGGAGGGAGGAGGGTTCAGGATGGGGAACACATGTATACCTGTGGCGGATTCATTTTGATATTTGGCAAAACTAATACAATTATGTAAAGTTTAAAAATAAAATAAAATTAAAAAAATGTAGAAGGAGGCTGAGAAAAAGCAATTAAGATAGAGAGTTATATTTTTTATTACTTTCTGAGGGCTGCTGTAGCAATTCACAGTCATAGCTTGAAAATATTGTGAGTTGGGTTCCATACTACTGCTAAAAAGTGAATACTGCAATAAAGCAAGCCACACAACGTTTTGGTTTTCCAGTGCATATAAAAGTTGTATTTCCATTATATCAAAGTAATAGCCTTATGTCTAAAGAAATGATGTACAAGCTTAATCAAACTACTTTAATGCTAAAAACACTAACCATCACCTGAGCCTTCAGTAAGCTATCATCTTTTTGCTGGTGGAGGGTCTTGCTCTCGATGTTGGAGGCTGCTGACTGATCAGGGTGGGATCTGCTGAAGGCTGGGGCAGCTGTGGCAATTTCCCAGGATAAGACAACAATGGAATTTGTCATATTGGTTGACTTTTTCATTCATGAGCAATTTCTCTGTAGCGTGAAATGCTGTTTGATAGCATTTTTCCCACAGAAGAATTTTTTTCAAAACTGGGGTCAGTCCTCTCAAAACTCGACACTGTTTTGTCAACTAAGTTTATGTGATATTCTCAATCTTTTGTTGTCATCTCAACAATCTTCACGGTATCCTCACTAGGAACAGACTCTATCTCAAGAAACCACTTTCTTTGCTCATAAGATACAAATCCTTATCAGTTAAAGTTTTATCATTAGTTTGCAGCAATTCACTCGCATCTTCAGGTTCCACTTCGAAGTCTAGTTCTTTTGCTCTTTCTACCACATCTGCAGTTACTTCTGCCACTAAAATATCTTGAACCCCACAAAGTTATCCACTGCGGGGGCGGGGGGGGGGGTGGTGGGATTGGAATTAATTTCTTCCAAAATCCTTTTGGTGTCAATATTTTGACCTCTTCCCATAAATCACAAATGTTCTTAATGGCATCTAGTATGGTGAATCCTTTCCAGAAAGTTTTCAGTTTTACTTTGCCCAAATCCATTGACAGATCACCATCTATGGCAGTTAAAGCTTTATGAAATACGTGTCTTAAGTGACAAAACTTGAACTATGAAATTATTCTGTGATCCATGGGATGCAGAATTGATGCTGTGTTAGAAGGCATGAAAACAACACTAATCTCATTGCATATCTTCATCAGAGGTATTGAGTGACCAGTGCATTGACAATCAGCAGTAACATTTTGAAATATATCCTGTTTTGGTAAGCAGCAGGTCTCAGTGCATGCATGCGCATGCTCAGTGGTTTTGGTCATGTCTGACTCTTTGTGACCCTATGGAGAAGGCAATGACAACCCACTCCAGTACTCTTGCCTGGAAAATCCCATGGACAGGGGAGCCTGGTGGGCTGCAGTCCATGGGGTCTCAAGGAGTTGGACACAACTGAGCAACTTCACTTTCACTTTTCACTTTCACGCACTGGAGAAGGAAATGGCAACCCACTCCAGGGTTCTTGCCTGGAGAATTGCAGGGATGGTGGAGCCTGGTGGGCTGCCGTCTATGGGGTCGCACAGAGTCAGACATGACTGAAGCAACTTAGCAGCAGCAGGACTGTAGCCCACCAAGCTCCTCTGTCCATGGAATTCTCCAGGCAAGAATACTGGAGTGGGTTGTTCCTGACCCAAGTACTGAAACCTTGTCTCCTGCAACTCCTACGTTGGCAAGGCAGATTCTTTACCACTGTACCACCTGGGAAGCCTAATCAGTTCAGTCGCTCAATCGTGTCCGACTCTTTGCAACCCCATGAATCCCAGCATGCCAGGCCTCCCTGTCCATCACCAACTCCTGGAGTTCACTCAGACTCACGGCCATCGAGTCAGTGATGCCATCAAGCCATCTCATCCTCTGTCATCCCCTTCTCCTCCTGCCCCCAATCCCTCCCAGCATCAGAGTCTTTTCCAATGAGTCAACTCTTCACATGACGTGGCCAAAGTATTGGAGTTTCAACTTTAGCATCAGTCCTTCCAAAGAAATCCTAGGGCTGATCTCCTTTAGAATGGACTGGTTGGATCTCCTTGCAGTCCAAGGGACTCTCAAGAGTCTTCTCCAACACCACAGTTCAAAAGCATCAATTCTTCGGTGCTCAGCTTTCTTCACACTCCAACTCTTACATCTATACATGACCACTAGAAAAACGATAGCCTTGACTAGACGGACCTTTGTTGGCAAAGTAATGTCTCTGCTTTTGAATATGCTATCTAGGTTGGTCATAACTTTCCTTCCAAGGAGTAAGCATCTTTTAATTTCATGGCTGCAGTCACCATCTGCAGTGATTTTGGAGCCCAAAAAATAAAGTCTGACACTGTTTCCACTGTTTCCCCATCTATTTCCCATGAAGTGATGGGACCAGATGCCATGATCTTCATTTTCTGAATGCAAACACCCTCTTCCAACAACACAAGAGAAGACTCTACACATGGACATCACCAGATGGTCAACACCGAAATCAGATTGATTATATTCTTTGCAGCCAAAGATGGAGAAGCTCTATACAGTCAACAAAAACAAGACCAGGAGCTGACTGTGGCTCAGATCATGAACTCCTTATTGCCAAATTCAGACTTAAATTGAAGAAAGTAGGGAAAACCACTAGACCATTCAGGTATAACCTAAATCAAATCCCTTGTGATTATACAGTGGAAGTGAGAAATAGATTTAAGGGCCTAGATCTGATAGACAGAGTGCCTGATGAACTATGGACAGAGGTCAGTGACACTGTATAGGAGACAGGGATCAAGACCATCCCCATGGAAAAGAAATGCAAAAAAGCAAAATGGCTGTCTGAGGAGGCCTTATAAATAGCTGTGAAGAGAAGCAAAAAGCAAAGGAGAAAAGGAAAGATATAAGTATCTGAATGCAGAGTTCCAAAGAATAGCAAGGAGACATAAGAAAGCCTTCCTCAGCGATCAATGCACAGAAATAGGAAAAAAAAAAAAGAAAGAAACAGAATGGGAAAGACTAGAGATCTCTTCAAGAAAATTAGAGATACCAAGGAAACATTTCATGCAAAGATGGGCTCGATAAAGGACAGAAATGGTATGGACCTAACAGAAGCAGAAGATATTAAGAAGAGGTGGCAGGAATACACAGAAGAACTGTACAAAAAAGATCTTCACGACACAGATAATCACGATGGTGTGATCACTCAGCTAGAGCCAGACATCCTGGAATGTGAAGTCAAGTGGGCCTTAGAAAGCATCACTATGAACAAAGCCAGTGGAGGTGATGGAATTCCAGTTGAGCTATTCCAAATCCTGAAAGATGATGCTGTGAAAGTGCTGCACTCAATATGCCAGCAAATTTGGAAAACTCAGCAGTGGCCACAGGACTGGAAAAGGTCAGTTTTCATTCCAATCCCAAAGAAAGGCAATGCCAAAGAATGCTCAAACTACCGCACAATTGCACTCATCTCACACGCTAGTAAAGTAATGCTCAAAATTATCCAAGCCAGGCTTCAGCAATATGTGAACCGTGAACTTCCTGATGTTCAAGCTGGTTTTAGAAAAGGCAGAGGAACCAGAGGTCAAATTGCCAACATGCGCTGGATCATGGAAAAAGCAAGAGAGTTCCAGAAAACATCTATTTCTGCTTTATTGACTATGCCAAATCTTTGACTGTGTGGATCACAATAAACTGTGGAAAATTCTGAAAGAGATGGGAATACCAGACCACCTGATCTGCCTCTTGAGAAAGTTGTATGCAGGTCAGGAAGCAACAGTTAGAACTGGACATGGAACAACAGAATGGTTCCAAATAGGAAAAGGAGTACGTCAAGGCTGTATATTGTCACCCTGTTTATTTAACATATACGCAGAGTACATCATGAGAAACGCTGGGCTGGAAGACGCACAAGCTGGAATCAAGATTGCTGGGAGAAATATCAATGACTTCAGATATGCAGATGACACCACTCTTATGGCAGAAAGTGAGGAAGAACTAAAAAGCCTCTTGATGAAAGTGAAAGAGGAGAGTGAAAAAGTTGGCTTAAAGCTCAACAGAAAACAAAGATCATGGCGTCTGGTCCCATCACTTCATGGGAAGCCAATTAGTAGGCTTAAAATACTCAGCAAACCATGTGAACAGATTTGCTGTCATCTAGACTTTGTTGTTTCATTTACACAGCACAAGAAAAACTGATTTAATATAATTCTTAAGTCCCTAGAGTTTAAGAATGGTAAATGGAGATGGGCTTCAACTTCAAGTCACCAGCTGCATTAGCCTCTTACAAGAGGCTTTGAAATCAGGCACTGACTGTTCCTCTCTAGCTATGAAAATTCTACATGGCATCTTTTTCCAACAGAAGACTGCATCAAAATTTTGTTTGGTGTCACCATCCACTGTCATTAATGATCTTAGCTAGATCTTCCGTATAATTTGCTGCAGGTTTTATAAAGCACTTGCTGCTTCATCCTCACTTTGATGTTATAGAGACGGCTTCTGTCCTGAAACCTCATGAACCAACCTCTGCTAGCTTCTCACTTTTCTTCTGTAGCTTCCGCACCTCTCTCAATTGTCACAGAATTAAAAATCTCTGATTTAGGCTTTAGCTTAAGGGAATATTGTGGCTAGTTTATCTTCTGTCTAGACCACTAAAACTTTCTCTGTATCAGCAATGTATTTGCATCCTTATCATTACTTTGATCACTGGAGTAGTACTTTAAATTTTCTTGAAGAACTCTTCCTTTGCATTCACAACTTGGCTAACTGTTCAGCCCAAGAGCCTAGCTTTTAGCAGATCTGGACTTTCGGCCTCCCTTTCTCAGTAAACTTCATCTTCTCTAGCTCTTGATCTAAGATGAGAGCTGTGTGCCTCTTCCTTTCACTTGAACATTAAGAGGTCATTGTAGATTTACTAACTGGCCTACTATTAATGTTGCTGTGTCCTGGGGATGAGAAAGGCCCAAGAAGAGGGAGTCAGGAATGGCCAGTCAGCAGAGGAGTCAGAACTCATGAAACATCCATGCTGTAAGCTCACTGTCTGATATGAGTACAGATTGTGGCCTCCTCACGCAACAGCAATAGTAACATCAAGGATCACAAATCACAGATCACCATAACACGTGACCATCAGACACATTGTTGAAGTAAGGACACAATCACCAAAACATGACACGGAGACACAAAATGAGTAAGTGCTGTGGGAAAATGGTGCTCATACGGGGGTTCGATGGTTCACAAACCTTCAGCTTGTAAAAAAAGTACAGTATCTACGAAGCACAACAGAAATGAAGCACAATGAAACGAGGTGTGCTGTATATAAATTTAGTGCCTGAAGTTTAGAAATCTACTCTCTCACAATTCCGAAGCCTAGAAGTCGGCAAGCACGGTTGTCAGCTGGACGACACTGCCCCGGAGGCTCTAAGAGAGAAACCTTCCTTGCGTTTCGCTCCTGGGGGCTGCCGGCTCTCCTCCTTGGCTGCACCCCTCTAATCTCTGCCTCTGTCTTCCAGGACCCCCGCCTCCTCCTCTCTGTTTTTCCCCTGTGTGTCTTTCGTAAGGAGACATCCTTAGATATAGAGCTCACCTAACAATCTAGAAAAACCTTATCTAGAGATTCTTAATTACATCTGCAAACCCCTTCTCCAAATCCAGTCACATTCAGAGGTTCTGCAGATTAGGAGTCAAACACATCTTTTGGGGGACCCCATTTACACTACTACACCTTATAAAGTGGCATATGGAAGAAGTCTAAAATGGAAGATTTCTAAAATGTCACTTCTCTCATTGCTAAGACTATGTTGACACTCACTTAAATGCTTATAGAAAAAAAAGATCTTTTGGCTTATAACACTATGACTTCTCAGAAATATTCTAGGCAACAGGCACTCACAAATGATGTTTAAGGGGGTGAAAGTCGTCCTCATTAAAGAACTATTTTAGTTCTTATTTATATAAATGAACATACAATGGAGCAGTAGAAATGCAATCCAACTTGCTATGTTTTCTTTTAATGATTTATAACACAATCCGTTACTTCTGAAATATACAATCATTTTGTTTTCTATTCTAACAAGACAGTAAAATATTTAGAGACCAATTATCCTTATTGAATGAGTAGAATTTGAAATAACATGGTATTTTTTAAATTGATTAATTTATTTATTTTACTTTGCAATATTGTATTGGTTTTGCCAGTATGGCTAAAATGTTCTTTTAAGATTTGGGCTGCGTGTAACCAGTGGCCCCTTCCAAATGAGTGTTAATTAAAATCTGTAAGTAATTTACATACTGGGCATGCTATCTAGTTACTTGATCAACTGATTAATATGCTGCAAGGTAGATAGTGCTAGAAATAATAATTGTATTCCAAATAATAAATTGAATGCCCATAATTTGCTAATTTATCTGTACTAGTCTCATGACTACTATACATCTTATTCTCCACATTTGTATAATGGAATTACAATGGTTAAAGAATACTCCTACACACAACCCCACCAACACAAGCAGAACACTTGAAAACAAGAAACATCCTGAGATATACCATGCCACATTTTAATAAAATGCCACATTTTAAAGGTAATTTTTAAAAAAATTCTTGATGGGGAACACATGTATACCTGTGGCGGATTCATTTTGATATATGGCAAAACCAATACAATATTGTAAAGTTAAAAAATAAAATTAAAAAAAATAATTTCAAAAAAAAAGGAAAAAAAATAACACAGTAAAGCAAAAAAAAAAAATTCTTGACCAATAAATTTTATTGAAATCTTAACTGTCATCTACACATCTCTTTGCCCCTCCACCAACCTCAGAAAAATTAAATGCCTAGACACAGTCCTAAGAAAGAGCAGGATTTGTATCACCACGGGCCCACTTAGATATGGGGAGGAAGACAGGCTACAGTGTCTAGATGGCGGGAGAGGCCAGCAGTCACTCAAATGTGCACGGTCAGGACTCTTCAAAGTAATTAAGGGGATCAGAAGTTGGACTCCGAATGTCTTTATGGGAGTATAAGGAGCTTCATGTTGAGAAATTCTGGATATTGAACAAAGCAGAGAACAACCAAAGCATAGGGCACAACTGCCCAGTGCTGGCTTGTTTGTGGTGTAGCTGCCGGGTCATGTCCGACTTTTTGCGACCCATGGACTGCAGCCTGCGAGTCTTCTCTGTTCATGGGATTTCCCTGGTAAGAACACTGGAGCAGGTTGCCATTTCTTACTCCAGAGGATTTTCTTGACCCAGGGATTGAACCTGTGGCTCCTGAATTGGCAGAAGCATTCTTTACCACCGAGCTACTTGGGAAGCCCCCAGTGCTGACTAGAATTAATTGTTATAACAGAGTAATCGCTATTCTTTTTCATGGACTGGTTTTCAGAAAAGGTGTGACAGGGAGGAAAAGAACACAAACCGGTATTTATTTTATACTGAGAGTGCAATACCGTCTTTCATTACTAAATTGCATTTTAAAAAGGTCACAACTGGGATTCAAAAGACCACCATGGCGTAGTTTTAGCTTCTTTTTTAACCTTGTGTCTCAGCTTCCAGGGATGTTTTTGAATACAGAATATTATTTTTTCATGACACTGGATATGCGACAATAGAAAGAAAGCCTTGGTGGTGGTGAAGACTTGCTGACCGGCTAAATGATTTGCACATAAGTTTCCAGCACCTGAGATTCATTTAGTATCTCAACAAAATGACTGTTAAATATGTAGCATAAAACTCTCAGAAATACTTAGGGATAGGTGAATCCAGGAATGTTAAGGGAGGGGAGTTTAGGAGAGAATAGATACATGCCTGTGTGAGACTGAGTCCCTTCACTGTTTACCTATCACAACATTGCTAATCAGCTATTCTCCAACATGATATAAAAAGTTTTAAAAAAAGAAAGTTTAGAGTTTTTTATTCCACTTCAAATTTACTCAGGTTATTTCTATTCATTACTCCTGCAACTGCCCTGTAAGAATGTGCATTCATGATTAAATGGCCCAGTTCACTGGATCTTACACCTCCCTCGCTCTCCCTTGACTTTGAGTCTTGTACTTGCTGTATCATGTCTTCCCCCAGAAGAATGAACCCTATCAATCCTTTAAATCAAAATTCTTAAGCAGAAATTTCTACCAGAATTCTTTGAACAACCTCATGTCTAAGTAACCTTCCAATCTACCAATGCAACGACTGTCCTTGGAGAAACCTTTGACATCATTTATTCTTTTCAATAAATATTTTTATACTTATCAAATAAGATTCTGGAAGCCTAGAATATGTCAGAGAAATGAGCCTTATATTTCACAGTATCTCTCACTATTCTCAACAAGGTGTTTCATGCTATAGTTTAGTTCAGTTGCTCAGTCATGTCCGACTCTTTGCGACCCCATGGACTACAGCACGCCAGGCCTTCCTGTCCATCACCAACTCCCGGAGTTTACTCAAATTCATGTCCATTGAGTCGGTGATGCCATCCAACCACAACAGTCACCCAATAAATAATTGGGCTTCCCCGGTGGCTCAGTGGTAAAGAATTTACCTGCCAATGCAGGAGACATGGGTTTGATCCCTGGGTTGGGGTGATGTCCTGGAGAAGGAAATGGCAACCCTTCCAGTATTCTTGCCTGGAAAATCCCATGGACAGAGCAGCCTGGCAAGCTACAGTCCATGCAGTCACAAAAGAATTGGACATAACTCATTGACTAAACAACAATAACAAACTATATATGGTAGATTCGGAAAAAGTTTAAAAATCATTTAGTTTTTTAATTCACCTTCTACAGCAAGAATTTTTTCCCCCTAATTTAGCTTGTACTACCAACAACTCCAGCCATTTAGTATCCTGACTAATATTAAATAAATGATAAGAACACTTGAAAATACAACTATAACTCAGATAATAATTCATTATATTATTCTGAATTCATCTACAACTGTAAAGTAAAAGCATTGAAACCTACTAAGGTAAGAGTCCAAGAGATTATGAAGTGCTAAGAAAACAAAAAGATTCATCACAGTTCCTATTCCAGTCACAGAATTTAGAATATAGATACTAGGCAAATAGTATGGACAGGGAGAAGATTCACAGAAAGATAAGAAGTATCTCACATGGAGATTAACAACAGACATTCCTGTTTACATTTACCTAATGAACATTGAATCGAACATTGAATCTAACATTGAATCTAACATTCCTAGGTTATTGTTATTGTTAGGTAGATTCATTCTAAGTAACAAGAGACATTTCCTATAAACTCTTATCTTAGATCCACCCATTACAACCCTCAAGGCAAAATTATGTTGTATTAAAATTGTGAACAATTAAAATTGCTGATATTAACTTGAGAATAAACATGAATTTCCTGTGTAAATAACAAAGTTACCAAATAATAACAACAAAGTAAGCTGACTTTCTTCCAGGATGGCTTATACAGCACACACTATATAAATTTTCAATGACCTATTCTGATCCTTCAGTCTGAAACACAGCTGGAGTTTATGTTCCCTATTGCTTTCATTGTACAAAAGAGAATCATGGATAAAGAAGGGGTAAAGCTACCTTCCTTCTGTACTTTCTTTACCAGTAAAGGACTTATTTCAATGGGCTTTTGTGATCGGACTTCTCAAACTTCAGGTCAAAAATCGTTCTTGATAATTCTTATATTCTGCTTCAAAAAACACAAAGCAGGATTTTGTTAACCAACACCTATCATGTACTTCATTTCAAAATAATAAAATGTTCTCTACCTAGTGCTTATTCATTTTTTATTCATGTATGTCAACTATTCTAGAGGCTGCTGAAGTGCATTGATTTTTCTGATTTAAAATGCTTGCATGTCATAAACTCAAAACTTCTATATTCCATGCATGAAGGGATTATTCTTGATGTGGGTGGGTGATGCTGAGGTTAGCATTATAATTTACATTGTATTCACTGAACTCAGAATGCACTCTGGGAGTTATAAACGTTCATATCTCCACAGGCTGAGATCTATTTCTAAGAGCACTCAAGTTAAATTTATTCTCTGAAGATACAATGTGACAGTTGGGAATCATTCTTGATGGGGATTTGTGACAGACATAAGGAGACAGATACAATGCAGCTTGGTATCTTTGGTGCTCTTGAAAAGATAAAAGTTTCAGCATACTGAAATGATAAAATAATTACTTAATTGTCTATTAAAGGACTTCCACTTCTGATCAAAATGGGTTAACAGGGACAAGATGTACCCTTTTGCCTGGATCCATTAAAAAAAAAAAAATACAGGAAACAAGTTTTCTTATTTTGGACATCAGGCAGATCAGGTTTCTCTCTTAGAGCAGAGAAAAAAAGTGAGCCCACTGATTCCCTCTATTTACTGCTCAGAAAAATTTCCAAGGATGCAGAAGAGAAAGGAGAAATACAGAAGGAGACCAGTGGTCTCCCTGAATTGCAGACATGGAGTTGGAAGTCTGAGATGACCAAAGCAACTGGAGCTTGTGGGCAAGAGTAGCAGAGAAATGCAGAGAAGGAGAATTCTGAACATCTACAGAGGTTGTCTCCTGTCTCCATCTGAGTACTTGGTGTATGTGTATGGGGAAATTTCCCAAGGCTTGGGAAAGAACCACCTAACAGTAGAAAGTAAAAAAATTCTTTGGTGCTCACCCAGGGCTAGGAAAAACTGGATTTCCACAAGCCAGATGGTCAATCATGTAATTCATGGGATTTTGAGTAGACTACTCAGAAGGTACTGCCTTGGTTTTAGGGTAAACTAGCCCAGGGACGTGGGAGCCTGGTGGGCTGCCGTCTATGGGGTCGCACAGAGTTGGACACGACTGAAGCGACTTAGCAGCAGCAGCAGCCCTGTGTTACTACGTGTTCTTGAACCATGTTATTTAAAAGCAAGTCTCAAGAGAATCAAAGTTGTTCCAAGCAACTTAATTGCATCCTAGCATAAAACTTAAGAATATTTTAAAATAAATATATAAATATCTCCAACTTCCCACAAGATAAATGCATTATGTAAAAAGCACACAAAACTACCAAACATGAAGGAAAGTAGAAATATACATTCCATAATGAGAAGGAAAATTAAGAAATAGAGACAGACTGATGAAATAGATGAAAGACTGAGTAAAGAGTTAGTATAACTATATTCCATATGTTCAAGAGGGTAGAGGAAAACTGAGCATATTAACTGAACTATGGAATACATAAAAAAAAAAAAAAAAGACTCAAACCATCCTGTGGAGATGAGCACTCCCAAGTGTAATATGAAAAATACAGTGGATGGGATAAGATTTAGATCAGATGAGTCACTTCAGGAAGAAACATAATGGCTTTAAGGATATAGTAATAGAAACGATCCAAAATGAATTAGGGTAAAAAGAATGAAAAAACAAACAAAGAATCGGTGAGCTCTGTGATACAACCTAAAACACCATACCATATATGCAATTGGAAACACAAATTGAGAGGAGTAAGGCTGGGAGGAACAAAACAACCAAGCAAACAAAACTATTTGAAAAACCAATGGCCAATTTTTTTTCAAATTCAATGAACCCAACAAACCCATCAATGCAAGAATTTCAACAGATTCCAAGCAGAAGAAACATAAATAAAACTACACAGAGACATAATAATGAAATTGTATAAAATCAGTGGCAAAGAAAAAGATTTTAAAGCAACCATAAAAAAGACATATTATGTACAGAGGTACAAAGATATGAATGACTGCAGTAGTCTAATTGAAATCATAGTAATTTAGGAGACAGAAAAAAATAACACTAAAAACGCTGAAAGGAAAAATTGTTTAGAATTCCATTTCTAGTGGTAATGTATTTAAAAATCAAAGAAAAATAAAAATGTTTTTAGATATATGAAAATTAAAAAAAAAACACCAGCGTAATTCCATTACAAGAAATATTAAGGAAGTGCTTCAGGAAGAAAAATAACACATGAAAATCTAGATAAACACAGTTAAGATATAAAATATATTTTTAACCATTAAAGAGATTTCACTGTTGAAAGAAAAAGTAATAGCAATGTACCGTGAAGTGGTATAATATTCCAATAAGGTCAACAGAGATAAGTTAAAGATCCATAATACAAATTCTAAAGCAATCACTAAAGAAACAAAATAGCTATAGCTAATGAGTACCCAGATAATCACGATGGTGTGATCACTCACCTAGAGCCAGACATTCTGGAATGTGAAGTCAAGTGGGCCTTAGAAAGCATCACTACAAACAAAGCTAGTGGAGGTGATGGAATTCCAGTTGAGCTATTTCAAATCCTAAAAGATGATGCTGTGAAAGTGCTGCACTCAATATGCTGGCAGATTTGGAAAACTCGGCAGTGGCCACAGGACTGGAAAAGGTCAGTTTTCATTCCAATCCCAAAGAAAGGCAATGCCAAAGAATGCTCAAACTACCACACAATTGCACTCATCTCACACGCTAGTGGGAGAAGGCAATGGCACCCCACTCCAGTACTCTTGCCTGGAAAATCCCATGGACGGAGGAGCCTGGTAGGCTGCAGTCCATGGGGTCGCGAAGAATCAGACACGACTGATCGACTTCACTTTCACTTTTCACTTTCATGCATTGGAGGAGGAAATGGCAACCCACTCCAGTGTTCTTGCCTGGAAAATCCCAGGGACGGCGGGGCCTGGTGGGCTGCCGTCTATGGGGTCGCACAGAGTCAGACACGATTGAAGCAACTTAGCAGCAGCAGCAGTACATGCTAGTAAAGTAATGCTCAAAATTCTCCAAGCCAGGCTTCAGCAATACACAAACCGTGAATTTCCAGATGTTCAAGCTGGTTTTATAAAAGGCAGAGGAACCAGAGATCAAATTGCCAACATCTGCTGGACCATTGAAAAAGCAAGAGAGTTCCAGAAAAACATGTATTTCTGCTTTATTAACTATGCCAAAGCCTTTGACTGTGTGGATCACAATAAACTGTGGAAAATTCTGAAAGCGATGGGAATACCAGACCACCTGACCTGCCTCTTGAGAACCTGTATGCAGGTCAGGAAGCAACAATTAGAACTGGACACAGAACAACAGACTGGTTCCAAATACGAAAAGGAGTATGTTAAGGCTGTATACTGTCACTCTGCTTATTTAACTTATATGCAGAGTACATCATGAGAAATGCTGGGCTGGAAGAAGCACAAGCTGGAATCAAGATTATCAGGATAAAAATCAATGACCTCAGATATGCAGATGACACCACCCTTATGGCAGAAAGTGAAGAGGAACTAAAAAGCCTCTTGATGAAAGTGAAAGATGAGAGTGAAAAAGTTGGCTTAAAGCTCAACATTCAGAAAACGAAGATCATGGCATCCGGTCCCATCACTTCATGGGAAATAGATGGGGAAACAGTGGAAAGAGTGTCAGACTTTATTTTGGGGGGCTCCAAAATCACTGCAGATGGTGATTGCAGCCATGACATTAAAAGACCAGCTTACTCCTTGGAAGGAAAGTGAAAGCGAAGTCGCTCAGTTGTGTCCGACTCTTTGTGACCCCGTGGACTGTAGCCTACCAGGCTTCTCCATCCATGGGATTCTCCAAGCAAGAATACTGGAGCGGGTTACCATTTTCTTCTCCAGGGGATCTTCCCAACCCAGGGATTGAACCTGTGTCTCCCACATTGGAGGCAGATGCTTTAACCTCTGAGCCCCAGAGAAGCCTGAAGGAAAGTTATGACCAACCTAGATAGCATATTCAAAAGCAGAGACATTAATTTGCCAAAAAAGGTCCATCTAGTCAAGGCTTTGGTTTTTCCAGTGGTCATGTATGGATGTGAGAGTTGGACTGTGAAGAAAGCTGAGCACCAAAGAATTGATGCTTTTGAACTGTGGTGTTGGAGAAGACTCTTGAGAGTCCCTTGGACTGCAAGGAGATCCAACCAGTCCATTTTAAAGGAGATCAGTCCTGGGTATTCATTGGAAGGACTGATGCTGAAGCTGAAACTCCAGTACTTTGGCCACCTCATGCAAAGAGTTGACTCATTGGAAAAGACTCTGATGCTGGGAGGGATTAGGGGCAGGAGGAGAAGGGGATGACAGAGGATGAGATGGCTGGATGGCATCACTGACTCGATGGACATGAGTTTGGGTGAACTCTGGGAGTTGGTGATGGACAGGGAGGCCTGGCGTGCTGCAATTCATGGGGTTGTAAAGAGTCAGACACAAGTGAGCGACTGAACTGAACTGAATGAGTTCACAAAAGATGTAAGATAAATGGCTAAAAACACTGAATTCCCAAAAATGGCAAGAAAGAGAACACACAAAGACCAGATTATCAATAAATATAACAATAAAACAAAAATAGCAGGACAGTAGATATAAACTCAACCATATCAATATCCATATTAAATGGAAATGGCCCAAGTCTCTCAATTAAGTCAGAAATTGTCATACTGGATAACCAAAGAAACAAAACCAAAATAAGACCAAACTATATTGCTGCCTATAAGAAACTCACTTTAAAGACACTAGTAATTTGAAAGTAAAATAGCAATGGAAAAATATATATCATGCTAACATACAAACAAAATATAGGCTGGAGTTGTTATATTAATAAACACAAAGCATATTTCAGAGCAAAGAATATTACAACTGATAAAGAGGTATAGCTCATCAATGCTAAAGCAGTTAATTCATCAATATGATATAACAATCCCTAAGTAATTGTGTGCCTGATAAGAGCTTCAAATTACATGCAGCAGAAAATGATTTACCTAAAAGAAGGAATATTAATCCACAAGGACAAATGCTTAGTAATACAATATATTGAGACATCTGTTTCTCTCTCTTTTCTCCCCAAGTCAGCCCTGAATCTGGTTCACAACATAACAACTCTCAGATTTCTGGGACTCATATCTAAAGCTACAATTTGTATTTCCTCAGAACTTTTAGAATTGTGTCCTATCTCACTAGATCATATTATTCTGTTGTTGAATTAAAGAGATTTAACTTTGCCAGAATACCTTAGGAAGTATAGCTTATACAAAACAGAACTTCCCTGAAGTAAGTAACTTCTAGTGCAAGTCCTGAAAGTGAAAGTCAAATCGCTCAGTCGTGTCTGACTCTTTGCGACCCCATGGACTGTAGCCTACCAGGCTCCTCCCCTCCATGGGATTCTCCAGGCAGGAATACTGGAGTGGGTTGCAATTTCCTTCTCCAGGAAAGCTTCCCGACCCAGGGATCAAACCCGGGTCTCCGGCATTGCAGGCAGACACTTTAACCTCTGAGCCACCAGGGAAGCCCTAGTGCAAGTCCTAATCATGCTCAAATTGATCCCAGCTTTCTTTCTCCATGCTAAGCAGGTTGATTTTTGCTGTTCTTGATAATGTTTATCCAAGTGTGTTAATGTATTCAACCTTATCAAAGATTATCTTCAACTTTTCTTGTTTCCTTTAGTTCTTTTGCTATCTTTCATTATTTATAAAATTGGGATGATACTTGAACTAAAATAATGTGGATGCTGAAGGAATAGATTGGTATTTGTAAAGTCCTTGGAAAAAATGTGCTGAGTACTTGTCTAGAAACGCCAACTGACATGGAAAGCTAAGGAGAGATCTAGACTGTTCTAAACCAAATAAAATATTTTCTAGAAAAACAGAGAAGGTAGAGGAAAATTTTTTTATTGAATTCTTGAGTTTAATGCTGGTGGAATGAGTGAATCATATAATCCTATATATATATATATATATATATATATATATAGTCATTACTCTATTGAGAAGACTTTTTCCTCTCTTGTTTCATAATAGTATTTGTCTATTGTAATACATTCCAAACAGCCTTAGAAAACTCACCAGCTATATGACAATGTATCTGCTTTGGACTTCAGGGAGTAAAAAGTGAGAAAAGTTACAAATAGAATGATATGTATTATTAATGAATCACCCTGAGGCTGTCCTTAAACTTTCCTAGAAAATGCCTGTAGGTTTAGAAGGCAGTAACTGCAAAAAAAAAAAAAAAAAAAAGAAAAAAAGAAAAAAAAAACACATAAAAAAATAAAATCCATTCTTCATCCAGAGTAATGATCTCATAAAATGATCTTTTCTCTCCTCACTCCTCTCTGGGAAGCAAGGTTCATGCTGAATGAATCTAACTCTCCCACTCAAGATTTTCTAATCAGCATTCCATTATAGCTGAATCCAGGAGTTAACACTTTTGTCTTTCACACTGAATTGAATGTCAGTCACTATGTTGTTCAGTATGGAAAGGCAAAAAGATAGGACACTGAAAGATGAACTCCTCAGGTTGGTAGGTGCCCAATATGCTACTGGAGATAGTGGAGAAATAACTCCAGAAAGAATGAAGAGATGAAGCCAAAGTAAAAACAACACCCAGCTGTGGATGTGACTGGTAATGGAAGTAGAGTCTGATGCTGTAAAGAGCAATACTGCATAGGAACCTGCAATGTTCGGTCCATGAATGAAGGCAAAGTGGAAGCGGTCAAACAGGAGACGACAGAGTGATTGTCAACATTTTAGGAATCAGTGAACTAAAATGGACTGGAATGGGTGAATTTAACTCAGATGACCATTATATCCACTACTGTGGGCAAGAATCCCTTAGAAGAAATGGAGTAGCCATCATAGTCGATAAGAGTCCTGAAATGTAGTACTTGGATGCAATCTCAAAAATGACAGAATGATCTCTGTTCACTTCCAAGGAAAACCATTCAATATCATGGTAATCCAAGTCTATGCCCCAACCAGTAACACTAAAGAAGCTGAAGTTGAACAGTTTTATGAAGACCTACAAGACCTTCTAAAACTAACACCAAAAAAAGATGTCCTTTTCATTATAGGGGACTGCAATGCACAAGTAGGAAGTCAAGAAACACCTGGAGTAACAGGGAAATTTGGCCTTGGAATACAGAATGAAGTAGGGCAAAGGCTAATAGAGTTTTGCCAAGAGAATGCACCGGTCACAGCAAACACCCTCTTCCAACAACACAAGAGAAGACTCTACACATGGACATCACCAGATAGTCAATACAGAAATCAGACTGATTATATTCTTTTCAGCCAAAGATAAGCTCTATACAGTCAGCAAAAACAAGACTGGAGGCTGACTGTGACTCAGATCATGAACTCCTTATTGCCAAATTCAGACTTAAATTGAAGAAAGTAGGGAAAACCACTAGACCATTCAGGTATGACCTAAATCATATACCTTATCATTATACAGTGGAAGTGAGAAATAGATTCAAGGGATTAGATCTGATAGAGTGTCTGAAGAACTATGGATGGAGGTTCGTGACATTGTACAGGAGACAGTTATCAAGACCATCCCCAAGAAAAAGAAATGCAAAAAAGCAAAATGGTTGTCTGAAGAGGCCTTACAAATAGCTGTGAAAAGAAGAGAAGTGAAAAGCAAAGGAGAAAAGGAAAGATATACCCATTTGATTGCAGATTTCCAAAGAATAGCGAGGAGAGATAAAGCCTTCCTCAGTGATCAGTGCAAAGAAATAGAGGAAAACAATAGAATGGGAAAGACCAGAGATCTCTTCAAGAAAATTAGAGATACCAAGGGAACATTTCATGCAAAGATGGGCACAATAAAGGACAGAAATGGTATGGACCTAACAGAAGCAGAATATATCAAGAAGAGGTGGCAAGAATACACAGAAGAACTGTACAAAAAAGATCTTCAGGACCCAGATAATCATGATGGTGTGTGATCACTCACCTAGAACCAGAAATCCTGGAATGCGAAGTCAAGTGGACCTTAGGGAAGCATCACCACAAACAAAGCTAGTGGAGATGATGGAATTCCACTTGAGCTATTTCAAACCCTAAAATATGATGCTCTGAAAGTGCTGTACTCAATATGCCAGCAAATTTGGAAAACTCAGCAGTGGCCACAGGACTGGAAAAGGTCAGTTTTCATTCCTATCCCAAAGAAAGGCAATGCCAAAGAATGCTCAAACCACCACACAATTGCACCCATCTTACATGCTAGCAAAGTAATTCTCAAATTTCTCCAAGCCAGGGTTCAACAGTACATGAACCATGAACTTCCAGATTTTCAAGCTGGATTAGAAAAGACAGAGGAATCAGAGATCAAATCATCAACATCTGTTGGATCATCGAAAAAGTGAGAGAGTTCCAAAAAAACATCTACTTCTGCTTGATGACTATGCCAAAGCCTTTGACTGTGTGGATCACAACAAACTGTGGAAAATTCTTAAAGAAATGGGAATACCAGACCACCTGACCTGCCTCCTGAGAAATCCGTATGCAGGTGAAGAAGCAAGAGTTAGAACTGGACATGGAACAATACACTGGTTCCAAATCGGGATAGAAGTGTGTCAAGACTGTATATTGTCACCCTGATTATTTAACTTATATGCAAAGTACATGAAGTGAAATGCTGGGCTGGATGAAACACAAGCTGGAATCAACGTTACTGGGAGAAATATCAATAACCTCAGATATGCAGATGATACCACCCTTATGGCAGAAAGTGAAAAACCTTAGAGCCTCTTGATGAAAGTGAAAGAGGAGAGTGAAAAAGTTGGCTTAAAGCTCAACATTCAGAAAACGAATATCATGACATCCGGTTCTAGCACTTCATGGCAAATAGATGGGGAAACAGTGGAAATAGTGGCTGACTTTATTTGTCTGGGCTCCAAAATCACTGCAGATGGTGATGACAGCCATGAAATTAAAATACGCTTACTCCTTGGAAGGAAAGTTATGGCCAACCTAGACAGCATATTGAAAAGCAGAGACATTACTTTGTCAACAAAGGTCCATCTAGTCAAGGCTTTGGTTTTTCCAGTGGTCATATATGCTTTTTTTTTTAAATTTAAATTTATTTATTTTAATTGGAGGCTAATTACTTTACAATATTGTATTGGTTTTGCCATACATCAACATGAATCCGCCACGGGTGTACACATGTTCCCCATCGGGGAGGGAGGTAGCAGTGGTCATATATGGATGTGAGAGTTGGACTATAAAGAAAGCCGAGCATAGAAGAATTGATGCTTTTGAACTTTGGTTTTGGAGAAGACTCTTGAGAGTCCCTTGGACTTCACGGAGATCCAACCAGTCCATCCTAAAGGAGATCAGTCCTGGGTGTTCATTGGAAGGACTGATTTGAAGCTTAAACTCCAATACTTTGGCCACCTGATGCGAAGAGCTGACTCATTTGAAAAGACCCTAATGCTGGGAAAGATTAAGGGCAAGAGGAGAAGGGGATGACAGAGGATGAGATGGTTGGATGGCATCACTGACTCAATGGACATGGGTCTGGGGGGACTCCGGGAGTTGCTGACGGACAGGGAGGCCTGGCGTGCTGTGGTTTATGGGGTCGCAAAGAGTGGGACATGACTGAGCGACTGAACTTAACTGATAGACAGATAACTGATATGTATTAATATTATATATATATATATATATATATATATATATATATGTGGATAACTGAATCACTTTGCTCTACACTGGAAACTAACACATTTTAAAAATTACCCATACTTGAATAAAATTTGGTTAAAAACTAAAAAAATAAAGCAAATGTAAAAATAGTGAAATCAGAGTATATTTTCTAATCATGATAATCAGTAATAATAACTATCTAGGAAAACTCAAAATTGGAAAATTAAGCAACACAATAAGTCACAGAGCAAAAAGAAATCAAGGAAAATTCCGAAAATATTTTAAAATAAATGATAATAAATATATACATGTAAAAATTGTGAAATGCAAGGAAAGTGGTGCTTAGGGAAGTACCAATAGATTTAAATCTCTACAGTATGAGATTTCACTTTAAGAAATTGCAAGTAAAAGTGCAAATTATGACTGAAATTAGTATAAGAACATAGTCAAGATAAGAGCAAATATGAAAGAAATAATAGATAATAGAAACAATTAGTAATGTTAAAGTCTCTTTCTTTGACAAGATCAACAAAATTGACAAACCCCTACCTAGAATGATCACAAATAAGAGAACATAAATCATTAGTATCAAAAATGTAAAAATAGCTATTCCATAGATCACCCCAGACAGTAAGAGAATATCATGAATGAGCAACTCTAGGCCAATAAATGTGGCAAAAATAAAATAGATGAATTTCATGAAAAAATTTACTTGCCAAAATCAATACAAGAAAGAAATCAAAATATAAAAATACCTGTATATGTTAAAGAAATTTAATTCATTTCAAAATCCTCCCCTAAAAGGAAATCTCAGATATAGGTGGTTTTGTTAGTGAATTTTGTCAAATATTCAAGGAATAAGAAATAACAATCTTACACAAATTTTTCAGCTCCAGAAAGAGCAATAATTCACATAATTTTATAAGTGGTATAAGCTTAGTTTAAAAAAAACCTGGAAAGTCTCTAAACGAAAAGAAACTCATGGACAGGTATACTTTATGAATATAGGCAAAAAAAGAAAACAACATTAAATCCTACAACATAAGAATGGGTATTTACTTTTCAAAAATCAATCAATATGATTAACAATATTAAAAATGATTACAAGAGGGAAGTATAGGACCATCTCAAAAGACAGAAAATTATTTCGTGAAAATTCAACAAATATTCATGGCAACACTTATAAAGCTAGGAATAGTAAGTGAAAGTGAGTGAAAGTGAGTGAAAGTGATGTCGCTCAGTCATGTTGGACTCTTTGCGACCCCGTGGACTGTAGCCTACCAGGCTCCTCCATCCATGGGACTTTCCAGGCAAGAGTACTAGAGTAGGGTGCCATTTCCTTCTCCAGGGGATCTTCCCAACCCAGGGATCGAACCCGGGTCTCCTGCCCTGCAGGCAGATTCTTTACTGACTGAGCTATAAGGGAAGCTGGAAATGGCAAGATAATTTTCTTTACTTGAGGACGTGCTGTTAGTTCTTGAAGCACAGGACATGAACATAGAATCGTACACAAAGGTTGCATCAGTCATTCAGAAATCAATTTGTTTGCAGCAAACAGTTGGAAAATAAATTTAAAGATACATATATATCTTTATCTTATAAATCTATCTATATATCTTTAAAGGCATCTTAGCACACATACATGCACATGTATCTTTAAATTTATTTTCCAGTTGTTGGCTGCAAACAGATCTTTTTTTTTTTTGTACATTAACCTTGATGTCCTAAGACCTGTTAAATTCAACTGTTTGTTCTACTATTAATAGTTTTGTAGATCCTCTGAGATTTTCCATTTAAAAGAGCATATCATATGCAAATAGAAACAGTTTTATACTTATTTTCTGATCTTCATGCCTTTTACAGTAAGTCACCTACATACGAGTGAATTCTGTTCTGAGAACACGTTTGTAATTCCAATTTGCCAGTTTGTTTGCTATGTACACACACACACACACACACACACACACACACACACAAACTGCTCAGCTGCTTCAGTTGTATCCGACTCTTTGTGACACTGTGGACTATAGCCCACTAGGCTCCTCTGTCCATGGAATTGTCCAGGCAAGAATACCGGAATGGGTTGCCGTGCCCTCCTCCAGGGGATCTTTCCCACTCAGGGATGGAATCTGTGTCTCCTGGAGTGCAGGTGGATTCTTTACCTCTGAGCCACTGGGGAACCCTATATATGTGTGGGTGTATATACACACCCACACATATTTATATATGTTTTAGAACTTAATCTAACAAAAATATTCAAGACAACAAAACAACTACACTAAAACTAAAAATTACTGCTGAGAGAAATTAAAGAAGAAATTTAAAACTACATAGTATACTGTATGTGAATTAAAATTCAATAAAGCTCTTTTAAGAACTCAATAAATTGTACACTTTATATATTATTCTATATATATTCTAGTTCATTATCTATAAAAATAGTGCCACAAAGGTAAAAAGGTGGGAGGTGGGAAGGAGGCTGAAGAGGGAGGGGACATAGGTTTACCTACGGCTGATTCATGTTGATCTATGGCAGAAACCAACACAATATTGTAAAACAATTATCCTTCAACTAAAGACAAAATTTTTAAAAAATTATAAAAAAAGATAAAGTGATTGATGGATAAATTGATCAATAGATTTTTAGACAATAAATATTAAGTTCTTTTCAAAAGGAACAGAATTTTAAATTAACTTTGCTAAACATTAAAACTCCAACATATTGGCCAGCTGATACAAAGAACTGACTCATTGGAAAAGACCCTGATGCTGGGAAAGATTGAAGGCGGGAAGAGAAGGGGACGACAGATGATGCGATGGTTGGATGGCATCACTGACTCAATGGACATGAGCTTGAGTAAGCTCCGGGAGTTGGTGATGGACAGGGAAGCCTGGCGTGCTGCAGTCCATGGGGTCACAGAGAGTCGGACATGACTGAGTGACTGAACTGAAACACTGCTGTAATTCAGATATCATGGATCTATACCATGCATTTATACCAAAGTTGACCTTAGGACTTTTGAACTAAAAAGGAGGAAGATTTCAAAGGATTAATTATAATAAACACTGGTTAATGAAGCTCTACACCTGCACTAGGCAAGCTGTGTTTTGTTTTGTTTTAAATCAGGCAACATTAGATATTTTTCAAAACGGTCATGTACTTCTAGCCCTAATGCAGGTCATAGTGCCTGGTGTCTAAATAATGAGTTACCATACCTGATAAACAAAACGCTATTTGGAAGTTCTGATCTCTCACCAAAGAAAAGAGGGGGTTTATTGGTCAGTTACAAACCACATAGCTTTTTACAGTCTAAAATACAATCATGATATCAATATTTGATATCAAGTTATGGCTGACCCTATGTTTAAATGGGTTGGAACTTTCCTTAATTCATTTTTAATTGTAAAACTGTCATGCTGTTCTGCTGCTGTTTGGTCTCTAAGTCACGTCCAACTCTTTGCAGACCCCATGGACTGCAGCTCACCAGGCTCCTCTGTCCGTGGAATTCTCCAGGCAAGAATACTGGAGTGGGTTGTCATTTTCTTCTCCAGGGGATCTTCCCAATGCAGGGACTGAACCCATGTCTCCTGCTTGGCAGGCAGATTCTTTACCACTGAGCCGCCTGGGAAGCCTCATATAAAATGTCTCAATTAAAAGCTTTAAAATTGCATTTTAAATACCTTTTTAAAAAATACTATAAAACTGATATGCTGATTTTAATATTTAATAGAATAAATAAAACATTGATGGTTTCTTTGTAGTGTTCAAATGTAGACTCGAATGAATCTTTTATCTTTATAAAAATTAGAACTTTAGCTATGTTTAACATATATTTTGGCCAAGTGATGGAAATTCATATTAAAAGAATCCCAGTTTATTTGTATAACCATGGAGATAGTGGAACAATACTGATAAAACAACTATTTTACATTTTATGTTAAGACATGGAAGTGTTAGTCACTCAGTTGTGTCCAACTCTGTGACCCCATGGGCTGAGCCCACCAGGCTCCTCTAGCCATGGGATTCTCCAGGCAAGAATACTGGAGTGGTTGCCATTCCCTTCTCCCAGGGGATCTTCTCAACCCAGGGATGGAACCCAGGTCTCCTGCCCTGCAGGTGAATCCTTTACCATCTGAGCCACCAGGGAAACCCTATGTTTTGACATGGTATGTTTAAAGTTTCAACAGAATTTAAATACATATGTTTGTGGCAGCGGGTGGGGGTGGGGTGGGGATGGAGGGAGTGGCTGTATGTGTGTAATTTCTCTTTTCAGGTAAGTTTTACCATGCATACTCATGCTTATCTATCACTGAGACAGGTTCATATTCCATTTTTACCTTTATCAGTTTTCCTACTCTTTAAAACATATCTTACAATGGAAAAATCTCTTCTTTAAGCTTTTGGAAAGATTTGCCACAGTATTATGGAGAAGGCAATGGCACCCCACTCCAGTACTCCTGCCTGGAAAATCCCATGGACGGAGGAGCCTGGTGGGCTGCAGTCCACAGGGTCGTGAAGAGTCGGACACGACTAAGCGGCTTCACTTTCACTTTTCACTTTCATGCATTGGAGAAGGAAATGGCAACCCACTCCAGTGTTCTTGCCTGGAGAATCCCAGGGACGGGGGAGCCTGGTGAGATGCCATCTATGGGGTCGCAAAGAGTCGGACATGACTGAAGCGACTTAGCAGCAGCAGCAGCCACAGTATTAATCTCTCAAATGCCTCAACTTTACTAGACTTGGAAACTCATGGGAGAGTCTCCTTGTAATAAGAAGCACCATTATCAAAAGCACATGGTGAAACAATGCAGTTTTCCTTCATGACTTCTCTGTGAATTGGCATCCTGACCTCATTGCTCGAGAGCCTGTGTACTGCCACGGGTCTCTCTCCCTCTGGTGCGTGGCATCAAGATGAACTGTCAGAGATGGTATGGTATACTGCATAATGGACAAATCAGAGTCCCCTGACATAGGTTTGAAGGCCATAAAATATGAATTTTGTGATTGCCTCTGCATTCAAACTCAGGGACTGACGGAGGGAATATTATTTCCAAATGCCAAGCTAACTAAAATTGTGCAGATTTGCAGAAGGTGCTCCTCTTATTAGTGTTTGAAGCAATTACTGAGAGAATGGGTCAGTGCAGATTTCCTCCAGCACTGACAAAACCCTTCCTTCCTACTGCATTTTAGCTATTCAAATTCAAATCAGGCTTCTCATCACAAATGCTCTGTTTCTGAGAGACATTGCAAATAAGTAGCAATCCAATCAGGTTGCCTTTTCACTGAGAAGGTCACTGTACTTCAGTGCAAATAATATCATGTTACATCAACAGGTAGAATCAGCTTGCCTTCTGCTTTATGACAACTGTTTAACTTCCTGGCACCCTACATATGACACAGATTCATTTTATTTCCCTCTGCTAATGATATAATCTCTTATTGCATTATGGAAAATCTGATATAAAATGAATGTGAAAACTTTATACCTGTTAACTCTCTCTGAATAAACAAATTTTCAATGAGTTCAGAAACATCACCTTAGAATTATTATGTTCAGTAAAATGAGGTAAAACACAGTAAAAGAACTTGAACTGAAAGGGACCAGGAAGATATGTGGAGAAGAGTTTGATTGCTCTGAGTTACTGGCTTGATTGAAAATTCTTTTTTAAAAAATCTTGTTGTCATGAGAGCCACCAAGTTCTGTCTATAAATACTACTGGGAAAAAAGATAATGCGACTGTATAATTCAAAATTTAAGAAAAATCAACAGTAACTTTCTAGTGAGAAAAATAATATGCTGACTCTTTTTGTAAGAATTGTTAAGATTAGAAGTCTCCATTGACAGAGGAAAAAAGAAAAAAAAAATGTTCCAATGCACTGTATTCTTATGACAGAGGCAGGGTACACACCAGGTCACCCACTGCTCTGTATCTGTCTAGATAAAATTCCCTAACTCAAAGTCCAGACAAAAAAAATGCATGTATGTGTACAGAAGGCTACGTGAGTAGACTGATGGATAGAAAAAGAGTTATGGATATCTGTAATAAACTGTCATCCAATTCCAAAGAGCAATTTTCCAAAAGAGAAAATAATTAAATATAAATCATTTCTTTTCCTTAGGAGAAGAAAATTCACAGCTACTTACCCAACCTCTCAATGGAATAGTAACGCTGTTTACTGTCCACACGGACTGTCTCAGCGTAAGGGCTCCCGACACCATACCCAATGATGTAGCCTCGCACCACAATGCTGGGGTTCAAGGGAGGGGTCCAACTCATGATGATGCAGTTGGTCTGGGGCCTCACATGAAGAGAGCTTGGCTGGTCAGGAACTTGAGACTCTAGAATTCAAGAGGAGGACCATCAGCATCTTTCATATTAGAACACAGAGCACGGTAAAACGTACCACTTAATCAAGGCTTAACATCATGTTCCACAGACCCTCAAATGGTGCATCACTTCTTGCCCAAGTTCCTCCTGGTATCAGCCTCTGATGTGATTTCCACGTTTGATTTGACTTTCACAGAATTTAAGCACAAGAGGATACTGAATTCCCTCCAGAGGCACTGCAGCATCACATATCTTTATTCTAACAGATTTTTTTTTTCCCTTAAGCTTTTTTCTCATATTTCTCCTAAGTCATGTCTGACTGTTTGCAACCCCACGGTCTGCAGCACAACAGGCTCCTCTGTCCTTTAATATCTCACAGAGTTAAATCAAGCTCATGTCCATTGAATCGTGATGCTCTCTAACCATCTCAGCCTCTGCCTCCCCCTTCTCTTTCCTTCAGTCTTTCCCAGCATCGGGGTCTTTTCCAATGTGTTGGCTCTTCACATCAGGTAGCCAAAGCATAGGAGCTTCAGCTTCAGCATCAGTCCTTCCAATGAATATTCAGGGTTCATTTCCTTTAGAACTGACTGGTTTGATCTCCTTGCAGTCCAAGGGTCTCATGAGTCTTCTCCAGCATCACAGTTTACAAGCATCAAATCTTCAGTGCTAAGCCATCTTTATGGTCCAACTCTCACATCTGTACATGACTGCTGAAAAAACCATAGCTTTGACTATACATAGCTTTGTTGGTAAAGTGATATCTCTGCTTTTGAATATGCTGTCTAGGTTTGTCATAGCTTTCCTTCCAAGGAGCCAGCATCTTTTAGTTTCATGTCTAAAATTAATTTCTTGGAGGAGGAAATGGCTAACCACTATAGTATTCCTGCAGTGAGAAATCATGAGCAGGATGATAAGGCAAAATATTTCTCATTAGGTATCATTAATAAGGGGTAAAATTAAGGCTCAAAGAATGCTCAAATTACCACACAATTGCACTCATCTCACACGCTAGTAAAGTAATGCTCAAAATTCTCCAAGCCAGGCTTCAGCAATACACAAACCGTGAATTTCCAGATGTTCAAGCTGGTTTTATAAAAGGCAGAGGAACCAGAGATCAAATTGCCAACATCTGCTGGATCATCAAAAAAGCAAGAGAGTTCTAGAAAAACATGTACTTCTGCTTTATTGATTATGCCAAACACTTTGACTAGGTGGATCACAATAAACTGTGGAAAATTCTGAAAGAGATGGGAATACCAGACCACCTGGCCTGCCTCTTGAGAAACCTGTATGCAGGTCAGGAAGCAACAGTTAGAACTGGACATGGAACAACAGACTGGTTCCAAATAGGAAAAGGAGTACATCAAGGCTGTATATTGTCACCCTGCTTATTTAACTTATACGCAGAGTACATCATGAGAAACGCTGGGCTGGTAGAAGCACAAGTTGGAATCAAGATTGCCGGGAGAAATATCAATCACCTCAGATATGCAGATGACACCACCCTTATGGCAGAAAGTGAAGAGGAACTCAAAAGCCTCTTGATGAAAGTGAAAGAGGAGAGTGAAAAAGTTGGCTTAAAGCTCAACATTCAGAAAATGAAGATCATGGCATCTGGTGCCATCACTTCATGGGAAATAGATGGGGAAACAGTGGAAACAGTGTCAGACTTTATTTTGGGGGGCTCCAAAATCACTGCAGATGGTGATTGCAGCCATGAAATTAAAAGACGCTTACTCCTTGGAAGGAAAGTTATGACCAACCTAGATAGCATATGGAAAAGCAGAGAGATTACTTTGCCAACAAAGGTCCGTCTAGTCAAGGCTGTGGTTTTTCCTGTGGTCATGTATGGATGTGAGAGTTGGACTGTGAAGAAAGCTGAGTGTCAAAGAACTGATGCTTTTGAACTGTGGTGTTGGAGAAGACTCTTGAGAGTCCCTTGGACTTCAAGGAGAACCAACCAGTCCATTCTAAAGGAGATCAGTCGTGGTGTTCACTGGAAGGACTGATGCTAAAGTTGAAACTCCAATACTTTGGCCACCTCATGTGAAGAGTTGACTCATTGGAAAAGACTCTGATGGTGGGAGGGATTGGGGCAGGAGGAGAAGTGGATGACAGAGGATGAGATGGCTGGATGGCATCACCGACTCAATGAACATGAGTTTGAGTGAACTCCAGGAGTTGATGATGGACAAGGAGGCCTGGCGTACTGCAATTCATGGGGTCGCAAAGAGTCGGACATGACTGAGCGACTGAAATTAAGTGAAAATCAAGGCAGATGTAAGAATAATAGAAAGGGAAATGAAATGTCAAAAACTCTCTTGCCTAAGGATTATTTACTCTGATTTAACTAGAGATGAAAATAAATGTAGCAGTCCTTTCCTGAGAAATTGTCAGGATAAACAATTTAGGGCCATGATTTGCTCAGCATGAATGGGACTGTACTTGACCCATGGTTTATTGCGTCTGTGCAAACTGTATTTATTATTAAAGAAATGAGACAGTGGTTTGGATTAAAGCCACACAGACTCTGGAATGTGCACGTCTGGTTTAATACTAGGCTCTGCCATTTACTAGCTGTGTGTCCTTCTCAAATTATCTTCTCTGTGTTTACCTATGAATTAAACTGGCATTACAAATACTGATCGAATCTAAGCTTGCGCTCTGGAAGTAATCGAGAGAACCATTCAAATTTGTGTTGGACACTCATGAGATATGAAGTCTTAAAACCTGATTTATCCTCTCTAAGTCAAAGTTTCCTCATGTGCAGAATGAAGGTAAAGATAGTAAGGGTCCCATATGGTGGGGAAAACAGTTAATGAAATAAAGTACTGAAACACTCCAGTCTTGAATAGAACCAACTGATGTTAGCTACTAGAGAGAAAATGCACTTGCTATCCTGATATAAAAATTTTCAAAGACTGTGTGTTGCAAATTAAGAAACTGACATTCTGATTTTTATATCACCATGCTCCCTATAATCCTATCTCTAAAGAAATGAGGTATTTTCTGGACACTGATCATAATTCTAATAAATACTACTAAATTAGAGTTCCAGAAAAATATCTATTTCTGCTTTATTGACTATGCCAAAGCCTTTGACTGTGTGGATCACAATAAACTGTGGAAAATTCTGAAAGAGATGGGAATTCCAGACCACCTGATCTGCCTCTTAAGAAATCTGTATGCAGGTCAGGAAGCAACAGTTAGAACTGGACATGGAACAACAGACTGGTTCCAAATAGGAAAAGGAGTACATCAAGGCTGTATATTGTCACCCTGCTTATTTAACTTATATGCAGAGTACATCATGAGAAATGCTGGACTGGAAGAAATGCAAGCTGGAATCAAGATTTCTGGGAGAAATATCAATCACCTCAGATATGCAGATGACACCACCCTTATGGCAGAAAGTGAAGAGAACTAAAAACCCTCTTGATGAAAGTGAAAGTGGAGAGTGAAAAAGTTGGCTTAAAGCTCAACATTCAGAAAACTAAGATCATGGCATCCGGTCCCATCACTTCATGGGAAATAGATGGGGAAACAGTGTCAGACTTTATTTTTCTGGGCTCCAAAATCCCTGCAGATGTTGACTGCAGCCATGAAATTAAAAGACGCTTATTCCTTGGAAGGAAAGTTATGACCAACCTAGACAGCATATTCAAAAGCAGAGAGATTACTTTGCCAACAAAGGTCCGTCTAGTCAAGGCTGTGGTTTTTCCTGTGGTCATGTATGGATGTGAGAGTTGGACTGTGAAGAAGGCTGAGCACTGAAGAATTGATGCTTTTGAACTGTGGTGTTGGAGAAGACTCTTGAGAGTCCCTTGGACTGCAAGGAGATCCAACCAGTCCATTCTGATGGAGATCAGTCCTGGGATTTCTTTGGAAGGAATGATGCTACAGCTGAAACTCCAGTACTTTGGCCACCTCAGGCGAAGAGTTGACTCATTGGAAAAGACTCTGATGCTGGGAGGGATTGGGGGCAGGAGGAGAAGGGGACGGCAGAGGATGAGATGGCTGGATGGCATCACTGACTCAATGGACATGAGTCTGGGTGAACTCCAGGAGTTGGTGATGGACAGGGAGGCCTGGCGTGCTGCGATTCATGGGGTCGCAAAGAGTCAGACACGACTGAGCGACTGACCTGAATTGAACTGAACTGAATGATTTGAGTGACAACATTCAACATCTTTCAGAATAAAAAAAAAGTATTTTCAGAATAAATGTTTATCTGTTTTTCTGGAAGCCATAGAGCATCTCCCCTGATAGTTAGTTAAATTAATACCCACAGAATTACATCTGTCAAAACTTTAAGGATACCCTGGAAATGAGTGCACAAACTGGCTCTTGAAGAAGAGGGGCTGTCAGTACACGACTCACCTTTACTCTTCACTTCATAAGAGGAGTTTCAATCCTAGATCCAAACCTCTAAATACTTTTTGACATGATAAAAAAAAAGTGTGTTGATACATTAGAGTATATACTACCTCTAACCTAAACATTTAATGGACTCAGTACACAGTTAATATCATTGGGCCAGAAGGAATGGTGTCTGTCAAGTATTAGACTTATGTCATTGAAAAGGTATGACCTCATCATAAAGATAACTGTGTTAGGAGATTGTTTATAATCTGGAATAACCCATTTGTACCTACCTACTCACTTCTCAAAATAAAGACAGAAAAATTTCCTTTTATGTCACCTGGATGAATTTTGTCTTACACAGCTGAGCTTACAGATTATGAAAGTGGTTACTACTGGGATGAACTATAAAACATTGATTTATAAAATTTGCTATGAAAGGTAAGTAAGTGATGTGAGTACTCTTTGTTTGAAGATCAAAACTAAAATTTGCTGTCTGCAAGTTCATGTATAAATACCTCAAGGATAAAGACTGCATATTTAAAGCACAGAGAAGCAGTAAGGTAATTACTGAAATAATTTGAAACCAAAGAACATATTATGCCTGAAACATCCAAATTAACAAGGCTGCAAATTTCTACCAGAGTCAAGATAACTAGTTTAACTGCCATTCCTGACCGACTATGGAATTATTAATTCTGCCTTGTTTTTATTTATTTCTAAAGAATAATCATGATTCTCTGAGTGATGATACAGATTTTCGCTAATGAGTAAGGTTCACATATAGCAGGCTAGGGAAATTTACCTGACTAATCACAGTGACATTTCAACAATTACTGTGCATTGTCAATGGGTCAGTCACAGTTTTAGGTACTGGGATAGAGTTTTGGGGGGACATAAGGCCAAAAAATTTAAGAATAAACAAAGAAACCATGAGGTATTGGAAAGCTAGGATATAGGATAAAACTGAATGTTATATATGACACAACAAGGAAGGTATCCATGGAAAAATCTAGGGAGAATGATCTGAAAGAGTCAGTCAAATAAACCACAGGGTGGAAAGCTTTATAGACACAAAGAATAACTACTACAAAACCTCCAGAATAAGAGTGAGTTTAGTATCTGAAGAAATGGAAGGTCATTGTGCTTGACCATAGAAGTTAAATAAAGAAGATGAAGAAGCAGTCTCCCAGTGAGAATACAAAATGGTGCAGCTGCTCTGGAAAACAATATGGCAGTCTTTCAAAATATTAAAAGTAAAATTACCATATGATCTAGCAGTTCTACTCCTGGGTATATTCTTGAAGGAACTGAAAGCAGAGATTCAAAAAGATAATTATACACCTATGTTCAAAATGACCCAGACTTGCCTGTGAGTGTCCAGGAGTCTCCAGCAGAGGCATGGGTCAGTGGTGGCCTGCTGTAGGGTTGGGGGCACTGACTGTAGCAGTACATGAAAGGAATCTTTTGAAGAAGGCCAAACACAGTTTGGCCCAAAGTAAATTGCAGCGTGATTTTGAACTGTGGTGTTGGAGAAGACTCTTGAGAGTCCCTTGGACTGAAAGAAGATCCAACCAGTCCATCCTAAAGGAGACCAGTCCTGGGTGTTCTTTGGAAGGAATGATGCTGAAGCTGAAACTCCAATACCTTGGCCATCTCATGTGAAGAGCTGACTCATTGGAAAAGACTCTGATGCTGGGAGGGATTGAGGGCAGGAGGAGAAGGGGATGACAGAGGATGAGATGGCTGGATGGCATCACTGACTTGATGGGCGTGAGTTTGAGTGAACTCTGGGAGTTGGTGATGGACAGGGAGGCCTGGCATGTTGTGATTCATGGGGTCGCAAAGAGTCTGACAGGACTGAGTGACTGATCTGAACTGAAATAGCAGGGAGGGAACACAGCCCCACCCATCAAGAGAAAATTGGATTAAAGAATTACTGAGCATGGCCCTGCCCATCAGAACAAGACCCAGTTTCCCTCTCAGTCAGTCTCTCCCATCAGGAAGCTTCCATAAGCCTCTTATACTTACCCATCAGAGGGAAGACAGACTGAAAACCACAATCACAGAAAACTAGCCAATCTAATCACATGGACCACAGTCTTTTCTAACTCAATGAAACTATGAGACATGCCATGTAGGGCCACCCAAGACGGATGGGTCTTGGTGGAGAGTTCTGACAAAATGTGGTCCACTGGAAAATGGAATGGCAAACCACTTCAGTATTCTTGCCTTGAGAACTTCATGAACAGTATGAAAAGGCAAAAAGATAGGACACTGATAAATGAACTCCTCAGGTGGGTACATACCCAATATGTACTGGAGATCAGTGAAAAAAAAAAAAAAAAACTCCAGAAAAGAATGAAGAGACAGAGCCAAAGCAAAAACAACATCCAGTTGTGGATGTGACTGGTGACAGAAGCAATCCAATGCTGTAAATAGCAATATTGCTTAGGAATCTGGAATGTAAGGTCCATGAATCAAGGTAAATTTAAAGTGGTCAAATAGGAGATGGCAAGAGCGAACGTCGACATTTTAGGATTAAGCAAACAAAAATGGACTGGAATGGGTGAATTTAACTCAGATGACCATTATATCTACTACTGTGGGCAAGAATCCCTTAGAAGAAATGGAGTAGCCATCATATTCAACAAAAGAGTCTGAAATGCAATCAATTCGGTTCAGTTCAGTTGCTCAGTTGTGTCTGACTCTTTGAAACCCCATGAATCGCAGCACGCCAGGCCTCCCAGTCCATCACCAACTCCCGGAGTTCACTCAGACTCACGTCCATCAAGTCAGTGATGCCATCCAGCCATCTCATCCTCTGTTGTCCCCTTCTCCTCCTGCCCCCAATCCCTCCCAGCATCAGAGTCTTTTCCAATGAGTCAACTCTTCGCATGAGGTGGCCAAACTACTGGAGTTGCAATACTTGGATGTAATCTCAAAAATGACAGAATGATCTCTGTTTGTTTCCAAGGCAAACCATTCAATATCATGGTAATCCAAGTCTATGCCCTGACCAGTAATGCTAAAGAAGCTGAAGTTGAATGGTTCTATGAAGACCTACAAGACCTTCTAGAACTAACACCCACAACAGATGTCCTTTTCATTATAGGGGACTGGAATGCAAAAATAGGAAGTCAAGAAACACCTGGAGTAACAGGCAAATTTGGCCTTGGAATATGGAATGAAGCAGGGCAAAGACTAATAGAGTTTAGCCAAGAGAACACACTGGTCATAGCAAACACCCTCTTCCAACAACACAAGAGAAGATTCTACACATGGACATCACCAGATGGTAAACAATGAAATCAGACTTGCCGGGGTCCAGCTCTGGTGGATCCAGGGAATTCAAAGCAGGGACAGCGTCGGTCAGGATCAGGAAACAATTGCTTAATTAAATGTTAATTAAGGATATAAAGCATGGTTAAATAAGGATAGCTCAGTGAGGAAATTCGGTGGAGAAAAGAGGCTGAATAACTTGGTTTACGTGGAAAGCTAATAAAATTCCAAAATAAGGAATTTGCGTCACCTACGTAGGGTGCAGGCATCCTCCCATTCTCCCGAAGGAGAGAAGACACTAAGGCCTCCCTGGTCAGATCTTAGAAGCCGAGGCAAAACTAGTAGGCTTGACGAGCCTCCATGCCCCAGATGGAAATTCAGCCAGAAGGTGAGAGAAAGAATGACATGGGGAGACCAAGTTTTGGTGAACAAAGCCCGCACTTTATTTTCCAAAGTAGTTTTTATACCTTAAGTTGTGCATAGGGGATAATGGGGGAAGGGGTAGAGTCAGCAGTAAGCCAGGCTTTCTTCCTGCAAACTTATCATATGCAAAAGTTTAGGTGATTTACTGGCCCAGAGGCCTGTTAACATTTTAAGACCCTTTCTTCAGAAAACTTATTTTTCTAAAGGTGCTTAGTCAGGCGCCACCCTCCAAAAGCATTAGATAAAGTTGCATTTCTAAGGGAAAAGGTGTGGTGGGCTATAACAAGAAAAAGAATTAACTCAAGGGTCCAAGGTTATAAACATTAAAGCTACTACTTACATTCCTATACACCAATTATATTAATCAATACACTGCCAGGGACACAGTAGGTAAGGGATATGGAAACACAGCAGCAAACATTGGCCCAACAAGTGAAAAACCCTTCACCTATACAATTTCTAATCAGTCTTTTAACCGCTCAAAGGAATCTGTATTCAGACAGTTTAGAACATCTCATGCCTCTCACAGTTGTGAACTAAAACACTCTTGTCACGCTCAGGAACTTTATTAACTGGAGCTGTAATTTAACTCTTTTTCAGAGAGAGGTGGTGGGGGACAGCCCCCCGTAAAGTCAGAGGTGTAGGTGAGAGCACAAGGCAGTAAAGTAGGCAGACTCTGGTTTTGGGGGTAGATGCTCAAGAATTTCCAGGGGGACTCCTGAGGCTCGATCTTGCCTTTGCGTATACCGAGCCTCCTTCCTCATGACCTCTGCCACGGGTGGAGTTCCTCACGCTGGCTTCCAGCAAGACTGATTATATTCTTTGCAGCCTAAGATGGAGAAGCTCTATACAGTCACAAAAAACAAGACAGGAGGCTGACTGTGGCTCAGATCATGAACTCCTTATTGCCAAATTCAGACTTAAATTGAAGAAAGTAGGGAAAACCACTAGACCATTCAGGTATGACCTAAATCAAATCCCTTACGATTATACAGTGGAAGTGAGAAATAGATTTAAGGGACTAGATCTGATAGACAGAGTGCCTGATGAACCATGGACAGAGGTTTGTGACACTGTACAGGAGACAGTTATCAAGACCATTCCCAAGAAAAAGAAATGCAAAAAAGCAAAATGGCTGTCTGAGGAGGCCTTACAAATAGCTGTGAAAAGAAAAGTGAAAAGCAAAGGAGAAAAGGAAAGATATACCCATTTGAATGCAGAGTTCCAAAGAATAGCAAGGAGAGATAAGAAAGCCTTCCTCAGTGATCAATACAAAGAAATACAGGAAAACAATAGAATGGGAAAGACTAGAGATCTCTTCAAGAAAATTAGAGATACCAAGGGAACATTTCATGCAAAGACGGGTACAGTAAAGGACAAAAATGGTATGGACCTAAAAGAAGCAGAAGATATTAAGAAGAGGTGGCAAGAATACACAGAAGAACTGTACAAAAAAGACCGTCATGACCCAGATAATTATGATGGTGTGATCACTCACCTAGAGCCAGACATCCTTGAATGCGAAGTCAAGTGGACCTTAGGAAAAATCACTACAAACAAAGCTAGTGGAGGTGATGGAATTCCACTTGAGCTATTTCAAACCCTAAAAGATGATGCTGTGAAAGTGCTGCACTCAATATGCCAGCAAATTTGGAAAACTCAGCAGTGGCCATAGGACTGGAAAAGGTCACTTTTCATTCCAATCCCAAAGAAAGGCAATGCCAGAGAATGCTCAAACTACTGCACAATTGCACTCATCCAACATGCTAGTAAATTAATGCTCAAAATTCTCCAAGCCAGGCTTCAACAATACATGAAGCATGAACTTACAGATGTTCAAGCTAGATTTAGAAAAGGCTGAGGAACCAGAGATCAAATCAACAACATCCGTTGGATCATCGACAAAGTGAGAGAGTTCCAGAAAAACATGTACTTCTGCTTTATTCACTATGCCAAAGCCTTTGACTGTGTGGATCAAAATAAACTGCAGAAAATTCTTCAAGAAATGGGAATACCAGACCACCTGACCTTCCTCTTGAGAAATCTGTATGCAGGTCAGGAAGCAATAGTTAGAACTGGACATGGAACAACAGACTGGTTCCAAATAGGAAAAGGAGTACGTCAAGGCTGTATATTGTCACCCTGCTTATTTAACTTATATGCAGAGTACATCATGAGAATTGCTGGGCTGGAAGAAGCACAAGCTGGAATCAAGATTACTTGGAGAAATATCAGTAACCTCAGATATGCAGATGACACCACCCTTATGGCCCAAAGCGAAGAACTAAGGAGCCTCTTGATGAAAGTGAAAGAGGAGAGTGAAAAAGTTGGCTTAAAGCTCAACATTCAGAAAATAAAGATCATGGCATCTGATCCCATCACTTCATGGCAAATAGATGGGGAAACAGTGGAAACAGTGGCTGACTTTATTTTGGGGGTGCTCTAAAATCACTGAAGAGGGTGATTGCAGCCATGAAATTAAAAGAAATTTACTCCTTGGAAGGAAGGTTTTACCAACCTAGACAACATATTAAAAAGCAGAGACATTACTTTGCCAACAAAGTTCCATCTAGACAAGGCTATGGTTTTTCCTGTGGTCATGTATGGATGTGAGAGTTCGTCTATAAAGAAAGTTGAGTGCCAAGGAATTGATGCTTTTGAACTGTGGTGTTGGAGAAGACTCTTGAGAGTCCCTTGGACTGCAAGGAGATCCAACCAGTCCATCCTAAAGGAAATCAGTCCTGAATATTCATTGGAAGGACTGATGTTGAAGCTGAAACTCCAGTACTTTGGCCACCTGATGCAAAGAGCTGACTCCTTTGAAAAGATCCTCCTGCTGGGAAAGATTGAAGGCAGGAGGAGAAGGGGACAACAGAGGATGAGATGGTTGGATGGCATCACTGACTCAATGGACATGAGTTTGAGAAAACTCTAGAAGATGGTGAAGGACAGGGAAGCCTGGTATGCTGCAGTCCATGGGGTTGCAAAGAGTTGGACACGACTGAGCAATGGAACTGAACTGATGTTCATAATAGGGTTGTTCAAGATACTAAAAAAGTAGAAGCAACGCAAGTGTCTATTTTCATAAGTGTATAAACTGTGCCCTCTACATAGAATGGAATAATTTTAATTTTTAAAAGGAAAGGAAATTCTGACACATGCTACAAGAACCTGTTTTGACATTCAGTTCAATTCAGTTCAGTCACTCAGTCGTGTCCAACTCTTTGTAACCCCATGAATCGCAGCACGTCAGGCCTCCCTGTCTATCACAGACTCCCAGAGTTAACCCAAACTCATGTGCATTGATTCGGTAATGCCATCCAGCCATCGTGTCCTCTGTCATCCCCTTCTCCTCCTGCCCCCAATCCCTCCCAGCATCAGGGTCTTTTCCAATGAGTCAACTCTTTGCATGAGGTGGCCAAAGTATTGGAGTTTCAGCCTCAGCATCAGTCCTTCCAATGAACACGCAGGACTAATCTCCTTTAGGATGGATTGGTTGGATCTCCTTGCAGTCCAAGGGACTCTCAAGAGTCTTCTCCAACACCACAATTCAAAAGCATCAATTCTTTGGCACTCAGCTTTCTTCATAGTCCAACTCTCACATCCATACATGACTACTGGAAAAACCATAGCTTTGACTAGACGGACCTTTGTTGGCAAAGTAATGTCTCTGCTTTTCCATATGCTATCTAGGTTGGTCATAACTTTCCTTCCAAGGAGTAAGCGTCTTTTAATTTCATGGCTGCAATCACCATCTGCAGTGATTTTGGAGCCCCCCAAAATAAAGTCTGACACTGTTTCCCCATCTATTTCCCATGAAGTGATGGGACCAGATGCCATGATCTTCGTTTTCTGAATGTTGAGCTTTAAGGCAACTTTTCCACTCTCCTCTTTCACTTTCATCAAGAGGCTTTTGAGTTCCTCTTCACTTTCTGCCATAAGGGTGGTGTCATCTGCATATCTGAGGTTATTGATATTTCTCCCAGCAATCTTGATTCCAGCTTGTGTTTCTTCCAGTCCAACGTTTCTCATGATGTACTCTGCATAGAAGTTAAATAAGCAGGGTGACAATATACAACCTTGATGTACTCCTTTTCCTATTTGGAACCAGTCTGTTGTTCCATGTCCAGTTCTAACTGTTACTTCCTGACCTGCATATAGGTTTCTCAAGAGGCAGGTCAGGTACTATACGTGAAATCAGTCAGTCACAAAAGAACAAAAATCGTATGATTCCGTTTATATGAAATACTTAAAGTTGTCAAATTAGTAAAAAGATAAAGTAGAATGGTGATTGCAAGGAGCTGGGGAAGAGGGACAAGTTACGAGGCATTTTTTTTTCAAGATCAAAAGTAGTTTGGAGAAGGGCGATAGTGATGGTATACAATAGTATGTCTATACCTAATGCCACTGAACTGCACACTTAAAAATGGCAAATGATATATAATGTGTATTTTAAAACCATTTTTTTAATTAAAAAAATTAGCAGACCCTAAAAGTATGTTTACACTTGTCTCTTTCCAGGTGGTGCTAGAGGTAAAGGACCCGCCTGCCAATGGAGGAGATGTAAGAGATGAGGGTTAGAAACCTGGTTTGGGAATATCCTCTGGAAAAGGGCATGGCAACCTGCTCTAGTATTCTTGCTTGAAGAACCCCATGGACAGAGGAGCCTAGTGGCCTACAGTGCACAGAGTCACAAAGAATTAGTCACGACTGAAGTGACTTATTGCCAAATTCAGACTTAAATTGAAGAAAGTAAGGAAAACCACTAGACCATTCAGGTATGACCTAAATCAAATCCCTTATGATTATACAGTAGAAGTGAGAAATAGATTTAAGGGACTAGATCTGATAGATAGAGTGCCTGATGAACTATGGAATGAGGTTCGTGACATTGCACAGGACACAGGGATCAAGACCATCCCCATGGAAAAGAAATGCAAAAAAGCAAAATGGCTCTCTGGGGAGGCCTTACAAATAGCTGTGAAAAGAAGAGAAGCGAAAAGCAAAGGAGAAAAGGAAAGATATAAACATCTGAATGCAGAGTTCCAAAGAATAGCAAGAAGAGATAAGAAAGCCTTCTTCAGCGATCAATGCAAAGAAATAAAGGAAAACAACAGAATGGGAAAGACTAGGGATCTCTTCAAGAAAATCAGAGATACCAAAGAAACATTTCATGCAAAGATGAGCTCGATAAACGATAGAAATGGTATGGACCTAACAGAAGCAGAAGATATTAAGAAGAGATGGCAAGAGTACACAGAAGAACTGTACAAAAAAGATCTTCATGACCCAGATAATCACGATGGTGTGATCACTGACCTAGAGCCAGACATCCTGGAATGTGAAGTCAAGTGGGCCTTAGAAAGCATCACTACGAACAAAGCTAGTGGAGGTGATGGAATTCCAGTTGAGCTATTCCAAATCCTGAAAGATGATGCTGTGAAAGTGCTACACTCAATACGCCAGCAAATTTGGAAAACTCAGCAGTGGCCACAGGACTATAAAAGGTCAGTTTTCACTCTAATCCCAAAGAAAGGCAACGCCAAAGAATGCTCAAACTACCGCACAATTGCACTCATCTCACATGCTAGTAAAGTAATGCTCAAAATTCTCCAAGCCAGGCTTCAGCAATATGTGAACCATGAACTTCCTGATGTTCAAGCTGGTTTTAGAAAAGGCAGAGGAACCAGAGATCAAATTGCCAACATCCGCTGATCATGGAAAAAGCAAGAGAGTTCCAGAAAAACATCTATTTCTGCTTTATTGACTATGCCAAAGCCTTTGACTGTATGGATCACAATAAACTGTGGAAAATTCTGAAAGACATGGGAATACCAGACCACCTGACCTGCCTCTTGAGAAATTTGTATGCAGGTCAGGAAGCAACAGTTAGAACTGGACATGGAACAATAGACTGGTTCCAAATAGGAAAAGGAGTTCGTCAAGGGTGTATATTGTCACCCTGTTTATTTAACTTATATGCAGAGTACATCATGAGAAACGCTGGACTGGAAGAAACACAAGCTGGAATCAAGATTGCCGGGAGAAATATCAATAACCTCAGATATGCAGATGACAACCCTTATGGCAGAAAGTGAAGAGGAACTAAAAAGCCTCTTGATGAAAGTGAAAGAGGAGAGTGAAAAAGTTGGCTTAAACCTCAACATTCAGAAAACGAAGATCATGGCATCCGGTCCCACCACTTCATGGCAAATAGATGGGGAAACAGTGGAAATGGTCTCAGACTTTATTTTGGGGGGCTCCAAAATCACTGCAGATTGTGACTGTAGCCATGAAATTAAAAGACGCTTACTCCTTGGAAGGAAAGTTATGACCAACCTAGATAGCATATTCAAAAGCAGAGACACTACTTTGCCGACAAAGGTTCATCTAGTCAAGGCTATGGTTTTTCCAGTGGTCATGTATGGATGTGAGAGTTGGACTGTGAAGAAGGCTGAGGGCTGAAGAATTGCTGCTTTTGAACTGTGGTGTTGCAGAAGACTCTTGAGAGTCCCTTGGACTGCAGGGAGATCCAACCAGTCCATTCTGAAGGAGATCAGCCCTGGGATTTCTTTGGAAGGAATGATGCTAAAGCTGAAACTCCAGTACTTTGGCCACCTCATGCGAAGAGTTGACTAATTGGAAAAGACTGATGCTGGGAGGGATTGAGGGCAGGAGGAGAAGGGAACGACAGAGGATGAGATGGCTGGATGGCATCACTGACTCGATGGACGTGAGTCTCAGTGAACTCCGGGAGTTGATGATGGACAGGGAGGCCTGACGTGCTGTGATTCATGGGGTCGCAAAGAGTCGGACATGACTGAGTGACTGATCTGATCTCATCTGATCTGATCTGAAGCGACTTAGCATGGATGACCATGGTGGAGATGAAGTGTAAGTATTTGGGCATTTGAGAGGCAGAGTCAACAGAGCTGTGTAAGGAAGAGGTTCCATGATAAGTCAGAGATCTTTAGCTTGGGCAACTGGTGAATGATATAATGAACTGAGGAGAAACAGACAAATTCTTTGGTCATGTTAAATGCAAAGTGCCTACTAGTCACATGCATAGATACCAGGCAAATAGGGTATATAAGTCTGAGACTTTGGAGAAAGACTGTGGAGAAATTTATATCAAGAGATGAGAAGCACCAGCATATAAAGGGTATTTAAAATAAACCTGCATGAAGACAGTATGAACATGTGTGTAAACAAATAAAATACAAATAAGATGATGTCAAACAAATAAGACGATGTCAAGCAGATATCATTAAGTCTTCCCGCCCCACACTGGAAGACCAGGTTCTTTACAATGGCCTAAAGGGTCACGTGTGACCCACCCCTTGGCGCCCTTAGTTCTCTGTCCTCGTCTCCTTCCGCTTTCCCCCTTGCTCACCTCACTCCAGCCACTTACTCCGTGTCAGATCCTGACTTTCCCCAAACGTGACGGACATACTCTGGCCGCAGGGCATGGCACTTGCTGTACCTCTGGGAAGTTCTCCCTCAGATATGCCTTCCTCCCTGACCTTCTTCAGGTTTTGTTATCTAATTTCCAACTTCAGACTTCTTTAGCTACCATATTTTAAAGTTGCAATCTTTACCTAAACTCTTCATCTCCTAATAATCTCATTTCCCCGCCCCGCCCCCCCCCCCCCCCCCCCCCCGCCATAGGGTTTATGGTCACTTACTGTGCTACCTATTTCATTATTCTTTGTCTCATCTCTCTCCATGAATTCTCTATAATGCCAATAATTAGAACAGTTCCTGGCACCAAGTGCTCAAAAATATAGAAACAAAGTCTACGTTTCCTATGAGGTTCAATACAATTATCATTATGTACAACTCATTACATATAAAATTACCACAATTTTATATAACTCTCTCTATATGAAAATTTTTAAGGAAAACATTTAAAAATTTTTGACGTTGAAACAACACAAAAGTACAGTTATTAATGTCATTTTGTCTTGGTCACTGGCAAGATTTGTCTCCTCTGGCTCCTGAAAATGAAAATGATTGCTGCTGCGTACCGTGTACTACGGACAAGGCGTTGCCAAGTTGTTGGGACTTTGATATATCTGTTCTCTATTTAGTATGCTGCATATTATGGGTCATTTTGTTAGAGTTTAGCTCCAGTCCTTAATAGCCTACATATACATATATATATATATATATATATATATACATACACATACACACACACACATATATACATATTATATATTATTTTTTAACAGAGAATTAGAGAAAGCCAATGACATACCCACACTCTTTCCAGACAGCTCTGATACATACTAATGTTTCATTTCTATTGGCAGTGCTTGTTCTCAGCAATGGATATCATCTTCCTTGTCACTCACTTCTACAAACTGTAAATGCTGCTTGTTTATTGCAGTGGACATTCACTTCTAATCATCATTTAACTCTACCATAGGGAGTTAAAGGATATGTATTAGGATGTTTAGAGCAATGGTCTGATAATCTTTGGATGGTAAGGCCTGTGTTGCTTTGTGGTGTGTATTTTCTACCTGCAATACTACATATTTATTGCTTCTATAACAAAAGTATATTCAAATGTTACAGTGGCTTTCTAAATTTGTCCATAAAGATCCGTCAAGATTTGCTTCAATAGGATAAATGTATGTTATATAAAAGCCATATCTTTATAACTATTATGTATTTCTTTATAATTTACAAATTTTTATGTTAATCTTTTTAACATTGAGTAGTAACTCTCTGTCCCAAAAGATATATTTGGCTTTTAGAAAATTACCAAAGATAAATCTATATTTATTTTCTGTTAGAATGATTAGCATTTTTACTCCATCCCTTTACTTCTAATTCTTTCACATCTTAATACTTTATATTTGCTGATTATAAATATCATATATCTTGATGTTTTAAAAATCTCAGTTAATAATCTATCCTTTAACTGGTGAGCTTAATCCATTTATGTTTTTTGTTATTACTATATGAGGATTTATGTCATTTTATTATACACTTTTAATTTCCTATTTGTTTGTAACAAACAATTAGTTTTCTTCATGATTTTGTTTGAATAGGCTAAAGCACTCTCCCCCACCATTATTTTTTCTCCTCTACTGAATAAGAAATTATATACTCTATATCCTTAAACTTGTTATTTTTCAATTTTGAAAGGTTATGAAACTTGAAATGTAGAGTTAATTATATCTTTACTTTTCATAAGAAGAACACTAAAAAAAATCTCTAAACTGTTTAATCTCCATGATCTCTTATCCTTTACCACCTCATTTTTGTCAACTTTTTGTTAACTTTCCAAAGTATTATAATTTTTGTTTTATAAAGTCATAATGTGTTCAGATATGCCCATATATTAAATTATTTTGCTAATCAATTTCTCTAATCACACTTCTAATGATTTTCTTTTTATCTTTTTTTAAAAAGTATGGCCCTTTACAAAAAAGATAGTGGTGATAAATTCTCTTTATGTGAAGGGTGTTTATATTTCTCCTTTCCTTGTATAATTATTCAGTTGGCTATACAATTTGGGGATGATGGAAATTTTTTGTCAGTACTTTGCAGATATTTCATTGCTTCTTGGTTTAATTGTTACTATTGGGAATTCTTCATCAATATAATTATACTTCCTAGATAAGTAATCTCTCTCTGGGGCACTTTAAGCTCTTCTTTTTGTCTTTATCTCTGTACTCTTCAATATATCAAAGCTAAAGCATTATTCCTGAGTCTGATAATCCAGGTATTTCATCAATTCTGGAAAATTTTCACTTCTTATCTTTTGAAAAATCATTTCTCCTCCATGCTTTATTTTCTTTGGGGATTATGACTGATGCATGCTAAATTTTCTTATTTCATGTTTCTGTCTTTAGAATTTTCTCTTTTTATGTATTACCATGTGTTAATTTTGTTTTCACCTATGTTTACTATATTATTTAACACATCCAGTGACATTTCATTTCAATGACTATTTGGTTTTCATATTTAAAGTTTTTATTTTTTTCTAATCATTTAAATAAACTATTTCTCAAATCTGGATTGGCCTTTTCTATTTTTTGGAAAGAACTTGTTTACATGCTTTGATTGCTTAAGTGTTGTATATTTGAGATTTGAAGTTCCATAACTGGAATACTGGTAGTTATCAATATAAAATTATTTACCCATTTCATATATGTACATACGAATACGTGTACCTGTTGTCACACCTCCTGTCATTCTGATCTTCCTGTTTCCTTCTTCTAAGAACACTTTTGGAGAAGGAAATGGCAACCCACTTCAGTATTCTTGCCTGAAAAATCCCATGGACAGAGGAGCCTGGCAGGCTACAGTCCATGGGGTCGCACAGTTGGACACGACTGAAGCGACTTAGCTTGCATGCATGCAAGAAGACCTGACCACAGTGGATCCCCCTAGAGAATTCAGGGACATGGATATTTCCCAGCTGGGGCTGGAGGGCGGGGGCGGGTGGGGTGCATTATGCAGCCTACCACAACCCTTCCATGTATTCTCTTCTTCTTCCTTCCTTGTTTCTTTTCTACTCTTTATTTAATTTCTTGCAATTAGTCAAAAACTTATTTTTCTCATTTCTCATTCTTCTGCCTGGAGATGCCCCACTTTTCAGAGTCAGTTTTTTGAATGCATATGATAATTCTGATATGCACTGTTTCTTCTTTCTGGGTAATCTCATCATCTTAGAGTTTATGATTATTCTTAAAATAAACTTTAATGTGATCTTCCTCAATGCCATGTGCCCAAGGAGTATTACACCTATCATGCAGATTCCAAAAGACAGAAGTTCTTTTGTAGCTCATTTTGCAAATGAAGTGAATTTGCAGTAATTCCACTTTATGATTACCTAAAAGACACTTGCTCCTTGGGAGGAAAGTTATGGCCAACTTAGCATATTAAAAAGCAGAGATATTACTTTGCCAACAAAGGTCCATCTAGTCAAGGCTATGGTTTTTCCAGTGGTCATGTATAGATGTGAGAGCTGGACTGTGAAGAAAGCTGAATCCCGAAGAATTGATGCTTTTGAACTGTGGTGCTAGAGAAGACTCTTGCTAGTCCCTTGGACTACAAAGAGATCCAAGAAGGAGACCAGTCCTGGGTGTTCATTGGAAGGACTGATGCTGAGGCTAAAACTCCAACACTTTGGCCTGGGAGGGTTTGGGGGCTGGAAGAGAAGGGGACGACAGAAGATAAGATGGCTGGATGGCATCACCGACTCGATGCACATGAGTTTGAGTGAACTCCAGGAGTTGGTTATGGACAGCAAGGCCTGGCGTGCTGTGATTCTTGGGGTCGCAAAGAGTCGGACACGACTGAGCGATTGAACTGAACTGAACTGATCAGGCTAATAGGGCTAATTATCTGTTTCCTGGGGGCAGGAAATTAGAGCCTGTTCTTAGATTCAGAGGTTTTGCTTACATCACTGTCGCATTTTCAGGATTCTCTGCATTGGTAATTTTTGCTAGACAAGCTCCTCCATTTTATGGTAAGGGTTTAATTTATATCATTGTTGATTTGTATAACAAGTTCTACCTGTTCACTTTAATTTTATTTTTAAGCAGCACAAATGGATACCCATGCTGTTTCCTGGAGAATGCCTTGCTGAACTTAATCAAAAATTCCTTCATATCCTATGCAAGACATTTACATAAGAGCTTTGGGGAATTCTAATGATTTTGTTTTTTTAAGCTGATATTTTGAGATGCAAAATAAATATTTTAAAACTTCCCAGCTGTTAGTAATAGCAAACATGATTTTAGGGAACCCTGAACAAACAGCGAGGTTTGGCTCTATAATTACTTTAACAAAACATCTTAATTAAAAGGGTAATCCATAAGGAACTGGAGTATTTCTCCAAATTAGTGCTTTTTTTTTAAATTTAAGCATATTATTTTACTAGCCAGATTATATTGGATAATCATTACACAGTTTACACATTCTTATTGTATGATATCAAAGTTATTTTTAAATTTGAATATCATAAATAATGCCTCACTAAATATATTTTGCCCAGTGCTTCCCACCACACCACCCTTCCATCACCCTCAGATAATTTCCTTATGTAAGAATTCAAGAAGCAGAATTTGCTTATGTTGCTTAATATATATTACTATTGATCTTCACACTGCTTAAGCCAAACAGAGAAGGCAAGAGAAACTACAGAGGTCATAGAAAGAGAGGGAATGGCTTTCACTGCTTTCAGCTATCTATATGCATCACTGCTTCTGTTGAACTGACGTGCAAGGCTTAAAGTTATCACCCTAATGAATAAATCGCAGCTTGGAGTTCACAAGGAGACTCGAAAGCAAGGAGAGACAGCTCTCCAGTAACACACGCTTAGCAGGTCCAGCACTGGGCCTCCCTCCCAGCGCAGATTTCTCTGCTTACAGCAAAGAATACCTCTCATTTCGAGTGGTTTTCACAAAGATTGCTTGCTCCTTATCCAAAAGCTTAAAGGAAATCAAAGCCATTCTATATGGAAATCTGACTTCAGAAAGCTTAGCCTTGAAAACTTTGATAAAAGTCATCTAAATCTCAATTTATAATTAAACATTTACTTGAATAAGTTAAACTCTGAGATGAATATTTAAAGAAAACCCCCCTAGCTTAAATATATGTATATGATTATTCTATAGATTCTGTATAGATTCCATATTCTATGCTATTTCTACATTTTCAGGTAGAGAGAAAGCCATCAGGCTGCATATTTTGGGGCTACTAGCGATCACTTCTGGGCTTGTCCATTTATCCAAATCTTAATTCTTATCCAAGGTTACACTTTTTAATATTTGAATGATGCAGTCAAATGAAGAAAAACCGGAGGAAGGAAGAGGAATCAGATTCAGTTTCAGGGAGTAGCTCAGCGAACAGAGATCACGGGTCAAGAAGCTGAGACAGCCTTAGGATCAAATGTGCGGTCTTTCAGTGCAGCAAGTGAAACCAGCGCTTTACAAAGCAAATGGAACACACCTGGCCCGGACTTCTACCGTTAAATGCCCTATTATTCTCCACTCTGTTTTAAAGGCTAATGATTCTCAAGGAGTATAGAACAGGTGCATGCATACTCAGTCACTCCATTGTGTCCAACTCTTTGCAACCTAATGGACTGTAGCTTACCAGACTCCTCAGTCCGTGGAACTGTCCAGGCAAGCATACTGGAGTGGTTTGCTATTTCCTTCTCCAGGGGATCTTCCCGGTCCAGGAATTGAACCCACATCTCCCCATTGCAGGCAGATTCTTTACCACTGCTCCACATGGGAAACCCTAATTATCTCAAATCATAAACTATAACAGCATTATGTACAAGAAGTATGGACTCCACTAGCTTTCTTCTATTAATTTGTATTTACATTTTATCAGATTGTTAATGTTCATGGCCAGTTCTTATGGTTCATGGTAACTGTTTAACAATTTTAATCCAAAGGTCTAAACAATTTTAACCCAATGAAGATGTGAAAGAATGAGTGAAGAGGCAACAGATGAAATGTGTTGAAATGTGTTAAGATAATTGGTTGGTAAAGGAGTAGGAGTGAGGACGAATTCTGAGCTAATAATGATAGATGTGCTTTTTCTTAAGCCATACTTTTTGAAGAATGTTTACTATTCTGTCCTACACACCCTTCTCTATAATCCTAGCTGTCAGTCCCCTTTCCCTGAAGTTTCTACTTTAAGTACTCCTTGTTCTTATGAAGCCTGCTCAATCACTGCAGCCATTGTTAATGCCTCAAGAGAGTTATTCCTGTTTTTCACATTTGTACTGCCCATTACTTGGCACACCATAGGTACTGAATCCTCAGTACTCAAATAAGGAGAAACATAGGGAGAAATGCTGCATGCAGAAGAGAGATACTATTAAGCTAAAAACATGGTACAGTTCAAACATCCAAAGAAATAGCATTTATTAAGACTATGCATGAGCTCGCATAGAGGCCCTTGATTAGCACGGATGTATGAAACTGGCTTCCCTCGTAGAGCAGTGCTTAAGAATTCTCCCTGCAATGCAGGGGACACCAGTTTGATCCTTGGCCCGGGACGATCCCACATGCTGCAGGGCAACTAGGCCCACGTGCCACAACTACTGAGCCCACGCGATGCAGCTACCGAAGCCTGTGTACTCCAGAGCCCGTGCTGCTCAACGAGAGAGGCCACTGCAAGGAGAAGCCTGCTCACCGCAGCTAGAGAAAGCCCTCACAGGGCAACGAAGACGCAGCACAGGCAAAAATGAAATTCAATAAATAAATAAAAATAAATGGAAAAAAAAAAGATGTGTATGAGATGGAGTCTACTTAGATCCAAGGGATATGAAAAGAATGTAGTTAAGTGGGAGTCTTGTGCCATCCCAGGAGCTGCGAGTTTACATTTGGTTCTGCTTACAGTGTGAGTCATTCAGAGCAAGGAGTAGGAGCACGCAAGTCAGCAGAGCATCCCATTCCTCCCGGGTATTTTATGGGAACTTCAGCACCTCCACTTCATTTATTTTCACTCCTTCCAGTAAGAGACATAGTCCCTTAAGTGTGGGTAAATGATATGACCTCATTTCTTAGAATCTTTTGCCTTGAATCACTATTTTTACCATCACTGGGTCAGTTCTACAGGATTCATGGACACTTATCTCTGATAAACTGGACTGGACACTGACTCACCCAACCTGGTTTGAGTATCAGCTCCATCATTAACAGCAGAGTGAGATCAAGTGAGCTTAATTTTCTTAGCTTAACTTACTCTTTAAAAATAAAGATAACAATATATACTACAATGGAGAGAAGAGAGCATAAAACACAATATATAAAGGTTAAAAGTGATTTCTCAAGTAAAATAGAGAAAGGAACTATTCCTATAGCACATCCTAACCATCCTTGTATGGTTTGCATGAGACCAATCATGTTCTCGTCACTTTGGGCCCAGCTCTCCTGACCTCCTTGTCATACTTCAGACACCAACGGGGCTCCAGTCTCTGGATGTCTATTCTTGCTATTCCTTCTGCACCAGGGGCTCTTGTCTGAACTATTTGTATGGCCGTCTCCCTCACTTTCTCAAGATCTGTGCTCACGTTTTCCTAATGTGTGAGATCTTCTCAAATCCCTACATAAAAGAGTATTCCCTCATCATTTGCTATACCTTCTGCCATACTTCCTTTTTTTCACATCATTTGTCACTACCATTTCTACCTTGATAAAATTTATACTCTTTGAGAATAGTGACTTTGTTTATTGTTTTGCCCCTAGAACCTAAAATAATGCCTGGTATAGAGAAACTTTCAAGAAGAAATATATGTTGAAAGAATGAACACATGATTTAAACTTCCCTAATCCATTACTGAAGGGTATACACTCTGCAAAGTGTGACTTGATGTAGCTCTGTGACTTCTTGATTTATCTAAGACAAGTTAAATAATACTTATTTTCTAAGGCTCAATGTACTTTATTGTAAGGTAGTCCTGAATTGGCCCATGTATCAGTTCAGTTACTCAGTCGTGTCCGACTCTTTGCGACCCCATGAACTGCAGCACGCCAGGCCTCCCTGTCCAATACCAACTCCTGGAGCTTGCTCAAACTCAAGTCCATCGAGTCGGTGATGCCATCCAACCATCTCATCCTCTGTCGTCCCCTTTTCCTCCAGCCTTCAATCTTTCCCAGCATCAGGGTCTACTTCTAATACACTTTTTGGGTTTTAAACAGGGTATTTTCTTCAAAATGCAAACATAATTGTCAGTAGTTTTAAAAAATTATTTCATGGCTTGCTTAGGATAAAGCAGGTTATAGCTTTAATGATATTCTTAGGATAAAGTTCAAATTCTTATTTTGGTCTTGCCAAACAGAATCTGCCTTTCTTGCAAAAGTAATTGTGTGCCATCTCTGTGTTTCAGCCTTGATGGTCTTTATTTCAGACCCTAATAGCAGTACTATGACCTATGTTGACGTCAAACTTGCATTCACTTTGCCTTCTCCTCAGTTTTTAATGTATGCTTTGCAGTGATAATTCTTGTTGATGCATCAGGTCTCAATTTTAAGCACAAATCTTCTCTATATCCATCTGTTTGCCTATCTATGGTTCTATTTAGCCATCCATCCTAAGTTGAACTATAGGATACTGCCAATATTCAACCAGATTTGTACTATAACAATGACGATTCCCTATGACTTCATTTAGAATGTTTCTTTCTAAGCTGCTGCTGCTGCTGCTGTTAAGTTGCTTCAGTCGTGTCTGACTCTGTGCGACCCTATAGATGGGAGCCCACCAGGCTCCACCGTCCCTGGGATTCTCCAGGCAAGAACACTGGAGTGGGCTGCCATTTCCTTCTCCAGTGCATGAAAGTGAAAAGTGAAAGTGAAGTCGCTCAGTCGTGTCCAACTCTTTGCAACCCCATGGACTGCTGCCTACCAGGCTCCTCCACCCATGAGATTTTCCAGGCAAGAGCACTGGAGTGGGGTGCCATCACCTTCTCTGCTTTCTAAGCTATACAAGGAAAATAATCATATCTTTCTTATTTATTATTATATCCTCAGAGCTCAGTATAATGTCTGATGTTAGGAAAACTTTCTATAAATACTCTTTGAATTAATGTGCTATTACATAGCAGTGATTATCAGTATTGTGGAAATAGTATTTGTTGGTTGTTTTACTGCATAATCATGTTGTAAAACCAAGACTGTGACTATACTAAAACAATTGAATGGCAGTGAGTTATTTACAAAGGGAAGACAGGAAAGATCACGGAGGAAGAAAATTGAAAGAAGGAGCCTAAGGAAGAGAAAGGGAGAACAGATTTGAGAAATGGTGATGGAGAGGAGAGAGGGAGAGAGAAAAATGAGAGGAAAAGAGAGAGACAGAATTGTCAGTTTCCAGGCACTTGAGTATTTTCAGGTCTGTCACTGAAGAAGTACGTGAATTCCATTTTCAATTAGTTAGGTAGCCATCATATTCTCAGTACACATGTGTTTATTCTTTTAGCCACTTTTTTCTTGGTCCCGGTTTGGATCATCTAGTTTTAAGTCTACTGATTTCAACTTCCTTCTTTTTCAAGTATCTTTCAATTTTTATAAATTTCTACTTCATGTATCTGTAATTCTCTAGAATATATTTCTACTTTATTATTTGTATTTTTGTTTATTCTATTATTTATATTTCCATTGCTTCCATTACCCCTTTCTCTTGAATTTTATTCTCATATTTAGTCATGATACTTTTTATTTCAAGAAGTACTTCTCATCTGATAATTTTGAAGATTTTGTTATATTGAACACACTGATATGTGATTTTATATGAACCTCAATATCTCATCCACAAGTATTTCAGATAACTATCAATTAAGAAAATAGGGCAGACTATCCTTTATGTAAAAAAAGTGCCAAACATTAATGATCATATCATAAGCTAGTCAAAAATACATATTGCTATTTGCAGAAGTATCATAAAAGAGCCAGAGAAGCTATGTAAAATAATTACATTTTATGCTTATTATCGGAAATTGCAGGCATTACTCTGAAGAACATGGTTAAGATCCATTACTTCAAATAAAATAAATAGAATAAAGGTCATTTCAAATTTTTTGAAAAAAAGTGATTTGCTATGAAGACTAAAAAATGGGCCAAAGAACTAAATAGACATTTCTCCAAAGAAGACATACAGATGGCTAACAAACACATGAAAAGATGCTCAACATCACTCATTATCAGAGAAATGAAAATCAAAACCACTATGAGGTACCATTTCACGCCAGTCAGAATGGCTGCAATCCAAAAGTCTACAAGCAATAAATGCTGGAGAGGGTGTGGAGAAAAGGGAACCCTCTTACACTGTTGGTGGGAATGCAAACTAGTACAGCCACTATGGAGAAGAGTGTGGAGATTCCTTAAAAAACTGGAAATAGAACTGCCTTATGACCCAGCAATCCCACTGCTAGGCATACACACTGAGGAAACCAGAAGGGAAAGAGACACGCGTACCCCAATGTTCATTGCAGCACTGTTTATAATAGCCAGGACATGGAAGCAACCTAGATGTCCATAAGCAGATGAATGGATAAGAAAGCTATGGTACGTATACACAATGGGGTATTACTCAGCCATTAAAAAGGATTCATTTGAATGAGTTCTAATGAGATGGATGAAACTGGAGCCTATTATACAGAGTGAAGTAAGCCAGAAAGAAAAACACCAATACAGTATACTAACGCATATATATGGAATTTAGAAAGAGGGTAACAATAACCCTGCATACGAGACAGCAAAAGAGACACTGATGTATAGAACAGTCTTATGGACTCTGTGGGAGAGGGAGAGGGTGGGAAGATTTGGGAGAATGGCATTGAAACATGTATAATATCATGTATGAAACGAGTCGCCAGTCCAGGTTAGATGCACGATACTGGATGCTTGGGGCTGGTGCACTGTGACAACCCAGAGGGATGGTATGGGGAGGGAGGAGGGAGGAGGGTTCAGGATGGGGAACACATGTATACCTGTGGCGGATTCATTTCAATATTTGGCAAAACCAATACAATATTGTAAAGTTTAAAAATAAAATAAAAAACATAAAAATAAATAAATAAATAAATAATTTATACGGCATTGCTGAAGACTCTATATCCATTCAGGGTTTTTTGATTTGTTTTGTTTTGCATCTAAAGATACAGGAAAAAGAAACATCCCTAACGTGGAAGTTCATCAAATTTTTAGAGGTATTCTTTGAAGCTGAAGTAACAAAGAAGACAGATATCAGAGTGACAGTGATGGGGAAAGGTCTTACCATCAAGATCATTCTCTGGAGTCTCTGCTGTGAACCAGTTGGAAGGTGGGCCAGTGCCATTGACTGTCATGGCTGACACCTGAAAACTGTACTGACTTCCTTTCTCCAGTCCTGTGAAAGAATTTTCCACAGAAGGAAAAAAAAATAAGTTACTGAATAACAAGTATTTTTCATGGGTTTTAAAAGTTTTAGCAAAATTTCAACAATACTAAACATGCTTTACATTTTGTGTGATTGTTGTGGTAATTACTGTTATTTTGGCCAAAAGGGTTGGAAGATTACAGCAAGAAATCAAATTATTTTTCATATATTCTCATTTATTTTTCCCAGTTTACAAAAATGTTTCCTTGAAAATAGCCTCAGGGCAGATGCAGAATACAAAATACGAACGATGAAGAAATAATCAAAAATAGCAAGGATCATTTTTCCTCACAGTCCAGAAGAAGCCTGCCTATAAATCAAGAACAGTCAATCTAAAAATTTATGCTCCATCATTCATTCAAGGTCAGTGATTCCTTTGGGCAAAGAAAGAGAACTCCAAAGCCACTATACTTCAGCTGAAAATACTAGGTTTTCATCTCTCGAAAACATCTCAAGGCATATTTGTTTTGCATTAGGTTCCACACTACAGCATGAAGAAAATCTGTCTCTGTGATAACTTGGACACGGATTGCAGTACTCAGTGATGACCTATGAGCTGATTTTCCGGTACACAGAGAGTACAGGAAATAAGGGAAGCCTTGTGCATCATGGCCGAGTGTGACATGTATGAATTTGTAATGTGAATAACTTTCCTTTTATCTGAGTTTCAACATAGCTCATCAACATGACACATGTTTATAAAACAAATAATGCCTCTCAGAAGACCATATGACTTTTCTGAGACACTGAGGACTCGGTGTAAACCAACAAGCTCTTAAACCTTAAGGAGTTGAACAGCACTGATAACAATTAAAATATCATCTCTCTTTTTTCCCCATTCATTTGAAATGGCACAAACATTTGGAGCCAAGGAAAAATCATAAATAAAATAGCCTCTTAGAGAAATGATGCTTCTATTAAATACAAAATTACGTATTTGTTTATTTTTGTACAGAAGGATGAATAATTCTTGGTACTGAGAAGAATTCTAACTTGCTACTAATAGATGGCTTTTAAGCCATGGTTAGAATGAATTTGGTACAGTTGAAGGCAGTCATCTTCAGTAACTAGGACTTTTAGAGAAGGCAATTTGATAAACTCACCCACATATAATACTGGCCACTTAAGATACGTCTAATTTTATAAAATACATTGGAAGGCATGGGTTGAGAATAGTGTTGGTACTGTTGTTTCTCTTACTGTGAGTGCTTCAGTTTACATCCATAGAGTCACCACGATGCCTGACTCACGGAAGGCACAAAGAGAAACAACTGTTGGAAGGTTTATTAGAGCAAGTCTTAGCACTAAGGAGATACTAGGTTATAATACAATACCCAACACCATCAGCAAGGCGGTGAATGGATACTTTTAAACATAAAAGCTTCTTTAGCTGGCTTGTGCTCCCCCTGACCTGTCCCTTAATTAGCATGGCATCAATCTGATATTCGTTAACGTTTTGCACCCTTTCCTGGGTACTGCTGTTGATTCCTGAGGCAGAAGGAGTACAAAGCTGTCTGGGAAATCAGAAAGCTCATATGAAGAGAATTTGGGGAAGTACTGTTTACCTAATCATTGAAGCTCATGAGTTTCACAGTTGTCTCACCTGAAACAGTTTAATTTCATCAAGAATATACTCTTTTGTATTAAGAAGAAATTTGACTTCATTTTTCTTTGAAATGGATGGACAATTATGTCAACACTATCTCCAATGACTGATGTGGAATACCATCTTTGATGGTTAGTTTTATATGTAAACTGGAGTAAGACTAAAGTCCCCTCAATCAAACACTTATTGTTGCTGGGAAGGTATTTTTGTAGATATGACTAAAGTCCATAGTCCATTGATTTTATATAAGGGATATTATCCTAGATAATTTGGTGAGCCAGATTTAATCAGGTGAAGGATCTTAAGAACAGACTGAGGCTTCTCTGAAAAAGAAATTTCACCGGTAGGGAGCAGCTTCAGCTTGAGAGTTCCAGCTACCTCTCCTGATGGCCTGCTCTGTCAATTTTGGAATTGTCCAGCCAACCATCACCATCAATTAAGTCAATTCCTTGCAACAAATCTCTTAGTATATATCTCCACTGATTCTGTTTCTCTGGTCAACATACCTTGATGAACATGTCAACTTCTTACATGCAATATTTTGACACATAAATGGAAATCCTTCTGAATGCCCTATACTCTGTCCCATTCATTTGACTTTATAACAAGTGATGTGTTTCATGCAGACTTTACTGGTTTTAACATAACTTAACTAAAATATAGAAAGGGCTTCCCTGGTGGCTCAGACGATAAAGCGTCTGTCTGCAATGCAGGAGACTTGGGTTTGATCCCTGGTTTGGGAAGGTCTGCTGGAGAAGGAAATGGCAGCCCCCTCCAGTATTCTTGCCTGGAAAATCCTATGGATGGCAGAGCCTGGTAGGCTACCATCTGTGGGGTCGCAAAGAGTTGGACACAACTAAAATATCTTACTATAAAGCAGATACACAAATTTCTCTTTATAATTTTGCTAAAATTCAAGTTACATATTTTGAGTTTAGGCTCTATCAGTATCATTAACTCAGTTTTGAGTAAAATGAAAGCTGACTAATAGCCTGAATAATAATTTGAAGTAACTATTAAAAGGCAGTTAAGAGACCATCCATTGTTTCCCCAACGGAGCCTCACCTGGCACCCCCCACCCCACCCAGCTACTTATCAGAATGTATTTTCTAACCAAACACAGTAAAGTAGCTTTTCATATCTTTCTATGATATCAGTAGTGAAGTGTTAACCCTCTGTACAGAGTAGTACCCAGATGATCCTAAAAATCCTGCCAACTTTTCTTGTAATACTATATTTTAGCTTAACTTTTTAAAATTTTGCATTTTCTTCTAGAATATTGCTGTGGAATCTCACTAATAACACCTAGAAATTCTAGTATAAGAAAACATTTAAAGATATATACAACATTCCATTATTAAAAGAGATTGTAATGCTTAGTGAAACAGCCCATCTAATGCTGTTCATCCAACCAAGTGATCCTATAAATAAAGCAAGTATATTTCTGGAATAAGAAATTCACCAAGGGAGGGAATCCACTCCAACAGTTTTGCTGGTTAAATAAAATTATTCTTGAGATTACATTGAATCTGCTTTACTGTGGTTTTACCTACAGATAATTTTGAGTTTTACACAGTGGGGTTAAAAAGAAGTTAAATTCCACTTTCAAGATATCTTTACCCAAGTCTTCTGATCTAAATTCAGTGCCTTCAGTACCAGATCTTTATCAGCAGAATTAAACCTGTGACTCTCTTCTAGATTAGGTAAGTGAAGTACGCAGCGATAGGCAAAACCAGAAATGTGTGCTTTTCAGAGTCAGTCTGGACACTCCCCTGAATTCTAGCCTGCAAAAGTTCCTGCTTCTTTGTTGTGAGGGGTACTTGGCCAGACGAGTTTTAGATGGGCTATGTGTATTCATGTTAGTTGCTCAGTTGTGTCTGACTCTTTTGAGATCCCATGGACTGTAGCTTGCCAGGCTCCTCTGTTCATGGAATTCTCCAGGCAAGAATACTGGAGTGGGTTGCCATTTCCTTCTGCAGGAGATCTTCCCAACACAGGGACTGAACCCGGGTCTCCTTTAATCTCACTTTCTCATATATAGTTATTAGGTAATAATACTGCATTTCTATCTTAGGGTGTTCTTTTGAGAATCAAATGGCAAAACTGCTTTCACAAATAATTTATAAAATTAGACATTTGATAGACATAAAGATACCTAATATTTGCAAATTATTTTCTCATTTGAAACACTCCAGTGATGGATGGATAGATGGATTCATTCATTCATTCATTCACTGGAGACGGGATAGAAGGAAACCAATCTGTAAGCAAAAGCTATTTTCTGTGTATATTTCTTTTTTTTTTTTTTTGTTTTGTTTTTTTTTTTTTTTCTTCCAATTTTATTTTATTTTTAAACTTTACATAGTTGTATTAGTTTTGCCAAATATCAAAATGAATCCTCCACAGGTATACATGCGCTCCCCATCCCGAACCCTCCTCCCTCCTCCCTCCCCATACCATCCCTCTGGGCCGTTATCTGAGATGTGTTTTCAGAGTTGGACTAATGAAAGTATTAACTAGGATTTTAAACCTAAATAGGCAGGGGAGTTTTGACTTAATCTCTTCTAAAGTTACTTAATTCCTTTAGCCGCCAAGATAATTTTCGATTTTTATTATTCAATATATATCTCTTTCCATCTCTGAGTTATTTCACTGTTCCTTTACATACTCACACAACCGCATAGTCATTGCCTATGGTCAATAACATATTACTGATAGCTTAAGAGTTAAGAATACAGGTGTTCAGTTTAGGCAGAATTAGATTCAAATTTTTGCTTTGCCACTTACTAACTGCATGACCTAAAAAACTTACTAGCCATCTTTCTTTGCCTAAGATTTCTCATCAATAAAATGGAGTCTATGAATAAAAAATTATTACAAAGGTTACATTTTAAAACAGACAAAGCTTTATTTTCTTATCATGGATTTTTTTTAGCTATACTGAGGTATACTTAATATACCAATTGCTGTGCATAGTTAATGTATACATTTTAATGAATTTAGACCTAAGCATAAACTATGATACCACCACTAGAAATAAGATAATAAACCTATATATCACTTCCAAAAGACCCCCTTTTTCCCTTTGCTCTTTTTTAGTGGTAAGAACACTTGGCATGAGATGCCTTCTGAAGTTTTTAAGTGCACAACACAGTATTGTTAACTATGGGTGCTATGTCGTACGGCAGATCTCTGAAACTCATTTGTGTTGCAAAACCTTAATTTTATACCCTTCGAACGACTCTCCATTTTCCCCTCCCGCTCTCCCCTGGCAACCACCATTCTGTTTTGTTTCCATGACTTTGAGTTTTAGATACTTCATGTATGTGGGATCATGTGGTATTTACCCTTCTGGGACTGACATTTCACTTAGCACTGCATCTCCAGCCCAGCCATTTTGTGGCAAAAGGCAGGGTACTTTTTTCTTTTCTGTGATAAAGCTGAATAATATTCCATTGTGTGTACATACCACAGTTTCTTTGCTCATTTGTCAGTGGAAATTTGGGTTGTGTGACTACTGTTGTAATGAATATGAGAGGGCAGCTATGTCTTTGAGATCCTGACTTCAGTTCTTCTGGATATGTACTCAGAAGTGGGATTAGTGGTTCACTGCAGATTTGCTTTTAATTTTTTTGAGGAACCTTCATATTGTTTTCAGCATAGGAGCAGTTGTCAAATTTGCTATTGCTGTTATGACTATTATAAATGTTAAAGCTGTTTTTAATATTAATGATCATTTACAGATTCATACAACAGCCAGATTCACTCACAATAAAGTGAGCTAAAGATGATAACACTGGATAGTTCAAGGAGCACATGGCTAGGAATTAGAGCATCTGTGATCTAGTTGGGATCTATACCTTTAGCTAATAGTGGATCTTAGCAATGTCACTCATCAAGCCTCCATTACCTCTTCAATAAAACAAGGGCTTTGGATGAGATGAATTGTGTGTTTTCTGTTCTGTTTGTCAGGGACCTAGAGTTCAGTCTCAGTCTCTATAGATCTAACTCATGTCTCTTGTGTCTTCTGCATTGGCAGGCTGATTCTCCCACCAGCACCACCTAGGAAGCCCTATCTAAGTAAACAGGCCTTTGTCACAGGAGGACTGGGGCTGTGTATCAGTCTGCTCTGTGTGTAGTGCACTGGGGGTGGTAGTCTATTAAGAACTATCTTTTCCAATTATTATGGTCTCTTGGAATTCAAGCCCCATTACCTGCCAAGGCCAAGTGTTCAAGGGGTATGCATACCTGTGCGGGCTGTGCATCCCCACTGACTTTAGCGACGTAGCAGGAAAGTAAAAAAATAAAAAATAAAAAACAAAAAACAAACTTGCTTTCTTGTTTCAGGAAGGCATTAAGGAACATGACTTACTGCATGTGCCCATGGGCTTCTGCAGCAGAACACAGGAGTGCCTTGACCTGGGTTGGATGGGTGGGTGGTGTGTGTGTGTGTGCATGCACACGCACACACGTGTACACAGCCTCCTAGCTGCTTCTGCTTCTAAGTATGTGTGCAGAGCTAAGTCGCTTCAGTCTTTTCTGACTCTTTGAGACCCTATGGACTATATCCCGCCAGACTCCTCTGTCATTCTCCAGGCAAGAATACCAGGGTGGGTTGCAATGCCCTCCTCCAGGGGATCTTCCCAACCAAGGGACTGGACCCAAGTCTCTTCTCTCCTGCTTTAGCAGGCAGGTTCTTTACTGCTAGCGCCACCTGGAAAGCCCTGCCTCTGAGTATAGCTTTATTCTAGAAGAATGATATAAGTAACGATGCTTTTCTTAGTTGTAAAAAAAGATATTGCTGAAAGTAGATTGTCTTCTGCTTGTTTCTATCTCCAATAATAAATGCCTTCAAACTCTTAATTCCCCAGTTCTATTTCTACTTTCTTAGAATTTATGGTCAAGAGATGATGTATTATTCAAAGAATATAATTTCCCTTTATTTCCCTAATGTTAACCTTGTTACAAAATTGCTGTGCTATTGTTTCAATTTTTCAGTCCACAAAATACCAACGCATGCTTACCCTATGTTTATTCTTATATTGGCCATGAAGCATGAGAAAACTCTTATATTCAATTCCAAATAACCTTCTCTGAAGAGCACTCAAAAATGAAAAACAGGACTTTAAAATTTAGTTGACTTGGGTTCCCACAATAAAATTGATAGCAGTGATTTAAAATCCTTGTTATAACTCTGAATTACTTTGTTACTGCAGATGTCCCATTATCCTAGTAAAAAGCACACACAACAAAAAGCACCTGTCTAACAAACAGAACATGGTAAAAACCAATATTTGAGTTTCTACCCCTGAATATTTATATCATCAAAAGGAAGCACTCGGGCATTTTCAATTTTCTAACAGCCAAATCAATCTATTCATGTATTTTAAAGATACTGAAAACATGGGGGCAAATTCTGTACATTTTAAAGTGCTGAAGATTTATATAGAAAATCAATTACTTCCTCTTACTACACAGTGCATAGGTTACAAAATATATCCTGGGGACAAGTCAAAACCGCAGCCAATCTACCAGTGTGGAGTACTTCCTGATTCCCTGATGCTTTCTAGCATTAAAGACATTCCCACAATTCCCACAATTTATGTTCCCACAATGCAACATAAGCCAGGACTGAGGCCAGGACACAGAACAGAGGAGAGGAAGACGGAGGCTTTGCAAAACTTGTTTTTAACACTTAAAGAATACGAGGCTATCCTCTGGGTCTTTCTATTCTTTATCTCAAATTAAAAATGAAGACCATGTAACTTTTCTGCAATAAATATCAAGCACAGTTATAAAGATAACTGTTCAGATGATGTTTGCATCCTCAAATTCATTTTATAACAATTAAAATGAAGAAGGAACATTATGAATAAAAGTTGCAAGTTTGGAGTCCAGATTCCTATGGGCCTATAAAGATGGGAAGGGGCATGTCAATAACAAGCTAATGAATTCATCCTGTTGCTTTGCTTTCGACTGGGATGATATTAAGCCAGAGTGAAGATGGGTTACCCTATGCTGATGAGAAGTGCTAATTGCCACATAGGTTTTAGATGAGTAAAGATGTAGGACTGAATTATTTTTGGATAAAGATTTACTAGAGGGTACAATTCAAAATGATTGTCCTCAAGAGGAAAAGTAATAACAAGAGTCTGTAATGAGTAAAATACTGTATACTTGGAACATCCAAATATAGCTTTTCCTGGAAGCGTGGTCTTAACATATTTATTAGAGATCTTGAGATGAAATCATCCTGGATTACTACAGAGTCAATATCCAGTGAAGATATCCTTATAAGAAGGGAGGATACACAGACTCACAGAGGGAGTGACGCAAAGACGGAGGCAGATTTCTGAGAGATGTATCTCCAAGCTGAGGAATGTCAAGGGCTGCCAGCACCCACCAGAGGTTAGGAGACAAACATGAGACAGATTTTCCCGTAGAGCTTCCAGAAGGAATGACCTCTACAGAAACCTTGATTTTGGATTTCTGATTTCTCCTGAACTGAAAAAGAAAATTATGTTGTTTCTGGCCACCACGTTGTGGTAATTTGTTATGACCCCCTAGGACTATTACAGCATCTTTGATAAGAAAAAGTCTAATTCTTGCTATTCTATACAGTGATCTTAAATGATTTTACTTTTTGTTGAGAGAAAATTCTAAACGTTTGTATATTTAGAGATTCAGAAGCTTGGCTTGATAATACTGAGCTGAATGTGTTAAATCCCATTTGACAAAAAAAAAAAAAAACATAAACACTGAACAATTCATTTCAGTAAGGTCTTTTGGACACATGGTTACTATTCTTAATTTATTTTCTTGACTAGCCCCTTTTTAGCTGTTCAGTGAGCACAGAGTCAGTCAGTGGTATGAAATCTTCAATCTTGGTAACCAACTGTTATGACATTAGAGTCTTGATATTTTATTTGCTTTTCATTTTACATACATGGTTAAAAATACATATTTCACTGTTACACAATTAAGCAATAATCACTATTAATATTTGGGTATTTAGAATATATTATTCTAAATATTTTCTTCAGAATTTTTTTTGGTTTATAAATATGGACTCATGCTTAAAATTGATATCAAACTGAGCTTTTCACTTAATATGTTTTAAATATTTAACATTGAATTTAATATGTTTACATTTCAATATTTGCAATAGATATACAGCATTTCATGATATGATTGTGTCTGAATTTTCTAGGTAACTGCCTATAGTTAGATACTTAGGGTCTTTTTATCTTATGCAATGAACATGTTTTTAGTTTAAAACTTTGCAAAAAAATATGTCTGCAGGATTGGAATAAACTCCTAGAAGCTGGAAACCTGAATCATATATTTACAGATACATACACACGTGCACTGGAGAAGGCGATGGCACCCACTCCAGTACTCTTGCCTGGAAAATCCCATGGGCGGAGGGGCCTGGTGGGTTGCAATCCATGGGGTTGCAAAGAGTTGGACACGACTGAGTGACTTCACTTTCACTTTTCACTTTCATGCATTGGAGAAGGAAATGGCAACCCACTCCACTCGTTCTTGCCTGGAGAATCCCAGAGACAGGGGAGCCTGGTGGGCTGCTGTCTATGGGGTCGCACAGAGTCGGACACGACTGAAGCGACTTAGCAGCACACACATGCACACTTGTATATAACACAAATCTCCACATTGCTTTGTGGAAAGATTCTGGAATCTTTCTGTACTACAAGTGGTATACAAAAGTTCATCTTTCTCATATGCTTTCCAAAACAACATATCATCATTCATTTTTATTTTTATTACTTTAATCAAAGGAGAATGCTAACTCATTTTTCTTTTAATTTGCATTTCCTTACTAATAAGATTAAACATTTTATTAGGCTTGTTGGCCATTTATAGTTCTGTAAATTGAATATCCATTTGTTAGTTTTTCTACTAGAATGTGCATATTTTAATGAATTATTTTATTAAAAAAAGAAATGTATACTTTAAATGTTTTTCATTGGAGAAGGAAAATCAATGATTAAACATGTTTCTGGGCTTCAAATTCCTATATCTATAGAAATTACACTAAATTTTTTTCAGCAAGATTTTTTAATTTTGGTGATTTCTTTTAAAGTAAACTATGTGCATGTTGTACCAAATATTCCAATGAGAATAAATGGCTCATTTCAATTATTTTACCTTCCAATCATTTTATCAGGTAAAGAGACATACCGTCTTGGCTTTCTTTAAGCTTTTTAAATGACATGGTGCTTGTTTTTCTTTTTAAAATAGTTTCTATTGGAGTAGAGTTGATTTACAGCGTTGTGTTAGTTTCTATGGAAAAGCCAAGTAAATTGACTATACAGATACCCCCTTCCTTTTTGGACTTGCTTCCCATCCAGGGCACCGCGGAGCACTGAGGAGAGTTCCCTGTGCCTGCAGAAAGCTCTCATTAGTTATCCATTTCATAGGTGGTGCCAATGGCATATGTGTGTCAACCCTAATCTTCCAACAGAGTGTCATAACTTCCATTTAGGAGATTTTGTCTAGATATAAAACAAGTCACGTGATTTTTGGAGATCTATTTTGGAAGCACACTCACCATCACATTACCATTTTATAGGCATAAGAGGCACAAATTTACGAGGAAAAACTAAGTTTCTATCAAGTCTCATACTGTAGGCTGAGCAAGTAGCTTAAATTGTGTGTGTGTTTTACGATTTCAGATAGAAATTTACTGAGTACTCTATATCAAGAAAGGAATAAATAAGGAATTACTTCTCATCTGTGATGAATGCTTACTTGGTTTTCTGCAAGTTATGAGCTTTAATTTGCCTGTTGTCATGAATCAAGTGTATGTGCCATGACCCACATGTTTAACTTGATCCACCGATTCCTGCCATTGCTACCTGCTTTGCTTCCCAAACCCTTTGTTCAACATTCTCTTTGGTACTACAAAGCCTAGACCAAGCCATCCCCATTAAGTGCTGATAGGCAAGGAGAGAATTTCACACTTGTGCATTTACCGGAAATGCTGGCTTCCCAGGGGACCGTCAGGAGGCAGAGAATAGTTAACAACCTGTGTGGGCTTACTTTGACCAGTGACAGACAAGAGAGAAACAGCTCATACTTTCTATCCAGCCATCCACACTGGGCCCCAGTAGTTCAGTGGCTTCTGAAACCTCCTCTCTCCTACCCTGCCCCTCACCCCCAACAGCCTGCAAGAACAAGCTGGCTCTGGGTTTGTTCTAACTGTGGCCAGTTCAAGAAGTCATCATTTGATTTATTTTCCTCCCTGGGTCCCTTCTCTTGTTCCTTCATTCTTGCCTTCCTGGGCTTGTCCCCTAAATGCATTAACTTGAAGGCCTGACTTAGTCTCTGTTTTCCCGGAATTGGACTGACATGTATTAATGGTTCCAACAGTTAAAGGAAATATATGATTATTCATCTTATATATATATCAAAATTACCTTAATACTATATGGAAATTGGGTCCAGTTTTCAGGAAGAATTTTAACCCAACATGAATTTTACCAATATTGCTACAGAAGTGAATTTACTTTTATACTTATGGAAAGTAGAATAATTGTTCTTTTCATTCCCCAAACCACTCCTCTCTCCATTTTCCAGCCTCATTCTCACTCCTGGAGTTTGGGCAGAGAAGGCTCAAAATGACTTAAACTTGGAACCATGTGAAATGACTTAAACTTGGAACCATGTGATTACATGATTTTAAAAGTTATTAAACAGTTAAATGTTATTTGATGACAGAAATTGTTGAGTTAGCAATACTAATATGGATAAGAATTCAAAGATATATTTATTAAAATGGTGATATTGAAGTAAACATGTTGTGAAAGCATTACAGGGAATCAAGTTAAAAATATAAAGTTATTCTTGTTCAGACCAGTACATGCCACCTACCAGGAGAAAAATGAATGTTCCTTTGAAGTGAGAGTATGTTTTACTGCCGAGGCATTTGATTCACCGAAACCTTCTAAGACCACAGCACGTGAGCACTGACCTGTGAACAGGTACCAGAGGTTATTTGGCTCCAGTGTTTCCATCTCACCCCTGCGGGTTGTCTTTCTGTGCCGAATTTTATAACCAGTAATAAATCCATTTTGTGTTCCTGATGGAGGAGGCAGCCAGCTTACTTTGATACTCTGTAAAATAACAGATGTAAATTACATCATTAGAGAAAGGAAGAACAACAAGATGGGGTCAAAGAACTGACCCAAACCTAAGTGCAAATAAGGCAGAAATGCAAGAAGTGTCAGAGATTATCCCTCAGAACCAAGTTAAATCCATTCTTATAGCTGTGTGTCTGATTTTGACAAATTTACACAATTCATTTGATTGATTATATACATCACTATCTCTCTACTGCAAATGCCACGAAAATGACAATAAATATTCTAAATGGTGTAAAGCCATAAGGAAATAGAAAACAGGCCACTAATGGATGAGAAATATTAACAAATTTTTAGAAGTTACAGAAGAAGCAAAGTATTGCAACTGAGCCAAAGGAGAAAGATGACATCTACATACCTCCTTAAAGATATTAATGAAAACAAGGTGATCAGCATGACAAAATTCAGGGAAGACTGGGAATTATTGCTTCCTGAGTACCTTAGAAAGCAGGACTAAAGCACAATTTTGAGATAGAAGATGGATTGAAAATCTTATCACATTCAGCAGTCAGTCAGCTAACCCTCCCTGAACTTGGTGTAGCCAGGAGCTTCATTTTCTAGGGATACTGAAACAGAAGCTACAGATTTAGGGACACCAGACACAGAAGAGAACAGAGATAAGGGTGAGAGTTAAGTCAATGACATGAGTCATTCAAGTCTTCTTCCTTCATCTGATATCTAGAACAACGGCAACCAGGTGTACACTTCCCAGACAGAATATCAGATAATTGTTCTCTAGAGAAAATTGAAACGAATAAGAGAAAACAACAACCAGGTCCCTAATTAATCTCCCAACAGTGAGAATCTCACGTAATAACCCCCACTCATGCACTAGAATTTGCACTTCATAATCACCTTTAGAGTACCGCATTTTTATGTAAACTGATAATTCTTGACTATCAGACATTGAAACAAACCTTTGGCATAAGAAGCATTAGTGTTTAGAGCAGAAAAAGGATCCAAAGAACTGTCATTGATACCCTAATAATCAAAGAGAAGATACTGACTCCATAAATAGCGTAAAAGTATAAAAAAAATAAAAGATTTTTAAAAGCCTATGACATTCATAATTTGGTTGCATAAATTAAATATGCAACAGATAAATTGGAAAATAAATTAGTAAAAGCCTCCCAAAATTCAGTGGGGAAAATGACAATCAAGGGAAATAGGAGAGAAAAGATAAAAAATAGGTGGTTTAGTTTATAACTTCAGCTAGTGAGATAAGAGGATGAAGGAGCAGGATAAAGAAAACACTAAAAATTAGAGACAAAACAAAGCAAAACAAAACAACAAAACACCAAATCTTCCTTTCAATAAAACCTTTGCAGAAGTGGAAGATTGAGACCTCATTCTGAAAGGGATTATGGAATATCTAACATAATAAATGAAAAGAACCACATTAATAAATTTAAAGAATCATATTACATGAAACATTAGAGAATCATGGGGAAGGGAGGATCCAACATCTTCCAGAATGGATGGGAGAAAAAAAAGAAAAAAGGGTGTATAAATTATAATCAGGAGTAAGAATAGCATCAGATTTCTCAAAAACAAACAAAAAACATTTTAAGATTGAAAAGAACATTTAAACCTAGAATTTCATGTCTAGTCAAATAAACTATGATGTGAGAGGGAAATATAACACACATGTATGTACACATACTAGTATAAGTATAGGGATATTTCGGATATGAATGGCTTCCAAGATGTCCATCTGTGTACCCTTTACCAGGAGGCTAATGAAGGTATGCTCCAGGAAAGTGAGAGGCAAACTAAGAAAGGAAAAGATCTGAAATCCCACAAATGGAGAATCCAAAACAGAAAGAGAAATATGGAATTTTCAGAAAGGTAGTGAGGAAAACAGCAAGACTGGGTTTTAAAGAACACTAGTCAAAAGAGTTGTACTGTATAATTCCATTGATATGAAGTTTCAGAATAGACAAAACTAGTCTACAGTAATGCACATCAGAGAAGCAGCTGCCCATGGTAACTGCACTGGAACACCTGGCTGGATATGGGTACAAGGAAGCGTCTTGGGGTAACAAAACCGCGTCATAGTTCAAGTTTGCTATATGCGTGAATACAACTGTCAAAACACATTGTTACGGGCTAAATTTTGAACTCCTCCTAACCCACCCTCCAAAGACCCCAGTTCATACGATGATATCCTAATCGCCAATACCTCAGAAAGTTATTTAGAGATAGGGCTTTAAAATAGGTAATTAAGGTTAGATGAAGCCATTAGTGCGGGCCCTAATCCAACATGCCTGGTATCACGACAAAAAAAGACTGGAACACAGATACACACTGAGGACGATCACATGATGACCCTGGAAGAAGACACCCATCTACGAGTTAAGGAGAGAGGACTCAGAAGAAATGATGCTACAATAAACCTTGATCTTGGACTTCTAGCCTTCAGAACCGTGAGAGAATAAACACCTATGACTTAAGCCACTTAGTCTGTGGAATCTGTTATGACAGCCCTAACAAATGAATACACTCATGGAACTGAACATTTAGGATTTCTGCACTTCACTTTTAATTATACTTCATCCAAGGAAGAAGGAATAGAAGAAAACAAGGAAGAAGAGATGGAAGGGAAAAGGAAGAAGGCTGAGGAAGGGAAATGGGGTGTATGTGTGCTGAATCCTGACATAATAATAATGTAGTCAATGATCTGTAACACTGGTGAATTGAAATTAGGGAATTAAGGGCCATTAAAGGCACATTAATGAGAAACATAAAGGTACATGCCAGAAGAAATAACAGCTAAAAGTGATGGATATGGGAGCCGGAAGGAATGAGAACAGTCTGGAAACAGGTAGGGAAGAATCTAGTGGTCTTTGTTACAAGCCTCACTGATATTAATTAACCTAAAATAATGCATATGTAATATTTTGAAGAAATTTTAAATTAATTTATAAAACAAACACATAAAATTGTTCTTTTAGACCAATCGAAAAATAAATGATCATCAGAGGCAAAAATCCCTGAGTTGGGAAGATCCCCTGGAGAAGGAAATGGCAACCCACTCCAGGATTCTTGCCTGAGAAATCTTATGGACATAGGAGCCTAGTGGACTACAGTCCACGGGGTTGCAAAGAATCGGACACAACTGAGTGACTGACGACTAACTAACCAAACTCAATGCCAAGGAATGGATTTCTGAACCCTTGGTCCACAATCCCAGGACCGCCTAGCAGAGACACAGCAGTGTGCTCCAGCGATATGGGAGCTTGAGCCCGTTCTTCCAGATCTGTTACAAATTAGCTAGCTCTCTACAAATGATTCAGTTTCCGTAAAAAGATTTTAAAAAGTCACAGCTATTTGCTCAGCATTAAAAAAAAAAAAAATTCAACGAACATGCCAGCTAGAATCAGTTCTCATCATTTGCAGTAGTTATTTTCTGTAAAGGTATTGCAGACACGGAATTTGAACAATACTGGAATATTGTTCCCAGGTAAAATACAAGTTCAGGTTCTACTGAGACTTTGGTGACACATTTTTGTCAACTCATCAATACCTCACCTAGTTTCATATGCGCTCCTGTTTAATGGCACCTTATTTAACATCATCACTGATGCATTAACATTGAACTCACAATCAAGAGCACAACAGTGCACAGCTGAACAAAGCTCATCTAATACATGTATTTTCTCCATAAGGCACACTGCAGCCTTTATGCACTTAGGGACACTCGACAAGGCTTCAGCATTACACTTGGGGACCATTTTCATCAGCAAACTTTCCAAAAGAAATCAATAAATGAATGCCCCAAAGTGCATTTATTTAACCACAAAAGAGACACTTGGTTACAACATGAGAACTGAAACAAGACGACAGAGCATCTCCTTGTTCAGCCTCAGCTGGGAAAACGTGTTCCTGGAGACACAAAGTTTTCACTGATCCCCATAGGTGCAGTGTGCAAGTCTACAGATGACTGTAGAGACACTGTGGGACAAATAAATTTTAGCATGTAGGTGAAATTGCAGATATAGAGTCTACAAATAATAAGGATCAAATACAATGATATAATTGTATTCCCATCTCTTTTCAGAGAGAGATGGGAATACCAGACCACCTGATCTGCCTCTTGAGACACCCGTATGCAGGTCAGGAAGCAACAGTTAGAACTGGACATGGAACAACAGACTGGTTCCAAACAGGAAAAGGAGTACATCAAGGCTGTGTATTGTTACTCTGCTTATTTAACATATATACAGAGTACATCATGAGAAACACTGGGCTGGAAGAAGCACAAGCTGGAATCAAGATTGCCGGGAGAAATATCAATAACCTCAGATATGCAGATGACACCACCCTTATGGCAGAAGGTGAAGAAGAGCTAAAGAGCCTCTTGCTGAAAGTGAAAGAGGAGAGTGAAAAAGTTGGCTTAAAGCTCAACATTCAGAAAACTAAGATGGCATCCAGTCCCATCACTTCATGACAAATAGATGGGGAAACTGGAAACAGTGGCAGGCTTTATTTCTGGGGGCTCCAAAACCACTGCAGATAGTGACTGCAGCCATGAAATTAAAAGACACATACTCCTTGGAAGAAAAGTTATGACCAACCTAGACAACATATTAAAAAGCAGAGACTTTACTTTGCCAACAAAGGTCTGTCTAGTCAAGGCTATTGTTTTTCCAGTAGTCCTGTATGGATGTGAGAATTGGACTATAAAGAAAGCTGAGCACTGAAGAAATGATGCTTTTGAACTGTGGTGTTGGAGAAGACCCTTGGGAGTCTCTTGGACTGCAAGGCGATCCAACCAGTCCATCCTAAAGGAAATCAGTCCTGGGTGTTCATTGGAAGGACTGATGCTGAAGCTGAAACTCCAATACTTTGCAACCTGACGTGAAGAGCTGACTCATCTGAAAAGACTGATGCTGGGCAAGATTGAAGGTGGGAGGAGAAGGGGATGACAGAGGATGAGATGGTTGGATGGCATCACCAGCTCAGTAGGAATGAGTTTGAGTGAACTCTGGGAGTTGGTGATGGACAGGGAGGCCTGGCGTGCTCTGGTCCATGGGGTCGCAAAAAGTCAGATAGGACTGAGCAACTGAACTGAACTGACAATGATATAATAAACATATTAATAATTACAGAAGAACTCAGCCATATAAAATTAATCTGAATATTTAAGTTGTCAGAATATATTTGAAAGAGTATGGCACTACTGAAAGCATTTACATCACCCCTGCTGCTGCTGCTGCTGCTAAGTCACTTCAGTAGTGTCCGACTCTGTGCGACCCCATAGACGGCAGCCCATCAGGCTCCCCTGTCCCTGGGATTTTCCAGGCAAAAGCACTGGAGTGGGGTGCCATCGCCTTCTCCTTACATCACCTCTATTGTTTTTTAAATATAGGAAACTAAGCAACATTTTTGCATTCTTAATAATACATGTTACTTTTTTTGCACATATTCTAGACCTGGAACTGGTCCAGTCACCCCACATATACACGAGTTATACTTTTTATCCTCACAATGACCCAGTGAGTTAAGGTCTATCATTATGGCCTTTGTACAATCATGTCAACAGGGAGATAGAATGGTTAAGTAGCTTGAAACCATGAGGCAGTAAGTGATGGAGGCAGGATATGAACTGAGATAATACCAGTTTGAAGCTGGGATTCTTTACTATTTAATGTTGCCTCTCGAGGGAGTTCCAAAGGCTGAGAGCCTAACTCATTCAGTTATTATTCATTCAAAATATATTGACTACATCTCTGCTGTGTTGCAAGCACTAGCTTTGGGACTTTTATAAATCATGATAGTATATTCATTCTGGTTGAGGAAATAGAGATATAAACTCATAATGAAAACAAAGTGCTAAATAGATAATTCCAGAAAATACAATGAAAGTATAATAAATGGAGAAGTTAATTCTGTGTCATGTGGTCAAGAAAGACTTGACAAACAGTCCATCCTTTAAATGTGAGATTTATGGAGGGGATAGATAAGATATTTAAGATAAAGTGAATACTGAGCGCAAGTTCAAGGGGTCATGACAATATAGAGCCTCTTCAAGTGAAGGTCAAGTAACTACATAGTGGCTAGAGCAAATGGGACATGTAGGACAATGTAATGGAAAGGCAGATTGAAAGAAGAACAGTATTTTAGGCCATGCTAAGGAAAAACATGGTTAGATCAATGTGGTTACGGCATTTGGTTAAGTTTTGGGGAAGAAACTCATGAATAAAATAGCAATATATTGTCCTCGGCATCCAAAGAAACATAGCCTTAAGTATGTGCATGCACACACACACACACACCTTTCCTGACTCCGTCCACACACACATCCATGCACATGCATGGATGTGTTCTTTGCTCGCAAATGTTTTAGATAGTAGTAAAGAAAACCAGATTGGATAAAGAATTATGCCTTATATTTATACTCCACTATACATCTATTTTTTATTTTTCAATGCCTCAAGACAGTCATGGCTGATATTTTTACCACTTTGCAATTTCATAAAGGAGATAATTGTGTTAAATGAATGTGCAGGAGTCACACTGTATCATCACAGGACGATTATCAGACTATTGAGTCTAATGTCCTTTTTATTATTTCATACTAAAGTAAACAACCATAGAGCCTCTACGTGGAAATTCTAATCACCTTGATTATTCTAAAAATACTATTGTGAGGAATAAAAACTGAATTTAAATAATTAGTTTTTAATATATCCAATAGACTTTTGCCTTAGTAGCTCTTGGCAAATCAAGAAGGGTCATTTTCTAAGGACTAAAAGTCTGTTTTTTAAAGACAAACTTATATTCAAATAGAAAATTAAAAAAAAAATTAAGATCTTAGACCAAGAGGTAAAATCTTATGAGTTCAAGTTAAAGCTTTGCTATGACTTTGTTGAGTGACCTCTCATAAGTCTTATAAATGACCACATATTGAAAACAGGAGAATAACTGTGTTTAGTATTTCTAACAAATGATTGCAAATCACTTGATAAACTTGGAGATTTTAATTATACTAATGATTACATGAACAATACTTAGTGACAGACAATAATTTTTCTTTATAGTATTCGAGGAACTTGCAGTGATTGTGTAACTTACTCTCACATGACCAATACCTTAGTATCAATGTCAGGCAGCAACTAATTAATAGAATCCATTATATGCTCTGGACACCAGGAGGCAAACCCCTTAATGGTTATTATTCATCTTTTGAAATAATTTCAGCTTTTTAATTCATTTTCATATGCTAAGTTTATTAGCATCTTTTATACTTTCTCACTGATTTCAAGCAAGCAGCAGCAGATTGCAAAGATCAAACTGTTCCTGCATAGGATCTTCTGCAGATGACATGCCAGGATATCCCAGATTATACTGTATTGGGAAGTTAAATGAAAGTGGATTTTAATGCCCGTCCCCTCACCAAGCCACCTAAACCTGTCACAACCTGGTCTTCACGGGCAAGACTGGTAATGATTTTTATTAAAAGTACTTAAACACATGACCTTCGACTTTTGAAAAATCAATTCTAGGTCCTTTCATTACTTGAAGGGAAAAAGTAATCCTTTTCAGTGTTGCTGTGTTCTATCTTGAGTCAAGCATTAATTTCATTTTTCAGATTTGGAAAAAAAGAACCACAAAACTGAACTTCTCCAAATCCCTATATCCCTTCATTGATTATCACCAAAATGAATCTGTTTACAAGTGAGAATGGTGGAGAGCAGTTAGGCTTATTGATTTAAAAGAAAGGATTTTCTTGGTCATTATCTCCTAACTGTCTGAGATAACCCTGTCCAATTTGGTGATGTGGTTATTATCCTTCTCAGGGACTCCATTAATCCACTCCTTAATTCTTTCTTCACCCTAGATGTGCATAAGTAATAACTAACAAAACGGAAAAAAAAATTAGATAAGCTCATGACTCCACCCTCAAATTTTTTTTTCAGAGGCTACATTCACAAATTTCTGTTTTCAATTCCATATATCATATTGCAAACCTACAGCTGGCCTCACTCTCTCTAGAGTGAAGTACAGGAGAAGACTAGCCCCTCTTCAAACATGTTCAGTAGTAGAGAGCCTTTTTTTTGTCAATTGAGTATTTACTAAGGATTTGCTTAGTGGGACAACAAAAAAAGACACATTGAAAAACAATGTTAATATAAGATTTCCATCATCAAATGTCTATTTCATGAAGGACACTGTACGAAGGTGGGTATACGATGATGGAGAAGACAGACTGGCAGCTCTTGAGGATCCTAGTCTGATGAAGCTTGGACAAGGAATCTGGCCTCAAGGTGGGTTGAGCTGTGAGCAGAGATGGATCAAGAGCTCTGTTTCTTGGGAGTGAGTGTGAAACACCAGGGATGATAAAGAGGCTACAAAGCAAGGGTTTCTGCTGAGACTTTGAAAAGTCTAAGTTACAAGTTTGGTATAAGACCTTAAACAGCAGGATACAAACTAGATTAGAGCTGATAATGACTAGGTGTTAGAGTTTTGAGCAGAGGAGTCATGTTTATTGAGAACATACAATCCACAATCACTAAGAAGCAAGTAATGCAATATAACTTTGAGAACAAACTACCTTTACTCTTGTTTTACATAAGAGATCAAGAAGCTTCTAGACAAAGCCAGGATCTGAACTCCATTCTCTCTATAAGTTCCAACCCACAGTTTTTCAGCATTATACTGCACTGTCTTCAGCAAAGTTGTGGTCTCAGAATCTCCTGTGAGTCCACCATCTACTTTTTAAAATAGATTTAATGCCCAAGGAGAAACCACCCCCCCCTTTTCCCTTAAGTTGTTTTATCTGGATAGCACTCTCATAGAAGACAGCTGGAGGGTACCATATGAAGATCTTTGCAGCAAATAAGAACACCTTGACTGAAACACAGCAGAAACCTAAGGATCTTCAAATTTAATTCAAAGTTATTTTTAGACTCTGCCCCTTGTATCTCTTCTATATTTATGGGAATGTGTTGAATCTCATGTGAACTTCCTTGAAGAATGGAATATGCTTTCAGTACTCGTGAGGCTCTACAGATTTTATTAAAGAGAGCCCATCAACACTTCCAAAAACCCTATTTTCATTGTGTCCCTGACCTATCCCCTTATTTACATTCCCTCTGCCTCTGTCTTAATTCAGAACATAATTTACAATGGCCCAGAACACAGACATAGCTAAGTAACTGATCCCCATGCCTCAGGGTCACACTGCTCACATCCATATTAGTCACCTTCCTTATCAGTCAAGGAACCACTTAAGCTCTCTGGGCCTAAGTTTTCTCATCTGCATTATGAACTAATAACAGTACCGACCTCAAAGGCTTATGGTATGGATTAAAAAAAAAAGACAGTGGGAACACAGAACTTCCATCAGATTAGAGTGCTGGTGCACATAGTCATGCAGGAAATTATAAATACTTTAAGGGAGGAAAGAGAAAAGAAAAAGAGCAAAAGAGAAAGAGATTAAGAGATAAGGAGGCAACACATGAATATTTGTGGGGTAAGGGGGTGGGTGGGATGGATAGGGAGACTGGGATTGGCATATTTATACTACTGGTATAAAATAGATAACTCATGAGTTTACTCAATGTTCAGCTGCTAAGTCGCTTCAGTCGTATCCGACTCTGTGTGACCCCATAGACGGCTGCCCACCAGGCTCCCCTGTCCCTGGGATTCTCCAGGCAACAACCCTGGAGTGGGTTGCCATTTCCCTTTCCAGTGCATGAAAGTGAAAAGTGAAAGTGAAGTTGCTCAGTCGTGTCCGACCCTCAGCGACCCCATGGACTGTGGCCTTCCAGGCTCCTTTGTCCATGGGATTTTCCAGGTAAGAGTACTAGAGTGTGGTACCATTGCCTTTTCCCACTCAATGTTCTGCGATGACCTAAATGTGAAGTAAATCCAAAAAAGAGGGGGTATATGTATATGTTTAGCTGATTCACTTTGCTGTACAGCAGAAACTGACACACTATTGTAAAGCAACTTTACTTCAATAAAAATAAATTAACAAATAAAAATTTTAAAAAGATAAGGAGACAGAGAATAAAGAAAGGCATGGGAGGATTGGTTCATGATGGCAGAGTAGAAGGACATGTGCTCATCTTTTCCTGCAAGAACACAAAAATCGCAACTAGCTACTGAACAATCAATGGCAGAAGGGCACTGGAACACAACAAAAAAACATATCCCATGTCCAAGGACAAAGGAGAAATGGCAATGAGATGATAGGAGGGGTGCAATCATGATAAAATCAAATCCCATAGCTGCTGGGTGGGCAACCCACAAACTGGAGAACTGTAATACCAAAGCAAAGGGACTGGGAATCCCCGGGGGATTTGACTTTGAAGGCCAGCAGAACTTGATTACAGGACTTACACAGGACTGGGGGAAACAGAGACTCCGCTCTTAGAGGGCACAAACAAAACCTTGTGTGCACCAGTACTCAGGGGAAAGGATACGTGACGCTACAGGAGGCTGAGCCAGACCTGTCTATGCGTCTCCTGCAGACGTATGGGTTGGCAGTGGGCTGCCGCGGGGCCAGGGATGCTGGCAGCAGCAGTCCTGGGAGGTGTGTGCTGCTGTAAGCCCTCTTGGTGGTGGCCATTGGCCGTACCATAGAGTCTGTAGACTCCAGGACTGGGTCGCCCCAGAACAACTAACAGAGAGGAGGCACAGTCCCACACATCAGCAGACAATTGGATTAATGATTTACTGGGCAAGGAAGGCCCTGCCCACCAGAGAAAGACCCAGTTTTCCCCACAGCCAGTCCCTCCCATCAGGAAGCTTGCGCAAGTCTCTTATTCTCATCCACCAGAAGGCAGACGGAAGCAAGAACTACAATCCCATGGCCTCCTGAATGAACACCACACTCACAGAAATTTAACCAAAATGAAAAGAAATGGCATTATATCCCAGATAATGGAACAAGATAAATCCCCAGAAAAACAAGTAAATGAATTGGAGATAGGCAAAAACGGCAACCCACTCCAGTATTCTTGCCTGGAGAATCCAAGGGACAATCCCATGCTGTCTATGGGGTCGCACAGAGTCGGACACGACTGAAGAGACTTAGCAGCAGCAGCAGCAGCAACCTTCCAGAAAAAGAATTCAAAATAATGATCATGAAGATGATCCAGGATCTCAGAAAAAGCATGGAGGCAAAAATTGAGAAGATGCAAAAGATGTTTGCCAAAGACCAAAAATGTTTACAAACAGAGATGAAAAAGGCACTAGAAGGAATCTATAGCAAAATAACCAAGGGAGAAGAATGGATAAGTGATCCGGAGGACAGAATGGTGGAAATCACTGCTGCACAATGGAATATAGGAAAAATAAGGAAAAAATAAAAAATAAAACAGCCTGAGAGACCTCTGGGACAACATTAAACACATCAACATTGTCATTATAGGGTCCCAGGAGAAGACAGAAAGGACCCCCCAAAAATATTTGAAGAGATAATAGCTGAAAACTTCCCTAACATGGGAAAGGAATTAGTCAACCAAATCCAGGAAGCTGGGGGACCTTCTGAACCCAGGGATCAAACTCAGGTCTTTCTCATTGCAGGCAGATTCTTTACTAGCTGAGCCACCAGGGAAGCCCAAGAATACTGCAGTGGGTAGCCTATCTCTTCTCCAGGGGATCTTCCTGACTCAGGAATCAAACCAGGGTCTCCTGCATTGCAGGCAGATTGTTTACCAGCTGAGTTACCAGGGAAGCCACATAGGGTCCCAGGCAGGATAAACCCAAGGATTAACACAATGAGACACAGAGCAATCAAAATGGTGAAAATTAAAGACAAAGATAAAATATTAAAAGCAACAAAGGAGTTCCCATAAGTTACAAGCTGATTTCTCAACAGTAATTCTGCAAGCTAGGAGGGGATGGCACAATATATCCCAAGTGATGAAAGGGAAGATCCTGTAACCAAGAATACTCTACCCAGCAAGACTCTCGATCAGATTTGATGGAGATATCACAAGTTTTATAGACAAGCAAGAATTAAGAGAATTTAGAGCCACTAAAGCAATTTTACAACAAATGCTAAAGGAACTTTTCTAGGCAGAAAGCATAGTAATACTTCATAACCCCCACTTGACTTCATATTCCAGGATGTCCAGCTTTAGGCAGTGGGATTTTAGAATCATGCCTAAAGACAGCACTTGCTCTGTAGCTTCATCCATTAATGTCAACTATTCCTCGCACCTTTACATTAAATATAAGTAAGCAATCAAATGTGTCATAGCACTCTCAGTAATGTACTCAAGTATATATTATATAAAGTAACAAAGTTTTATCATACAAATATTTTCCAACCATCTCCTTAAAATGATTTTGTTATATTTGTGCTTTCCCTATAAACCTCGGAGAAGGCAATGGCACCCCACTCCAGTACTCTTGCCTGGAAAATCCCATGGATGGAAGGGCCTTGTGGGCTGCAGTCCATGGGGTCGCTAGGAGTCGGACACGACTGAGCGACTTCACTTTATTTTTTCACTTTCATGCGTTGGAGAAGGAAATGGCAACCCACTCCTAAGCCCTTCTTCAGGATGTAAATCTTTAACGCCAATTGCAATCATTAGAAATGTTTTCTATTTCATCCACAAACATTTTTATTTACTCTTTGTCCTCCTGTTGATAACTGCTCCCCAAAGCTTCATGTCAGAGTCATCAATTTCTTCTCCCTTGTGCCTTTTCTATGCCTTTCCAAGTAAACACCCCATAAAGGTTTAGCAAAAGAATGTAAAATCGATATTTGTAGGGAAAAAAGTACCACCCTTGTTTAATCACACAGTCAGTCCCATATGCTGCTTCTGACTTTTTTGGTCTGCATCAATACTTTGATTAACGATCATAAAATCCATGAGAAGAGAAAACTTTTTAATCCTTTGTCTCTCTACATTGTTAATATCATGGCAAATACAAGGAAGGCAGATTTATTTTGAATCATGGATATGAACATCTCTTGAATTCTTCATCCTTTGTCAGAAAACCAACAAATTAAAGAGAGGCAAAAGGAAGTAGGGTAGGAAGGAGAAAAAATAGCACATTTAGTAACATTGCTCAAACGTGGACCTTATTTGTGTGTTGACACGACTATTTTTCTTCCAAAATCAAAAGGGGCCCTGAGAAAGGTAAATCACCTAGCAACACTTTTTAAACTCCTTTTCTTCCATGAATATTTGTTGAGCAATTTATTCTGTAGAATATCAGCCACACTTCCTACTGTAGCCAGTTGAATTTTTAGGCAAAGGCCATAAAGAAGAGACCTTAAAAACGGTGGAGGAGGGCAGAAAAGTGAAGAGATGCAATATCTATTTTTAGATGTCTATCAAAATATCTATTTTGACAGCACTTGGTGATTGATCGACTGTCAAGGGCAAAGGAGGAAAAGTCATCAAAAATGACTCCTAGGTTTCTGGCATAAGCAACATGGTAGATGATAATGCATTTACTGTGATAAAGTTGTCTGAAAAATAATCCACTTTCAAAAAAGTTCACCAATCTGCTGGTAACATCAATAAATGACAATTCACAGAGGATGTAGAAAACAAAGCTAGCTACCCATATTGATAGTATTCCAGTTAATATTGGAAAGGGTATTTTCCTGATTTTTATCATTTAGAATAATATCTTAATAATATCAAAATTGCATAATAACAGCATTTAATATTCAACCTTTGATATATACCCAAATACTTAGTGAGTATCTTTATAGATGCTGAAAATGTCTAGTTGAAATTCAAACTGGAATAGAATAGAAATTAATTAGCTAATAAAATAGTATTTTAAGTTCTATTATGTATATAAGGAACTATAAAGTCTTTTGATGAAAAGTGAAAGAGGAGAGTGAAAAAGTTGGCTTAAAACGTGACATTCAAAAATTAAGATAATGGCATCCAGTCCCAGCACTTCATGGAAAATAGATGGGGGAACAATGGAAATAGTGACAGACTTTATTTTCTTGGGCTCCAAAATCACTGCAGATGGTGACTGCAGCCATGAAATTAAAAGATGCTTTCTCCTTGGAAGAAAATCTATGACAAAACTAGACAGTATATTAAAAAGCAGAGATTACTTTACTGACAAATGTCCATATAGTCAAAGCTATGGTTTTTCCTGTAGGCATGTTTGGATGTGAGAGTTGGACCATAAAGAAAGCTGACTACCGAAGAATTGATGCTTTTGAACTGTGGTGTTGGAGAAGACTCTTGAGAGTCCCTTGGACTGCAAGGAAATCCAACCAGTCCATCCTAAAGGAGATCAGTCCTGGGTGTTCATTGGAAGGACTGATGCTGAAGCTGAAACTCCAATACTTTGGCCACCTGATGTGAAGAGCTGAGTAATTGGAAAAGACCCTGATGCTGGGAAAGTTTGAAGGCAGGAGGAGAAGGGGACGACAGAGGATGAGATGGTTGGATGGCATCACTTACTCGATGGGCATGAGTTTGAGCAAGCTCTGGGAGTTGGTGATGGACAGGGAAGCATGGTGTGCTACAGTCCATGGGGTTGCAAAGACTCTGACATGACTGAGCGACTGAACTGATGATGTGTATAATTGTGTGAAGTGAAGTTGCTCAGTCATGTCCGATCTTTGTGACCCCATGGACACCAGGCTCCTCCACCCATGGGATTTTCTAGGCAAGAGTACTGGAGCGGGTTGCCATTTCCTTCTCCAGGGAACTTCCCAACCCAGGGATCGAACCCAGGTCTCCCACATTGTAGACAGAAGCTTTAATGCTTTTGCTACTTTATAAACCTACATACTGACGGCACTAACCAAGTATGGTTTTGATACAACATCAAGAAGGTGTTATGAAAGTATATGCATAAAATACATTTTTTGAACTGCAGTTTTATACTATTCTTACAGATTTGACAGGCTTTTACTTCACTATTATAAATATGCATTCTCTTGTGATAAGCAAAGTTAAAAATTGGGTAGCATACTATAACTGACATTCTTGAGTTCATGTAGGCATCTGTTATCCAAAATGACCTAAAGCCATGTAAGAAAATATACCACGTGACAGATTTCTAGCATGAAAACTGCTAGTACCACATAAGGTTTGGGCTAAGTATCTGAGCAATAATAAAAGTATAGCTATATACAAACTGAATCAAACGATTTTAAATAAAAATGTATGAACATGTCTTAAATTCAGGAAAAGGATTGCTCTGTTTTATTGACAAAAATGCAAACTAACCTGATGTGATCTTATATAATGGCTTTGAAATAATACAGTTTTTTCATCAATAGGTTTGTTTAGTTGTAAAATAGTCTATCCTTCATCTCTGTCCTGGTGACTCCTAGTCTTCGCAGCTAGTGCCGGTGGGACTCCTATCTAGAAATTAAGTCTTACTTGACCTACTTTGGAAAAATCCTGTCCCTGATTACATAATATGCTGAGCCACACTGGGATAATTTCTCAGGTTGTTCAACTTCAGTAATACTGCAAATTCACTTTTATGTAGGTCCCAGTTTTAGTAACTGGGCCTTCGCTGGTGGATCAGATGGTGAAGAATCTGCAGGCAAGACAGGAGACCAGGTTTGATCCCTGGGTCAGCAAGAACCCCTGAAGGCACTGGCTACCCAGTCCAGTATTCTTGTCTGGAGAATTCCATGGACAAAGGAGCCTGGTAGGCTACAGTCCATGGGGTCGCAGAGAGTCGGACACAACTGAGTGACTAACTCTTTCGTTGTCACAATGATAAGGATATCCTCATTGTGAATACTTAGCAAATTATCTTGTGCAAAGTATATTAGAATTTAATACGTACCCTGGTTTAGGGCCCCAACAGTCCTGACACTGCCCCTGAACTCCATACACATTCTTCCCACAGATCTGTCTTAAGAAGCATATAATGGGCACACGTCAGTTAAAAATTAATAAACAGGTCATCTTGGAAATGCTTTTTTAAGCTCCATATTTATATTTCTTAGCTGAGGTAAGTCTTAGTCGCTCAGTTGTGTCCACTCTTTGCAACCCCAAGGACCGTAGCCTGCCAGCCTTCTCTGGCAGGTAGCCACTCCCTTCTCCAGGGCATCTTAGCTAAGGTAAACTGAAAGTGGAAGTGAAGTCGCTCAGTCGTGCCCGACTCTTTGCCACCCCATGGATAGTAGCCTGCACCAAGCTCCTCCGTCCATGGGATTTTCAAGGCAAGAGTACTGGAGTGGGCTGCCATTTCCTTCTCCAGGGAATCTTCCCAACCCAGGGATCAAACCCAGGTCTCTCACATTGTAGACGGACGCTTTACCGTCTGAGCCAACTGGGCTGTATTTAAACTGATGCTGGGAAACTGACATGTCACCATTCCTGTCTACTCCTTTCATCAGATTCTGAGAGCTCAACCTTCACAAGTCTGAGGGGAAAAGGGAAGCTGATAACTTACTTAGCCTACTTCATTTTAGAAGCACAGGGGTCTTGAACCAGTAAATTAAGATCAAGTATGTTTCCAAACTTTAACTGTGAGGTCCCCAATCCATTTACTGTCTAAGAAGACAAAGGGTAGCCTGTGTACACTGACCATGTAGCAGGCTGGTAGGCTAGTATTTTGCATACTTTCTAAGAAACATTTTTCGAATATTTCTTGACTTACTTAAAGATGAGGCTCAGAGTTCTATTAGAAGAGCAGACAATAGCTTAGGGTGGCCTGTAGAGTCTCTTTGAGAGGTATGGCTAATTCAACACTGTTTCCAAACTTGCATGCCCATTTTGGACAATAAACACTGGTCATCTCTTTAAGACTTGACTCCAAATGTTAAATACAGTACAGATACCAGGCATGGAAGCATACCGGGATTTCCTTAATTATTATAGCAAATGCTTAGAAAATATTACGAGATGTTCTCTCAAGCATGCAGTTTTGAATTATTATTTACAAAAAGAGAGGATAGAGTTCTGCAAATACATTAAAAGATACTCATGGAGTGTAACAAGACAGGTGACAAGCAGCATCCTGTTCCACTCTCAGCCTTTCACTAATTTACTAAGTGGCATTAGGAAGCTCTTGCCTAGTAGCATCAACTGATATCAGAGGATCTTCCCTATCTATCACCTAGTTGTTGAGAGGTGATCAATAAGAAAGGGCTTAGAAACTCAAAAACATTGCAAAATGCAAAGTTTTATTCTCTTAAAAATTTTTTAAGTTTATAATTACAACAATACTGATTACTACTGCTAGTAGTAGCGATAGAATGCACACGTGCTTTGAATTCTACAAAAGGGCACAGAAAACGGACATTTTTCAAAGAGCTGAGTATTAGGTCATTGGCTTCACAAGATTAGGTATTAAAGACACAAAAGCAAAGAAATGAATGCATGGTTCTCAGTGACTCTGAATTATCTCCAAATGTACTTTGTCTGAGTGCAACAACTAGACTGCATTCCCCTGGAAAACATCTTTCTTTGACACTCAAAAGCCATTCTGTGGTGAAAAGGTGATTGCTTTACGGTAGATTTTACCATATTGTGATGAGCGGCCCATACAAACAGTGTTTTCTCTACTGACTACCAAACCTTTATTGGACCTGATTCTCAGATATGTAGCTATGTGTGGTCTCAATTACTGAAAGAAAAAATAAAGAAAACTCAATCATTCCTGCTACCTAGACTTTTTTGGACAACTAAATAAAATTAACCAAATAGTCCTCAACAGACCAAGAAAATCACCCACAGATGCAGAATATAGTCTGGCTTAAAGAAAAAAGAGAGAGAGAAGAGGTAGGATTTCTGTGTACCTAGCATCTTCTTTTTGCAAACTCCTGAATTTAAAATAGCATTTTTTCATGTGATAATTTGCTCTCTATAACCTAGTAGCCGGGCCCGTTTCTTTTTGGTCCTAGAAACTGGGAATGCAATTTCTAGGCGATATTCACATTTCAACAAAATTCCATTACAATAAAGCAATTTGGTTGTTCCCTAGAGTTCATGATAAAGCGATGTTATGAGTAATACATTTCAGAATTTGTCATTATCAATAGACTTTATTTTCCAGTCTAAGTCATTCCCTGGAAGTGAGCTGGATGTTTAGAGAGGCTCATTAACTCTTTCGGATCACTAGATCCTTTCTCAGACTATGCATGTCTACTAAATAAAAATACTAAAAGCAATATAATAGCCGTGATGCAGGAACTAGAGTTCAGAAAGCCAGAACACAAATACATCAGGGGAGTTATCTGTAAAATTATACCTTTGAAAGGCATAAGAAAATAGGCTGATATATAATTTAAGGCAGAATATACAGGGACAACTTACTTCCTGTTCCTTTTTTGTTTTAGAATATAGAAACCAGGATACTGTTTGAGCAGTAAGTTGAATGGGATAACTTCAGGATAATTGATTTCACCAGATACGTAAGCATCCTGAGGCAAATAGATAAGAGTTTAAGTACTGATTTGTGCCATATGAAAATTCTTCCACATATGAGATAAAATGCATTTGTCATGAATCATCAGTGAGAATTCAGGGTATTGCAATAATGCACTCATGCTAAAATGATCATGATATACCAACTTGGTCTTGACATAATGAAACATTAGCTTAAATGTTATACACTGGTCAATAAAACCATAATTTTTACAACATCATATACTCAAAATTATCCTTAGAGTAATAAAACCAGAACCTTTAAAATTACTGTTACAAAAACAATTTCCATCTAATGTATGACTGAAGAAATATGGTTGCAAATCAGTCTCACTCTGTATGGAACATGCCTTTTTTATTTTTACATATGTCAAAAGTTACACGTGTCCAATATTTAGGGATAAATAGCTGAATCTATACTATAAATAAAATCTTAGTATGAATCATTTTTTAAAAAAATGCCAGATTCATCTATTTAACAGAGGCATATCTTCAAGAAAACTGTTAAATCAGGCCCTAAATAATTAATCTCTGAAACCAGCATGCTTTCAATCTCAGAGCAGCCATCTCACAGACATGACTTACCATGTAATTACATGGGACAGTACAATGTATTTATGAGGTCATTTGTTACAATGTACAGTAATTACAGAGTACTTACATACCTATTTATGTCTCATAAAATGAAGTGAGACTAAATATTTTAATTGTGTTGGAGAAATAAGGGAAAATATTTGAGTTCCGAATGTCAGGTGAAATTATAGGTCAGATTCACATAATTCATATTAACAGCGGGTTGTCTCCAGAATCACAAGTGTTTTGTGGTGCTTTCTTATTAGAAATGAAAGATTGAGAAATATACCTTCCAAGGATGAAGTAAGTGGAAGTCTCCTCAATCGTAATTTTCAGGTAATGCCAGAAGATAGACCAACACTATACTTTGCTATTTACAGTTTACATCCAAACCATCAATATCCAGCTGTTAACAGAGGTGTTAAGTTAAAAACAAGGTGATGCACAATGGTTTCCTAAATGACACATCATATCACTAAATAGAATAACAGCAGTCTCTGTTTTTCATTTCTGTTACTCTGGTTAAATACAGTACTTGCTTGGAGTTTCAGATGCCTTCTTTTCAAAATGTGGCCTTGAGCTAGTCTCAATTTTTTTTTTTTTTAAAGAGCTCTTGGAATAAAAATTTTCAAATTGTGTTTTCTTCCAAGTTTATTCCCCTTATCTCATCCTATACTTGAAAATTCTTAGGTATTGGGTGAATTACAGCAGCAGACAGAAGAGGTTCCTGTTCTTGTTACATCTGAAACATCACTGATACAGGAATAATCAGAAGAGCTGATTTTAAAAATTAAAAATCTTTTTGGATTGTTAATGATTTATTCTCTTTGGATTACTGCCCCAATAAATCTTGCTATTATTTACAACAATACTTTATCAAGTTATTCATTAAACATCCTGACTGTCTGCTGTGTTCCAGATGTGGTGCTGTAAGAGGGGCATATTCACCTAAAACATTCTGCTTGAGGAGCATGGTCATTTCCAGAGATAGATTCAATGATGCTGTTGATAGATTGGCTTTACTAAATCTATTAAGCTAAAAAGGCATACCTTACTATGGCCTCTTTTTGGAAAAATACATTCTGACTTTATATTAAGAGTTTATGTCATTAAATTAGAATGGTCATTATTTGATGAACCATGAAATCATCTTACCCAGACCTCACTTACTCTTGCTAAGGTGTCTCCCATTCATCTGATTCAATGATTGCAAAGTATAAAATAGCGTTTAGTTATGATGGTATAGACAGAATACTCCCTTCTATGCTTAGACTGTCTGAGAATTTCATCAATCATTTTTTCAAAAGGATAAATGTCAACTCTTTTTTTCCTTCATGCAGATATTCTAACCGCCAAATTGCCATAAATATGTGAGCTAATTAATTACTGTAAAGACTGCTCAGCAGGTTGACAGTGATATTGACTGCAGCCTCCTGGCAAAACAGGGATTCTGTCAATGTTTAATGACTGCTACATTCCTATATAATGGTCCCCAAATTTGCCAGATTTGGATACCAAGGGCCCATAGAACCATCTGCAGAATGTTTTCTGTTAATATGTAAATAAAGCAATTAAAATTCACTGACTTATTCAACAGCCAGTCAGTCAGGCCAGTTCTGATCAACTGTACCAATTTTATTTATACATACAGAAAGAGCAGGTCCATTTTCCATTAAAGTTCAGAGAAGCTACTCAGAGAGTTGTTGAGAATATATTCTCAATAATTATTTGCAATTTAAGACCAGTAAGAGGTAGTTTGCTTTCAAAAAAATATGGGTAACTGTCAATACTTCAATCAGTATTTAAATTAGATATGCAATCATTATATGTATAATTGATTAACAATTAACAGCACCTGTAGTTGGCTATAATTTTAATTACTCATTATTTTATGACAGATTACTCAAAATGATGTCTATATCAGCTCCACTGGATTATAAAAAATGATAAAACAATTCCAGAATAATTAGTCTATTAAAATTGGAATTAAGGCCAATTTGATAAAATATTTTTAAAAGATTTTTATTTTAAAAAATGTTAATGGATTTCCCCTAAATTATACAACATAGAGAGAAGCTGACCAATGATCATTTCAATGTAATTAATCTGCCAGTTTCCTGGAAGATGAGGAAGTAGTTCAGAATAAGCTATTGTCCATCAGAACAAAAGGCATGAGAAGGAAGGTCCTAGATAACAAAGAGCCCCATTTCTAATCTGCCTTATAAATATGCATGTTTTAGAAGAGGAAACGTTTTTCTGATCTTTTATCACTGATATGACAGTCTAGTCAAAAGTCATTTTCATAAGAGATATTAAATTCTCTTCTTTAGGTACGATGTGAACCTAACTAATAGTTTCAAACACAGTTTTTTTAAAGAGAAAAAATTATTTTTTAGCTAAAATAACTTAAAACTAGGCCATAGTTCCAAACATGCTGCTGTGCAAACTATTACATGTTTGCATTTTAGTATTCTGAGAAGACTTAACAGTAAATTAGGGAGTAGTATTAGAACCAATAACTCTTCTAAATTAAAAAAAATGTATATTCTACACAGTTTCATACTGTTACAACATTTTTTCTAAGGATTTAGGACCTCACAAAATTAACTGAAGCATGAGTTATAGTAACTTTTTCACAATAATTTCTGGTAAAAATGAAATATTTGTACTGATGACTGATATTATTTCTGTTTTGAAACTCTTCATTATGAAAATATTCAAATAACAAATTAAAACTAGCATGAGATGCCAAATCAAAGTTACCAGGATAGCTTTAATCAAAAGACAGTAATAGCACTGGTAAGGATATGGAGAAATCAGAACTTTCATACGCTGCTGATAAGAATGTAAACTTGTATAACTGCTTTGAAAAATAGTCACTCAGTTCCTCAAAAGACTAAAAATACAATTAAATATGACCAAGCAATTTCTGCCTATTCTCAGAGAGAAGTGATCACATATATTCACACAAAAAGTTGTACACAAATACTTTTAACAGCATTATTTGTAACAGTGAAAAAGAGTGGATATAACTCAAATATTTTGATGAATGAACAAAATATGGCAATGAAGTACTGATACATGTTGTTACAACATGGATGAATCCTGAAAATATTATGCTAATTGAAAGAAGTCACTCTCAAAAGATGATACAGTGTATAGTTTCATTTATACAAAATATGCCAAACAGGGAAATTTTAGAGACAGGAGACTAGACATTGCCTTTGGCTGGTGCAAGAACAATGTGAGAGGAAAATGAGGGGTAACTGCTACACTGTACGGATATTTTTTGAGGGGTGATAAATTAATACACAGAGAAGGCAATGGCACCCCACTCCAGTACTCTTGCCTGGAAAATCCCATGGACGGAGGAGCCTGGTAGGCTGCAGTCCATGGGGTCGCTAAGAGTCAGGCACGACTTAGCGACCTCACTTTCACTTTTCACTTTCATGCACTGAAGGAGGAAATGGCAATCCACTCCAGTGTTCTTGCCTGGAGAATCCCAGGGACGGGGGAGCCAGGTGGGCTGCCGTCTATGGGGTCGCACAGAGTCAGATACGACTGAAGTGACTTAGCAGTAGCAGCAGCAAAATAATACAACTAGCTGTGGTGATGGCTTTAACTGTAAATACATGAATTTAATAGTATGTGAATTATATCTCAATAAAGATATTACAAAAAAAAACTGTACCACAAAGAAATAAAATAGAATAGCATAATGAACCTCAATGTACCCATCATCTGTCTTCAAATTTTTAGCTAATTGCCACTTATTGTATATATCTACTAAAACCTCTAGAGTGGAATTTAATTAAAGAAATTTTATATATGTTTGTAAAGTAGAGAAATACACCTACATATGTGGATCTTGCTTATTATAAGGAGGAAGTACATTCTGCAGGGACCTAAAGAGAATCTGTATTATCCTTCAAAACAGCACAAACTGAACTTAAGATTGATGGGGGACATATCAATAACTACAGATATGCAAATGACACAACCCTTATGGTAGAAAGTAAATAGGAACTAAGGGGCCTCTTGATGAAGGTCAAAGAGGAGAGTGAAAAAGCTGGCTTAAAACTCAACATTCAAAAAATGAAGATCATGGAATCCGGTCCCATCGCTTCATGGCAAATAGATGGGGAAACAATGGAAATAGTGACAGACTTTATTTTCTTAGGCTCCAAAATCACTGTGGATGGTGACTGCAGCCATGGAATTAAAAGACGCTTGCTCCTTGGAAGAAAAGTTATAACCAACCTAGACAGCATATTAAAAAGCAAGAGGCATTACTTTGCTGACAAAGGCCCATCTAGTCAAAGCTATGGTTTTTCCAGTAGTCATGTCTGGATGTGAGAGTTGGACTATAAAGAACGCTGAGCATCGAAGAATTGATGCTTTCAAACTATGCTGTTGGAGAAGACTCTTGAGAGTCCCTTGGACAGCAAGGAAATTAAACCAGCCAATCCTAAAGGAAATCAACTCTGAATATTTATTGGAAGGACTGATGATGAAGCTGAAACTCCAATTCTTTGGCCACCTGAAGTGAAGAGCTGACTCATTTGAAAAGACCCTGATGTTGGGAAAGACTGAAGGCGAGAGGAGAAGGGGACGACAGAGGATGAGATGGTTGTATGGAGTCACCGACTCAATGGACATGAGTTTCAGCAAACTCTGGGAGATAGTGAAGACAGGGAAGTCAGGAATGCTGCAGTCCATGGAGTCGCAAAGGGTTGGACATGAATGAGCGACTGGACAACAACAATTTTCTTATAGCTCTTTATTCCATACAGTTGTAATACTAGACCATATTTTTTTGTGTGGGATGAAGGAATGAGTCTAGGAGAATGATGGAAGCATAACCAGAAGGCTTTCTAAGTTATTCTACTTTAAATTTTCTAACTGCATTTTTTATGTATTGTCTTTACTTTAAAAATTAAATTATAAAAAAGAAAACTTTAAAATGTGGATCAAATCAGTAAATGCTTCCTTTCTAAAGGAATGCCTCTTTTTTTATTTTTAATTTCCCTAAAGAAATGTTTTAAATTGAAGATACTGAGACTGAAGTTTGAAAGAAAAAACAAAGAGAAATTAGTCTTTCCTTCCTTCCCTGGAATAAATAAGAATACACTTGTCAAGAGCCAAGCAGATGGCAACATTTGTCTTCTCTATCATGTTACAGCCACCCTACTGGTAAACATCTCTACTCTTTAAACTTGAGATTTATCTTAGTCACGAATTCTGGATAAACTCTTTTCTTTTTGCTCTAAGCTTTATGATTCACATGAAATATTGAAAGGCTTGAATAAAAATATTTCCTCACTCCTGAGTTTCCTGCAGATCAGTTGTAAAAACATTCATTTTGCAGTAATTAGGTCAGTGCTGATTTACTGGTTTTCTCTTTTATATCTCCTTTTATTCCTTTTTCGTTAGCGAGTCATGTAAAGATCACGTGATACAGCCATTGCATGTTACCGGGAAAGGCAAATGATCAGACGTCACCAGACAACATTCTACGTCCAGTGATTTTCCTTTTTTAGGATTAATGACAAGGGCCATTCAGTGCAGTCCTTTAAATTCTGTGGCACTGCTTTAATTGGGAGTCTTCCTTGCTCCTTGCACATATTCGACAACGTGAGGCTAAGTACTACTGCCCGTGTATCTTATATCTTAGAGAGGAAAACAAAATCGCTATTTCACTCTGTTGTTCCTCACCTCAAAACACATGAATATTTTAAATATTGGTCTGAAAGTGGGGGATAGTAAAAAGAGTGTGAAGACCTGCTAATATGTAGAAATGATTAAATTCTAATGTGCCAGATATATATAACACTTTAATGAACTCCAAAGATATTAAATAACTCAAATGAGGACATGGAGGCAAAGTTACTCTTGGTTCTTTCGGTATGAACTACACAAGTTTTTAATTTTCTAAATCTCCATTTCAGAAACATTCTACAAGAACATGTTAGCTTAATTGGGGGAAGATGTATTAGGGCATAAGAGAGGAGATGCCACTCAAGTCATTGGTCCTACTTATCCAATGCTCCTGTTTCGAAAGAAGACAGCCTTGAAATAGGTGGGCCTGGGTTTAAATCCCATTTACTGCCTCTTACTAGCCATGTGACACACCACATTTTTAACTGTTTCGTAAGCGGGAATGTCAGACAAATATACACACATCATACAAAACTACCAGAAAATAATAACCTCAGTGGAAGTGGGAGAGAATTAACATGATACTATTTATCAAAGTGAGACAGGTGAGCCATTTCTTCTCCCAGCACAATTACCAATATTCTTGTAAAGGCTGAGAAGGAAAAACTGAAACAATTCTCTAAACTGAGCGTGTGTGCTTCCATTTTGGAAGTATTTATAGTGGATAAGTATTTATCCAAGTTACTCTCTTTATTCTATACCAACTCAGAGGCATACAAGTTTTCAGAGTCTGATTTGGGGTTTTTAATTAACTCCTTATGTGCAATAATCAGAAGTAAGAAGTTTTCTGAGAATTCTTCAGTAACTAACCTTGTGAATTCTGGTGGTATACTGGTAAATCACCTCTCTGACAAAATAAAACAAAAACTATCTCCCAATTTCTCTGAGTCAATACTTCCATCATGGTCAATTTGAAGCTAGCAATGATTTTATAACCACATTGCAGAATTCCTGACTATTAAACAGTTAGCCCTAGTGAACTAACTCACTTGGTCCCAAGCATTACAAACACATATCAAAAAGAAACGTGAGGTCAGCTTCTCAACAAAAGCGAAGACAGAATGGGACAAATCTGCATGGAGTACATTAAAATCAACTGCAAAGTCCATGGAGGAAGGTCTTTGCTTGCTTGAAAGTTTTAATCTCCTATGTGCCTGCACGCTAAGTCGCTTCAGTCATGTCCAATTCTCTGTGACCCCATGGACTATAGCCCACCAGGCTCCTCCATCTATGGGATTCTCCAGGCAAAAATACTGGAGTGGGTTGCCATGCCCACCTCCAGGGGATCTTCCTGACCCAGAGATTGAGCCCTTGTCTCTTATGTCTTCTGCATTGGCAGGTGGGTTCTTTACCAGTAGCGCCACCTGGGAAGCCCCTTAATCTCCTGTACTACTTATCTACCAACAAAGATTTACAGATGGGATGGCTGAAGCTCAGATGGCCACACAGTAACTTTTTGTTTATGTTGATCTTAGAGAGGCAATCTGGATTTCTACTAAATGTCAGAAAGAATAGAATGCCATTAGATTCAGAATAAAATAATTAAATAATAACTAAAGTCTAGTCCTAGCTTAGTGGTAACTCCAAAACTACTAAGCCTTTGAAAACATATCAAAAAATTGAAAGTCTATGGCAAACAATATATGCTTTGCAGCACTATTTAAGAATTCATATATTGTTTCTAATTACACAGTGATGGCCATATACTGCATCATGGCACAAACATTTAGAAAGCTGTTTTCTTATGGAATTGTAGAAGTTCAAGATTCTGAGGATCCCCTAAACAAGCAAACTGATTCCAAGAGAACTTAAAACATTTGGCTAGTGCCTTAAGCTTTTCTGAGAAGTTCTGCCAAACGAAGAGACTGCATATTGCTACTTTTTCTTTCTATAAATACATACAAATATTGAATATCAAATCATTAAGAAGCTGACCTCTTAGGTTAATCCATATAGAATGGCCAATAATGAATTGTTTTTGACCCCCAAGAATGATAATTTAATAGAGTTCACATGAATAAAATGGTTTTTATTCCTCAACTAGTCCAACTTTTTTTAGGTTTTAAGGAAACAGAAGGCAATGGCACCCCACTCCAGTACTCTTGCCTGGAAAATCCTATGGATGGAGGAGCCTGGTAGGCTGCAGTCCATGGGGGTCGCTAAGAATCGGACACGACTGAGTGACTTCACTTTCACTTTTCACTTTCATGCACTGGAGAAGGAAATGGCAACCCACTCTAGTGTTCTTGCCTGGAGAATCCCAGAGACGGGGGAGCCTGGCGGGCTGCCGTCTATGGGGTCGCACAGAGTCGGCCACGACTGAAGTGACTTAGCATAGCAGAACAAGCTTCAAGGACATTTTACTGTTTTACCCAAGATGTTTCAGAAACTTTTCATAATGGCAACATTATGAGCCAAAAATGATCAGCTTTACTCTGTTTTTCAAACATGTTAAATAACAATGTCTTTGAAATTGTATTTCGTACCAGAGGACAAATTTCAAAGAGGAAAACACCAGTGCTAGAAGCATAGCAACTATATAAATAAAACAAAGGAGGTTCATAGGAAAAATCAGAATTCCCCATATGTTCAGACTATGCTCCTTCATACCACCCTAAATATTCACAAAGGAATTTAAATCAGGTAGACATTCAAAAGTTTGAGAATAGAAACAATATTGGTATTATAATGAGGGGCCAGCCTCTTCAACAATTTCCTGAACATTCCATGTTCTCAATATACTGATCAAACAACAACGAAGCAGCCCAGAAATTTCTCCGAAATGTAAATGGTAATGAGGTTCTGAAAAGTCAAAGTGTTAGTCTCTCAGCCTGTCTGATTCTCTACGACCCCATAGACCGGAGCCCGCCAGGTTCCTCTGTCCATGGGTCTCAGTCCTGTCTGATTCTCTGCGACCCCATAGACCGGAGCCCGCCAGGTTCCTCTGTCCATGGGTCTCAGTCCTGTCTGATTCTCTGCGACCCCATAGACCGGAGCCCGCCAGGTTCCTCTGTCCATGGGTCTCAGTCCTGTCTGATTCTATGCGACCCCATAGACTGGAGCCCGCCAGGTTCCTCTGTCCATGGGTCTCAGTCCTGTCTGATTCTCTGCGACCCCATAGACCGGAGCCCGCCAGGTTCCTCTGTCCATGGGTCTCAGTCCTGTCTGATTCTCTGCGACCCCATAGACTGTAGCCCGCCAGGTTCCTCTGTCCATGGGTCTCAGTCCTGTCTGATTCTCTGCGACCCCATAGACCGGAGCCCGCCAGGTTCCTCTGTCCATGGGTCTCAGTCCTGTCTGATTCTATGCGACCCCATAGACCGTAGCCCGCCAGGTTCCTCTGTCCATGGGTCTCAGTCCTGTCTGATTCTATGCGACCCCATAGACCATAGCCCGCCAGGTTTGGGATTTTCCAGGCAAGAATACTGGAGTGGGTTGCCATTCCCTTCTGCAAGGGACCTTCCTGACGTAGCGATCTACAAGTTTCCTGCATTGCAGGAGGATACTTTAACAATTCTAGGCCACCGAATAAATCCAACACTGGGAAAGAAAATAAACATTGAATCTAAATACCTATAGAAAATAAAAATGGCAGTTTGCATGTAACAAGATGGTCTTTCCTACAATCCAACTTTTACACTTTATAAAAGTCATTCATTCAACAAAGAGGCAGTGTCATGAAAAGATGAATCTGCAGACTTCAAAAATAACCCAGATTTGAATCTCACTTCTAACACTTACCAGCTGCGAGTTCCTGGGTACAAGTCACTTCACCCCTCTGTCCCCCACTTCTCCCATCTACACAATGTTGTTATTTCTAACACCACACGCAGCCAGATTCAAAGCAGTGATGACAGCGCTGTTCCAAAAGGCTGTGCAGGGCTAAATGCTGAGTCAAGAAGAGAGGTCTCAACAGAAAGGAATCGAAATTAATTCTGTTAAGGAGAGACGGTAGAGGGACATCAGTGGGGAGTTTTTTCCTTTAATGTAGAAGTACTTTCAAACACTAGCAACAGAAGAGGAGAGGGAGCAGAGGGGAAAAGGAGGTGCAGGAGAAAGAAGAGGCTTTAGCTCTACTACATTCATGCAAAACAGTAAACATTGATCCTGGGTCTACTAAACGTGTCAACGTGGCCCTTTATAGTCAGGCTTGTCATTGCACAGAGTATATGCAGATGGCATGCCGCCCTAAATCCACACTGCCCCCATCGAAGAGTCATGTACAACACCTTGCCATGGCAACACCACTCCACTAAGTGATATGAGTTCCAGTCTGAAAGAAAACTTCGCTTTCTATGTAAAGGAAAATGCTAGTCTTTTCTTCAAATTTAGATCCACACACGCTCCCACATCCTGGTCTCATATAATTCTAAAGCAAGTGAATGAATGTATCTGTCCAGTCATAAGTCTGAGTATTTCTAGATTTTTGTTACTTGTTAAAAATCTATCTGCTTAAGAGAAAGCCATACAAATTATTGTTCCTTTAAAGGAAAAGAAAACAAAATATCTGTTGCAATTCCAATTATTTATGTTAAGTATAGAATATCTAACTATGGAACAAAGCCCACAGTTATTATTTCTCAAAAAAAAGCAAAAATATTACAGCTAAGATCCTGGAATATGTACCATTCTCTCTCTCTCTCTCTCTCTCTGGGAAACTTTTAGCAGCAGAACATTGCTGTCACATGAACTATCACCATCGTTGGTGGCTTTACAAACATGTGGAGCAACCCAGAGTCCCACTGGCTATAAATACACCAGCATGACCAGTGAACTGCTCTCTGAGCTGAGGCCCTGTGGAGCAGGGGTTTTCTGTAGAGTGAGGGCTTTATTTCTCCAAATGATCAAAGAATCATGTGGGCAGAGTCCATTGAAAAAGGAGTAGATGAACCTAGAGGCTGTCATACAGAGATAAGTAAGTAAGAAAGAGAAAAAGAAATACCGTATAGTAACATATATTTGTGGAATCTAGAAAAATAGATGGATGATCTTATTTGCAGAGCAGAAATAGAGACATGGACACAGAGAACAAATGTATGGACACAAAGGGTGGGAGTGCAGGATGAATTGGGAGATTGGGCCTGACATACATACACTACAGGTATAAAATAGATAACTAATGAGAAAATGCTGTATAGCATAGGGAACTCTAGAGGCTTCCCTGATAGCTCAGTTGGTAAAGAATCTGCCTGCAAAGCAGGAGACCCCAGTTCAATTCCTGGGTTGGGAATATCCCCTGGAGAAGGGAAAGGCTACCCACTCCAGTATTCTGGCCTGGAGAATTTCATGGACTGTATAGTCATGGGGTCATAAAGAGTCAGACATGACTGAGCCACTTTCACACTTATAAGGAATTCTAATCAATCCTCTGTGGACCTGAATGAGAAGGAAATCCGAAAAAGAGGGGATACACACACACACACACCTGATTTACTTTGCTGTACACCAGAAACTAACACAACCTTGCAAAGCAATGTTCCAATAAAAATTAATAAAAAAGGAAAAGGAAAGATTTCACTGGGAGGTAAGCTCACCAATTTGCTGCTCAACTGTATTATCAAGATTGCAAAGAAGAGAGAACACAGGGCAGGGAGATGATTCTTTAACATCTCTGTCAGAAATGGAATGAGACAAACCCATTTCACAAGATTTTCTAATTTTGTCAAAATTATGTCAGCTGTCAGGTCAACCACTGGAATGTGGAAGCGGTAGTGAAATTGATGGTGCTGGATGAACACTCAGGTTGTGTCTGCATTTGGCAAGCAAACGTGGTGAGTTAACAGAATAATAAGCCGTCCTCGTTCAACCTGCAGACAAAGTACATGGGATGCTATGAGACTGCTGAGTGGGGTGACTGACTGGGAGTCCACTCTGCAGAAGATGTAGGCTGAGGTGCATCCATGATCCAGTGGCAAAGGTGGCTGACAATTCTATTCCTGTCTCAAGTTTCCTGCAGACATTAGGGTGCGTGATGGATCTTTCAGTGGCTAGGACTGTTGTCTGCAATGAAATGTACCTGGTAAAGTAATGACCCATCCAGAGTTTCCAAGGCTCCCAACAGCCAATTTAAAGAGTATGCGCTGTCTAGTACCTACAAAATTTGTTTGTACGTAGTAATTTAGAAAGAAGCATGAAATATTAATACTGGGGACATAATTTCTATATGTGTTGAAAGTTCTCTATTTCTTTGTTTATATTTTCAAAGTAGTCTGCATGCATTTAGATTGCCACATTCCAATTCTCTTACTATCTGATTGTCCTTTTCTTCATTGTCTCTTCTTTTTCTAGTACCTAGTATTGATTATGTTAGGTTTGATCTTTTAGGTCCTTTATTTCTGTCATTCTCCATCCTCTGCAGGGGACTATTTTTAAATCAGATTCCATGGTTTCACCTGTCACCATCAGTAGGTCTCTAGCAAAGTTATAGGCCTGGTTCCAATACTGATGCAAGTCTCAGAATAAAAATTTCTAACTGCTTTATCATCATTTTAACCTCATTGTTTCATAGTGCATGAAATACAAAATGTCAAAGGCCATATTTATTCCCAGTGTAGTCGCACCATCATCTTTGGATCTTCCTTTCTCACGCTTCTTTATACACAAGCAGGCATGAGGTCCTTTGGTTTTATTGTCTGGGTATATCTCCCACCCATCCTTCCTTTCCATTTGCATGATTGTCACCCTGCTGCTGCTGCTGCTGCTGCTGCTAAGTCACTTCAGTTGTGTCCGACTCTGTGCGACCCCATAGATGGCAGCCCACCAGGCTCCCCTGTTCCTGGGATTCTCCAGGCAAGAACACTGGAGTGGGTTGCCGTTTCCTTCTCCAGTGCATGAAAGTGAAAAGTGAAAGTGACGTCGCTCAGTCGTGTTCGACTCAGAGACCCCTTGGACTGCAGCCTACCAGGCTCCTCCATCCATGGGATTTTTCCAGGCAAGAATACTGGAGTGGGTTTCCATTGCCTTCTCTGGATCATCACCCTGATTTATCTCTAATCATCTCTCACTTGAGCCTTGTCAATAAACTCCAGCTCATCCATAACTTTATGAGCTCACATGATGTTACACATGACCTAGTATAGAAAAAAGGAGGACATTCAGAGTAATTTTGTATTGTTCTCACTTGCCAAAGAATTCAGGAGAACTGAATTACTGTTTATTGACTCCAAACAAAACAAAACATGGGGAATGGAAAGCGAACCAGGATTCATTTCTGATCTGTCTAAAGATAGTAATATTACATGATATTTAAAACTTGGAAATAAGAAAAAAAGATAGGGACTTTTTTCATGGGGATTTAACAGGCCAATACAAAGATCATTCCTTTATCCAGGGGAACACACTTCATTAAACTTAGTATTTACTATTGATCAAAGAACCCTAGCTTAGTGAAGTTATAGGCTTGCAGATCTTCTATCCAGTAGAAATTCAGATAATTTCTGCCCAACAGGGAAGAATATGTCAAAATTTATAGTTTATGCCCCAATGGACATTAACCAATTTCATAACTCACCCAGCAATTTCATTCTAACATTCCTTTATTAAAGTGCCCATAAATGCCAGCCTTGCCATCTTCCAAGTTCTGTCATTAATTAATGAGATGAATAAAATGTTTGATATGTTCATTTAATATTTATATGGGACTCATATTTTTAATCTTTTTTGAAATGTATGCTTTACCAATGGCTTAAAGTGACCAAAGAAAATTTGCTTTAATTCATGAAGAGTGTCTTTATTTGCACTGTAGATATAGTAGAAAGGGAGAAAAGTATCACAGTTCGATTTAAAAAAATTAAAGTCAATCAAACAGTACCACTGACTACCCTCCTTTTCTGTCTACCATCACATTTGCTCTAGAAACACCAGACCTACTTAAAAAGTAAAACCTATGGGAAACTAAACAGAAGAGATCTTCACTCACTATCGCCCCTTGATTTTTCAGTGTGTCATTGTTTACTGCATTGTCATTACCAATTTTTCAAAATCGCTCTGTGTTTTTACTTGACTAAAATGGCACAGTCTTTGGCAAAAGCAAAAAGCTCCAATTTTTCTGTGCTACGCTGCAAGACAATGAACTAAAGGAAGCCAGAAAAAGGGTTGAAGGAAAGGATGGTCAATTGAAAACCAATTAAAGAGAATACTTTTTTCTCGACACGTTTAGTCGGATTGTAGAATTTAGGGCATGCAGAGATCATATAGTTGACTGAATTTTTCAAAGGTCAGTATAATTTTGTAGTAATTATAGTGATGACTGAGAGGGGGAAAAAAAAGTCAAACCTTCGCTAGCTCTACTGTACAATGATATTTCCTTTCTTAGGACTTGAATTGCAGTTACAACCTTAAGTTCAGACTCCCACCCTTGACTAAATAATGGGTTTAAATTGTTCTCTATGAGTTTTTGGAATGTATGCTTTATCTCGTACAATGAGAAAGCAACCACAGACTCAACTAATTCCACTGTTCTGCAAAGCTGAGATCCTTCTTCCACTTTCCATGCATACCTCACTGTCCTGATAATGCCCCAGAGGCAACAAATACTCATTATCTTTATTTACTTTGGCAACTTGAAATTTTTAGTGCAGTTGGGTTTTCCAACTAGAGGACAAGATCTGAGAGTTGCAGTCTTGCAGCATGAAAGTGCTCTTCTACCTTTTAGAATATATCCTACTCAAGATGCAATGCTCTCAGGTACTTCAGGATCAGCAGCACCTTTGAAGGCTACACTTTCTGCTGGTACCATATGTAATTCCCAATCCCCCTGGAATCATGAGACAAGTGATGAAGAACAGAGACACAAACTGTGTGACAACCTTAGCACCCCATACACTTACTTGAAGGGATATTTAAAACCTGCTACTATAGTTCAACACCATTAATTGTCACTTTGAACCACTACAAAGAATGTGGCCATCTGCTTGTGCCTAAAAGGAGGAATCAGAGCTAGAATGTGTGACTATGTGGGTACTGCATATTGTTGTTGTTTAGTCAATAAGCCGTGTTGGACTCTTTTACAACCTCAGGGACTGTATCCCGCCAGGCTGCTTTGTCCATGGGATTTCCCGGGCAAGAATACTGAAGTGGGTTGACATTTATTTTTCCAGGGGACCTTCCAGACCCAGGGATCAAACCTGCATCTCCTGCATCCACCTGGCAGGCAGATTCTTTACCATTGAGCCACCAGGGATTCCTGGGTACCACACACATGTGTGAATTAACCGACAGCTAAACCTTAACGTATTTGTATGTCTGTTCATTGCTCTCAGCATATCAAAACACTACTGCCAACTTTTTCCTGTGCATTCACTTCTGTAGATGAGAGTGAAGATTACACAATTTTGTAAATATGTGAATTGTTTTAATTTAGGTGAACGCATTTTTACTTGTTTACTGCTCTTCTCAGCTTTAGTCAGTAAACTTGCACTTAGAAAAAAATCACATGTAATGACAACATATGGCAATCTAGGACATTGCCTACCAGAGCAAGTTGGTTCCAAATAGGATGAGAAAGTGCACTTGAGGAGGTGAATTGTACCTTAATTATGGGATTTTGGATGACATAGAACAATCAAGAATACTTTAATTTAGCTCCTACACACCATCCATGATTGATAAAATGTGTTATTATTCTCCTGTCGAATTGCTAATGGTCCTATCACACGCCTATCCTCACTGAATTATACAGGGGTTTTAATTAATATAAACGTATGTATCTACAATTTAAAGGGTAAGGAAATACACAATGGTGTCTTTGAAAACTCAAAGCATAGTTTTCTCCTGTTTTGTTCCCTCCCCGCCCCCTCCCTTTTTTCATTTTAAATCCATTTGGAAAAATTCCTCTTAAATTTATCTTATAGCTTGTCAATGACGCCTCTCTTTTCCACATCCCTTAATTAACTCTTCTCCTCAGGCTTGCCTGGGGCCCTCATTGATTTCTCTCTGCAGCAGTGTTATCTGTGGGAAGGATCTGCTTCTGTATGGCTGCGGAGCCTGTGTGCTGATGCCTCCCAGAGGTGCCAGGGCTACAGGTGTGATGTGTGGACTCGATTGTGATAACTCACTTGGACAACAGCACTGAGTCCCTCAAGTATTGCTGAGTTCAAAAGAACATTCATACTGAAGCAACTGAGGTAAAAAAAAATAGCCAAAATAAATATGACCTGAAGAGATAAATTATGGTGGAAAACAAGATGTAATGTGTGGAAGAATGATATTTTCAACAGCAAGGAAACCCAGTAAAACAAAGGCAGAATTTATTTGCGCATAGCTAGCTCTCAGGCAACACACACAAAATTTAATTTTTTTAAAGGGGAATTCCATATCACATGATTTTCCTTGGGCACAGCTATGAAGTGAATATATTGAGGGCTTTTAAAAAAAGGATTTTAATGACATTTGCTCTTTAAAATCTATACAATTTGATAGGTTTGAATAACGTAAAACCTAATAATTGTGACTGATTCACACTGATGTTTGTCAGAGACCATGACAGTATTGTGAAGCAATTATCCTTCAATGATAATAATAATAAAAAGCAACAACAGCTAACCAGGTTCTATAATCCTACCCATTACATTTCATTCGACCAAAATCATTCAATACAGTCATTTAGCTATTATTAACATATAGAATCATGGTGAGTCCCTTGTGGAGGAAACTGCATGAACCACCAGTGGGAAGAGCATGGAAAGGGCAATTCTCGTCAACCCAAGAAGAATTCAGAAGCTCTTGTGTAATTTCTTATTACTAACAAAATTCATAAAGTGGATTACTCTTCATAAATTCATACTTTCAGCTTTATGGGACTAAGTGAGATTATGATATCTTACATATAATTGCAACATTACTACATTTAATTTACAACTCCATACCACTTGTCTGCATGTGGCTGATCTTGCTGCTCTTGAAAATACAGGGATAATCAAGCTAAATTATTTCCATTTAGTCATGGATCATTATCCCTCTCTCACTATTTGCTACTGACTCATAATCAAGGTTTGGATCCAATCAATAATTTTTTTCTTTTCTCTCCAGGTTAATTTATATTTCTGTGTCTGTGTTAAGCCTTTTATTTATCTCCCTATGAATCATCATTCTTGGAGAATTATATATCAGTTTTTGGTGATATTTAAATACTGTTCAAGAGAACAGCTTTGATGAAACAATCAAAAGATAACATAACTACTTGAAGCTTGTTTCTAATGAAAATGTTAAGAAGCAAATTTTGCTCCCTCAATCCAGCATGAGGCACTAAATACTCTTACACTGACAAAAATATCTTGAAAATTATGCGAAGGTTAGAGTTACACTGCAGTGTTTAGAACTGTTTGACCCAGACTCCCAATAGATGACTGCTGAATGAATAAATGACTGAACAACTAAATGAATGAATTCTATGAGAAATAAAAATTATGCAAAATATGAACAAATGTGATATATGTCCATTGATTACCAATGTATCTTACATGTCGGGATCACTTTGTAATGATAACTAAGAAAAAAATGGGTATACCTTTGAAAGGATGTTTTGGCAACGAATTACAATGGAGATTTCCTACAGAAAGGATCCGTTTCAAAACTCAAACCTGGTATCACCCTCTGATGGGAATAATCATTCATCAAACATAATCTTACGTGCTATGGTTGCTGTTTTTCAGTTGTTAAGTCATGTCCGACTCTTTGCAACCCCATGGACTGCAGCACGTCAGGTTCCACAAAGAAGAATACAATTTACGATTTGCTGTAGTCTTGAAAAATTTCATTCATCAATTTCATATTTTCCCTCGTTATGGATCTGAAAAACAGGCTAGGGAAAACCCACTCTACTTCTCAGATTTTTTTCAACCTAGAGCTAAATGAACACACTATCTGATTAACTTGCCTACACAGGCATGCACTAAATGGATTCAGATCAGTCAAATCGGTTGCTTGCCTGAATTAACTACTTGTTTAAACACATTAACCAGTCAATTCTGCCAGAATACTAAATCTCTTATCCCTGTAAGAAAGGACCAGCCATGCTAAAGCAGGGGAGATATAATTAAAACGTATTATCACAATATACCAAACTGTGCAATATTGGTGTGAAGTTAATGAAGGGTACACAAATGGTCTTTTTTTCTAAAAAGAAGCTTTTAAAAAAGATAAGTTGCTATGTCCATTAACTAAAAAACAGGCAAGAAGACCAAAAATTACTCCATAGCAATTCTAACTTCAGACAAGCGGAGACACATTGGCAGACAACACGAACAATGGAGCCCGATAACTCTCATTTCTTAGTATTCATGCTTTGTAATCATCTCCCTTAAGCCTGGGCTGTAAAGTGCTAGTTGCTCAGTTGTGTCTGACTCTCTGCGACACTGCAGACTGTAGCTCACCAGTCTCCTCTGTCCATGGAATTCTCCAGGCACAAATACTGGAGTGGGACGCATTCCCTTCTTCAAGGGATGTTCCCAACACAGGGATCGAACCTGGGTTTCCTGCATCGCAGACAGATTCTTTACCATCTGAGTCACCAAGAAACCCCTTAAGCCTGGGCTGGACCTCCTGAATTGCTTCCAACAAATGGAAATATAGTAAAAGTGATGCTTACAAAAATATTCTGGCTTCTGTCTTGAGTTGCCCTCTCTCACTGGCTTGCTTGAGCGATATTAGCTGCTATGAACTTCCCTATGGAGACGTCCATGCAGCAAGCAACTGATGTTTCCTGCCAACACTTCCAGCACCTGGGCACTGCTAATTGCCATGCTTGTGAGATTTGGAGCAGATCCTCCCTAGTCAAGTTTGGAGATAGGACCAAGCTCTAGTCCATACTTAATGACAGCCTTATGGGAGACCTTCAGTTAGTGGCACTCTACTGAGCTGTGCCTGGATTTCCTGACTCATAGAAATGGGAAATAACAGATGTTTGCTGCTTTAAGGCACAAAGTATTAGAATTGTTACACACCAGTAGATGTCTACTACACATTCCCTTCACTCCTTAGGTAGTGACATAATTCAGATATTCCCCTTCATATACTGCATCTGTATCTATGATGCAGGCTGGTTAAGAAGTCTGCATTCACATGTGAACCAGTTCTTATCAGGTAGATGAAACTGGCACCTATTATACAGAGTGAAGCAAGTCAGAAAGAAAAACACCAATACAGTATATTAATGCATATATACGGAATTTAGAAACATGGTAATGAAGACCCTATATGAGAGACAGCAAAAAAGACACAGATGTAAAGAACAGACATTTGGACTCTGTGGGAGAAGGTAAGGGTGGGATAATTTGAGAGAATAGCACTGAAACATGCATATTATCATATGTGAAACAGATCGCCAGTCTAGGTTCGATGCATGAGACAGGGCGCTCAGGGCCAGTGCACTGGGATGACCCTGAGGGATGGGATGGGCAGGGAGGTGGGAGGGAGGTTCAGGATGGAGAACACATGTCCACCTGTGCCTGATTCATGTCAATGTATGGCAAAAACCACACACACACAATAAGATTAAAAACTTACTTTAAAAAAAAAAGAAGGAGGAGTCTGCATTCAACAATGCTTTTCTAGATGGTAGAAAAGCAAGTACTTGGAAGTACTAAACAAAGTACTTTGATATTTTATATGGTTGACATGCAGGCTTAATCTTATCCTTAGAGAATAGCAGTGGTGAGCTGCAAAAGGCCTGAGGTCAAATTGCCTGGATTCAATTCTGAGACCTGATACATAATAACTATGCTCCACTGTGCAAGTTATTAAAATTTCTGTGCTTCAGGTCTCCCTTCAGAAAAACGGGTAATAGTACCCGCCACACAGGGTAGTATAAGAATTAAGTAAACTAAACAAATTTAGTTGAAAGAGATGGGAATACCAGACAACCTGACCTGCTTCTTGAGAAATTTGTATGCAGGTCAGGAAGCAACAGTTAGAACTGGACATGGAACAACAGACTGGTTCCAAATAGGAAAAGGAGTACGTCAAGGCTGTATACTGTCACCATGCTTATTTAACTTCTATGCAGAGTACATCATGAGAAACGCTGGACTGGAAGAAACACAAGCTGGAACCAAGATTGCCGGGAGAAATATCAATCACCTCAGATATGCAGATGACAACCCTTATGGCAGAAAGTGAAGAGGAACTCAAAAGCCTCTTGATGAAAGTGAAAGTGGAGAGTGAAAAAGTTGGCTTAAAGCTCAACATTCAGAAAACGAAGATCATGGCATCAGGTCCCATCACTTCATGGGAAATAGATAGGGAAACAGTGGAAACAGTGTCAGACTTTATTTTTGGGGGCTCCAAAATCACTGCAGATGGTGACTGCAGCCATGAAATTAAAAGACGCTTACTCCTTGGAAGGAAAGTTATGACCAACCTAGATAGCATATTCAAAAGCAGAGACATTACTTTGCCAACAAAGGTCCATCTAGACAAGGCTATGGTTTTTCCTGTGGTCATGTATGGATGTGAGAGTTGGACTATGAAGAAGGCTGAGCGCCGAAGAATTGATGCTTTTGAACTGTGGTGTTGGAGAAGACTCTTGAGAGTCCCTTGGACTGCAAGGAGATCCAACCAGTCTATTCTGAAGGATATCAGCCCTGGGATTTCTTTGGAAGGAATGATGCTAAAGCTGAAACTCCAGTACTTTGGCCACCTCATGCGAAGAGTTGACTCCTTGGAAAAGACTCTGATGCTGGGAGGGATTGGGGGCAGGAGGAGAAGGGGACGACAGAGGACGAGATGGCTGGATGACATCACTGACTCGATGGACGTGAGTCTGAGTGAACTCTGGGAGATGGTGATGGACAGGGAGGCCTGGTGTGTTGCGATTCATGGGGTTGCAAAGAGTCGGACACAACTCAGCGACTCAACTGAACTGAACTGAAACAAATTTAATGTACTTCTAATAACACCTGATATGTAGTAAGCACTTGTAGGTGTTACTTGCTTTTACTGGAAAATACTTTCTGAAGACTTTTCTCTTAACATTCAGTAGAAACTGTAAGAGTAAAACCTTAAGAGTATGTATGTTCAGTCACTCAGTTGTGTTCAACTCTTTGCGATCCTATGGATTGTAGCCTGCCAGACTCCTCTGTTTATGGAATTTTCCACCAGGCAAGAATCCTGGAGTGGGTTGCTGTTTCCTCCTCCAGGAGATCTTCCCCACTCAGGGATCAAACTCGTGTCCCTGTGCCTCCTGCGCTGCCGGTGGATTCTTTATTGCTGAGGCCCTGGGGCAGCCCCCCCAACCTTAGATACATGGTCATAAGAAGAAGAAGAAGAGCTTCTCAGGATAAATCTATGGAGTTCAAATCTGCAGGGGTTAGGGTAATAAAATAATTCTTAAAGACTAACAATTGGTACAAATGTGCCATATGGTATATTGGATCTGGTTACATTTTCTGCACCATGAGGTATAAGGTAAAATTGTAAGGCAGAGTGAATCTTTTATTTCAAAATTCTCTGTTTTAGGGTAAAGTCTCTTAGTATATGAATCCCAAGAAGCAGGTTGACATTTATCTCTTTAAATAAGCCATCAAAACAGCCATTTGAATTATACGCCTGTCTAAATTCAAGGATTGAGACCATATAACTAATCACATATAATTAGGATTTTAAGGTGATGGCAAATCCCCTGCTTTTCTTCCATAAAAATCATCAGTACTTGGCTTGCTCCCCAAACAAAAATTAAAAAAAAAAAAGAAAAAATAACTCACAAAAATCTCCAACTGGGCAGCCTTTATTATAGTTGAAGTATTCAGACCAACATTTTCAAAACAACTTGTCACAGCTTAAAAAGATTTCTCGAATCCCCTACTACATTTGAACAAAAGCATCCTTGGAGTCAAGAGTTTACTTATGCTCAGTGCTCTTTTGAGGCAGTGGGTAAATGACAGATACTTTTTGTCTGTCTTAAGAAACATGTGGACAAATGAAGAGTCAAGGTATTTTGTTCCCCCATCTCTCTTGCCCTTCTGCCTGGCTGGAATGAGGTTGTCTATTACAAACTGCAGGGCTACCTGTCTCTGCCCAGCATGAAAAGCCTGCTTGATAAGCCTGGATACACCATTATCTCATGAATGCACCACATTTATCCCTACCCTTCCTTTAAAGAATGCTATTCTTGTTACATGTCAATTATGTCTCAATTAAGCTGGGAGGCGGGGGGAGAATGCTCTTCTTCTCTTCTAGAAGCCTCCTTCTGCTTCAGCATTATCAGCCTCAATCTACCCACCGCAATGCCATCCATTCTCCAGGCCACACTCAAGGATGTCCTTCCCTAGAAAACGCTAATCTCATAGTAGAGATGTGCTCCACAGTCAGGTTATCCATGGAGGATTTCTAGACCAACAGAATGCTGACGTACACTCTGGGACCATTTCTTCACATTTCTTTGCCTTGGCTTCCTCACCAGTAAAATGGGATAACAGTACCCACGATGGGGAGCCATTATGAGAAGCAAAAATATAATACTCATAGACCACTCAGCCCTGTACCTGACAAAAAGCAGGTATTCCAAAGACATTAATTATTAATATTATGGCCATGAGTATCATCACTTCTACTACTGTTAATGTGCCATGCCTTTCTCTTCCCCTATTTCACGCATGCAGGGCGGTAATTTTCTCCTCTGCTTCTTCTCTGAGGAGCTGGGCTAGTAGTGGGGGGAGGGGACAGCACTATTTCAACCATCACCTTGGACAGAATTTCGTGTCCAAGGATGATGACTAGGTTTTGACATAAAATGGAACACTGCCTCTAAACTTTGGACATCAGCATGAGACCTCTTTTGATTCGGAAAATGCAGGAATAATTAATGTATTATGCTGTAAAAGGGCAATAGAGAATGCCCTTAACATTTTCATTAAAACCATATATTGTCATTGCTAACAAATACATAAAAACATACTCATGATCTCATAAAACTGGTCAAACACGTTAAAACATCAAGCCCGCCTGCCTGTTCACAAGTGCACGCATATACACATGCACACATACGTATAAATACGCACATCTCTATTACAATAATGAGAAATTGGATATTTTTGGTGTGACCTCTATGTGTACAATTTGCTCCTTTCCCACTGAAATCCTCTATTCACTAATGGGCAATATTCTTTCCTCTAAAAGCACATTTCTAGTGTAAATGACCTGGAGGCTAGAGTCTATAAAGAGCCATCGGCCTCTATCCCAAGGCGGTCTTTGTAGTCTCATTTCCACCTCCTCCCATCCATCCACAGTCCCTACAGCTCCTCTCCGCGGGCCAAGCCCCGTCCTCTGTTCTGTGGCTGACACGCAGCAGCAGCATCTGTGGCCAGTCACCCTGTTCAAGTTGTCATCTTAACGACAGAGGAAACAGAATGGAACCGAGGCTTCCTGAAATCAATGTGACAGCCTCACGATTCCCCTATAAAAATACTGCCTTTAAAACTGGTGAGAGTTCAGCACTTGGACAGCGATATGGAGCTTGTCCTTTTTTTTTTTTTTTTTTTAAGGCCAAATAACAAAGGGAAGGGAGAGAGGAAGGATGAGCATGGCATTGCAAATGAGAAACTTGAAGGCTGGAAAAATCCTGATTAGACACATTCTTGAGAAAAGCTTATTGAATATGTAAGACACCACTTTATATCTTAACATTTTTCCTGGGTGAAAGAAAAAGCTACTTCTTAATTTTAATCCAAAGTGCCTCATAAAGTAATAATTATTTTGGTTTTAAATTGTGTTCATTTGGAAGGACATGTTTTCTTTTCTCCCCAGATCTATGAGAGACTATTTTATGCTCAACATATCTACCACCTGTTCTATTTCTATAAGTATGTGAATATCTTATTAATTCTAATTTGAATTGCTAATTTTTTTAACAGATCTGTAAAAATCAAGGATTTTTAGGGCACAGAAGAAACGACCCCCTCCCGCTTTGAGAAAAAGATCCTTTGAGAGAAAGCCAGAGACAACACTTAACATTAATCTTGTTTCTGACTAAAGTTACCTCAGAGACCCACTACAAACTCATTTTTGCTGCCTGTGTTCAAGTGGAAATCAAATATTATAGATACAATGGAAGCTCTCAGCTACCCCCAAAGTAACAAGTCTGCAATGTGGAGCTCTCACAGGGGAATCCTCGAATGTTTTGCAGTGCTTGCTTTTTATATGCCAGACAAAATAACGATATCTGTGGTTATAACATAAGTGAATCCTGTTCAGGTGTAACCGATCCGCCAGGTTTGGATTTTGTTAAGTATTATACTTTGGAAATCTGCTACTAACAGAACAAACTATGCTGAATTATGTCCACTCAACCTGACAACTTCAGAACACAAAGTGTCACCCATTCCTCATTAACAGCGTTGCAGTGTGCTCGGAAGTACGCTTTTGAAAATACAAGATCCCAAAACTCACAGTTCTGAATAAGAGAAATTTCAGGCAAGTGCCAGATGTAAAATGAGAAAAAATAACCAGGATACTTATCTAGTCTTTGATAAGACTAGATAACCCAGTGTTTGAGTAAACTGAGTAATCATATTTGACAATAACTATAGATGGATTTGGGTGCTTTGCACTTTGGGTGGTGGGTTTTGGATACTTAAAAAAAAAATCCTAGTTAAAAGTTTTTACTCTAGCCTAAGTTCTCTAATTGATGAGTATCAACAATAATGGTAAATAGAGGAAGTTTTCTTACAACATTCCTTTCCAAAAAGGTCCAAGATACACATGTGGCTTTCCTCGGGGATGTACTTATTTTAGGATATTAAAATGAAAATACACAAAACTAGCTTTTTAAGGGAAAAGGTAGTTTTAAAGAAAGGGCACAAAAGGTGCTCAGCATCACCAGCCATCGGGAAATGCAAATCAAAGCCACCATGAGACAGATGCCACTTCACAACCACAGGGATGAGCATCATCAGAAAGACAGATGATAATTGTTGACAAGGATGCAGAGACACTGGGACTTTCACACGCTACCGACAGGAATGTGAGTGGTGCAGCAGCTTTGGAAAACACTCTGGCAGTTCCTCAAAAGGCTAGAGTGACGATATGACACCTGGGCCTGTACCCAGGAAACACAAAGTATAGGTTCACACAAAACTCACATACGGATATCCACAGCAGCATTATTCATTCAGCCCCAGAGTGGAAACAACCCAAAAGTCCATTATCTGAAGAATGAATTTTTTTAAAAAATGTGTGCTAGGGAACCGCTGACCGAAACCATCAGCCTGGACTGATGATAACTGCTTGCCTGAGCTGTCTCACGGCAGGAGGTCCCCGTGAGGACCCTGTGCTGCCTGGAAAACTAACTGGGAAAATTCCGGAGGGGTGAAAGGAGGGAGGGCATGCCAGTCCCCGGGATGCCTTTTTTTTCAGCTTCTCATTTTGTATTGCCATATAGCCAATTAACAATGTTGTGACAGTTCAAGGTGAACAGCAAAGGGATTGAGCCATACGTACACATACACCCATTCTCCCCCAGACTCCCTTTCCGTCCTGGTGGCCACATACCACTGAACAGAGTTCCACATACTGTACACTAGGTCCTTGTTGGTTATCTGTTTTAAATACAGCAATGTGTACATGCCCATCCCAAATCGCTTAACTATTGCTTTCCCCATCCTCCCCCCAGCAACCATAAGTTCATTCTCTAAGTCAGTGAATCTCTTTATGTTTTGTAAGTAAATTCATTTGTATCATTTCTTTTTAGATTCCACATATAAGGGATGTCATAAAATATTTCTCCTTCTCTGACTTACTTCACTCAATATGACAGTCTCTAGGCCCATTCATGTTGCTGCAAATGGCATTATTTCATTCTTTTTAATGGTTGAGTAATACTCCACTCAACCAGTACACAAACACACATATACATCTCACATCTTTATCCATTCCTCTGTTTATGGACAGTTAGGCTGCTTCCATGTCTTGGCTATTGTAAACAGTGCTGCAATGAACTTTGGGGTGCATATATCCTTTTGGGTCATGTTTTTCTCTGGATATATGCTCAGGAATGGGGTTTGTAGGGTCCTATGGTAGCTCTATTTTGTTTTTTAAAGAACCTCCACACTGTTCTCTATAATGGCTGTACCAATTTACATTCCCACCAACAGTGTAGGAAGACTCCCTTCTCCCTACACCCTCTCTAGGACTTAGGGTTTGTGGGGTTTTTTTTTGTTGATGGCCATTCTGGCTGGTGTGAGAGGATGTCTCAGTGTAGTTTTGATTTGCAGTGCTCTAATGATTAGAAATGTGGAAAATCTTTTCATGTGGCTCTTGATCATCTGTATGTCTTCTTTGGAGAAATGTCTATTTATGTCTTCTGCCCATTTGCGATTGACTTGTTTGTTCTGATGCTGTTACACATCATGAGCTGTTTTTAAATTTTGGAGACTAATTGCTTGCTCATCACATCATTTGCAAATATTTTGTCCCAATCTGTGGGCCGTCTTTTCATTTGTTTATTGTTTTCTCTGCTGTGCAAAAGCTTTTAAGTAGGTCCCATTTGTCTGTTTTTGTTTTTATTGCCATTTCTGGGAGATGGGTCAAAAAAGACGCTGCTATTTACATCAAAGAATGTTCTACCTATGTTTACCTCTAGGAGTTTCATAGTGTCTGGTCTCACATTTAGGTCTTTAATCCATTTGGAACTTATTTTTGTGTATGGTGTTAAAGAATGAACTAGCCCAGAAGAATTTGGGAGGGGCCAAAAAGAGGAGCGAGGAGACCAAGTGTCCTACTCATCTCCCAGAAGATCTCATGCTGGAATATATCTGAGCTGAGAGATGCACGTGTCACCAGGAAAGACCCTGAGTCAGAAAGATTGACGAGAGACAACCCAGAAACTAACCCTATTACCATAAAATTTGAGACTGTGAACCATCTGGCAGAGAAGTTCTGCATTCCCTCACACTGCTGCTCTCCACCAGGGAGGCCCTCCCCAGAAAGTCTTTGGCTTTGTCAGTACAGGTGTCGTCTTGGGCAAGTCAATTCTGAGTGCCAGACAAGAGTCCACTCTCAGGCCCTGGGAGGGGTCCCCCTTCCTGCAATGTATCCATACAATAGAACATTTCTCAGCAATCAAAAGGGATGAAGAACCGACACATGAGTGATGCTTGAAATCGTTCTAGTAAGTCAAATGAGTCAATCATAGACGACAAAAAATATTATATGATCCCACTTATGTGAAATGTCCTTCTTAGGCAAATTCACAGACAGGAAATAGACTAGCGGTTGCCTGGGGTTGTGGGTGGTGAGGATGGTGACCCATCAGTAACGGGTATGTAAATGGTGATGGCTGTACAACTCTACAGGCATACTAAAAATCGCTGAATTGAGCGCTCTAAAAGGGTGGATTTCATCTTATATGAACTCTATGTCAGTAAAACTATTTCAAAAAACAGAAAACAGAGCACAGGAAAGGGCTCAGGAATTTTGGGTTGGGTCTGAGCTTTGCATGTTCTGAAACAAGGTTCTTAGTCTCTGAGTCTCATTTTATCCTTGACATTTGGAGAAAAAAAAAAACAAAAACAAAACCCACTCCAGTATGCTTCCCTGGAGAACTCTATGGACAGAGGAGCCTTGGGGGCTATATAGTCCATGGGATTGCAAAGAGTCAGACACGACTGAGTGACTAACACTCATTTTATCCTTGACACTGAAAACAAACAAACAAAAATATTGCCCCCCCCCAAAAAACAACAATGAAAAAGACATAGTGGACAAGACAGTCTCCTCCAGTTGCTCAAAGTTCTGTCTTTCTAAATATTCACAAAGCACCTATTATTTGGCCCATGTAATGGGTGAGGGAAGCAATAAAAATGTCTCCAAGATAGGACACCAAGATTAATAAATATGAGTTGTTGAGGTGCACAGAAGAGAAACAACACGATGGGAGCTCAGGTACTAAAATACACGGTGATGATTAGAAAAGAAACAGAACTGCATGGAGACTGACTGAGGTGGACCCGGGGTCACTGATCGGGCGCTTGGCTGGGACTTAGGGGTGCGAAGAAGTGGGGAAGATGTCCTAGATCAGGGAAGAGCAGAAGCAAGCCCAGAGGCAGAAAATTACGTTGTACACCCACGAGGCAAGAGCCACGGTAGCCCTCTAGGGCGAGAATGGCGTGGAATAATTGGAATGGAAAGGTGGGATGAATCACAGAAGGTCGTGAAAGATGAATCTAGTGTATTTCACAGAGGAATCTTGAAGGAGCAAGGTATCACCACCAGAAAATGGATTTTTAGTTACAGGAGCCAATTTTATTGGGGAGATCATGAGTTTTGGGTTTGCTATGATGGCAAGGAGAACTGTAAGCCTCTGAAAGTATCATGTAAAAGATTGGAGCTGAGGATGTCTATGAAGAGTCATCAGTCTATACAAAGTTGGCCTTTTTTTTTTTTTTTTTTTAGTGATAAATGTGTCTCTGGAACTATATAATATATAAATATCTTTGCTTTCTCACTTCCCATTAATATTGAAAGGTCAAGAAGTACAAAAATGATCCCTGAATAGATTAAGATTTAGAAAAATAAGAGGCTGTGGTCATTTAGGAAGGAGGAAAATGAAAATGATCTCTGAATTGTTAACACATTATTCTCTCTCACAGAAGAAGCTTCTTTTGCTGTCAATCATCGCATCTATTTAGAATCGGATAATGATCAGTCAACCACTTTCTTGGTTTCCTTTATATCTAGAGTATTTCTTCAATGCACAGTATACTTTTAGGACTGAAATTAATCACCCAGGAATTATTCATGACATGCAAAAATTCACCTCTCCCCCTCTAATTTCTCATAGGCTGTCGCTTCTGTTAATAATATTGAGCCAGGTTATAGCTCAAGAAACACATCCTGTTTTCCATAGACTGCATCCTTAATGCCATCCAGTTGCTCCGACATAGCATGTGCTCAGCTTAGGACAGAACTGCTTTCCTACTAGCAGAGTGTCAACTTGCAATCAAAGTTCACTTCTGGGCACATAACAGAAAATGTGTGAACAGAAAATGCCCAGCAACTTGTGCTGAATGAAGATATCCTGTTTAAATGAAAAAATTTGAAACAAAAGTTGCAAGATCTTTTTTTTACTCTAAATATTATATAATAATGCTCAACAGTCTACTTTGAGAGCAGTTATCACTTCTTTTTTTCAGGATATGAGGGATGGTCCTATCACATTACTTGACTTTATGGCATATTGCTCTGTCTGTGCCGATTTTTTCCAGCCTCATTCTGTTCAGTGAAAAATGACGAGAATTACTGAGCTAAAGAGAGAGCCATCTGACAGCTACTTTATAACAAGCTAAGTGCTGAGCAGCAGGTCTTCCTTCTGCTGAACTTGAAAGACTGATATCAGCTTTTCCAAATTTAGAAGAGAATCACAGCCATTCTGACTGGTGTGAAATGGTACCTCATAGTGGTTTTGATTTGCATTTCTCTGATAATGAGTGATGTTGAGCATCTTTTCATGTGTTTGTTAGCCATCTGTATGTCTTCTTTGGAGAAATGTCTATTTAGTTCTTTGGCCCATTTTTTGATTGGGTCGTTTATTTTTCTGGAGTTGAGCTGTAGGAGTTGCTTGTATATTTTTGAGATTAGTTGTTTGTCGGTTGCTTCATTTGCTATTATTTTCTCCCATTCTGAAGGCTGTCTTTTCACCTTGCTAATAGTTTCCTTTGATGTGCAGAAGCTTTTAAGGTTAATTAGGTCCCATTTGTTTATTTTTGCTTTTATTTCCAATATTCTGGGAGGTGGGTCATAGAGGATCCTGCTGTGATGTATGTCGGAGAGTGTTTTGCCTATGTTCTCCTCTAGGAGTTTTATAGTTTCTGGTCTTACGTTTAGATCTTTAATCCATTTTGAGTTTATTTTTGTGTATGGTGTTAGAAAGTGGTCCAGTTTCATTCTTTTACAAGTGGTTGACCAGATTTCCCAGCACCACTTGTTAAAGAGATTGTCTTTAATCCATTGTATATTCTTGCCTCCTTTGTCGAAGATAAGGTGTCCATATGTGCGTGGATTTATCTCTGGGCTTTCTATTTTATTCCATTGATCAATATTTCTGTCTTTGTGCCAGTACCATACTGTCTTGATAACTGTGGCTTTGTAGTAGAGCCTGAAGTCAGGTAGGTTGATTCCTCCAGTTCCATTCTTCTTTCTCAAGATCGCTTTGGCTATTCGAGGTTTTTTGTATTTCCATACAAATTGTGAAATTATTTGTTCTAGCTCTGTGAAGAATACTGTTGGTAGCTTGATAGGGATTGCGTTGAATCTATAAATTGCTTTGGGTAGTATACTCATTTTCACTATATTGATTCTTCCAATCCATGAACATGGTATATTTCTCCATCTATTAGTGTCCTCTTTGATTTCTTTCACCAGTGTTTTATAGTTTTCTATATATAGGTCTTTAGTTTCTTTAGGTAGATATATTCCTAAGTATTTTATTCTTTCCGTTGCAATGGTGAATGGAATTGTTTCCTTAATTTCTCTTTCTGTTTTCTCATTATTAGTGTATAGGAATGCAAGGGATTTCTGTGTGTTGATTTTATATCCTGCAACTTTACTGTAGTCATTGATTATTTCTAGTAATTTTCTGGTGGACTCTTTAGGGTTTTCTATGTAGAGGATCATGTCATCTGCAAATAGTGAGAGTTTTACTTCTTCTTTTCCAATTTGGATTCCTTTTATTTCTTTTTCTGCTCTGATTGCTGTGGCCAAAACTTCCAAAACTATGTTGAATAGTAGTGGTGAAAGTGGGCACCCTTGTCTTGTTCCTGACTTTAGAGGAAATGCTTTCAACTTTTCACCATTGAGGATAATGTTTGCTGTGGGTTTGTCATATATAGCTTTTATTATGTTGAGGTATGTTCCTTCTATTCCTGCTTTCTGGAGAGTTTTTATCATAAATGGATGTTGAATTTTGTCAAAGGCTTTCTCTGCATCTATTGAGATAATCATATGGTTTTTATTTTTCAATTTGTTAATGTGGTGTATTACATTGATTGATTTGCGGATATTGAAGAATCCTTGCATCCCTGGGATAAAGCCCACTTGATCATGGTGTATGATCTTTTTAATGTGTTGTTGGATTCTGATTGCTAGAATTTTGTTAAGGATTTTTGCATCTATGTTCATCAGTGATATTGGCCTGTAGTTTTCTTTTTTTGTGGGATCTTTGTCAGGTTTTGGTATTAGGGTGATGGTGGCCTCATAGAATGAGTTTGGAAGTTTACCTTCCTCTGCAATTTTCTGGAAGAGTTTGAGCAGGATAGGTGTTAGCTCTTCTCTAAATTTTTGGTAGAATTCAGCTGTGAAGCCGTCTGGACCTGGGCTTTTGTTTGCTGGAAGATTTTTGATTACAGTTTCAATTTCCATGCTTGTGATGGGTCTGTTAAGATTTTCTATTTCTTCCTGGTCCAGTTTTGGAAAGTTGTACTTTTCTAAGAATTTGTCCATTTCTTCCACGTTGTCCATTTTATTGGCATATAATTGTTGATAGTAGTCTCTTATGATCCTTTGTATTTCTGTGTTGTCTGTTGTGATCTCTCCATTTTCGTTTCTAATTTTGTTGATTTGATTTTTCTCCCTTTGTTTCTTGATGAGTCTGGCTAATGGTTTGTCAATTTTATTTATCCTTTCAAAGAACCAGCTTTTGGTTTTGTTGATTTTTGCTATGGTCTCTTTTGTTTCTTTTGCATTTATTTCTGCTCTAATTTTTAAGATTTCTTTCCTTCTACTAACCCTGGCAGTCAGAATGGCTGTGATCCAAAAGTCTACAAATAATAAATGCTGGAGAGGGTGTGGAGAAAAGGGAACCCTCTTACACTGTTGGTGGGAATGCAAACTAGTACAGCCACTATGGAGAACAGTGTGGAGATTCCTTAAAAAACTGGAAATAGAACTGCCTTATGATCCAGCAATCCCACTGCTGGGCATACACACTGAGGAAACCAGAAGGGAAAGAGACACGTGTACCCCAATGTTCATCGCAGCACTGTTTATAATAGCCAAGACATGGAAGCAACCTAGATGTCCATCAGCGGATGAATGGATAGGAAAGCTGTGGTACATATACACAATGGAGTATTACTCAGCCATTAAAAAGAATACATTTGAATCAGTTCTAATGAGGTGGATGAAACTGGAGCCTATTGTACAGAGTGAAGTAAGCCAGAAGGAAAAACATAAATACAGTATACTAACGCATATATATGGAATTTAGAAAGATGGTAACAATAACCTGGTGTACGAGACAGCTAAAGAGACACTGATGTATAGAACAGTCTTATGGACTCTGTGGGAGAGGGAGAGGGTGGGAAGATTTGGGAGAATGGCAATGAAACATATAAAATATCATGTAGGAAACGAGTTGCCAGTCCAGGTTCGATGCATGATGCTGGATGCTTGGGGCTGGTGCACTGGGACGGCCCAGAGGGATGGTATGGGGAGGGAGGAGGGAGGAGGGTTCGGGATGGGGAGCGCATGTATACCTGTGGAGGATTCATTTTGATATTTGGCAAAACTAATACAATTATGTAAAGTTTACAAATAAAATAAAATTGGAAGAAAAAAAAAATAAATAAATATTTAAATGAAAGTTACAAAAAAAAAAAAAAAAAGAAGAGAATCAGATGTGTGATTGACTCCAACTATGAGATAACAGAAGAGGACCATTAATTAAACTCTAAGCCAGGGGTGCTCCGTGGGAATTTCCTAATAGATGTTACTGAGAAGTGTTCTTCTTAATACTGCTCCCCAACACTCAGTGTAAAAGGGTTTCATGGTAAAAGCAATTTACAAAATATCTGGACAAAGTTAAAGAGACTCCTATGAATGTTTCCCATACTGATGGAATTTGTGAATTTTTAAGTGCAACATACAGGCAATGGGGTTTCCCAAATACATTTAGCACTTATTCAAGAATATACTTTGTGAATCATTATATTTCAGATAAAATCAAAGAATGTACCTTATAAGACAGTTTAAATTATTATCAACTCTTGAGTACCTTTTTTTTTGGTTTGTTTAATGAATACTTCAAAAATTCCTAAATAAAAGGAACAGCTGTAAATTGTAAAGGGTACACTATCATTAAGTCCAGGGCTTAAAAAGAGATTATTAAGATATTATAAATATCATATCATTATTAAAAAGTAATAAAAAATAACATTTAAAGTTACAGGGAATCTAATCCAGTAAATACTCGATTGGCCTGCACTTTAAAGATTATGAAACTAGATCAAAACTATATTACTCAGCCATAAAAGAATGAAATAATGCCATTTGCAGAAACGATGATGGACCTAGAGATTATCATACTAAGTGGAGTAAGCCAAAGACAAATATATGATTCCACTTATATGCGGAGCCAGACAGAGAAAACAAATCTATGGTTATCAAAGGGGAAAGGTGGGGGAATAATAGATTATGAGTTTCGGATTAACATATACACAATACTATATGTAAAATAGATAACCAAAAAGGACCTATAACACAGGGAACTATACTCAATATTTTGTAATAACCTGCAAGGGAATGTATATATATGTTCCATATATGTATATTTGTATAGGTATATATATGTATGTATATTTTATATAATTTCCCAGGGCTTCCCAGCTGGTTCAGTGGGTAAAGAATCTGCCTGCAATGCAGGAGATGCAGATAGACGCACGTTCAATCCCCAGGTCAGGAAGATCCCCTAGAGAAGAAAATGGCAACCCACTCTGGTATTCTTGCCTGGAGAATTCCACAGACAGAGAAGACTGGCAGGCTACAGTTAGTTCATGGGATCGCAAAAGAGTCAGACACGATATAGCAACTCAACAACAACATATATATATATGTACACACACACACACATATATAAATATATAAAACTGAATCACTTTTCTGTACACCTGAAACTAACACACAGTGAATTAACTATATTTATAAAATAAAAATTAAAAAAAACTGTATAGCACATTATAGCACATAAGTTTTTTGTGCTTTATGCATAAAATGTTTGGAGTATACATTGAGTACTCCATCACTATTTAAAATTCAGTATTAATAGTGGTTATAATCTTTTCCATCCTGAGAGCTACTTTTGTTCCTAAAGCAAATGTATTTCAGGGTTTTTAATTAAATATGCTTTAAAATTTCAGTTTCTAAAAATCATGTACAAAAGGCTAAACTATTAAGACAAAGAAATACATTTGGAAATTGTGTATTCTGTCTAATATTGAACTCATTCAGAGTAATGGAGATGAATTTTCTTTAATGTTCAAATATATATTCATGTTAAATTTTTTGAATGGCTATAAGCTGAGTCCCTCATGTATCTACCCAGTTCTTGGAAATTTCCATTCCCAACATTTGTCAAAAAAAAAAAAAAAAAGGGAAATTCATAGATGTACACACTGTATTCTTAAAAACTTACAAAAAACAGCATCTAATATTTTTAATCTTTGGTTACAAATGAACAACTCTCCTTACTGTGTGGAAATAGCATCAAATTTATTTTGGGCAGAAATGGAATTCAGGATTTCAGAGAAATGAACGTATTGACTTTTTGAAGATACTTGTGATTATTTGCTATTTTGAATCCTACCACAAAATTCAGAACAACTAATAAACATCTGATTAAGGACCAAAGAAGAATGTCTATGCTGCGAAATGTTTTTATTTACCTTTTAGAACGTATTAAGTGTTTTTCAGTACCGAAAGAAAACATCTATTACATTATGTAACTCCTTGAGTTGTGTATCTCTCTGGAGAACCATGCTCAATAGACATTTAAATGTGTGCTTGAAAATTTATTGTACATCATCTCTTCTCAAAGGATTACAAGGTGTTTAGAATCAGGTAGAATGTTAGCTTTAAATGTCTGGCCTGGGGCATACGAATTATATGAAACTCATTGTGTCTACACATACTATTGAAAGGTAGAAATTATGTCAGGTGTTACACACCATCACAGGATGGACCCTTGAATACCAGAATTTGCAGAAAAGAAGGTCTGGTCTATAGGCTTTATATACACAGTTGTGTGTTTCATTGAATTTTAGATTTTGGGGAAGAAGGAAAAAATGAGTATAAGATAGGTTTCCACATTGGAACAAAGATGAGTGTGGCGGGCTCTGCATGTAAAATTTTCAAGAACATCATACCTAAGGAAGCACCTTTGACAGAGAGGGAAGGAGCTCAAGCATTGTCAGAAATGTGGATCACATCTTTCCATTTGGAAAGACTGATTCACTTGGACTGCAGGAGGCACTGGATTTATATGTTAGTGGATGATCTGAATACTGGTGGCTCTTGAACCTCCCTTTCTCAGGGATGCTGGCTCAGTACATCTTGAGCATGATGCCACCTCAGAGGCAGACCTCAGTAGCTTAGCTTGGGCTGCTGTCACCAAGTAACATAGACAGGGTAGCTAAAGCAATAAACATTTATTTCTCACAGTTCTAGAGGCTGGAACACTGAGATCAGGGTGCCAGCATGGCTGGGTTCTGGTGAAGAGACCTCTTCAGGGTTGCAGGTGCTGACTTCTTGTGTACGGTATCCTTGTATGGCAGTGGGGGGCAAGCTCTCTCATGGGATTCATAAGGGCATTAATCCTATTCACAAGGGCTATACCCTCATCGAATCCTAATTACCTTGCTCCCTAAAATCCCCACGTTTTAATGACATCACATTTAAAGATAGGGTTTTGACATATTATTTCTGGGGGGGACACAAATATTTGGTCTCTCCCACTCAGTTAGGCATTCACTACCATGTTCATGATGGGTAAATCTGAACTCACTTTCTTTTCTCAAGTTTGCCGACCTGGTTCTCTAGCACCAAAAGTAAATGTTATTTCAGAGAGGACACTGACACCAGGCTTGGCTAAACCCTTTTGCTCATATTTCAGTGATTTTTTTTTTTTTTAATGTTTGATGTGAGAATGTTTGCTTGATAAAAGAAAGAAAACTGGTTGTTCTCCACCACTCTGAAATAAGCATTCCTTATAAAGAAGGGACTCTGGAAAGATCCCTTCACTCATTAGCTTTTAAAACTGCCCAGATATTTTTGACTTCTAGGGCTATATGACACTTTATGCTAATACATTGGAAGGAAAACACATTTCATCTAATCAGGCATTGTTTAGACACCTGCCACCTAACTGATTCCTGTATATCCCTCATCACCATGTCTCAGATGAAGCACCACTTCTTAAATTAACTCATTAGTTGTGTAGAATAGCACTGGGTTGGGGGAGAAGGAAACAGATGATTTCTTATACTGAGGTAAATAAAATGTCATGGATTTATAATTAGCTTCAATCGAATTCCTCAAATCTGTGTGAGAGGTTTCTTAGTCTGAGAAATTTAATCTATACTTTCTTTCTGACACTCTACTGAGCTGGCTTTGTGAAAGCTCATGATCTCTTCCCATTAAAAGCCCGGTAATACAATATAAATGACATGATGGTTAATCAGCTAATTTCTTCAGAGAATTTGTCAACTCCTTAGGGAAGGCTAATATTAATACAGAGAATTGTTAGAATGACACCAAACCGATCTAAACTTTATTTGAGGCAATATGGCACCAGGCCTGGAATTTGACATTCCCAATTGAAGGTGACATTCAGAACCACTTTTAATTTAAACCCTGATCCTGATATCTAAGAGCCTTAGACAAGATCTTTGAATCTTGCTCTGTTTCCTTGCCTGAAAAATGAAGATAATAACAATTATCTTTTTGTTAACTCTTGGTTGGGCTTTGTGAGACCGAAAACATAAAGTAATACATATACAGTACTTGTAGTCATGCTTAAAATATGTTTTCAATAAATATTTCCATTAGCATAGAAAGAGGGGATGGATGAAAACCTCAACAACTTCAAAAGATACAAAGAAAGAGCTCTGGCAGATTATCAAAACATTTATTGGACTGCCTGGGTTCCGGTAATTTATAGCTTGTTGGCTGAATTAAGCTTTTTTCCCCCTAACTATTTACCTATCTATGTATTATTCTGGCATACAGTAATATTTTCAATTAACTAACAGAGAAAAATAAACATGAATACAATCAACAGTGGGCCACACAACTGATTAGGAATCAGGAAACATGAGTGCTAATCTTTCATTACCATTAGCTCTATGACTCTATTCCTTAGTTTCCTCACCTCATTTTATGAGAGAAAAATAAAAATAGAGTGGTCTAAAAGATAGTATACAAGTGCAAACTGCCGCTATAAACTGAGGTTTTAGCATATACAATTTCTTTCTAACATGCAGTTTAAACCCATTTAAGGTTTTAGTCTGTTCTGATCAAAAGTCAAGACTTCTGTGTGCCTCTCTTCCCAAATACTGTAAAGGGAGAAGCCAAGCTTCTGAACTCAGTGACCACATCTTCTATTTCTCCTCCAGCCTTGCACAGCCCTTCTCCTAGTTCTGGAAACAGACAAGGTACCTAGAGAGACATCTGGTGATAGATCATACTGTAACTCATCATTACTGAATCTAGCAATATTTTATTCTTTGAGAATTTTTGAATCTTTGAGATTGCACTGATCTGTCGACTTTTGAATTGACTCCTTGGGGGTCTGAAAAATATGAGCTGTTTTGGAAATAAGTTTCACTTAAAGACATTTTGGAGAATTCTGACTTTATAACAGTTGATTTTCTTTCTGTTAACGCACGGGGACACCAACCATTTGAAACCTGTAGAGTCGAGTCTTTCTTTGGTGTCATTCTTTCTCTTAATGCTTTTACTTTTATCAGGCTGTAACACTTCATTTTTATTTCTATTTTTTGTCCACCGTAGACCATCTCAAATCTTAGGCAGCATATAAACAGACACACACAAAATATATGAATACACCAATCATGTAGCATCTGAGGAGATTTCTTGCAAAAAGCATTGGTCAAATATAGTGAAGAAACGTTTGAAGCAGTCTGTTGTTTTATTAGGTGAAATGACTTGGTTTAAATCAGATAACTTTCTCTTGGTTTATATTTTGAAAGCTTTTGTGGGGAAAATACATTCTCAAATAGAATACTGGGATAGATATAGAGTTATCTATAAAGAGAATTACATATACTCATTCAGTCTGCAACTACAACTCTTAATCAGCTCTTAGTATGGAGCTCGTTTTCCTATAGGATTATACTTTCTTTGTGCACTCAATTTTTTTTTTAACACAATGAAAGGTTTTCAAAAGAAATTCAATCATTTCGTTTGTTTCAACTATGGTATTAGATTAGAAAACTGCACCACCTCTTAGGGAGATACTAAAGGACAGACATGTTTCTTATGGAGACCTAGGGTCAGGCCAGATAACATCTTCCAGCGATTGTTCTGCATTCAGCCCAGTGGGCTGAGATAAAGGTGCATTAGCAGGAAGAGGTGTGTGGTAAGAGGTATGTGCCCCTAGAGAGAGGCAGCGTTGTAGGAGGCCCAGGGGTGGAGGGAGGACATGGAAGTGATAGCTGGGAAACATGCATTCATCCATCATCCACTTAAATGGACCAGAGGTGACAAATCATGGCTGATGGGAGGAGGTGGTGCTTCATCAATGCGTCCGTCTCCATAGAGACAGATGATGCTAAGCATCCTTTCTTGTTACTGTCATTTTTATATCTATTTGGTGAAGTGTCTATCTGTACACACATATGCACACACACAAGTGGATAGTATTGTATGTAACCTTCAGAATTTTTTAAAGAAAACAATGTCTATGGTTTCAGCGAGGATCCATGTTTATTTTAGGTGAGAAGATGAGGATTAAGTAAACTGTATGAAGATTCCTTCTGAGCTGGAATTTCCGTTACATGTATGAGTTGGAAACATTCTTGATTATTTAGTACATGAACTCAAGAATCATGTTTGTACGACTGTCAGTTACATTTACAGGGCATAGCACAATGTTCACTTCCGTTTAAATGAATCGTTCCTAGTTATACTGAAAAGAAAAACGAAGGAAGTTCAAGTGAAACAGGAAACAAGGCATGCTAAAATTAAAAGACATGTTTTGCTTGGTGGAATAAAAGTTGATTATAGCAAATCTTAACTTGGCCCGCTAAGGCTGTTCTACTTAACAGGAAAATCCATTAAGAATTCAGGAACAGGAAACTGATACAATCGTAGAGGAGGAGGGGACAGAGTCTAATAAAAAGATCAGGGGATGGGACCAAAGACAGCTATGCAAGAGACCAAGAAGGGCCCACTTAAGGAATAAAGAAAAGGGAGGTCAAAAAGAAGACACCAGAGGGTGGACAGAACAAGAAACTGAAGAAAGAGATGCATTCCGGGAAGATGAATTGATAAAGCAAGCACAACGAGGCTCATTACTTAAGAAAGAACAACAGAGGAGTCCTGATGTCCTCGATGAGAACACGTTTAGGGACACAATGCACAGAATCCAGGTGGCAGGGTCTGAGGAGTCAGGAGAGGTAAAGGATTTAGAGAACCCGAGCCTCTAACACTTTAGAAAGAAGTTCTATGGAGGACAGGACAGAGAGCAAGAGATTAGACATCTCTTTGTGAATATGGTGGAAAGATGACTATAGTCAAGTGCAGATGAGGATAGAGAGATGTTGAAAATATGTAATAGAGGGTTTCCCAGGTGACGCTAGTGGTAAAGAACCTACCTGTCAATACAGGAGATGAAAATAAATAATTAGAATTATGAGGATGAGACCCTGGAGGAATCTGAACATGGAACCCAGGGAGAAGGATGGACACTAGAAAGGACGGACCTTCCAGAGGCTTGAGGAAGGAAGGAGAGAATGGAGATGATGTTGCCCGTAGGTCTGGGCACCAGGCAGACACCAGGACAGGTCAGAGTGCAATAATGCAAGCGGATGGATTTGAAGTATAGGAACAAATGTTGGACCAGTTAGAAATGGACAAAGTTATTTGTCCCAAAGAGTAACTGCTAATCAGTTGGAGCTCCAACTCTCAGGATGGAGTCATTTATCTCATAGCATTCTGGAATCATGGTTTACTTTTAATTTGTTTATTGGTTAATTCATTTATAACCCCAAATGGAATTTTTACAGTATAATGTTATTATTTCCTTTGCAAAATACAGAATGCAAATATTCAATATGGCAAATCTTTAACCATTGATAGAAGTCACTTCCTCTAGTCCTCAGTATGTATTAAAAACTACTTCTTGAGGGAAGTTCAAATCTACCCCAAATTTTTTTCATACACGAAATCATTCTCTCTTAAAAACAGAGTTTGATCATGGATTTGATATATAAAATACTGTAATGACTTTTCAACACCACAGAATATCTATACTTTAGATCCTTGTGAAGGGCTTATTTTCAAATTATCTGTCTCTAGATTGTATCAAAAATCCAATTAAACTTTGAGTACAGTGTTCTATGATGGAAAATGTAACTTGATTTAGTGCCTATAAAAACATGATCATAAGAGAGAAACATATCTTGACGGTATCATTTCAGCTGTCTTATAATGTCATCAGAGATTTACAATTAATCATGATGCCATTAACTTTTATTCAAGATTGATGTAAGTGCTTACAGAACCACATGGCTATATTTTTGGAAAAAACCTGTCCAGAAAGAATCTATTCATATAATAAATTCTTTTTTAAATTTGGTACCCAGGAAAATAATTTCTTTCCACCATCATGTTTCCTATGACAGCATACATGAGGTAAATATATAATTCACTCTATTTACTTTTTGCCTTGGAAAGCAAGAAGCTTGGAATCAAATTTTCTATAATAAAGGAGTAACTAACTCTACCCTAATTTTCAGGAAAATGATCTACATTTTGTCGTCACTAATTTGTATGGACATTTTTATCCTTATTTCCTTCTTGAAGTAGACTCCATATATCCCCAAATTATATACATAGCCCTTGATTTGTCATAAAAAAGCTAATTATGAAAATGTCAAAAACAAGCAACTTAATGGAATCTCCTATTAACGTTTAGTATGAGACTTTGCTCAGAACAATTGGAACTTCCAGGCAATGGTATTACTTGTTCTGAACTGACAAAAAGTACATTCCCCTAAAGCCCATGCTTTTTTATTGTTCAGTCACTAAGTCATGTCTGACGCTTTGTGACCCCATGGACTGCAGCATGCCAGCCTCCCTGTTCACTGTTGCCTGGAGTTTGCTCAAATTCAGCCCATTGACTTGGTGATGCTATCTAACCATCTCATCATTTGCCACCCCCTTCTCCTTTTGCCTTCCATGTTTCCCAGCAAGTTTATGCTTAAGTTCAGTTCAGTCGCTCAGTTGTGTCCGGCTCTTCGCGACCCCATGAATCGCAGCACGCCAGGCCTCCCTGTCCATCACCAACTCCTGGAGTTCACTCAGACTCACGTCCATCGAGTCAGTGATGCCATCCAGCCATCTCATCCTCTGTCGTCCCCTTCTCCTCCTGCCCCCAATCCCTCCCAGCATCAGAGTCTTTTCCAATGAGTCAACTCTTCACATGAGGTGGCCAAAGTACTGGAGTTTCAGCTTCAGCATCATATCCTCCAAAGAAATCCCAGGGCTGATCTCCTTCAGAATGAACTGGTTGGATCTCCTTGCAGTCCAAGGGACTCTCAAGAGTCTTCTCCAACACCACAGTTTAAAAGCATCAATTCTTCAGTGCTCAGCCTTCTTCACAGTCCAACTCTCACATCCATACATGACCACTGAAAAAACCATAGCCTTGACTAGACGGACCTTTGTTGGCAAAGTAATGTCTCTGCTTTTCAATATGCTATCTAGGTTGGTCATAACTTTCCTTCCAAGGAGTAAGCATCTTTTAATTTCATGGCCGAAGTCACCATCTGCAGTGACTTGGGAGCCCAGAAAAATAAAGTCTGATACTGTTTCCACTGTTTCCTCATCTATTTCCCATGAAGTGATGGGACCGGATGCCATGATCTTCGTTTTCTGAATGTGGAGCTTTAAGCCAACTTTTTCACTCTCCACTTTCACTTTCATCAAGAGGCTTTTGAGTTCCTCTTCACTTTCTGCCATAAGGGTGGTGTCATCTGCATATCTGAGGTGATTGATATTTCTCCTGGCAATCTTGATTCCAGCTTGTGTCTCTTCCAGTTCAGCATTTCTCATGATGTACTCTGCATATAAGTTAAATAGGCAGGGTGACAATATACAGCCTTGAAGTACTCCTTTTCCTATTTGGAACCAGTCTGTTGTTCCATGTCCAGTTCTAACTGTTGCTTCCTGACCTGCATACAAATTTCTCAAGGGGCAGGTCAGGTGGTCTGGTATTCCCATGTTTTTCAGAATTTTTCACAGTTTATTGTGATCCACACAGTCAAAGGCTTTGGCATAGTCAACAAAGCAGAAATAGATGGTTTTCTGGAACTCTCTTGCTTTTTCCATGATCCAGCAGATGTTGGCAATTTGATCTCTGGTTCCTCTGCCTTTTCTAAAACCAGCTTGAACATCAGGAAGTTCACAGTTCACATATTGCTGAAGCCTGGCTTGGAGAATTTTGAGCATTACTTTACTAGCATGTGAGATGAGTGCAACTGTGCAGTAGTTTGAGCATTCTTTGGCATTGCCTTTCTTTGGGATTGGAATGAAAACTGACCTTTTCCAGTCCTGTGGCCACTGCTGAGTTTTCCAAATTTGCGGCATATTGAGTGCAGCACTTTCACAGCAGCATCTTTCAGGATTTGAAATAGCTCAACTGGAATTCCATCACCTCCACTAGCTTTGTTCATAGTGATGCTTTCTAGGGCCCACTTGACTTCACATTCCAGGATGTCTGGCTCTAGGTCAGTGATCACACCATCGTGATTATCTGGGTCATGAAGATCTTTTTTGTACAGTTCTTCTGTGTATTCTTGCCACCTCTTCTTGATATCTTCTGCTTCTGTTAGGTCCATACCATTTCTGTCCTTTATTGAGCCCATCTTTGCATGAAAGTTCATGCTTAGTTGTCAATTTTATCAAATTATTCACATATTTGTATTTTTTAAATCAAAGTTATATATAGAGAAGGACACTCAGAATTTTTACAGCATGGTAAAGAAAAGGAACCTGATTTTCTTCTTTAAAGCCAGCATCTAATTTTTTCCCCCAATTGGCTCAGAATTTTGTATCAGGATGGTGCTTTTGATATTGAATATCAGCGACCTTACTCAATTGGCATAGATGATACAGGGTTTAATTGGCTCAGCGAGCTAGAAGTGCTGAAGTAAGATAGAGAAACTTCACACATAATGGTAACCAAGCTCTGGCTCTGTTTCTTGGCTATTTTCCAGGCTTGACTGCCTTACATAGAGAGACTGTCCCTCAATCTGGCTTCCTTCATGGTCACAAATTAGCTGCCATCAGCCAGAAACTTATGCGTACTTAATCACTTCCAGTGGGAAAGAGTGAAAGTGGTTTCTCATCTCTCCCTTCTAAAGACAAGGAAAAACTTTAAGACCCCCTATCAATGCTCCCCTCAAGCCTCACTGGCCAGAATATGTTCACAGGGCCATTCTGGAGGTAGTCATTGACAAGGGTAGGATTACCAAAACTGGCATAGACTAATCTGGACCCATATTTGAAACCTCTCTTGGGATTAGCATCTCCTAAATTTCATGGAAATTGTTAGAGACAGATGGATATGCAATCAAAATTAAGTTGCTTTTAGGAAGACAAAAAGTGGAATGGATACTTGTCACCGAACAACAATTCATATGTAATAAATCTGTATTTATGCAACATCTGGTATGAATCCATTTTTTCACCCAGTTAATGTTTATTGAGCATATATTGTGTTCCTGGCATTCTGCTAAGCCAAGGCATACAAAGATATCAGCAGAAGAACACTTAATGGGATGAAGTTTGTGGCAAAAGGCCACTGGATTTGAGAAAGTTCAGAAATTATTAAACTAGAGTATAGAGTAGGATGTTCATATGGGTATTGAAGTGCTCAGGTTAGGGTTAAAGGTAGGAACATAATTCTATTATTGTGTTAAAAATAAAAGGAGAATTTTTTAAGTTCATCCCCAGTGGCTCAGCAGTAATCGGCCTGCTAAACAGGAGATGCAGTTTTGATCCCTGGGTCGGGAAGATCCCCTGGAGAAGGAAATGGCAGCCCACTCCAGTATTCTTGCCTGGGAAATCCCATGGATAGAGGAGCCTGGTGGTCTACAGTACATGGGGTCACAAAGAGTCAGATACAATTGAGCGACTAAACAACAATAGCAACAAAAAAACAATCTTTAAAGGAAACGGTGTGAAGCACAACCAAACGAAATATGACAATTCCCAAGTACGAGCACTCCGAGGGGGAGCCTCCATTAAATAACCCGGCAGAGAGTTTCAAAAAGATTAAAAATAATAAGTTTATAAAATGATCATTAAACTTAATGGCTACATGAAATCAATATTAATCTTCATGTCTTTATATGACCTGCCATTTATACAAAAAGTGCCAGTGTCCAGGGTATTACTTTTTCCCTATAATTTCATTAAGTCTATATCATGCAAGACCGTCTCCCACGCTCTTTCACATTTGTGAGACCAAGGAATGTAGGTAGATGAATTCAATGCCCACTTGGATAAATAATCTTTACCGTTTCCAGACACATGATTTTTCTGGAAGTAGGCACATTTGTACCAAAAAATACTTTTCTTTGAAATACCTCCTTGTTCTCACAGAACATCATTTGAGATATAATAAGTCCATGGAAAGTCCAAACTAGACTACTTATCACATTGTTTCTTCTTCCTGGGCATCCAGAAAGATCACATTTCCCAGTTTCCCTTGTTAGATGGAAGGTCATTTGACTTTTAGCCCAATGGGATGTGGGCACAATAGACAGCTACTTCCAGGTCTGAGTTCCAAACGTAAGTTGTCTCACTGTCAAAATTTCAAGGAAGCTAATGTTTTCCAGATCCAGGCCCAGTCTAACTTCACAGCTTCATGGTCCATAAAGCTTGGTCCATCAGGCAGTCTTCACTGCAATAAAAGTGGAGCGCTCTCTATTCTCTGGGCCTTCCCAGACTCTGTTATTTCTGTGCCTCTATCCCTGACATTCCTTTCCTGGGAACACAAGTTCTGGGCATCAATCAACTTAAGAAAGTCACTCATCTTTTATAGGCTATATTGATTTTCATCCTCTTTTCTAACTAGTGTTAGAATCCTAGCTAAAAAGTCAGACATGACTGAGCACGCACACACTTTGATCTCTGTGAATTTCCAACTTCAGACAGCTTTTCAATTCATCATCAAAACCTCCAGGCATTATGCAATTACCGTTGTTATTCCTCCACTAAAACTATGCCATGAAGGACCATCTATTCCCTATTCTCCAGCTCTTATCCATCATTTTTGGCCCAGATTAAAAAAAAAAAAGAAACAGAACAAGATAAAACAAGAAACCAACACTTTTTCTATATAGCCTTCCTTGGCCAACTCAGCTCTGAAGCCAAATTCTGAATTGTGGTAGCAATTATCTGTGCAGCTCCTTGTGTTAATCATAACTGGCTTTGAGGTACCTTCTATTTTGTTGCCCTAATCAATTAAACTCTGATTTTTAGGTTACCTATTTTCTTTTCCACTACATTGACTGCATTAGTTACTCTAGATAAAATTAGAAAATATTGACTATGTATGATTGCGTTTCCTTGTTCCCTGACCCTTGATCATATCCAAATAATCATATTCTCACTCCCCAATCCCATATACACACACAGAAAGTGAATATTTTGATATACAAAAGAAAAAATCCTAAAGGAAACCAGTTCATGGTTGGGGCTGTAAAAATTAAATTGCAAGAAAATTAAATGTGTAGTCACGCCACATTTGCTGGACAATAACAATTTGCCTAGGCTGGGGAAGAAAGAGGGTAGGCTTAGATGACCCCAGAGAAGGGTTCTGGAGCTTGGACCCTAAGCTGGGTCTGAGAGAATTGGTAGCAAATAACCCAAACCAGAGAGGTTCAGGGAAAATATCAGAGATGAGAGGGCTTATGCTTTTATCCTTGAGGAAGGCCATGGTGACAGCAAGCCTCATGGAGAACTCAACACCCTCATTTGTTTCTGTAACAGAAATGGCGGTTGGTAAGGACCCGAGAAAGCCTGGCAGAGAACACACTCAGATGGGCCCATGCTGCTGCTGCTGCTAAGTTGCTTCAGTCGTGTCCAACTCTGTGCGACCCCATAGATGGCAGCCCATCAGGCTCCCCTGTCCCTGGGATTCTCCAGGCAAGAACACTGGAGTGGGTTGCCATTTCCTTCTCCAATGCATGAAAGTGAAAAGTGAACGTGAAGTCGCTCAGTCATGTCTGACTCTTAGCGACCCCATGGACTGCAGCCCACCAGGCTCCTCCATCCATGGGATTCTCAAGGCAAGAGTATTGGAGTGGGTTGACATTGCCTTCTCTGGATGGGCCCATGAGTGAATCCTAAATCTCATACAATTCCTAGGGTGGCTGTGAGAGGCTTGCAGACCTGAAGTAGCCAGGGAATTGGAATGGAGTGGATGTCAAGTGACTTATAAAAGTCGGACAGTGACTTTGGGGCTTGTACAGGGACAGCAGACAAGACACTGCTTACTGCTGTCTGAAGCTTGAGGAGGGTTTTCAGTCACTCACAGTGTAAGGCATCCTTATTATACCCAAGGCTTACTGTGAAATCTTTCACTCTTAGTACTAATTGCTAAGGTTAGCCTTGCTTAAGGAGAATGCCTTCATGCCTTAAATGATATTTCTTCGCATTTCCCTCTTACATAGGGTTATTTACACTATGATTCCAAGCATGTCACCTATACAAATGCATATAATCCCCATAAAAACTCTGTAAGGCAGATACTATTATTTTCCCTCACATAATAAATGAGAAACTGAGGCACAGACAGTTGATATCACAGCCTGAGGTATTCTGGCTCCAGAATCTGTGCTCTTAACCATTAGCTAGGCTTCCTCTTTCTCAAACTTTATTTTATTAAACTTGGATTCCAAATAAAATCATACCTGTGCCACACTCCATAAAGTGAATGACAGAGCGGCTGCCCTCCTAGGGGAGGGGAATTTGAACAAGTTGTAACCTCAAAGGTCTCAGGATGTTTTTCTGAAAATATACTGGAAGTGAATTAAATGAATTTTAAGATTCCTTGTAGCATAGACTATAGTTCAAAGATAGTTCTGACATCCCAAGGCACAACTCTAGTTACATTTTTCTCAGGATAATGAGGTTCAGGCACAAGTGAGAAAACTATTAAATATTATAAGTAAGTAAATCACCACTGAGGTTGACTCACATTTTTAGAGCAAAGGATATCTTGCTTTTGGCCCCCAAAGGCAAGATGATTTACTTGATGCAGTGTGGGGAGTCTCAATTTTGTTATGTTGTGGACAGTATCACATACTCTGATTCTGTGATACATACGCGTTGGGTGTGTGTGTAAGCTGAATCCAATTAACACTTGCTAGTCTCTAAATACGGACCCCAGTGAACCACACTCTTATGCAGTCCCATTCCATTTGGTGTACTTACTGAAATCCAGCTGCCATGCTGCGGAAAGACCAAGCTTTACTGACAGTTCACATGTAAAAGAATATGTGGTCAACCGTCCCAGGTAAATTCCCAGCAAAGCCAACGTCAACAGCCAACAAGAGAAGTAGGCCCCAGAGGCAAACTCTGCCCGTATCTCATGAAGCAGAGGAACTTCACAACTGAATCTAGTAAACCCACAGAATCAGAAGAGATAATAAAATACTTATTATTTCAAGCCAGTAAGTTTTAGGGTGACTTGTCAAACAATATGTAACAAAACCGTGCCTGCAGTGGAATTCTTGGTACAAGTCCTGTGATATCATCCTGAGGGCCTCATGGAGCTAATTGGTCATAAGGTACCTCATTACTGGCTCTCGGTCTAAATTCATATAATACCAGACACTAGAACTGGAATATCAACTTTTCTGCAGGTGGTTCATTTTCTTTTACTAAGGCAAATATTTTTCAAGTGCACAGAATGAATCTGAAGTAATAAAGTGTCAAATTTTCCACGAAGACCCTTCAGTCTCCTATGGTTAGAAAGAATAATGCCTGGTGTGACAGGACAGGTGGGTTGGAAAAAACTGTTACATCTGGTTGTATCTGCAGCAGCGAAATCACCTGACTGTTCACTGAAACAAAACTGCACATAACATGCAGAAACCAACTCCCTATTTTTCATGATCATCGAGTGACTATCTTGCGCCCTGTGAGGCTTTGCTGAGAATGTTATGGCATTGCACTAGACAAATTACCCCCTGAGAACAACTCCTATCTTGCTCTGTTTTCTTCTAACAAGCTTCCTTGAGTGTTGAATCTACTGTAAATCTAATAAAAAGAAAGAATGTTTAGAATTAGATTTCTACAGATAAACCAGCTGAATCTGTAGAGTCAGAATAATTATTCTCACCCCTTCACTTCAGCTGAACGACCGGGTTGTGTATACGAATGTTATACAGCTAATGTGCCATGAGTATCTCATTTAAAGGCAGAACCTGAATCCTGCTTTCCTATAGTGTCCAAACTTCCAGGAGTCTCCGATTCCCCTGTAGATTCTTATACCACACAATCTGCCAGTGAATTATTCTAACTCTTGGCTGAAAGTACCGTGACGCAACATTCAATGAATCTGCCAGTTTTCCATTTTTGATTACATTGATATAGAAGGTACTGCGGAGGGCAGAGAAACAAGAGGACAGCTAGCCTCTGCCTCGCCCATTTGCTATCCTCTGATTGCTAGGAGAATCATACGTGCTTCTCTGGTAGGCATTTGAAAGATTTTCAGTGACTGGCACAAAGAGAACCTTAACATGTGATTGCTAAAGAAAGCAGGCTTGTACCCATACTTTCGTGAACTCTCGGATTTCGGATTGATTTGTTTTCCTGTGGTCCCTGTTGAAGTGTCTCCCCCAACCTGTATTATGTGATGGTTCTTCTTTAAGAGATAGCTTTTTTGGGAAGGGGCGGCGGGGTGGGCGGGGGGGCGGTGCAGAAAATCTACAACATAGCCAGAAGTTGAAGTTGTCTTCACACTCTTAATGAAGACCCAAGTCCCTGACAGCTCAAGTGCTATTTCCTTCCGTGCCAGTCTTGGGGCCATTTACCAAAGTAGGACTGCTTTGCCCATCATTCTTTTTCTCTTTTGAATCCAGAAATACTTGCATCAGTTCAACATGTTGAAATGTTCCATCTTAAGTCATAGTCAGATGGCTTCTACAGCTTTGGGGTTCTCCCTCATTTACACTTACAGGACTGTCCTGTCTCAAAACCAGGGACGCAGAGTGAGTGCTTCAACCTTGAAAGTTCCTGGCCAGGTGTTGGAATGTCACCCACCCACCCACACACACACACCCCTCATTGTCTTCTTCTACCCCAAAATATAGGTCTGGACATCTCAAGGGAACAGAGGGTTTTATTCAGTGACTAGAAATGGTATGCATTTTACTGAGAGACCGGAGAATGTGATATAAGCCTACTTTTCAAAAAATGACCAATGGTCTATATTAAGGCTTACTTAGCAATTTTTTTTCCTTGAGTAACTAATAATTATCAAAGATTGTAACTGTACAATATTAACAAGTATAGAAAAGTACAATTAATGGAGGACAATTGCTCTACAATATTGTGTTGGCCTCAGCAAATTTGTAGAGTCATTTAAACTCCTGATCCCCCAAATATTATATTGCTAATGACAGGGTGTCACTCTACTTTCTTGAGTTCACTCAGTTCCTTACCTCTCAGAGTTAAATTTCAATTTCTACCTACCCGATAAGACTAAATATTCTCTGCAGGCCAGGGCCTTTTCTCATAGCACCTCTTTGTTTGTTTGGTTAATTCTATCACGAATAATTCTGGCACGCTCGGTAACTAATACATATTTGTTGATTAAGTAATTTTTACATCCACTTCCTTCCCCTTTCCCGAGAAAATGGAACATACATTGACTGAGAAAATCCTATGTGTCCTAGGTGCTTTCTACATGTCAATTCATTTAGTCCTCAATGCAATTCAGAACAACAAAGAAACTACAGCTTCCTGCCTCCTCTGTGGGAAACACGTAATTTTAAGCCTGAAGATCTCTGTGAAAGCTCCCAGGTAGCTGACTCATATTCTTTTACTCTAACTCAGACACATAACACACCTCTCTTGCTTTGAAATATGCAGCTACCACAGCTTCCTCCATATTAGGGGCTCTGGACTGGTCTCATTGTTTCTAGTTTCTTTCCTTCCCTTTCATCTTTGGTACAAACCCACCATCCCTTTTCTGTTTTAAGAATGTTACTGCAAGTAAAGAGGAGGAAAACAAAAAGCTGGCCAGTTTCAGGAAGTTCCTCTTCTTGCTAGGCCTGGATGTCTTCCTATAGAGGAGTCTGGCTTCTGGCTATAACCCCAGGTGTGTTGTTTTTTCCAGGCCTTAACACTGGTGATGACAAAGAATTTCCCTGCACATCTCACACACACATACACGCCGCACAGCTGCCCTCCCCACACCAGACTTGGCACATACCTAAGGCGCTGCAGTCTCTGAAAGCAGTTGCTGTCGAGGCCTCAGCCCCACCCAGCTGGCAATGGCCATGGTCCAGGCCTGTCTGCACCCCGACCCATGGACCTCACTCAGGGGCATCTTTATCTGGAGCCTTCAAACAAAGACCTTCACCTCGGGCTCCCCTGCTCAGACCTTGCTCTGGGGAAAGGAGAGGGGACCAGAAGACCCTTTTCTCCGCTCGGACTCAGCGCTCAGTCCCTTCCATGCCCAGGCTTGTCTCCCCATCACTCCCTAGCCCACAGTCCGTGAGACCGCAGGGACCTTCTGTCCAGGGCTCTCCAGGGAGGGAGACACGCCCAGGGACTGCGCTCATCTCCCTGACCTTCCCCGTGCTGCACCATGCTGGGGAGTGGAACAGGAGAGGGTCCACGCTTTCTCAAGTTTGGGCCTCTTGTATTACTGCAGTTAAGTAATCAAAGGATTGATTGTTACTTTCATTTGGCCTTTAAAAAAACTTTATTTAAAAAAAAAAAACTTTATTGGAGTAAAGTTGCTTTACAATGTTGTGCTAGTTTCTACTGTAAAGTAAATAAGCAATATACATATGCTCAGTCACGCAGTTGTGTCTGACTCTTTGTGACCCTTTGGACTGTAGCCCGCCAGGCTCTTCCATCCATGGGATTTTTCAGGCTATACCTGAGTGGGTTGCCAATTCCCCTCTTATATATCCCCAGACCCTTATGCTGGGGAAGATTGAAGGCAAAAGAAGAGGGCAGCAGAGGATGAGATGGTTGGATGGCATCACCAACTCAATGGACATGAACTTGGGCAAACTCCGGGAGATAGTGGGGGACAGAGAGGCCTGGGGTACTGCAGTCCATGGGGTTGCAGAGAGTCAGACACAACTTAGTGACTGAATAACAGCAACAAATCCCCTCCTTTTTAGATTTCCATCCCATTTAGGTCACCACAGAGCACTGAGTTGCCTCTCTGTACTATACAGTTGGTTGCCTTTAGTGGTCTGTTTTATACATATTATCAATAGCATATGTATATCAACACTAATCTCCTAATTCATCTCCCCCTCACCCCTTGATATCCATATATTTGCTCTCCACATCTTTGTTTCGATTTCTCCTTTGCAGATTAGATCATCTGTACCAATTTTTTCAGATTCCACACATATGTTAATATATGGTTTTTTCCACTTTCTGACTTACTTCACTCAGTATGAGTCTTGAGGTCCATCCAGTTTCTGACTGGCTAAGCTCTTCCCAGCTCACTGGAGCCTTTGATAGGCAGACATTTAAGGAAGGTACCAGCAACCTTTCTGAGAGTCAACTTTAGTGTTCCCACTTGATAGCCTCTGGGCCAAATAACAGGTATGAACTAAGGTCTGTTTAGAAGCTCAGAGATCTCTGCCCCCGAAGAGGTAAGGAACATCTGCCAAAGAAGTCTTCTTGACTCCCCAACATTTTTCAGTGGTTCTTCTGCATCAGGAGCACAGGTTAATGCCCTAAAGATAGTTCTGTGTGTTTAAGCAATATTACACAATATTATAAGACTATAAAAGTGCACACATATGTCTTTATTACAAATACCTTAAAAATATTGGGTTTACTAAATGCAAGCTTTTAAAAAATGACTTTGACAAACTGGTATTGAGTATATGCATAGCCTTGGGGGAAAAATGGAAATATTAAAAATAAAAAAATAATAGCAACCTTTGTTAGGTTTTTTGCATTTAGGGCATTATTTTAAATTCTAATAACAATCTTATGAAAGTAATGACCTAGTACTAGTCTCATTTTACAGACAGATTGTTAATTAACTGCAAATAAGGTCACACAACTGAAAAAGGGGCTTAATATTGGGTCTGACACCAAAGCCATTTTTCCTTGAAGGTCATTGTCTAACACATTCTCTATAAATATTCCTACCTGGATACAATTGATCACTTTTTTCCCGATTCTGTCAGCAGCAGAACCAGGATTCCTAACTTTTATTTCCCTGTTTTCGTATATAAAATTGACTATAACCATGACAATCACAGATACTATTGTTGCTCAAGGTAGGCTGAGGCTTCTTGGAAATAGGAAAATATTCAGTATTTAAGGAACAATCAAGGATAGAAGTTTCCTGTGTGTTTGTTTCTGAAGTTTTTCTTTTTTTTTAAATAATAACATCTGCTGCTGCTGCTGAGTCGCTTCAGTCGTGTCCAACTCTGCATGACCCCATAGACGGCAGCCCACCAGGCTCCCCCGTCCCTGAGATTCTCCAGGCAAGAACACTGGAGTGGGTTGCCATTTCCTTCTCCAGTGCATGAAAGTGAAAAGTGAAAGTGAAGTTGCTCAGTCGTGTCCGACTCAGCGACCCCATGGATTGCAGCCTACTAGGCTCCTCCGTCCATGGGATTTTCCAGGCAAGAGTACTGGAGTGGGGTGCCATTGCCTTCTCTGGATAGCATCTGCATTCATCTGTAATTTTATCTGACATCTCTTCCCTTCTTAAAAAAATCACCAGGAAAAAAAAAAAAAAACTAATATAAAAATAATTTAAATTCTCTTATTTATTCTTTTGGAAAACAGTACAGCCATGACTGTTTCCGATTATGTATTACACATTGGCGAGAAAATAGTGTTTTCCTGACGTTAGAACTAAAATTTTGGATGTCTAAATATTGTTACTTCTTTTCTTACCATTCTTCTCTAACAAAAGTAAAATTGCAAGCATAGACTTTATTGCTGTGTCCTACTTTTGATTAAAATGCATACTATGTCACCATTTTGCTTATGTAGCACTTCCACGCACTAAGATAAAAGGCATAAATTATAGAATTATATCAGCCCTTGAGTATTCAAAATAAAAGAATTCTTCTAATAGGCAATCTTAAATTCTGTAAATCATATTATCATATCCATCCCCCTTGGAGAGAAAGCGAGGAAAAGCAGAGGTCTTTCCCCAAACTCCCTGCTTCGTGGGGTGGAAAACTAGTGTTGAAAACATTTGAATTCCTCTTCTTGTCACAGAAATACTGTAAGATTTTGACTTTCTCAAGCATTCTTCTTGTTAATCAACTAAAATCACCAGTCTAAGGGGCACAATGGTATGAAGATACCCCCTGCATCTTTCTGTAGGTGTATCCCCCCTTACTGCCAGCTGTGTTTGTGAATTCATTCATTTACCAAAACGATAGTCATCTCTAATCCATGGCTTCCTTCAACATGAGCTGCCACTAAAGAACTCACAACAGAGAACACTAATAACTGGAAATAAGGAAGAAAGCTGCAGCGATTCATGGTTATTTGGGATTTGAAGAACCACACCTGGGAGACACATGGAAGGGTGATTTCATCTTTGCCCTTCTTTGAGCCTTTCTTTCCTCAGATTTCTGGAACCATAAGATGCAGAGCAGTGATGGGCTTAGCTGGATTTTTGTGAAGGTTAGAAAAGATTAGGGATATGGAATGCACATGGCACATAACAGACACTGAAGATCCTTTCCAGTGGTGGCAAGATGATAATCATCTAATGGTTAGGCAGTTTATCCGATGTCTAACTTCTGAGAATTCACCTTCCATAGGTTAATGGTCCCCACACTATGGGTTAAGGTTCCTGTCTTACTAACATATTCCTATCACTGCATTTTCCAAATTCAGTTTACACGTTTGATTGTTTTTCTCACTCCTCCTATGGTGAGTTCCTTAGCTGCAACGATCTTTTTTATATACCGTTTTAGTGTCTATTATCATCATAAGACTCATAAGGAACACAGGGGTCCCCTACAGTCATGTGAGCCTGGACAAATCATCACTATCTCTGTTTCTCTACTTGCTCATCTTCAGCGGAAGCGGTTACATTTCAATTTATCTATGTCATGGAGTTTTTGTAAGGATTAAAATGCGTAATTACAAGATTACTGTTTCATGGGTTGTTATACTTATAAAGGCATTTTCAAGAGTTATAGTCTTATGTAACACAACCACAGTGCATAAAAGTAACATTTAACTTCAGCAAAGCATTCGTACTGCGCTAATTCTAGGACCCATGATTCAACCGGAACACCTAAAACCCAACTTAATATATCCCCTAATGATAAATTAGAAGATTCATTAGACAAATAGAAACTAAAATACTTTCCCTAGATATGGTATATTTATCCAGAACTTTTTTCTTAAAAAATGTAGCTGTCATGAAGAAAATCATCAGGAATACATACTAGATAAATTTGGAGAATATAAGAAATGCAATTACTTTTAACTACTGACGTCTCCAAGTTTCCTGTGTGAAGGTCAAGCAAGACCATGACCCTCTTTTAGAAAGTAATTTATTTAAAGATTTTAGGTGGACAACTTATCTTCTTAGAATCTCTCAGTAAACAACAAGTTTAAAAGTTAAACCCACTTTTGTGTTAAGGTCTTCTTTCTCAGCGGTGGCAAGATAATAATCATCCAGTTGTTTATTTAAATTGATATGTGACTAATGTATAATGTTTCAACTATTAACATTTAATGCTGTCAGAAAACTTTGTCATACATTTTTTCAGCATAAAAAATGCTATCTATATTTGACTTTTCTATTTAGTAGTGATTTTTAAGACAGTAAGAATCAAGTCCAAAATGGGGAGGGGAAGGCAGTATATGTGTGTATATTTGTGGTTGACTCATCTTGCTGAAGACTAGAAACTATCACAACTTTGCAAAGTAACTAGACTCCAATAAAAAAATAATTTAAGAAAAGCAATGCAACATCTGATATCAGAAAAAAAAAAAAAATGAGAATCAGAATTTAACTTCACTCACAACCAATCACTTTTAAAGTACTTCTGGATGTAATTTTTATGGAAGGCCAATTGAATTGTCAGAATTATTAAAACTAATCTTTGGCTTATATACACATATACTCACTGTAACAACTGACTAGGAAGACCCATCTCTAGCTAAAAATATATTTGTCAACCCCACATGATCACTCAGAATGAATGCTCATCAGCCACGAGCATCAAGAATTTAAGAAAATCCAGTTGAATCATGTGAACAGATTACTTCTCTGACCATCACTTTATCCATCTATTAATACTAATGGAGACAGTAGAAACTACCTCATAGAAATTGCTGTGAAAATTACATTTAAATACAACAAGATCTGGAAAGAAAAGGCATAAATGGCACCAAAAACATTAGCCCTTGTTTTGCTGTATTTCACTCATCCACATATACACATACTTGGCGAAAAGTTATTTTATGGGCCTTGCCTGATTTAATTATGAAGGATAATCTAATAGAGGGACTTCCCTCATAGTTTAGTTGGTAAAGAATCTGCCTGCAATACAGGAGACCCTGGTTTGATTCCTGGGTTGGGAAGACCATCTGGAGAAGGGAAAGGCTACCCGCTCCAGTATTCTGGCCTGGAGAATTCCATGGACTGTGGGGTCACAAAGAATCAGACACAACTGAGTGACTTTCACTTTTCAATCTAACAGAGATTTGCAAGAGAATCTAGACCAATTCTCTACTAAGATGACACGTTCTTTGTGGAGAACAATAGTCTAAAAAGGAAGATAAGTAATAATGACCTGTCTTGAAGAAGCAGGACAACAACTCTGGAGGACTTCCGCTGCCCGATTTCAAGATGAGCTCTAAGGGTACACTGACTAAAACAATATGGTATCAGCAAAGGGATGTACAGAGACCCGTGAAACACAACAGGTTCAGAAACAGACACACATACATCTTCGTTGTTTTTCAACAAAGGCACTAAATATTAATAATTCAATGAGAAAAGAGAAGCCTTTTAACAAATAGTGCCAATAAAACTGTATCCTTAAATAAAGAGGAAGGAAAGAAGCTTGGCTTCTTCCTTAATCTACACACAAAAATTAATTCAAATGGATCATAGACCTTAATGTAAAAACTGGTAAAACATAAAAGACTATCTTTATACATTGAGGTAAACAAAGCTTTTGTAGACAGGTCAAACAAATTATTAAAACTGAAAGAAAAATATAGTAATGAACATCATAATTAAAAACATCTAATTATCAAAAGATGACAATGAAAAACTGAAAAGGCAAGCCTCATATTTGGAGAAAATGTTCCCAATTCAAAAATCTAAAAAGGAATCATTTCCAGAATGTTAAAGAAGTTCAACAAATCAATAATGTAACAGATTTAACAACTCTGCTTAAGTAAATGGGAAAAATGTTCAAATGGCCAACAAACATCAAAAGATGCTCAATATCTTTAGTTATCAGAGAAATACAAATTTAAGCCACAACAAGACAGGATTCTACTATACCCAGTAGATTGCTAAAATTAACAAGTCTCACAATACACATGTTGGTTAAGACTAGACAACTGAATCTTTCATTCATTGCTGGTGGGAATTCAAATTGGCAAATCTATTTTCAAAAACTGTTTTTAATCAAGTAACACACACATATATAAATTCTGAACCTGTAGTTCTACTTCTAAATACTCACCTAAAAGAAGTTTATGTCAATGAAATACTTAAGAAGTTATAGTAGTCCTAACCTGGAAACAGCCTTATATCCAACAATGAGAGGATGGATAAACACCTTTGGTACATCTATGTAATGAAATTATACTTAGAAATACAAAGGAACAAGCTACAGTGACAACAAAACAGTATGAATGAATCTCAAAGCATTATGCTAGGTGAAATAAGGCAGATACAAAAAGGCAAATGTTGCATGATTAATTACACTTACACGAGGTATCAGGAATAGGCAAATTCATGGAAACGTACTAGAATAGTGGTTAGCAGAGCTTAAGGGGAGACAGGAAGGGGGAGTTAATGTTTAATGAATATAGAGTTCTGTTTGGGATGATGAAAGAATTCTGGAGATAGATATTTGTGATGGCTGCACAATAATAGAAATGTATTAATATCAATGAACTGTACACTTAAGAATGGTTAAAATGGTCAACTTATGTATATTATACTACAATTTTTTTAAAAATTCAATAATAAAAAAATTTTAAAAACCCAAATAATCTAGGAGCAGCCCGGAGGTTTTGTTTCTGTTTTACTGATCTATGATCTTATATAAATATTTCCATATTTTTCTCACCTATCCCTTCAAGAAAGGAAAATGAATGCTTGAAAGTATGAAAAGAAGAAGGGATTCCCTTTTCTAGGAGTTATTTCCCTTGAAATTCTGTTCAGACAAATGAAAAATTATTCTAGGTGCCACATGCCACTCTAAGAGGTTTAAATTTTCATTAAAGTGAGACAGCAGACAGGCTCTCACAGAAATAATATGAATCTGTACTCACATCCAGCAGGGATAATTCCTTTAATTATAAGCTAGTGGGCCAAATTCAAAAAGACATGATGGGCAGGCATTAGGTAACTAAATAATAAATAGTAATTGCTTTTCTTCCTTTGCATTTTAAATGGAAAAACACCTGAGAACCTCTACTTGATATTCCTTACACAATTCACCTTCTGTGTCATGAAGTCACTCGAAAGAACATCATTTGATACTGTGCATCCACCAACTTAAAATGACATCATTAATGTGAGAATGAAAAGGATGGAAATTGGCAATCTAGAGGGCATCCTTTTACACACTTATGAGGTCTGTCAAACAAAAATGATGTGACTCTCTTTTTGTCACACATATTTGTCTTGTCTAAGTAATAAGATGAATATATTTATAAGGAAGGAGAGAAGGACAGACCATACGATTATCAAAAGCTTCAGCTTCAGGCAAATCATCCAAACTATTATTTTTTCAAGAGATTCAGGTATTAAAAGGCATTATCAATTCTTTGAGAATTTCTTTCCATACAGAACAGAGTAGGTACTAGTTTAGGTAGACATCGACAACTGAGGTTTGCGTTCCAGGTCTATAACTAAGTAGCTGAGGAATTTAGACATATGTATCTTTTATATAATTATTAAAATAGGGAGCTTGGATGATTTTGTCTCTAAAGTAAATATTTGACACATTCAAAATATTTGACATATTTCAAATATTTGTCATATTCCAAATAGATCATTAAGTCTCTGTTTAAAAGAAGGATGGCTTTCTGTAGGTTACATCTATGATTTTTTGTGGTACATTTCGGACATGACTGAGTGACTTTCATTTTCACCCTTGGCCAGGTTTTGTGTGACTCTGGGAACCAAACAAGCAAACAAACAAAAACAAAACCCATGACTGACCAGTACATTTTGAGAGTGGAAAGAATGTTAAAAAAAAAAAAAAAAGTTACTTTTTTGTAATCTTGCTTTTGTACTGACTTTTGAATTATTCCATGTAAAAGAGTATTATACCAATCATGAGATTATAAGCAACAGTTCACATGTTTGGTGCCAATAATAATTCAGGAGGGTTTTAAGTAAAATCAGATACATTTCAGTAGGGAAACCAGGAAGTCAAGCAAGAGAACAATTTTTCTTTTTATAAGCTCCTTTTGTGTGGCTTTGAATAAGACTATGATAAATGTATTGACCCTTAGACTACAAGAAATGAGATGAAATGAGGACCTATAATAATTACCCAAATGAATCAGCTTCAATTACTTTAAAAAAATGTATAGAAAAGTCATTTCTTGATATAATTTTAGCTTTGATGAAACAGTGCTAGGTCAAGGCAACCCTGTATATTAATTGACCTTTTGGATATGGGCAAAAAAATTGTGGATTTTGTTGTAAAGCAGAACAGATTTCTGAATCACTTTTGTGCATGAGACAGAGAATGCTAGGTAAAACTAAAGTGTTAGATTCATAACTGATATGATGACTGTGTGGGAAGAACTGGAATTGTCAACAGGAGCAAAGGATGAGTGACCTAAGATCTAGGTATTTCAGCCAATTGTAGAATTTTCTCCCATAACACTGACTTAGGAATAGGCAAGAGAGTTCAGAGGAGTAATAAGAGATAAATGGCTTAGTATTAAAGCAAAACAAAACATAATAGAAATAATTTTGAGAGTCATGAATATGATGAGTTACATAATCAAGCACAAGGCCCCTTTTTAAAGTAAGAATGAGATAAAGGGGAAAATGATAAATGGAGCAAAATGAGTGAAGGAAAGTATTTATGAGGTCAGTCAGTTCATTGAGAGTGAGCACAGTACAGATCTGAACGGAAAGAAGAGTCGTCACTTAGGATGGTTTTAGAACTGAAGGTTTTTAACGAAAGCTTCTTCAAGGGGAAGAACCAAAATATGGTCCAGGGTTGAAGACAAATTAAAGTGGGAGAAAGAATTACTGGGAATAAGGAAGCCAAGTTTGGACTCTGTGGGAGAGGGCGAGGGTGGGATGATTTGGGAGAATGGCATTGAAACATGTATATTATAAACGGATCGCCAGTCCAGGTTCGAGGCATGATACGGGGTGCTCGGGGCTGGTGCACTGGGATGATCCAGAGGGACGGTAGGGGAGAGAGGTGGGAGGGGGGGTTCAGGATGGGGAACACAGGCACACACGTGGCAGATTCATGTTGATGTATGGCAAAACCAATACAATACTGTAAAGTAACTACCTCCAATTAAAATAAGTAAATTTATATTCAAAAAAATGAAAAAAAAATAAATAAAAAAAGGAAGCCAAGTGAGTGAAGTTGGGGATGTATCGAATAACTAGACCACAGAATTAGCATCTTACACATTGCCTAACAGGCACCAAGTATACAACCAATCTTTGTTCCCTGATGTTGAAAAAGTGTATGGGACCTCGAAAGATAATCATCTGAGACAAAATGTAATAAAGACAAATAAAGAAGTCTTTCATGTAAATCAGACAAAGGCTGACATGAACACAGTGAAGAAGATGTGGTCTGTAAGCATTATTCATGAGATACTTCAAGGTGTTTTAGTGAAGAATCACTTTTAATGAATCCACACAATGGCACCACCCACAACATCAATGTGACTGTATACTATACAAACAATGATGTAATATTTAAAATGAGGAAGGTACCTTAAAGGGATGTTTAATAAGCAAATGGCATCTGCAAACTATGCAGAAGAGGATGACATATCAGGTCAGGAGCTGACAAGCCAATGACAAATATTTATAGAAACTAAGGATGTTTAACATGGAGAAAAAAAATTTGTGGAGCAAAGGAGGGCTTGACTGACTTCTTCAAACATTCGGAACAGTGCCACAAGAGAAAGCCACCAGACTCACTAGATTTGTTCCCTATAGTCCCAGGGGAAATAATTATGACAAGTGAATGGATGTTACAGAGAGAGAGGGCGATTCATTTCAAATATAAATTTCTGAAGTTAGACTTACATGTGACACAAATGGTTGCTTAAGAGAGAAAAAAATTCACTGTCCTCAGAAGAGTTCAGGTTTGAGCTAGAAGAGCGTTTTATACAGCAGACTCAATTGTCAGATGAATTATTGGAGAACCAGCCCCTTGTTTGTGAATTGATAAAATTTAAATTCCAGTTTCATGATAAACTCTTGAAGATTCTGTTTTGTCATTGTGTATGTGATACCATATTCTACAGGTTAGAGAAAATGGAACAAATTTAATTTTTTTCACACTGGAAAACCCATCTAACATTATGAGGATTAAATAGAAGGTATGTAAGACTCGAGTATTTAAAAGTCTGGATTCCATTAATACTCACACTTTAAGTCAGTCTTTCAAATATAACATTTAGGAATGAAATAAGTCTCAAGTTCATTAAAGAAAAGAGCCTCTTCAAAACCAGTTATCTCACTTATCCCAATTCTCTGCAAAGTCAGGCAAATGATTGTTCATTGCTGGAATTAGTTAAAAAAAAAAACAGAATGTCCTGCACTGCTGAAGTACCGACTTCATAGTCCATTTCACAGGTACAGATACTGATAGTTATTTCTTGTATCATTTACTTATTATGACAGGCACTATTTTATAGACTTTATAGTCATTTATGACTCAACCAAAAAGCTAAGGGCATATTCAGAAGTATATTTCTTAAGAATAGCATCATGACAAAAGTGTTTACTTAGTGTGAACCAAATCAAATTTGACAGCATGAGAGATATTCCTCCTTTCGGCTATAGAGCATCACTTCCCATCAATGTCAGTTTCCCACAAGATGCACATGTCAGAGAATAAGTATGCTTTCCTATTGATATCATCTAACTCCTGTGTGTGTGTCTCTCTGTCAAAGTGTATTGGAGAGTCAAGTTCTTGACATTCATGTCCTCCTCAGCATGAGGGGGAAATCAGTTCTAAAACCAAAACCAGGAATCTAGCAAACACTCTCAGAAAAAGGTATACCCATTTAAGAATAGAATAAAAAGTTTAACAAACACCGTAAGGGAAAGTAGACATCAAGTGACCTGACTGCACTTGTGTAGACATTTCTAAAAGTCAAGGTATTTACTAACAATTACAGAGAGAAATCATATAATGATTGATTGAAACCAACTTTTCATCTGATGTTCAAAACTGAATTTCTGTATATAGAGTTTTAAAATATTCTGTAATTTTAAGTGGAGATTTTTTCTAGCTTATTTGTATGTTTTTATTTTTTAATTGAAGGATAAATACTTTACAGTGTTGTGCTGGCCTCTGCCATACAATAACATGAATCAGCCATCAGTTCAGTTCAGTCCCTCAGTCGTGTCTGACTTTTTGCGACCCAATGGACCATAGCACGCCAGGCCTCCCTGTCCATCACCAACTTCTGGAGTTTACTCAAACTCATGTCCATTGAGTCAGTGATACCATCCAACCATCTCATCCTCTGCTGTCCCCTTCTCGTCACACCTTCAATCTTTCCCAGCGTGAGGGTCTTTTCAAGTGAGTCAGTTCTTTGCATCAGGTGGCCAAAGTATTGGAGTTTCAGCTTCAGCATCATTCCTTCCAATGAATATACAGGACTGATTTCCTTTAGGATGGACTGGTTGGATCTCCTTGCAGTCCAAGGGACACTCAAGAGTCTTCTCGAACACCACAGTTCAAAAGCATCAATTCCTCAACGCTCAGCCTTCTTTATGGATGCAATTCTCACATCTGCATATGACTACTGCAAAAATCATAGCTTTGACTATACGAACCTTTGCTGGCAAAGGGATAGCTCTGCTTTTTAATACTGTCTAGGTTTGTCATAATTTTTCTTACAAGAAGCAAGTGTCACCATCTGCAGTGATTTTGGAACCAAAGAAAATAAAATGTTATTGCTTCCACTTTTTCCCTTTTTATTTGTCATGAAATGATGGAACCAGATGCCATGATCTTCATTTTTTGAATGCTGAATTTTAGGCCAGCTTTTTCACTCTCATCTTTCACCCTCATCAAGAGGCTCTTTAGTTCCTCTTCACTTTCTGCCATTAGAGTGGTATCATATGCACATCTGATGTTGTTGATATTCTTCTAGCAATCTTGATTCCAGCTTGTGATTCATCCAGCCCAGCATTTCATATGATGTACTCTGCATATAAGTTAAATAAGCAGGGTGACAATATACAACCTTGTCATACTCCTGCATTGGCAGGTGGATTCTTTACCACTGAGACAGCAGGAAATCCGTGGGATATTAATACATGTTCAAAATTTAGCTTTCTGGGAAAAAAGCCTTCATGCTTGGCCTTGGCTGATTTCTGCAATGTAAATATACCTAACAAGGGAAATTTCAAGTGACCAGTGTAACATCACTGATAGCAGAACTGAGAAGAGATGTACAAAGCACACCGCTCTACATTATTTCCAGTGTGCAAATTGAATGTAAATTACCCCAAGGCACAGATAAAATGTAGTCAAGTAATGAAGAAGTGATAGGTTTCAAATTTTACCTTTTTAAATCAGGAATTATTTAACCCTAAGTTTATATAATTCAAATAATTTTTGTGTTTATCAATGGGATCATAAAACTCCTTAGAAAATTAACAGTGGATCTTGGCGACCAGTATAAATAAGCAGGCTCCAGCACACCTCTGCCCTCATCCCGGAAAGACCAATGACAGCATCTCTCGTTTTGCCTTTGCATGCCATACCAAGATGCTACTCAAAATTTTGTTTTTAAAAGTGAATCTTGGAAATGGATTGTATTAAAGAGTTTGAAACGACTGATTGAATTAGATGCTATTATAACGGGATCTGTAGATCATCCCCATTTGATCAGAAAACATAAGTTTCCTGGACAGGAGGGCTACTGAATCAGAAGTTTGTGTGTTGCAGGGTGAGGGGAAGGGCTTTTGCATTTTAAACAAGTACCTACCCTAAGGGATTTCTATGCTCCTTAAAGGGCTCCCAGGTGGCACTTGTGGTAAAGAACCTGCCTGCCGTTGTAGCAGACCTAAGAGATGAAGATGCTGGTTTGATCCCTGGGTTGGGAAAATCTCCTAGAGAAGGGCACAACAACTCACTCCAGTATTCTTGCCTGGAGAATCCCATGCACAGAGGAGCCTGGCAGGCTACAGCCCACTGAGTTGCAAAGAGTTGGACATGACTGAAACGACTTAGCATTCACTCACGCTCCTTAAAGTCTGAGCACTTCAGCTCCATTCTCCAAGCTGATAGCCTCCACCCACTGATTCAGCCACACCCAGGTTCAGTTCCAGGACAGCAGGACAATGTGCAGACTCAGTTCCACCTGTAGCTGAGCTTCCCGGGTGGCTCAGTGGCAAAAGAATCTGCCTGCCAAGGATGGAGCTGCAGTACATATGTGTTCAGTCCCTGGGTTGAAACAATCCCCTGGAGAAGGAAATGGTATACCACTCCAGTATTCTTGCCTGGAAAATCTCACAGACAGAAGCGCCACAATCCATGGGGTCACAAAGAGCTGGACCCAACAGAGTACGCATGCACGTAACTGAGGGGCAGCTTTCTAGACCCAGCATCTCATATGCCAAGAACAACTCTTTGACTATATCAAAACTAAGTATGGTCAGAAAATGCTTCAACAACCTCTAATCAATATGCAGGGACAAGCACTGCTCCCTTTTTTTCCTTAGGCCACGCCACATGCCATATGATCTTGGTTCATATGCGATCTGACTAGGGATCGAACCCAGGCCCCTTGCATTGGGAGCTCAGTCTTAACCACTGACTGCCAGGGAAGTTGCTGCTCCCTTTAACACAGGTGCCGCTGCTGCTAAGTCACTTCAGTCGTGTCCGACTCTGTGTGACCCCATAAACGGCAGCCCACCAGGCTCCACTGTCCCTGGGATTCTTCAGGCAAGAACACTGGAGTGGGTTGTCATTTCCTTCTCCAATGCATGAAAGTAAAAAGTGAAAGTGAAGTCACTCAGTCACAGGTAGAGAAGTCAATTTCTTCCATGAAGACACAATATCTATTCAGTCTCAGATGTTGTCAGTCATTTGTCAGATTCTCATTCATCGCTGCCATTCATGGAGGTGTTGAGATTCCTGACTGATAAGCATAGAAGCATCTTATTAAAGCAGAGCTGAAGTGTTTAGCTAGTGTCTGTCACGTGGTACTTACTCAATGAATATTTATTATTCAACCAACAAATGAATAAATGAAGATATAAATGAATAGGCACAGGAAAGAATTCACTCAAGATTTTAATGGAAATAATCTTGAGGTTCTTTCTTGCCTTTTCTCTAATAAAATTTTTAAATTAAGAGACCATTTGGAGATTTGTTGACTTACAGTGTTTCCTTTAAGTATCATGATACTTGATTTCAATTTGATTTGATAAGCATTCAAATGAAACACAGATTTCTTTTTTTTTTTGAAGTACAAAAAAGAAAACTCAACTTGGAAATAAATGTTGAAATATAGACATCTATGGAGGATTAGATACTGATACTACTGCTATGGATATGCACATATATTCTTTGCAACATGATTCATCTAAGCATAAAAGATAAAAATCTATGGTCAGCTTCATATTTTTAAAGGATGCTATTGTTTATAGTCAGTATAAGACATTTCACATAGAAATTCCTTTTGTGTGTCTCTCTTCAACTTTATCCATGTAAAAATAACATAGACAATGATCTAGTTAATAGCTACTGCCTCAGCTAAAACGAAAATGGTCTGTCAAATAGATTGCACCGAAAGATTAGAAATGTTTAGGTGGAAGGAACTTGAGCTACTACACAGAAAAATCCTACAAAATTTCTTATCATTTACCTTGGAACAAAGTTATTTGTAGTAGACACAAGTAATTTCTCCCAGTTCCATTAAGATTAGATATGCAATTTGATCTAAAGTTAATTTTCTGAAAATACCAAATTGTTCTTCAATACTTTTTAACCTACCATTACATACATACTGTTCAACGTATTTGAAAAATCCATTTATATTCAATATGTAGCATACTTTCTATAAAGTGTTCAGGAATCAGGAAGAAGATACTCTTAGATTCTGCCAGCTTCACACAGTTTGCCAGGGGACGCGGTGATGTTTTCGGCAGTTCTGGAAAATCAGTGAAGGCTACCGCTTTCTATGCCAAAGAGCAACATAATAAATGAAGTAAGTAGCTTTCAGTGTTGAGTGTTATTGGGAGTATACATTCCAACTGCATAACGTTAGAGGTTTTTTGTTTTTTTTTTTAAAGAGAGTAAACTAAAATGACCTCAAGGGAAAGATACATTAGATTTAGGTTGGTTGCTAAAGCAGCTATATCTTAAAATAACACTCTTATTTAAACTGTTGCACTATTACCTGGCAAGATTTGCTCTATAGTTATCTAATTTACTACCACTTGGTTTAGTTTTGTTTATTATTTAAATTAACAGTGTTTTCTAATAAAATGTATGCCCAGTGTTCTGGTTTGCATTTTCTCTAAATCTAACAAATATTTCCTAATGGTTCCAGACCACAGCTGCTGATTAATTAGAGGCTTTGTTTTACGGCCAACAAACCTTCAGGACTAAGGTAAAATCCTTCTCTGTGATCTCAATTTTTCCCTTTCAAACTTTCAATAAAAATATATATTCTAGAACTTGGAATTGAGGAAAAACCAGAAGTACACTGGAAAATGCCATAAGTTTTCAAGATTGTTTAATATTTTGTTAAGAAAAGAAGAAAAGTTGTGACCAACCTAGACAGCATATTAAAAAGCAAAGACATTACTGTGCCAACAAAGGTCCATCTAGTCAAGGCTATGGTTTTTCCAGTAGTCTATATGGATGTGAAAGTTGGACTATAGAGAAAGCTGAGCGCTGAAGAATTGATGCTTTCGAACTGTGGTGTTGGAGAAGACTCTTGAGAGTCCCTTGGACTGCAAGGAGATCCAACCAGTTCATCCTAAAGGAAATCAGTCCTGAATATTCACTGGGAGGACTGATGCTGAGGCTGAAACTCCAATACTTTGACCACCTGATGAGAAGAACTGACTCATTGGAAAAGACCCTAATGCTGGGAAAGATTGAAGGCAGGAGGAGACGGGGACGGCAGAGGATGAGATGGTTGGATGGCATCACTGACTCAATGGACATGGGTCTGGGTGAACTCCGGGAGTTGGTGATGAACAGGAATGCCTGGTGTGCTGCAGTCCATGGGGTCGCAGAGTTGGACATGACTGAGCGACTGAACTGAACTGTGTATTTGGTTGAAGTATCAGCTTTGTTCACTTAAGAAACTGCAGCTCCTCTGAGGTGCTTTTTCAGCTCATCAGAAACACATCATTGGGAGATACAGAAGAATGTAGATTCCTTCCAGGAAAAACTGGGAAGACAAGGAAATATGTGTGTGTGTGTGTGTGTGTGTGTGTGTGTGGCTGAAATCTCCTCCTTAGCTCTCCTTCCTTAGCATCTATACTCATCCCTTCCTATGAGCTCCATCTCTTCCTCCAGAGTTCCATTGGCTAATTGAATCCATCTTCTAGCTGCTGATCTAGAACTTACCTTCTGCCTGGAAACTATTCCACTAAGAGCTTACAGCACTTAAAGACAAACCTTATTGTGAATTCTGCTTTGTATCACTTAACTCATAAAACCCCAGAGTTTGGAGACTATGTGGCCAAATGACCAACAACCTAAATCTGGGTTCAAATCCCAGTGCTGCCACTGCCTCCCTGTGTGGCACTGGAGCCCATTACCTGGTCTCAAAGTATGAGTGGTCTCCTGGGTAAAACGAGGAAAATTATGCAATCCAATGACCTTATCGTTTTTTTTTCATTATGTATCATGCCTTCACTCCAACCATTTTTTTCATTAGTTCTAACTCTGTGGGTCTTCTTTTTAATCACTTCCTTACCAAACCAGTTAATGTCATCCCTTCCTTTCTGGTAAACTGTGAACAGAATAAACAACACTAACTACCTACCCCTGGCCAGCAACCAAACAACCAGCCATGGAAAGGAAAGAAAACACAATTTTGTTGGCCTGTTTCACTTTAAATTCATGAGACACATCTCAAATGGTCAGCCCACACTAATGTATGTTATGATCCCTTTCCATGATTTGAAATAACTTTTGCTGTTGTTCAGTTGCCAAGTCGTATCTGACTCTTCAAGACCCCAAAGACTGCAGCATGCCAGGCTTCTCTGTCCCTCATCATCTCCTGGAGTCTGCCCAAGTTTATGTTCATTGCATCAGTGATGTCATCCAAGCGTCTCATCCTCTGTCGCCCTCTTCTCCTCCTGCCTTCAATCTTTCCCAGCCTCAGGGTCTTTTCCAATGAGTTGGCTGAAATAACTACTGGTATTTTCCCAACTTTTCTCCTCTCTTCAAACCCTCAATACTTCATTACACACTGGTGATGATCTTTCCTCACACTCTTCATCTTTCAGGTACAAACTGATTGGCACATCTGTATCCACACCCACTCCCTCCATCTCTGCTCATCTTACCGAGCTTGAAGGATCTGTTCCCCTCCACCTGTCTGCTAGATCCTCTGCTGTCTTGTTTACTCAAAGTTTTGCACTCTTGCAAGATTCCACTCTCTCTTCTAGATCCTTTATACTGTATTCTTTCCTAAAGTTGCAGTATCAGTCATGTTCAAAAATAAACAATAAAATGTCCCTCAAGTCTACCATATCCTAAAGTTATCGTCCATTTGTTTGCTCCAATTCAGAGAAAAACTTGTCAAGAACATCCTCTGTTCACTCCACACTGTCCTCCAGCTTTCTATCTTCATGCTCCCCCCTGCCAAAGTGGTCACTTCGCTGCTGTTAATTCGACTCTTTCCTCAGTGCATGTCATAGTTAGCAGCATCTAATCATCCCCTTTGACCTCTGTGACACTGCTGCTGCTGCTGCTAAGTTACTTCAGTCATGTCTGACCCTGTGAGACCCCATAGACGGCAGACCACCCGGCTCCCCATCCCTGGGATTCTCCAGGCAAGAACACTGGAGTGGGTTGCCCTTTCCTTCTCCAATGCATGAAAGTGAAAAGTGAAAGTGAAGTCGCTCAGTCGTGTTCAACTGGCCGCGACCCCATGGACTGCAGCCCACCAGGCTCCTCCATCCATGGGATTTTCCAGGCGAGAGTACTGGAGTGGGGCGCCACTGCCTTCTCCGTCTGTGACACTAGGCCTCTGCTTTATCCTACCACTCTTGTTCCTTCTCATCTAATTTCTAAACGTGTAGTGTCTCAAGACCTAGACCCTGCTTTCCCAACTATTACCTCTTCCTGTGCATGTGTTAAGTCGCTTTAGTCGCGTCCAGCTCTTTGTGACCCTGTGGACTGCAGCCCCCTAGACTCCTCTGTCCCTCGGATTCTCCAGGCAAGAATACAGGAATGGGTTACCATGCCCTCCTCAAAGGGATCTTCCTGATCCAAGGATCAAACGTGTGTCTTTTATGTCTCCTACATTGGCAAGCAGACTCTACCACTAGCACCACCTGGGAAGCACAGAATATTAGAGGGGTCTAATCATATGTCTAGTAGTCATCTTAAATTCAACATGTCCAAAAACTACTTGATTATTCCCTCTAAACCAATTTTTTTCTCCAGTCATTCTTATCTCATTTAAACAACTCCACAATTCACTTTTTTAGTAGCAAAGATCTAGTCTCAGTCCTTGATTCTTCTCTTTATCTGTGTTGTGTATGTGTGTGTTTAATCCAACCCACAAGCCATCTTCTTGGCTCCAGATGTAACACATGGTTTTTTCCACTTCTCTCTTCATCTGCTCTAATGACACCCAGGTTTCGGCTACAATTGTTAAATATACAATAGATCACAGAACTGTGTCCTAACTGGTGTCCTGGCTTTCTCTCTACCCTATCCCCAACAATTTTCCCCATAGCAGCCAAAATCGTCTTTTAAAAAGTTGAATGAGATTGTTCCCCTTTCAAAACCCTTTGCATCGTCCACAGAGTGAATCCCAATGTTTACCATTCCCTGTAAAACACCATGTGATCTAGCCCTGACCCCATGATCTATCATCCACGCATGCTGGTATTATTTCAAGTTCACAATCATGCACACATGATTTGGAACACAAGCTTTCTCAAGACTTTTTTACAAGTTGTTAGCTTTACTTGGAATCATTTACTCTAAAAGTGACGAAACTGGTCCTTTTTGATATTCTTGTCTCAGCTTAAGTGTCATCTTCTTAAAAGGCCCACTCCTAACCATCTGATTTAAAATTAGCTTCCTCTCTACCATATTACCATGTGTAATTTAGAAGGACATTTGACTGACTTAATTGTAGCTTTCCCAGCAATAAGCTTGGCTCAAAGTTAATATTCTAACCATTAATCTAATAAACAATACTTACCTTATAGGGTTATTATAAGGAGTAAATAGGGCTTTAATTACTTAACATACTGTCTGGCACAAAACACCTGCTGAAAAATTACTGTCCTTATTACTATTATTATTATTATGGTTATAATTAGATGCTCCTTAAATATGTGCCAAGAATGTTAATTACCATACTCATGCTAATGTCTTAAATCTTTCAGATGAAAGATTTGTTTTTCAACATTTGTTTTCTAAGGTAAACAATACTTTAAGCTATACTAGTGAATTGAATGTTCCAAGATCTCTAAAATCAAATTACAGACTTAGCAACTGCTTTTACCTACTGGTAGGACTAGACCTGTTTCTTGTCCTCTACGTCATCAACCATTCCAACTACAAGGGCAACTTCTATGAACTAAATTAAAATCAGAGATCTTATCACTAAACCTAGGTTCATTTAATTTAAGTCCAATATTAAACCTACCACTTTTCAAAAATGTATGACTTGAGGGAAATCTCATTAAATTTCATGGAAAGGCTAAAGTGAGCTTTGCCTTCAGACCCAATCAGAATTGGATCCATTAGAAATGGATGAAGTACAAATTACAAGGTGATATAAAAGCAGGATTAGAACTCCAAAGAGAATGGTATTCTAGCACAGATTTCAGACTCTTTGTCACAAGCCTTATGTAGGTATGCTAAGGGGCAGTAACTAGACCTAGGAAACAGCAAAATATAATAACCTCAAAATGCACAACGGCAAACAATGATGTATTCAGGTATCTGAAGTGAGAAGATGAGAACTTCTAGAAAATGTTTTTCTATTCTGTTTACATTATAAAATTTCATAAAGATATCAAGATTTAATCCTGTCTCTTATTCAAATGATGTAATAAATGTCTTCGATGGTTCTTAATTCCCTGTTCTTTAGTTACGCACATCGGCATGTTATAAAGACTGTTTCTAGATGCACTTCTAGCTTTTCATAATTTCTTCTTCTTTCATGTACGTTTTGTTTTTACTTCAAATTAATTCAGGTAAGAATGTTGGAAATAAGGTTATTCGATTTTTAGAGTACATTGCTTGGTGTGGAAAGAATGCCTGCACGCGTGCTAGGCTGCTTCAGTCGTTTCTGACTCTTTGCAACCCCATGAATCATAGCCCACCAGGCTCCTCTGTCCACGGGGTTCTCCAGGCAAGAATACTCGAGTGGGTGGCCATTTCCTCCTCCAGGGGATCTTCCTGATTCGGGGATCAAACCCATGTCTCCTACATTGGCAGGCAGGTTCTTTACCACTAGCGCCACCTGGGAAGCCCCTTGGAATGGATATCGTGATGTTATGATAAAAGATAAAAAAGGTTTTAAAGATAGTGTTTACTACAAAATGCTTTCATAGAAAGAGGTCATTTGGGCAAAGCAGAGTTAAACACTTTTCACAGCCTTTTATCTTTGATAGAGGACTTATTTTTCTCACAGTTTTTAAAAACATCATTGCTTGGAAAAGTACCATATGTACCTAAGGAAATGAGTGATGGTGTGATACAAAGATATGCTTAGAATTTCAAGAGTGTCCTCTTCTTCGACTTATTTGTGAAATTTATTTAAATGGTATGATACATTCATATTATTAAAATTTAGTTACGCAAATGTTTTTACTGTCTTAATATCCTCATTCATAATGTATCTATCATGTTTTCAGTAAAAAAAAAGGTGGAAACTGTTGACTTCAAATGTTCAAAATAAATCAAAGGATCAATGTAGCTACTACCTAGAGCTCTGATCTAACTTATGATGGGATATAAAACTGATGCTGATGACCAAGATTACGTTTCCCAGAGTTCCTCCAGAACAATCCCATGCAGGTATTTCTGCTTCTTTACTGTTAACTTTGAGAGTTGGCTTTATCAGTAGATTTAAAAAATAACTCATTAATGTGAGACTGTGTAAGAGAAGTAAGCTGAAAGCAGTATCAACGGAAAGGGAGTGTTTCTTTCCACCCGCCAGAGCATCTGCCTCTGTTCTTAACCGCTGCAAGTCATGAAGTCCTTCATTCCCCCGTGAAAGTGAAGACTTAAAATTCTAACTTCTTTATTTCTCTATTAAGATAAATTGAAAGGGCAATAATAAATTTTCTGTGTACTGGTTTCCTCTCTTCTTTAAATAAAACAAGTCAAGATACAGAAAGTAGAACAGTGGTTGCCAGGGCTTGAAGGAAGAAGAATGAAGTATTGCTATACTGTGGCTACAGAGTTTCAGTCTGAGAAGATGCAAAGAGTTCTGGAAATGAATGGTGATGACTGGGCAACAATATCAAAGTATTTATGCCTATACACCGTGTATTTTAAATGGCTATAATGGTACATTTTATCTGTATTTTGTGTTTTCTTATGTCTGACTCCTTGCAACCCCATTGACTGTAGCCTACCAGACTCCTCTGCCCAAGGCATTTACCAGGTAAGAATACTAGAGTTGGGTGCCATTCCTACTCCAAGGGATCTTCCTGACCCAGGGATCAAACCCACATCTTCTGTGTCTCCTGCATTGTCAGGCGGATTCCTTACCACTAGCACTGCCTGGGAAGCCCATGTATATTTTACCACAATTAAAAAAAATTTTTTTTCAAAAGAGTAAGTAGGATAGCAGATATCTGAATATAGGTTCTATACAAATTACAGACCAAATACAACTTTATTTTTGAGGGAGTCTCATGAATTATTACATATTGCCTTATTTTACTATAATACAAAAATGTATATCCACACTTTTTTTGTCTAGTCTACAAATTTTAGACAAAAAAGAAACCAACCAACCAACAAACACCAACAATGACTAGACACTAAGAACTATTGGGAAACATTCCCTTCCTTAGAATTATGCTCCTACCTTATGCTCTTTCCCAAAGACTTTCAGTCACTGTTTCTGGACTTTCTGTATGCTCAAAGAACAGTTACTTAATGAATCAATGAAGGGATCAGTAACTAAAAAAATGCAAGAGATCTGTATCTACTTCAAATGAATTCAACACGCCATAGTCCAGCAGAAATGGTCTGTGTATTATGATTGAATACAAATATCAGTATGAAGTTTGTGAGTATAAGCATTATTGCAATGCTTGTTTCTAATTTATCTTTATGTGAAATCAATCACCTAAAGGTCACCTAAGGTCACCTAAAGGTCTCCTATGACTTCTTCCCCACATTAAATTTGTTTCAGAAATTCACTATATTTGTGAGGGAAGGACACAGAGTTCTGGCTCCAAATAACTCAGTGGCCAAAATGTACCTTCTGAAGGATCCGCGATGATTCAAAGAGAAAAACCAAAATAGCTTTTTTCATGACCAATCGAAAGCCGTTACACAACACAGAAGAGAGAGATTGACATTTACAATCACAGTGAGATGATAGGAGTGGTTCTGGAACACCTGTGTAAACAGCATGGCTTTAGGGAGGTTGTGATACAGCAGGAAGTGCTGTTAATGCAAGTGCCCTCTGCACAGCCAAGGAAAGACAATCTCAATTTCACACACACACACACACACACAAAGACCCTGCTCCTAAAATAGAAGATCTACAGAATAACATAATTCAATTGGCCCGTTTTCATTCTTCCAATCTATCCCCTTGTCCTTATTTTCACACAAGTGAACATCCCAGTTGGGAACCAAATGCAAAAGCCTCACTCAGCTCTCCACTGGGCCATCACTTCTGTTGATTTTATCACTAGCCCAATGACAGAAGAAACACACCTCGGTCAAAACCCTTCTTGAATATGTGCGTACATGTATAGCTGATTCACTTTGCCATATAGCAGAAACTAGCATAACACCATAAATCAACTACACTCCAGTAAAAAAAAAAAGTGAAATATTTCTGTATCTGTCAAATCTTAAATTGAAAAGCAAACAAACAAACCCCTTCCTGTCATGACACATATTGAGAAACACAGCCTTTTGAGGCTAATTCAATGATACAATGCTTAAGATTCCCCTTGTGTTAATAAAGTATTAATTAGTTAATCACTTTTTAAAAGACAGTAAAACATCTGGGACCAAAATGATCAGTTTGCTTTCTGAAGTTGGAAATTGCTATTTTAATTCTCCCTTTGGGTAGTTTCTGGGTAAAGGGAATTTCATGATCGCTAAACTAATTTTCAAGTTATTAAAGCATGCCAAATTATGCTGAAACATGGGGAAATGAAATGCCTTAAGATTAAAAAAGATAACCAGTCACATCTTTTACTGTTGTAGTGATTTCGATCACATTCTATTGAACTTGGAGTGACGAACTGGGTAACCCTTTTGGGGCGGGCTAAATGACATCCACATAGATGAAGGATAACAGTTTCAACAGTGGACAGGTGACATCCACATAGGTGAAGGATAACAGTTTCAACAGCGGAGAGGTTTGAAGGTGATGTAATGAGAGGAGTCTAATATTCTGCGCTTGAAGTCTCTAAACGTGCACAATGACCCATGCCTGGAGTTCTACAGTGTTTTTTTTTTTTTTCTTCTTATTTGGATTTAGTGATTCTTTCCTTGTAATCACCCCATCGTGCTCAGCTGATAAATACCTGGCCATGTGAGTTAATCAATATACCTGTGCCGTTTTCTCAAATTCTGTAAAGATAAAATGATTCAGAAAAGGTATAACAAGTGAAAATACATTCAGAGATGTTTGGAAGCCACGAGAGATTTTAGAGATTCTCTCCAGCTCTCTCATCTTATCAAGGAGGATAAAATGTCTACTTTGAAGAGTTACAACAGATTAAATGTGGTTAGATGAAAGCTGAATTTTCTCTCCCATGTTTTCTTAATAAACTGTGAGTTCCATGAAGGGAAAGACTGAGTTAGGTCCCTACCTTTATATTTACACACACACACACGCGTGCACACACACGCACACACACACACACACACAGTAGATATATAGTAAGTGTAGAGTAACATTAAATTAATAAATGAAACCAAAACACAGTGCTTTTCAAGATCTCAGAGAGCTACTGAAAGAGTCCAAACACCAAGAATACCTTGAATCTCAGTATACCCTAAATTGTCTTATTCTGAGAACTTCTGTATTGAAATAAAGGAAAACAGTCAAGCGCCAACTTAATAAGCCCTTTGAATTCTACAAGCTGTACATTATATACCAACCAATTAATTAAGTTGTAATATTTATTTCTTCTAATAATAGTTTTCAAAATAAAATCTTAAGAAAATTATCCTTACAGTAAGTTTTGCTAACAAAAAGTTGCACTTTAAATAACATACAGTAAGTCACTATTTTATCTTTTCTAGTGAAGATGTTATTTCTTGTTAAAAAAAAAGTATTTAGTATAAGAAAAATAACCATCTAATCATAACCATTAACTAAAAATAATATCTATAGGTCAAGCTGTTCCTTCAAAATAAGACGTGTTCACAGGTGGCATACAGAAAAGGAATCTAGTCTGTTTAGTGATTAGTTTTATAAAGGCAATCTACTACGCTGGACCAGAAAATTCCTTTGGTCCTTTATCTCAGTGTATTAGGACCACTTTTTTCGCATGTCCTGGAATATGATTTTTGGTCCATTTGGCTTATAGATGGCCATACCATAACAAATATCTATAAATGAAACTCTCATATCTTGTAGTCACTTCTCAGTTCTATGTACAGAAATCTTAGCCACCTGTGTGCAAACACCAAGACATCTCCTCCTTGACTGTTAATCAAAAGTTCCATAATTTTTGATATGACATAGATAAAAATTTAAAGTATGACTCTTCCTACTATATTAAATAAAAATCCCATAAAACTCATAATTCTATTGGTCAAAAAGAATATGTCAATTTTTCAACTACAACGTTTCTTTTTAAACAAGCATTTTTTTCCTTGAAATGGTAATCATTAGGAGCAAATATTAATTTTGAGAGCTCTTCTTTTAAAGAAGAGTATATCAAAATAGAATATTGTTAGTGTTTTTCTCTGCATCAACATATTGGGGATGATAAAACAGTGTTTGATCACCCAGTTATTTTCCTCTTGGTAACAATCCAAGAAAAATAATTTATAATTCCTTAAAAGCTAGGAAAGACGATAATAGAGAGAGGAAGGGAGAGAGTAGGAAGGTTTTCAGTGTTTTGCTCTGCTGTGTTCATTCTGAAAAGCTAATGAACAAGTTAAATTTTATGGTAGTGCAATGCTACAGAGATAAATTCAGGAGGACAGAATCAGGAATGTTAATATTTGCTTGCTGCAAACACTGCACAGTATAGAAGAGTATGGCCTATGATATTTGTGTGTGTATATATACACACACACATATACACACACATCAGTTGAAAAGTCAATTTTGCCATCCAGGAATTCCCTCTTATAGGAAAGTAATAAATTCATATTCAAAGATAGCATCTAGAGTCATTCAGTAATGCCTTATTCACATTCAGAGGAAAACATTTATCCTGTGCTGAAGCAGACTTTTATGGGATATGAGCATATACATGCGAAAAGAGCTTATATCAATTTCTATGTTCTGTCCTGGAGGAAAGATATACAGAGGGTGAAAGTCTAATAAAAATGAGTCATTAAAACAAGAGAAACTACAATATGGTCTCCAAGATTCACTCAATGGCAACCTACAAGAATTGTTAAAATCTACTTGACTTTGATTTGGCAATCTCTTAACAAGAACAGCACAGCTATAAAACATTTAACGTTGTTGTAAATAATAATGTCACTTTTAGGGTAATGTCTATTTCTGGTTATTTCCCTTTAGCTAATTTTTTCTCCCTTAATTCACTTATTTTTCTTCCTTCTAAGTTTAAATTTGTTTCATTCATTTGCATGCAATTAGTGCCTAAAAATATAAAGGGTAACCATTTTCTAGAGACATTTTTTCATTAGCTCCAAAAGATAAATTCATTGGCAGAGGTAAATCTGATCAAAATCACAGACTATGACTTCATCAGAGGCATCTGCAAAATATGGCGAGGAATTCTACATTGAATGAAGTCACAACTACTGATACTAAGTTAGATCCATTGCATATGGTATATTACTACTTCCTCATGACAAATCAATGAGGGAAGAATTAACATTCACCTTACATGAATATATAATAGAAGCTGGGGCTTAGTCAGGTTTGAGATTTTCTAACATCAGACACAGTTACTAAAAGGGAAAGCTAGGATTAAATACCAAAGTATGACTTTCTCTAAGACACATTAAATATCCCTGTTGTCTTCTACAGCCTGGAGAACAGTTAGGCCAACCTCCTCACTGAGGTCCAGGGAGAGTGAAATTACTTCCTTGGGTGCACACGATCAGATTATGAAAGAAGGAAGCCAGATCAGTCTACTACATGGCTTAGGCTTGTTTCCAAGGCTGAGTGAGATACCCTCGAAATAAGGAGATATTTCCAGAAAACTGATTCTGGCATTAAACTCTTTATGTTTAGCTATACCCAGCCTAATTTAAGCCCTTTTGAAAGTTACATCAACTTTTCAGGCCAGGAAAACATTCATCACTGAGAAACACTGCTTCATAAATATAACCTTATCAGACCCCAAGAACAGCCCTCCACGTCTATAAGAGAAGAGGGATGATAATGAAATAGTCAATTCTAACTAAATCTACCCGGAAACAAGGTCTCTCCTTATCCCATCTCTTGAAGTTGCTTTTTTCATTCCCACATTCAATTTTTCCACCCAGCACATAATGTCCTGTACTGATATATATAGGTGAGTAAATAACTGTTACTTAATGGAATAACCTTTAATCGTTAAAACGTTTATAGAATGAAGTATACTGGAAGAGAACAACCCTCTTGTTTAATTCAAGTGTGGAGGACGTGGGATTAGTGCCACGCACTGTGTTGCTTTGGGACATTTGCTCACGTGGGAGCTGCCATCCACCAGGCAGTATAGCTGGGTGAATGCAAGTTACACGTGTATAGGTAAGGAAGTAGTAAACATTTCCACAACTCACCCTCGAATTAACTACTTCCAGCGAGACGTTCTGAGGAGGGGCACTTGGCACTAGAAGAAATCAAACAAGGTGAGACCAGTTATTGCCAAAGTCATGAAAGAGAAACCCCAACCCTCTTTGAAAAGAGAAAGCACATATTTTTCACAGTTTGTAAGAATAATTAGGTAGGTGATTCTAGGTGGCACTTCAATATTTTCCTGGAGAGATGGAAAATAACTGCATTTGTTTATATTTTTCTCTCTTGGTGGGCCAGTTATTCATCTAGGGAGCCTCCAAAACACTTAGGCAAGAAAGCACCTGCAGTGATACTAAATACTGCCATTTAATTACAGCTTCCTGGTGATAACCTTCCCAGAGGAACCGATAAAACCACACAGGAGATTTCCTGGAGTGGTTTTAAAGGCTTAAGATATTGTGCTTTTCAGGACCTGCATGGTTTTATGATGAAATATGTCATTCTAATGGTCACTCTTGTTGCTTAATCCCTTTAATGCAAACTTTATTATCCCCTAAAAAGTGAAAAGAGGAAACATATCCCCTTTCTTTTCACACTTTGTAATTAAACCCATGTGTCACAAATGCAAGCAGGTTACTGGAGAGCATTTGGTGAGTGAATTCTATTAACAAGGGAGCAATTTCTTTTTCTTTGTGGGTTTTCTAGGTATTTTGTTTCTCCTACTTGCATTTCAATTGTTTCGCTACTTCATGGAAGGTGGAAGAAGATGTACAACCTCCTGTATAATACTTCTAAATGGATATTTACTATATCAAAAAGTGAATATTCTATCACATTGGTAATTCTAAGACAGCCATTCACTGAACGACTGATATATGTCAAGTACTATTTGGATGTAATGGGTGAATCATAAAAAAATTAAAGATTTCTGCCCCACAACAGGAATATAAGTAGCTTCAGTAAATGCTTCAAGATAAATGCTTACTATGTATGAATCTGAGTATTCTTTTCATGAAAAATTGATAAATTTAATAGAGAAAAAATGCTTTCAGCATCCTGAAAACTTTAAGTGCTATTTTTGTTAAGTTTCTCTTCCTTAATTTGAACTTGGACAATATCTATGTTTTCCTGGTGTACTTGTATTTGCCCTGAATTTATTTATGTCCTACTCTGGTTTTGCCTTCTGAAAAAGAATCACTATGAAGATATGATATATGTCTGATTAATCTTTATATCCATCAAACTGACGTTCAATTAATATTTCCTGACTCAATAATTAAACAAAAAAATGAATACTTACTCAAATATTAGCTCCTAGACCTTTCTGTACATGATGGGAAGGATAATCACTTCTTTTGTTTTGACTTTGAACTTCTTGTCTTAGTACTTGATGAAAGTTAATATCAATGTAACTTGTGATAAAATGTTTATCAGAGGCTTGTTCATGAATTGGGTCAACAAGTATTCTTTCAAAAAGATATTTAATGATTTACAAGATAGACTTTATTTTAAAATTCATTGATTATATTATTATTTTCTTATCAAATACAGTATATAACCCTCAGAGGAACCAGAAATTTTGTCCTTTTGACGCTGCACGCCCAACGTTGATGTGTCCAGCACATGGGGGCACACTTAGCAAGTATTTGTTCAATTAATCAATTAATAGATTATAAGTTTCTAGTAAAATATTTTTCACGTTTAGGGTTCTGATGAATCAATTTACTCAATAATAAAAATTTTCATTATTTTTGCAAATGTATTTTTTAAATTAAGCTATAACATATAAGAAAATGCACAAATATTTCAGAATCTATGACTGGATAAAATGGTGTGTGTGCGTTTCCATTTAAATGCCACCTAGATCAAGATATAGAACATTATCCATATCATTTGCTGTATCTTCTTCTGGAAAGCTCACTTGTGTCCCTTTTCTGTTAATATCTTTCTGGTAGTAGCCACTACTTTTAGGACCTCTAAATCCAGAAATTAATTTATTTTATTTTGAGGTCACTAGAAACAAAACCATAGTTGTTGTCTTTTCCCCCCCTAGGCTGGCTTCTTTGGATAATTGTTATTTCTTGAGATTCGTTCATATTGTTGCAAGTAGCAATAGCTTTTTGTTTTCCTGGTCTATAGTATTATAATATATAATTGCCCTAATTTATATTTGCTTATTCTACTGATGAATGACATTTGGATCAATTTCTAGTTTGGAGTTATGAGAATAAAACTGGTCTGAAAATTTTAGTTTGTGCTTTTGCTGGACAATTGCACTCATTTCCTTCATTATATACCTAGGAGCAGGAATACTGGAAGAAGAAGAACTCCTTATGAGGGTTAAACATATGCTAAGTTTTAATAGATACAAAGCTTTCTAAAGTGACAGTACCAAGACAAGATTAAACATAGGCTGGAAATAACAATTTGTGTGATCAGAAGAACTAAAAAAAAAATTATATTCTCACAATGAGGAAGAATTTAATATGATCCACACTCAAATTACTCTATAGCACAATAAAAATTAAAATAGGTACAGACCAAAAAACAATACTATGTTCTGAATCACATAATTGTACAGCTTACCAGAAATGCAATTCTTTAAAAGTGAAGATTGGAAATAAAGTCTTAATACTAAAACTACAACAAATCAGAAACATGAAAAATACCTCTAGTTTATGTTTCATCTGATACTATAACATTTACATTATATTATACATTATCACCAAATAAAATTGTAACATAGATTTTTGGAGGAAAGGGAAGGTATCTTAAATTTATCATGCATTTTGTTCTAGGTGCTATGCTAGTCGATATGAAACCCTTAAATGTCCTTTTAATAAAGCTTACAAATGATATTTAGCTCCTCATCTCAGAAGACCAAGAATATATAAGAAAAAGTAAACTACCACAATCTGATAATTTTCTGTATTAGGAATTTAAAGCCATGAACTCCCAAAGGTGTTGTCTATTTTTGTCTATCACAAAAATATCACAACAGTGTTGTCTATTTTTGTCTATTTTTTACAATACAAATTTCTCTTATTTTTCCATGATAGCACACTGTCTATTCTTGCTTTACACAGTCAGGAAAGAAAGTGAACAATGTTTTCTACAGTATTTTTAGTTATTATTTCCTCCTTTACACTATCAATTTTCATAGTATTTACAAATAAACAGATATCAACAGACAGGATTAATGAAAATGAGTGGAATTCAACATTTATCTATTGGGACTTTATTTGTCTTATTTGACAACGCTTCCTTGTTTCATGAAGCAGAGGGGAAGGACATGGTTCATTGCTTTTCTCGTCAAAATGTCAAGTACTTTATCATTTACAATAAGTTCATTAAAGCCAATCAGAGTCATTTGATCTGGAAACTCCTCTTAATACAGTGGAACATGCTGGTTTAAGCACGTGATGATGAAGCATTCTGTGGAGTAGATTAAGTTCCCATATTTGTAATGAGTCATATAATCACTTGAATTCCTCTCCTTAGCAAGCCTGAGCTGTCCTGTATACACAATTTGTGGATTGAAAGAATTTATATATAACTGAGCATTTTTCTTGAGGGAACTAATATGAGACATTTATTGTAGAATAAGAGAAATACATTTTTCCACATTGAATCTTCCTTCTTTACTAACTAGCTTCCATGACCTGGCTCTTCTGCTGACTAGCATTTATGACCTCTATCTTAGTTTTGTTGTCTATAAAGTAGGAAAAAATACAGTGTTGTGAAGTATGTGGAGCCAGGTCTTGCACTAATAAATACTCAAGAAATATTACTGATAAAAGTAAGAAGCACATTCCTATAGTTGAGTTTGCCCACAAAATCTGGTCCCTATGCCTTCGGACATAGGGTAAGTTGGCATGGATGCAAATACATGCTCATTAATTCATAAAACCTATAAATAACCTATTTATGTCAACTAATTCAAGAGATAGTATATCGGAACCAACGGGCAAATCTACTCACAGTCTGTACTAAATATTAGACCGTCTAGATTGATGCTTTACGCCAACTACAAATTGGCACTTGCCAAGAGCCTTACCAGCAGACTGAACAAGAAGGCCATTTGCCATCTGCCTCTGAGGAGACTGAACCCTATGCTGAGTGAAGTCGCTCAGTCGTGTGCGACTCTGTGACCCCATGGACTGAAATCCTCTGTCCATGGGATTTTCCAGGCAATAGTCCTGGAGTGGATTGTCATTTCCTTCTCCAGGGGATCTTCCCAACCCAGGGATCAAACCTGGGTCTCCCGCTTTGTAGACAGATGCTACTGCAGCTATTAACCTTCAATAGCCTCTGAGGGAGTTCAGGGTGGAGTGAGGCCCTCTGTGCTCCAGGGAATCTGGTGGGACAGGTCTTTAGATAGTCAGATATTTTCAGGAACTGATTTTATGATCTCAATCCTTTTAAATCCCTTCATGGTGACATCAGATCCTTATGACTAGCAAAAAAGTTTTTGTAAAACAAGTACTTAATGATATAAAACAAGTACTTAATGATATTCAACTCCCCCTTCACCAAAAGGGGTTTTTATATATCTACCTTCCCCCCGTGTCACTTTGGAGCAGTCTCTCAGAGCTATCTGAGGTGCTGTCTCCTGGGCTGCAGTCCTCATTTTGACCCCAAATAAACTAACTCACAACTCTCAACTTGTGCATCTTTTTTAGTCGACATCTACAATTCCAAGGGTCTGAAAAAGCACAACATCATAAACCAATGATACACTGGATGGAGGAATTTGAACAATAACAATGTTTCTTCCCAGAGAAACAAAGTGGAGCTAAATTAGAAATGACAATTCATTAGAGTAAAATTTTTTTAATAAGCATCTTAGCCATAACAAGAATACTTTTGGGATAATTAATTCAGAAAAACAGTTGGCATTTCATTTTTTTTAATTCAATTTTTCTATGGGCCCCAAATAATTTTTTAGTAAGAATTTCTAGGGCTTTATAAGAAATATGAAGGTCTCTGTAACACACATATGTAGACATAATTATATGTTAAATGAGTCTCACAAATAGGAAGTCCTAAAGATGAGTCTATACTTACAAACACTTGTACAGGTTTGGCTGAACTGCCTGAGTAATTCAACAAATATTTACTGAGTAAGAAGGGATATAGAGATGAATATAACATCACCTCTCATTTAAGGAACATTTAAAATAATGAGAAAGAGAGACACTGGCATAATAACATTTATTAAACATCTAAATATATGCCATGCTCATGTTTCAGGTGCTTATATGTATCACCCACTTAATTTTCACAATATCTGCTTTTTATAACATCTAGAAAGTCAAGGAGAATATGGCTTTATTAAGTACAACTAGGAAGTGGGTGACTATAATTATAATTAAATTCATCTACATGTGACCTCAGCATGGAGAGCTTCAGTAGAGAGGAAAGGACATCGGACTGAAGTAAAAGAGATGAAGTGATTGTAAAGATGAGCACAGATGAGGTCAGAGTGCCCAGTCCTAGGGGCCCCTGGCATGCGTGCTTTCTGTATCAAAGGCACCTGACAGAGCGAGGCTGGGGGCCTCTCGCACAGTGATGCTTGTTGATGAGGCTCATGAAATCCTTTTATTTAAATGACAGGCATTTTCTAAATCCTATATGTTGCAACACTTCTAAATAACAAGTCTTGGATTAATGAGTAATAATCTATCTTTCTCACTTATGACATTTAAAACCAAAGTAGAGAATAAGGCCACAGCATTACATTCAGAGTGTGAAAGAAATCTACATAAATTATGTAAAATATTCATTTTCATTTGTTTTCCTTTTATTTTTATAATTATAAGTTGTGAAGTAATTTATTCTGCCAATAAATATTCCGTTCTGTCTTCAATAACAGAATCAGATGAATGAGCTTAGGAATTACATTAAAAATGATACCAAAGTGGTGTCAGATATATATTTTTTATATTGAAATTGCAAATGAACATTACTCCTGTGTCTCCTTTGCACTGTCCTTCAGAACAGGCATGTGCTTCCTCATTTCACTGATGTTGTGTGGAGTATTTACTCAGATACTTTCTGAGATTAAAGCATGGTGGATTGGCGAACGAATCACAAACTGAAGTCATTTTTTGAAATTCACAAGATCAATAATTTATGGAATTATACACACCAACACGGAAACTGTTGTTGAAAAGAAATAGCTTGCCACCTTTTTAATATTCATAGAGGTCACAGCTCTGCATTTCTGCACCTGCCTGAATTGTCACTGGCCTCATATCATCAACTCTGCTATGCTTTATTTTCACTTTTCATTAAACTTCTAACATTTCATTATCATCCGTTTCTTAGATCTCTAGTTACCTCTGCTACTGCTTTGTCAAATTCATCTATTTCATTAAGATTTCCTCCTCTTTTTTATGGCATTAAAAAATATGTCTGATCTTTCATTTGCTAGGCAAGGTAAAAGTAAAATATAAATTTTCAGGTTCAGTTTTATTACTTTCAATATTGGATTATTTGGCCTATATCTTCATGATTTTTTTTTAAATTGGAGGTATATGTAGGAGGATTGTCCATTATTTAAACACATGTAATCACCTACCACCATTTAGAAGGAGAAACAAAAGATGCTGATGTAAATTAGCCCCCACACATGCACAAATGTGTTTGTATTTATAGGAATAAAGGAAAACACACACACAAAATTATTTTGAGCTTTTAGGCAGTAGTCACACCTCTTGTAAATGACTAATTAGGACATCCTGATTCAGAGTGCATACTTTTTCAAAGTTTAAATTTGACTGTAATAAGTGGTTTGATGAATAAGCCAAATTTCTAATGTATGTTAGTCTATTTCATTAAGTTTTAGTTAGGACCCCTTGAGCACAGAATCTATCACATGCATTCAATATTATTTCATTATTATAACAAATAAGTGAGTCAAATTCCACTGTCTATAACTTACCATCAGAAAGCGTAACCACTGTCACGTCGTCAGTAGATACTCCTGGCCCATACCGGTTATAAGCTAGGAATCGAAGACTATATTCCGTGAATTTTTTCAGGCCTTCCAGTTTATAAGATAGCCCATCAACCTCTATATTCTGGAGAGATAAAACACCAAAATTGTTATTCAGGAGGCACGTTAAAGCAGAAATGGCAGCCATTCTGAGCAATCAGTGAATTGATAGTAGACTCTCATTCACAAAGCAACACTCTAGCCTTATTATGAGTTGTTATAAAACCCAAATGGTGACACATACTCCTCCACTAAAGACCGAACCACTCTGTAGACTCCTAGTTAAATTAACACCATGCTGTCTTCACAGTCATTAAGTTCCAATTTGTTTAATGCCACCCAATACATTGAATAGTGTATTGTATTAACAACCACACCAAAACTCTGACAGGCAGAAGGCAGCTCATGAAGCCACAGGAACAGAGTTGCTCCTATACCTGAAATGAACTAATTTCCCAAGAAACAATAGAATTCTTCCTTCCCCTGCTGAAATATACTCATGGCTCTTGAAACTGACAGATACTTTGCTACAATAGCAAAGAATACTTGGCTATTCTCTCTCAAAATGCTGGGAGGTTAAGTTGAAGTGTTTTCAGCACTTCACAGCTGAAGAAATGAGGTGCTGGAGGTGAAGTTCACTGAGAACTGAGAGCCAGTTTGCTCCAGAAGACCCATTATGTCACTCTTTCCAATGATTCTCACACTCACATTTATCTTGGGTAATATTATTTAAATGGATTGGTAAAATGCGTTATTGAAGAACTAAAATGTGTAGGAAAAAGGGTAGAATAGAAAGCTAAAAATAAGAGCAAAATAGCTTGGGAACAGTAAACAAACATGAATGACTGATTGCAAAGGAGGATCTCTTAATCACTCTCATGCTATAACTAGGAACTGCTGTGGATAGAACGAATGCAAAATTTTTTTTAATGAAAAATATCTATCCTGCAGAGTATGTGAAAGCATGAGGACCACACTATGCTGGGCAGACTTCACAACACAGGGTAAGAACTCCAGGATCTCAAGATCACTCCTGGGCCCTTCCTATTTAACTACCCACTAGCTACGTATCTTTTGTTACATGAAGTTGAGACTCTGGAAGTAAACATCGCAATAGTCATATACATGTTAACAAAACAGAATCGTCCAGTTTCATGTGTCGCCATAAAGGTTCATTTACTTTTATTTGAAAATCTAATTTGCTTATTTTCCAGGATCTGTGCTAACCACAGATTAGAAGCAAAATGAAAGGAGGAGGAATGTAGTCTTCAGGAGTAAAGTATACGGAAAACAACAAGAAGCCAGAATTCACATTAAATACGTGAATGAAAAAGCAATTTCACTGAGGTCACCGAATATGATTGATCATCTTTTAAGATAAGGACTGAAATACAAATATTTTTCTGGGATCAGATGGGCTTATTCAAAGGTATCCTGGCCCAGACTGCGATATACTCAAACAAAACATCGGCATCCTTTTTATTGATTTCACCTCATTGCCCATTTGCCCACCAGAATTTAATTACTGAACATTTTCAATACCAGTTACTTTAAAACTGATCGGCTATCCAATTAATGTGCTGGATACTGGCTTGTATCAAGGGCCTGCAGATCTCCTGCAGTTTCTCCGAGAGGTGTAGGTGTGGGGCCCATTCTCTCGCCTACCTGTTCCTTTCCCGTGGACACTTCCGTACAGAACAGTCTGTAACCTTGCACTGGACCATTTGCATAGGCAGGGGGTTCCCAGGTAATAAGAATTGAGGTAGGTGAGGTAGATACAGCTTGCAGGTTTTCTACTGGCCCTGGAACTTGCACTGTTTACAAGAGAAATTGATTAGTACAAGTAGGTTCTCTTTCTTGAAACAAACAGAATTCCATCTTTTACAGTTTAAGGAAATATAGCACCATGTACTATTTTTAGAATCACATAGTATAAGAATGTAAAAACACATGGAACACAAATATAAAGTAGCGAAATTTTAGAACCATTCATTTTAAAATTCAGAAGAGAGCTTACATTAAATCTAAATTACTTATTTCATTTAACAGTTGAGGAAACTGGTCAAGGAGTCTAAATGACTAGAGTAATGGCTGGATTAAGAGTGGGATTCTTAATCTAAATTCTTAGCTTGGAGAATTTTCTACTTTGCCAGTATGCCTTTGCCTGTGTGTTGCTAACTGCAGAAGGAAAAGAGGAAACACAATTAGAATATTTGTACATCATGGTCCTATTTATAATTCAAGTAGGCAGTACGGTTATGGATAATTTACCACATTGTCTTTATTGAAGCCATCATTTTACAATCTTGCCCAAATCTGGGTCCTTTAAATTAATTTCAAGATTTAATTTCAATTTTACTTTCTAGCATTCCATTTTCTCTTGCAACTATTACTTTACTTAATCAAGGATAAAAAGCTTGTTCATTAAAGAAATCAGATAAACACAGGTCCACAATCACTTAACCAAAACACTTATGTCCAGATATGTTTCTATATCCAGAAGTTCTCGGGTTTTATAAAGGAAACATGGTGCATATGCAGTGCTTTATGTCAGACCCTGAGTGGAGTCTGTTGTGTTGTAGTGCCCTGTTATTACACCATCCATTTGCAGCAAACATGCATTCACACCAAATAGAATTATTCAAGACTATACACAGCCTGACATAAGATCAGGTGAGATGAGGCTATGAGATGAGTTAAGAAAATCCTTCATTTCAGATATGCAAATTTTGAATTTCTTCACAATTTTTTATTTTCTCATAAGCCTTGAATATAAATATGTGGTTTGCAAATGGTAAATGCAATAACCATGCTAGTTACCGCACTCCAAAATAAATAAATAGCCCATCATTGTAAGCATAGCAATGACTTTAACTTAAACATGCTGTGTATTCCCCGCCAGCTTTACATACCACCCAGCTTTGGACAGATATACATTCCAGGCCTCTAATCAATCCCTTCTGACTTTGAACTTCCATAGCAAATACCATATGAAACCCCAGCTGACATGATATCCAATGACAGACTTCCTGGATCAGCATTGAGCCTGGGCCTCTGGATCATTTTCAGAATTTGTTCCACGGAACCCAGCTCCTTAAGGCATTACTGCTCACACTTTTGGGGTGGGGGGAGCATACTCAAAAACAAGTATTTTCTGCTGAGACAGGCTGGGACCTGAGTCCCTTTGCTGCAATGCTTGTACATGGATAAAAGTCTCCTCAAGAAACAAAGGTTGACTGGTCTCTTATCAATTTCTGTTGATTGGGAAAGGGCAAGAATTTCGGTTGGCATTGATATCACCTTCATACATTACCCCACCAGTCTTCAAATCCTCAGAATCCTTATTATTGACAACTGCATCCTTTTCATGTTAACAAGTGATTATTAATAATCTCTTTAAAATTTACATGGAAATAATTTTAAGCCCACGGAAAACATTAAGAATGAGAATAGTACATACAATACCCTTGTTCCCTTCATCCAGATCTACCTATTGTTAGCTTTGTTCTATAAACTATCATTCTCTCTCTCAATTATCTATCTATCTATCCAGATTAGGCCACACTTATCAGGGCTCTTTACCCCGAAACTCTTTAGTGCATATTTCTTAAGAATTAATGTGTACATGAATAATATAGCTGTCAACTTCAGTATTTCGTATTAAAACAATATTTTATCTAATCATCGTTTGTATTCAGTGTCAACTGACTTGGTAGTGTCATTTATGCAGCATTTTCATCTCTAGTTGAGGATCCAGCTTATGGTCAAGTTTGAACTTCACTACTATATCTCTTAAGTCTATTTTATACTGAGACTGTTTCAAAGCCTTTCTTTACTTTTAGGCCATTTATTTTTTTGAAGAATATATCCTATTTTAACTGATAGAATGTTCTCCATTTTAGATTTGTCTTTGTTTCTTCCTACTGAGTTTAGGTTATACATCCCGGGCTGAAATATGTTGTCCTTCTCAGGGCATGGTATCCAGAGGCATGAGATCTTTGAACCCTCACTTATGTTAATCTCGTGAACTAGGTCAAGGTGCTATCCGATTTCTCCACTATAGGGTTAAGTGGTCCTCCTGTACTCTGGTCCCCTGCTTCCCTGCTTGCAACTCATAAACAATCTGTGTGGAGATGCTACACTGGAACCGTGCTCTTTAACAAAGTCTCTAGGTCCTTAGGCTGAAGGACAAACACATGACTGTGTACACACAGATACACACACAAACTCTCAGGAACATACATATAGTCACATGTACAGATGCATACGTTATCTTTCATGACTCTACAGAGATGCCACCCGTCCTAATCCATCTCTGTAGGGGTCATTCTTGCCTTCCCCATTCTTCTTCTATGGGATCTTTCTTTCTTCCGAAGGGAGAACTGTGACTCCCAAACAGTTGTATTTTGACAGACATTTCATGAAAGTGTCCTCACCTCAGTATTCTTCCACAGAAGAGTAATTTTTCTATGGAAATCCTTTATTTCACAAATGGAACTTTAGTAGACAAATGTTAAACAGTGGTGAGTCTTGCCAGTGTCAAAGTTTATAGTGATGCAGTTAGAACTGTATTATAATAAAGCAGATATTCTGTTCCATGGGGGCGAGGGGAAGCAAACTCAAATGTGCCTCCTGATACTCTTCAACTGGAGGGGCTTCCCAGGTAGCTCAGTGGTAAAGAATCTGCCTGTCAATGCAAGAGATGCAGGAGTCATGGGTTCAATCCCTGGGTCAGGAAGATCCTCTGGAGGAGGAAATGGCAACCCACTCCAGTATTCTTGCCTGAATAATCCCACAGACAGACAAATCTGGCAGGCTACAGTCCAGAGGGTCACAAAGAGTTGGACACGACTGAGCACACATGGACACATGCTTCAACTGCATTTTCAAAGTGCAATATTTTAAACAACACACACACACAGAAGTTGCTCAGTCATGTCCAACTCTTTGCGACCCCATGGATTGTAGCCCACCAGGCTCCTCGGTCCATGGGATTTTCCAGGCATGAATACTGGAGTGGGTTGCTGTTTCCTTCTCCAATTTTAAACAACAGTAAGTAGTAAAAACATTAATGACTTACATGTTTCTTTGATTACTGTTATATTCACAAAGACAATGCGAACACTTCAAGAAGGACTATTTCTGATTTGGGATCTACTATTTTTCTAAGGAAGGCAGACAGAGAAAGGCACAGAAGCAATGAGATTGAATGACCTGCTAAAGATACATGTTGAATGTAAGGTAACCAGGATTATGAAAGTTCCCACAGAGCATATTCCTGCAGCCCAGTGATGTGTATGGGATGGAATGTATTCTTTGTTGCTTTCTCATGGCTAAAGTGGAAAGGGCATTGCCTACTAAAATGAAAGTGAAAGTCACTCAGCCGTGTCCGACTCTTTGTGACCCCATCAACTATACAGTCCATGGAATGCTCCAGGCCAGAATACTGGAGTGGGTAGCCTTCCCCTTCTCTAGGGGATCTTCTCAAACCAGGGACCGAACCCAGGTCTCCTGCATTGCAGGCAGATTCTTTACCAGCTGAGCCACAAGCTTATTCTGAGAGCAAAGATTCAGATTTTAAAACGGCCAAACTCCAAAGCCATCACACCTGCTGAGAGATGTAACACATTCAAGGAAGGTTTTCAGGAGGTGTCTAGAAGAAAGGAAGCGGAGGCAGTGTTTGGGGAGTTTCTGCCTGTCTGTTTCACTGGAGCACAGTGGGGTGAGGGGAACAATTCAAACTGTCTTCTGTATTTGAGGAATGAGGCAGAAAATGAATTTGCACTTCACCTGCACACCACGTGTAGTCAGTGGCAACCTTGCCAAGAGATCGGGGTGTAAGGAACGCCGGTGTCACTCTCAGAGTTTCCTGAGGTGCCTAGTGTGGCTTGGGAGAGAATCTAGAAATGACCCCTGCACCCAGAGCAAGTCCCCTGAGAATCCGGAAGGATGAGCTGAGAGGGCTACATGGGGTGGGATGGGAGGATGTGTTGTGATGCTGAGACGTGGGAATCAGCACTTCCATCAGGCGCTGTGGCAGACGAGTCTACAGGGACTCAAGGCAGAGTCAAGACAGCATCCCCACAAGAACAAACATTAGTCATCCTTCTCCTCTGATGATTCCAGCCAAGGCTGCTGAGTGTCCTGGCTGTCCTGGGTCAAAACCCACGCTTAGTTTCCCAAATAATAAGAGCAGCTGTCTTCTTCATGGGGATATGCACAAGGCTAGGTATACAGAAAGTATTCAACAAATGTGAGTTGAATGAATAACTTTATATAAATGCTATGGTAAGTCACGAGCCTAAAAATATAGTACATAGTCTAACGCATTTGATTTCGCTGGTGCAGAATTCTTACTATGAGTGATCAGAAAATTGCATTTTCCTACACACCCAATGAGAACTAAGTTGGTATGTTTGTCCATGTTTGCTGCATGCATAGGAGCCTGTGTGCACTCTGCCCATAGTTTAATTTGTCTGTATGTATCTATGGCCTACATACAGTTACCAACAGGGGAACATCAGGCAGCAAGTAAGTGTCATAATTTGGATTCAGGACACACTGGTAGTGTCAATAACAATGATCTGTTCACCAATTGGATTATTCTCCTTTCCTAATGATCATTAGACACCATTGAGGAAAAAGGTGTGCTTTGGAAGCCAGAAGAATTTGAGGCAGAGATCATAGACACCAGAAGAAAAAAGGAGCATTCAGAGCATTTAGATTAAGCATTCACAAACAACACTATTTGTTTCACAGCTAACATTCGACTAGTTGGTATAAAGTTTTCAATTGTCTTTCTCTGAAAAAGTGTTGCATTTTAGAACAAACTTACTTCATATCTTAACTTTTTGTTTTAAAATATATTTTATTTTGTGATTTGATTCAATTGGTAGATTTTCTGTAACATTCTCATATATTAAGATAAATACCATAATCCTATGTTGTCCTAAGTAAATATAAACATCACAACATCAAAGAATTATCAAATATATGTTTATCATATATAATAATATACATGCAATTAATGTAATCTAATCTAATCTGTTGTTTAGTTGCCAAAAAAATTTTTTCAGTATTTTTGATCTGAGGTTGATTGCATCCAGGCATGCAGATACTACAGACATGCATATCTATACATATATTATTTATATATTTAATATATATTTTATATATATATATATATATATATATATATATATATGACTGTATGCTGCATGCATGCTAATTGCTTCAGTCATGTCTGACTCTGTGCAACCCTATGGACTATATTAGGCTCCTTGGTCTATGGAAATTTCCAGGCAAGAAATTTCCTGGGGTGAGTTGCCATTTCCTCCTCCAGGGTATCTTCCTGACCCAGGGATCAAACCCATGTCTCTTAAGTCTCTTGCATTGGCAGGCAGGTTCTTTACCACTAGAACCACCTGAGAAGCCCCATAAGACTGTGTATCTATATCTATATATAAAAAAGTAGTTGGCTAGACTGGCATTGATTAATGAGTTACTTGCTTATGTTAGATTCCATTAGGTTAGATTAGATTGAGCTTCCCTGGTGGCTTTGCAGTAAAAAATCCACCTGCCGATGCAGGAGACATGGATTTAATCTCTGGGTCAGGAAGATGCCCTGGAGAAGGGAATGGCTACCCACTCCAGTATTCTTGCCTGGAGAACTGCATGGACAGAGGAGCCTGGCGGGCAACAGTTGCAAAGAGTTGGACATGACTGAGCAACTAAGCATACAAGCATCTGTAGATTTGGGATCCATGAGAAGCCTTGAAACCAATGCCTCGCAGATACTGAGAGACAACTATACAGACCTGCAGGCATACCTTGGAGATCTTGCATGTCAGGTTCCAGACCACCCTGATAAAGCAACTATAATAAAGGAAGCCACCCCAAACTTTTGGTTTCCCAGTGTACATAAAAAGTTATGTTTATGCTATATTCTATTATATAGTATGTTTTCTATTATAAATATATATTCTATTATATAGCATGCATTTTGTCTAAAAACTACATATCTTAAAACACTTCATTGCTTAAAAAAAAAAAAAGGCTAACCACCATCTGAGGCTTCAGTGGATCATAATATTTTTGCAGGTGGAGGGTCCTGCCATGATCTTGGTGCCTCATCAGGGTGGTGGTTACTGAAGGCTGGGGCAGCTATTGCACTTAAAATAAGAGAATAATGCAGTTTGCCAGATCAATTGAGTTGTCCTTTTACTTGAACATTTAGAGGCCATCCTAAGGTTATTAACTGGCCTAATTTCAATATTGTTGTATCTAAAGGAATACAGAACAAACAACATGTGTCAGTTATGTTCAGCTTCTTTATACGGGTGCTATTAGTTTGTGGCATCTGTTGGATCATAGGAAAAGCAAGAAAGTTCCAGAAAAACATCTACTTCTGCTTTACTGACTATGCCAAAGCCTTTGACTGTGTGGATCACAATAAACTGTGGAAAATTCTGAAAGAGATGGGAATATCAGACCACCTGACCTACCTCCTGATAAATCTGTATGCAGGTCAAGAAGCAACAGTTAGAACTGGACATGGAATAACAGACTGGTTCCAAATCGAGAAAGGAGTACATCAAAACTGTATATTGTCACCCTGCTTATTTAACTTATATGCAGAGTACATCATGAGAAATGCTGGGCTGGATGAAGTACAAACTGGAATCAACATTGCTGGGAGAAATATCAATAACCTCAGATACATAGATGATACCACCCTTACTGCAGAAGTGTAGAAGGAAAAATGAGCCTCTTGATGAAAGTGAAAGAGGAGAGTGAAAAAAGTTGGCTTAAAGCTCAACATTCAGAAAACGAAGATCATGGCATCCAGTCACATCACTTCATGGCAAATAGATGGGGAACCAGTGGAAACAGTGGCAGACTTTATTTTGGGGGGCTCCAAAATCACTGCAGGTGTAACTGCAGCCATGAAATTAAAAGATGCTTGCTTCTTGGAAGAGAAGTTATAACCAACCTAGACAGCATATTCAAAAGCAGAGACGTTACTTTGCTGACAAAGGTTCATCTAGTCAAAACTATAGTTTTTCCAGTAGTCCTGTATGAATGTTAGAGTTGGACCATAGAGAAAGCTGAGGCCAAAGAATTGATGCTTTTGAACTGTGGTGTTGGAGAAGACTCTTGAGAGTCCCTTGGACTGCAAGGAGATCCAACCAGTCCATCCTAAAGGAAATCAGTCCTGAATACTCATTGGAAGGACTGATGCTGAAACTGAAATTCCAGTACTTTGGCAACCTGATGCGAAGAACTGACTCATTGGAAAAGACCCTTATGCTGGGAAAGATTGAAGGCAGGAGGAGAAGGGGATGACAGAGGATGGATGGTTGGATGGCATCACCGACTCAATGGACATGAGTTTGAGTAAACTCCAGGAGTTGGTGATGGACAGGGAGGCCTGTCAGCTGCAGTCCATGTGGTTGTAAAGACTTGGACTGAGTGACTGAACTGAGTTTCTGGCACCCCCAAGTAATTACAAAAACAACAATGAATATTGATCACAGATCACCATGACAAACATAATAATCATGAAAACATTTGAAATACTGTAAGAACTACCAGAATGTGACACAGAGGCACAGAAGTGAGCAAACGCCAGTTGGAAAACTAATGCCAGTAGTCTCCCAACAGAAGGCTGCCACAAACTTCTAATTGTAAAAATGTAGTATCTGCAAAGAACAGTAAAGCAAGGTTTTCCTGTATAGAGATAAAGAGAGAGAAAAAGATGACCATCCAGACCAAAACAGCATCTGCATGTGAGACGTTCTTTTCCACAACATTCCTGGTTATTGCCAAGACTCTGTGTTTCATCCTTCAAAACTGAGTGCCTCTACTGAGTTTATGATTAACCCCTCTATCCAAACTTTGCTCCCTTTCTTTTCCTAAACCTGCTCCTCTCGAGACCAAGGAGTATCAGAAAAAAAAGGCGGGGGGTGCTGAAACTGTATACAAGCCTCTGTTGTTCCTTGAAGTAAAAAAGCTTTTGCTTTAGTATCCAAGGCCTCCCCTGGGTCTCAAAAGACTGGCTCAGGAGTTAATGACTAGGAAATATGAAGATGTAGAAACGAAGAATAGCTGTTGGGCCAGGAAACTAGCAGCAATGCAGACTATAAATCAGCCACTTAGCAGAAACAGAGAACTCACAGTTCCCTGAAAGACACAGATAAAGGACTAAGCACATTTTTAAGTTGTTCTTACATAAAGCAGACACCCACCAGATGAAAATTGCTGACCTCAAGTATACAGACCCCAGACCAGTTGAAAGCCAGAAGATTAATGATGCTAAACTTCACCTTGAAGCCAACCAATGTGAGAATTCTGCATGAGCTGAACAGAGCCCCTGTTGTCCCCTTCCTCACATAGCCTTTAAAATTCCTTCCCTGAAAGCCACTGAGAAGTGTGAAACTTTTGAACATGAGGTGCCCATTCTTCTAGCTTCAGCTCAGTTCAGTCACTCATCCATGTCCAACTCTCTGTGACCCTGTGGACTGCACTACGCCAGGCCTCCCTGTCTGCGGGGAGCTGTCCGTGAGAATGGGGTCCTTTGTCCGAAGGACACAGCTCTGGGAGCTGCCTCAGTCCTTGAGGGTTTGCTTGCAAACATAGCTCTCTGTCCCGCCACCCCAGAGATTAGGCGCTTATTTACTGCAGGCACCTGGAGTTCTGTGCAAACTTCTCACGCACAGAGAAATGTTATCTGGTATAAGAAATAATAACAGGGAGCCATTCCCATGCTCTCAAGATTTCTTGTGACTGTTTGTAAGATGTATAGGCCAACCAAGAAAAAAAGTCAACTGTCTTGTCTTTCTCACGCTCTTCTGTATAAATATGAGATGCTGAATAAAGTTGGTGTCAGACTGCATCCCTTCGTGGAGACGTGTCTGAACCTCTCGACCCCATCTTTGTTGTAGTCTCTTGCTTTAGTTTCTTTCTTAGGCCCGCCGTGCACGTTCTCGGGACCTGATCGACTTTGCCAGCTGGCACCGGCACCTGTCCATCACCACCTCCCGGAGTTTACTCAAACTCATGTCCATTGAATCGGTGATGCCATCCAAACCATCTCATCCTCTGTCGTCCCCTTCTCCTCCCACCTTCAATCTGTCCTAGCATCAGGGTCTTTTCCAACCAGTCAGTTCTTCGCATCAGGTGGCCAAAGTATTGGAGCTTCAGCTTCAGCATCAGTCCTTCCAATGAATATTCAGGACGGATTTCCTTTAGGATTCTTCTTGCTTGGTGCTATGCAATAAACACTGTACTTTCATTTTTACAATCCAGTGTCAATAGATTGGCTTTACTGTGCAGGGAAGAGCAAATACATTTGGTTCAAAAACAGCTTAAAGATATTACATGCTTGCTTTTCTTCACAGCAGTGCTATAAATTCAAATTCCTAAATTCCCTATTACTTTCCTTTTGAATTATAACTCTAAGAGAGGCCTGTGTGTGTGTTGTGTGTGTGTGTAAGCACATAAGTATATTTTCATATATTTATGTCTTTATTCAGATTTATGTCTATAAACTATACTTGAATATAACTTATACACATTTACATGTGATTCATTATATGCATATTAGAAAGAGACAGAAAGAGAAAAAGAAAGACTTAAAGATGTTCAATAGTAGAAATTAGAAGTGGAGTCAATAGTTAACAGCTTCAGCTTTCCATTTCATTACATTTTGGTATGTCAGTCAAGAACCTTAATGTGTATAATCACTCATCATTTCCAAGATGTCTTTCATAATCCCCACCGATCCCCTCAGTTGGACAATAATTTTGTTACAAACTGCATCTAATTTCTCTCCATCTCTATTCCAGTTACCTCTTTCTTCAAAGAATGGAAAGATTTCTGAACAGATGCATGATCTATGCAAGTAACTCATCAATCAATGTCAACCTAACCAACTACCTTTTTAAACTTCAACATGCATTACAGTAGAAATTTATTAGAATACCTGTACCTAAGAACAAATTAAATACTGACATTAGAGTAAATGAGATATATTACATGTCACGATTTGCAGAGAACAATAATTTCTGACTATATATATAAATTTATAGTGTAACAGGGTACTTTATAATGAGAACTTATTGCATATTAACCCAAAAATGGCATATAAAAGTTGGCTGAATTTTTAATAAAGCATGATTTATCACATATATCAATGACAGGATGTGTGTCTATATTCTATATATGATTAGGTGAGTGGACTTGGGGGGAATATTAGAGTTTAATGAGCTACAATTAATTGACATGAGAGTCAGAAGGTATGATTTCTTGTCGTTACTCTACTTATGATAGAGATCAGTCATTGGCATCAAGAATCTAGGTGCCCATGGACTGCCTGAAATTGTTTGCAAGTTTGCAGTAATGTAATATATACATTTTTTGAAGTATAGGGTGCAAAGTTTCCATTAAGGATTAGATAACATCTCTGGTTTCTTTTCATTCTGAAAATCAGTCATTCTTTACCATCAAATCATTTGTCTTAATTGTTAATTACTTTATGATGGGAAATATGGCAATAATTTCACTTTAGATACCCTCAATTTTTAATAAAATGCTGTCGTTTCAAAAACATAAACATTTATGAAACAGATGTTTCTATTTCGTTTTGCAAATCTTGGGTAAGTCAAAGGCATATGAATTCATTTGCTTTAATTTACCAGGTATTTTATATTTTCCAAATGTCAGAGCTTCTGATGATCGAGTCAAATAGCAAATAAAAACTAATACCCTATTTTCTTTTCTTTCTCTTGCTCTATATCTATTCTAATGTATTTGTCTACCTTCCTGACTTCTCTGTACTGTAATTTAATGTTTGTATTAAGCACACTGACATCCAAATTATGATTTATCAGATATATGCTTCTAAAAATGGGAGTTTAAATAACCTCTTCCAAATAAGAATGGAATATAAGGTTTTCATAGAAAAAGCTTTAGAAGGATCAAGGCATGTCTCTATCATCATAATACTGAATGAGGCTGATATCTTTTCACCATTATACTGATGTTTCCCAGCTGGTAGTCCCAAATGAAGACAAATGTTAGTGTCAGAGAATATGTAGTTGAACATTTGAATATTTAAAGTCTCTTCAAAATGACTGTGTAGTACAATGTTCCTAAATCATTAATTTAGCAGCCACTAAATTTTTTTTTTTTAGAACCAAAGTAATAGTGCATTCAAAAAAAAAAAAAGATCACATGTGTTATCTTTCAAATAATGATCTATAATTCCCATACCCTCAATTCAGGCCAGAATTCTGAGGGTGACTCTACCTTCTTATGCATGTACTAATATAAAAATGATTCTTGAGTCTATTTTAAAAATGGATAGCAAGAAATCTAAATAATTATCTGTAGTGATCCAAATGGACTTAGGCCACAAAGCGCTATTACTTAAGCAGCAGCTTCCACTGCCAGTGATATCCTCACTGAATGTGTTTCAAATGCAAACCATTTCTGAAACTATTTGCATTTATTGATAATAAAGTGTATGCTTTGATTGCCTCTTTGATTTTTTTTTTCTCCTGTAGTTAACAGCTTTAATGATATTTCTATGAAATCTGTTTCTATTCTGTATGGGGAATGCAACATCAAAAAGCCTGCAGGCAATGTAATTATTAACATAATAAAATCCCTTCTTGACTGAAAAATGCAGTTAGGAGATATGACAGTAGTCTGGCAAGGAAGAAGTGCAGACTATAGGGGTAGGTCTCTATTACCAAAATCACAGGCGTCTGACAAGATTTGGTTGGAAGAAGCAGTTATTACCTGATCATTTTATTTTTGGTTTGAATAGGTGCTATTAGCTAACTCACAATATACTCAACTGTGTCCTTATATGTGTGTGTGTGTACACGTGTATGCATGTGTGTGTCTGTAGACATATATTGATGTAGGTATATACAAACACAAAATATGTGTGATTTATATGAGTTGCATATTACCTATATATACAAATGTGTGTGTGCATATGGAAGACCTTGAAGCTGCAGCCCATGGGTCACAGAGTTGGGCACGACTGGGCCACTGAACAACAACAACTAATACACACACATGCTGATATATTGTTGTTGTTTAGTCACTAAGTTGTGTCCAACTCTTTTGTGACTCCATGGACTATAGCCTGCTAGGTTCTGCTAGCCATGGGATTTCCGAGGCAAGAATATTGGAGTGGGTTGCCACTTCCTTCTCCAGGGGATATTCCCGACCCAGGAATCAAACTTGCATCTCCTGCACTGGCAGGCAGATTCTTTACTGCTGAGCCACCAGAGAAGTCCCACTGTTATATTAAATAATTGATATTTTTGACAATGTAGTAGAAAATACTTTAATGATTCTTTTTGAAGAAAAGTATCTTAAAAGTAGTCTTTTTGTGCTAAAGCTTCTAGAACTAGGAGTAGTGTTATAATAAAAGTGATTACGGGGACTGAACTCAGTGTCAGATCTTTTCAGTAGAGCAACAGATTTTTCACTAACACAAACCTTGATGAAGGACATAGCTTATGATGAATTTCATTTTGGAACACATTAGCTGCCCTTGAGGTTCAGCTGGTAAAGAATCCACCTGCAGTGCGGGAGACCTGGGTTTGATCCCTGGGTTGGGAAGATCCCCTGGAGAAAGGAAACGCTATCCACGCCAGTATTATGGCCTGGAGAATTCCATGAACTGTATAGTCCATGGCGTTGCAAAGAGTCAGACATGACTGAGTGACTTTCACTTATTTACTTACTAGCAATGCCTAGAAATGTAAAATGTAGTGGGTAATGTAGATTCCTGACTGCATGACTGAGGTTTCAAATAATTGCAACTGGAGATTTTTCAGTAAAGTCAAAGGCAAATGGTTTATCATACAGAAAAACTGCTGAAAATAAACACTGAAGTTAAAAACCTAAGGTTTCAGGCAAATTGCTTAACTTTCGTATTATTAAATGCTTAATGTCATGTAAACTCAGTTATAGTGACTTAATATTTTTTGCCCTAGAATAGCTTGGGTTTGGTCCCTTTCCATTGTGATTGAAATCTCTAGATAAAAGTAACAGTTCATTTTGAAGTCTAATCATACACTTTGTGTGTTTATCATACAATGCTTTCTCTAGTACTGTGAAATATTATGCAGAAATTCTTAGGGAACTTATTAGGACAAAGAAAATATGCACAAACACAGACAATAAAATAAACACACACACACACTTCTTCACAGATGATAAAGTATGTAAGAATGCTAGAAATAGGTCTATCAATGAAGTATACAGTCATTGAGGACAGTTATGGGAAATTTGGTCAAGACTATTTCTTGATCAACAATTGAAAATTGCACTGATGGGGAAAGGAAGGACAGCAAGTTCAGGTGTGAAGGAGGAATCAAGTAAGTCAGGGGGCATGGGTGTGAATGAGTTTAATGAGTCATGGCCTTGATATTTATCTTTCTGGAACAGAATTTACAGGTCAGTCAAAGGAGATAAAAACACAATATAGTTTGGGGATAGCGTTAGATAAAGAATCCTTTAAGTAAAAATAATGAGAAAAATTGCAAAGTGAACTAATTAATGATGGCACAATTAAGCAGGAAACAGTCCACCAGCATGAAATTATCAATGATTAAATTGCCTTTCTACTTTATTAGCATTACCAACAGATCAGATAATATTCTACTGATTTTAGGAAAATGTGGTATGTCTCAAGATAATTTGAAGAAAGTAGAAAAAATAACATGCACTTTTTGTAAGATATTGGTCTCTAGAACTTCAGTTTGGGAACAAGTTTTTTAAAAAGTGTTCTAGATCAGTTCAGTTCAGTCTCTCAGTCGTGTCCGACTCTTTGCGACCCCATGAATCGCAGCACGCCAGGCCTCCCTGTCCATCACCAACTCCCAGAGTTCACTCAAACTCATGTCCATCAAGTCGGCGATGCCATCCAGCCATCTCCTCCTCTGTCGTCCCTTCTCCTCCTGCCCCCAATCCCTCCCAGCATCAGAGTCTTTTCCAATGAGTCAACTCTTTGCATGAGGTGGCCAAAGTACTGGAGTTTCAGCTTTAGCATCAGTCCTTCCAATGAACACCCAGGACTGATCTCCTTTAGAATGGATTGGTTGGATCTCCCTGCAGTCCAAGGGACTCTCAAGAGTCTTCTCCAACACCACAGTTCAAAAGCATCAATTCTTCAGCGCCCAGCTTTCTTCAGAGTCCAACTCTCACATCCATACATGACCAGTGGAAAAACCATAGCCTTGACTAGATGGACCTTTGTTGGCAAAGTAATATCTCTGCTTTGGAATATTCTATCTAGACTGGTCATAACTTTCTTTCCAAGGAGTAAGCGTCTTTTAATTTCATGGCTGCAGTCACCATCTGCAGTGATTTTGGAGCCCCAAAAAATAAGTCTGACAATGTTTCCACTGTTTACCTATCTATTTCCCATAAAGTGATGGCACCAGATGCCATGATCTTCGTTTTCTGAATGTTGAGCTTTAAGCCAACTTTTTCACTCTCCTCTTTCACAAAGTGTCCCAACCTCCTCATAAATACTCCACACATTTACTATTATTGTTATTGTGGCACCCCACTCCAGTACTCTTGCCTAGAAAATCCCATGGATGGAGAAGCCTGGTAGGCTGCAGTCCATGGGGTCGCTGAGGGTCGGACACGACTGAGCGACTTCACTTTCACTTTTCACTTTCATGCATTGGAGAAGGAAATGGCCCACTCCAGTGTTCTTGCCTGGAGAATCCCAGGGACCGGGGAGCCTAGTGGACTGCTGTCTATGGGGTCGCACAGAGTCGGACACGACTGAAGCGACTTAGCAGTAGCAACAGATCATACATTTATGTTTAATTTTTGTAGAAGAGTTCCAAGCAGAAACCCCAGGAAGCGGATGTTTCATACTTATTTAAGACTCGTATATACTTCAGGGTGTATTTCTGCACATACGAATGGCAGTTCTCTATAAACAGATATGCATCAGAGAATCAGGCGTCTTCGGCTCATGTGCAACACAGAGTGTTCTCCATGGTGATAACGTAACTCAATCCCAGCAACCTTTCTCAGAGTTGGCTTGTATTATGGTCAGGACGGAAAAAATCCAATCAATATTTGATGTCTGTAGTTTTAACAGAGCCAATAAATGACATGTATGGATGCTTTTATAAAAGAGTCCTGCTGCCGTTTATTAGAGGAGAAAAAATCAAGTCTTTTTCCTGGCAACCAAGTGTAGGTTTTCTTATTCTTGTTGTCGTTTAGTTGCTAAGTCATGTTTGACACTTTTGCGATCCCATGGACTGTAGCTCACCAGGCTCCTCTATCCATGGGATTTCCCAGGCAAGAATACTGGAGTGAGTTGCCATTTCCTTCTCCAGAGGATCTTCCTGACCCAGGGATTGAAACTGTGTCTCCTGCATTGGCAGGAGGATTCTTCACCAATAAGCCACCAGGAAAGCCCGTGTAGGTTTTTCTACATAACTCCAAAAAACCCTACCTTAAAAGATACCATGTCTTTAGGGAAGCAATGTATTGTTTATCTATTCCCAGGTTTTAAAAGATGAGGCACTGCCTTGGGTAAACTCTTTATGGAGGAACCATAAGTTAAAAAAGAAATTTAGAACTCTCTTCTTTGAACACAAAGGTTTCCCAGAAGTCACCCTAATCTAATAAAACTTTGCTGAGAGAGACTAACAGTAATCAATGTGGCCTCCAAAGTCAGAGACTTTGGGTTCAACTCAGGCTTATGTGGCCAGGGTCAAGCTATTTAATATTCTTGAGCTTAAATTTTCTTATGTTAAAATGGGATTAATACCAACACCTACCTCATGGCTTTACTGTAGAGACTGATAATAAATCATGAACAGTATCTAGTACCAAGGAAGCATTCAGTAAATGTTATCAACTTTTACAGAGTGTCAGAGAATCAACAGGGAAAACAATGAAAATGTCCTTAAATTTTAGTCTAAGGTGATAGGACTATAAGAGGCAAGGAGGGGTCCAGATGCGGTGGGAGAGACGATCAGGGATGAGAGCACATTGGGCCTTAAACGCTTTGGGAGGATTCTGATTTTTAAGAATCATAAAGGTACCGACGGATTTAATCATTTTGTACTCTGTCCATGATGCAAATTGAGAATTGAAGGGGGCAAATGTAGGTGCCAGAAGGCCAGTTGGGAGAATATTCTATGCATAGAAGAAAGAGGTTAATAGCTTGATTTAGAACAAGAGTGATGAACAGGAAGAGGAAAGGAAGGATTCAAGGGCTGTATGGAAGGTGAACACCAAGAGCATTTGATGCACTGGAGGAAGCACAGCGAGAGAATGACACCAAGAATGACTCCTAGACTGGGACTGACATACAGACACTACTATGGATAAACTAGATCACTAATAAGGACCTGCTGTATAGAGCAGGGAATGCCATTCAGTACTCTGTAATGACCTACATGCAAACAGAATCTAAAGCACAGGGGGTAGACGCACAGGTGTAACTGACTAACTTTGCTGCACAGCAGAAACTAACACAACATTGTTCATCAACGACACCTCAATAACATTTTAAAAAACAAAACAAACAAACATGAAAGAACGACTCCTACATTTCTGACTTACACAGCTGGATGTTTTTCATCTTGCTTACTGAGACAGAAAACACTGGACTGAAGCGAGACTGGGCAGGTGTGTGAGTGCGGTGTGCGGGCTGGTGAATATCACAGCATCAGCACCTACACTGGGGTTCAAGTTCTTCACTATACACAGGGGCATGCTGGGTATGTAACCCCAGATGGACAGCCACAATCTATTATTTTTCTTCATCTCTACTTCCCTCTTAATTTCCTGGTCTCTCAGCTAGACAATTTCACACCCTAGTTCTACGAGTGGCCTCACCACAGCCATTTTTTTCTTTTTCATTTATTTCCCCCATATTTTTTTCTTTCTTTTCCCATATATAGTCAGTTGCTTTTCAGGAACATTAGCTAGTCTCCAGATTTTGTGATCATCTGTTTGTTCTGTTCCTACCTAACTTAGCTCCTCTAAATCCACACTTTGCTCTTTTTTGAGGCACTCAAAATAATTACCCCAATTAACAGACCAGACAGTGCTAAAGCACTTCTTTTCTTAGCAATTTACATGGGTGTTGAGGAATTCCGCTCCTGATACTTGAAAAGAGCTCCAGATAAAATATCTTTCCAAACAGCCACAGCAATAAAAATCCCAGTAACAATGAACCTGGGAACACATGTGACCTTGACAATACTGAAATGAATATTCACTTTGCGACTGCACTGACATTTATCACTGAGAAGCACCTTTAACGCCCTTACACATACATGCGTGAGAGGGAAAGATTGATCATAGCACAGGGCAGAAAACCTGGTTGTCCTGTATCTCCAGGAAGCATCTCAAAGGCTCCCTGTCTGCTGACTGAACCACCCTGAGGATTAAGTTTATTTTCAGTATTCAAAAGATAAGAAGTTTATTAACCACATGGAAGATTTGGGCTTGCTCAGAGATAGCAGTAGGAAGACAAATAGTCTTCAGCAGTAAATCATCTCACAGAAGTTGGATCAAGGGCTCTGAAATGGAACACAGGGACACAGATGCACTACAGTAGATTCGAAGACTCCTTTTCTTTCCCCAACTCCACTCCCTCGACTTTTATTTTCATCAGTACCATAAAGTCTTAGGCCAATGTGAAAGAAAGGTCCTTGACTCACTGATTATGATGTTCAGTAAACATGGAGCAAAATAAGGAAAATGATGTTAAATATGAAAGTTCTTTAGATAACATTCAGAAATATTTAAGGAGGCTTATTTGTTTAACCACTGTATTCCAATAGCTCCAAAATTCATTTTAATATCAGGCTGGCAATCTTCTTAACTTCCTTGTGATTGGATATAAGACTTAGGGAATGTATTAGTCATCACTGTCCAGTATAAATATAACGTGAGCCCGGAAGGCTCATATGTAATTTAAAGTTTCCAGTAGTCAAATTCAAATGATAAAAATGAAATAAGTGAAATTAATTTTAATAGTATGCATATTTAGCCTAAAATACATAATTCAAGTAACCTAAAAATATATAATTCAAATCATAATCAATAGGAAATGTGCTAATGTGACAGTTTACATTGCTTACACTAAGTCTTTAATATCCAGTGTGAATTTTACAGCACACCTCAGTTCAGGCAAGCTATGCTTCAAGAGCTCAACAGTCACTTATGGCTAGTGGTTACCATACCAGACATTGCAGAGATAAGCAATGTCACTAGAATAACTCAAGAACTCTGCAAAATTTAATATTTCCAAATAGAGTGGCAAAATTACTGTAAAAACATCAAATTATCAAAAAGATAGAGATCATATCATACTCCAAGCGATAAAATTAATCAAACTGTTGGCATAATCTAAAATGTGAGTGACATGCTCAAGCTGTTATTACATTGTTGTTTGTAGTTTAAAATTACATTAAATGATGAAACATAATACCAGAAGTGGCATCAAGTCATTTCTGGGGGTCCTACGCGTTTGGTTAGACTAAACTGGCTTGCCACATGATGCTATTAGTAAGAAACCTGCCCTCCAGTGCAGGAGATGTAAGAGACACAGGTTCGATCCCTGAGTCGGGAAGATCCCGTGGAGTGGGGCATGGCAATCCACTCCAGCATTCTTGCCTGGAGAATTGATTTACAGAGGAGCCTGGTGGGCTACAGTCCACAGGGTCACAAAGAGTCGAACACGACCGAAGCGAATTAGCAAGCACACAGGCACAAGTCACTTAGCCCCTCTGAAGACTGGCAGTGATAATAATAAACGTTATTTCACTGCAAGTTAGTAGAAGGCTTTGAATCAAGTCTTCAACAAACTGAAGCTTAACTTCAAGTAAGTGATTTATAATAGGGAGGAGAAATGATTTCCCTGGCATAGAGGTTAGCGTAACTCAGACTGGTGTAAGCTCAATAATGTTGGGGTTTTAAAAATATTATACTGTTATGGCTATGTTATTTTAAGTAATAAGAATTTTAACTCATTAAAAAATTGTTAACATGCAGTTAGCCTTCAGGTAATTGTTTCTCCATTTCTCTGAAATCATCATGCTTATCTCTGTGTATGCGTGCACATGTACACACGCAGACACGCATTAACATTGTAGTAGGAATGTTATGCCGCGTTCAAGTCGCAGCTCTGACACGATTAGTTTTGTCGCATTTAATTTTGTCACAGTTAATGGGGAAGTTGAGCTGGGCCAAAATTCTTTTTCACAGGATATTTCACAGATACAGGGGATGGTTATGGGCTGAAGTTGAAAGATTTCAAGGTGATGACACACAATTACTGCTTCAGGTCATCGCAGCTGTTAATACCAGAGTCAAGACGCTGCCATCGGTGCTCAGGAGGAAAAAACCACAGGGTTTTTTTTTTATCAACCGAAGGTCAAAAAGTGGAAGTCTGAGCATGTGGTCGGTGTCCGTCACAGCTCTTGCTGGCAGGTCCTGCAAACCCGGCTGATTTCTTTCACTTGTCAGTTCCCTTTGGGCCACCTAAGCCGTTTACACTGTCTAATATTCAGAAAATACTCTGCCCTAAGACTTCGCTGGTAGCTCACTGGTAAAGAATCTGCCTGCCAATGCAGGAGACTAGGGTTTGATCCCTAGGTCAGGAAGATCCCCTAGAGAAGGCAATGGTAAACCACTCCAGTGTTCTTGCCTAGGAAATCCCATGGATAGGAGAGCCTGGCAGGCTTCAGTCCATCAGGTTGCAAAGAGTCTGACACTACTTACAAACTAAACAACAACAAAAACTGTGTCCTACAGGACATAAAGCAAGGTTAGAATTCTAGAGATAAGGTAGTTCAGTTCAGTTCAGTCACTCAGTCGTGTCTGACACTGCGGCCCCATGAATTGCAGCACACCAAGCCTCCCTGTCCATCACCAACTCCCAGAGTTTACCCAAACTCATGTCCATTGAGTCAGTGATGCCATCCAACCATCTCATCCTCTGTCGTCCCCTTCTCCTCCCGCCTTCAATCTTTCCCAGCATCAGGGAAGTTTCAAATGAGTCACCTCTTTGAAAATCAGGTGGCCAAAATATTGGAGTTTCAGTTTCCTTCCAAAGAACACCCAGGACTGATCTCCTTTAGGATGGACTGGTTGGATCTTTTTGCAGTCCAACGGACTCTCAAGGGTCTTCTCCAACACCAGAGTTCAAAAGCATCAATTCTTCAGCACTCAGCTTTCTTTATAGTCCAACTCTCACATCCATACATGACTACTGGAAAAGCCATAGCCTTGATAGATGGACCTTTGCTGACAAATATTTCTGCTTTTGAATATGCTATCTAGGTTGGTCATAACTTTGTTTCCAAGGAGTAAGCATCCTTTAATTTCATGGCTGCAGTCACCATCTGCAGTGATTTTGGAGCCCCTCAAAATAAAGTCTGCCATTGTTTCCACTGTTTCCCCATCTATTTCCCATGAAGTGATGGGACCAGATGCCATGATCTTAGTTTTCTGAATGTTGAGCTTTAAGACAACTTTTTCATTCTATTTCACTTTCATTGAGAGACTCTTTATCTCTTCACTTTCTGCCATAAGGGTGGTGTCATCTGCATATCTGAGGTTATTGATATTTCTCCTGGCAATCTTGATTCCAGCTTGTGCTTCATCCAGTCCAGCATTTCTCATGATGTATTCTGCATACAAGTTAAATAAACAGGGTGACAATATAAAGCCTTGACATACTCCTTTTCCTATTTGGAACCAGTCTGTTGTTCCATGTCCAGTTCTAACTATTGCTTCCTGACCTGCATACAGATTTCTCAAGAGGAAGGTCAGGTGGTCTGGTATTCCCATCTCTTTCAGAATTTCCCACAGTTTACTGGGATCCACACAGTCAAAGGCTTTGGCATAGTTATCAAGCAGAAATAGATGTTTTTCTGGAACTCTCTTGCTTTTTCAATGATCCAGCAGATGTTGGCAATTTGATCTCTGGTTCCTCTGCCTTTTCTAAAACCAGCTTGAACATCTAGAAGTTCACGGTTTATGTATTGTTGAAGCCTGGCTTGGAGAATTTTGAGTGTTACTTTACGAGCGTATGATGCTGCTGCTGCTAAGTCGCTTCAGTCGTGTCCGACTCTGTGTGACCCCATAGACGGCAGCCCACCAGGCTCCGCCATCCCTGGGATACTCCAGGCAAGAACACTGGAGTCCTCAGTCTTATGGACTCTGTGGGAGAGGGAGAGGGCGGGGAGATTTGTGAGAATGACATTGAAACATGTATAATATCATGTATGAAATGAGTCGCCAGTCCAGGTTTGATGCACGATACTGGATGCTTGGGGCTGGTGCACTGGGACGACCCAGAGGGAGGGTATGGGGAGAGAGGAGGGAGGAGGGTTCAGGATGGGGAACACAGGTATACCTGTGGCAGATTCATTTCGATATTTGGCAAAACTAATACAATATTGTAAAGTTTAAAAAAAAAAAAAAAAAGAACACTGGAGTGGGTTGCCATTTCCTTCTCCAATGCATGAAGTGAAAAGTGAAAGTGAAGTCGCTTAGTCGTGTCCAACTCTTTGCAACCCCATGGACTGCAGCCCACCAGGCTCCTCCATCCATGGTATTTTCCAGGCAAGAGTATTGGAGTGGGTTGCCATTGCCTTCTCTACGAGCGTATGCGATCAGTGCAATTGTGCAGTAGTTTGAGCATTCTTTGGCATTGCCTTTCTTAGGGATTGGGAATGAAAACTGACCTTTTCCAGTTCTTTGGCCACTGCTGAGTTGTCCAAATTTGCTGGCATATTGGGTGTAGCAGTTTTACAGCATTGTCCTTTAGAATTTGAAATAGCTCAGTTGGAATTCCATCACCTCCACTAGCTTTGTTTGTAATGATGTTTCCTAAGGCCCATTTGACTTCACATTCCAGGATGTCTGGCTCTAGGTGAGTGATCACACCATCATAATTATCTGGGTCATGAAGATCTCTTTTTGTACAGTACTTCTGTGTATTCTTGCCACCCCTTCTTAATATCTTCTGCTTCTGTTAGGTCCATACCATTTCTGTCCTTTATTGAGCCCATCTTTTCATGAAATCTTCCCTTGGTGTCTCTAATAGGAGGATATCAAATATGATTTTAAGGACACTAAGGGTATTTTTAATATTTCTCTCCCTGAGAGATAATAACTAAATTTTTTTAATTTTTAATATAAATTTATTTATTTTAATTGGAGGCTAATTACTTCGAAATATTGTATTGGTTTTGCCATACATCAACATGAATCCACCATGGGTGTACACGTGTTCCCCATCCTGAACCCCCCTCCCTTCTCCCTCCCCGTACCATCCCTCTGGGTCACCCCAGTGCACCAGCCCCAAGCATCCTGTATCATGCATCGAAGCTGGACTGGCGATTTATTTCACATATGATATTATACATGTTTCAATGCCATTCTCCCAAATCATCCCACCCTCACCCTCTCCCACAGAGTCCAAAAGACTGTTCTATACATCAGTGTCTCTTTTGCTGTCTCGTACACAGGGTTATTGCTACCATCTTTCTAAATTCCATATATATGTGTTAGTGTACTGTATTGGTATTTTTCTTTCTGGCTTACTTCACTCTGTATAATCGGTTCCAGTTTCATCCACCTCATTAGAACTGATTCAAATGAATTCTTTTTAATGGCTGAGTAATACTCCATTGTGTATATGTACCACAGCTTTCTTATCCATTCATCTGTTGATGGACTTCTAGGTTGCTTCCATGTCCTGGCTATTATAAACAAAATGAAAAATTTAAATAAATATTTAAAATATATGTATACATTTTTGAGGATTTTTGCATGTATACTCATCATTAATATTGGTCTGTAATTTCCTTTGTGTGTGTGTATGTGTGTGTGTATGTGATATCTTTGCTTGGTTTTGGTATCAGGGTGATACTGGCCTCATAAAATGAGTTTGAATGTGTTCCTTCCTCTGCAATTTTTTGGAATATTTTGAGAAGGACGGGTGTTAACTCTCTCTTAAAAAAAAAGAGGAAACAAATTAGCTCATTTACAAAACAGAAGTAGAGCCACTTATGGTTACCAGGGGTTAAGAGTGGTGGAGGAGATAAATTGGGAGATTGGGATTGAGATATATACAAAACTACATATAAAATAGATAGCTAATAAGGACCTACTAGCACAGGGATATATATTCAATGGCCTATATAGGGAAAAAACCTAAAAAAAAGAGTGGATATATGTATAACTAATTCACTTTGCTGGACATCTGTGAGTAACACAACATTGTAAATCAACTATACTCCAATAATACACACACACACACACACACACACACACACGAGGAGGGCATGGCAACCCAGTCCAGAGTCCAGTATTCTTGCCTGGAGAATCCCCATGGACAGAAGAGTCTGGTAGGCTACAGTCCTTGGGATCACAAAGAATCGGACATGACTGAGCAACTAAGCACTGCACAACACACACACACACACACACACACACACACACACACACACACACACATCTATTTCACAGTTTTCTCTGTCCTCACCCAGATTACTTGGAATCTTCCTAACAGTCTGTGTGATTTTTAGGGATGTGTATGTACTTGGTTGAATCCTCTCCCACCTAATTCATGTATACTCAGAAAAGTCCATTGTAGACATAATTGATTAAAGTGAAGTCATACTGGATTAGGGTACACTCTAAATCCAGTATGACTAGTGTCCATATAAAAAAGAATACATGAAGGGACGTGACCCCAGCGGGGAGAAGGACCCTCAGCTTCATGTACAGCTGGAGGCGGAGATCAGGTCATGCACCTACAAGCTGAGAAATGCCAAAAGATTGCCAGCAACCCCCAGAAGCCAAGAAGCAACGAGGAAAGATTTTGCTGTAAAGCCTTTCAGTGGGAGCATGGCTCTGCTAACACCTTCAATTCAGATTTCTAGTCTCCGGAACTGTCAGAGAATAAATTTTTATTTTAAAGCAGGTAACATGTGGTACTTTGTCACAGCAGCCCCATGAAATTAACACAGGCAGGATAATCACTATTTTAGGAGAGAAAATAGAAAAACAGAAGAGGTAAGTGGCCTACTTAAACATACACAGCAACATACAGATACTATCTCAGGCTAGAATGCAAGTCTTTTGCTTAATTGCGTAGGATCCTATCCCTTTTCAAGAAGAGGAAACAGATTTTGGCAAGCAGAGCCATCTTACACAAACAACTTTGGACAAGCAGTCTAGGTGCAACCCTGGGGACCAGGGTACTGATCCATCTAATGGCTCGCCTTAAGTTCCCTGTTCCTCAAATTTATTCTTTGTAAAACTCAAAGACTGAAATCAGCTATTTAAAATGGACTTTATGGCAAAGGGAGGTGGGAGGGGGGTTCAGGATGGGGAGCACGTGTACACCTGTGGCAGATTCATGTTGATGTATGACAAAACCAATACAATATTGTAAAGTAATTAGCCTCCAATTAAAATAAATAAATTTAAATTAAAAAAAGAGAATACATAAAGATAAAATGGACTTTATGAACTTATCAATGTGTTTCAGATCATCAGGTAAATATTTTGGATTCTTATATGCCCTGAGTAGGTGGGGCAAATGAGATTCCCCAAGATAAGAAAAAGAGTAAAGCAAAGGCATGTTAACAGTCAGAAGGCAAATTCCTTCTGAATTCTATGGTCTCCACTTGGGCCTAAACACCAGGTTTCCACTGATAAAATTCTGATACAGTCTCAGAGCAATAAGGTGATCCTGAACAGACATCCCATTAGAATTCAATCTCCTGTTTAATAAATACAAGCAAAGTACTTATCAGAAAACAAGCTGGTTCTGGGCTAACATTTATTTTGGCGCAAAATGGCCCCTTTTGGATTGGGTCCTTGGAAAATCTTGGCAGCAGGAAGACTAGGCTGTGGATCTGAAAATTTTGTCAATTTTTCTTTCTTTACATTTGAATTTTTTTTTTTTTTTTGGTATTTTCGTTTCATTTTATTTATTTTTGGCTGTGCCATGAGACATGTGGTATCTTAATTCCCTGACTAGTGGCTGAGAAATCTGTATGCAGATCAGGAAGCAATAGTTAGAACTGGACATGGAACAACAGACTGGTTCCAAATAGGAAAAGGAGTATGTCAAGGCTCTATATTGTCACCGTGCTTATTTAACTTCTATGCAGAGTACATCATGAGAAATGCTGGGCTGGATGAAGCAGAAGCTGGAATCAACAGTGCTGGGAGAAATATCAAAAACCTCAGATATGCAGATGACACCACCCTTATGGCATAAAGTGAAGAACTAAAAAGACTCTTGATGAAAGTCAAAGAGGACAGTTAAAAGGTTGGCTTAAAGCTCAACATTCAGAAAACTAAGATCATGGCATCCAGTTCCATTACTTCATGGCAAATAGATGGGGAAACAGTGGCAGACTTTATTTTGAGGGGCTCCAAAATCACTGCAGATGGTGACTGCAGCCATGAAATTAAAAGATGCTTACTCCTTGAAAGAAACCTAGACAGCATGGTAAAAAGCAGAGACATTACTTTGCCAACAAAGGTCTATTTAGTCAAGGCTATGGTTTTCCAAGTGGTCATGTATGGATGTGAGAGTTGGACTATGAAGAAAGCAGAGTGCCGAAGAATTGATGTTTTTGAACTGTGGTGTTGGAGAAGACTCTTGAGAGTCCCTTGGACTGCAAGGAGATCCAACCAGTCCATCCTAGGGGAGATCAGGCCTGGGTGTTCATTGGAAGGACTGATGCTGAAGCTCAAACTCTAATACTTTGGCCACCTGATGCAAAGAGCTCACTCATTTGAAAAGACCCTGATGCTGAAGAAAGGGTGATGATGATGGGAAAAACTGAAGATGGGAGAAAGGGACATTACAGGATGAGATGGTTGGGTGGCATCACCAACTCAATGGATATGAGTTTGGTAAACTATGGGAATTGGTGATGGACAGGGAGGCCTGGTGCGCTCTGGTCCATGGGGTTGCAAAGAGTCGGACATGACTGAGCAACTGAATTGAACTGAACTGAGAGGCTGAACCCACACCCTCTGCAGTGGAAGCGGGAAGTTTTAACAACTGGAGCTCCAGGGAAGTCCAGTCAATTCTCTTTTCTGGTATCAGCCAATCAAATTACACTTCACTGGCCCACCAGGAGGCTTTCGAAGAAGGATGCTTCTCTGTGACTGACAAATTTTTGAGTGTCTTCTGCGCATGGCACTGTGCACATCCTTATAGCACATTCATTAGGGATGTGTAGGGCACAGATGTCTTACAGTTGACAACATGGAGAATTCGCCCCTGTTTTTTCAGCCACTGTTCAGTTTTGCCACTATAAGAAGCTAAATACTGCATGGCCTTGGCCATTGGCTAGCGGTTTATGGAATTTTCTTTTATGTTTCTATTCAGAGGACATGGGTTTGAACTTTGGCCCGGGAAGATTCCACATGGCATGGGGCAACTGAGACATATGGCACAACTACTGAAGCCCGCACACCTAAAGTTCAGGCTCCAAAACGAGAGAACTCAGTACAGTGAGAAGCCCACATGCTGCCCCAAGAGAGTGGTCCCCACTTGCCTCACCTAGAGAGAGCCTGCAAGCAGCAGTGAAGACCCAGCACAGTCTATAATAAAAATTTACGAAATTGAAAAGAAAATCCTGATTTGTTCCCCATGTCCCTTCCCTTCCACATACACTACAAGCTGGCTCCTTACCCAGTTTGACCCTCAAAACGGTCCCATAATTCACCTAGTTTCTGAGGCCTAAGCAAGGAGTACATCTGACTCCTGTTTTTAATCCCATTCCACACCAGCAGCAAGCCTCATCACTTCCAAAGGCATCCGAAACCTGTACTTAGCTGTTCAGTTGTGTCTGACGCTTTGTGACCCCAGGCTGTAGCCCGCCAGGCTCCTTGTCCTTGGGATTCTCCAGACAAGAATACTGGAGTGGGTTGTATGCCTACCTCCAGGGGATCTTCCCAACCCTGGGGTCGAACCCAGGTCTCCCACATTGCAGGTAGATTCTTTACTGACTGAGTCACCACGGAAGCCCTCTCTGCTCCAGGGGAACTTCTTGTCCCAGAAATTGAATCGGATCTCCTGCATTTCAGGCAGATTCTTTACTAACTGAGCTACTCGTGAGGCCCCCATCCTGAATCCTACCAGCTTTTAACCTTTCCATAGTTCCCCCCATAGGACCTACCAATGTCTCCTGACTGCACCACGAATTAGCCTCCTCTTTAGCCTCTACTTTTACAATTAAAATTAGATCATGTCACCCCCTCCTGCACGGATGCCTCCGCATTGAGAATGACTCCACTTTCCTTACTGGGGCCTCACAGTGACTCATATCTGGGCCCCTGCCACCCGGGGATGCCTCTCTTCCATTCCCCCTCTTCTTCACTCTGCTGCCTCACAGTGGTCCTCTTCCTCCTCTACCTCCTCTCTGGATCTCGTCCCTTCCTATTAGCAGTGCTTTTGAGCTGTGGTGCTGGAGAAGACTCTTGAGAGTCCGTTGGACTGCAAGGAGATCCAACCAGTCCATCCTAAAGGAGTTCAGTCCTGGGTGTTCATTGGAAGGACTGATGCTGAAACTCCAATACTTTGGCCACCTGATGGGAATATCTAACTCATTTGAAAAGACCCTGATGCTGGAAAAGATTGAGGGCAGGAGGAGAAGGGGATGACAGAGGATAAGATGATTGGATGGCATCACTGACTCAATGGACATGGGTTTGAGTAAACTCCAGGAGTTGGTGATGGACAGGGAAGCCTGGTGTGCTGCAGTCCATGGAGTTGCAAAGAGTTAGACACGACTGAGTGACTAAACTGAACTGAACTGATTAGCTCTACCTGAAATGTCTTTGCTCAAGACCTAAGACCTCTGCTGGTATCCCTCCAAATTTATTCATAGGTTCCTTGTCTTCTTCAGAAAGGCTCTCCTGAAACTTCCCTTCCTAGAATTGCCTCTATCCTTTTCATTCTCTATCTTTTTAAGCTGGCTTATTCTTCTGCATACTTTATTTTTATTTGTTTACTGTCCATTTCTATGACTAGAATATAAACCTCATAAACATTTGTCTGTCTTTTTCTGTTTTTTGCTGCTGAACTCCCAGTGTTGAGAAATACAGGGCAGCCCACCAGTGGCACACGATAACCATTTGTTGAAAGAAATGAATGAAAGAATGAATGAATGACATGAACAAATCTGGAGCACGAAAAATGAGCTCATGAAGACTAACAGATGGATCCATGGGGTGAATTAGCCAGAATGGGCTTTCTGCTTTTAAAATCCTAAAGTAGAAATAGAAGAAACTTACGAAACAGAAAGAGGAGGAACATTTCAAGCACATGTGAGCAGCACAGAGATAGACATGGACAAATTACAGTGTTAAGGAATATGACAACATGAGAATAATTAGAACGCAGCAATGGAGGAATGCATGATTGAAACAGCTACATTTACTGAGGGCTGGCAGAGTGCCAGAGAGCAGGCTTAAGTATTTTATACTAAATAGCTCATTTAATTCTCAGAATAATCATTTGGGCTGTACGGCTTTGTCCTATTATAGATTGTCTTTTATGTTTTACAACACCCCTATAAGATCTATTTTATACAGGAGGAAGCTGTGGTTTCGCAAACCAGTTTACCCCAGTTAGCTAGTAAGTGAAAAAGCCAGAATTCTAATTCAATCTGAATTCTGAATCCTTGTTCTTAATCACCTTTCACCCTCCTTTCATACAGAAGACCTAGAACAGGAATTACAGATTAAAATAAGGTGGTAATGAACAGTGTACTTGCATTGATCATGGGTTCAGTGCTTCACTATTTGACTTCCAGTTGATGGCTCAGTTGGTAAAGAATCTGCCTACAGTGCCAGAGACCCTGGTTTGATTCCTGGGTCAGGAAGATCCCCGGGAGAAGGGATAGGCTACCCACTCCAGTATTCTTGGGCTTCCCTTGCAGCTCAGCTGGTAAAGAATCTGCCTGCAATGCTGGATACCTGGGTTCGATCCCTGGGTTGGGAAGATTTCCTGGAGAAAGGAAAGGATACCCACTCCAGTATTGTGGCCTAGAGAATTCCATGGATAGTCCATGGGGTCACAAAGAGTTGGACATGAGTGAGCGACCTTCACTTTCTTTAATAAAAACCCTGTGATCATTTACTCTTGGACACTGGTGGCACCAACTTTAACTTCTACCATCAAATGTGTGTTGTGCTTGTTGTTCAGTCGCTAAGCCATATCCAGCTCTTTGCGACCCCATGGACTGCAGCACACTAAGCGCCTCTGTCCTCCACTCTCTCAGAGCTTGCTCAAATTCATGTCCGTTGAGTCAGTGATGCCATTCAACCATCTCATCCTCTGTCCCCGCCTTCTCCTCCTGCCCGCAATCTTTCCCAGCATCAGGGTCTTTTCCAATGAGTCGGCTCTTCACATCAGGTGGCCATCAGGAGCTTTAAGATCTAGTTCCCTGACCAGGGATTGAAACTGGGCCCCCGCATTGGAAGCACAGAGCCTTAGCCATTGGACCACAAAGGAATTGTGTGGCCTCACCTTAAAATCTTTCAATTTCAACACATGGTGATACCCTGGACTTGTCAAATGTCCTGTGACCAGAAACTCTGGCCCAGTTCAAATTCCGTATTGGATGTGCCATGGGGTTTCCCAAGGTGGGAAGATTGGGCTGAGATCCAAAGAGTTTTCATAGAATTGGGAACAGTTGTAGGTACATTCCTCCCTAGCACTGTTCCTATGAACTGCAAATAGTATCTTTATCAAAACAACATAACAATATAGGAAGACTGGAGTTAGAGAATAAGAGTTAAAGTCAAATTATGACCCTTTGGTGTAGCACATAAGTTACATTACACCAGGCAGAGTATAATCAGCAGTGAAAATAATCTGTCAAATAGTACAATGATTTTAAAAAACGGATTTCACTTATTTTGGGTATCTCATGAGGATGAGGCTTCCCTGGTGGTGAAGTGGTAAAGAACCAGTCTGTCAATTCAGGAGTGCTGGGTTCAATCCCTGGGTCAGGAACATACCCTGGAGAAGGAAATGGCAACCCACTCTAGTAGTCTTGCCTGGAGAATTCCCAAGGATGGAGGAGCCTGGTGTGCTACAGTCTGTGGAGCTGCAAAGAGGCAGACACGACTGAGCGACTAAACAATAGCAACAATCACGAGAGGTTAGTCAACTAAATTTCTTCATGTGATACTTTCTAAAAAGAACTATCATATTTCATACTAAAACACAAAATGCACATGTGTATATAAATGCATGAATTTTTATGCATTAAATTATATAATATTTATACACTAATACCTTATAATCCTTGGGACTTCTTTGGTGGCTGAGATGGTAAAAGAATCTGCCTACAATGCAGGAGATCCAGGTTCAATCCTTGGGTCAGGAAGATCCCCTGGAGAAAGAAATGGCTGCACACTCCAGCATTCTCTTGTCCATGAGAATTCCATGGACAGAGGGGCCTGGTGATCTATAGTCCATGGAGTCACAGAGACAGACATGACTGAGCAACTAATACTTTAATTACCTTCACTTTCACCTTATAATTCTAACTTTAGGCTAAGGAGTGGAAATAAATTTGAACCTACAGCATGATTTAGAACAATTTATCCTTCATATACACTGTCTTCAGAAATTCCATCCCTGATATCTTTGGATACTATTTTGCCCATCTTATTTTACTTTCTATTTACAGCACCTTACAAAAGTCTTGACCACCAGTAGATGCTCGATAATTGCTTATAGACCACATAGATTAAAGCGGCTGTCAAGATGAGATAATATATAAATACGTATGAGTTAAACAAACGCTATATTCTCAGTGTGTCTTCGTGCTTCACTAGTCATGAATACCAGCTCTCCATAGCGTCTGATCTAACTGAAGGAATCCCATAAAAGAGCTCAGTTCAGCTGTTTTATCTTTGGAGTAGAGTTTTATTTGGCTGCAGCAGCATGATGGCAATTTCCCCGCTGATGCTCAAGCTCTATTTTGCTCTTATTCAGTTTTCCAAGAAACCTACCTTCATTTTTAGTAGGCTACATCACCAAATGAGGCAATTAAACCCAAAAGAAATCTACTTCTTTGGAACCTTTTTATCCCATGCTAGATATCCGTACTTTCCAGAAACATCTCACTATTATGACACTTTCATGCCTTCTGTCTTCATACTCCCTAATATCAGTGAAAAATCAGTAGCATTTTTTCCCTATAATTTCACACCGAGCAGATAACCTCTCTAGATGTTTCATTATACCAGTGGAAGGAGACTGAATTATGCTTTGTGCTTAAAGAGAGAATGACAGTGAGCCAGCAGAGATTTTCTTATGCTACATCACTGTTTAACCCAAGCAACAAGACATTTTTGTTCTTTATCTTTAACTGAAATACACACACACACACACACACACACACACATATATATATATATATATATATAGTTGCTGTTTTAGTCTCTAAGTTGTGTCCAACTCTTTTGCAACCCCATGGACTATAGCCTGCCAGGCTCCCCGTCCAGGGGATTTTCTAAGCAAGAATCCTGGAGTGGGTTGCCATTTCCTTCTCCGGGGGATCTTCCCAACCCAAGGATCAAACTCACATCTCCTACATTGGCAGGCAGATTCTTTACCACTGAGCCACCAAAGGAGATACACACGTATATATTTATACTTTAAATTGAGAAAATACTGAGAGAAATTTGCATAACTAATCAGAAAATATGTTAAGATCTAGATTCTCTGGTCTTTTAAAAAGAAATATTTTATATTAACTCAGTGCATAAAGAACTTTTTCAACATTCAAAGAGGAGTAATCTATTAAATGTGCTTTTAGTGAGTTCTGCTTAAAACTGTTAGATACTAGTTCCTTGGGAATCAGGGCATTACCTGACTTGCTTTTGTATCCTCTGTACTAGGAGAGTCTCAAGCAGGGGGCCCAACAGAATTTTCTCTGATAATACCAATGCTCTCTGCTGTGCCACGCAGCAGCCAGTAGTCACATATGAACTTCTGAAATGTGACTGATGAGGCGCTGGATTTTTAGTTTTCAATTCTGTTTAAATTTTAAGTGCTATTTGACAGTTGTGGTTAGTGTGCCTGAATTTTTAATTTTATTTTACATCAATGTGTTGAACTGCAAATCGATACATGTAGCTAATGGTAACTGTACTGGACCGTGGACATCTAGGACTTAGCATAAAAGAATAATTTTGAATGACTGCCTGAATGAATAAATGATGAATAAGTACAGAATGACTCACCCTCACTTCAAACTTTTCTAACATGCGTAAACAACCCATCTTCACAAGCCTACCTCTGATTCTTCCACTAATATACATCACTGTAGAAGACATGCTGCTGCTGCTGCTGCTAAGTCGCTTCAGTTGTGTCCAACTCTTTGCGACCTCATAGACGGCAGCCCACCAGGCTCTGCCGTCCCTGGGATTCTCCAAGCAAGAACACTGGAGTGGGTTGCCATTTCCTTCTCCCATGCATGAAAGTGAAAAGTGAAGTGAAGTCGCTCAGTAGAAGACATAATACCACCTCACTAGTTGACCACCGAACCTGAATGGGTTCCTTTTAGCTTCTGTTGCTGGGAATGCTGTGGCATAAGCCTTTAGTGTCTTCCATCCCGTAATACCTGAAAACGTTTCTGCAGTGAAAGAATTTTGAAACTATACCAGCATTTGTATGTTACCTACAAAGATAGAATGCCAGTGCTTAAATTTATTTCTTTCTACTGCTAGTCTATTGCCATGTATATGACACAAAACTGGACCAGCTGATGGGTTCACAGTCAACTTTGCCTTCATCATTGTCCCGGATATCCACTCAAATCATCACACAGTGCAGTTAATAATTGGAAACCGGGTTAAGTGACTTTAAAAAAAAAAAAAGAAAGAAAGAGATAGACAGAACTATGATTTACTTGGTTTGCTTAATTTATAGAATCATGATGAATGACTATTACTGAAACATATTATCTTTGCCACACATTAAGTACAAATCAGATTCTACCAGCAAATGTTAACCAGCTAGCTATTCACAAAATGGCAATGCTGTGTCACATTTTATGGGATAATAGAGTGTTTTCTGCTCATAAAGCTTCAAAATTTAGTTAGGGATGCAAAGATGTCCAAGAAGCAAAATTAGACAACGAACAAGTTTGCAACAGCCTGCTAAACAGGGAGAGGATGATTGCAGGGAAAGTAATAAAATCCATAAATGGTTGATTACATAGTAATCAAGCCAAATACAAACTATCAATAAGGTATTGTATTAGCTTTATTACCTTATGATTACACTACTGAGTGTCCCACTTTAGTTGCAAGTGCAAGGCAGTTGGAATTATGTTTCCATTTGATCCCATTAGGGGCAGGAAACCTCCTTCTATTGATTGCACACTAGATGCCAGGTAAGACTCGGGGGCTTCCCATAGATTATCACATTTCATCTTTACAATCTGGTAATGAAACTGAGAAGGACTCTGTGGGGCTCGTGGGCATGGAAACCTTTTTGTCCCATTTCTTATAGGCAAGACTCCAGCCTCCATGGCCTTTGCTGAGTTTCAAATGGCAGATTGGAATAGCTGATAATCAAGGGAGGAACAGCCAAGAAATCAGCTGAGACAGGATTCAAGGGACCACAAAAGCGCATCAAGATGAGAAGACTGACCACCTGAGACCCTGCACATGCCCTAGTGTTGTCAGCAATTCCATAACAGGAGGGAAAGGCGGAGGACACAGCTTTTGAAAGAATGACATAGCCCCAGGACACAGCATAAACCGATTCGAATCAAGTGGGACCAAGATGGCAGCCAAGACCAGATCTTGATCCTCAGGCAGCAAATGAAGGGACACACCCAGAGGGGCCGTGACAGTTCCAAGGCACTGTCAAAAGACCACGGAGTGGGCGGTGGACCAAATCCCAGAAATTTCCACCCCTTCCGAAAAACAGTCGGAATAACCCTCCAACTCATTAGCATATGAAATTACCCAGCCTATAAAAACTAACCAAGCCACATTTTGCAGCCACATTCGCCCTCTGTGATGGCTCACACTCCGTCTGTGGCGTGCGCTTCTCTCTGAATCTGAATAAATCCGCTTCTTATCACTCTGTCTCTCTCTGAATTTTTTCTATGATGAGACATTAAGAACCTGAGCTTTATTAGACCCTGAAACCAGGTACCATGGGTTTGGCTGGGTTCGAGTCCCAGCCACGTGGGTTCCAGTCCCAATCTGAGGGAAACGGTTGCCCCACCCTTGAACTGTTGCTGTGAAACTCCTTGTCAAGTCCTCTTGGGTTGGGACGCACAGCTTTTCAGAGAGGCAGGAGACCACTGTGTCCTTCTTTGCCTGGCAAAGCAATAAAGCTATTCTTTTCTACTTCACCAAAAACTCTTATCTCCAAGGTTTGGTTTGGCACCCGTGTCCAAAGAGGCTGAGCTTTGAGAATAAAGAAGAGGAGTAAATAATATCTCCAACTTATAATTGAGGACAATGAGGTTTCGAGGATTAAGAAACTTGGGATGCTCCTGGTGGTCCGGGGGTTAAGATTTTACCTTCCAATGCAGGGAGTGCGGGTTTGATCTGAGGTTCAGGCTAAGATCCCACAGGCTTCATGACCAAAATATCAAAACATGAAACAGAAGCAGTGAATTGTAACAAATTCCATAAAGACTTTTAAAATGATCCACATGACAAAAAAAAAAAAATCTTAAGAAAGAAAGATTAAGACAATTCTCCTAAGAAATAGGCAGTAATATTTGGAGACATAATATTCACAGACTTTTCAAGTTCCGTAACAACTATACAAGAAGAGTCTTTATAGAATAAAAATAAAGAAAGAAAGAAAAAAAAAGATGTTCAGGGATGGACAAAAAAGGCAAATATATCTATTCCTCTAGATAATATATCTTAAAGTCACTCAATTTGGTGGTTGCTTTCACTCGCCTTTTCAGTGTAAAGAATATAATGGACTAAGAATATTACTTACAACACTTAACTATAAAAGGGTTTTGTGGATAATTGGGTTGTGGTCTAGCAAATAGGCTCCCCACTCTAACTCGAGCCTCCAGACAGTATGTGGTCCATTTTAATATCCTTCAAGATTAAACTGCCTTAACGGCATCTTAAAGGACCCCAAATAATAATTCAAAAATCCTCCACATGTGGCATGAAAAGATTAGACAAGTCTTAAGCATGCAGGGACTTAAATCCGGCTGATAATACAGTGGAGAAATTACATACTATAAAGGCAGAGGGAAGGAGCAAGGAGTTAGCCCAAGGAAGATAGAATCAGGAGACACAAACCTGCCTATAAATCAAGCCTTTGTATTCTGGGTGATTATTTCATAAACTGGATCTTGGGCTGGTGATCTCTTTAAATGATTACTGCAGTATGTATGCACTTTCAGAAACACTTGCTGGCTGATTCATATTTCAGACATATTTTCTATCAGGGTTGATTCCTTGAGAATATGGTTTTCATAATAGAGTTTATATTTTCAAATAATATGAAAAACTTGAAATTCAATTTGTATAAAAGCTATGTCATTTTAGTGTACAATTACTACATCACATTTGGAAAAACCGTGATAAAATGAGCAAGCAATTGCATACCCAGACGGGACCCATTTTCAAAAGATAAGATCATTTTGTCAGGGAGAGAAAAATGAAAACATCCCCCCTGCCTCTGCCTCTAGATTCTGAAATTCTAACCAAGTAATAAACTCAGCCTTTGAACTTTCTCTAAAAACATAGAAAGATGAGCTTATAAGAAGCTGAGAGAGAAGAGAAAGAGGAGGAGAAAGACAGGGGAGGAAGGGGAGGGAGAGAAGAAACAGCACAGGAGAGGAGGGAAGGGGGCAACAAAGTACGGGATCTCTAAGATGCTGGATCTTACTCAGAAATCGGTGTTTCATTGAACAGGCTTGGGGAAGATGAAGTGCTCCTTACCCTAGAAATAGTTTTAAATTGCCAAAGTGGCATTTTTGTGTTAACACAGAAGATAAAATACACATGTCCTACCTATTAGTTATGATAACATTATTTATTCATCCTAATATCTGTAATAAAGGCAGCAAGTGAGCGCCACAAGACTCTTAATCTAAATGAACTGAAGGAGGTGGCTGTTTTGCACATGTAAAAAGCTATTCTAAAAGTACTGTGTATCTAGCCCGAACTACTCCTGTCTACCTAGCTGCTCAGTAAGAGATTAATTATTCAAGAAAAGTCCTCAATGAAACACAATCAGGTCACCCTCCAATAAACAATGGTCTGCGAAGGAAATAATTCTTACTCCATATAGTGTAAAAAGAGAGGTGATTTAATAAAACAATTGTTGACATTAAAGGCCAACATGTAAAGAGAGGTGATTTAATAAAACAATTGTTGTCATTAAAGGCCAACATGTGGTTAGCATGCTAAGGCCACTATTACTACCCTTAGTGAAGAAATTAAGACACCTTCATGTGTCAAAAACAGGATAATTTTCCACTTTCATTTTCTGGAGAAAACATAACTTGCATGCTACGATAATACCAACAAGCAACAGATTTTATTCATTCGAGTTTTTAATTTTATTTTATGCCTTAGTATCATTTATGCTTAAATTTTAAGTAAATGCTTACCGAGACCAGTGCCCAGTGTGGTTTTCTATAAAAATTCTCAGACTACTTTCTGAAGGAGGAAGAATGGATGATACATAAAGGATCAAGGTGGCTGTCTTTGTAATAAAGCACTTATTTGAGGAGGAGGACAAGATGATTTAGGCATAAAAACTGCCTAGATAGTACGTGAAAGCAAGCAGGATCCTGTGGGACTCCTAGACATGATGGACACAGAAGCCTTCCCATTCTTTCCATTCCACACCCAACCCTGTTCCCTGCAGGGAACAGATCGCAGCCTCCATGACCTTCCTGGAGTTCCAAAAAGCAGATTCGAACAGTTGCTAATCCAGGAAGGAAAGGGATGCAAAGACAAGGAAGGAAGGGCTAAGAAACAACACTGCAGCTTTGGGGCAGGGGCCTGGGTCTGCCTCAAGGGCTACATGCAACAATGCCTCTAAGTTCTTTATGGAATTACAACCCAGCAAATGGAAGATGGCAGCATTCTTCAACTGGAGAAGACCACTCATGCATGCGTGTGTGCTAAGTCTCTTCAGTCATGTCCAGCTCTTTGCCACCCCATGGATTGTAGCCCGCCAGGCTCCTCTGTCCATGGGATTCTCCAGGCAAGAATACTGGAGTGGACTGCCATGCCCTCCTGCTGCAGGGGATCTTCCTGACTCAGAGATAGAACTGGCATCTCCTGCATTGGCAGGCGAGTTCTTTTCCAGTAGCGCCACCTGGGAAGCCCAAAGACCACTTGAGACCAGACTAAAGGAACCAGCTCATAAAGATTATATCAAGAGAAGAGATAAAAAGGAAGGCAAGCAACTATACTCTTGAACATAAAACTCCTCAGCAAACTCCCCTGGGTGGGGACACGTAGTTTTTGAGGGTAGGAGCCCACTGTGTCCCCCTTTGACTGGCAAAGCAATAAAGCTATTCTTTCCTAACTCACCCAAAACTCTTATCTCCAAGATTCAATTTGGTACCACACACAGAGGCTGAGCGTATGCCAGAGGCCATCACAGGTAAGGGGCTCATAAGCAAATCTACGATTCAGAGTTCTTACATTTCATTGAACAAATTCTTGCAAGTTTCCTTACCTATTTTATTATTGTTACATATTTAAAACATTTGCTTCCTTAAGAAGCTTCTTGGAACTTTAAGTGCTATTACTCATTACATAGCTATGCTTTCTTAATGTGTCTCAGTCACTGTGAACAGTGTTAGAAACACAGTGGATATTCATTAACTATACTTGTCAGTTGAATTATACCATTGCTTGCGCTTTATAAAAGCTAATGCCATATGTGTGTAATACAAATAATCACAGACTGATTTTTTTATTATTAATTATACCAAACACATTGTATCATGAGTACTTTATTATTTTTTTTTAATGAAATGAGGTATTACTATTAGTCAGTTTCCAAGTGGAAGACTTTCTTCTCTCTTGACTTGGAAAGGTTGGCCTTTAAAAACAAATTCTGGAAATTGATTTTCAAGCTGGATACTTAGGAAAAATGGTATTGATAGAAGATAAAGAACATTGCTCAGTCTTAGAAATGAGGCTGACTGTAGAATTTTTATCAGCAATGTAATGTAATCATAGCCAGTCAGCCCAGAAAAGTACACAAAAACAATTCCGGGGATAATAGTCGGATTAGGAAGCAAAGGATTCAGACAATCCATAGAAATTGGATCTTCTGAAAATGAACATGCTTTTAAAGTTTAAGTTCTACCATGAAAAAACTGAACAAGATCTTTTTAGAGAATTTTTATGGGTTTTTCAACTATCAGTCTGTGTACACAATATGGCGTATACCATTTAAACATATATGTATATATGTATGTGTATATATATATATATATATATATATATATAGACCTAATTTGTTTTTATTCAGTTTATTGATTAAAAATACCAAATATTTATAAAAGTCATTGATTATCAGGATGGGGAGCACATGTATACCTGTGATGGATTCATTTTGATATTTGGCAAAACTAATACAATTATGTAAAGTTTAAAAATAAAATAAAATTAATTAAAAAAAAGAAAAAAAAAGTCATTGATTATCTATATATATGTATGATCTATAAAGAGAGAGTCAATGGGAAAATTGATGTCTCAAATCATATGTGACCATTAACACTATGAAGTGGAAATCAGCATTATCTAGTGATTTAAACCCAAAGAGCAACAAAACATTCTTTAGAAGAGAAACCTGGAAGCGGGACCACCTTTGCTGGCACGTGACAAGGAAGCTGCACAAGGCCCCATGCTAAGGAGGGTCCCACGTAGAGCAAGGATTGATGTGCTGCTGTAGCTTCTGGATCCTGCAAATTATTTAGCTGGTCCTGCTTGGGTGCCTGCATTTTCTATATATGACCTGAAATCTGCACATTTCTATGGCTTTAAAGATGCTGTGTGAGGTTTTATTTCTGTGATGCACGTATCTCTCAGACTTGTACAGCTTAGTCTTCTCCTCACCCCCAACAAATCCTTTATCCCAATCTGTTCTCATCTGGTCTTTTGAAGTCTTGGCTACATGAGAAAAGGAACAGAGATTCTGCCCAGAGTAAAACATGGTGCCAGCACCCAGACTACCTCTCAGAATCTTCTTTAACTTGCTGATTTCAAATCCCTAACAAGTAACCTAATCCAAAGATTATTTTCTCTTATTTACCAATTAAAATATTTCTGATTTCTACTTCATGTTCTTCCAAAAGCATGTGAGGTGATTTTGAAGATAGATAGAGTTTTAAATAAAATGATTGGGAATACAAATAAAACAGCATCATTTGAAAAAAAAAATACAAACAGGAGTAGATGAAACTAGGTGTCTAAATGTCTAAACAACGGATGAACTTCATTATAAGCAGTCATTTAGTTCATTTAACCGTTAGACTACAACTTTTTAAAACTCTTAACAAAATAAAGTTGGCAAACAACTCATTGGCAATCAATCTTTCCAAATAACATCAGAATTTTAGTAGAAAATTCAAAATGTTGTAAGAAATACAGAACTCTCTTTTAAAAGTGCAGTTTGGGGGGCTGTTTGTTCCTTGATAAAAGGAGAAATCACTAAATTATAATTTGGTCAGAGAATATTTAGCAGCATTATTTTGTTTGTGGAGCTTAATATAGTCATTTACATGACAGGATAGTGAGATTGCCCAGTAGAAATTATCGATTTACATTTCTTGAATCTGGGTTTGCTTTTGGAAGCTTCTGTATGGCATTCAGTGTATGAGCAAGTTACTGAATAAGCCCCTGTACTGAGAAGTCCTACACCATTGGTTTTTCTCTGATGTAATACTTTTCATACACAAACTCGGAAAAATCTGAAAAAAAAAAAAATCAGTGCAGGAGGCTGAACCCCAATGCTGATGATGAAGTTCTGGCAGCTAGAGTCACTCACTCACTCGGGAGTGGATATGTAGACCGGATGGATGGATCAGGCCTTCCTAGTTGTTAATTTGTTGCTCTGCAGACCCACCAAAGTGAGGAGACCATTTTGTTAAAAAGTTATCTTATCTTTAAAAACCTTCAGGGTAAATGTGTTGCTCCAGAAATCTTCTATTTTGTCACCTCAATAAACTACTATGAAGGGATTCAAAGATATCACCTACGAAAACGAGCACTTCCTAATTTGGCCCTTCCCGTCGCATACTCACACTCAGGCTGAGTGGCCACCTTGATGGGCTGAGAGCTCTCCCCAGGCCCCCACTGGTTGTAGGCTGCAACCCGGAAGGTGTACATGGCTTCTGGCTTCAGGTTCCCCACGGTGAACTGGAGGGACCCGGGCTGCGACGTGTTCACTGCTCGTTCCCTGGGAAACGAAAGTCACAGGAAAAGATGATTCCCACGTGAACACTTTCAGGCACAACCTTTACTTAACAAGCGAGAGCAGTAAGGTGGATCCAAAGGTTCCTTTCCTGTCGACGCTGCATGTAAGGCAAGGTCTCAGAGGCTCACTCTGGGAGGCAAACGGACTGGAAGGGCCTACAAATAAATGTTGCAGGGTTTCTGGGGAGTTCAAGTTTATGCCGTTCCCATGAACCTTGCGTACTAAAGTCTTTCCCCTTGACACTTTACCATTTAGCGTCAAAACTCATAACAAAGAGCTAGTAAAATAAGAATGAACATCTGGAGTGCAGGCAGGGAGATGCATCTTGCAAACACTGAGCTAATGACAGAAATTAGAGTTTCGATTATTCCACAAGTCAGTCTTTGTCAGTACTGCCAACCAATGCATTATTTTCTTCCATTATAGGAAAGGGAAAGGCAGATGCTAAATGCCGATGTGTATAGAGATTGAAGTCCTGTGGTTACGTTAAGTGAAGTTAGCAAAAGGAAGTAGACTCCCTCCTGTGTGGGGAGGAAGTACAATACACATCTTCCTGCCTTTTCTTCAAGCCACTACTACAGGATTCCCATTCATTTTCCAATTAAAACCTTCCTTAGTGTGTGTGCAAATGCTAAGTCGCTTCTGTTGTGTCTGACCCTTTGTGACTCTATGGACTGTAGCATGCCAGGCTTCTCGGTCCATGGGATTTTACAGGCAAGAAAACTGGAGTGGTTTGCCATGGTCTCCTCCAGGGGATCTTCCTTAGTGGTTCCAAACAAATGAATTAATAGGCTGATCATGGTGGGATTTATAGTACATATTAAGAGAAGACAAATCCTATGGATATAGATCCTAACACATTAGAAACAAGAACCTCTCAAGTTAGCTTTAAAGACATACATGGTTTTAGATATTTATATCCTCACAAGTCTCTTGTAATTGAATGTGAAGAAAGAGTTCCTTCTAAGCCACTCAACTGTTTCTTAAGGATTCTATTTCTAGATGCTACCTCTTGCATCTCAGTGGAATTATATGTTCATTTCAATTTTACAAGTTTTATTTTGTTTCAGGGAAATATTTTAAATGAAATCTGTTTTTCTGACAGGGCAAATTAAGTTTCCAAAGAGAAAAGTGAAAGCAAAGTTTAAGGGGATGAATGGTGATTCTTGGGTATATATACACTCTTACTTTCACTGATATGACTGAGACTGGCTGGCTCCTCCTCAAACTCATTTCTCCTTCTCCGTGCACTGGATCCTATGTCCTGGCCCCCGTGAAGCCTAGATGAACCCATGGCACTGGGTTTAACCAATGAGTGTGAGTGCACATGTCCATGCTGATTCCAGGCCTGGCGAGAGGAGCCACATAGCAGCAGGCAGACTTTGGAACCATACGCTGATGACGTGTGTGCTCAGTCATTCAGTCATGTCCGACTCTTTGTGACCCCATGGACTGTAGCCTGCCAGGCTCCTCTTCATGGTATTTCCCAGAAAAGAATATGGGAGTGGGTTGTCATTTCCTACTGCAGGGTATAGTCTCAACCCAGGGATCAAACCTGCGTCTTTTGCATCTTCCTGCATTGGAAGGCAGATTCTTTACCATTGAGCCACTTGGGAAGCCCCACATCATGATGGAGGAGTCTAAATTCTGTAAGAATTCTGGAATGGACCTGTGAGAAGAACTGCCTGTCAATTAGGAACATTGTTTTTCTACTTTACAGAGTCAGAGAAACTCGAGCCATTATAAGCTTGAGGGTTTAGTTGTTATAGCAGTTAGCATGAGTTTATCTGGTACTGCTTGTAATTAAAATATGAAGCCTAGGTGTTAACCTAGGCAAGGAGGAGGGAGGGATGTGGTGTTAGTATTTAATGAGTACAGAGCTTCAGTTGGGAATTCTGGGGAGGGGAGAGTTGCTCCACAGGTAAATGCATTTAATGCCATAGAACTCTGCACTTAAAAATGGTTAGAATTTTAAGTGTTATGTTATGTATATTTTATCACAATAAACAAATGAAACCCAAGCATCCCATATGAATCTGGATATAGCCCAGGTTTAGGCATTCCTGTCGGAGAAGGTGATGGCACCCCACTCCAGCACTCTTGCCTGGAAAATCCCATGGACGGAGGAGCCTGGTGGGCTGCAGTCCATGGGGTCGCTAAGAGTCGGACAGGACTGAGCGACTTCCCTTTCACTTTTCACTTTCCTGCATTGGAGAAGGAAATGGCAACCCATTCCCTTGCCTGGAGAATCCCAGGGACGGTGGAGCCTGGTGGGCTGCCGTCTATGGGGTCGCACAGAGTCGGACACGGCTGAAGCAACTTAGCAGCAGCAGCAGGCATTCCTGTATGAGTACTGTGTTAAGTTGCCACAAGGCTGAATTATGACAGAGTTGGGGAAGGGTTTGGTGGGATTCAATAGTGACCTATAGTAAGACTAAGAAACATCAGATAATATCCCCATGTACCACACATCACACTCATTGACTCTACCAAACTAAAATTATTTAAGCCAATATATTACTTTTTAAAAGAAAATCCTCATAAACAGATTGCACGCCTTATGAATGTATAGACTCCTGCATCTTATTTTCTTTCAGTAGAGGAGCTGCTATATGTATTTCTTCTCTTTTTATATAAATATGATGGTTTTATTAGCATTATTTTACAAATGCAAAAGTAAAATTTAGAGAAACATTTTTTTTTTTTTGCAAAGGACTCATAGTCAGCAAATCCCAGTTAAGAGTGAGATCTGGGGCTTCATTCTGGATTCATTCCAGAATCAGTATCATTCAACAATAGGGGAAAACAAGGGGCCTATTTGGATCATGGGCACTTCGGGTAGAAGACATGGAATTCTACAAGGAAGAAGGGACACTGGGTGTTCAGAAACCACTGTGAGGATGAGGGTGACTATCACCTGTTGTGAGTCGTTTCATGATATATTTTCTAGACCTTTGAGCAATATCAATTCAGTTCAGTTCACTCGCTCAGTCGTGTCTGACTCTTTGCGACCCCATGAATTGCAGCACGCCAGGCCTCCCTGTCCATCACCAACTCCTGGAGTTCACCCAAACTCATGTAGGTCCAATTTGCATGCCAAACTCCTCGGGTATCTATAAGGAAGGACAGCTTTCATGATTGACTTTATTTAGGTAATTACTAAATAATTTTTGTGAAATAGCTGTGTTCTAGGATGTGCTGACATAACCCATTGAAAAGGCATTCTTCAAAGGAAAAAAGACAAGAACATCTGGGTGTGTCCAGGTAAGAATATCAAAGATCATATGATAGAAACGTCACTCACATAAAAAGGGGATGATGGATTTCATCACAAGGAAGGGAGTTTTAGGTTCCTATAATCTCCAGCAGCTTTCTTTTTTTCTTTTTTTTTTACTGTTTTTTTTTAAATTTTTAATTTTTTAACTTTACAATATTGTATTGGTTTTGCCATACATCAACATGAATCCACCACAGGTATACACATGTTCCCCATCCTGAACCCTCCTCCCTCCTCCCTCCCCATACCATCCCTCTGGGTCGTCCCACTGCACCAGCCCCAAGCATCCAGTATCATGCATAGAACCTGGACTGGTAACTCATTTCATATATGATATTATACATGTTTCAATGCCATTCTCCCAAAGCATCCCACCCTCTCCCTCTCCCACAGAGTCCAAAAGACTGTTATATACATCAGTGTCTCTTTTGCTGTCTCATATACAGGGTTATTGTTACCGTCTTTCTAAATTCCATATAAATGTGTTAGTATACAGTGTTGGTGTTTTTCTTTCTGGCTTACTTCACTCTGTATAATAGGCTCCAGTTTCATCCACCTCATTAGAACATTGTTCATCACAGCACTGTTTATAATAGCCAGGACATGGGATCCAGCAGCTTTCAGAAATATCCCAAATTATGATATTAAGAGTTATGAAAAAATTATGTTCACTGATATAGAAAACTTATATTTCTTCAATGTTACACACAATGTGAACAAAGTATCTTCACCACTAGTTTCTTCAACATGGGCTCTTAATGGCTTTAAATACAGATTTAATCTAAGCATTTCCATGTTATGTGCCAATTTTCAGGAATCTACTTATCCCATCAGAGTGAGGTAACATCAAACTCCTAGGTAGATTAGGTAAAAGATTCAGGATTTTTAAGGCTTCCCAGATGGTGCAGTCATAAAGAATCTTCCTGCCAATGCAGGAAATGTGGGTTTGATCCCTGGGTTGGGAAGATTCCCTGGAGCAGAAAATGGCAACTCCAGGGTTCTTGCCTGGAAAACCCCATGGACAAGAGCCCGATGGGCTACAATCCATGGGGTCGCAAAGAGGGAGACATGACTGAATGTGCATGCACACACACAGCATTTTAAAGCCAAGGGCTGTTTTCCCAGCTTTCTCTTTAATTTATCTGAACCTCAGAGTCCTCAAGTGCTAACTGGTGCTATAAAAACATTTACCTCATAGAGTTTCTAGAGATTTCAATGAAATGCTGTATGTAAACCATATAAAGCAGTAGGCATGAGACCTGGTATTCACGGAGTCTTCCATACATGGCACTTACTACTGCTGCTATTTCTATTATTATAAAAAAAAAAAGACAACCTCATAGGAAGGAAGTGTTCTTGAGTTCAAGAGGACTTTCCACAATCTGAAGAGAGAAAGTAATAAGAGGTACAATCACAAAGAAAAACAAATAAATATTGACATTTTCTGTCAGGTTAATTTTGTTTACAGAGATAAGTCAAATCAAAAAAAGTTGCCCCACAGATGTCGAGAATAGACCTGTGCTTGAGAGGAGGAGGGGGAGTGGAGGAGGAATGGATTGGGAGCTTGGGGTCAGCAGATGCCAACTGTTACACAGAGAATGGATAAACAGCAAGGTCCTACTGTAGAGCAGAGGGAGCTACATTCAATATTGTGATAAACCATACTGGAAAAGAAAAGAAAAGAGAACATGTATATGCATACACACATATATGAATACATGCATATGAATATATGCATGTATTCATATATAGGTACATATATATGAATCACTTTGCTGTACAACCAAAATGAACTCAACGATATCAATCAGCTATACTTCAATTTTTTAAAGTCGTCAGAACTAGAGGCATCAGACAAGTTTCGATAATGAAAACGGCAATATTCTTTGAAAGGGAAGAGGCTTTGCCAGCAGCAGTGGAGAAGGAATGGTGTTCCCCGAGTTTCCCAGCATAGTCCCCCAGCCCTGTGGTATCTGGGCTTTGGTGCCATGTTGCTTTGATGCTTCCTAGGGTCCTACGGGGTGACGTCAAATGTGACACCAATGAATTCCAAGAAAACAACATTTACGGCCATGTCACCCTCCACAGATGTGTTCAGTTACAAAGACTGGCAGGTGGCTTTTGATGACCCCATTTGTTCTTTAACAGCTGAAAGCAAACGTTTGCGAGTCATCTCCCAACAAGGAAATAAAATCTAAATTTGGAAGGACAGCTTGTGACTTGTTTCTCTGGTTGCATGCTGCTGGCGATGGCAGGCACCTAAAGTAAACTCTCCATACCTCTGCCTTTAGGCAGTTAGCAATTAGGACTTCATTTTGCTCATTCTAGCTCATGTTCCTCTGTAAATGGGCAGATAAATGCACTAGGTTCTGAAGAACAGAGAGGTTAGGAGTTTGTCCAGTTACGTGTCCAGGGGGTACTGCCTGTCACCGCACCAACCACTCCTGGGAAAGCGGCAGGGGACCCTGGCTGCATCTCCAAGAAGTTTTCGCTGAAGACTCTGAAGACATAATTACCCATCAAACCCATAGAACTCAGAGTCATGGTCTGTGGTGGCAGATGAACTGTCCAGAACATCATTATTCCACTTATTTTCCACTTGCCTCTGAGTCAGTGTGGGCAAGTGAAGATTAAGTTGACTGAAGCAGAGAGACCAGAATCCACTCACGGCCTATTCCTTCACTGTCCATCCACAGAGTATAAATTATATAGTCTGTCTTCTTCTGCTGGCTGGAAAAGGTGTAGGCAACTTGCCTTCTCTGACCTTCACGTGGAGACTAACAGGAGTTCGTTAATAAGAAGCACCTCTTTCTTGTAAATTCTGGTTCTCTGGGCTTCGGTTTACCTGGTTAAGGTTTCTTGGAAAATAACTACTATGTTCTAAAAGCATATACTCTGACCCAGTAACAATAATTCTGCTGCTTTGTTGAGATCAGGCTTTTCATCTAAAACCTCCTTATGAGATAGGCTGGGGCCTGGGACCCTTTGCTGCAATGCAGCTGTGCTTGCACCTGGATAACCCTGTCCTGGAGCAACAAAATACGAAGAAACTGTATGGGACTAGAAATAACTGCGTGCATGGGCACTTAGGGCAAATTCTGGATGAAAGATACAAAAAGACCAAAAAAGATACAAAGAGACCAAGTGCCACTTCTGAGGAGCCTGGAGCAAAACCAGGGTACTGGGCATGCCCCCTGCACACAACGCCACCTAAAAAGGGATGGGCAAACCACGCAACCCACTCCTCTGGCCTGATCCCCAGACACAGCCCTATCCTCACCCCTTACAAGGAACAAGTTTCCGCTCCCCTTGGGGAGTTAGCAAGCAAGGGAACCTGTGCTTGGGTTTTGTCTCCCTGCTGCTGCAGCAGTGTCCCCAGTAAAGCCTTGCCTAAATTTCTTGTCTGGACTCTGATCAATTTCTATTGATTAAGAAGGCCAAGAACCCTTGTTGGTAACACTTAAATGCTGATACGTATTAATTCAGGGAGTCACACATGGTGGCATGGAATGCACCCTTGAGCAGTATGCATTGAGCCCTAACTCTGGTTAGATTATATTGTCCTGTGCCTGGAACTGGCTCCTGATTTGGTTCCTACTTACTATGCGTTGCATTAAAATAGCTTTCCTAGTTCTTTGTCGTTGGTCTTCCCAGTTCTGTCTTCTGTTGACAGAAACACTCTTCTCACATACATAGTCTGTCAACTCCATGCCCAAAACATCATGCTGGCTGCCATTCTATGGTTAATACAATATCCAAGTCTTGGGACAGGATTCAAAGACCTTTAAGACATGGCCCAATCCTTAACACAATCATCTGTAAATGGGTCACTCAGCCCCACAACAACCTGTCCATCCCTACATTTGTCATTCTGACTTTCATTAATTCTTTTAATTTTGATTATCTTGGAGTTACCTTCTCCTGACTCAGTCCCTTCTCGGTTTGGCAGAAGCTCATTCATTCTTCAACTCTAACTCAAAAAAATTCTCCTGGCTAGAGCTTTCCTACCATTACATCCTCTGATTCAAGCAGCATAAAATACCATCTCCTTCGTGCCTCTGTTGCTTTTGGTTTACATGTCCACGGCAGCCTGCCTCACATTGTATTGACAGACATGTTAGTCTCTCTGAATTAACTGTGAGTTATTTCAGAAGAGAAGTCATATTCCATTCATATCCTATTGACACTCAGCCTGCATATACTCACTACAGATAAAGAATGCCTATGCTACACAGAAGCCACCTAGATGTCCACTGACAGATGAATGGATAAAGGAATTGTGGTACATATATGCAATGGACTATTACTCGGTCATAAAAAGAAACAGATTTGAGTCAGTTCTAGTGAGGTGGATGAACCTAGAGCCTGTTACACAGAGTGAAGTAAGTCAGAAAGAGAAAAAAATATCATCTATTAACACATGTATATGGAATCTGCAAAAATAGTATTGATGAACATTTGCAGAGCAGGAATAGAGATACAGACGTAGAGAACAGGCTTGTGGAAACAGCGGGAAAGGAGAGGGTGGGGATTGAGAGAGTAGCCTTGAAAGATACATATTACCATATGCAAAACAGACAGCTAGTAGGAAATTGCTGTATAACACAGGGAGCTCAACCTGGAGCTCTGTGACAGCCTAGAGGGATGGGAGCCCAAGAGGGAGGGGGCATATGTACACCTCTGGCTGCTTCACGCTGTTGTGGGGCAGAAATTAACACAACACTGCAAAGCAATTACCCTCTAACTAAAAATTAAAAATAATTATAATAATGCCTATGCTGCTTGTGCTCATTTTAAAATGAAAGCATAAATAAAAATAAAAACGTTAATAGAATAATTATATAACATCTTCACAGAGTGTGATCTCTGAAATGTTTCCTTCCAACTTTGGGTGGCTTTCAGATGCCACCTCACTTTCCTAGGTTTCTTTCTCATGATTTGAAAAGAGTGAGATCTCCTCAAAGAAGGTTTTTTTAAAAATCTATCATCCTTTATTGGGAATAGAAAATTACTTCTGTGTGTGTGTTTATTAGCTGAATTCAGCACTGCTGTATTTACATTTCAGAAGTAATTTAAAGATTAAGGTGGTATCATTTCTTAGAGGATCATTTGAATCAGTCTGCAGTGTACATCTTAAGTAAACATATATCCTCTTGCCTAAGTATAGCAGGGTGTTAACATGCAGTCACAGCTGTGAGCTGAGCAACAGATCCTGTCCTGATGTATCAAATGCCTAATTAATTGCTTTAAAAAGGAAGAGTTCTATTAATACTCCTTCTTCAGGAAGGACCTATGATACTTTTAATGGAGAGCTTTTTAACATCTTTTGATCCATTCTATTTTAATTTTTATTTCTTTAATAAAAGCAGCAAGGGTGCAAAGACGGGAAGATTTTAATTGGAAACAAGCTATTTACTGAAATAGGGCTCAAAGTGACAGCAGCAACCACCACCCAAGGGCCACCCTTTCTCACCCCAGAAACAGAGACTCTGGAATCAGTGTTCTCTTGAAGGGAAAGTAGGCTCAGAGGTGACCCACCCCTAGACAAAGCATAATGGGGGAATGGAAGTCATCTTCTTGGTCAGAGGTATTTTCACTAAATTTTGGTTAAAATTTCTGTTTTTACTTGAATTGTTTAAACACACACACACACACACATTCTAAGGAACAGGCTTAATTTTGTCTTAACATAATTTGTTTTAGCATCTAGCACACATCCAAAACACTAGTTATATAACCAATAATGACTGCAACAACAAATACAGTTGTTTTTTCATGGAAAAGGAGAAGTTTTGGATTCAAATGATTTATTCGGTTTACTAGTTCCAGCCAATACCCTCAGAATAAATATAACTCACCTCTGGGTCCTGTCCTCATCCTGTGATTTGGGGTCGGCCGGTCTTACCCTTCTCTAGCTGCTACTGTCATCTCCATGCTGACCAATTCCTGATAGATATCTCCAACCCAAACCTCTCTTCTGAGCTCCAGCTTTCTATTTTCAAGGAGGATCCTGCTTGACATTCCAACTTGAATATTGAAAAGTATATCAAACATAGCATGTCTGAGTGTGACTTTCTGATCTTCATTCTCAAACTTGGATTGTTTCACCATCCTAATTTCAGCAACTTGTCTCTCCATAAGCTGAATCCTAGGAATAACCCTTGAAAACTCCCTCTGTCTCACAATTATTGTCCAATCTTCCAGCCTGTCCTGTCCATTCTGCTTCCTGACTACTTCTAGAATCTTTCCCCACTGCTCCATCTTCACGGATACACCTTAGTCCTGCCTACCTACTAAACACGACTAAACTGTTTCTAAGAGGTTATACCCTCCTCTGTTACTTCCAATACAGTTCTGGACACATGGTCAACTCACAGGTGAATAATGGGTCCTTCATTTAAACTGGAAATCTGTCAATGACATGTTTTATATTTTAATATGCATCAAGACCACAGGAAAAATTATATCACTCTTCTCTCATTTAGTGATCTAGAACACTTTAGGATGGACAGGATTTTACACTTTGCAGAGAAGCAGAGTGACAGGAGGCCTGACTCAGCTTGAAGGTGGAGCTTTGGATTCTGAGTCTTTGTGTCACATGCTGTCTTTGCATCACAACACACTCCCTTCATAACAAGCTTCATCAGCTGCATGATCCTCAACTCTGAGGGGCAAGGAAAGAATATGTAAACATTGTGTTGAAAACATAATGCACGATGCATTCTAAAATGAATTCTCCACGCCAGTCATGAACAGCTGGTCTCTAATTCCAAGAAGTGAGCAGAGGTTTCCTGAAGTGGCATAAAGCCATGGAAAGCAAACAGCTGCAAGTTGGAAGCCCCTGTCCAGTGTCTGTTCTACCACAAAACAGGCGTGTGACCTTGAGCAAGTCAGGGGCTGTCTCGGAACCTCTTCGGCTTCATATGCAAAGGAAGATACCAGCCCCTTATCTGCCAAACTCACAGGGTTTCTGTGAGGATTAAACTGAATGATGCTTATGAAAGTGTTTTATTTCCCCCATCTGAACTCCCACAGTCTTTTTAGGAAGTATCTTTTACTCTGATGATATAGTAAAGAGATCACCGGACTAGAAACTTGCATTAAAATCCTTGCTTATAATATTTCCTAATTGTATAGCTTCTTAGGTGATGCTTTGTCAGGTCAATTCAGTCATTCAGTCATGTCCAATTCTTTGCAACCCCATGGACTGCAGCACGCCAGGTTTTCCTGTCCATCACCAACTCCCGGAGCTTGGTGATGGACAGGAAATGGACTCCAACTCATGTCCATTGAGTTGGAGATGCCTTCCAACCATCTCATCCTCTGTCGCCCCCTTCACCTCCCACCTTTAATCTCTCCCAGCATCAGGGTCTCTTCCAATGAGTCAGATCTTCCCGTTAGGCAGCCAAAGTATTAGAGCTTCAGCTTCAGCATCAGTCCTTCCAATGAACACCCAGGACTGATCTCCTTTAGGATGGACTGGTTGGATCTCCTTGCAGTCCAAGGGACTCTCAAGAGTCTTCTCCAACACCACAGTTCAAAAGCATCAATTCTTTGGCATTCAGCTTTCTTTATAGTCCAATTCTCACATCCATGCATGACTACTGGAAAAACCATAGCTTTGACTAGATGGACCTTTGTTGGTAAAGTAATGTCTCTGCTTCTTAATATGTTGTCTAGTTTGGTCATAGCTTTTCTTCCAAGGAGCAAGTGTCTTTTAATTTCAAAGCTACAGTCACCATCTGCAGTGATTTTGGAGCCCCCCAAAATAAAGCCTCTCACTGTTTCCACTGTTTCCCCATCTATTTTCCATGAAAGTGATGGGACAGGATGACATGATTAGCTTTTTGAATGCTGAGTTTTAAGTCAGCTTCATCACTTTCCTCTTTCACTTTCATCAAGGGGCTCTTTAGTTCACTTTCTGCCATAAGGGTGGTGTCATCTGCATATTTGAGGTTATTGATATCTCTCCTGGCAATCTTGATTCTAGCTTGTGTTTCATTCAGCCTGGCATTTCACATGACGTACTCTGCATAGAAGTTAAATAGGCAGGGTGACAATATACAGCCTTGAAATACTCCTTTCCTGATTTGGAACCAGTCGGTTTTTCCATATCCAGTTCTAACTGTGACTTCTTGACCGCCATACAGATTTCTCAGGAGGCAGGTAAGGTGGTCTGGTATTCCCATCTCTTGAAGAATTTTCCACAGTTTGTGGTGATCCACACAGTCAAAGGCTTTGACATAGTCATCAAGCAGAAGTAGATGTTTTTCTGGAACTCTATTGCTTTTTTGATTATCCAATGGATGTTGGCAGTTTGATCTCTGGTTCCTCTGATCTTAGGTTCCTCTACTATTTTCAGCTTGAACATCTGGAAGTTTTTAGTTCAAGTACTGTTGAAGCCTGGCTTGGAGAATTTTGAGCATTACTTTACTAGAGTATGAGATGAGGGCAATTATGCAGTAGTTTGAGCATTCTTCGGCATTGCCTTTCTTTGGGATTGGAATGAAAACTGACCTTTTCCAGTCCTGTGGCCACTGCTGAGTTTTCCAAATATGATGGCATATTGAGTGCAGCACTTTCACAGCATCATCTCACTTTCACAGCATCATCTTTCAGGATTTGAAACAGCTCAACTGGAATTCCATCACCTCCACTAGCTTTGTTCATAGTGATGTTTCCTAAGGCCCATTTGACTTTGCATTCCAGGATGTCTGGCTCTAGGTGAGTGATCACACCATGGTAGTTATCTGGGTCGTGAAGATCTTTTTTGTGTAGTTCTTCTGTGTATTCTTGATGCTTTATAGACTTTCTGAATTGAGCCAGGAAAACTCATTTGTAAAACAGAGATTATCATACCAGCCTTATCTGAGAATCAAATGTGCTAATATTTGTGAAAACGATAAACTTCTCTCTAAACATGAATTGGGAAATGCCTTTATTTCATTGATTTTCACTTCCAACTCACATGAATCCATCCCATGGATCCATCTGTCCCAGGCAATGACCAAGTGTTACAGGCACTTTCTCAGCCCTGTTTGATACCATCACGACCTTCCATGTCAAGCACTATTATTATTCCACATAAGGAAATGAAGGCACCAGTAACTGGCCCAAGGCCACCTGGCTAGTTCAGTTCTGAGCCAGAATCAAAGCCCGGGAAGTTCGATTTCACAGCCTCAAAGCCATAACCTTGTGAATACACTGAGTCACACTCCATATATAATTTTAGGTTGCTGAATGGAAGGTATAACGTTCTACACACATATAAAAATGTGTTACTGTGCTTTCCATAGTAAATAAAGGATGCAAATCAGCCTCACCATTAAGTCAGAGCATTATCAGAAAGAAGCCTGTCGAAGAAATCCATATCCTAATTCTGAAAATATCAAGAAAGTTTGATTCTCTTCCAGATTAGTCCACTAACTGCTGAGTACAAGCAAGTGTAGAGATGAGAACACCTGCTCGGGAGGCAGGCCTGCGTTCAATCCTGGTGCTACCACTTGCCAGCTGTATAGCGGAGGTATAAACCTCCTTAAGCCTCGTCTGGATAATGTTTTGCTGTGAGGATGAAATAAGATAATTTATGTAAGATGCCTGCTTCCTGGTGCCAGTGAGTAGTCAATGAATGCTTGCTCTCAGTGTCTCAGTGTGGATGCTTACTCTGTGGTCTTAGGGACGCAACTGACCCCTCCCTTGGGCATCAGCTGCTAGATGTTTAAGTAGCAGAAAGTTGGACTCTGATCCCTAAGATCATTCTCCATTCTAAAGATTTTTAGGTAGTAGGAAGAGACAGCTGGATGTCTGTGAATTCTGGCTTTCAGGTTCTAGAATTTATGTTGGCCTCTGACTTATGCAATGAAAGCTCCTGAGGGGCTGAATAAAAAATGTTAACCGTGGCACATGCATTATTGACACCATTAACCAGTCAGGCAGATTAATGATAATCTGAGCTAGAGTAATTTGCCTGACAAGGCCATCGCAAATCTGAGGCGAATGTTAAATCCACTACGTTTTAAAAAGCTGTTGTGTTAAGGGGCTAAATAAACCTATACGGGCAAATAAGCATCCCAGCTAATCGCTCAGACACATGGCTCATGTTTGTTCTAGTTGAGAGCCAGAAAACAGAAAATGAACCAAGATAGTAGAATCAAATTTCAAAATCAACTTTTTGTTTCTCAATTTAAAAAGTTTCTGTTGAATTGCAGTCAGCATTTTCATCGTCTCAGTAACACAGTTTGCTTTATTGGTTGAGGAAAAATCTATTAAGAATATCACATCTGCCTCTCTGCCACTTTTATCTTATCAGTTCCGATCAGTAAACATCTGCAGAAGTCAGGAAACTAGACACTTGGATACAGAATTATAAATAAGATCCTGTCTCAATTGCTGGGGAGAGAAATACACATATAGTCGAACAAACACAAAACCAGATGCAAGGTGCCAAATACTTACCATAATCATATAATCAAAGTGAAAGGGGCAGATAAAGGAGAAATTGATGACTTCTGACCTATAAGACCCTGGAGAGTTTCACATGGTGACTGACATTTCAATTGGAACTTCAATTTAACAACTATTCCGTGGGGTTTTACTCTAAGTTAGGCATTGCTCTGGGTGCTGAGAATAGCTTAATGAATAAAAGTGATAAAAACATCCTTGCCCACATAATGCATATATTCTGGTGGTAAGAAACCCTTTTCAGGAAACCATAATTAAAAGGTAATAACTCAGTGGTGAAAAATAAGAATGAATAAGGACACGGGGAAGGTTAGCAGTCAGGTAAAACTTCCAAGAGAGGATACCATCTCTGCAAAGACTTAATGACAGACAGAATGACCCATGTCCAATGTTTGAGGGAAGGAACATTCTAGGGAGACTGAAGAATTAGGACACTGGTCTCGAGGGAGAAGGATTCTTGACATATAGAGGAAATGCAGAGACGTCAGGGAGACTGGAGAGGAATGAGTGAATAAGAAAACAGTAAATACGAATGATGAAGTTGGGAAGGTGACATGGGGCCAGATCAAGAAGGATTTCTGATAATTCTCTGAATGAGATAGGTAGTCACTCGTGTGAACTCTAGGTTAACTCCAGCTGCTAAGGTAAGAATAGACTTGAGAGGTTGTAGCAGTAGTATGGATGAGACTTGATGGTAGTAAGAAGTAAGAAGTGGCAGGATTCAGTATATGTTTTATTTTCATTTATATAGTCAACTTTGTTAATTATAGAAAATTTTGAGCAATACAAAATTAGACAGAATGATATGAGGACCCAATTATTCCCATCAGTCAGCTTAAAATAAATCACAAAAGCCAGTCTTATAGTATTATTTTGTAGCAAAAATCAGGTATCCTATTTTATCAAGGATTCATGATATATTTTGGCAGTGCTGCTAAGACTTGATGATGGATTTGATGTAGGGTTTCAGGAAAAAAAGAGGTCTTAACAATTACTCCAAAGACTTTGGCTTGAGTAATGAGAAATATGCAGATTTTACTGATGGAGGAACCTCTGGCATGACAAAGTTTTGGAAGGGGATTGAGGTCAAAGCAAAATAGATATTTCATTTATAAGTTTTAGATGCTCATGACAAATCAAAGTTGAGAAATCAGAAAGGAATTGGGCTATATGATTCAGAATTGCAGGTAAAACATCAGGTCCAGGTATACAAATTTAGAAGGCATCAACATATTGACAAAATACTGATATAAAGTCACAAACTAGATGAATTGATATCTCCAAAGTCTGAGTTCTAGGGCAACTTAATATTCACAGGTCAGGGAGACTAAGAGTAACATGTAAAAAAAAAAAAAAAGCCTGAAAATGGAATAGAATCCATAGGACTGGAGTAGAATCAGGAGAATGTCTATTATAGAATCCAAGGGAAGAATATGTTTAATGATAGGGGAAGTGATCAACAGTGACAACATTTGCTAACTATCCAAGTGATGAGAGGACCAGGAATTGACTACTGGGTTTAGCATCACGGATGCCACCTGGTAAACCCTGCTAAGATCGGTTTCAGTAAAATACTAGGGATAGAATCATAACTGGAATATGAGGTAAGGCATTGGAGTAAAGTTAGACAAGGCTTCCGCTGTGGCTCAGCTGGTAAAGAATCTGCTTGCAATGCGGGAGACCTGGGTTTGATCCCTGGGTTGGGAAGATCTTCTGGAGAAGGGAAAGGCTACCCACCCCAGTATTCTGGCCTAGAGAATTCCATGGACTGTATAGTCCAGGGGGTTGCAAAGAGTCAGATATGACTGAGTGACTTTCACCTCACCTAGACAACTCGAGGTCTGTTGCTGTAAAAGGGAAAAGAATGAAGTGATAGAGAAGGGAGAAATGAGACTGAGAGGAATGGTTTGTTGAGATGGAAAATACAGATACATGCTTGCATGCTGATGGGCATGATAGCCCAAGGTGCAAAACACTGATGATGAGGAGAAAGACTGACCTGAAGCTTTCTTGTTTGCAAGACAGGGTGGGATCTAGGACATGAGTGAACGTTTGGCCCTGTTAAGAGCATGGCCAATTCTTTCACAGCAATTTGAGGAAAGACAGGTTCCATACTTAAAGATCCATTGAGATAGGTAAATCAGATACGCAGCTTATACAACTTCTATTCCGAGTGCTACTATTTTCCAGGAAATTAGAAGGGAGGTTAATTAAGAGCAGGGGAAAGAGGGAAAGTATTGGAGATTTAAATATATCTAGGGTCGTGTGTGAGAGAGGCTGACTGCTCTGTGCAATGTAACTCCCAGATGAGTAGTGAAGAATTTTAAGACTATCAGCGCAGCCGCATATTTTCTTCCAGGTATATTCAGCTCCAAGAGCACAAGAAAAAGTAGACAGAAAATTAGTTTACTTGAGTTGTTTTTTTTTTTCCCGAGAAACTAATATTAAACGAGAATCATAAGCAAAGCATTGGTGTGTGTCAGTGTTTCTAAGAATTGACTGCAGGATTTTAGCTTTTAATAAGTGAAGGAGAACATGAAGGAGGAGGGACCATGGAAGACCATAGAATCAATGAAGTGCAGGGTCCCCATGGAATCAAGGTTGGCTGTAATCAGAGTCTTAAATGGAAGCTTATATAACTTCTACTCCGAGTACTAATATTTTCCAGGAAACTAGGAGGAAGGTCATTTAAAGAGGGGGAGAGAGGGAAGGTACTGGAGATTTGAGAAGAGAGAAACAGGAAAATCAGAGAAAGTATGATGTCTGAAAGTGAGAGCATGGAGAATTTGCAGAGTGCTGTTGACAAGAATCACGGTACGGCCAGAGGAATAACTGCCCAAGAGGGTATGGAGGATTGATCCATGGGTTTGAAAGGTATGGAAGATATCAATAGATGAATAAAGGATAGAATGTTTTTATTAGCAGGAAACAGTGAGCAGCTTTGAACATAAGTGGTTCATATAAAAGATGGCAACCCATTGTTGCGGTGATACAACCCTCAGCTTTGAGCCTTATTTTCAGCCTTTTCCATACTGTCTTAGAGCTCAAACAATTTTGAGACCTGCATCCTGCCACTGTGCAGTGACTAACTTGGATGCTTTCACTGAATTCTTTCAATTAGTTCTCACAGCAATTCTGATAGGTAGAATTCATGTTCCCTTCACCCATCACAGCAAAGAGATATTATTCCTGGTTTTTACATAATTAAATTCACAAAGCTCACATCTGATAAAACCGTGGTGCCATTTCCAAGTCTAGCCATTTGGACATACGTGGTATATTTTTAACCATCACAGGTTAGAGGCACTACACTCTATCTATGTATAGATTGCAGACAGATTTCCATTCAAGGGAATTTGGTAGTAGTTATGTGCATGTCTTTATATAGAAATTTGATCATATTTAAATTTAAAACACTTTCACATTGTTTAAGCAGCGAAGTGAGTGATCCAAACTGTATTTCAAAAAGACAGCTTGAGACAGTGAGGGGGATGGATTACAAGGTGAGAAACTATTGTCAGAGATCATATAAGTGATGGTGGAGATAACAGAAAGAAAGGAGACATGGCTGAGCTGTGGCCAAGATAGACATGAGAGGACCTGGTGACTAATGGCAACGCTAAGAGCTGGAGGAGTAAAACATGACATGGGTTTTTTCGCTTGGCCAACAGGATGAAAGGGACAAGCATAAACTAAGAAAAGTGAAGAAAATATATACTTAAGGAGGAGACAGTGAGAATGGTTCTGGGCAGGTTGAATTTAAGATGCCTCCAAGAAACCCATGTGAACACAGGAAGACAAGTGGGCAAGAATTATTACCTCCAGTCTTCACAGCTGCATGCAAGGAACTTAAGAGGCTTCTCCTAAGGTCACAGAGTTATGTAGTTGTGGAGATAAAACTGAAACAAAGGCCTGCTTCTTCACAGTAATGAATGACCCTAGGGAACACAGGCAATAGGCGCTGGTGTATTTCTTTCCTTTCATGGTAGAGGCAGGTCAAATCGTAAAAGAAAACAGAAACTTAAAAAGGATATACTTTAACGGCTGCTGTGAACTGAGAAGAAAAGCATTTTGAGACGCAGCAGGAGAGAAGTTTCCGCGTGCCATCTGGTTATCACACTGCAGCCTTTTGAACTAAAGACCACTCCTGCCAGCCCAAGTATACTGTCTCTTTCGGACCCTGAAGGGTTCCTGAAGATCGCCATGTGTCTGAAGCACTCAAGTTTGAGACACTAGAAGCCTGACGCTTTGATCTGGGCTTCCCCCCCACATGCCTTCAATAGGCACAGGTAATACTGTGACAGCTATCCAGTCTCTTCTCCCGCAGAAGAATGGATAGTCATCACTGGGATTAATGTGAGCTCAGCCTTGCGGACGCCTGGGTCCCAACAGGACACGTGTCCATTCTTGGTCTTTCTGCTTCTCTAGCTCCCTTTCTTTCTCCCTCTCGCTCTCTTCTTTCCTCATGCCCCTCTAAAACATACAGAGATGCATAAAACAGGTCATATTTCCCACATGGCCACTTTGAACTAGTTATTTAAGAGGAGGTTTAATGTGGAAGGAAAGATTTGGGAATTGCAACTCCGCCAAGTCAACAGATATTTTGTAAAGATCCTAGTTACCCTATCAAAATCCTCATCCATTAAAGAATTTAATGATGCTGTTCCCTCTCTGTGTGAGAGGCACAGGCAGGTCCACTGAGTATATTTCAAAATAGGTGTTCTTGTCTACAGAACCTTCGGATTTGGCAACATAATGTTTCTCTGATGTAAATTCAGCTTTTACATGTTCCTCTTTTAATCATCTTTAATTGGCAATATTAAAAAAAAAACAAATATAATGAGGAGAGAAAATTACAAAATGCTTTAAAAATGGAATGGGAACTCCCTAGCTTTCTGACTCATTCTAAGTGAGATATTTACAGAATGGCTTTATGCTTTAATCTTTAATAAAAGTTCCAAACATTGAACATGCTTAAATGCAAATATACCTGTTCAAATGCCAGTAATTAATGATACATAATAATGATACCAATCATATGGGCATTTGATAAATATAACAAAACTCCATTTCAAGCAATATGGCTAGCTGGATAGTATGTGAAAAAATGCTGGGTAAATTATTCAAAATCTATTTTACAAAAAAAAATTACCCATGAATATGCCGGCAGCAAAATAAGAGAATTATAGTGGGAAAGCAGACTTGCAGGATGACTCTTTAACTTAGGGTACTTGCCCATCAATAGAAGTCTAGACCTATAAATTTTAGAAACTAACAGGAAAAGAGAATAAGAAACAAAGTTTGCCGTTAAAGTAGGCTATAAGGTCTTATTAGAGAACCCTGCATATAGCCAGGATCCTGAAAAAAGGCAAGCTTCAGTGGAAAATGAAAATGAAATGAAATTATATCCCAGTGTCAGTTTTAACTTAGTTGGAACAGGAAAAAATAATAAACCCTCTTAAAATTGCTTAACACAAGTCTGCATTTACCCACTTAAGTTGATATGTTAAAAATGGTAGAAAAACAAATACTTAATGGGCTTTCTGATAACTAATGAAATATCAGTATGCGACCTGCCTCCCTGGTGGCTCCGTGGGTAAAGAAGCCTCCTGCAGTGTGGGAGAGCTGGGCTCAGTCCCTGGGTCGGGAAGATTCCCTGGAGGAGAACATGGCAACCCACGCCAGTATTCTTGCCTGGAGAATCCCATGGACAGAGGAGCCTGGCGGGCTACAGTCCATGGGGTTAGGGACTAAGCACATGAGGCCTGCATGGACCAAATGCATCTTAACAAAAACTTGGTTTAATATGGACTCATTTTGGGAAAGCAAATCTTCCCAGGAGAATGTACTTTTTAAATCTGGGCCTCAAAAATTCCCTCAGACAAATTTCTAAGGACTAGAGTTCACAATCGCCCAATAGAATTCAAGAATAGCCCAAACATGGGAAGAAAAATAAGCTCCCATGAAGAAGAGTCAGAAGAAACATATTGCTGAATCAGACACACAGACTGCAGATATAAGAAAGGTTAATGTAGATTATAAAATAAGCGTAATGAATTTAAAGAAATGAGATATTATATACAGTATATTCTTATAGATTGGAACTTAAGCAACATCTATTACAGACTTACAAATCAAACTTCAAAGCCTTAAAATCATGAAACACTTTAAGGAAGGAAAAAAAAACCCAGAAAACAAAATAAAACAACAAGTAAGTCAAAAGCAACAGCAGCTTGTAATCTTGAAATCAGACGTATACGGCGTGCTTTTGCCTAGACAATAATATTAAAGACTCTTACCTTGAGTGACTTTTATAACTTCAACCTAATTTAATCATAACAAAAACTTTTTGTCTATCCTAAAGGAAATCAGTCCGGAATACTCTTTGGAAGGACTGATGCTGAAGCTGAAACTCCAATACTTTGGCCACCTGATACAAAGAGCTGACTCATTGGAAAAGACCCTGACGCTGGGAAAGATCGAAGGCGGGAGGAGAAGGGGACAACAGAGGATGAGATGGTTGGATGGCATCACCGACTCAATGGACATGAGTTTGAGTGAACTCCAGGAGTTGGTGATGGACAGGGAGGCCTGGCGTGCTGCAGTCCATGGGGTCACAAAGAGTCGGACACGACTGAGAGACTGAACTGAACTTAACTTTGCCTAGACAATAATATTAAAGACTCTTGCTCTTGAGTGACTTTTATAATTGCAACCTAATTTAATCATAACAAAAACTTTTAAGGTAAGTACTACTAGATTCTCTTTACTTAAGAATGAAATGAGGCTCAGAGAAGTTATGTGGTTTTCTGGAGATCGCCTCATGTCATTGACAGAGATGAAACTGCAACCTCACCACACTGGTTCTCCCACATTTGATTCTATTAATACGTAGCTTAATTCTTAATTAAGAATTCAGAATTCTGTTTAACACTTTGAAAATCAAGGAGACTTAACCAAAGCCTGATAGTATATATTTACATGCTTGTCTTTTTTTCAAAGAAGTTTTTTTATAAATAATTGAATTTGCACCGGACACCCCACCCTGCTGTTATAAGAAGCCCCTCACACATCTAAAGTTCTTAGATGCAGAAAGAGAGGCCTTGGTACTGAAACTAAAAACTCGTGTACACAGCTTCTACTGGATGTATTTTCTTTTTAGGAACGAGGGGAAATCTCCCATTTTTGAGCCATTCTTTTATGCCAACTCAATTGCATGTAACGTTATACATATCTTTAAAAGATACAGTTTTGTAAATATTTAATATTCTGCTACTTTGATTTTGAATTGTAAATGTCAAATATTCTATTTGGGTTTTAAAAAAATGTTTTACTATATTTTGTTTAAAAGGAAAAGTTGTACATTTTTAGAATGTTTTTGAGTAGATTCAATGTACTGAAAATAAAAAATTAAAAAAAAAAAAACCCTGAATTTGCTTCTGTACACAATCCTGCTTTAAAAAAACCACACAAGCAACTCAATTATCTCCACTGAATAACGAGTGAAAGGCAGGGGGCAGAACTTCCTCACGGTCTCCAAAGTCCTGCTCAAGACCTCTGGCCACCATCACCACACAGTCTACATTGAAAGACGTGGGGGGTTAAGCTGAATTTCTTGATTGCACCTACCTGTTGTCACCTTCCCTGGAGTAGAAGACCGTGAAAGTCTGAATGTTCCCTTTTGCTTCTGCAGGTGGGCGCCAGCTGAGACGGACAAACCGACTAGAGACCAGGACAGGGACCACGTCTCTGGGAGCGGATGGGAGGACACTGGAGCTCAGGATGGCTACGAAGGAAGGAGAGAAGGCTGTCAGAAGTGAGGGGGACATGGGCAGGAAACGTGCAGGAAGGCAAGGAAAGCCCGGCAGCAAATGCGGAATGGTGCGTTCCCATCCATTCTAAAGGAAGGAAGGAAAGAGAAACCAAAGGCACAACAGTGGAATTGAAGGTGTATTAGAGGGTATATGTTAATTTCAAACTCCTAAATGATCCCTCCCCCACTACTATATATAACACAGATAACCAACAAGGACCTACTGTGTAGCATGGGGAACTATACTGAAGTTTTTTTTAGTAACCCATATGGGAAAAAAATACATACATATATATAACACTCACACATGTATTTCAGAAAAAAATATATATCCAAATCACGTTGCTGTACAACTGCAACTAACACAATATTGCAAACCAACTATATCTCAATAAAAAAAAAAGTATTAGGATTTCTTGGAGTTCATAAAATATTGGCAAACTAATAACACGATTCTATCGTATATGGCCAGTTTCTACTGCTAAAGGGATTCATGACCATAAGCAAAAATGTTCGGTTTCAGCATGAAACAGGGAATATAGACTTACTACAGGTATTTTTTGTTTTGGCTGCATCCTGTGGCTTGTGGGATTTTAGTCCATCAACCAGGGATTGAACCCAGGCACCAGCAGCACTGAGTCCTAACCACTGGCCTACCAGGGAATTTCTTCCAAGTACTGATACATGCTTTAGGTAACCAAGCAGTTACTATAAAATCTTATTCCACTCTGACTGCCCGTTTACATCATTCTAGATACAATGTGAAGGACCTTGTTTTACTGTTTACAATGAGCACATGAAATTAAAAGTAGCAAACCAAATGTTGAAAGATATAAATAGAAGCAATTCTACTAGCAATGCTAATAGAAGGAAAGACTGAAAATTCCACTGGACATCAAGAATTACCACTGTACCATACTTGTTGAGTATCACCATATTTAAATCCAAATTCAATGACTGTTATTCATAGGAATAACTGAATCATCCACAGGTGGAAAACTGGGTTATCAAATACTTTAGGGGCATTTATAATCTTTAACAGATGTTTGCAGTTAAATGAGAGTGTGCTTGTGTGTGTGTATGTGTTTGTGAATTCATAATTAATATTTGCTGGATATTTCCATTTTCTTCTGATTTGTTCAAGTCCCCAAGTCTAAGGAACATATAGTTCATTTTGACAGGTGATTTCTGGCCCCAAAGCACAAGTACCCATTTGTCTACATTTAATCTTCCAACTGGCTTTGGTGGGCCATTTTCTCTAATTCTTACTGAAGTTAGTCTCCATTCTTGCATTTACTTTCTCCAGAGGCTAGCTGAATGGGCATTCCTGCTGTGAACTAAACTCCTGTTCACTGGAAAATCCATTTGGGGAGGCAGGGGGTTCTCTTATTTCCCAACGGTCCTGGAAACTTAACCAGTTTACAATACAGTTAGAAAGAGAGGTTTTCAAGAGCTGCAAAAAGCTTTCAGTTATTTCTAGCTGCGCAGATTCTTAGCCAGCTTCTTTGCAGATACGATTCCCCCCGTGCTTTCTTGATCAGCACCGTATTTGACAGGAGTGGAAGACTGGTGGTGAGCCAGTCAATCTTTTATGATGGAGTAATAAGGGGAGGGGACAGAGGGACGCCAGGGTAGGGAGCATCTCTCTTACAAATACGGGCGTTAAGCTCCTTGACAAAAACCTTTGCTTCCGCACACCGTGGACAGCTCAAACTCTCAGGCTGAAGTGAATTTATCACTTCCCCCTCAGCCTGCTTCTCCTCCAGGGCCGCTTGACCTAGTTGTGTCTACACGTCTTCTCAGATCTGTAGCCTACAACCCTAGACACGTATCCCCTCTTCCTGACTTCGCCTCACTCGCCCCTGCGAGGATTCCCCTTCATGGAGACGCCTGCTACCTCTAATCTATCCCATCTCGGCTTCTCTCCACACTGTCATTCTCTCTCACCAGACTTGCCACAACGGTCTTCCAGCTCCCCGCCTCGAATTCATTCTCTGTACGGCGACCAGCATCAACTTGTATGAAGACACACCGGCTCATCACTCTCTCATCTTTCTCCTCTGTGCTTACTCGTTACCTCAGAGAAACTCAAGCTTCTCAGTCTGCCGGCCGGCCTTGCTCCTGTCTGTCGTTTTTCTTGGTTTGCCTTCCCTCGCACAGAGGTCCTAAGTGCGCACGCTTTATTTGGACGGTGATCCCAGGAAAGACCCGTGAGGAGTCCGGAAGGAAACAGGGCCAGGAGGGAAGGCTGGAAAGAGGGAGCTCCCTGGCGGATTGCCACTGAGGGTGCCTGAAGAGCACCCTCCCTGGGGACTCTGGGAGCCAAGGCTGCACAGGCCTTTGGAGACACACACTGGGGAGTTTATCTATCTACTTCCTCCACTGTAAGCTGAGTGTAATTCCAGAGCATTCGCCTTCCCGCACAATAGCCTCACGTGTTCTGTTGCCAGAAAAATAACAGCTTTGGGCAGAGACTTGCTCATGTTCACATTAGCTCTACTCCCTAGGCAAATATTTAGCAAGCACCTATCCTCTGCAGCCCTCCTAGGGAGGAGGAGATGAGGCCACTCTTCTCGTGGGGCTCGCCTGGATGCACACTGCATTTTGATGCTGATACTGATCATGCTTGCTTTCTCCAGGCTGAACCACTTGCGGTTCCCCAGGGCTGCGGCACAGGTAGTTCCCACTTAAACAAGTCCACTTCATTCACTTAAATCCTCCTTTCTTCTTGACTTACTATAGGTGTGTTTCCTCTGTAAAGACTGACTCATAGTATTTGTAGAATAGCTAACAGACATACAGTTAATATCTATCATAAACATGAATGTCTGAAAATCAAATAATGAATAATTTTACTAAAAACAAGATTCAACCTGACAAATAATAAAAGAAATGCACATTTAAATAAAATCTAAAAGTCAGAATAAAGTCTATTAAAAATCTGTCAGGGTAGCAAGACTTTAAAGAATGTTCATATGTAGTAGTAGTCAGGGTATGGGCAAGCTCTATGCTGTCAGCTGAAGTCGGTAACAATACAGTCTCTTTAGAATTCAATTTGGCAAAAGGCTTTAAAATGAAAAAATATTCACATCATTTGACCAAACACTCTCATGTCTATAAATTTATCACTTCAAAAATAATGAATACCCCATTATCAAGGCATCATGTGAAATCATAGACAGTACATTTTCTCAAAGGTAATACCTATACATCTCATCAGTTTAAAGAATATGGAATCTTTTTAAGACTTTATTTACAAAAAATAAGTTTTTTAAACAAAATGTAAACAATGATGACTTGGAAAAATCTTTTGAGAATTTTCAAGAAGTCAAAAAGATAAGCTTTAAAATAATAGGAGATAAATTTTCAAATCTTTCTTCCCCAAGAGCACTCTGCTTATGGGGGTACCACATCAAAAATGAGCTGGTTTCTCCACCCTTCAGGGGCTGCCAAGAAGGAAACTGCTAGGTGGGGCGAGGATCTGTGGGGGGTTCACTGAGATGCTTTTTACTCCAGGCTTCCAAAGTATCTTCTTACACAGTTAGTTTAGACTTGATTTATCAAATCAAGATCAGACTAAAATTAATCATGGACTCTTTACCTCAATTTCAACAGTTGTTATATAAAAAGGAACGGACACATTTTTAACAAAGGAAAGACTTCTTACTTTATACAGGGGCAATCATTTTGTTCTTGCTAATCCTCCATGCTTTCTCTCAACAGTAACTTGTCTTCACATAAGGTCTCAATAAAGAGCCAATCAGGACTTCTTTTCTTTGCTCTTGGAGGCCTAATCTGCAGTCTGCCCCTAATCTCCCTGGCCCATTACTGTTGTCATGGTTACAGCTTCTTTATCTGTTGTCATGGAGAAGAAAGGCGAATTTGCCACACTGTAACCTAGTCTTCTTTCTTTTATTAAAGGATCTTTTAAAAAAAATTTATCATAGCAAAATCCAAAAAAGGAGATGATTTCAGAGGATAATATAAATCTAAAGAACAGGTTTAAAACCTAAATTATTAACTAACATTTTTGTGAGGTCATTGCAATAGCATTGATAACAATTACAATATTGGGTTAATTTTTCTGTAAGGCTACATTCCCTTCTATATACCAAAGACATTTTTCCATCAGATTTTTAATATACAGTGTTTATGGACATTAATTTTTCCCCAAGCTTATTCTCAGTGCTCAACCTGCAAACTCTGTAAGAGATATGAAAGATGATAATATATATTCATAAAAACACACAAATATTTAATTTGCATTAAACAGGCTCACTTCCCTGTTACTCCACATGTCATAAACTAAAACATCATAAATGCAGCTCAACCAGATATGTTATTTGCTGTGTTTCTTTATTAACTTGATATTTTTTAAAAATAAAATATAAATAGAGAACATTAGTAAAATGATAGGATCATCTAACTGTGCTAAGGGCAAACATCTATTTAGTTCTCTAAATGGAGAAGTAGGTAACATTTCAACTTTGGTTTGCAGTTTTTATAGTTCACAAAGTAATTTCACAAGCTTACCAAAAAAATCTTGTACATATATAATTGAAAATGACAAAGACTAACATTTTCTTTTTTTTTTTTTATTCTTCCAATTTTATTTTATTTTTAAACTTTACATAATTGTATTAGTTTTGCCAAATATCAAAATGAATCCGCCACAGGTATACATGTGTTCCCCATCCCGAACCCTCCTCCCTCCTCCCTCCCCATACCATCCCTCTGGGCCGTCCCAGTGCACCAGCCCCAAGCATCCAGCATCATGCATCGAACCTGGACTGGCAACTCGTTTCCTACATGATATTTTACATGTTTCACTGCCATTCTCCCACATCTTCCCACCCTCTCCCTCTCCCACAGAGTCCATAAGACTGTTCTATACATCAGTGTCTCTTTTGCTGTCTCGTACACCGGGTTATTGTTACCATCTTTCTAAATTCCATATATAACATTTTCTTCTAAAGTTTCATGTTATTTTCAAAATTCAAAGAATCATGGCTTTTGAGCTAGTGTATTAAGAATTTTAGTAAAGCTATGAAATGTGAATTAAAAATAGTGATCTTAAGTCATTTTTCACTTAAGTTAATACTTGAGAACAATTAATCAACTCTACAATATTTCATTAAATCTAAGTCTTTACATAAAATAATTTATATTGGGTTAGTATCCAAACATAAGTCACCAACATTTATTAAATATATATAATTTCCTATTGTTATGCTTGGAGTGAAGAATTATTTTTAAACCATGAATTCTGTCTTAAAGGAAGAGGGAACTAATTTGAAGACATACGGTATATAAAATGTAAGACAATTATAAAGTTTGAGGCCGTCTCTTACTTACAAACAATTTCCATTCTAAATTTTTTGTCAGGGTGATTGTTCAGAAATCAGACCACACTTTTCCACTAAACATTTCTAATCTTTTCCCAGAAACCTATTTAATTGATCAATCTATAAACTGTCCATAGAAATAGTGCTATAGAATTGAAGGATACATGTTGGAATTTTCTTTGATAAATCAATGGATGCATTCAGTCATAAACTGACTTGATATCCACAGAGGGAAGAAGATGTGCAAAGGAAGAGGTGAAGAAGACCTGTTTCAATCTATTTCCAGATTCCAGAGAGGAAGGCCAGCCTGGGAATCTCCCTGCCCCTCCTTTTCCCTCAAGGACCCATCTCCTCCCACCTCCAACATGTGCCTTCCATCCCAGGCTACTTCTGCAGTTGCCTTTTATAGTAAGCCTGATAAAGATGAAGGTCTCTAGGGTGCAAGAGCTAGCCTTGAGGTGTTTCAAAAGGCCTTGGGGTTGCAGGCTGGCTCCCTGCTGCCTCTCAGCTCTCCAAGCTGAATTTTCTGGGTCCCATGAAAACCTGGGGCTCTCACCTCTGCTACCTCCATGTGCTGAACTTGAGGTGGATGGCCTTCCTCTTCCCAACTGCTTCACGGCTCTGACCTGGCTTCTTCAGAGTTCAGCCTAGGAGTCACCTCACTGATCCCCATCCTGGCTTAGGTGCCTCTACTGAGCTTCCACAAGATGAGAATAAGCATCCCCTCAGGACACTTCCTCGGAGAAGGCAATGGCACCCCACTCCGGTACTCTAGCCTGGAAAATCCCATGGACAGAGGAGCCTGGTAGGCTGCAGTCCATGGGGTCGCTAAGAGTCGAGCACTACTGAACGACTTCACGTTCACTTTTCACTTTCATGCTTTGGAGAAGGAATGGCAACCCACTCCAGTGTTCTTGTCTGGAGAATCCCAGGGACGGGGGAGCCTGGTGGGCTGCCGTCTATGGGGTCGCACAGAGTTGGACATGACTGAAGCGACTTAGCAGCAGCAGCAGGACACTTCCTCCACTGCACTGCGGTGGTCTATTCATGCTTTGGCATCCTATCCTAAAGATGCTTGGTGAGAGTAGGAACCAGGTCTAAACCATTCACCACAGTTTAATCTCCAAATCTAAACTGCAGTGTATTTGGTCATATCCTAGGCATCCAATGCATCCTGCAATATTAGCTAAATGAAAGGCTTTACAAATTTGTGAAATTACAATGTTTAGACTTGACTAGATTACTTCATTTATACCACCATGAAAAATGGGTATTTGAGATTAGGTACAGGCAGGGGACTGAGCTATCACTGCAAACTGGTTATGTTATTCATTATTGCTCTGCCAATAAATTATCAGGGCTTCCCTGGTGGCTCACGGTAAAGAACCCACGTGTCAATGCAGGAGATGCAGACTTAATCCCTGGGTTGGGAAGCTTCCCTGGAGAAGGAAATGGCAACCCGCTCTAGTATTCTTGCCTGGGAAATATCACGGACAGAAGGAGACTGGCAGGCTAGTCCACTGGGGTCTCAAACAACCTGGGCACAAATTAGTGACTCAACAAGAACAACAAACAAATCATAAAGTGGAGTGAAAAGCTGAGCTCAGAGGACAGTTTCTAGGGAATGCAGGTTAGGGATGAAAATACTTCATTTTGGATCAAATGGAGCGGGGAAAAATCTTTCTGAAATCCAATGATGTACCAAACAATTGTAAAAGTTATGTTTATGTGGGAATATCTCCAAGAGTGATAACACTTTCATTAAGAAGCAGAAAAGAAGCCAAGAAAGCTGGTTTGTCCTGATCTGGGGATCTATTATAAGAAATGTGATGCTTATCCCAGGACTGTACATCAAAGAGAATTGCCAGACCAAAGTAGTATGCTAAGAAGAATTACCTATGGCCACACAGAGAGATAAGAAGAAAAACAAATTCTGGAAAGTGTTATCGTCTCAGCAGAGGGAACTACATCTCTCAGAACTTAAAATCTTTTCAAAAGACAAAAAGAGAAGAAAAAACAATATCTGGTGAACTGGTCAACCAGCACCTTTGTGAATGAATATTTTTAGTCAAAGCTGTATATATGTAAACGCATACATTGTATGCTTTTAATGCTTTCTTTCTTTTCCCTTTGTTTAATTAGGAAAATACCTTTTAAAGAGTTTATCCAAAATGCAGGAAGGGCCACAGGCAGTTTTGGGAGGTGATCAATCCATTATTTATGTAAACAAATGGTTGTGACTAGAAAACCATGATTAAATAGATGTCAGATCTCTGCTCTGAAGCTTTGTGACTATGTGACTTGTATTTTTCTGTTTTTTTTTTTTTTTAATTTATCTGAAATAGGAAGTTATTTATCTTCTCTAAAGCTTATTTTCCACATTTAAAAACTGATCCAAAACATTTAATACACAGGGTTAAGTGATATTGAGAGATGGATTTTAAGGGCAGCACAGTCCCAAGTCTATACTTTGTATTCAATAAACAGTGGTTTTAAATTTCTCTATCTTCAGATGCGGGGAGCAAAAAGTCTGTTTTGGCTGGCCCAGTGTCAAGTTGTCTGTCTAGAAATCTAGAAATCCTACTAGAAAGGCTCTAAGAACGATCTGGGCTCTGATAGGTCAAGTGATGTGGGGACAGGAGTGCTTTCTATATCCAAGGACAGAACTTGGTCCCTCAATCTCTCTCCCTTTTTCCTTTACCAGGTAACAGAGGGGGAAAAAAAAATCATCCTTTGATTTCCCTTTTTATCATCCCACATGTCCCCTCCTGTAAGAATTTGCTTCATTTCAGGTCTTTTTTCCTTCCCTGGATTTTCTTACTAATCATGGTACCCTTTTCATCTTGGAGCAGTGGCTCCAGGGCTTCATGAGGCATTTGTAATCATCTCTCCCATCAATGTCTCTCCCTAGGCCCTTTCACCAACTGCTGGAAAGCTAGGCTTCTATCCAACCCCCAGCTCCCTTTGTTTCCAGGCTTTCCATTGAGTTGATGTCATTGAATTCCTAGGCGTTGTTTATCCTTTCTCCATGCCTAGGGACCCCAAACATGCCATTTCAATCATTTCCCTTCATCAGAGCTTCCTCGAGGGATAAAGACTGACATGCAACACCGCTCCTTCCAACCTTCATGGGACTTTACTATCACTCACCTCATTCCAACCATATAGTGCTTTGACCCAGCTGCCCTATAACCCTCTTCTCCAGCCACGGAGAACATCCAGAGAACACACCTCAGATACATCTAAAGATACAAATCAGCGTGGCAGGCTTTAAGAAGCAGTGCTTTTCCATGCAGTTTCCTTTGGTAATAAGACACAATCAATGAAAACAGCAGACAGGTTCAGTTGCTAAGGAAAAAAAAAGCTCAGAGCTAGAGCATTTAAATATTTTTTGTTAAGTAACTGAATTTTTCCAGTAAGAAACTAAAGGAAATGTAAATTGAAGGTGAAAGTCACTTAGTAAAAAATAAAATTAAATTAAAAGAAAAAAAAAAAAGAAAGTCACTTAGTCATGTCCGATTCTTTGCAACCCCATGGACTTATACAGTCCATGGAATTCTCCAGGCCAGAATACTGGAGTGGGTAGCCTTTCCCTTCTCCAGGGGACCTCCCCAACCCAGGGATCGAACTCAGGTCTCACGCATTGCAGGTGGATTCTTAAGCAGCTGAGCCACAAGGGAAGCCCAAATTGAAGGTCAGTCAGTTCAGTTCAGTTGCTCAGTCATGTCTGACTCTTTGCAACCCCGTGGGCTGCAGCACTCCAGGCCTCCCTGTCCATCACCAACTCCCGGAGTTTACTCAAACTCATGTCCATCAAGTCAGTGATGCTATCCAACCATCTCATCCTCTGTCGTCCCCTTTTCCTCCTGCCTTCAATCTTTCCCAGCACCAGGGTCTTTTCAAATCGAAGGTAATGCAAATTAAATAAGAACTAATGGTTTAAGTTACTCTCTTTAGTACTGCAGGTACTTTTAACAACTGCTTTTACTGTTTCAGAATACCAAATAACAAGGGAAAAAAACAAAACACAAAACTCCAATTACATTTGATGGTTCACTGAGTTCTACTGATGGCAAACGTTCAACTCAGTCCATTGGATTTAAAATAGATCTTTAGGTTATATTTAAGGGTGCTGTGTAAGAGTAGCAGTGGAAATGCTCATTGCCAGGACAGCTACTTTCAACGTTATGAAGTGTTTTTGAGAATCAGAATTTCAGACAGAAAGGTTTGCCAGATGGTTTGTCTCCTATGGACAGGATGAGAGTGGGTGTGGGGACACGGAAGGCTGGGGAACTGCAGGACATGGAGGGTTACTGAGCATCTTGGTGCCACATACTTGGCTCTAACCTCTATCTACTCACCTTGGAATTTTATAGGTACCAGAACAAAGGGAAATAAAAACAAAAAAGAATAACGGAGGACATGCAGCAAAGATAAATTAATACTTATTTCAATCAAGTTTATACATGTAGAGCCTTATCTCACTGCTATAAAGCCACCACAAAACAACAGGGAGCAGAGTGTGGGCATGAATGATGTTTCCTTAGATCTCTCCCTCTTGTTAAAAAGAAAAAAATTATTGGAACATAGTTAATTTGCAGTGTTGTGTTAGTTTCCGGTGTACAGCAAAGTGAATCAGATATATATGTATATCTCCAGTCGTTTTTTGATTCTTTTCCCATATAGGTCACTACAGAGCATTGGGTAGTTTCCAGTGCTATACAGTAGGTCCTTATTTGAATGTGTCCTTCTAAACCTATGTACTAGGTCCATTCTTTTTTTTTTTTTTTTTTTTAATTTTAATCCTATCTCTAGGAAGTAAGATAGTGGGTGTGGAGAAATTGCAACCACGGTGAAGTGATTACTCCTGTATGCTCATTCTTTTTTCTTTTCAAAAGAAAAGTGAGGGAAATGGGAATAAAGCTGTAAACCAAAAAAGAAGCTTATTGGCCTGAATGTAACATTCATTCTCCAAATCCATTAAGTAAAAAAAACAAAAGAAATAATCCCTAGAGATTACTGATTAAGTAATTTTACATAATCATAAATTGTGGATATGCATTAAATGCTGGTATTCTCCTTGGTCACTCTAAATAGAACAATATTAATTCTTACAGAAACGGTAGATCTTTTAAAAAGTCTTGTTAGTATTTTTTTTTTCAATCATTCAATGTGTTGCTTTACTTAAAGACCCATATCAGTTAGAATTATAGTTGGTAAATTTATCCAATAATTCAAGAATAACAAAAGGCATGCAAAATTCTGAAACATAAGATACAGGTATTCATTCACCATAATAAAAATATCTATTTTAAGTTTGACTCCTGGCTACTACACAAGCTAAAGCAAAATACCAGGTTGGCCAAAATGTTGGGTCAAGTTTTTCACACCATCTTGAAGAAAAACCTGAACAAACTTTCCGGCCAACTCAGTATGTGCTTGACCTGTGTTCACATGTTCACCAGCATCAAGTAAGAGAAAGGATGGATGCCATTTTTTTTCAGAAGTAAAGTAAAAAAAAAAGTCTTGGGATTGCAATTAGGAGACAGCCTATATTCTCCACCAGTTAGTAGCTGGGCAAGCGTGCAAATGGGTTAATCCCTAAAGTTGCTGTTACTAAGGTTTCATCATCCTAGGAAGTAACAATAACTTCTATCTCTGTCTCTTCTCTCTCTTCTTTTTTCTACTTTTTAAGAAACTTCTCTCTTCCCCCCCTTTTTCCTTTGAAAGTGACTCATCCAAATTTGAGACTGAATTTGGAACCCAATGACAGCCTTCCCTGATGGTCCAGTGGTGAAGAATTCACCTGCCGGTGTAGGGGATGGCTTCCAGCCTTCGTTTGGCAAGATTCCACATGTCGTGGGGCCACTAAGCCCAGGCAGCACAACTAATGAAGCGCATGAGCCACAACTGCTGAAGCCTGTGCGCCCTAGACCTTGTGCTCTGCAACAAGAGATGCCGCTGCAATACGAATTCCAGGCACAGTAACCAGAGAGTAGCCCTCACTCCCCGCAACTAGAGAAAGCCCACACGCAGCAATGAAGACCCAACATAGCCAAAACTAAATTAAAAAGTAAATTTTCAAATTAATAAAAAAGAAACATGATACAGAAAAAGTTCAGAATTAGAAAGAAAGTAAAAGTGAAGGTCCCTCAGTCGTGCCCAGCTCTTTGCAACCCCATGGACTATAGAGTCCATGGAAATCTCCAGCCCAGAATACTGGACTATACAGTCCATGGAAATCTCCAGGCCAGAATCCTGGAGTGGGCAGCCTTTCCCTTCTCTAGGGGATCTTCCCAACCCAGGTCTCCTGCATTGCAGGCAGATACTTTACCAGCTGAGCCACAGGGGAAGCCCAATTAGGGTCACTACTGAATACACTAATTCAAAGGAGGTTCAAAACAGTAGAATTCTGTGCTAAGGTCACTACTGATTACATGACCTTACTATAACACTTCTTGTCTCTGAATTTTTCCCCCAGTGTCAAAATGTAGCCTGAACATGCTTCTTCTTAAATATGACCATGAAGACATTAACTACAGCAGATGATGCTCATAAAGTACTTTGAATTCAGTAAAAGAGTCTAAAATTAAAGAGGAGGATGAGTGGCACTAGCCCCTGTTGTGACTATTTTTCCATCTTAATAAACATCAGCATTGTCTACATTGAGAGCAAAGGTATATACTGTCCTTGCACAGGAGGCTTAATAATCTTAGGATGGAAATTTACACTAGAAAGATTTATGAATCTCCACCTGGAGAGACAGCTCCAACAATGAGAGCACAGGGGTTCACCAGAGTCAAACAGGGCTCGGCGACATGGTCTCTGTGTGATCCTGGATAAGATGCTTAACTTTCTGTGCAGTATTGCAAAGAGGGTACATAAAGAACAGGCCAGAATAGCGTGTGCAGAAATAAATGTGAAAAAAAAAATTCTGAAAGCTGCTCAAGAAAAACAGAGGGGAATATACTCATATTCTTGGCTATTGAAGTGAGGAGGCATTTCTAAGAAAACGACAAGAACACAAATCAAAGAAAAATCTTGATAAATATGACTGTACTGGAACTAAAACTTTTGTAGGGAAAAGCATAATAAATGAGACTGAAACACGAAGGACAAACTGGGACAATATTTTTAATAATATTACAAAGGATTGGCTTGTATAGTATGCAAACAGCTGTCACAAATCAGTTAAACTAACCAAGAAACAAAGTTTGAAAAGATGGGGCAGTGATGTTAGTATATAACTTTTATTTCAATATATTTGAAAATTCCTATGATCTCCTCCTCAGAGCAACTACTGTTTTTAGTTTTTACATTTTTATTGAAATACAGTTGATTTACAATGTTGTGTTACTTCCAGGTATACAGTGAAGTGATGTGGTTCTCTCTCTCCCTCTCTCTTTACATATATATATATATATATATATATTCTTATTATATTAATAGGTTATCACAAGATATTAAATATATTTCCCTGTGCTACACAGTAAGTCCTTATTAGTTATCTATTTTACTCCTAGCAACAACTAATTTCACCAAAAATAATTATTTCAATATAATGGATGTTAACATAAAAATACAAAGTACTGTGACCTTCATCTTCAGGAATACAAAAATTCATTAAGCTTCAGTGAGAAAGAAACCATCATTCTCACACCTTTGGTTATGTAAAGTTAAGAGTAAATTATATACTTGTTCACAAGTAAATACTTTGACAGAGGGGAAAAAATTACAGAGTTCAGAGCTCCATGCACACTTACTAAAACACTTCTATATTACAAATATATAGTTTGGGATTCTGTAGCTATTTCTTAATAAGCATGTAGGTGTGGTTATGAATGATTCCTCCTTACTCTAGCTGTGTCTGAACAGAGATCACAATATTACATTTTAAATAAATCCACTGAAGGATGACTAGAAAATAAAATAAACAAACCCAAAACAAGATGAAGCAGAGGAGACATCTTTGGTCCTCTCTGCCACCCTCCTATGTCATAACTCAAATATGTCAACTGTCTCTTCTCGGGTTTAAGTCTCCTGGGTAAAGATAAGGGATGGGAAATGTGGGGACTGTAAAGCCTTCACTTTTCCTGGTGAAGGCTCTCTGAGCAATCATTCTGCGCTCTCAGAAGAGGACGTACCCCTCCCCAGATAAAAGCATGAGGCTACACTGCCTTGAACAGTAATTCTTTATGTGTTAGAGAATTAACAGAGAATGCAATGTAATTCTGCTAGATCTGAGTCATAGAGGTGATTGTAAATATTAAAAACAGAGGCAGAGAGGCAGAAATGAGCTAGATTTAGTAACTTGCTTCCAAAGAAAAGAGTAGATGCAAAGGGAAAAATTCAAATTTCATGGTAAAACCCTAGCAAACTTAGTTTACTACTTAAATTATCATACCCAGTGATGAAGGGTAGCGATCACACAGCCCTGATATTATGTGATAGGTAGGGCATTATTCTTCTTTGGTATTTCTTCTCAAAACTCATAACCTCAGTCTAAATGAGGGAAGCTTCAGACAAACCCAGATTGTGAGATAGTCTACTGGATAGCTGGCCAGTATCATTCAAGATCCTTAGGTCAAAAAACACCCCAACAAAATAAAGGCAGAAACCATTACAGAAAACCATCATAGAGCTGGGGAGACACGACAATTAAATGAAAGCAGTACACTGAGCTGGATCTTGAGACAGAAAAATAGTATTAATGGAAAAACTGGCAAAATCCACATAAACTCTAGAGTCTATGTCATAGTAATGTACAAATGCCAGTTTCTTAGTTTTGAGAAATATACCATGGTAATGGGAGATGTCAACGGTGGGAGAAACGGGGTGAAGGTATAAAGGAACTCTGCCATATTTTTATAACTTTCTGTAAATCTGAAAAAAAAAATCACAGTATGTAGAAATAGTTTATTTAGAAAAGGGAAGGAAGAGCTGTTGCTCTAATTACAGTTGCTGGGTCAGCCCTAATGCTCTTATTTCTGGTGTTTCTTTAAAAAGCTGAAACACATGATTAAAAAAAAAAATGCTTATCTTTTAGGAGTACACCATTTCATTCCGAGTGAAGAATTAAAAAAAGAAAAAAAATGAACAAGGGCAATGTTAGGTTTCAGGACTCTTCAGTGTGGTCAGAGTGAACATTTATCAGCCCATGTAGAAAGAGGAATCAAGGAGGGTAAAATAGATGTGCACCACCCAGACTCCAAACACAGACCTGAGAGCCAAAGCACTCAGACTGCAACCATCAATCGAGAAACCGTCATCCCACCCAGAGCACACAGGATTCATGCTGATGCGTCTGTTCCACCGGGCACCGGTCTTGCTGTGTCCACTCTGTATTTCATCAGACGGAGTAACGCTCTGGATTCCAAACTAGACCCTTGTTTCATTGTTTTTCAAACTGTGAAGCCGCTCACAGCTATTAATAGTAAAATTACCAGTGACTGAATGGAAAGACAGTTTTGTTCAAGCTGGCATGATGAGTTCCCAGGTAGCACAGACCTGGAGCATCACGAAGGCTGCCTGTCCTATGTGGTAAGGAGATGGGCGTGTGCATCACCGCTGGTTTTACAGCCTGTGATTGGACCCTGGGCAACTGTGTCCTGTGTGCTTCCTCAGGAAAGAGTGGAAACACCATCGAGGATGGTAAGAAAACGAGAAGTCATTAGCCCTAAAGTAATTAGCAATAAAATTAAAAATTGTGGATGGGTGTTAAAAAATCTACAAACAATAAATGCTAGAGGGGATGTGGAGAAAAGGGAATGTTCTTGTACTATTGGCGGGAATGTACAGTGATACAACCACTATGGAATGGAGATTCCTTAAAAAACTAGGACTAGAACTAGCATGTGACCCAACAATTCTACTACCAGGCTTATACCCTGAGAAAACCATAACTGAAAGAGATGCATGTACCCCAGTGTTTGCCGCAGCACTTTTTATAATAGCTAGGACATGGAAGCAACCTAGATCTCCATCAACAGATGAATGGATACAGACACGGTGGTACATATATGCAATGGAATGCTGCTGCTGCCGCTGCTGCTAAGTCGCTTCAGTCGTGTCTGACTCTGTGCGACCCCATAGACGGCAGCCCACTAGTCTCCTCTGTCCATGGAATACTACTCAGCTATAAAAAAGAACTCTTACTTGAGTCAGTCCTAATGAGGTGGATGAATCTAGAGCCTATTGTACAGAGTGAAGTAAGTCAGAAAGATAAAGACAAATATTGTTTATTAATGCACATGTATGGACTCTAGAAAGACGCTACTGATGAACCTATTTGCAAGACAGCAATGGAGACGCAGACATGAGAACAGACTTATGGACAAAGTGTGGGAAGAAGAGGGTGGGACAAATTGAGAGAATAGCATTGAAACATATACATGACCAAATGTAAAACAGATTTGCTGCGTGACACAGGGAGATCAACCCAGACCTCTGTGACAACCTAGATGGGTGGGACAAGGTGGGAGGCAGAAGGGAGGTTCAAGACGGAGGAGCCATATGTATCCCTGTGGCTGATTGTATATTGATGTATGGCAGAAACCAGCACAATATTGTAAAGCAATTAGCCTCCAATAAAATTTTTTTTTTTTAAAAATTGTGGATGGGAAGACTCACTTTTTGTAAACGTGTTAACTATGAGGAGGGAGTAGAGATGAGTATAAGGATTGGCTGATGGAAGTCAAGAAAACACCCAGTAAAATTTACTGAAGAGAACATATGCATACCAATGATTCAGATGAAAGGACTAAATAACCAGAGGAATCCATGAAATCCAGGTGGTTAAAGATATGTTTCTAAAAACTCACATGTCACAGGCCACGCTGGTCCAGGGAAGAATGTCATGGATCACTAAACCCAGGATGAACTTCCACATAAAACACTATGCCCTCTAGAGATGGTAATTTGATTTCAGCAACTGGGTAAAACCTACTTTGGTCAGAAACTTCAGCTTCTTTCTTCTCTAAGGCTTTTCCCCATCTCTGACGTCGCTAATGAGAAATAATTTTGAATTTCACTTCACATGCTCACTTTTGTCTATGCCCTGCTTGATGTATATCAGATTAGAAACACAATTCAGTTTTATTGTTGTTGTTTTGGAGGATACTTATACTTACATACTCTTATTCTCTTACTTTCTAATTTTTTTGTATTCAGGTCATTTCACAATTTTTAGCCCATTAAAAATAGGAAATGTAAGTCACTAGGCACTTTCGTTGTCATTTGTCTCCATAATAACTCCATCAAAAGGAAGCTATATGTAACTAGGTAACAAGTCTGGCAGGTTTCTCTCTGGTGGATGGTTCACCAGGGACCATGTTATATAAGCATTTGACTAACCCTCATGATATCAATGGTAAAATTTAGAGATATGTATTAAAAATCTCATAAGTTATCATAATGACATATTAGGGAGCTTCCTGCACCATTTGCACTCTGAATTTATTATCTGCTATGTAATATATTTATAGCTCCTGTTAAAACAACCACTTCTAAATTTTGAGTAGATCCTTGGGGTATAGGATACTGGGATTTGTTAAATAAATCAATGGCCACATTTCATATCCTTCTTGGTTTTATACACTTCAGTGAAATTCCATCCTCAGAACTCATCTTTTCAATCTTAAAACAATAACCCAACTGCACCACACAATGACATTTCCTTCCTCCTCTCCCCTTAGCATGCATTAGTCTTTTTACAAAAATTCATTCTGCTCTCTCGATTAGTCTCCCTTGTTGAGATATCCACTCTGTCTCCTTTTTTTTTGAGCAAATTGAATAGCCCCCAGTTTAAAAAATAAAAACATGCTGTTTTTTTGGAATGATAAGAAAATAAAAACTTGTCTTCTAAATCCTTACTATTAATTCAGCATGTTATTAATCTCTTTACATTCTGCTATTTTGGGGGGCATTAAGATGAGGACACCCTCAACAGTCTCCCCCACCCCATTCTTATTCTCCTTCACAGCTTCCTCTCATAAAAATGCCACCCATACGGAAATGTCATGCTGAAATATGGCAAGATAATTTCTGTGAAAGAATTCATTTTCACCTCTGCTAAACGAATCTGGGTTGAGACTGAGCCATGCAGATAAAAGCTTGTTTAATTTGGATTTTAGCATATGTTTTTCTAATATATATTTTAAAACTGAGCAAATCTGTTTCACCCAGACTGAAATAGTTTTATATGTGGAAAGTTTCCTCACACAATCTGAAAGGAATAAAAAGACATAAAACCTTTTATCTATCTGAATTACAGTTTGTCTCCATAGACTAAAAGCTCCCTTGAGAAAAAGGTACATACCGCATTCATACATGTATCCATTCATTCATCAATCTATCTAATCTTTGATTCACTTAAAATATTTTTTGCTGATCACCTGCCAAGTATCAGGGTCTGTTCTAGGGGACGGAAAACTACTAGACAAGATAACTATCTTCTCTCTTGGAGCACATATTCTCATACCCTTCTTGGTGACTGATGCAATGTTAAACAGAGTAGAAGCTCTGATGACCTTAGGATAGGAGATTAGGCACTATTTGATATGTTTTTGATCCCTAGGGAGAAAATACAAACTAAATCAACAAATCAATCTGAGAATGAAAGGCAGCACTGGACAGTGGTTAAACACAGAGTCCAGAAAGGGCTCCTGTATTTATCTGTGTAATTTGAATCTAAGTTTACTGTTGAGGAGCAAGTGGGGTTGAAGTGTGAATGACCATGTCTGGCACTTCACTTGATGGTGAGGATATCTCTAATAATTCTTCAGTGGTCTTGAAGACATAGTTTCCAATGACAAGTTTGTTCCAGCTGAGCAAGAGATTTTTTTAGGTTGTAAGTGTTTCTGGAGAGCCTCCATAAAACTCCCAAAGAAGTGACAGCATGACTCTTAAAAGTCATTTTCTTTAAGTTACCTATCTAAGTCTATAAGGGCCACATGAGTATTGCTCTGGGGGAATCCATCTATGTTATACTGGCTATTTTACTAGGACCTCTTGGTGTGTGTGTGTGCGCACACCCACACATGTGTCAACTCTGCTCTTCCTGTTTAAACATAATTTGCTCTTTGGATGCAATCAAAGAAAAAAATATAATCATCTTCATATTTTTCACCAGCAAATATTCTTCCAAGCGAAAATAAAATACAGATTCCAGACCCCAATCAATCCTGTCATGTCACAGATATATGTCATCACACAGGTACCCTCATCTCTCTGAGCCTGTTTCCTCACGGTGCATGGTAACAACAGTACCTAACTCCGCCTTGAAAGTCAAGCAAGTGAAAACTGGCAAAGCACACACAATAATGACAGACTCATGGGAAGCACCTATGAGCTTCTGTTAAATAAAGGAGATGCCCAAGAGGAAAATATAACTAGGAATTAGGTCACAAGATGGTGCTTACTAATGCCAGCTTCACCAGTGCACTCTGTTGGCCAAACACTAATCTTCCTTTGCTTCCATTTCTTCACTTTAAGGACAAGTATAATAACATAAACTCCCACTGCCTCTTCCATTCAGGGAGAATGAGGCCAAAGAACTTCCTGATCCCTGAAGAAAATTGCATAGTTAGAAATAACACGCTACTGCTTTCTCTCTCTCTCTCTCTTTTTTACCGGGCACACTACATGGCTTGTGGCATCTCAGCTGCCCTTCCAGGGACTGAATCTGGGTCCCTGGCAGTGAAAGCAGAGTCCTAACCATTAGACCATCAGGGAATTCCTTCACACTCCTGCTTTATGCCACACAAGTTGCAGCCCCAGGGGGACAGTTTAGGCTGCAAAATGATATAGACAATGGCCAACAGTGGCTTATTGTGATAAGAAATTGTGTAATCACATTTTTTTACATTGCTTTAGCCTTTACTGAATTTGTTACAATACTGCTTCTGTTGTTTCTATGTTCTGGTTTGTTTGTTTGTTTTTGGTCACTAGCTATGTGGAATCATAGCTCCCTAACTAGGGATCAAACCCATAACCCCTGTATTGGAAGGCGAAGTCTTAACCACTGTGGCACCAGGGAAGCCCCTCATCACTGTTTTCTGAATGATAACGATGTGTCAGGTACTGCGCAAATCAGTGAGCATTTTAAGTGGGTTCTCCTGTGATTTTGCATCATGAGAGGTTCAGGAATATACCCAAGGTCACCAATAAAGTGGCAAAGAATGCCTGCAAACCCCAGCTCGTGGCTGCAGTTGATACCATCCAGTATGCACAAGCGCAGAGACTATTACAAGCATTGACACCATCTGTGGCTGCCTTCCTGGTATTCAAAAATGAATATTAAGTGCTGAGTGTTGTGTACTTGTCAGGAAAAAATATATATTAGGTAGAAAAAAGGAGTTAAAATTATTAAAAGTCATATTTCTTAGGTGGAAATTATTGATGCATTTGCAGTATTTAGTAGCTTGTCAGAGTTGCAGCCTTATTTTGCTGTGAACCCACAGGCATATCGTTAGTGTCATCTTTGAAATATTCACTAATTCAATGACAGAACTGTAAATTCTTTTCAGTCTAGAAGGTATAGAGCCACCTGTTATTTTGAAAACCTAAGCAACGTTTATTTAGTATATGATAGAACTAAGTAAGTTCCCACTGTATGAATCACAGATGCTAATTTGCTGGCAGAAATGTAGAATGATATATTGTACAGTCCTGGCAATTATGTCAGAAATCAGTCTAGAGTAATTCATTAACACCTTTTCTTCAGGAAAAAAGGAGGAAGCTGACATCTGTAACTAATATTATGATCTATGTTATTTTATATTATGTTTTTGATTTTACAAACAGTAGGCAACCATAAGATAATTGAATAGCTAATTATTAAAATACTCAGTTTTTTCATTCAGTCACTGCTCAAGAATGCAGATTCATTTTGCAAATTACAGGTCTTATTTTATGGATGAGGAAGAAGGAAATTGACAATGTTTGAGAGACACGTTAACTCCTTCAGGGCCTGATGCAGCCTGTAAGGATGTGTCTGATTCTGTATAGTATCTACGTGATTTTGTATAAAAATCAAACCCATATAAATTAAATCAAGTTTTAAAGGTACTAATAATCCAGTTTAAAATTAAGTCATACTCTGCTTAAATTGTTCTGAAATATACATTTATAAACTTAAAGATACATTATTTATTGAAATATATTACTAAATTATTACTTTCAGAAGCCCTCTGCAAAACAACTATGGTGGATGTTACCCTAAGGTGATCTACATGACCTCAGGTAACTAATTGCATCTCCTCTGAACACAGTTGGACTCCTGGTCAACAGAATATGGCAAAATTGATGAGACAGGCACTCCCTTAATTTATATGACAAAAGGTGAGGGAGTCCTCACTCTCACAATTGTGTGCCTGCACAGAGTTGTGTCCGACTCTTTGCGACCCCATGGACTACAGCCCACCAGCGTCCTCTGTCCACGGGATTGTCCAGGCCAGAATACTGGAGTGGGTTGCCATTTCCTCCTCCAGAGGATCTTCCTGACCAAGGGATTGAGCCTGCATCTCCTCTGTCTCCTGTACTGGCAGGCAGATTCTTTATCACCGAGCCACTCTCACTATTAGGTAAAATTCTGTCAAGCTTTGTCTTAGCATACTGAAAGGAGAAGATCTTCTGCTGGCCTTGAAGAAATGAACTGCCACTGGGTAATGAGAAGTAAGAAGATGGGGCCCTTGCTCCTATAGTCACAGAGACAGATTCTGCCAACAACTCTGGAACATGAAAATGGGCTATTCCCCAGTCAAACTTCTGATGAGACCTCAACCACGACCAGCACCTGAAATTACCCTGGTCAGACCCTGAAATAGAAAACTCAACAAAGCTGTTCTTGGACTCCTGACCATGGATTCTGTGAGGTAATGGAGGCATGTGATTTTAAGCTGCTAAGTCTGTGGTACTATTTTATGCAGAAATAGAAAACTATTATAGCAATTTATTATGTTGGTCAAGATGCAAAACTCCAGAAAGGTCAGTATTGACCTTTTTCATGGAAAGAGGAGATCACCAAGCCTACTACAGAATGTCTTAATGGTCTTCAGGATAGCCCTTTTGAACCTCAAGATTCAACATATATCATGGATATTATCAATTCAGTTCCTCCTAAGAGTATATTCTGAGAAAAATTAATTTTTCATTCATGCACAAAGGATTTAATATTATTAGAGACTTGGTGCTTTTGAACTGCAGTGCTGGAGAAGACTCTTAAGAGTTCTGTGGACTGCAAGGAAGTCAAACCAGTCAATCCCAAAGTAAACCAACCCTGAACATTCATTGCAAGGACTGATGCTGAAGCTGAAACTCCAATCCTTTGGCCACCTGATGTGAAGAGCTGACTCATTGGAAAAGCCCCTGATGCTGGGAAAGATCGAAGGCAGGAGGAGAAGGGGATGACAGAGGATGAGATGGTTGGATGGCATCACTGACACAATGGACATGAGTTTGAGTGAGCTCCCGGAGATAGTGAAGGACAGGGAAGCCTGGTGCGCTGCAGTCCATGGGATCGGAAAGAGTCAGACATGCTAAGTGACTGAACAACACAACAAAAACGACAAGAGAGACATGGCGAGTCTATGGCAGTTCTCCAAATAGTGTGTCAATAATGAGGTATGTTGCTCCTTCTCTGCCCACACAAACACACCTGTATCCATATCACACCAAGTTTTACTCTTCATGGGCATACATTCGTATCTAGTGCTTACACATATTTTACAACCATAGAGAGTTCAATTTCTGTTTGGCTCAAAAGGAACAAATCACTGATCATGTTTGTAGGGAAAGAGAAATCAATTGAAAATACAGTCATAATGACTGCTTATATTTATTCAGTGAATGGCTCTCAGTAATTAACTGACACCACATACTGGAAAAATCAATAAGAAAAATACCCATGAATAGCTTTTCTATTTCATCAGCAGAGGTTCCTTGCTCTGCCTCTGTCTTAGCATCAGGCCAGCTTGAGCAGCAGAGCTTAGGTGACACCTGTCATAATCAATTAGTCAAGTAGAAAATGGTGTAAAAGAATGGCTTGTAGATTGAGAGCAATTCAATCACTCTCAAATGTTCCCTTAGGAAGTGAAAATCTGTTATTCCATTTAGTCATCGTTGAATTGCTGAATACTATTTCCCCCATTCAGGCAAGCTAACAAATATAAATAAACACAAGAGCTTTGGGAACATTCGGGGGAGAAAAAAAAATACATGAAACTCAGCTCTCAGCCCTACATGCAGTAGTCCTCACTGTAACCACATCAAGAGAGGAAGAATGGATTAAGAATTAGTAGAGACACAAAAAATGATTCCTACACCCCTAGAGAATTTTACCCAGACTTGAGATGAGGGATGTCAAAGTCAAAATGCCGTATTTCATTGTTTTTTCTTCATAGAATAAACATGACATCTTAGCTGGCCTTCTAGCTATATGACCTTTAATACACAAACCCTAATGAAAGAGTGTTTTGTAGGATGAATCCTGACTTACCATATTCTTATTTCATCTTTCCCCTCCTCTCATTTCATGAGCTTAAGGTTGCCAAGTTACATCATCTTTGGAAGGAGCTTTTTTCCTAACCTGGCCCCTCCCCGACCCTGTCCCCCTTACTGGTGAAATTCAGCCTAAGAAAATAAGAGAATGGCATAGGTTTGATTTCAGTCAAATATGCTAAGAAGCAGAGGCTCATGGAACATGTCTGGTGAACAGACAGACGTGGAGATGCCATTACACAAACACGTCCTCAACCAGCAAAAACAAATGAATGAGAGGTGCCAGCAATTATGAGTCCCTGGTGTTATTTTCCTCGTCAGACACGCTGTCTATTCATCAAACCCCTAACAACCTAGTACTAGTGCTGAAGAAGGGTCCTGAGGAAGCGACAACAGGGGCAACACTGACATGAAGCAGTAAGAATCGGCCGCCAGGAAACACAGGGAGAGGATTTTCAGTGTTGCCTTGAATGCCTGCAAACGTCACCTACATTCACTGATGGAGAATGTCACTCTGTTCCTGCAAGCCCATTGCTAGTCACATGGTCAGAAACGGCGTTTAGTATGTCTTTCCTTTGAAATCTCTAGGTCAAGTACATGCACAAAGTAAATCACTATAAGAAAAATTAACACTCTGAAAAGTGTCAAAAAAAAAAAAGATTTCTTTTAATTGGGGTCTTCTCACCCTAGAGTCAAATTCTGAACTAAGAGATAAGCCATCCACTGGGCCCCTTAGATTTTGATCTGCCAACAGGATAAGCAAAATCCAGATTTGTGGGTAGAAAACAAGTCACTCAAGGTAGCTCTGTGGCTCTCTGCAACTCCAATGACTGGGAAACAAATCTTGTCCATATTTAAGAAGTGAGAAGCTCTAGTACAGTGATACTCATGAAGAGCATGTATATTATTTACACAGGCTTATACATTCAGACTGAGAGTTGAATTCACAAGCCTACAGGGTCTGAAAACTCAGCATGTAAATGCTACTTCATTCTTATTTAGTTACATCAAGCTTAGATTATATAAAACTATAATTAAAGCAGAAAAGCCACCATTAAATGACTATAATTAAGTGTATGTCCTGCTTTATTGGAGTGACTATCCATAAAGATATTTAACACACCTTTGCCTTGTCAACACATAGGCTGATGTTTTAACAAAGGCACAGTGCAGCAGAATATCATTCACTGTAGATACATCTTTCAAACTTGAAAGCGACAGGCAGCCTCAACTTGCTCCTTTGTCCATTTTTGTGTATGATTGGCTTATAATAAATCTTTTCATAACAGTGCACACACCCACCTTGCCTGACTCCGTGAACCTAGCTGGTGCTCCAGGAACATGCTCTCTCAACCTCTGACATGTGCGTGACCTGTCCTCTTCATTATTCTTTCCACCCCAAGTCACATTTCCTCCTGACTCCAGCAGCTGAACTCTGAATTGTACTCCTCTCTCCCAGCTCTTCATCGGTGGCACTGTGGCTTCATTCCTGGCTCTGCCCTCTGGCTTTACCTAGATTTGTCCTGAATTTGTGGTTCCCTATATGAGGAGCTTTGGAGACTTGTGGACAAGTCTTGGAGGGCAGTGGCTCCAAAACCAGTGTGCTCTTCTATTCCCTTTGTTAACTGGAAAGAAAGCAAGTGGAGTGGAGTGGAGAAACTGCTTTCTCTCTCATCTCTTCCGCGATGTTTATAAAATCTGTGTGATGTATGGAGCGGGAGGTACGATCTTATTAAGTGGTAGATTCTTATAAAGAGAAACCTGGAGAAGGAATAATATCCCCAGAGTAAGTCACACATGTGGACAATTTCAGAAACAGAAGGCGTACAGAGTCCATTACCCAGAGGGCTCAGTCCAATCCTGAAGACTCACTGCTGAATCTTCTAAAAGGGCGCTCAGAAAAAAGAAGGGACACAACTAACAGGGCTAAACAACACTTAGGTTTTCCACTAAAGTCTCAGGGATAATGTGAATTTACAGCATTGGCATTATATTCAGCTGTCTTTGTGTGGATGGTTTTATATCTGGGATGGCTTGGGGCCCCAACTTGGTCTTTCGAGGAGCTTCCTGGGCATCAACGAGAGCAGTGGGGTCTGTACTTTGGTCCAGGCTCTGTCAGATGTGATGGCTGGCAGCACAGCAGAAACCCCTGAGAAAGTAGGAAAATGATGACTAGCATGTGGTAGCTAAGAGGGCTATTAGATGCCCACAGATGTGGAAGCTTAGAAGAAGGAAGTCAGTACGGAAACTTGTTTGGCCTTTGGCAAAAGAGGCTCTAACCAGATGATCACTCACTGTTTGATTATTGTGCTTCACACATTTACAGGTAAATAGGAGACTTGTCCAGGTTTCCCAGGTGGTCCAGTGGTAAAGAATCTGCCTGCTAAAGCAGGAGATGCAGTAGACATGGGTTCAATCCCTGGGCTGGGAAGAGCCCCTGAAGAAGGGCATGGAAACCCACTCTAGTATTCTAGCCGAAGAATCCCATGGACAGAGGAGCCTGGCGGGCTACAGTCCATGGGGTCACAAAGAGTCAGATACAACTGAAGTGACTTAGCACTCATGCGCCAATCTGTGGAGGATTTTAGAATGACGGTCCCTATTTTCAGAAGAGCGTCCCTGGAATGACAGGCTTGTATCAGAAGTTAAGTCCATAATAAACAGTTGCACCACACCTGCGGTGAAATCCGGTCCTGCCACCTCTCTGCGCTTCACATCCCCGCCACGTGTCTACTCAAGCAGCAAGGCACTGCTGCTATCAATAACAAACTAAATTGCATTTGATAGCCTAAATGAACAAGACACATATTGGGATAAAGTGTCTTTGACTTTTATAATGTTGTCACCATAACTATCTATCTGAGAAGGAAAAATGATATACTGAGGGAGAATTAGACTTGAAAAAGAAACCTTTAAATGTTGACACCATCCCTGCCTGCATTTTTCTGCATGGGATCTGAAAGTCTGATGGCTCAGGACAGCCAGCTGTACTCAACTGTCCCCACGTCAGGATGCAGGAGCGTCAAGTTGGTAGCTTGAGACTGGCCATGGTGACTATATTCACATCAAAGAAAACTGGTCAAGCCTTTAAATCAGGGATGTTTTCCTTATCATCACATCACTGGTTAGACTCCTCCTCGACTTTGATTTCTCTCTGGGAAATTTGCTTATTTAAAAAAAATACAAAAATTGAATATGATACTGCTTCCATCTGCCTGAAGTCTTCAGCTTTGTGATCATGCTGCCAAAGATGAGCAAATATGCACATAAGTAGGGCAAGAAGACACATTTTCACTACAAAAGTATCTAAAAAGTGTGCTCTCTATGAGACAGTGATGAACTGCATGCTTCTTTATCTCTGCCAAAATATAATGTGGCTACAAACACCCCCACAATAACTCAGAGACGATAACAGGCTTCCAAGTGCCTTGACAGACTTACAGAATTTAGAACATCCACTTTGATTCATGTTGATTCCTTTTTAAAAGTAATGGCAAATTCTGCTTCTCCTACGTAGACTCCATTCTCCATCTAAGTATGACTTGTCTCTTCAGAGCTAAGGTAGTTCTTACCATCTGTATCACTTAATTGGCACTCAGCAACAGGAAACACAAGAGATATGGGTTTAATCCCTGGGTTTGGAAGATTCCCTGGAGTAGGAAATGGTAACTCACTCCAGTATGCTTACCTGGAAATTTTCACGGACAGAGGAACCTGGCTGACATTGTCCATGGGGTTGCAAAGAGTCAGACACGACTGAGTGCACACACACACACACACGCACATTAATTCCTTTATAACATCTCTTTGCTTGAATCTGTCTCTACAATCAAACTAATCTCTCTTGAAATCACTGGTGTTCTTGAGTTTTTTGATAGCCTACACAGTGACTAGCATGTCAGAGGCTCTTGACTATATATGTTGATTGAGACCTGGAGGAAATTTTCCCCAATCCTGCTCATCAATAATCACTCTTGCAGCCAGATCACCCATGTGTCACTTCGGCACATCCTTCCTTGGTTGCCTCATGCGATGTCAATAGCTTGTCAGCTCTGATTCTCCCTGTAGTTTCCAATGAGCTAATTTATAACTTGTTTTTACCTTTGTCAGTGAATAACAACTCTGACATCCTTCCAAGTACAGTCTAAAAATAAGACCCCTTGCCTATCAATCCCTCAACTGAGCATTCTTCTCTAACAGTATTTATTAGTTACTTTTCCTTAATAAATTCTATAATTATGGGTTTTCAATGCCTTCTTGAGAGAATAAATACTGTGAATGTACTTATTTTCATTTCAAAGTTAGGACAAGCACAGTATGCTGGTGTTGCAATTCACTTATATTTTAAAAGGTGACTATATCCTTTGTTTGAACTTTTGGCCTCAATACCCTCCTGGTGATGAAGAGGGATTGAGTACCACCCCTGTTCTAAAGTTCTGAAGTTCCTCTGTGTCATTTTCTAAAGCAGTCTTTTAAGTAGGCTTGACAATGAACTGAGTGACCCCATTAAATTTAGATCTTCAGAAACACTACATTCACTCTCCATCGGCAAATACTATACTTTTCCTCTAACTCAGTCTCCCTCAAGGCTCAACTACAGAGTAATCTGGATGTCTTGGATAAAACCATGTAGTTTAAAAATTAACACCACATTAAGCCCTCCAAACATAGAAATCAAGGAAGAAACACTATCACTTAGGAAGGCAGGAAAACATCTATGATCAAAGGTGAAGAAAAGATGGATGCAGTATGGTTCAGGATTTAGCAGGTCAGAGGAGGAGTAAACTCAAGTGTGTCTGAGATATTCACAGGAAGCAAATGACTCACCCCACAGAACCCAGATAACCTCATACTATGAAAGGCCCATGGCAAGGTAATGGGCTTCAAGCAGGAGAACTGTTGAAACTTTGTGTTAAGCACACCAAGCTCCCTCTGTTCCCTCCCTAACACAGTCAACTTATTTGTCCTCAGGCAACCTGGGTAGGAGTAAAGAGGTGTAGCCTAGGCAGCAATTAAAAGAGAAAAGCTCTGGACTTGGGACACCAAGTAACAGAGAAGAGGAGGAATAATGTGTGAGATGGGAGACGGAAAGATTAAATCAAATCGGCACACTGGAAAGGAGAAGTTCCACACTTCTTCACCCTCTTGGCTCCAAAACCTAGGAGCCAGACTGATAAATCCAGAGCAGAAGGAAGAGAATTTCTCTTCGGGGAATCCACACCACAACAGAGTAAAGACTAAAAGACGCTATTATTTTGAAGACTACTCCTAGAAGATAGACGGCCACGTGACTGTCCTAAATGGAAGCGTGAGGTTTGATCTTCCTGCCTACATACACAGTGCTTGTATAAGATGTTCAGTGCTTCACTTTAAAGTCTGCATTGGTAGCCTGGACTCCAGAATCTTTAGGAATATCTCTGACATGAAAGAGACAGAAAAAATGTAAAAGGGAACTTGGAGGAAATACAGATGACACATAAAGAGATCAGAAATAATGTCTAAAATCAAATAGCAAATATTGAATAATATGGATAGAAATTTCATACATAGCTGGAGGGATTATAAAATGGTATTTGATTTTTAACTATTTTGGTGAACTATTTTGGAGTTCCACATGACCTAGCAACTCTATTCTTTAAAAATTAACTTTTATTAGAGTATAGTATAGTTACTTTACAATGTTGTTAGAGTCTACTATATAACAAAGTGAATCAGCCATACATATAAATAAACCCCTCTTTTTTGAACTTCCTTTCCATTCAGGTCATCATAGAGTACTGAGTAGGGTTCCCTGAGCTATACAGTAGGTTCCCATTCATTATCTACTTTATACATGGTATCAATAGTATATATATGTCAATCGCAATCTCCCAATTCATCCCACTCCCACTTTACCCCCTTTGGTCTAGCAACTCTATTCTTAAGTGAAAATAAATATGTTAACAAAAACCTACTTGTAAATGTCCACAACAGCTTTATTGATAACAGTAAAAAACCAGAAAAGAATCCCAATAACTACCAATAAAAAACAGATAAGCAAATTATGACCAATGGTATAGCATTTGGCAATAAAGTAAGAATTGTTGGTATATGTAACAACATGGACTGCCCTCAAAAAATGAGGTTAGGGGGAAGAAGTCTGATAAAAAGAGGCAGTATTTCGTGTAAGTCCACTTATACGAAATCTGGGGCTTCCCAGATGGTGCTAGTGGTAAAGAACCCGCCTGCCAATGCAGGTGACGCAGGAGACATGGGTTCGATTCCTGGGTTGGGAAGATCCCCTGGAGGAGGGCATGGCAGCCCACTCCAGTATTCTTGCCTAGAGAATCCCATGGACAGAAGAGCCTGGCAGGCTACAGTCCATAGGGTCGCAAAGAGTTGGACATGACTAAACAGACAGCATGCACACATATGAAATCTAAATGCAGGCAAAACGAGTCTATGGTGTTAGAAATCAGATAATGGCACAGGTATGTAGGAAGGGGAGAAAAACAGGGCATAAAACCATGAGAGAATACCCTGGAGGGATAAAAATCTACAACTTGTTTTGGGCGGCAGTTACATAAGCACATGGCATAATCAACAGATTAAAAAATATCTCTTAAAAAGAAGTTTATGATTTTACATAAATACATTTTGGATGTATGGCTTCCTGCTGGCTCAGATGGTAAGGAGTCCACCTGTGATGCGGGAGACCTGGGTTTGATCCCTGGGTCAGGAAGATCCCCTGGAAAAGAAGATGGCTACCCACTCCAGTATTCCTGCCTGGAGAATCCCATGGACAGGCCTGGCAGGCTACAGTTCTTGGGGTCGTAAAGAGTCAGACATGACTGAGCGACTAACACTTCACATAAGTGTATATAGCTGTCAAAATTCAGTGAACTAAACACTTAAGTGCATTTTGTTGCTGTTAGTTATACCCCAATTTAAAATTAAACACACACACACACAAAGTAATGGAGGAGAAAAACTGTGAGGTACAGAGTAATTAAAGCATTAATCTGCCAAAATAGAAATCAATGTGTAATATCTAAAAGTAACAGCTATGCACAACAGCTATTTCTATTATTTAGAAATACAAAGGTAAATGCAAGAAGAAACAGCTAAACATTTGAAAATGATTGTCTTAAAAGAGGCACGTCATCTCAGATGAAAGAGATCATGAGAGCCCCATACCTCATTCCTGCCTCTTTTTCTCTCCCCTTTCTTCTGAAAACATATTTAAGCAGACTTAAACATGTTTTTTAAAATAATTTCCTGGGAACACCCTGGCTGTCCAGTGGTTAGGACTCCACGCTCTCAGAGCCAAGGGCCTGGGTTTAATCTTAATCGCTGGTTGGGGAACTAAGATCTCACATCCCACACACCAAACAGTAGGGCTCCCCTCCAAAAAAATTCCTTAATAATAATAATTCTAAAAAAATAATGCAACTAAGAGAGGAAAAAAAGGGAAAATGAAAATTCTGGTGCATTGAGAATAATGAGTATTAATAGAGTCACAAGAATGATTTGCAAATGGTGAAAGGTGATAACAACCTGTCTTCAGATGTCACTGTTGTCATTAGGATATGACAGATGCAAGGATGGAAAGGAGGAAATATTAGCTGTCTCGATGTTACTACCAGATATTGGGAGGGAAGATGCATTTTTAAGCCAAGTTGAGCTGAGTTCGTGCATTCATCTTCTTTCTAATACCACTCTTCAAAACTGGTCTTATTCTTTTTAGCAAGCTAACTATTACAAAAAATTGGGGCAAATAGATGTATTTATATCAAATCATAAATTGATTTTTAAGATAGCTTGTATCTTTTAATCTGTTGATTATGCACTTAGCACAATATACAGTATATTAAAAAAATAAAAGCTATCTCCCTCACTAAAGTAAATGAGAAAAGAGGTTGAGTTCATGATCATTCAGCTCAGTTCAGTCACTCAGTCGTGTCTGACTCTCTGACACCCCATGGACTGCAGCATGCCAGGCTTCCCTGCCCATCACCAACTCCCAGAGTTTACCCAGACTCATGTCCATCGAGTTGGTGATGCCATCCAGCCATCTCATCCTCTGTTGTCCCCTTCTCCTCCTCCCTTCAATCTTTCCCAGCATCAGGGTCTTTTCAAACGAGTCAGCTCTTTGCATCAGGTGGTCAAAGTACTAGAGTTTCAGCTTCAACATCAGTCCTTTCAAAGAACATCCAGGACTGATTTCCTTTAGGATGGACTGGTTAGATCTCCTTGCAGTCCGAGGGATTCTTAAGAGTCTTCTCCAACATCACAGTTCAAAAGCATCAATTCTTTGGCGCTCAGCTTTTTTTATAGTCCAACTCTCATATCCATACATGACTACTGGAAAAACCATAGCCTTGACTACACGAACCTTTGTTGGCAAAGTATTAGGACATGGCTAACATGACATTGGGTTACCCAGGTGGTATCAGTGGTAAAGAACCCAACTGCCAATGCAGGATATATAAGAGCCGCACATACGATCCCTGGGTTGGGAAGATTCCCTGGAGGTGGGAACAGCAACCCACTCCAGTATACTTCCCTGGAGAATCCCATGGACAGAGGAGACTGGAGGGCTACAGGCCATGGGGGTCACAAAGAGTTGGACAGCACTGAACAACTGCCATACAGAGAAAATAGATAACTAGTGATATCCTAGTGTATAGCTCAGGGAACTCTTCTCAGTGCTCTGGGGTGAACTAAATCGGAAGAAAACCCCCCAAAATGGGGATTTATGTATACTGATAGCTGATACCCATTGCTATACAGCAGAAGTGAATACAATATTACAAAGCAACTATACTCCAATAAAAATTAACTAAAACTAAAAATAAAGTCATATATTTGATTTCTGCCAATATTCAACTGATCCAAATTAAACAACAAAACAAAAAAACCTTACATTGGACTAGTAACATTAGGGATCAGAGTGGTTCTATCTTGCAGTGTTTATTAGCTTCAAAACCATTGAATGTAGATCTATAAGGTACCTGTAGATAGAAGGAACACTGGTAAGATTTACACCCTGTTGAATAGTGAACACTCAACAAACTGTAGGAAGTGTTAAGTTTAGCCAATTCCAGAAAAGTATGAGGGACAGTATGAGCAAGTTCCATCCTGATGATCATGAACAACTAGAAACTAGCCCAGTCTTTTAGGGAGCATCTCTTACCCAACTGAATCCTTCTAAAAACATCCTTGCTGAAACTGTCTCCATTTAACATGTGTTGAACTGAAAGCATCTGAGTGATGAGCCACCACCTGCCAGACTTTGGCTCCTGGGAGACCTCCAAGTAGTCATCGTTTATCTTTTGTGTCCTAAATTCTTCAATGCCAGGCATTTTTGCCAAAAAATAATATATTGGACATAAAATAATTCTGAAGCAGACAGCATGATCCTCATTTTCAGCTCCTATTTGTGAATTTCAATGTTTTGGTTTTCTTCCCAGTTATTTCCACATGTTGGAGTTGTGCCTGTCAACTCCAAAGTCATAGCAATTTCTTTCTTACTTATGCTCTCATCTGACCTGAGCATCTGGATGATGCCAGCATTCCAAGAAAACAATGACAACAAAAAACACGAATTTCAAAATGAACAGTTCTCAGCGATTGATGTTAGTCTGTGCTACTTTTCATTCTCCACATATTTTATATTTATCTGAAACAAATAGTTGGGCGAATAAGATCAACAGGAGAATCAATGAGCAGCCCAGAATATTCACGCTGTACCAATATATCTGCATTTCCTTCCAATTCTTTCCTGTGTTTAAAGCCTAAGAAGATATACTTACTGCTCATAGCAACAGCTCAATACAGTGCCTCAAATACCTGCCACAATGAGTCACCTACTTTCAATAACAACATAAAATCAAAGCACTTCTAAGCTTGTAAAAGTTGCATTATTAACTATGCTGTTCCTCTAGCTAGTTGGTATATTAGCTAAGGAGAGTTGGGACCTTGTAGGAATGTTTTATTGCTTTCTCAAAAATTCTAGGCACAAACAATATCCCAAAGGTTAAAACCAAGGAAACGACCTTCAACAAGATACCTCAATCTTAAAAGGAAGATGAGTCAAGAATTATGAATTAAGAAACCCCAGTTTGTCCAGAATGTTTCTGGAACATTCTGTGGTCTCTTTGGATTTACCCATATTATTGCTTCTACCTCTAACCTGCTCCTCCCTCTCTCTCCCATTCTCCCAGAACTTCTACCTGATTGCAGGGCATTTCATCCTAAAGTCTGTTTCAAACATCCCTCCCTTGAGATGAAGTCCCTTTCTTTAAGTTCACACAACATTGTGCATTTCTTCTCGGGCACACTCAATAACTTGCTGTGACTTGTTCAACATGCCTCTTCTTCCCAGAGCACGAGCTCCCTGCCAGTAGATTGATCCATTCCCTATTATATATGATATGTGTTCTTCTCTTGGATCCCACATGTCAAGTTACAGAATAATAATATAAAAAGATCACTATGTCTGTGTGTGCATTTTGGGGCTGTGGTCCAAACTCTATTGGATTGGCCTGGTTGTAGACTTGCTGCTTGGTGCTCCAAGAATCAGAGACTTGGGAATGAAGGCAACTGTGATACCAGGACATATTATTCTACTGAATTGTTTGCTTGCTATAATGCCTTTGTCCTGGAGAATCCCTGATGATGAGCTGTTTTGTGACCATTTTGAGCCAAACATTAAACACAGTAAATATTGGTAGGACCTATAAGAGTGAGTACCAATAAAGAAAATCACCAGGGAAAAATAATGAGGACATGCAGTTTCAGGGCATGGGAAGATATGGTGGTGGTTTAGTCGCTAAGTCGTGTCCAACTCTTGCAACCCCACTGACTGTATCCTGCCAGGCATGGTGAAGGCCTAATATAAGAACTTTTCAAGCAAAGAAAATACAAGCTATATTTGGCAGAGTAAGAACCAAGATGATGCTTTGAAGTGTCCTTAGGGCTTAAACAGCTCTGTGACAGACGGTCATCATGAACTGCGTTACCCATCACAATGTCAATGAGAGCAGACAGGCTCCACAAAAAAAGAAGGGTGCAATTTTGCAACTTTATAATAAAATAAAGTTCCTACCATCACAGAAAGTATTGTTGCAGTAAGATCCATAAATCTTTGGCATTTCAGCAAATTATTATGTACCAGATGGTTGACAAAAAAAAAAATTATCTCCCCACATAATTTGTATTACTGCTTAAAATAGAGTGGCTTATCATTGGTTTAAACTTTGAAATTTTACATGTGTATATACAAACATATATATATATTTTTTTCAAGATGTGTAATTGATGAAAATTAGTTAAAATCTTCAGGCTGTCCGATACATTTGGAACAATTATTTAAAAGTAGAAATGATAATGATTCTGATGAGAACACTATATTACTCAAGCAGCTGTAAGTGGCCCAGAATAAATGTCCAGACTCTGACCTTCTCTCCCACTGTATTCAAAGGCACCCACAGAGAGATAGATTCCCCAAATAAATGGCGTTCTTACAGAACCAGCACAGCAAGTTACTCCAAGTATGGCATGAGAATGGACAGAGTTCAAATGTGGAATTTCCATTTCGTCTGCTAGCCAAAGAAAATAAATTTATAGATTGAATAAAAGGTTTTGAAAAACCACAAATATCTGTCATCGCCAATTATAACCTGATAGACTACGAAGCTAACTGGTATTTGACTATGTACATATTATGCACATTTTTTTCACCCTTAACTTGGACAAGCCTTTTAGAGAATATTAAATGACTACACATTATGATTTTAACTTGTTAAGCTTCTTTTAAATTGTCCCATTAATTTGGAATAACTAACTGCAGCATGCTAGAGACTGAGCATGTATTAGTAACCATGGAATTCTGCAGACAAGAATACTGGAGTAGAGAGCCATTCCCTTCTCCAGGGGATCTTCCCAACCCAGGGATTGAACTCAGGTCTCCCACATAGTAGGCAGATTCTTTTTGTCTGAGCCACCAGGGGAGCCCTGTATTTAAAAAAAAAAAAAAAAATTAGTTAAACCTAAAAGTTAAACAAAATGGAAATGAATCGATATTTGTAGCAGCACATTATTTTCATCATTATCTTATTATCTTATCACCACTGTTCTCAATCATATACTGTACTGATTAGCTACCTGTCAGCTTTTACCCTTAGACCCTGGCAAATGACTTGAATCCTCATCTCACCCAGCACTCTGACTGGAGACAGCCACACATGGTTAATGTCCCCTGGTTCTTGTGTGGCCTACTCTTGGTTTTCTCATATCTTCCCAAATCCTAGGCATTTAATGTGTCATTAGCTTCAGAGTATAGCCACACCCTGAACGTACATAAAATAGGCAGCTACAAGAAAATCTATAAGAAAACCTACCAACTTTAAAAAGGAGAAATCACAATATAGAAAGCAACTGGTTGAGAACAGACAGAAGAGAAATAAAAGTGTTAGTACAGCAACCGAATAAACACCAAAAGCATGTATAAAAACTATGGACCAGCCTTCTCGGTAAAATTCTTAAAAACAGCATCCTGGGAAGGTAATCTGGCTACAGGAAGCCTCATCTACCCATGCATCTCCCGGAAGCGAAATTCAGCTGACAGCCAATCATCAGATACATTCCTGATGTGCATCACTGACAATTTCATCACCCAGAAAGTAAAGAAAGTGATGAGCAAAATGGCAACTCAGGACTTAATTCTAGCCAAGGAGAAAGGACAGGAAGATGAGATGGATGCAAGAAGAAAACTGGGAGGAAAGGGCCATATGCTACTGGAGTACTGCCGTCATGGCTGGGAGGGATGAAGGCCTTGATTGGACATGAAAATGATGCTTAAAGGTAGGAAAAATGGAAGGAAGCAGTGGAAAGAATAAAATAAAGAAAAACCAAAAAGAAAAAAAGATATGAATTTAGTGTCAGAAAATTGAAGAGGAGAATGGTTTCTCAAGAATGGGCAGTCCTGCTTAAAAAGGAAAGGTACTGCAACTCTGCCTCCTTAAATTATCTCAAGAGCAATCAACTAAGAAGGCATGGAAAGAAGCTAATAGGGATGGCTGCACACAGACTTTTCCAGTGAGCTCAGATTTAGAATGTATTCCAAAGTCTGCAAGGGCCTCTGAGAACTGCTACTGCTCATCTTTCCATCTCCCTTCATGGCTGCCATGCACCACCAGCATCCCTCACTGTCCTCCAGGCCTTAAAGATCCTGCTACCTGACTTTGTAGGTCTTGGTCCAAATTGTTCCCCAGTCTTAGATCACTAGTACTTCACCCATCACTACGCTACTTCACTCAACTACCTTCTACACCTCTTTCAGATCTCAGCTCAAAGGTTAATTCCCCAGGAAAGTCTGCATCTGATCCCATTACAAACATGCTCCCAACACTCCCCAATTTATTTATACACTGCTATATTATATGGGAGAAGGCAATGGCACCCCACTCCAGTACTCTTGCCTGGAAAATCCCATGGATGGAGGAGCTTGGTAGGCTGCAGTCCATGGGGTCGCACAGAGTCAGACACGACTGAAACGACTTAGCAGCAGCAGCAGCATATTATATACTGAGGATTCCCTGGTGACTCAGAGGTAAAAGAATCCACCTGCCAATGAAGAAGATGCAGGTTCAATCCCTGTGTTGGGAAGATTCCCTGGAGAAGGAAATGGCAACCCACTCAAGTGTTCTTGCTTGGAGAATTCCATGGATGGAGGAGCCTGGTGGGCTACAGTCCATGCGGTTGCAAAGAGTCAGACATGACTGAGCGACTTCACTTTCTTTCTTTCTATAGTTCCCTTTGGAGAAGGAAATGGCAACCCACTCTGGTGTTCTTGCCTGGAGAATCCCATGAACAGAGGGGCCTGGTGGGCTACAGTCTATGGGGTTGCAAAGAGTTGGACACGACTAATTAACTAACACACACACAAAAACATATATATATATATATATATATACACACACACATACATACATACACACCTGTATTTTATACTAATTGTAACATCTTGTTATAATACATGAAAGGGGTTTCTTGATTATCATTTGACCCCACACTAGACTATAAGCTCCATGAGGACAGATTGTAATGTCCATTGGCTCCTTAAAAGAGGTCCAGTGTCCAGCACAGGCCTTAGTATATATCAGACATGTAATAAATATTTTTTATTGCTGTTGAATTCACAAGAAAATGACTGAACACCAAACATGGAAGAAGGGGCATTTAACAAACATGTGCACACAAAAGGGAGATAAAACTTAGGATAATGACAGGAAGGTGAAAGATCAGAAACAGCTAATGTCTGCAAAATATGGAAAATGAGCGCTTTAAAAGTAACTACTTTAGGAAAACAATATGAAAAAGAGCATATATGTACACACATATGTATAACCGAGTCACTTTGCCATAAAGAATTATTAAACACAACATTGTTCATTGACTATACTTCAATATAATTTTTAAGTAGCTATCTTACACCATTTTTCTTTTCCTTCTACCTGCTTCAAAAAAAACCCCATCATGTTAATACCTGAAAAGTCTTGTGACATTCCCTCTTAAAGGTCAGAGCATGAGGCAATTTAATTAAATCCTGAATTAATTCTGACAGCTAAAGGGTTTGGTCTAATAGCCTGATGGTAAAGCAAAGCTAATATGGTCAATCATGTTTATGACATGTTTTCCAAGATAAAGTTTTTCTAGCCTATTGAATTTATAGAAATAAGGGGGACCCAGCAGAACAAATCTATATCTTAATGACACAGTGTTCCTCGTTCAAATGAGTGTCACAGACAAGAAGAGATGCAAGCATCAGATAAACAGCGATCATGGGGTTACTATTTATAAGCCTACACTAATTATGGTTTATCTTTTCAAGAGGTCATAATGTATTTGTTTACACTATTATCAGACACCATGAATCTGGAGTGAAAAAAAAAATGGCTCTTTAGAATTTAATAGCTAAAGCTACTTTTAATTCTATTCGTGTATCTATTATGGTAAAATCAGTGTTAAGTGTCATAACTGTGACCAATTAAAGGCATTTCAGACCACTAGTCACCAGTTTCACAAACAATCTCCGGGATTTAATTTGCATGTGAGTCAGCTTGAAAACTGAGAAGTTTGAAATCATTCACTCAACTGGTCAAAAGCCATGGAGCGGTTGGTCAGAAACAATTAGAGAAGGAACAATTGAATAACTTTACTTATTACTTTCCAAACATAAGGTTGCTGTAATTTAGCAGGGAATCTCTTTCTCAAAACAAGTTTTGTGTAGACCCTCAAAGCGTGCAGCACTGAGTTAATCATCAAAACATCCAATAAACCATTTTATAAAAATGCAATGGCTTTTCATTAAAACAGTCAGGCACAGAGTGAGGTTTATAGGACAATCAACATTAGGAATGACTTTCTCAAGGGAAGTTAAGTTAGCATCTTTGGTTCGTAGTGTTTTGCATCTGTGAAGTTTATAAAAATCAAGTAATTATAATTAGATATAAGAAGTATATACTTCTTATATTAAGGTGATATTAAGATATAAGAAGATCCTACTATATAGCACAGGGAACTATATACTATATTCAATATTCTGGAATAAACCATAATGGAAAGAATATGACAAAGAGTGTGTGTGTGTGTGTGTGTGTGTGTGTATACATGAATCACTTTGCTTTACACCAGAAACTAACAAACATTACAAATTGACTATACTTCAATGGCAAGAAAAAAAAAAGAGGTATTATGCACAAAACTGTTAACCAAAGTGTTGAATTCATCATAGATCCTCAGTTATATACCGTTCGTATTGTTTTATATTTGAAAAGAACAGCAAAGTAAAAACTTAGCTTTGATTTCCAGAACAATTAAAAATAAAGTTACAAATATTATTGTTGCAGGCAAATACTCTGCAGAGGAGGAACAGAGATAGAGTCAAGAATTCAAATAAAAGTCACTAAACATGTGCACATAATCCATCTGAGACAGAGGCTGTGTAAATGCTCACGAATCTGAATGGTCAACATGCAGAAATGCGTACAAATATTTTGTTCCACTCTGAGGGTTTCTCTTCATCTTGTTTATGGTTTTCTTTGCTGTGAAAAAAGCTTTTAAGTTTAATTAGGTCCCATTTATTTATTTTCTTATTTTCATTACTCCAGGAGGTGCATCAAAAAAGACGTTGACATGATTGATGTTGAAGAGTGTCCTATCTTTTCCTCAAGAGTTTCATAGCATCGGACCTTAAAAGACAACTCTCAGAATGGGAGAAAATATTTGCAAAATGAAGCAACTGACAAAGGATGAATCTCCAAAATATATAAGCAGCTCAGGCAGCTCACTGTCAAAAAATAAAAAACTCAATCAAATAAAAAAAAAAAGGGGGGGGGAGGCTGAAGACCTAAAAATAAACATTTCTCCAAAAAAGACATTTAGATGGGCAAATACAGGTAAAGATGCCCAACATGACTAATTATTAGAGAAATGTAAATAAAAACTACAATGAGATATCGCCTCACACTGGCCATTTTGATGAATGGCCATCATCAAAAATTCTAAAAAGCAATAAATGCTAGAGAAGGTGTGGAGCAAAGGGAACCCTCCTACAGTATTGTTGGGAATATAAACTGGTATAGCCACTATAGAGAACCATATGGAAGTTCCTTAAAAAACTGAAAACAGAGCTACCATATGCCCCAGCAATCCCACTACTGGGCATATAAATGCATATATGTGGAATCTAAACAAATGGTATAGATGATCTTATATGCAAAGCCGGAGAAGGCGATGGCACCCCACTCCTGTACTCTTGCCTTGGAAAATCCCATGGACGGAGGAGCCTGGTAGGCTGCAGTCCATGGGGTCGCTCAGAGTCGGACAGGACTGAGCTACTTCACTTTCACTTTTCACCTTCATGCATTGGAGAAGGAAATGGCAACCCACTCCAGTGTTCTTGCCTGGAGAATGCCAGGGACAGGGGAGCCTGGTGGGCTGCCGTCTATGGGGTCACACAGAGTCGGACACGACTGAAGCGACTTAGCAGCAGCAGCAGTATATGCAAAGCAGAAATAGAGACGCAGTGGTAGAGAACAAATGTATGGACACCAATGGGGAAAGGGGGTGGTGGGAGAAATTCAGAGACTGGGACTGACATATATACAGCACTGATACTATGCATAAACCAGACAGCCAATGAGAACGTACTGCGCAGCACAGGGAACTCAATGCACTGTGGTGACTCGGGTGGGAGAAAGTCCAAAAGGAGGGGATGCATGTGTATATGTACGTATATATGCATGGCTGATTCATTTTTCTATATTTAGAAAGTATCACAATGTTGTAAAGCAACCATACTTTGATAAAAATTAATTGAAAAAAAAAAGAAGAAATGTGAACTTGGACTAAAAGAAATGCAAGAAATGAGTGGTGTCCAATGACTTTGTTTGGCATATGCTGTAACATTTAATGTAACTTTCACTCTTAAACGCACCCCACATTATTTCACATGCAGTATGCTGAAACATTGTATTAAAAGGTGTTAAAATAGTTCTTAATTTACCTCTGAAAAAATATATTCCCCATAAAGTCCTTTTGCTTCCAATCACTCATTTTATATGCCTAACCAACTCTGGATTTTCTTTGGCTCTTCTTAAATTTTTCTAACTTTATCATATACGAAACAAATGAATGTGTGTGTGAAGATGGCTTTATGGCATCTCACTATCCTTAACTTTCTCACCAGATTTCACAGCAATCTACATATTTAATGAAGTGTTAAGTATGCAATTCAAATTTTGTTTCCTTAATGACAAAATGTATTTCCTTCCCTAATGTTTTCCATAGAACAAAGTGAGTCACAATTGCACTAATTACAACAGACTTCTTTCAATGTATTTCTAAAATTTCAGTAATCTCTGCCCTGGAGTAACATTTGCCCCCCCCCCCCTCCAAAATATCTATTAATTTAAATATAGCTTCTATTTAAATATTCTAACTGTAAAACACATTTTCTATCAAGAACATCCTCCACCCAACCAAGAAGGAAAAAATGGTACTGACTGAAATATATTCCAGCTTTAACATATACAGATGTAGATTTAAAATAAGTCTGTAATTATCAGGCAGCTTTTTAAATAATTTAGCAGCAAGACACATCACGGCTTGTGGCTTTATTCTATCATAGCATTCCAATATTCATTATTCGTAATCATTACTGTGCTTATTAGCAGAAGGAGGCCCCCACATCTTCCTTGTAGATTCAAACAGGTTTTGAGCACAAAGGTAAGCAGAACATAGAGTTAAACTGTGTTACGTAACCTTCTCATTAGTGTACATATAGCTTCTGGTTACTAAGCAAAAGTTAATTCTTACATGTGTTAAATAATGAAGCTATAGCCTTTTATTCAACTGAAGAATGTCTTATCCAATTACAAATTGCCTGATGCATTGCTTTTAAGAAAAACCTATACCAATTAAAAATAGCATTCTCCTTTTAAGATTAAACTCTAAAGTTAGGGTGCATTTTAATTCTATCTATGCTTGTTTTTATGCAAGGCTAACTGAGGAAGATGAATAGTACTTTATACAAAGATTTTCTCCCCCAAATATGTGATCTTAAAACAGAACATGAAAAGATTTCAGATATAATATATTCTCATTTCAGGATTTGTAGAAACTGCAGAAATTCTTACATAAAATTAATTTGCTGAAGTTTACATTTAGCTATTTCTACCACTTGAAGAATATTAGTATTTTTGAATATAGCTATGAGTTAAATCCATCTTAAACTTCTGACAAAAATTAACTTATTAAGAATGTCAAGGTGGTGAATTAGGATGCAATTTCCAAATGGATCTTTCTAGAATAACATTTCATTACTAACAGTCCTCATTCAGCATTAGATAGTTCAGTTATCATATTGTCCAGGTATAATTTGGATCTTCCTTTTCTTAATTTTACCCTATCCAAAAAGTATAGGACATACAGGCTAGAAAGAGTTAATTAAAAAAACTATACAATAGGAGATCAGATAAAAATTCGATCTAAGCAGCTCTCAGAATCGTGATGCAGCCCTCGTGCTCAGCCTAGGAAGATGTTATAAAGTTTACAATAACATGATGATGATGATAATGATAACAATAGTGACGACGATAAGACAACCACAGAGGAGCATGTCAAGAGCAATGATGATGATAGCTATATCAAACACTTCATAGGGCAAATTGATAGAATCAGAACTCAAACAGTTAAATATATTTAGCCCATACCTTTCAGATATATTCTGACTCAAATTATAGCTGTTTATATTTGAGGATATTTCAGTTCAGTTCAGTTCAGTCACTCAGTCGTGTCCGACTTTTTGCGAACCCATGAATTGCAGCACGCCAGGCCTCCCTGTCCATCACCAACTCCTGGAGTTCACTCAAACTCACGTCCATAGCGTCGGTGATACCATCCAGCCATCTCATCCTCTGTCGTCCCCTTCTCCTCCTGTCCCCAATCCCTCCCAGCATCAGAGTCTTTTCCAATGAGTTAACTCTTTGCATGAGGTGGCCAAAGTACTGGAGTTTCAGCTTTAGCATCATTCCTCCCAAAGAACACCCAGGACTGATCTCCTTTAGGATGGACTGGCTGGATCTCCTTGCAGTTCAAGGGACTCCCAAGAGTCTTCTCCACCACCACAGTTCAAAAGCATCAATTCTTCGGCGTTCAGCTTTCTTCACAGTCCAACTCTCACATCCATACATGACCACTGGAAAAACCACAGCCGTGACTAGACGGACCTTTGTTGGCAAAGTAACGTCTCTGCTTTTGAATATGCCATCTAGGTTGGTCATAACTTTCCTTCCAAGGAGTAACTGTCTTTTAATTTCATGGCTGCAATCACCTTCTGCAGTGATTTTGGAGGCCAGAAAAAGAAAGTCTGACACTGTTTCCATTGTTTCCCTATCTATTTCCCATGAAGTGATGGGACCAGATGCCATGATCTTTGTTTTCTGAATGTTGAGCTTTAAGCCAACTTTTTCACTCTCCTCTTTCACTTTCATCAAGAGGCTTTTCAGTTCCTCTTCACTTTCTGCCTTAAGGGTGGTGTCATCTGCATATCTGAGGTGATTGATATTTCTCCTGGCAATCTTGATTCCAGCTTGTGCTTCTTCCAGCCCAGCATTTCATGAGGATATTTAAACCAGATAAAACCAGTCAATCCTAAAGGAAATCAACCCTGAATATTCATTGGAAGGGCTGATGCTGAAGCTGAAGCTCCAATACTTTGGCCACCTGATGCGAAGAATCAACTTCTTGGAAAAGACCCTGATGCTGGGAAAGACTGAGGCAAAAGGAGAAGAAGGTTACAGAGGATGAGATGGTTGGATGGCATCACTGACTCAGTGGACATGAGTCTGAATAAACTCCAGGAGATAGTGAAGGACAGGAAAGCCTGGCGTGCTGCAGCTCATGGGGTTACAAAGAGAAATAACAGCGACTGAACAATAACAACAACAATAAATAAGATATAACCTGGAAATTAAAGTCTGTGCTGTTTTTGGTCTTCTGAGGGTTCTGATTTCTCCAGGTGCAGCCCTGATTTCATTCTAGCTTTTCTAAGACTGAAGATGAAACTGCATGATACCTGCTGGTAAAGAGGCTGGGCCAAGATGCATCCCAAAGAAAGCTTAGCACATAGAAATAAGATTGTCAGGGTCATGTTAGGGTGAGAGATTGGGAAAGCACCCTAAGTGAGGGCAAAGAAAATAAAACAAGGATAAGACCAAAGCATCTGGTTTACCACATGCTTCTGCAACAGAGACAAAGGATTTGTGCCAATGGGGAGACGCTTCTAAAAGCAGATCATGACTCATTACAGTTACAGTCATAAACATGTATTGATCCCTGATTTTGTACAAAGCTTGGGTTAACTCAAGGTATAAATAGACCACAGTGCCTCGCTCGAGATGCTGAAAATATTGCACTGTGATAAGCCTTTGGAAGTGCAAGAGGAATGACAAACTCTGCCACATGGGTTTTAGAGAAAGATTCATGAAAGATTTAATATTAAAATAAATTTCAAAGGGATTTGAAGGATTTCACTTCAAAAAGAGAATTTAGAATAACATTTTGGGCAGACTGGCTTGTAAATTTCTAAGTTATGACTAGATGTAACAAAATGCCTCAATATAGGGTTTGGTGTCAGACAGACCAAAATTCTAACTTGGACTCTGTTAATACTAGTATAGTTCTACTTCTTTATATCTGAGGACAATGACATTTATTTCATGACTTAGCAGCAGCAGCAGCGTAGTGAGGATTCAGTGACATAATATAGTTCAAGCGCTTAGCACATTGCCTGCCACATATAAAAGACTTAATGTACCATTTCCATTAATGCAAGCACCATACCCTTTAGTAAATCCAACAATTACAACAATCATACACACCAACTCTGTAATCCGACTTACGGATATCTTCCCAAAGAAATTAATTTAAACACTGAAAATTTAACAATATGCACAGAGGTAAGACCATCTTAGTGAAATGACTGAAAGCAACCCAAGTGTCCAAAATTGATAAAAGCCAAGTACGACATGGAAGAGTTATTCAAGTGAGCTGTATTTAGTCAAGACACCTAAACTGGTACTTATACAATTATGCACCTTATGGAAAATACTTAGAAGGCAGTGTTATATGACAAAAAGAGTGTTCAAAACATATACATGATTATCACAGAAATCTAAATATATATATAGGAAATGTTTTGGAGGAAAATATTGCCCAACGTTAATGATAATTATGCTACTGCAATAATATTAATGGGATGTTTTTTTTTTGTTTGATTTAAAACAGTGTTTATAGTATGTTTGTACTGTATTTATAAGCGCAAAAGAAGCATGTGAGATGTGCTGACTTGTGTTTTCTCCCAATCAAGTGAAATGCTTATGATGATGTCAGCTGACCCATGTCAAAGACGCTGTAAAGGATGCCTGGTGAACCGAATCCATCTGGTCACCTGTCTGTGCAGCTCATATGATTGGAGGGATCTTTACGTATTTAACGAGTTGGGGAAAAATCAAAACCAGAATAAATATTCATGATGTGACAACTATATGAAATGCAAATTTCAATGTCAGTAAATAATGTTTTATTGGAACACAAGCATATCCATTTATTTACATGATTTCTATGGCTGCTTTTGCCCAATAATAGCAGTTAAGTGACTAAGCAACTGAAACAAAGATTATATGGCCTATAAAGCCTAAAACACTTAGTTGTTTACAGAAAAAGTTTGTTGACTTCTGCTATGGGGGTCACTTTAATTGAAAATTGATTGAAGTCAAAGAGCCCCAAGTTCAATACTAAGGTTCCTTCAAACCTAAAGGTTCTCCTATTCTGTGATAGCTGTCTGCATATAAAGAACAGATGAAAAATCATGAACTTTGAGATAGCAGTATCAGTTACATACCCAGAGAGCTCCAAGCAGCCAGCACAAGGAAGCTGGCTACAAATAAGGTGGGAACACAAGAAAGTTTAGAGAGCAAACAGCAAAAATTGATCTTGATCCTGCAGCTTCTTTCCTGTCCCATCTTACTGTGTTGATACTCTTCACGGACCTTTCAGGGTGGGCACTTTTAGATCCAACCTAATGGAACTGCTGGTTCTGTAGGTCGAAACTCATCAAATACTGGCGATTCCATACAGTGCAACTGAACTTTTGGGATAAAACTGTAAAAGCAACTTCTGACTAATGCAACCCAGTCAAAATAACTCCTGATTTAGAAATAGATTATATTATCTCATATAAGCACATTTAATGAGAGTTAAGTACTCTAGTTTGAAAAAGATTAAAATGTTTTGTATTCCAGAGCTCAGATCAGATACTTTTCTTTTGACATATGAAGGGTTTATATATGCATTTTACTGAATTTTCATTGATTATCATTTTCCATCTCACAAATAGTTCAATGCAAATTTGATTATTTAAAAGTTCACTTGAAAAAAAAAGGCTCACTTGATGGGGTGGTTGAAAAAAGAACAACTATTTTGGTCACAAAAGGAAAGAAATGTATTTTATTTTCTCAAAACTAACTTAAATAGGAGGTCTGCCCTTTAGGTCTAGATGTAGGAATTAGGGAAATAGGTGAGATAAATGTGGCCTGTTTCTTAAAAGGTTATCTATATGTATTATAAATCAAGAAAAGGTGAGAACTTTTGAACTGTAATTGAAGTAGAATCTTAGAAAGATTAATTTTTGCTAAGAGCAAAGCAGCAATATGTGATACTTAGCAGGATATAAAGCAACTTCCTTTGTTGCAAATAATTTTTAATAGTTCTTGATCTGAAACCCAGCAATAATTTGAGGATTATTTGAAAATTTCAGTAATGAATAGGTGGAACTGTGCATAATGCATCAAAAAATTAACCTATTCTAGTTAAGAGGGTGTTAATTTTACAAAACAGGGCAAACAAAACCTTGTAACTAAGCTCAAAACATTCCATTCATTGCAAATCTGACTCCACTTGGAATTTTACCAGTAACAAGTCATAAGAATATAGGATTATTTGATATCCTCCTTGCCCATGATGAGGATTCAACTGACCCATCACTGTATCATCTACGCCTTCTTTTTCCTTTTGAGTGAAGAGTTCGCTCCTGGTCTGTTCTACATTTCCTTCAGACTCGCAGTACATATTCCTGAGATTGCCAGTGTAAAATTGTGATAAAAACTATCAGCTGTCACCACAGAATAAGAAAACAGTAAGAACCAAAATTCAAAGAAAAATTTAATCCTCCTGTTATATCCCATAATGATGTTTCAGCAGATACACAATAATTTGCTTCAAGTTAACACTATTTTAATGCTAAAGAACTAAATGTATACATTAAAGGACTGAGATTTTCCTGTACTGATTCTGTCATCAAAGAAAATGTCTATCATTGTTATGTGAAAAGAATTTATGCAAATTTGTAAGTCAAATATCACCTTACTTATAAAAATATAATCACCACAGTGTTTCTTTTTCATAATTACTGGTCAAATTATAGTAATCAGACAAATGAATCAAATCTGAGAAAGAGACTCAATGGCCCAGTTTCAAAATAAAATTTAGAAAGATGATTTCTAGATTTTTTATTTAATTAGACCACTATCAACACCTCTCTCACCAAACTAAGCACACACACATGCACACACAAACACACAGACACACAGACACACACACACACACACACACACACACAAATCAGCTTTAACATACTGGACAAAACATTCAAAACTAACTCATAGATGACTTCATAGATATGCAAGACTAGGAGGACATATGTTAGATACATTGTGAACATGTTGTCTGTTAATGTTATTTATAAAGTGTATTTTTTACTGTTAATCCTCTTTTGTGTGTGTGTGTGTGTGTGTGTGTAAGATGGAAGGATTTCAATTCATTTCACATACCTCAGAAAAGCATCATTTGTTTTATAACCAGTAAATTAGTTTGCTCTGCCAGGCCCTCCAACAAATTATTCATTTGATAATACCACCAACAATCCGTAAGTGTTTTCACCCTCTATCTAGAAAAGTCTATTTTTTTTTTTCCGAATCACTGCTTGGATAATAAATATTCAGAATTGTTTCTAAAAAGAAAGATTTGAACATTCTAATGCCTGAGTAGAGTAAGGGTTTAGAACCTTACGAGTTCATTTCAAACACAGCTTAGCTTGCCAGCTAGAGAATGCAACGGTTCATGCTTTGGCCTTGATGGCAGCTGGCCTTGGTTTCAAAGTTCAAAATAATAATTGCTTTTGGACCTGCTCCTTTCATCAAGTGTATAAAAATTTCTTCATCTGTATTCCATTTGGCCCCAAATAAGTGAACTGGCTTTATTTTGATAAATTTGTGAATCCAACCATAAATGTAATCAAGGGACCAAGGCCCACAGAAATCTATAGCCCTGGCCTGGTCTTTTCAAAGTGATTTGAAGTCCTGAGCTCCCATAGATTGGGGCGATTCAACCCAGCATAGCTGATCTACATGTAAATAACCCACCAATCTCACTTGCAAAGAGCGAGGTCCCTGGCTCCTGTGACAGCCTACTTCATGCTGTGCGTACCCTACACAACAGGCTTGAATGTTTAAAAACTGTAGCTTCCATTTTTAAAATATACCAACATCCAAACTCATGCCTCCATGGCACACCAGGCTTTAATATATGCTGAAGCTAAGGTGGAAGAAAAACACCTTTTGAGTTTGTTTTGTAGACAGAATTACTTTTTTATGTGACTTCCGTTGGCATGCGCAAGCTCTGATTCTCAGGAGAGTGCATTATGCAGTTGGTAGGCTGTCCCTCTTCTTTTAAATGTTAAATATATACAGAAACAAACCCTACTATTTAAAATTGATTTGGGCTCTTGATGTGCTCTATTGCTGAGTCCTGTCCAACTACTTGGCGACCGGATGGACTCCAGGCCACCAGGCTCCTCTGTCCATGGGATCTCTCAGGTAAGAATACTGAAGCCAGCTGGTTGTCATTTCCTATTCCAAAGTATCTGCCTGACCCAGGGATCAAACCTACATCTCCTACATTGGCAGGTGGATTTTTTACAACTGCGCTTAACATCATCTTTTCAAGGCATTAAAGGAAAAAGGGGGGTTTCATTTAAAAATTAGTAAAATTTATAAACAAAACATCACCAAGATTTAATACAAATGCTAACAACTGGTGATACAGATAAAAATTTGGTAGGGCATCATTTAAATAAACATAAATATACTATGCAGAAATTATAAAGGACCATGGATATCTCTTTCTAGAGGGCTAGATATGTCTTTTTTTCCCATAATATGTACTTTTGAATATATCTTCAGGTCCATAATTTTCATTTTCAAAAGAAGAAAACATTGTAAAATTCCATTTGCAAGTTAGAGAGAAAAGAAAGCTTTAGAAAATTCAGAAATGTAGAATACCAGAGAGGCTGTGACTTTTTGATAGTAAAGGTCCAATCAAAACATCACTGGCAAGATTTAGTTATGATTACAGAATAAGATGACAGAAATGAAGCAGCATGACTCTAAAGTTTATCAGTTAAAAGTAACAGAAGACTAAGGACCCAGAAGAGGCAACACAGTACTGAAGAACCACAGCACTGAACAACTGATCAACCTCACTTCAAGATTAACTATAAAGCTCCAGTAATCAAGACAGTGTGGTATTGGTAAAAGAATAAACAAACAGATCACTAGAATGGAAGAACAGAGAGCCCAGAAATAGATCCACATAAATACAAGTTAATTGATGTTCATTCAACAGAGGCACAATGGCAATACAATGGAGCAAAGTCTTTTCAACAAAAGTTGTTGAAACAACTCAAAAGGATACCTACTTGCGAAACAATAAATCTACATACAGGGCTTACACCATTCACAAAAGGTAATTCCAGATGGATTACACACCTAAATATAAAATGCAAAACTATAAGACTCCTAGAAGATATACTAGGAGAAAATCTAGGTGGATCTTTGACATGGTGATGACTTTTAGCTACAGCACCAATGGCATGATACATGAAAGAAATGATAAGCTAGACTTAATTAAAATAAAAAAACTTCTTTGTAAAAGACAGGATCATGAGAATAAGAAGACAACACACTGATAGGATGGAAATATTTGCAAAAGACACATATAATAAACGACTCTTAAAACTCAACCTCATTTTAAAATGGGCCAAATGTGTTAACAGGTATTAAATAAGTAAAAAGATGATCCACATCATATGTCATCAGAGAAATACACATTTAAACAAGGATGGGATATCACTATACACCTAGCAGAAAGGCCAAAATCCAAAACACTAAAAACAGCAAATATGCGAATGACAGGGATTCTCATTCATTGCTACGGGAATGCAAAATGGTACAACCACTTTAGATGACAGTTGGCAGCCTCTTAAAAAACTAAACACACTCATATCCATCCAGTAATCTCACTCCTTGGTATTTACTCAAAGAAGCTGAAAACTTATGTCCCTACAAAACCTGCTGATGATGTTCACAGCAGCTTTATTCACAACTGCCAAAACTTGGAAGCAAACAAGATGTCCTTCAATAGACGAGTGAATAAATAAACAGTGGTACATCCAGACAATGGAGTAATACTCAGTGCTGAAAACAAATGAGCCATCATGGGGAAAACTTGTATACATATTATGAAGTAAAGGAAGCCAGTCTCCAAAGGCTGCAGCCATATAATTCCAACTACAGGACATTCTGCAAAAGGCAAAGGCAAAACTAGAGAGACAGCAAAACACCAAGGGCTGGGCGTGCTGTGCTGTGGGATAAAGAGAACACAGAGGACGTTAAGGACAATGAAAGCATTCTGTATAAAACTATAAGGATGACCATATGTCACTATACATTTGAACAAACTCACAGAATGTACACCACCAAGAGTGACCCTTTATATAAACTATAATTATGATGGCAAATACTGGTTCGTGAATTCTAACAAATGTACAAATCTGATGGGGGATGTTAGTAACAGGGGAGCAGGGAGTGTATGGGGATGCTCTGTACCTTCCTCTCAATTTTGCTATGAACTTAAAGGCTACCCATTCCAGTATTGTGTCCTGGAGAATTCCATGGACTAGGCAGTCCATGGGGTTGCAAAGATTTGGACACAACTGAGCAACTTTCACTTCACTTAAAATTGCTCAAAAATAATTAATGTTCAAAAATTAAGAAAGAAAAGATGTTTGATTAGATTTCAGTTTAGTTCAGTTCAGTCGCTCAGTCATGTCTGACCCTTTGCAATCCCATGAACCACAGCATACCAGGCCTCCCTATCCATCACCAACTCCCGGAGTTTATTCAAACTCATGTCCATCGAGTTGGTGATGCCATCCAGCCATCTCATCCTCTGTTGTCCCCTTCTCCTCCTGCCCCCAATCCCTCCCAGCATCAGGGTCTCTTCCAATGAGTCAACTCTTCACATGAGGTGGCCAAAGTATTAGAGTTTCAGCTTCAGCATCAGTCCTTCCAATGAACACCCAGGACTGATCTCCTTTAGGATGGACTGGTTGGATCTCCTTGCAGTCCGAGGGACTCTCAAGAGTCTTCTCCAACACCACAGTTTAAAAGCATCAATTCTTTGGCGCTCAGCTTTCTTCACAGTCCAACTCTCACATCCATACATGCCCACTGGGAAAACCATAACCTTGACTAGACGGACCTTTGCTTAACACCTCATATTTACCATTAGTTGTTAGGACAAGAAAAGCATCTATTATTATTTCTAAATAAGATGAAGAATTTGACAAAAAAAAAAAAATAAATGCTTTTGCTATGAAAATTCTAAAAATAACCTACCTTCCCAATTTTTCCAATTATAACATGTATCATTCTGACATAAGCTCAATTTTTACTTCTATGTAATTAAAGAATCATAGACTCTATGATACATGAATTATACTTCAATAAAATGGTTGCTAAAAACCAATACACAAATAAACAGGAGGAAAGAAGAACAGGGTCTGTTTTGCTAGGAAAAATAGATCAAGACTAACGAAAATCATTATTTGGAGGTAAGCTTATGAGATTTCCAAAAGGGAAATAAAAGAGGGGAATTACATGCTTTATAAGTTACCATGTTAATCATTTAAATATTCTAAGCCTCTCATCAGCATTGAATGGCCAATAAACAGAATTAATAAATTATATCTCACCATGTAAAACTGAATCTTACATATTTGTATTTTATTTACTGAGCAACCTCTGAATAAAAGATTCCAACTCACTCAATTTTCATCCCATATAAATATTTTAAATACAATAAAATATACATCAACTTCTTTAACCTTCTCTTTTATGTTATTTTCAAATAAGTATTCAGAGATATGTTATTTGGCGGGTTCAATTTAATTTTTAAAATATACTTTAATGGAATTTTTGAATCACTGAAGCCCGGGAAACTCATTTAAAAGAAAATCTCTCGAAATACTAGACCTGCATATTATTGATTTTATGAATCAGTCATGAGTAAGAATGAAAGATATTTTTTAGGGCATTTCTGAAGTAAAGTCACTATTCTAATTTCAATTTTGAAAACATGTGACAAGTTCTGTAAGTAATGATACGCACAGTAGTTATAGAGTTCAGTTCAGTCACTCAGTCGTGTCCGACTCTTTGCAACCCCATGAATCACAGCACGCCAGGCCTCCCTGTCCATCACCAACTCCTGGAGTTCACCCAAACTCAGGTCCATCGAGTCGGTGATGCCATCCAGCCATCTCATCCTCTGTTGTCCCCTTCTCCTCCTGCCCCTAATCCCTCCCATCATCAGGGTCTTTTCCAATGAGTCAACTCTTTGCATGAGGTGGCCAAAGTATTAGAGTTTCAGCTTCAGCATCAGTCCTTCCAATGAACACCCAGGACTGATCTCCTTTAGGATGGACTGGTTGGATCTCCTTGCAGTCCAAGGGACTCTCAAGAGTCTTCTCCAACACCACAGTTCAAAAGCATCAGTTCTTCAGTGCTCAGCTTTCTTCACAGTCCAACTTTCACATCCATACATGACCACTGGAAAAACCATAGCCTTGACTAGACAGACCTTTGTTGGCAAAGTAATGTCTCTGCTTTGGAATATGCTATCTAGGGTGGTCATAACTTTCCTTCCAAGGAGTACGTGTCTTGAAAGTTGTAGTTATACAACTGGATGCTAAAAGCTAAAAATAGTTTTTAGGTAGTACATATTACATACATATGTACATAGTACATAAAGCAACATATTCAGTTGCTTTATTCTGTTTTCACTGCCCAGTGATTTTATGAATGTGACTAACATTCAATTCTAACAGAAGAATCCTGCCAATGTTGAACCTACAACAGGAAGTGGTGATGTTGTGATTTATAAGAAATTGACATTTGAGCATTCAGATACATATTTGGTGTTTGTCTATAGTTCCTGGCTCACAGCTCCCCAAACCCTTGGAATTTCTTATGGGATGAGAGTGATAAAGGTATCTTTTGTTAGGTGAATGAGGTAACTTTTGGAAACACTTAAGAATGAGAATCCCTTGGACAGCAAGGAGATCACACCAGTCAGTCCTAAAGAAAATCAACCCTGAATATTCATTGAAGAACTGAAGCTCCGATACTTTGTCCACCTGACGCAAAGAGCTGACTCTGGAAAAGACCTTGATGCTGGGAAAGATTGAGGAAAGGAGGAGAAGGGGGAGACAGAGGATGAGCCAGTTGGATGGCATCACTGACTCAATGAACGTGAGTTTGAACAGACTCTGGAGATAGTGAAGGACAGGGAAGCCTGGAGTGCTGCAGTCCACAGAGTCACAAAGAGTCAGACACGACTTAGCGACTGAACAACAACAGGAATGAGGGCTGGTCGCCAGGAGCATCAGTCATGTGGTCACAGGGTTGGAACTTTCAGTCCAACTGGGGAGGCGAGAGGGGCTGGAAACTGAATTCAGTCACAGTCACGCCTGTGGAAGGAAGTCTCCCTAATAACCTGAAGGACAGGCTTTTGGGTTGGTGAGCATGTGGCGATCTGGCGTGAGTGACACACCCAGAGAGAACACAGAAGCTCTGTGCTTTTTCCTTACACCTCGTCCAGCGCATCTCTTCCACCTGGCTATTCCTCAGTCACATCCTTTTATAGTAAACCAATCCCAAAGAAAGGCAATGCCAAAGAATGCTCAAACTACCGCACAATTGCACCCATCGACATGCTAGTAAAGTAATGCTCAAAATTCTCCAAGCCAGGCTTCAGGAATACGTGAACCGCGAACTTCCTGATGTTCAAGCTGGTTTTAGAAAAGGCAGAGGAACCAGAGATCAAATTGCCAACATCCGCTGGATCATGGAAAAAGCAAGAGAGTTCCAGAAAAACATCTATTTCTGCTTTATTGACTATGCCAAAGCCTTTGACTGTGCGGATCACAATAACCTGTGGAAAATTCTGAAAGAGATGGGAATACCAGACCACCTGACCTGCCTCTTGAGAAATCTGTATGCAGGTCAAGAAGCATCAGTTAGAACTAGACATGGAACAACAGACTGGTTCCAAATAGGAAAAGGAGTTTGTCAAGGCTGTATATTGCCACCCTGTTTATTTAACTTATATGCAGAGTACATCATGAGAAACGCTGGACTGGAAGAAGCACAAGCTGGAATCAAGATTGCTGGGAGAAATATCAATCACCTCAGATATGCAGATGACACCACCCTTATGGCAGAAGGTGAAGAGGAACTAAGAAGCCTCCTGATGAAAGTGAAAGAGGAGAGTGAAAAAGTTGGCTTAAAGCTCAACATTCAGAAAATGAAGATCATGGCATCTGGTCCCACCACTTCATGGGAAATAGATGGGGAAACAGTGGAAACAGTGTCAGACTTTATTTTGGGGGGCTGCAAAATCACTGCAGATGGCGACTGCAGCCATGAAATTAAAAGACACTTACTGCTTGGAAGGAAAGTTATGACCAACCTAGACAGCATATTCAAAAGAAGAGACATTACTTTGTCAACAAAGGTCCGTCTAGTCAAGGCTATGATTTTTCCTGTGGTCATGTATGGATGTGAGAGTTGGACTGTGAATAAGGCTGAGCACCGAAGAATTGATGCTTTTGAACTGTGGTGTTGGAGAAGACTCTTGAGAGTCCCTTGGACTGCAAGGAGATCCAACCAGTCCATTCTGAAGGAGATCAGCCCTGGGACTTCTTTAGAAGAAATGATGCTAAAGCTGAAACTCCAGTACTTTGGCCACCTCATGCGAAGAGTTGACTCATTGGAAAAGACTCTGATACTGGGAGGGATTGGGGGCAGGAGGAGAAAGGGAGGACAGAGGATGAGATGGCTGGATGGCATCACTGACTCGATGGATGTGAGTCTGGGTGAACTCCGGGAGTTGGTGATGGACAGGGAGGCCTGGCGTGCTGTGATTTATGGGGTTGCAAAGAGTCAGACATGACTGAGCAACTGAACTGAAGTGAACTGAATCACCAGTAAGTAAAATGTTTCTCTGAGATCCATAAGTGGCTCTAGCAAATTACCTGAAGGTGAGGCAAGTCTTAGGAACCCCTAATTTATAGCGAATCAATTAGAAGCACAGGCACCAAGTTGGGCTTGCGACTGGCATCCAAAGTAGTGGGGGTACCGGCTTGTAGGACTAAACCCTTAACCTGTGGAATCTGACACTATCCCTGGGAGGAGAGAGGACGACTTGAGCTGACTTTGCAGACACTCTACTGATGTGTGAGAACTGCCTGTTGGCATGGAGGAAGCTGCTCAACACATGTTGGAAACTGGTTGAGCAGAATATCAAAAAGAGAAGTGAAACTGACTTTTCCTACTTTCAAGGGTACCCTTCTAAACTCTACTAAACATATCTCAATCTCCTTGTCCTTATCTGAGGAAAGTGAGTCATGCCGTTTATCTATTACTCGTATACCTCCACTACATTATTCAGACATGTGTGATTCCATCACTGTGAACCCCCACCAGCCCCCTCGCTCCCCACACCACGCTCCAGCACAGGCTGTAGCAGCACTGGGGCTGAGAAGGAAGCCAAACCTGGTTCTAAATTCAGACGCTCCTATTTACAAAATGGGCAACTGGCAAGCTACGCCATTATTTTAAACTGCATTTTCTTCAACTGTTCAATAGAATGTCTTCTCATGGTCATGCTGTGAAGATTGAATTGGGGGGGGGGTGGAAATGAATAAAAAGTACTTAGCAGAGAGAGAGAGCAATTCACTAAGTGTTCCTTTTTATTGACATTTTTTAATATTGTGCCAAGGAGTTGATTGCTATAGGAAAATGAGCTGTTAGTATAAAACTAGCATTACTTTCCTTCCTCCAGAGTTAGTATCTTCATGTTCTAAAAATATTTCAAAAAACATTTTTGGCATAACATCGCTTAGATATAAGCCAAGGTTTTACTTATCGTAGGGAAATTGTTTTTCTGTCCTGGCTTCTAAATGCGTGGCTAGAGTCACTCTGTGTAGGTCAAAAGTAACAGTGGAAACAATATCCAGTATCCAATCAGACATTCAGGCTAGGATGAAACGGGTGTTTTCTCCTCCTCCGCACCCACCACGCCACCCTTTTAACACAGCTCTTATTTCCCAGTAGATTAGTGAGACAATGAAGCAGTCAAGAAAATTTTCAGCAATTGAAACTACAAATTGCAAAACAACTAAAATGTCTAAAGTGACTAGCACTTTGTTGAATTTCCAATTTTCTCATTTCTTTTCAGATTTGTTATCCTTAGAGGTTTTTTTACTGCATATATAGTTATTCAATTAATTCAAATAGAGTTAGAGGTTCACAGAGAAAATCTAGAAAATGAGCATTCTGTCAGTATTAACGCTTAAAATTAACACTGAAGATCTAAACATCATGAGAGGATTTTTTTTTCTTCCTCTTTTAAAGCAATTTATATAAGACTTTGTACTGTCAAAAGGCAGACTAATAATAAGCCCAGTCTATTAAATCCTTGTTTATGAGAGAAGCCCAGATATCAGACTGGATGTTTTCCTGAGATGCTGTACATAACCTGAAAGATAAAGAAATCAAACCCACAGTTGGTAGCCACTTTAGATTTACCCTTTCTCTAAAACCTGGACCAAAGAGATGAAAATGCTGTCATATTTCCCTGGTCAGGCTTGGAAAGCCCCAAAGCCTTTAAACTTGCCGATTGCTAAATTGTCTGATGTCAACTCACCTCCAATCTACTTCTAAACTAAAGAATGATTCTTAAATGCATATGAATAATTCAGAGAAGAGAGAAAAATGCCAATTGTGGGCTTCATGTATCTGTCTACATATTTGACTACTGATGATACTGACATGACAATTGAAGAAGCTGTGCCAATTCAGCTGAAAAATTAGGGAGCTACAAGTCACCTCACTTTATTCCAAAATTACTTTTTAATCATTTAATTATTCTTTTCCCAATTCAGGGATGGTGAGCGTAGGTGGACATCTCTTCTGTTTAAGTATGTAAATTGTGATTATAGTAATTAAAGAAAAAATGGTTCAAACTTTTCATTCAAATAAGAATGATTTTTTTCATGTGTCAAATATGAGCATATTTCAACAGTTTCAATAGTTTACAGCTGAATATGCACTACATCCTAGAAGAAATCTTTTCAGAATGTTCAGTGCTGATTTCCTTAATGTCCTACCCAGAAACAAATTAATAAGTGCACACACAAATAAGAATTCTGCTTTCTATAGAGGACTTAATAATTCAGAATAATCTTCCCATTGAGAATCTCTATTTAAAAAAAAAGGACACAACTTAAAAACACATCTGCCTGAAGGCACGGAAAAGCTGAAAAGACAGAACGAAGAATTATGGGGAATGGAAAAAAAGAGGCAAAGGGGAGTGCTGGTCCTAGAGTTTAGGGTCCATTTTACCCCATGAGCTGAGCGCCAAAGAACTGATGCTTTTTGAACTGTGGTGTTGGAGAAGGCTCTTGAGACTCCCTTGGACTGCAAGGAGATCCTATCCTAAAGGAAATCAGTCATGAAATTCATTGGAAGGACTGATGCTGAAACTCCAATACTTTGGCCACCTGATGCAAACTGACTCATTTGAAAAGACCCTGATGCTGGGAAAGACTGAAGGTGGGAGGAGAAGGGGACGACAGAGGATGAGATGGTTGGATGGCATCACTGACTCAATGGACATGAGTTTGAGCAAACTCTGGGAGTTGGTGATGGACAGGGAGGCCTGTTGTGCTGCAGTCCATGCGGTTGCAAAGAGTCAGACATGACTAAGCGACTGAACTGAACCGAACTGAACTTACTCCATGAGACTAACTCTTTTCAACGTGAAGAGACTGAGATGCCCTGAGGGCTATCCTGGAATGGACAGAGACCATGAGGACTGTATCTAATACCAGTGAACAGACTTTTGGGGGAGCACTGGTAAACCCTGTCTACTCTGGGATTACAGACAAGTAGATATAGATAAAAATACAGATGGTATGGGGAGGGAGGAGGGAGGAGGGTTCAGGATGGGGAACACATGTATACCTGTGGTGGATTCATTTTGATATTTGGCAAAACTAATACAATTATGTAAGGTTTAAAAATAAAATAAAATTAATTAAAAAAAATACAGATGTGTAGATATACATATGTAGATATAGATGCTATAGCCAGTGAGTAAGGATAAACCAGAAGTATGTAGAAGTGTATACTGAAGTTTAGTATTTAGTTCCCTCAAACTGCTGAAAGGGGTCTTATGGCCGAAGCGATGTGAATTCTCTTTGTAGAAAGATAACATCTTTCTAGATCCCAATGTTTGCTTTCTTAAACATTTTTGCAGCTATGATATTCCATTCACCATAAGAGCACTCAGCAAAGTAGGGATAGAAGAAAATGACATTTAGTTAATAAAAGTTATTTACTAAAATCCTGCAAGATACATTACATAGATTTGTTAAATGTTAAAAGCGCCTACCTTGCTACTGAAACAAGGCAAGAGGTCCTATACAATCATTCCTATAAAACACTATCCTGCAGTTACTCGATTTGGGCATTGTTAGTATTAGAGGCAGAGAAGGCAATGGCACCCCACTCCAGTACTCTTGCCTGGAGAATCCCAGGGACGGAGGAGCCTGGTAGGCTGCAGTCCATGGTGTCGCTAAGAGTCGGACACGACTGAGCGACTTCACTTTCACTTTTCTTTTTTATGCATTGGAGAAGGAAATGGCAACCCACTCCAGTGTTCTTGCCTGGAGAATCCCAGGGACGGGGGAGCCTAGTGGGCTGCCGTCTAAGGGGTCACACAGAGTTGGACACGACTGAAGTGACTTAGCAGCAGCAGTATTAAGGTCTGGCATTCCTTGTTGTGGGAAATTGCACTGTGGATATTTAGCAGCATACCCAGCTTCCATATGTAGATGTTAGTAGTATCCTTTCAGTTGTGAAAACTAAGGATGTCTACTCATTGTAAAATCTCCCCTGTGGGGACTAAATTGCCCTGAGTTGAGAACTAAGTCTACTGGAAGGTCCAGCTGGTGAAAGGAGGCAAAAAGAAAGGATGAGAGAAAAGAGAGAGAAAGAAAGAATTAAAGAGAGAGGAAGGGAGGAAGGAGGGAGGGAAGGAAAACGAAAGAGGGAGGAAGGGGAGGGTGAGTGAAAGAGAAAGAAACAGTGAGTGAGCTTGAAAACTCCAGAATAAATTCAATGCAATATGGGCAAGACACAGAGAACTATAAAATATTTAGAAAATGCTAAGAAGGCCTAATAAATATTGAAGTGTCAGGACACTGTAGTCCTCTATATTATGAAAACCAGCATACTAAATATTTTATTAGGTATGGGAATATTTGAAAACTGAGTATTATGAAGTATTGAAATGTTCTTTATTGTCGTATCCTGTCTTCTCAAATTGATCCATAGATTGAGTACACCAAGACAACCAATGAGTGTAAAGATGGAGAAAGCAGCTGGATAGTCACATCTAGAATGAGGATCCCAAATGGTCAACAAAAATATAAGAGTGGGCGCCCTCATTAGTTATCAAAGAAACGCGTATTGAAACCAGAATGAAAGCAAGCCACTGAAAGTGTTCCCAAGAACGCAGAGTCACCGCGACTGTCACGGACACCGGGTGAGAGTATGAAGGGAGGAAACCATGTTGGCAAAGCTTGGCCTTGTCTGCTGGGGCTGAAAATGTGCAACTCCACATCTAAATATACACCCAACAGGGAAGAACGGGCTCGTGACTCGAAACAGACAGGTCCACGTTTGTTCAGAAGAGTGTAACAGCCACAGACAGGAAATAATCCAAATATTTATTGCCACTAAAACAAGTCAGTTGCGGTATCTTGACACCATGGAACATTAAATATAAGTAAAATGAGCCATCTAACACTATGCAAAAGCGTGGATGCCTCTTATAAACATAATGCCCAGAGAAAAGGCTAGACATGAGAGATCTATTGTGGGATTCCATTTATACACAGTTTAAAAACATGAAACTATAATGTTTGTAGATGCATGCTTAGGAAGGACAAATTTAATGAAAAGTATTGAAGTGGTTTCAATACAGTTCAAGATAGTGTGTTCCTTTGGTGGGACACAGAGGTAAGCAACTAGGAAGGTCCTGATGGGGCTCCTTGGGCGGCTGGTGAAGTTCTGCTTCTTGAACTGAGGGAGTCAAATGCAAACACATCAAGCTGCTTGGGGGTATGTATGTGTGTGTGCATCTGTGCACAAGCATTGTTCTGTATAAGACTTTATTTCATTATAGATAAGTTATAAAAGAAAGCAGATATACAAAATGCCACGGCTATAAATTTAAAGTTTCTGAATCTCTGAAAAATACTTTGTTTCACACTGACAGCTGACTTCTTCTGCTCTGATGTATTACTCCTCTAGTGATTATCTACTTGAGGATGGCAAGGGAAAACAAGCAGATAGTAAGTAACAGGTGAATGTAAGATTAACATAAATAAGCAACTCAAGAAAAATAAAAAACACAAAACTCAGAAATAAAAGATTAAATAAAATGATAGGTCACACGTATGTTGTACATATGTGCTAAATCACTTCAGCCATGTCCAATGTTTGGAACCGTATGGACTGTAGCCTGCCAGGCTTCTCTGTCCATGGGATTCTCCAGGCAAGAACCCTGCAATGGGTTGCCATGCCCTTCTCCAGGGAATCATCTGACCAGGGGTTGAAGACATGTCTCCTGCAGCTCCTGAATTGCAGGCAGATTCTTTACCAATGAGCCACTGGCGAAGCCCAACAAACATATGTTAGGCGTAAATAAATCACAGGGAAATCGTAACCCTCACTCTCACCTAGATTATTTTCTTCCACGTCTACCTACCTGACCGTGAATCATCATCTAAAACTGTGTGGCATCATGAGCCAAAAGTTAAGTCATGAATATTCACTTTGGGAGGTAACACACACAGTCACCTATAAACACTCTAATTTCGTTATCAGATTAACTAATCTGACTAATCTTTATCAACTGGCAATACCTACTCAGTACGTTCTGATTGAGAAGGAAAGACAAACTTTATATAAACTCTTTGAAATTAGGAATCAGGTCTTCCCTTTCCCTCCTAAGTTTCCATTTTGGATTACAGTGTGAAGCAAAGATGATAAGTGCAAGAGGGTATCAAATCCAATTCTGCTCTCTGTAGGATAATCATTTAAACTTTTCCAGACTAAAGGCCAGTAATGAACAGAAGATCTCTTTAGAAAGGCCAGGAAAATGGGCCAATTTGAGAGCAAAGTGGCAGAAGTGAGATGAAAAAGACTTCTATCACACAAGACATGCGTAGCAGGTAAATTGTTCTCTGTGGTTGTGCTTCCAAATGCCTTAGCGTTTCCTTCTGTTCATGGCACTATCTTTGATCTTTTGGCAAGGTTAGAGACTTTTTCTTCTACATTGAGAGCAAATCCTTAGATAGATCTAACTAGAAGTCCTAGAATAATTACCTCCTCTTGACTACTGGGTGGCCAACCCCTATCAGACACACATTCAAGTTGACACTCACTGAACGGATTTTTAAAGCAAGTAAAAAGTATACCCCAGCCCTGGAGAGAATAGTGCATCCAGAGCCTCTGCTGACTATGAAATGCTAGTACCAGGCAAGTGTCCAGCAGGCAAGCCAGAAACAGGCACATGGCGGCCAGCAGGAGGGGGACATTTCACTCTGCATTTGCAGATGGCAACATGTGCTAAGAAGCTATCTGTCCTGATCTAAGAATACAGTTTAGGCCACAGAGGGAAATAAGACACTTCCTTTGAGTTTTAACCCATCAAGCCCTATTGCCAAAATGTTTCATAGGAAATAAAACCAGAAAATAACCTGATCTGTCAGGGATTTTATTAGCTTCCCCTAAGTGATATTTGAGGGCTCTGATATTCCCATGAAACTGCCACATCAAACAAAATAAAAAATGACAACTGAGGAAGGCCAGGCCAGGGTTTCAAACAGCCATCCTGCCTCTGCGGCTCAGAGTCTTCTCTCATCTCAGGTCATCGGGAGGTGTGAAAGAAGGCAGGCAGACGAAATGCCTCAGGCAGCCCTCACAAATACACTAAAGAGGACATTCAGAAGTTGGTCACACTAGAATGACTCTTTCAGGCAGGCGTGATGGCAGAAAGCGAAGGCGTGAGTGTACAAATTGTCAGAGACGGATAAGAAAATAACCTATTACCTGCAAAAAATGCATTCTATTTCCTGGGCCCTGGAAACACCTTATAAAAATGGGATGTACAGGAGCAAGGGGACTAGAAAGGGTGAGTGAAATCAGGTAAGGTACTTTCTAAGAGGCATTGTGTGTTATGGTATTGATGAAGTTAGAGTATGAAGAATATCACAACCCTTTCCAAAATAACCCACTTCTCACAAACATGAGTATTTATTTCTTTAAAGTTGGACCTCAGAGTGCAGTCTGAAATCTGATAATTCAACAATACACAAATAAACAAACACACATATACTTTTTGGGTATGAGGGTCCATGACAGAGCCAGGGCCATTAGGCAGGAACACTACTTGTGCATTCCGAACTCTGGGAATAGGATCTTTAGAGATAGATAAACTCAGAAAACAAATGGCCCCTGGCATAGCATGAGAACCTGTACATTTTCAGTTGCTGATTAAGAGGAGCTTCCAGCTCCTGGAATGTAGTGCTGACATCCCAGGAATGTACCTGGCCTTCTTTGCTGAAAAAATTCAATTCCCTCGTATGTGAAACATTTCCATTACAGCTTCTTCTCACTCTATTTTGCTAAGATCTGGAATTCTAAGAATGCCAGTTAATACACTAACCCATTTCATTTACAATCTCCAAATGATGCCATTTCCTAGCAGAGTATTTAAAATTATGATTGCTAACCCATTAAATGCATGCATGAAAACCAGAATGCATTTACATAATCACAGATGGGAATTAATTTATCTGTTCTTTGTCTACTCCCATGTGGTATATTCATTCTTTGTGAGAAGGTTAAATTGAATTTTCATAGAATGTCCCTAGGAGATTTCAGAAACAGGAGCTCTAAATGAGAAATAATTTACTTCTACCTCTGAAACACTTGGGCCCCAGGTAGTATGAAGACTTTGCAAGAGCACTGGACTGGGAGACAGAAGAGAAGGTTCTAGAACAAACTGCATCTCACTCACTTATTAGTTCCTAACTTAGGAGTGCCATATGATCTTCAAGGGTACTTCTACTTCTCACGCACTCAAACACTTTGTAGGTTGGTAGAAACACTGCTCCAGTGACTTAAGATTTATTTTATAGAATCACCAGAAAATCAAGTAGGCATGTCTAAAAAAAAAAAAATGTATATATATATATATATATATATATATATATATAAGAAATGATATAACCCAGAGTTAAAGGTCTGTGGCATTACAGAATACAAATGCCTATTCTGGATCTATAGCTCTTATAGACTACTCCCACGCTGAGCCAAGTTGGAGCCTTAAGCCAGAGAAAAGATCGGCAAAATCAATTGTCTTTAGGTAAATTTTGACACCTTGTTGGCCATAGATTTTGTTGCATTCATTTTGATTTCAAAAATCATTGCATTCACTACTGTCTTGATTACTAACTGTTCCAGAGACCTTTTAAATTGTGCACCCCAAACATGAGCCTTACTTTCATCATTTTGTCCTAGCCCTGTTTCTAGATCATTTCCCTAAGCCCACATGCGTTGGTCCAGTTGACACAGAGGAAAAGAAACCAAAACACTCACATGCTTTACCTTCTCCTATTTGGGGATATTTGGATTCAAACTGTGGCAAAGGAAATGAGTTCCTGAATGAGCATTTTGTGAGAACCCATTGTCCTCCCAATATTGCTCAAGGAGTAGTAGGAGATACAACTTCTTTAATGTAAAATACAGATAATCCTTTTGTTCTATGAAGCACACCAGAAGCGATTTGGGGACAGCTGATTTATGATCAGTTGTGAGAATACAACTTTATCACAATTATTGGCTAGAAATTTTCATAGAGTTATTGTTATGGATTATTTCACGCATATCAATTATGCATGACTGTTCTGGATTATCTCAAAGAAAACATATCCACCCTAAAGTGTGTTAGTCACTTAGTCATGCCTGACTCTCTGTGACCCCATGGACCGTAGCCCACTAGGCTCCTCTGTCCATGGGATTTCTCAGGCAAGAATACTGGAATGGGTTGCCATTTCCTTCTCCAATGCATGAAAGTGAAAAGTGAAGTGAAGTCGCTCAGTGTGTCCGGCCCTCAGCGATCCCATGGACTGCAGCCTTCCAGGCTCCTCCATCCATGGGATTTTCCAGGCAAGAGTACTGGAGTAGGGTGCCATTGTCTTCTCCACCAGGGAAGCCCATCCACCCTAAACAGAGACCACATATTACAATTCAGATCACATCTCAGTTCGCATTCCCTCATGGTCCCTCTTCTTTTCTGAATCCTTTTGAACACCCTCAGGTAGCGACTCTCATGGACTGTAGGGGTGTGCAGCTTGGCTTTATCTCTCACTGGCAGCATCTGGGTCTGGATTTCATATTCAAGTGATGATCACAACTAACTTCAGGCTGTAGGTCTCTTGTGTTCTTATATTTCATGGAATTTAGCATGATGATGTGCCCAGATTATTACTCACTTCAGAAATCACTAAATGAATACATGAGTAAATGAATGAATAAATAAATAAAAAGATAATTTACGGAACTGTGAGCAAACCATCCCTAAGTAACTAGCCCTAAGCATTACATGCTTTTCAAAATTCTCTCTGAAATTTAATTTTCTCCTTGAGTAGTAAGGATAAAACAAAATAAACCAGGCAATTTGGAGAATGTGTAGATGACCTGGAAGCATTTTACAGAAAGGTAGCCTTGTAGTTTATGATTTGAAATGCTAAGGGGATCTCCATGGAATCCTTGGGTTGGTGTGTACTATGATAATCCATGCTGAAGACCCTAAAGCAGACTAAACAGTCTAAGAACTTGCAACAGGAAATAAGTTAACACGTACATGAAAGTTATTAGTTGGGTCAGCAGTGAACGGATTTATCTGGGGCTCATATGCCCATGGCATTGAACAAGCCAGTAAAATAGACATGGTCTGACCTTTAGATTTCACTGCACCATAATTAACTTTAAAAATCAGCTAAGCTGGCCGTCTGAGGGAGCAAAGCTCATCCACTCACAAGAATATAGCTTGAATATTAAGCTAGAAGTACACATACACTTTTAAAAATTAGGCAGTGGTCTTTTAATAGGATGTATAGAGAGCCTTGTAGAGTTTGAATATAGGTTTCACAAAATTATCAAATCTTCAAGATCTCAGACGCTTTAAGGAATACAAGTACATGGAATGATCACTCATAGTGCTTAAAAATGCTTTTAAAAATATCAATGTGTCCCTAAAAATGACTTTTGAACAATCAGCTCACTTTAAGAGATATTATAAACATTATATAGATACATATTTTAATGAAGTACAAAAGAACTCACTAAATAGAATTTTTCTCAAGAAAGGAAGTTGATTAGGTACAATTATTCTTTTTTATTTTTATTTTTTTGGTCTGAGTGTCCAATAAGATCATTGCGGGGTGGCTTTATGATGAAGTGGTTTCAGAATCATGGGCCAGTTTCACAATTTGCACAGCCTTCAGCGATAATGAACATGGCCTCTACTGAGGTAAAAAAAAGGTACAAATTAAGGTATGGGAGTCTGAACTCTCCTGAGAGATTGGCCTTCATGCAGGGCCTGCCTGTATCCCTGAGTCTTGTCATTCCCTGCAAACAGGGAGATATGCCCTTTTCATTCCCTGCTCTTGGAGTAATTACAGGCTCACATAATGGGTCAGCAGGGCACCTGGGACTTCTATACGCCAAGAGGAGAAAAATCAATGTCTGCACTGAAGAAAACATCCCAGTGGTCATGTCAAGAGGCACTCCCTCTTGTCCCAGGGAATCCTCAAGACCCTAATTTCACCTCCAGTAAAAAGCAAACAGTGTCTTAGCATCAAGACCGCACATTTTATCCCCATCCTGGGAGGATAGCTAAGAAACAAAGGACAACAAACAAGTCAGGCAACTGTGAGCTGCCTTCTATGTTTTCTTGGCTAAGTAGCCATGCGGGAAATGACATACTTTGAACAAATATCTCTGTGTACTTATTGTTCCCAGTATGCTGGCGTGTGACTAGCAGTCCAGAGAATTATTTATGCAAAGATCACCTTGCCCCTTTTTTTCCCATCTAGTAAGATTTTGAGTTAACATGGCTGTTAAAGTGTCCCAGAAGGTCTATGGATTTAGCAGTCGTCTAACGCCTCTCATTTTGCTCCATGCGGTCTTTCATGGCTCAGTCCCAAGAGTTAATACGACCAGAAACTCGGGTCAGTCGCTGTTTGTCTCTGTGACTTTGTGCCATCGCAGCTTCCCTTGGCGTCATGAATGAGCACGCTGCCGAGTGCAAGCACACGTGTGGGCCCTCCAACACAACTCCAGGGGGAGGACAGACATGTCATCCATCCTTCGTGCTCAGAATCGACCTTGGGCTCTGCTGTTTTGACTAGCTAGACGGAGATGCTTCTCTGACACAATTTCAAGATTATAACAGTTCCCAATTTAATCTGATTCTGCTATATCTCACCAGTAAAGCAAAATTAAACTGCTGTCAAGGTAGACAAGGAGGCAGCCACCCAAACAATTAATCATGATGTAGAAAGAAACTGAGGCAAACAGGGCTCCAGAATAAAAGGGTACATTTCCTCCCCCACCAGGAAATGACATTCACTCAAAAGTGAATCCTGAGAACATTCTCTGAGTGGACAATGTTTCAAAATGTCAGATATAAAAGGAAGGTAGCCGTTTCCCTGTTTTAATACAGCCACTCCCCATTCCCCCTGCCATTGTTTGCAACTTCTTCACTGGAAGCTAAGTATTAGGATTAGATTATTAAGCTTGTCAAGAGACGGCACAGGTACCATGGAGCACTGACCTCTGAGACAAGCGCATCTTCCCTGCCCGTCCTTCCTGCATCTTCCTCTCCTGCCTGTGCTCCCCTCTCATCCTCTCCTCTTTGCTTCTACTGCTACAGCTGAAGGCTTTTCTCTCCTGTCTTTTTCTTTTCGGTGGCCACTATGGCATTTGAAACTAAAATACTGCCACACATTCCCATTTAGTTAGAACTGATATTTTTGAAAATGTACACTAATATGCATATCTCCTGACACTCAGATAAATCAAAGACACCTCTTGTACTCTTTTCTCATCTTACACTTAATGGCATGTGGGGGAGGAGAAGAGATGGAATCTCCTAAGCTAGTGTTAACTCATGTTCCCATACCCTTTAACTGAGATTAGGTAGGCCCCCTGCTGTTTCAGAGATGGATATGGCTCATTTATGTCCATGTTCATTACAATAAAATATTTAATAATAACAGAATTGATATTTTTTACCTTCTTGCTATGATTCTGAGGCAACTATCCCTGGATTTAAAGCTTTATTTAGGAAGCTACTAGATGTATGGCCAAGGACAAGTTACTGAATTCCTATCTATTTTAGAGAGATGAAGGATATGGATATACATATATACATACACACATATATGTCACCTATATATGCTCAATAAATATTAGCTTATTATGATTAGTAGTAGCATAGTATTAGCCCTGAGCAAGTTGCTCTAGGCTTTCTCATTAATCCTCATTCTCATTTTGCAGATGAGAAAACCAAGACTCAGGTTTTACTTGCTAAAACAGTACGGCTAGGATTAGCAATGCCAGAACTGAAACTCAGTTCAATGTGACTTCATAAGCTATTCATTGCATTATTAGGAACTTGGTGGTAAAGTAGTAGTTTTTAAATGATCCAGATTACAGTGTAATTGGAACATATAGAAATGACACCGTAAGTATCTGGCCAAATATGGGACAATTTGAATATCAAAACAATATGCTCTGAATGTCCGTATCCTCCCCAAATCCATACATTGAAAACTTAAGCCCCAATGTGATATTAGGAGGTGGGGTTTTTGAGAAGTGATTATGCCAGAAGGGCTGAGACCTCATAAGTGGGAGTGGAACCCTTACAAAAGACTCCCTCACCCTTCCCTATATGAAGGTACCACCAGAGCATGTAACCCAGAAAAGGGCCATTCCTGACCATGCTAGCACTCTGACCTTAAACTTCTAACCTCCAGGATTATTAGAAATACATTTATGCTGTTTATAAGGCGCTCTCTGTAATATTATGTTATGGCAGATCAGGCAGACTAATACAGCATTGTCATACAGACTAGATATGTTAGAGGCCCTTTAATGACACACTGAAGTTAATTCATGTACTTGAATCTGGTCTAATTTATTGGTGTATTTGTCTATCGTTCTCAATCAAGTCTAAGCTCCTTGCAAACAGATCTTTTCTTTTAATATGACATCATGCCTTGTATGTAGTAGGTTGCATGCATGCCTGTGTGCTCAGTCATGTCCGACTCTTTGTGACCCCATGGACTATATATAAGCTGCCAGGCTCCTCCATTTACAGAATTTTCCAGGCAAGGACACTGGAGTGGGTTGCCATTTCCTACTGCAGGGGTCTTCCTGACGCAGGGATTGAAACTGGGTCTCTTGTATCTCCTGCACTACAGGCAGATTCTTTACCACTGTGCCACTTGGAAAGGCCACGTACTAGGTAGACACCTTTAGAGAGTGAGCGAGTGACAGTCACTCAGTCGTGTCCAACTCTGCGACCCCATGAACTGTGGCCTGCCAGGCTCTTCTGTCCAAGGAATTCTCCTAGCAAGAATACTGGAATGGGTTGCCATTTCCTTCTCCAAGACACTTTTAAGTTTTCTTTAAACAAACATCTTTATAATTGGTCAAGATGAGCAGAGGACTTGTACATAGCAGCAGGATATAGTGTGCGCCTGCTAAGTCACTTCAGTCGTGTCCGACTCTGTGTGACCCCCATAGACGGCAGCCCACCAGGCTCCCCCGTCCCTGGGATTCTCCAGGCAAGAATACTGGAGTGGGTTGCCATTTCCTTCTCCAATGCATGAAAGAGAAAAGTGAAAGTGAAGTCGCTCAGTCGTGTCCGACTCTTAGCGACACCATGGACTGCAGCCCACCAGGCTCCTCTGTCCATGGATTTTCCAGGCAAGAGTACTGGAGTGGGGTGCCATCGCCTTCTCTGTGTGGGCCTGAGGACTAGACAGTAAAAAGGGAGACAGGGAAGCAACTGGCTGACTTCCCCATCTACAGTAAGTGGCTCACTTCATATCTCTGAATGCACTCATGATAGAAAAAACTGAATACATAAGATGTATAAATTTAAACGAAAAACTGTCTGCATTAGCTCTTGGATACATACATATATATATATACACACACACACACACACACATATATATATACACACACACATATATCATTATCATCTTGGATATAAAATTACATCTATTAAGCAATTTATTACTGAATGGACAAATTAGTAGGACGACTCTCTTTTTGTCACACTGGCTTTTCCTTCCTTCAACCCATTGTTTAGTATCATGCCCTAAAAGCTTATTTCAAACACCATAAAAGCCACCTTTACATTGTGCTTCATCATTTTTCACTTTCCCCCTTCTCTTTCTCTTGCTGTGTATTTCCAACTACATTATTTAACTTTGTAAATCTTTGGAGAATGCAGTTTGTGTAAAATGCAGCACTCTAAATATTAATACAGTTTACTTCATTATAGAGCAGTTGTGATATTTTTAGCACAGTAATTATGGTAATGCTATCATTGACAAGGATCATAATAATAATTATCATATCATAAACTGTATGATGACTTTTTAAACAATTGCTGATGCTCTGTGCTTCATTTCTCCTTTCCTTCTGTCCTGCCTCCTTCTCTTCCTATTGATATTTTCTGGAGTAAGTTAAAAAGGATCCAGAACCAACTATAAGACTCCAAACTCCAATAATTAATTTGGGTTTCCCATGAAAATGTAAATATTAAGGATTTAAAAGATAACATTTATACACATAATATCTCCTCCTTTTTGGACTTCCTTCCCATTCAGCTCACCACAGTGAATATATGCATATGTATGGGTGATTTGTTTTGCTGTAGAGCAGAAACTAAGGCAATGTAAAGCAACTATATTCCAAGAAAAATTAATTTTAAAAGGTATGTTTTTTCATTCATATAGAGATAAAAAGTTGCAGAAGAAAAAATAATATTTGTCTTGACAGAGGTTTACAGGAAGATAGTCACCAGACCCACAGAGACAGCTGGATTATCACATCCCCTCCAGTGTCTGGCCAGCACTAAAAAGTTTGCAACAACTGGCCACAACCCCTCCCATTTTAATATAAAAGAAGCCTGAATTGTAACTTGGGTAAGATGGTTTTACTAGTCCCCATTTTCTGCTGGCCTTCCAAGTATAGTGACCATTCCTTGTTCAAACAAACAAAATAAAAATAATCCATTCTTCCTTGCATAGTCATGTCTACTCTTTGTGACCCGATAGGCTGTAGCCCACTAGACTCCTGCATCCATGGGATATTTCACAGGCAAGAATACTGGAGTGGGTTGCCATTTCCTACTTCAGGGGATCTTCCAACCCATATTGAATCCATATCTCTTCCATCTCCTACACTGGCTGGTGGATTCTTTACCACTAGCACCACCTGGGAAGCCCATAAAAATAACAATATTAGTAAAAATTTAGATACTGAATAGCTATAAATGAAACTCAACTTTCGTGTTATGCTCAACTGGGTATCTGACTGGGCAATTGTGAGATTTCTCCTGTCTGACTCACTTGAAAGCTGCCCTTCTCCTCCTGATATAACCGCAACTCCTGTGCATTTCCATGGTATGGTTTCTTGTACATTTCCATGCATTCCTTCTCATGTATTCACTTGAAAAGTATTCGCTGAGTGTCTACTTTGCATATGTTTTAGAAGACCGAGTTGTTTGCATCTGAGGTAGGCTGAATAAGGCTCCCTGTCCCCCAAATAAAAGTATCCATGTCCTAATCCTTGGATAGTATAAATATGTAAATTTACATGATGGAAGAGACTTCATAGATGTGAATCAATTAACAATCTTCAGATGATCTTAGCCTGGATTATCTGGGTGAAGCCAATGCAACCCCTACAATCCTTCTGAGAGGAGGCAGCGGGGCAGAATCAGCTGTAGGAGAAGTGACAACAGAAATAAGATTGAAGTGACGAAAGGATGAGGCCATGGGCCAGGGGAAGCAGGCAGTCTCTCCACACTAAGAAAAGACAACAAAACTGATTCTTCTTCAGAGGTTCCATTAGGAATCATCCCTGCCAGCACCTTGCCTGTAGCCAGGAGAATGATTTCAAACTTCTAACCCTCAGAACTGTTAAGATGGTACATTTGTGTTGGCTTAAGCCCCTTAGTTTGTGGTAATGTGTTATGGCAGGAGTAGTAAATAGAGATGTATTTCATTTTCTTAGAACAACTTTAAAAATCTGTCTGAAAGCCTTTCCCCTACCAATTCTACCTGCAAAGGCAGTTACTTCCTCTGAGATGGACAAAGGACTCCCATGGGGAGACACACAGACCATCCAATCCCGTGTCTTCCAGATGAGTGAGCAGTTATCCCTACATTTTGACCTGATGTGGGGAGTGCTCTTCACTTCCTTCAGACTTTATTTTATGGTTAATCACTTCTCATGAAAGAGAACCAACAATTACAATGGAAATACATTTATATTTAACCTTTATTACAAATTGCAAAGCAAAATGTCCATTCTAATCAGGGCATTAAACATGTGTAGATATGTTTTATACTTTAATTAGAAAACAGATAAATAAGCTTTGTTAAATTCTGCTGCCATCCCTCATTAAGATTCTTATAAGATTCTAAGTTAGCAGCAGAAGCTAACTGCACCCTCAGAATTTGTAATAATGACAATACATAATATAAATAATGCTAAGATTTCATTTATACAGAGTTCTAGAGTAGGGGAATTTTAATTTAATGTTGTTATATTATTACTATCCTGTTCTATTTACTTAACCCAGTTGAGTACACTCATATGTTATGTAACCTCAGTAAATATTAAATATAAGTAGAAAATAAGATTAGAACAGTTAGACTTTTAAAAATTATTTAAAATGTCTCTGTGTTCAAGGAAACATTAATAAAGAATGATGGGACCACTGGAGATGTCCTCGACAGATATTTATGCAAATATCCTATAATCTCTCTGCTGAAACCCTCCATCCTGGATCTCTTAGCTGCATTCATTCTTACTGAGGCAAGAATTATCTGAAATTATTGTGTAAAATTCCATCAAAGTTTCATTGAACAATTTATGAGTTTAGTTTTGAGCTGATGCTATGAATTTGACTGCAAATTTAAGAATTCAACAGGGATTCTCAGACTTTGACAATCCTAGGATGTGTTGTCAAAAAATAATACAAAGCAAGAATGCTGATGAATCTTTCGATCATCAGAATCAGGGCTAAAAGTGAAAGATTCCTAGAGGAAAATACGACCTGCAGGTCTATGATCTTCCAGATCTAGTGCCTTCAAAAGCCAGACCACCTTCAGAAGAGGAATAAGAAAAATAAATAGTACATATTTCATTACAAAGTTCTTTCTGCCTGTCAAGACACTCTCTGTACACATTCTCTTCCACCAACTCATTCAACGTCTACAACAACACAAGTCTTATTACAAAATGAACAGGTTTCATCCTTTAACTCAAATAGATAAGCTTAAATACTCTCTTTTTGGCCTAGCATACCTTGAGAAAATCCGAGTATTACTACAAAGTGAAAGGGGTTAAAAAGGAAAGCACATCACTGATGAGTAGCATTCATTTCAGTTTTAAGCATTTCTCATTGATAGTTCTATGAGTGATGTTTTTCATTTTCTATTATTATTATTTTTTAATTTTAGCAATGAATCCCATTACCAAGGTATTCTCCTGTTAATGATTCTCTTGTAGTGACTCAGTTACTGTTGCCAAGGAAACAGCCCCGTTCCAAGAGTTAAGCAGACTTTTTCATATGGAGAGAGGATGATGGGAACGGATGAGGGAGTTGAGGAAGGTCAGGCGTTTACCACTGAATACAAATCCGTCATGCCTAATAGATGAAGCTCTTTAGTTTCTGTGCTGTTCAGGCTACTCCCAGCAGCCAGGGAGAAAACACAAAAGACACTCAAGCATGAATGCCAATGAGCCTGCGCTGGCAACGGTGGTGCATTCACATGTGCTATCACAGCTGGACCAGGCTTGGTGACTAGGCTTGGTTATACACGAAAAGATAAGTTAAATAGGTTGTCAATAATTATAGAAGGTCAGAATCTAAATCCTGAGGGAATCTTAATAAGATCAGACAGATGGGATTTGGTTGCTCTATCCTGTTCACATGCCCGAGCTTCCTTCTCTGAGGTCAGAGTTCAAAATTTGTCATGAGCTCCAATGTATTGAGCTGAGTCTTCTCGGAAGACTCTGAGAAGATGGTATTTTGATGTCTGTTGGCAAATACACTTTGCCAACATATATATAACTATATACCAAGGTTTTATTTAGAGCAATGTGTCATGCAATTGTAATAGGTTCTTTTAAATGTTTTGCCATTACTGATGTAAGAGTATTTTAATGTTACTATTTATAGTAATAACAGTAATAAAGTAATGTGTAATATGGTGGTTTAGTCGCTAAGTCATATCTGGCTCTTGTGACCCCATGGACTATAGCCCACTAGGTTCCTCTGTCTATGGGATTCTCCAGGCAAGAATACTGGAGTGGGTGGCCATTTCCTTCTCCAGAGATCTTCCCATCCCAGGAATTTAACCCAGGTCTCCTGCATTGCAAGCAGATTCTTTACCCACTGAGCTACGAGGGAAGCCTAAAAAAAGTATGTGTATTTAATAGCAATGGAGCTGCTTAATTGGGAGACAGAATGCATCTTTGAATCTACTCCTGTGATTCAGTTACCTGTATTGTTTGTGTATGTTGTGTGTGTGTGTGTGTGTGTGTTTAGACACAACTGAGTAGTAATTCATTTCCTCAACAACTGTTCCAGGATCTATGATATATCAGATTCTGTGATGTGTCCTGGCATACCCATATTGGCATGGATACATAAAAGAAAAATAAACCTCCTTAACTCAAAGAGAGATAGATAAGTAGACTAATAATGAAAAATAAAATATCTATGTGAAATATAATCAATCCAAGTAATATCATAAAAGGTTTTTATAGAGGTTGGTTCTTGAGTTTCACTCCTTCACAAAGCAATTACAGATTCAGTTTCTTCCTTACTCTGTCAAAATATCTACCTAGGAGATGATTATTCCTAAAATGAAATGTTGTTATAAAGTAAAAAAACTTATGTATTATATCAGGTTTACAAGTTACAAGAAAACATTTTTAATGATATAAGTATATGATGCTGCATTTGCTTAATACTGTCCATTTTCTAACCATGGATTAATCACTAATTCCTCTAATAATTTATTAGGTTGGTGCAAAAGTAATCGCGGTTTGGCACTGTTGAACTTTGCCACTTGGTGCCAAGATAAATTCTCAAATAAACATGGTTATGTTATACATCATTTTAATGCACATATCTCATTTTATTTTTTGCTAATGACATTACGTGCTGTTTGTTTTATATTTATTTTACACTAGGAAATAATGTTAGACAAAAGGCAAATTTGAACAATTTTCTTATCTGAATTCAAAACGGTCAAAAAATAGCAGAGACAACTCGCAACACTGACAATGCATTTGGCCCAGGTAGTGCTAATGAACCTACAGCGTAGTGGTGGTTCAATAAGTTTTGCAAAGGAGATGAGAGCTTTGAAGATGAGAAGCAGCCATCAAAAGGTGACAAGGACCAGCTGAGAGCATTATCAAAGCTGATCCTCTTACAAGTACATCACAAGTTGCCAAAGAACTTAATGTCAACCATTCTATGGTCATTCAGCATCCGAAGCAAATTGGAAAGCTTGATAAGTGGGTACCTCATCCTGCTGCTGCTGCTGCTGCTACTAAGTCTCTTTAGTCGTGTCCGACTCTGTGCAACTCCATAGACGGCAGCCCACCAGGCTGCCCCGTCCCTGGGATTCTCCAGGCAAGAACACTGGAGTGGGTTGCCATTTCCTTCTCCAAAGAATGAAAGTGAAAAGTGAAAATGAAGTCGATCAGTCGTGTCCGACTCTTCGCAACCCCATGGACTGCAGCCTACCAGGCTCCTCCATCCACGGGATTTTCCAGGCAAGAGTACTGGAGTGGGGTGGGTACCTCATGAGCTGACTGCAAATCAAAAAACTCGTCATTTTGAAGGGTTGTCTTCCCTTCTACATAACAACAAACCATTTCCCGATTGGATTGTGACCTGCGACAAAAAGAAGATTGTATATGACAACCAGCAATGACCAGCTCAGTGGTCGACTGAGAAGAAGCTCCAAAGCACTTCCCAAAGCCAAACTTGCACCAAAAAACAGTCAGGGTCACTGTCTGGTGGTCTGTTGCCCATCGGAGCCACTACAGCTTTCTGAATCCTGGTGAAACCATTACATCTGAGAAGTACACTCAGTAAATCAACGAGATGCACCAAAAACTGCAATGCCCACAGCCATCGCTGATCAACAGAAGGGGCCCGATTCTTCTTCATGACAACGCCCAACTGTATTTCACACAACCAATGGCTCAAAAGTCGAATGAATTGGGCTACAAAGCTTTGCATCGTCCACCATGTTCACCTGACCTCTCCCCAACCAACTACCACTTTTTCAAGTATCTCGACAACTTTTTGCAGGGAAAATGCTTTCACAACCAGCAGGAGACTGAAAAAGCTTTCCAAGAGTTCATCGTATCCAGAGGCATGGATTTTTATGCTACACGAATAAACAATTTTATTTTCATTGGCAAAAATGTGTTGATTGTAATGGTTCCTATTTTGATTAATAAAGATGTTTCTGAGCCTAGTTATTAGGATTTAAAATTCTAATTTAAATTTTTAATTCTAATTTTAAATTGTGGTCTAAAACCACAATTATGTTTGCACCTACCATTTATTTTTGCATTTGCATCTCTGAGGGGGAAGTAGAAATTAAGAGGCGAGAGGATGATATATAAATAGTTCATTCACTTAGGGCATTGGTTCTAAAAACTTGAATTTAAGAGTTACTTGCATTGCTTGTTAAAAATACAGCTGTCGGGCCATATTAAGGTTTCATAAACTCACCAGGTATTCTGATGATAAATAATGTTTTAAATGCTTTATAAATGTCCACTATTCATTAACATCAACACTAACACCTTCTCTAAATTTTGAAGTTGAAGAAGTTTCTTTGATCAAAAGGATGAGTTTATGAATAATGAAAAAGTTATTCAATAGTTAGCTGCTATTATACTAAATCTCTAAGATTTTTTTTTAATTTCATAGTAAAGATAGTTCACAGCATTCTTAATGACCTCAAAGTCTAAAATGAGAAATAAGCAAATATTTCAGTCCCAAAGAGTTTTATTAATGGTATTTAGAATTCATGAAATTTTAGAACAATCTATATATCATCTATTTACCTACCTAGCTATCTACTTTTCAATCTACCTTCCTATCAAAAAATAAAGAGGATTTTTTTTCTTGCTGTTAAAGAAAGGCCAAATAATTTTTTTTTTTAAATACTGTTCTCTTCAATGTCATCACTCTTTCAACATTTTACAGAGATGGATAGCTAGATGAAGCCACTTGGATGACTCTTGGCTATATGAGTTCTAAACATATTGAACATCAAATTTATTGGAAGTCTTTGGTTTTATTTTCCACCTTAAAATTGAGAGAGCCCACTGAGAGAGCCCTTCTGTCTTACATTCACATGTTGTAGATAGTTGGGGCTCAAGTCCTACTGACACTGACTCCCTGGAGGAATGAAACAGTGCCTCATGATTTGTCGCTGATGTTGGAATTCTGCACCAACTCCTGGCATTCCATTAGGACGTGGCTGCCATATTTGCTGTGAACACAATGACCTCAGTACACACGTGGTCTACAGGGGGCAGGACTGTACACTAACTGTGGAGCACACCACCACAGTGTAGTCTAAAATTGGCTTGAACTCTAAGGTATTCTAGATACACTGTGAAAAAATTATTATGCTTAGTAACTTGGTTTAACAGGTTAGGGTGCTCTTAGGATTAGGAAACACTACACTTCCCTAAAGCATCCATCAAGACACCAGTTCTAGCATAGTTCTTTGCACAGAACAGAGTGTTGAGGCAACCTCTGGCACCCTGAGAGGATATTTGTAACTATGAGAAAGCAGAGTGTGTGCCAGCCTCATGAACTAGTATTTAGAATTCTATTTGTTATTGAAGTAATGTAGATAGCTACTTGCTTCTAAAGATATGTTTGCTATTAATCAACATATACACACTGCGACATTTAAAGTGGATAACCAACAAAGACCTAGTGTATAGTACAGGGAACTGCTCAATGTCATATAGTGACCTAAATGGGAAGGGAATCCAAAAGAGACAGGAAAATATGTATACACACAGCTGACTCACTTCGTTCTACAGCAGAAAATTACCTTGTAAAGCAATTATACCCCAAGGAAAGTTTTTTTTTTTAATACGCCAGATCTAGCACACAAATTGTCGCTCTTACTTCGCATAATTAGAAAACATACAGGAACTGAGGTCTGGGCACAGAATAGCATGTTAAAAGACACAGCCAAGAAAAATAAATGTTGTGATGATGTAGATGAGGAGGAGGAGGAAGAGATGATGATTAGTTTTTTCGTTTTTTAAAATCAATGATGTTGTGAGAAGGTTGTCGGGATAAAAAAACAACAAAGATAATCTTAGAATTGGTCTCTAGTAAACGCTGTTATGAAGGGGAAAGATGGATGTACGTCACACGGGGAGGTGGACTCAGAAGACAGTGAGGCACGAACTTTGTGGTGTGGTTGGTGTTCAGTTGCTGAGTTGTGTCAGACTCTTTGCAACCCCATGGACTGCAGCACACCAGGCTCCTCTGACTTCCACGGTCTCCCAGAGTTTGCTCAGATTCATGTCCATTGGGTTAGTGCTGCGATAGAATTTAGGGATCCACTAAAGCAGGAATATTAATAGGATAACTTGGGATAAGAGAGTAGGAGTTCAGTGTGGCAGGACACAGAAGCCAGATATTGCTTGTGAACTAGTCCCAGGCCAGAAAACAGGGGAAAACAGAGTTAGGATATGTGTATACCGAAGCAAAATAAATATTTTATACATGTCACCTGGAATCTAGGAGGGCAAGACTTCTTTACAGGTTTCCTGCAAACAGGGCTAATAGAGTTAAATCAAAATATCCATTATTACTAATACAAATGTCTTTGATAGTGCCTTTATTTAGCATGCTGTTCAGTGATCTATTAGTGAACAAAAATAGTTAAAAGGACTTTATGTATTTTACTACTTGTCTACCTGATCCAATTTTTACCCTAAAGTAATATGTTCCTCAACTATGATTTCTTTTAAATGGTCATGGTAGGCAAAGCTCTATTGTATATGAAAGTGAAAATTAAGGGAAGTAATTTTAGACTATAACATGGTTACAGTGAAAGAGAGACAAGTCTGTTCGGGAAAAGGGTCTCTTTGGAGAGTTAAATCTTAATCATCAGGAGAAATGATTCCTAATACTGCTAGAGTCATAACTGTATAACAGTTATGGTTGCAATCAGTTTATGAGGTTTACATTTTCAGCTGTGGATTACATTATTTACTACATTTAGTGCTTTCTATTTTGAAAGCAGAATGAGGCTAAAGACCCACAAGACTTCTACATTGCATAAATTGATAAGAACAGGGTAGTTTGAAGAATACAATTGAAAGCCCCCCTTGAATCGTATGCTGAAATAAAATTCTCATTACTGCTGCATGGGGACCCACATGTCCTCCTTTGACAAGGACAGATTTTAGATTAAGCTCTCTTCGATTGTAAATTACCATTCTTGATAGCTGGCCTCCCCTGTCTATGGTGCCTTAGAGAAATGGGATAGACTGTGAAAAAGTATAGATTTCAAGAAGGTAGACCCCTGCCTCTTAACCATTCCCAACCCCCACCCTCAAATTTCCATGTCACCAGAGAAAGAATAGTAATGTGAAGGTACTGCTGAATTTAAATGGGAATAAAGGACATTATCATTGCAAATCTCAGTAGCCATTCCTAGAATGATTGGCTGACACTGTCAGCATCACCCCATCAACAGTTACATCAAACTTGGCCACGCAAGGTAGGGAAGGAGGGGGCTTGGCTAAGAGACACCACTTTGGATTCATCTTCAAACATGCAAGGGATTCTATTCTGCAAATGAGCTACATACAGTTCAGGCTAAATAGTGTTTAAATAAGGTGGGTATGACTTTCTTGAACAAGGGGGGAAAAGTGGGAGGTTTCGCAGACATGGGGTGAAAGTCTTTTTTGTTTAATCCTGTCTCTCTGAGATATTAGCATTGCTACCCTACAAAGACTGCTTCCTCTAGGAGAGAGGGGCTTCGTAACCATTATTTTGTTTTGGATTCTGAACTTTTTAAATACCAGGATGATAAAATGATCATAGATTAGAATCCTTATCATGTTTAAAGACTATCCATTCATCACTTCAAAGCCAAGTATGGCATCCAAGCCATAGTAAGTACATGTTTATTTGCTACAGCAAAGATGTACTCTGCAAAATCAATTTGTGAACTCATTACATAAATCCATATTAAACTCTTTAGTCTATATTTAAACACTCTAACAGGGAGAGTCAGGGTAAATTAAATGGACTTTATTTCCAGGTGGAGAAAAGCCAAGGTTAGTCCTAACACTTCTAATTTATTTCTCAGTTCGAATCTGCATCTGCCACAGACAGCAGGAGAGACAAACAGGAGAGAGAAGAAAAGGAAGTGATCATTTCCATCCTTTGGATAGTTAAGGGCTAATCAAATCAATATATTCTGGTCCTGGCCATGACAGTATGTTCTCGGTGATTATCTTATGCTAATGCATAACCTTTTAACTGCTTCCAAAATGGCAGGACAGTGAGTTCATTCCTCAGAACTGGGTAAAAAATGTTCAACAAGGAGGACTCCTCTCATAGGAGAATGATTCACTTACAGCCTATCTAGGAGCCTGGGGTGCATAATAAGACCCCGTCATACTTTCCCTTAAGATTTTCATGACCATCAGCAATGCTAACTTACAGGATTCCCAGTTAGCATCAAAAGCTCTTCTTCAATTCAAATGCCAAGGACTCACCATTACCTCTTCCATAGTATTCTCTGAACTTATCTTTGTTTTCATGAGCTGAGTTGCCACCAGTTCAGACCATAAATATTTCCCTCTAGATATTATAAAATATTTTGCATTCATGTTTCTGTTCACTCCAAATCTCTCAAATATGCACCCTGGAATATTCCTTTTCAGTCAGACTATTAATTTTGCCTATTTGGGTTATGCATTTTTCAATAATATGCTTTGAGATCTTTTAAAGTATTTACTTTCTTGGTTCATATTTTACTATATCACAGTTTATACTCAGCAATGTCAACCAGTAAAACCAAGAACTTGCTTTTCAGGCCTTCTAATGAGTAATTGAGAGTCTGCCCTTTTTAGGACTTTTACCAGGTGCTTGAAATGCAAAGACAGGAGCCCTCAATGAACTCACAATTCAGGTTCTCTCTGTCTAAACGCACTAAATCCCTCTTCTTGGTCTTCTGCCCTTTGTTAAGTAATGGTTCTACCATCTCCTGTTGTTGCTGTTCAGTCACTAATCATGTCCAACTCTTTGCAACCCCATGGACTATAGCATGCCAGGCTCCACTGTCCTTCACAATCTCCTGGAGTGTGCTCAGATTTATATAAGTCCATTGAGCCAGTGATGCTATCTAACAATCTCATCCTCTGCCGCCCCTCAACCCCTTCTCTTTTGGCTTCAATCTTTTCCAGCATCCGGGTCTTTTCCAATGAGTTGGCTCTTCACGTCAGGAGGCCAAAGTATTGGAGCTTCAGCTTCAGCTACAGGATCAGTCCTTCCAATGAGTATTTAGGGTTGATTTCCTTTAGGATTGACTGGTTTGATCTCCCTGTTGTCCAAGGGACTCTCAAGAGCCTTCTCCAGCATTACAGTTTGAAAACATCAATTCTTAGGTGATCAACCTTCTTTAGGGTCCAACTCTCACATCCTTACATGACTACTGGAAAAAGCATAGCTTTGACTATACAGACCTTTGTCAGCAAAGTGCTGTCTCTGCTTTTTAATACACTGTCTAGATTTGTCATAGCTTTTCTCCCAAGGAGCAAGTGTCTTTTAAATTTCCTGGCTGCAGTCAACATCTGCAGTGATTCTGGAGCCCAAGAAAATAAAATCTGTCACTGTTTCCACTTTTCCCCCTATCTACTTGCCATGAAATGATGGGACTGGATGCCATGACCTTCATTTTTTTAATGGTGAGTATCAACAAAGCTTTTTCACTCTCGTCTTTCACTCTACCATCTATGCAGTTAAATCAATTGGGTTTCTCATGTTATGTTAGTTCATGTACATCAGAATGCTAAAGACTACTGTGTTTAAAAGTTCTGTGTTGCAAGAACAAATGACATAAACTTGAATTGTGCTACAAAAAAAGAATATTAGGAATCATCCCAATTTAATGCATCTGTACATATTCACATAACTCTCCATGTTTTGAAGACCTCCTAATAAATTTCTCACTGTTTTCAAACTGTTGTGGCCTTATTCTCTCTTACCTAGCCAATGGCTCATATACCTTCCCAATCACTTTTTCTATTTCTAGCATCAGCTCCTGGCACTGTTAACCCAGCCCTCACCCACAGTGCTTTCAGAGTTATCTTTTAAAAACACTAACAGAAGCATTCTGGTTTTTATATCCTAGCCCCCAATATCCCACACAGAGCTGAGACAAAAAGTCCAATTTTCTTTGCCTATTCTAAAAGACAGACTGTGATCCAGCCTCTGCACATCTCTCCCATCATACTGAATCACACACTTCTCTGAATATGCACTTCTGCTTCTGTGTTATTCCTCTAGGCTTTGGGTGTCTTGTTCTTCTACCAGCCATTTCTCTGCCCTTCTGGACAGCTTAGCAAAAATCATATTCTGACCTCAACATTCATCTTAGCTTTGCTGTCTCATCCTCAGAGATGAGTTCCTCTGGTTTCACAGAAGAGTTGCTTAAACCCCTCATGTGTTACCCCTGCATCTGGCGTGTACATACTCCTGGGACTCATAGCAATGATTTGTTCTACTTCCAAGTTCCCTAATAGACTAGAAGCTTGAGAACCACTTAGCATCTGCATTCAGAATATAGGAATAACTTATTCTAGGATAACAATTTATGTGCAAGAAACTATCTATTGGTTTGGGGTTTTATTATTCTTATTATTGCTGATATAAAAAGCAAAATGCATTCACCACTTCATTCAGCTGAATTTCTCCATGGGTCACATTATCCTTCCTAGGCAAGCGTGTTAAAGACCTAAAATATCTGATCAGAATTGGACTCAAAGGCTCATATTAAATAATGCAAAGTAAGGCTCACATATAAAAAGAAAGCAGGTAGTCTGCATGTCAGAAATTGGACATGAAATTCATGAAATCCAATGGCTTAGGTCTGGGCCACCAATTCTGTTATCTCATGCCTCTTTCTGTTTATGAGATCAAGGAGACAAGGCAAGAGAAGGATATAAAATAGGCTACTTGTATTCTTCTTTCTTTCTTCTTCCAAATAAGTGTTAAATTGTTACAAGAAAGTCATTCAAAGAAAGAATCATTCTTCTTTATTCAAAACAGTCTATTCTGCTTTTGTACATTTTCATATACATACATTCAGACAACACCTTTCAGAATGAAGGAATACTTTGTCTCATTATCTGGTAGAGCTTTATTTAAATAGAAACTGGCACTGAAAAATATCAGAAAATATGAAAAACTAGCTTCTCTATAGGATTTTTCTTGCTTGATAATGATGCATGTGTAATTTTGAGGATGGGTTATTTTTAATTTCAACTGAATTTTCTCCTGTTCCACAATATATCAAACTCATATGTCAACTACATAAATAAATGTATTTAGTTAATGTTGTCAGGGGAAGTTAAGGTCACTGAGAGATCCTTGATGGATATTTGTTAACCCAAAATAACAAAGACAGCTAGGCATAACACACATTACTCAGCCTTATTGACTATTGTTTTTTATGGAACTACATGATAGGTTCAAGATCCATGAGTAGAATCTTTATGTGAAAAGAAAAATGTTTTTAACTGATTTTCTTACCCTAGAGCAACTCGCTTAAAGCTGGGAACAAAATAAAACAATAAATGAAAAACTTTTCAAAACAACAGAAGCCCTGTCATTCTCGGTGACAAGTGCTACTAAAAATAGGGTTACAATGACAACAGTGAAAATTCAGCAAGCACTAGCTGTTTAAGAGTTTAAGGAGTATAAATATAAAGAACGGAAGTTCTTTGAATGGTATCTACCACCATTTCCTTTCCATGGGAGTCTTTATACAATCTCAGGGTGCTTAATAAATGCTGAATAGTTAAAATACCCTGATAAACTACTCAGTCTTAATTGTATTTGACGATTAAGATTAGTGGCATCAAGTTTACTATTGGTTACAGTATGGATCCCTGGGTAGCAGGGATTATGTGATGCTTCCCTTTAAGACTCTTAAGACACAACTGGCCCACACTTAGCAATGCCCTCTAACACAGGGAATCCGGACAGAAATCATAGGTGGCAGAATGTCAGAAATTTTCATTAATTCCAAGCTTTTCTTCTCTATCAGTAATCCCAAAATTAGTCTAAATAGATTTAAATAAATCTAAAAACATCACCCGTTTGCCTGACCAAGCTCCATGTGGTGGATAGAATGTGGGTGAGCAGTCAATCAAGGCAGAGTTCATGAGAAAGTAGGTGCAAAAGTCAGACAGCTGGCTCAATGTGTGCATGGCCATGAGAAGTTAATTACCTTCTCTGAGCCACAGTGACCTAACCCACAAAATAAGGGGAATAGGTATCTCTTCCACAAGACTCTTGAGAAGAATAAATTCACACGTGATTATGTGATTGTAAAGTCAAACTCAGCATGGTACCCAGAGATATTAACACATATATGTCGAATCTAAAAAACTGGTACAAATGAATTTATGTGAAAAGCACAAATAGAAACAAAGATGCAGAGAACAAATGTATGGAGGGTGAGACAAATTGGGACGCTTGGATTGGGATACATGCATATATAACTACGTATTGAGCAGGTGACGGACGAGAACCTGCTCTACAGTGCAGGGGGTTCTACTCAATGCTCTGTGGTGACCTAATGAGAAAGAAATCCAAAAAAGAGGGCATACACACACACACACACAGCCTTTCGTATACATATATGCATGGGGATTCACTTTGCTGCTTAGAAGAAACTAACACAATATTTTAAAGCAACTATCAGTTCAATTCAGTTGCTGTTGGGTCCAACTCTTTGCGACCCCATGAATTGCAGCACGCCAGGCCTCCCTGTCTATCACCAACTCCTGGAGTTCACACAAACTCATGTCCATCGAGTCAGTGATGCCATCCAGCCATCTCATCCTCTGGCGTCCCCTTCTCCTCTTGCCCCCAATCCCTCCCAGCATCAGGGACTTTTTCAATGACTCAACACTTTGCATGAGGTGGCCAAAGTATTGGAGTTTCAGCTTTAGCATCAGTCCTTCCAAAGAATACCTAGGAATGATGTCCTATAAAATGGACTGGCTGGATCTCTTTGCAGTCCAAGGGACTCTCAGGAGTCTTCTCTAACACCACAGTTCAAAAGCGTCAATTCTTTGGTGCTCAGCTTTCTTCACAGTCCAACTCTCACATCCATACGTGACCACTGGAAAAACCATAGCCTTGACTAGACGGACCTTTGTTGGCAAAGTAATGTCTCTGCTTTGGAATATGCTATCTAGGTTGGTAATAACTTTCCTTCCAAGGAGTAAGCATCTTATAATTTCATGGCTGCAATCACCATCTGCAGTGATTCTGGAGCCCCCAAAAAGAAAGTCTGACACTGTTTCCCCATCTATTTCCCATGAAGTGATGGGACCAGATGCCATGATCTTAGTTTTCTGAATGTTGAACTTTAAGCCAACTTTTTCACTCTCCTCTCTCACTTTCATCAAGAGGCTTTTTAGTTCCTCTTCACTTTCTGCCATAAGGGTGGTGTCATCTGCATATCTGAGGTTATCAATATTTCTCCCAGCAATCTTGATCCCAGCTTGTGCTTCTTCCAGTCCAGCGTTTCTCATGATGTACTCTGCATATAAGTTAAATAAACAGGGTGACAATATACAGCCTTGACGAACTCCTTTTCCTACTTGGAACCAGTCTGTTGTTCCATGTCCAATTCTAACTGTTGCTTCCTGACCTGCATATAGGTTTCTCAAGAGGCAGGTCAAGTGGTCTGGTATTCCCATCTCTTTCAGAATTTTCCACAGTTTATTGTGATCCACACAGTCAAAGGCTTTGACATAGTCAATAAAGCAGAAATAGTTTTTCTGGAACTCTCTTCCTTTTTCCATGATCCAGCAGATGTTGGCAATTTGATCTCTGGTTCCTCTGCCTTTTCTAAAACCAGCTTAAACATTTGGCAGTTCACAGTTCACGTATTGCTGAAGCCTGGCTTGGAGAATTTTGAGCATTTCTTTACTAGCGTGTGAGATGAGTGCAATTGTGTGGTAGTTTGAGCATTCTTTGGCATTGCCTTTCTTTGGGATTGGAAAGAAAACTGACCTTTTCCAGTCCTGTGGCCACTGCGGAGTTTTCCAAATTTGCTGGCATATTGAGTGCAGCACTTTCATAGCATCATCTTTCAGGATTTGAAATAGCCCAACTGGAATTCCATCACCTCCACTAGCTTTGTTCGTAGTGATGCTTTCTAAGGCCCACTTGACTTCACATTCCAGGATGTCTGGCTGTAGATGAGTGATCACACCATCGTGATTATCTGGGTCGTGAAGATCTTTTTTGTACAGTTCTGTGTATTCTTGCCACCTCTTCTTAATATCTTCTGCTTCTGTTAGGTCCATACCATTTCTGTTCTTTATTGAGCCCATCTTTGCATGAAATGTTCCCTTGGTATCTCTAATTTTCTTGAAGAGATCTCTAGTCTTTCCCATTCTGTTGTTTTCCTCTATTTCTTTGCATTGATCACTGAGGAAGGCTTTCTTATCTCTGCTTGCTATTCTTTGGAACTCTGCATTCAGATGATTATATCTTTCCTTTTCTCCTTTGCTTTTTGCTTCCCTTCTTTTCACAGCTGTTTGTAAGGCCTCCCCAGACAGCCATTTTGCTTTTTTGCATTTCTTTTCCATGGGGATGGTATTGATCCCTGTCTCCTGTACAATGTCATGAACCTCATTCCATAGTTCATCAGGCTCTCTATCTATCAGATCTAGGCCCTTAAATCTATTTCTATCTTCCACTGTATAATCATAAGGAATTTGATTTAGGTCATACCTGAATGGTCTAGTGGTTTTCCCTACTTTCTTCAATTTAAGTCTGAATTTGGCTGCGAAAGCAACTATACTCCAATAAAATTTTAATTATCTCAAGAACAGTAATTCCTATCATATTCTTCAGAACAGAATTAGAAAATAACAGGGGACAACCACACACACACTTAAGGTGATCCTATTGCATTTACTCTACCAGATGCTATATCTTTACACAAACAGATCAAAATGACCGCCATTCATGTTTAGCCAGAGTAATGTATTCTCTTCTATTCCTATAGGAAAGGATTTTCAAAAGATTTTCTCATTCACTAAGAATGAAAAATCATTACAGATTTCATTCATGTCCCAGGGCTCTGTTAACACTCGTATTTTCTGCTTAATATAGTCCAGAGGGACCTGGATCACCCAGATATCTTGCAGCATAATCCACTTGTCCATTATTTTAATGACATCACATTCATCGGACAAGTTGAGCAACAAATGGAAAATATATGGAAAGCTTTGGTAAAAACACATATCCTCTAGTGGTGACAGACAAACCCTATGGAGATAAAGTAGCCCAAAACATCAGGAAAGATTTTAGAGGCACTTTGATTTGGGGCATGGCAAGACATGCCCTATAGATAAGGACACATTATAAAATCTGATACCTCCAAACACTAAGAAAGAATCACAATGCCTCTTAGGGATTTGATTCTGCAGGTAGCACAATCTGTTCTGACCTATTCATTCAGTAATGTGAAAAGCTATTATCTTTGATTAGGGTGTCCAGAGTAAAAACGGACATTTTAACAGGCCCAACCCTGATGCAAGAGGCTCTTACAACCTAGGCTATACAACCGAATAGCCTCTGCTGTATTAAAGGGATTGGTGATAGGAAAAAATTCTATGGAGGGCTGATAGCCAACCCTGATAGAGAAAGCACAGCATAAACCCCTAGGGTTCTGCTGTCGAGTCATGCCATCTGCAGCAGAGAATTACATACCTTTTATAAAATGGATTCTGACAAAATATTGGACCCTCCTAGAGTAAGAATGCCCAACCTTGAGATAATCAACTGACCAGTGGCAAGAATTGCTCATCATAAACTTAGTCCCCTGAGACTCATTCACTTAAAAGTTCAGGCAGCACCATTATCGGATGAAAGTGTTGTCTTTGGCATCAAGCATAATCGTGATCAGAGGGCATAACAGCAGGGTGTCCCTGAATGCCATATTTTTAATCACTGCTGTCCAAGGAACTTCTCCTTTGATGAACATATGAAGTTGCAAACTTTCAAAGATGAAAACGTGCATCCTTGTGTCCGATCACAGAAGTTGGTTCACGTGTCTGCTGTACATTGTCATGGGCGTGCTTCCTCTAGAAGGGGTTGTGCTTTCGTGCATTTTATTATACAGTCCTGAACAGAGGACAGTGGCAGAGTATCTTTCCATGAAGCCCAGGATGACTGGAAGCAAGCATAAAAACAGCAGTGATGTGGCTGTTACTGCTAAGAAGCACCACTGGGCAATGGTGAAAACAAAAGTGAAAATAATCGAGAGTGAAGCAAGGCATGTGAAAAGTATTTCAAAGCTATTACAGTACACAACTGTATCATCAACTGTGTTAGTCTGGTACCTAGGCTTAACTCTGATGGACTTAGGAACAAACTGGATGTAACAAACATGCTCTCAGAAAGGAACCTGTTCATAAGTAGGGAACTTACTGTATAGAGACTATGCTCATGGCTGGGCTGATTGACCAGGCATCTGGAAGGACTGTGATAAGAAGGTCAGGGACACAGAGGAGAAGCGGGATATGGACAGGTCTCTGGGAGTGAATATCAAATATTATAAAGATCTTTGTATCACATCTAAACACCAAGCTTTGTGCAATGGTGGTATTGTAGGCAATGAGGTTTATCCCAGGCATGAAGAAGTTCCTGTGGCAAGGACGGCACCTATGCATTGCCCAACAACACGAGCTACAACCCAACAAAGCTGTTGTTCCTCACCAGCAGCTACTGTGTTGCCATATATCCAATCTACTATTAAAGAGACGGATGCAAAGTGCCCAATAAAACCCCGTTCCTGGAGAAGACCAACTAACCTCTTGGTAGCATGTCGTTACACTGAACTCCATCCACTCCAGAAAGGGCAGAAGTTCACCTCGATTGAAATATACACATATCCCACCCTTCTTATTCTCAAGGCTTCAACCTGCAGTACTCTCTGAGAGCCCCCAAAGTATTTGAGCCACAAACATGGGATCATGCATAATATTACAGAAGATCAAATAACACACTTGGGTGCAAAAGAGGTGTTGGTGTGAATACACGACCATGGGATATTGATCACATACCATTCTCTGAGAAGCTGATAACCTGATACGGCTTAATGATACTCTTTTGGAGAAGCACTGAGGAATGTTTGGAGACAATACCATTAAAAAAAAAAGAGCGGGGGGAGTCTTCCTTCAGAGTGCAGTACATACTCAAAATGTATGAGCAGTATATGGTGCCGTGTCCTCAAAGGTAGAGTAAATGGATACAAGAGACGGAAGTAGCTGTGGTCTTCCTTACCATTACTCCTAGGGACCCATTTGGAATCAGTGTTTCTCATCGCTGAAACCCTAGGCTCTGTGGACTTAGAAGTCCTAGTTCTTGGAGGAGAAATGCTTTCATCATTAACTTTTGAGGTATCACTGCTTCCTGGTCATTTCAGGATTCTTGTGCCAAAATACCAGTAGGCAAAGGAAGAATAATTAATGAGATCATCAGGGATGGGAGGGTGGGAAACAGGGATGCATACGGTTAGCACACAGGTTATCTACTGGAGTGTCTATTAGTACTGTCTTCTCCAATTTTGACGGTAAATAGACTAGTACAAGTTCTACGACGTGCGGAGGGATAGGAGTTCAAGTCATTCCACCTGCTAAGTCATACAGACAAGCAGAGATACTAAACGAAGGGGAGAGGAGTAACGCGTAGGAGGAAGAAAATGGTGACCACCAACTGCAGCCTTGAGGACAGCTGTGGTTGTACTGATGAGGGCTGTAGTTCATCCCACCAACCTTCCTTTTTCCTCCAGGGAACAAGACCAACATGCACCCTGGAATAGTTATTTACAGGATTTGTTACATGACGCAAACGGCTGTGAGCGGCACAAAGGGGAGACCCTGGTGAACAGAGAGGAGTGTCACCTCCCATCTCCCTCTCGTGGACGGTGGCGCTCACCCCTCCAGCTGGAGACAGTGCTGAGGCTGACTGCTCGCGACTGCATCCATCTCCAGTAACTGCCTTCAGGTAAAGAGAAGCACTGCACTCAAGGGCACACCCATCCCTGGAGGGAAAGCTTCCTGTAGAATCATCCAAGGCCTTTGCTGTTGACTAGATTGCAATTTATTCCTCCTAACCGTGCATATGAGTATAATTTCAGAGTAGTTCTATCAGTGTTGGTTATCATCACTTTGATAATCAGTTAACAATTATAGCTATATAATTTTAGCTACCAAATTATATATACCTCCTAGTGATTACATTGATATTTGAAAATTCTCTAATAATACTATATCAGAAGGAATCTGGATATGTGTGCATATGCGTGTGTAGTGCCTGTGTGTCCAGGCACGCCTATTATCAAATGATTTATAAATAAAAGACAGACGTATTACACAAACAAGATTCTTTGGGTTCAGTGTAAAAATCAGAATTCTTTTCTATTTCCCCACTAGGCCTTAAGAAAGCTATGGAATAACAATTTTCAGTGTGTTTACCACCAAAGTCTGATGTGATCAATATTTATGAATCTATCAAGTCTTTCATATTGTATGGATTTATAGTTATCACTGGTCTCAGGATACTTCATATTACTGCAGAATTCATTTCTAATTTCAAAGTCCGCCATAGAGTCATATCCTCTTGATTATCACTGAGCTAGCTTCCTACTTGAAGCACATGTTGAATGAAGGACAAAGTGAATGACAAGCCTCTATTTGCTGAGAAACCTCTGCCAACATGAAACCGGAATGAGCAAGTCATTAAATGGATACTGTAAACCCTGCTACAAACCTCTCCTCCGGCAGGCATTATGAAATAGACCTTTTCCCTTCACCTTTTCTACTGAGCTAAAAACCTAAATTTCAAATGGTTACTGTCCCTGAAACCTTTGGCTATTAATTATTTTCTTGGAGGATAGAAAATATGGTAGAAGATAGCTATTGTATTCATCCCAAGAAATGTATCCTATCTGTCTTAAGACTAAATAAACCAATGAAACACTGCATAATAGCTAATATTTGTGTAGCATTTTGCAGCCTGCAAATCCCTCTGATATACATTTATTGCACTAAATCTTTGAGACAATTATCTACCGTATTTTAAAGCTGAAGGAATGGAGATTTGAAAAGGTTAGGCAATATTATCTAAGATTCTGCCCACTAGATTCTATATTCCAATATATTTTAAATCGCTATATATAAACTAGAGAAGGATGTGGACATGAAATGTGTCCACATCTCAGAGACTAGGTGAATATTACATGGTCAAAGATCAAATGACTGACTGATGCCAAACTTGGGCTATCATTGAGCCCCTCAGGGAAAGTGCTAGTTTGAGTGCCAACATTTCTCTAAGGGAAAGGGGACTTTGCAGCAGAAAATAAAACAGCAGAGACTATCTTCCTCTTACTTTTATCTATACCTTAGCAAGTGAAATACTTCTTTAGCAGATTGAATTCATAGCCATATACATTGACATTAATAACCTTCTCGAAAAAATTGCTTCTGTATCCTAACAGGTACAGTTAATTACTACGGTTTATAAGGGAAAATGTCTGTGGAAAGCTTATGAGCTATAATCATTGCTGGAAATAAGTTTCAAAAGTATTAAGTTGCACTTTTATTCATTTATGCTCAATGATGGAACTCTAAAGAGAATGTTTGTAGTTTTAATGAGCACCACAGATTTTGTGAGAGAAGCTGTCTAATGACTCATTTTTCAGTTTGGTCCACCAATATATTAGTCTGGTACATGGAATTGGATCTTCTAAATTATTTACAGAACTCCAGGAATAATTGGATCCCACACAGACAACCACTGAGCATTTAAATCATAGTTACTCTTCTCATATCAAGAGAGAAAAATTCAACTTAATTGACCACCAGTGACTAATATCCGACTAAAAAGTACCTCATTTGAGAGTTAGTTATAATCTCTCTGACACAGTTGCTTATGTGCTATTACACTGACAAGTTAAATTCTAAAAGATCTTAAAAGTGTTATGACTAGTTGTATAAGTTTTCATTGCTTCACACAATCCCACTGAAGTTAGTATATAAGAGTTCCTACATCGTAAGAAACACTTTAACAAGCTGTAGTTAATATACAACTATATGAGTATGCGCCCACATATTCCTCTGGATATTTGGGATTTCAAGGTGTTCATCTGGTTCCATCACTTCGTGGTAACTATATGGGGAAAACGTGGAAGCAGTAAAATATTTTATTTTCTTGGGATGCAAAATCACTACAGACGGTAACTGCAGCCACAAAATTAAAAATTACTCCTTAGAAAAAAAGCTATGGCAAACATAGGCAGCATATTAAAGTAGAGACATCACTTTGTCAGCAAAGGTCCATAGAGTTAAAGCTACAGTTTTTCCAGTAGTCATGTATGGATGTGAGAGTTGGACCACAGAGAAAGCTGGGTGTTGAAGAATTGATGGTTTTGAATTGTGGTGCTGGAAAAGACTCGAGAGTCCTTGAACAGCAAAGAGATCAAACCAGTCAATCCTTAAGGAAATCAACCCTGAATATTCATTGGAAGGACTGATGCTGACACTGAAGCTCCAATACTTTGGCCACCTGATGGGAAATTCCAACACATCGGAAAAGACTCTGATGCTGGGAAAGACTGAGGGCAGGAAAAGCGGGTGACAGATGGACGGCATCATCAACTCAATGGACTTGAATTTGACCAAACTCTGGGACATAGTGAAGGACCAGGAAGCCTGGCATGCTGCAGTCTATGGTGTCACAAAGAGGTGGACATGACTGAACAACAACAAGGTCTTCTTCTCATGTTGATAGCGAAAAGTCACAAAAATAGATCCAAATCAAATCCCAGCAGGACTCTGTGGGGCTCCTGGGCATTGAGGCATTTCTATGTCCCCCATTTCTTGTATGGAATGGACTCCAGCCTGTGTGATAGTCCCTGAGCTCCAAAGGGCAGATTTTAACAGGTACTAGTCAGGGAAGAGAGGGAAGCAGGGATAAGGGAGGAACAGCCAAGAAACAATAGTACAACCTTAGGGTAGGATCATGCTTCTGCCTCAAGGGATTCATGTAACAATGTCTTTAAGCTCTGTTTGGAAGAAAAACCCAACAAATGGAAGATGTAAGCATTACTTTGGCCACCTGATGAGAAGAACTGACTCATTTGAAAGACTCCGATGCTGGGAAAGATTGAATGTGGGAGGAGAGGGGGATGACAGAGGACAAGATGGTTGGATGGCATCACTGACTCAATGGACATGAGTTTGAGTAAACTCCGGGAGTTGGTGATGGACAGGGAGGCCTGGCGCGCTGCAGTCCCTGGGGTCGCAAAGAGTTGGACATGACTGAGCAACTGAACTGAACTGAAAGCATTCCTCCTACAGAGAAGACCACCTGAGGCCTGATTAAAGGAACCAGGGAAGCTCATCAAAAGATCACTGGAAAACAGGTCAAAATACAGGCACTGCACACACCCTAATCTTATTAGCAACCCTAGCCTTGAACTATTGCTATGAAACTCCTTACCAAATCTTCCCACCTAGCAGCGTGGTTTTTGAGGGGCACAAGCCTACTGTTTTCCCCCTTTGCCCAGCAAAGAAATAAAGCTCTTCTTTTCTACTTCACTGAAAACTCTGTCTCCAAGATTTGATTCAGCACAGGGGCACGGAGACCAAGTTTTTGGCATCAAAAGGACTTCTGATTTTATGCCTCGATGTTCATGACCAGACCTAATAGTTTTGCCCACATGTGATCTGCCCCCTTAATACAATGTTTACAATTTGACATCATTTGTAAACAGTAAAGCTTTTCCAGGGGAGGACAAGGAATTGAAAATAGCTCACATTTTTTTTTTTTCTAAATGCTTAACCAATATATTTCCCCACCTACAGTGGGAAACTACTATGTTGCCAATCTTGGAGGAAAAACAAAAAACCAGCATTAGAACATATTCAATATCAACAAATGTGTTAGGGATATGAGACAAATATGAGATACATGTCCCATATATATTTCTTATTTGGAAAGTATGAATTGGTACATTGCCCAAGCAAATCTACATTTAGGAAATATTTAGAATAGTGTTTATTTGGTTGTGAACATATTACTTTTCTGTGCCTAGAATATAGAGAATACATTATTACTCCCCATGGCTACTTTGTTATATATTCATCCATTTCTGCCATTAAATTTAAAATATTCCAGACTATATATATCTTGATTACAGCTGTATTCCCGGTTCTCTGGCCCTTATCTTCTCTGCCCAGCAGTTAAGTATTTCTAATTATTTTCATTGCAGACTATGGCCAGGAAACATAATGCTGTTGTTCAGTCGCTCAGTCATGTCTGACTCTTTGCGACACCATGGACTGCAGCACGCCAGGCTTCCTTGTCCTTCACTATCTCCCAGAGCTTGCTCAAACTCATGTCCATTGAGTTGGTGATGCCATCCAACCATCTCGTCTTCTGTTGTCCCCTTCTCCTCCCACTTTCAATCTTTCCCAGAATCAGGGTGTTTTCAAATGAGTCAGCTCTTCACATCAGGTGGCCAAAGTACTGGAGCTTCAGCTTCAGCATCAGTTCTTCTTATGAACATTGAGGATTGATTTCTTTTAGGATGAACTGGTTGGATCTCCTTGCAGTCCAGGGGACTCTCAAGAGTCTTCTCCAACACCACAGTTCAAAAGCATCAATTCTTCTGCACTCAGTTTTCCTTATAGTCCAACTCTCACATCCATACATGACTACTGGAAAAACTATAGCTTTGACTATAAGGACTTTTGTTGGCAATGTAATGTCTCTGTTTTTTAAAATGCTGTCTAGGTTTGTGATAGATTTTCTTCCAAGGAGCAAGCATCTTTTAATTTCATGGCTGCAGTCACCATCTGCAGTGATTTTGGAGCCCAAGAAAATAAAGTCTGTCACTGTTTCCATTGTTTCCCCGATCTATTTGCCATGAAGTGATGGGACTGGATGACACAATCTTCATCTTTCTAATGCTGAGTTTTAATCCAGCTTTTCCACTGGCTTAAAATTCAACAGAATGCTACCTAACAATTAGAACCAAGATCACTAACTCCAAGATAACTGATATTTTATATGTATCTTATCTTTGTTCCTATCATCCTCTCTATCCCATACTGCATCACCAGCACCAGAAAATAAGCTTACTTCTCCTTTCAGCAACCAACCAGTCTTAATTTAACTATTACTTACCCACACTCCATCATTCTCAGGCTTCCTTCATGGCTCAGCTGGTAAAGAATTTGTCTGCAATGCAGGAGACCTGGGTTCAATCCCTGGGTTGGGAAGATCCCCTGGAGAAGGAAAAGGCTACCCACTTCAGTATTCTGGCCTGGAGAATCCCATGAACTGTATAGTCCATGGATCCCAAAGAGGTGGACATGACTGAGCAACTTTCACTTTCTACCCACACTCCATTTCACTGGAGGATGACTAAAGGGTAACTAACTCATCAGCATCTGCTATGTCAACCAGATCCGAAAGTATTGTGTACCTGTTTGCAAATCTGACTACTGAAGTATCTTATGACTCCTAACACATTGATTCTTGACACTTTTTGGCTGGGCTGTTCAGTGAGTAGTAGACTTGAAGAGCTACAGTCAATCGTCATTTGGAAAGAGGACTTAACTAATGTCTCTCACCAGGTAATAAGTAAACAAAAGTAAAATAACAACAAGAAACTAAAACCAAAATAACAACAACAAAAAAAAACATTTCCTTAGCTCTTAGAAGAGATGGCTAGGCAATGCAAGTGATACAAACCAGCTGAAGTATTTTAACCTGAATTTACCACCACTTACATAACACACCTAAGTATTTCTCATGCATATGGAAAGTCTTCTTAAGTGTGCAGATCTTTGTCTGTGGGTGCACAAGAGTATGTGCACTCATGGTTGTGTTAGGTATGCAGAGATGGTTAGCAGTCTGGAAATGTGTGTACAGCGTCACAGTGTCAGATACACAAGATTCCTGATCGCATTTCCTCTAGTATAATGACTTTTTTTAAATGGCATTGATCATCTTGATCTTTATCTTGAGGAAACCATGCATATATTCCACATGTTACAGTACACACATTTCAATAGTTTTCCAAAACTTATTTTCTGGAGAGAAAAACAAATCATTAACTCCATTTAATTTAGTAGGTGGTGTTTCCTAAGTCACTAATTGTGAAAGAGGGAATAGCTAAACTCTGTATAAAAGACGAGGCTGAAACCTCATTAGGCTTATGTAAATATCCACCAACCATGGGCGCCCTCTTGAACAGGCCATTGTGTGCGCTTCAGTGAGAAGCAGATTGTTATGGTTGCCCAGAGAATCTCTGAGCCGCAAGCATGTGGACAGACCAAAGCTGAACAGCTGGTCAATGCAGGCCCACGATGTGCTTCACAATATATGGTGACCGTTTATTGTCGGAACTTCGAGAGAGAGGGCTCTGTTCTTCCGCCATGGTCAGCTTCATTGCTGAGTTTATATTTATAGCTAGCCTCTCCACCATCTGTGCACGCGGCCTACACTGCATCTCTGAGGAATTGGAGGCATGATTTGAAGACCTGATTAAATAGCCAGGAAAAAGCAATCCATCATTTACAAGGAGGGAGTATAAGACAGTCACAATGGTGTTCTGTCACGCTTTCAGATTTTGGTCTTCATTTTCTTTTACTTTCATTCTAATCCAATGCCAGATACAATAAACACCAAGCCAGTGTCGCAGCCACTGACAACACTTTACCATCTAAAAGGGAGAAGAATGAACTATCAAGATTCCCTGAGGCTTGCCCTCCTCGGGAGGTAAATGACATTTCTGCCGAGGGGAGCCTTGTCCTTTTGTAGTCTCATAGACCCAAATGAATCAGGACCTGAACAGAACACAAGGGACCATTAACAAAGAGATACCTGTTGAAATCAGAGCTGACTGGTGTAAGTGAAGTTCAGTGCCTAGAATTGGTTTATTGAACAAGCTGAACTATTGGAATAGCAAGAAAGAAGAGGAAACAGCTTTATTTTTTTCCCATCCTCCACTTTCAAACACACTTTATCAGATATATTTTCTATCCTAGATAGCAACTTGGGTCAATCCTCGAGTCCTGAAGGCACCTTAAAATATTTTAAAAGCTTTCTTTTCAGATATTAAAAACAGTAACAATAAAGGGAACACATACACATGCAATCAAGTAAGCTCTAAATCAAGACATTAACCTAACATTCCATTTCAAGTTTCTTCCCTCCTCCTAGAGCTGGCCTGAGGCCAAAAATGGGTAAGAGGCAATGGAACTGTCTGTCACTTGGTTTTCATTCTATTGGGTCTGCCTGGCCCCCCACCGCCACCCGCACCCCCAGGACTTAGGGCTTCTCTAGGGTAGAAAGAGAGGATGGACTTCAAGTAAAGAGACAGAGGCTCTTTTTCTCAACCTGTGCTCTTTAGAATCCATAGTCGTAGAAGGCATCCACATGTGTGTTTTGTGGGGGCAGCTATGTGGGTTCTTCTGAGGCCTTTCCACCCGAGGAACCTCCACTCTAGACCCCTTCCTAAAGCAGGCACAGCGGGGTCTGGCTGGCCTTCTGCCCCAGCTCCCAGGTCCGCTCCACCCCCAGTATCTTCTGTGGCTGTAGCCTCTGCAGCCAGAACCTCGTGGGCAGGCTTCTTCAGCTGTCTTCAGCCCTGCTTTTCCTTCACAAGTACAGCTCACACCCTTGTTCTTCCCCAAAGTGGAAACAGAGCTCAACACAGCTGACTTTCCCTTTCTCCTGCGGGCTGTGGGTGAGGGAAAGCTACAGGGCTCAAAACGGCCTGGAGCGAAAACTCCCTTCCGGGCCTTTCCCACCGTTCTGTACAGAATAAAGAATTTTCTCCCCCAAAGAATGGAATGGACATGAACATTGATTATGTTCAGCTCCCAGCTGGCCCCAGTCTCCGGCCGGTCTCAGGAATTCCTTGCCCCTGTTGTTAGAAGCTAACTAATCAAAAATAATCTTGAGGAAAAACAAACCCCTTCAAAACAATGTATTTCTGCATATGTTTTCTATATATACCTACCCTCTTCTTGACTTAGCACAGCAGCACACTGGTCTGACTGCTGCCCCTTTTCGCCTCATTAAAGGTGATCTGTTCCTATAGAGTATCGGTCTCGTTCTTTCTCCAAACCTTGCCTTCTCTAGTTCCCTTACCTTAGAGTGGGCACCTCCAGACAACTTTTAATCAAGATAAGATGTCTGTTTTCCAGTTGTGCAAGCAGTTTCCAGTAAAACATATACACGCACACAAATCACAAATGCACTCTGTTCGAGGAGTTTTCTCGGTGTCTCCATAACTTGACTTGTAGGGGAAAGAAAATGCCATGACAATGCCTGTGTGTTTAGTCACTCAGTCGTGTCTGACTCTTTGCGACCCAATGGACTGTAGCCTGCCAGGCTCCTCTGTCCATGGGGAGTCTCTAGGCAAGAATACTGGAGTGGGTTGCCATACCCTCCTCCAGGGGATCTTCCCAACCCAGGGATGGAACCCAGGTTTCCCACAATGCAGGTGGATTCTTTGCTGTTTGAGCCACCAGGGAAGCCCTGACAATGTGTTGACAAATTTCAACACATCAAAGAATCTTCCACACTGAATGGCTTACAGGGGATGATGACCAGACTTGGCCAGTGCCAACAAGTCCTAGGAGAGTATACCACATATATCTCTTTAGAAATATGACTGTTTATCTCATATTTTCCTCAGCTTTATGGCCTTAGATGAAAAATCAATGTTAACCAGAATTCTCTTGTTCTGTGGCTTATGCAGCAACCAGTATTAGTGTAAATGTTGCCATATTGTTGTTAATGAGACAGCACAGGGCTTGTGAACCATGGCTCACATTAGAGACTGATTTTAGAGGTTCCTTTTCTCTACCTCATCCATTAACGTTTCAGCAGAAGAGAATGCACTTAGTCACACCAACGAAGTTACATTCACACATAGGGCACATTCAATAAAAAGGGAATGCGCAGTCCATCAGAGAAACTGGTGATCTTGAACAAGAGTTAATTGTCCCTTTAAATTACGAGGTAGTTCCTTTCATTCTTTTACTCATCTGAGACTGTGGTTCTACGGCTGCTTCTTTGTTTTAATGAAGAAAACAGAGAAAGTCATTGTTGTGAACATTATGATGACAATTTGAGAGTCTTTGGATAATTGGTTAGATGCACCAAACATCAGGCCTTGATAGGTTACAAAGATAGAAGTCAAAGAAAGACGATGTCTCATGTATTTCTGTAGCTGTACAGAAATTACTACTTTCTAAGGAGTACGTCCAGAGAAGGCAATGGCACCCCACTCCAGTACTCTCGCCTGGAAAATCCCATGGATGGAGGAGCCTCGTGGACTACAGTCCATGGGATCGCTAAGAGTCAGACACAACTGAGCAACTTCATTTTCACTTTTCACTTTCATGCACTGGAGAAGGAAACGGCAACCCACTCCAGTATTCTTGCCTGGAGAATCCCAGGGATGGGGGAGCCTGGTGGGCTGCTGTCTATGGGGTTGCACAGAGTCGGACACGACTGAAGCGACTTAGCAGCAGCAGCAGCAAGGAGTACATCAAGGCTGCATATTGTCACCCTGCTTATTTAACTTATATGCAGAGTACATTATGAGAAACGCTGGGCTGGAAGAAGCACAAGCTGGAATCAGGATTGCCCAGAGAAATATCAATCACCTCAGATATGCAGATAACACCACCCTTATGGCAGAAAGTGAAGAGGAACTCAAAAGCCTCTTGATAAAAGTGAAAGAAGAGAGTGAAAAAGTTGGCTTAAAGCTCAACATTCAGAAAACGAAGATCATGGCATCTGGTCCCATCACTTCATGGCAAATAGATGGGGAAACAGTGTCAGACTTTATTCTTTTTGGCTCCAAAATCACTGCAGATGGTGACTGAAGCCATGAAATTAAAAGACGCTTACTCCTTGGAAGGAAAGTTATGACCAACCTAGATAGCATATTCAAAAGCAGAGACGTTACTTTGCCAACAAAGGTCCGTCTAGTCAAGGCTATGCTTTTTCCTGTGGTCATGTGTGGATGTAAGAGATGGACTGTGAAGAAAGCTGAGCACCAAAGAAATGATGCTTTTGAACTGTGGTGTTGGAGAAGACTCTTGAGAGTCCCTTGGACTGCAAGGAGATCCAACCAGTCCATTCTAAAGGAAGTCAGTCCTGGGTGTTCTTTGGAAGGAATGATGCTAAAACTTAAACTCCAGTACTTTGGCTACCTCATACGAAGAGTTGACTCATTGGAAAAGACTCTGATGCTGGGAGGGATTGGGGGCAGGAGGAGAAGGAGACAACAGAGGATGAGATGGCTGGATAGCATCACCAACTCGATGGACGTGAGTTTGAGTGAACTCTGGGAGTTGGTGATGGATAGGGAGGCCTGGCATGCTGCAATTCATGGGGTCGCAAAGAGTTGGATACGACTGAGTGACTGAACTGAACTGAACTGAATAAACTTACTGCAGGAAAAGAGTAGGACAAGATTGAGTTAAGAAGGAAACTGCTCCAAAAAGTTAAATAATCAATAGATGGCATGAACTTTTCATAAGGAGGTATTAATATTTTAAAGTATTTGGATCTATACAATAATTGTTCAATCCCTCATCAAAAAAAGGAAATAGTGGAAAGAGAGCAGTAATGCTTTTGACCTTCCGTAGTGTTACCACATTTCAGGGCAGCTGATCAGTTAGCTTTTTGTGTGTTTGTTTTATGTGTTTTTGCTTTCTTCCTGGTAGAAATTGTACCGACAATGTGATGACATGTTAATTGCTCATTCATGTCCAACTCTTTGCGACCCCATGGACAAGGGCTCACCACACTCCTCTGTACGTAGGATTTTCCAGGCAAGAATACTGCAGTGCATTGCCACTTCAATTTGCAGGAGATCTTCCCGACCCAGGGATCGAACCCAGGTCTCCTGCATAGAAAGCAGACGTTTTACTGTGTGAGCCACCAGGGAAGCTCAGAAATTGTACCATTATGGGGATATTCCATGACATGTATATTATAGATTTATGCTAGTTTGAACAAACCACCATATTAAACCTCTAAAAGATTACAGAACAAAAAAATAAAAACAATAAATTATAGAAAAAAGGACAACTCATCAAAACCTGTTTTTTTTTTCTTTTAAAGGAAAATGTTTTACTTTCAAGTGATTACTTCTCCTATTTTTCTTCAAAGTTCCACTGATTTAAGACTATAAATAAGCATGTGTGTATACATATATATGACTCACTGTACATGGAGACCAAGACGAAGGATTGTGGGATCTTGCAAACAACAGCTTTATGAGTATGGCAGAGGAGACGGCAGAGCAGGACTGTAATCCTCTTCTCCTGTGAGAACTCTGAAATTATAACTTGCTGCTGAACAACTATTGACAGAGAAGAATGTTCAGTTCAGTTGCTCAGTCATGTCCAATTCTTTGCAACCCCATGGACTGCAGCACACCAGGCTTCCCTGTCCATCACCAACTCCTGGAGTTTACTCAAACTCATGCCCACTGAGTCGGTGATGCCATCCAGTTATCTCATCCTCGGCCATCCCCTTCTCATCCCGCCTTCAATCTTTCCCAGCATCAGGGTCTTTTCCAATGAGTCAGTTCTTCACATTAGATGGCCAAAGTATTGGAGCTTCAGTTTCAGCATCAGTCCTTCCAATGAACATTCAGGACTGATTTCCTTTAGGATGGACTGGTTGGATCTTCTTGCAGTCCAATAGACTCTCAAAAGTCTTCTTCCACACCACAGTTCAAAAGCATCAATTCTTCAGTGCTCAACTTTCTTTACAGCCCAACACTCACATCCATACTTGACTACTGAAAAAACCATAGCTTTGACTAGACATATCTTTGTTGGCAAAGTAATGTCTCTGCTTTTTAATATGCTATCTAGGTTGGTCATAACTTTTCTTCCAAGAAGCAAGTGTCTTTTAATTTCATGGCTGCAGTCACCATCTGCAGTGATTTTGGAACTCAAAAAAAAAAAAAAAAAATAAAAAAATAAAGTCTCTCACTGTTTCCATTGTTTCCCCATCTATTTGCCATGAAGTGATGGGACCAGATGTCATGATCTTAGTTTTATGAATATTGAGTTTTAAGCCACCCTTTTCACTCTCCTCTTTCACTTTCATGAAGAGGCTCTTTATTTCTTCCTCGCTTTCTGCCATAAGTATGGTGTAATCTGCATATCTGAGGTTATTGATGCTTTTCCCAGCAATCTGATTCCAGCTTGTGCTTCATCCAGTCTCACATTTCTCATGATCTACTCTGCATAGAAGTTAAATAAACAGGGTGACAATATATAGCCTTGACGTACTCCTTTCCCAATTTAGAACCAGTCTGTTGTTTCATGTCCAGATCTAACTGTTTCTTCATGACCTGCATACAGATTTCTCAGGAGGCAGGTCAGGTGGTCAGATATTCCCATCTCTTTAAGAAATTTCCATAGTTTGTTGTGATCCTCACAGTCAAAGGCTTTGGCATAGTCAATAAAGTAGAAGTAGATGTTTTTCTGGAATTCTCTTGCTTTTTCAATGAGCCAATGGATGTTAGCAATTTGATCTCTGGTTCCTCTGCCTTTTCTAAATCTTGTTTGAACATCTGGAAGTTCACGGTTCACGTATTGCTGAAGCCTGGCTTGGAGAACTTTGAGGATTACTTTGCTAGCATGTGAGATGAGTGCAACTGTGCGGTAGTTTGAGCACCTTTGGCATTGCCTTTCTTTGGGATTGGAATGAAACTGACCTTTTCCAGTCCTGTGGCCATTGCTGAATTTTCCCACTTTGCTGGCGTAGGAGAATGTTGAATCTTACCAAAAAAAAAAAGGTACCCCACATCCAAGGGCAAAGGAGAAGGCCCAGGAAGATGGTAGGAGTGACAAAATCACATTTAGAATCAAACCCCATTCCTGCTATAGACACCCGGAGGGCTCAAACAAACCTTGTGTGCACCAGGACCCAGAGACCCCACAGAGACTGAGCCCAAACTGTGTTTGGGTGTCTCCTGTGGAGATACAGCTCAGCAGTGGCCTGCCGCAGGGGCAAGGGCTCTGGGTACAGCAGACCTTGGTGTGGCATAAGCCCTTTTAGAGGAGGTCACCAATAAGCCACCACAGAACTGCCAGAACTTACACAGGACTGGGGAAACAGACTCTTGGAGGGCACAAAGAGAACCCTGTGGGCACCAGGACCCAGGAGAAAGGAGCAGTGACCCCAAAAGAGACTGACCTAGATTTCCCGTGAGTGTCCAGGAGTCTCCAGCAGAGGCATGAGCCGGTGGTGGCCTGCTTCAGGGCTGGGGGCACTGAGTGTAGCAGTGGGTACATGGGACCTTTTGAAGGAGGTCGCCATTATCTTCATCAACCTCCACCATAATTTGGACTCAGGTCAAACAACAGGGAGGGAACATAGCCCTACCCATCAACAGAAAATTGTATTAAAGGTTAACTGAGCATGGCCCCACCCATCAGAACAAGACCCAGTTTGCCCGAAGTCAGTCTCTCCATCAGGAAGCTTCCATAAGCCTCTTATCTTTATCCATCAGAGGGCAGACAGAATTAAAATCACAATCAAAGAAAACTAACCAAACTATCACATGGACCACAGCCTTGTCTAATGCAATGAAACTGTGAGCCATGCTGTGTAGGGCCACCCAAGATAGACAGTTTATGGTGGAGACTTCTGAAAAAATGTGGTCCATTGGAGAAGGGAATGGCAAACCACTTCAGTATTCTTGCCTTGAGAACTCCATGAACAGTCTGAAAAGTCAAAAAGACAAGACACTGAAAGATGAATTCCCCAGGTTGGTAGGTGCCCAATATGCTACTGGATATCAGTGGAGAAATAACTCCAGAAAGAAAGAAGAGACAGAGTCAAAGCAAAAACAATGCCCAGTTGTGGATGCAACTGGTGATGGAAGTAAAGTCCAATGCTGTAAAGAACAATATTGCATAGGAACCTGGAATTTAGGTCCATGAATCAATACAAATTGTAAGTGCTCAAATAGGAGATGGAAAGAGTGAACATCAATGTTTTCGGAATCAGTGAACTAAAATGGACTGGAAAGGGTGATTTTAACTCAGATGACCATTATATCTACTACTGTGGGCAAGAATCCCTTAGAAGAAATGGGAAGCCATCATGGTCAACAGAAGAGTCTGAAATGCAGTACTTGGATGCAATCTCAAAAACGACAGAATGATCTCTGTTCGTTTCCAAGGCAAACCATTCAATATCATAGTAATCCTAGTCTATGCCCCAACCAGTAACACTGAAGAAGCTGAAGTTGAACGGTTCTATGAAGACTTATAAGACCTTCTAGAACTAATATCCAAAGAAGATGCCCTTTTCATTATAGGGGACTGGAATGCAAAAGTAGGAAGTCAGGAAATACCTGGAGTAACAGGTAAATTTGGCCTTGGAGTTTAGAATGAAGCAGGGCAAAGGCTAATAGTTTTGCCAAATGAATGCACTAGTCATAACAAACACCTTTTCCAACAACACAAGAGAAGACTCTATACATGGATATCACCAGACGGTTAACACCAAAATCAGACTGATTATGTTCTTTGCAGCCAAAGATGGAGAAGCTCTATACAGTTAGCAAAAACAAGGCCAGGAGCTGACTGTGGCTCAGATCATGAACTCCTTATTGCCAAATTCAGATTTAAATTGAAGAAAGTAGGGAAAACCACTAGACCATTCAAGTAAGACCTAAATCAAATCCCTTAACATTAAACAGTGGAAGTGACAAATAGATTCAAGGGTTAGATCTGATAGACAGAGTGCCTGAAGAACTATGGACCGAGGTTCATGACATTGTACAGGAGGCAGTGATCAAGACCCTCCCCAAGAAAAAGAAATGCAAAAAGGCAAAATGGTTGTCTGAGGAGGCCTTAAAAATAGCTGAGAATAGAAGAGAAGCTAAAGGCAAAGGAGAAAAGGAAAGATATAAGCATCTGAATGTAGAGTTCCAAAGAATAGCAAGGAGAGATAAGAAAGCCTTCCTTGGTGATCAGTGCAAAGAAATAGAGGAAAATAATAGAATGGGAAAGACTAGAGATCTCTTCAAGAAAATTAGAGATACCAAGGGAACATTTCATGCAAAGATGAGCACAATAAACAATAGAAATGGTATGGACCTAACAGAAGCAGAAGATTAAGAAGAGGTGGCAAGAATACACAGAAGAACTGTACAAAAAAAGATCTTCGTGACCCAGATAATCACGATGGTGTGATCACTCACCTAGAGCCAGACATCCGGGATGCAAGGTCAAGTGAGCCTTAGGAAGCATCAGTACAAACAGCTAGTGGAGGTGATGGAATTCCAGTTGAGCTATTTCAAATCGTAAAAGATGATGCTGTGTAAGTGCTGCACTCAATATGCCAGCAAATTTGGAAAACTCAGCAGTGGTCACAGGACTGGAAAAGGTTTGTAAAGGACTATAAAGATAGCTGAGTGGCAAAGAATTGATGCTTTTGAACTGTGGTGTTAGAGAAGACTCTTGAGAGTCTCTTGGACAGCAAGGAGATCAAACCAGTCCATCCTAAAGGAAATCAGTCCTGAATATTCATTGGAAGGACTGGTGCTGAAGCTGAAACTCCAGTACTTTGGCACCTGATGTGAAGAACCGACTCATATGAAAACACCCTGATGCTGGGAAAGATTGAAGGCAGGAGGAGAAGGGGATGATAGGATGAGATAGTTGGATGGCACCATCAATTCGATGGACGTTGAGTTTAAGTAAGCTCCGGGAGTTGGTGATGGACAGGGAGGCCTGGCGTGCTGCGATTCATGGGTTTGCAAAGAGTCGGACACGACTGAGTGACTGATCTGATCTGATCTGTTATATATAGAGATTTTATATTTTTATGAAACACTGAAAGAAAGGCAAGCTGCAAAATAGAGAAGAAAGAAGTGATTTAGTGGTTGTTGTCTTGACAGCCAGAGGTATCTATTGTTCATAATAATCATATCTCACTGGATGGATTTATATATATATCAATAGATATAGATATAATTTTCTAGCACAAATATATCATCAATACACATATACACACCTTGATTAAATAATTCTAATTTCCAAGTTACTTTGGGAACAGGGAAAACTATACGGATTTTTACAGATAAACCACACAGAACAGTAACTACAAAAACCAGAGCAAAGTTCGTCTCATCTTACCAGGCTTAGGGACAATGAGCTGTGCACTGGTCTGGGTGTTTCCTGCTTCATTTTCAGCCACGCACTGATAAAAGCCCTCATCCGACTTCACCACCCCAAGGATCCGCAGGTTGCTTCCTCCCTAGTGCGAATAAAATGCAGGTAAAATATTTGAAAAAGCAAAAATACTTCAAGTGACAAAATGAACACAACCAAATTTTAATCCCACTTCCCAGAAAAGCCAGAACGGAGGCCAAGAGACAGCCTGACAGATCTGTCCTAAGCCACCTGGAAAATGTCACAGAGTCCCAAGCCTTTGCTGAATCCACGTGTAGCAATTTCACCCAGTTCTGTGCTGAAAAATATACTCTCAAGGATGTACATCACCCTCCAATTCTAAATGAGCAGTAATCAGAACATTGCTTTATTATGTATGGAACAGAGGTTAGTATCAAAGAAATCTCATTCTCTTTCCCTTGTGCTGAAGCAAATAGGTTCAGTGGCTGCTGGAGAGAAACAAAAATCAAAAGGAAACAAAAACACTGATTTTTGCAGCTTCTAAAGGACAAGAAATATAGGTTGGACATTTTCTAGAAGTGTTTTTAACTGAAAAAAAAAAAAGATGTCAGCAAATCCTTTTAAAATTGTGTGACCTTTTAGGGAATTGGAGGAGGTTATGGGGGATATTTTATACCCGTGTTGTTCTTGTTATATGGCAAAATGTTTCACAAAATGTTTCATGTTCAGTAATCCATAAATTAAATAGAGCAACATTAACTCCTGTTTTATATAAATTTGGGGCCACCATAGTTTTCAAGGATGGATGATAAAATGAACTGAAATAGCATCTCATTACCCTAACTCAGTTTATCTCCGATAGTGTAAAAATTAGTTCAGTAAGTGAGATGTATTAAATCACTTCCCCTGAAGTCATTAAGAGATAAATATTACCATAGGGGAATTCTTAATTGTTTTTAGTGTCTTGTAGTCAATTCTTGGCTAATGTAAAATTCTTAGATAAAGCTGACTAACTTCTAATTAACAATTCTCATATAAGTTACTATTGGGACTAAATGTTAACTCGTGTGACAGACAATGGCTCTCAGATATCTGGAGCTATTGGGGAAATATTTTTTAAGCACAATTTAGTGTGAAAAGGGCTTATAGTGCACATTTCCTTTTTACCTTAAGAAACATTTCAATAGGTTGGGTATAATGGGTCATGCTGGGGAAAAGATTATTCAAACTGTAGAGAAAAATAAATGTTGCCTTTTATCATGTGTCCTTAAGGGCACTCAACAATTTCCTCTCTGTGAGAGTGGCAGACATTTCAGGCGTATACAACACATTTCATGTTGCCCTGTGGCAGGTCATTTTTAATTCACTGATAGAGAAAATAGCATAGCATATACAGGAACTAATGGACTGATGTGGCATTCAAAAGTTAAATTTATTTTCCTTTCTTACTCTATTCCTAACCAATTAAATGCAACTAAAAATGAAAAATAGTAAGTGATGATAAGCCTAATAAAGATATTCTTTACAGATGTATTCCTTAAGAGCCCTTATAATGTGACAAAATGCATGGATCAGGAGATGATGAAAGCTTCTGAAAGTCAGCTGATCACGGAACAGTGACCGACCTGCTAGAGGCCTTATGAAGCCATGGAAAGAGTTTGTGCCTGAATTCCGTGCGGGCACTCACACTAGAATTGCCTTCTGCTGGGAGACTTGGCCTAGAGGACACTCTTCTTTATCAGGGTTACATCTGCATCTCCAACATATGAGAAATGGACCAAAACCCTCCATCTTTCGCTGCAAAGTTCCTTGATATTTAAAAAGTGCTCTTCATATGTCTTACTCATATACCTGACTTCAGATACTCTGATGCTGACCTCAGCCAAAAGGAGAGTTTCCAAAGAGTATTTTCAAATGAGAAAAGCTTTCTGCTGCCAGCAGCAAGCACAATAATAATAATAATGAGAGGCTTGGGTCATTCACTGTGTACCAGGACCACAAACAGCTCTGTGAATATAATGCAATTATCCCTATTATCTCCACCCAGGACAGGAACAGAGTACACTAAACCATATAGGAACTATAAGAAGCATTGTTCTTGGCTTTAACTCAATGCTCTTAAATGACAAAGCATGTAAACCCTGGGTCTTGATATCTTCTCCACCACTGTCACGGCACCAATATTGTCTTGGCACCAATATTACTGCCCTCTTGCACCGCTCATAAAGGACCAGCTGGTCCTATTTGGAAGAGCAGCAAAGGAGCAAAGAGTGGCCATCTGTATGATCGAAGTGAGGCTGCCATATTCATAAGTGGCACATTCTATTAAAGCTTTATTATTATGGGCAAAAGTCAAAGAACTAAGAGATTCTTGGCTTCATACAGTCTAGTACTAGGTTCAAAACTTTTTTCTTCCAAGAATCACCAGTGAAAACATTTAGAAATTATTGGTATTAAGCCTTCTATTTTTTCATTGTTGGTTTAAAATCTTCTCTGTAAAACAAGGGGATGGGTTATTTGATTATTCTTATTTTTTTAGCTCAAAAGTTCTAAGTCTAAAAACTCATCTGTTTTATTAGAACAATTTTCTTCACATATCATAAAAATTCCCAATGGGAATCTTGTCCCCAGGAAAGAAAAGCAACTGAAAACAGAATAGACGATGACTGGGATTATAAAGCGAATTTGAAGAAAAGATAATTACCACTATCTGAAAATAATCACTAGGAATGACCACATCTCCATTCTTCATCCAATTCACAGTGGGCACAGGCTTCCCAGAGACTGTGCATTCAAACTCAATATCCATGCTTTCATAGGCATAGAGGTTGGAAGGGTGATTTAAAAACCAGGGCGGAACTGTAAAGACAGAAAAAAAAATAAAAAGTGAGTGGGTGGGGATGTGAACTTGCATGCTCTATTTTCTCAGAGTTACAGACAAATACTGAAAATGCTTACAACTTTAATTCCCTAAGCCCTTAGTTTGCTTTATAGGAACTACTGTAGGACATAATCAGAAGGCGATGGCACCCCACTCCAGTACTCTTGCCTGGAAAATCCCATGGACGGAGGAGCCTGGTGTGCTGCAGTCCATGGGGTCGCAAAGAGTCAGACACGACTGAGCGACTTCCCTTTCACTTTTCACTTTCATGCATTGGAGAAGGAAATGGCAACCCACTCCAATGTTCTTGCCTGAAGAATCCCAGGGATGGGGGAGCCTGGTGGGCTGCCGTCTGTGGGGTCACACAGAGTTGGACACGACTGAAGCGACTTAGCAGCAGCACCAGTAGGACATAATACACACCGCCCCCCACCCAGCCCAATGTAGTTAAACAGTTGAGTGAATGGTGGTGTCTTGCCACAAAGAATTAAAAAAAAAAAAAAAACCTTGAAAAAAAATATAATAAACATTCTGAATAACCAAGTATTTGTATCCAGTTGACCTACATAAAGGACACTGGGAATTCCATACAGCTATGGAAGCTATGCTGATAAAGCAAATAAAGTGGAGATGATATGACTGAGAAAACCCAGAGTATAAGACAAGAAAGCTTAGTGTCTGTAATTCTAGAGTTTCATTAGGATTTAGTTAATGTGATGGACTCTTTCCCACCAGAACTGGCTGTGGTGATAGGGTACTAAAGATGGCCATTATCTTTGCTGTGGACACATTCCTATTGTCCTAGTAATTATCTACTCTAGTGCACTGCTATATGTATTACTATTTTCTCAGCAAGGTACATGATACACTAATTTAATTTAACGTCTTAATTACCATAATACTAGTTATACCATGATTGAAATGTGCAATTGAAAGGAAATTACAAATATAACACACCTTTGCTAGTGAATCTTGCAGACTTGGTCCCTCAAAACCCTTTCTAGGGTTTAAAAAAGTGATGTGAGATGGATATATTGGGAGATTGGGACTTACATATAAACACTACTATATATAAGTTTCTCTAGCTGTGCTTAGCAGCATAGTCATGTCTGACTCTTGGCAACCCTTTGGACTGTAGCCTGTCAGGCTCCCCTGTCCGTGGGATTTCCCAGGCAAGAATACTGGAGTGGATTGTCATTTCCCCTCCAGGGAATCTTCTTGACTCGGTTATTAAACCCACATTGCCTGTGTCTCCTGCACTGCAGGTGGATTCTTTACCCATTGAGCCATCAGAGAAGCCATCACAATACAGAGAAGAGGTAACTATGTAAGAATTTAGTAAATAGCACAGAAAACTCTATTCAATACTCTGTAATGATCTATATGGGAAGAGAATTTAAAAAGTAGTGGATATATGTGTATGTATAACTGACTCACTCTGTTGTACACCAGAAACACAGCATTATAAATCAACTTTATTCAAATAAAAAATAATTTTAAAAAGTTATTTTCATCTTCTTCCACTGGGAATGTGAAACGATGACAAACTTGGGAAGCAGCAGCCTTGATCTCTTTTTCACACTGAAAATAAATATGCATTTTTCATAGATATTTTTAAAGACAGATTTTATTTTTGTCTTTGTTGTTGTTATGCCCAATAGGTAAAAAGTGGTAATTTTTGCTTCTTTGAGTAACCACTATTCCTTGCTCTTTCCAACCACTCTCAGCAAAAGTTTCTCCTAAAGTTGAAGTGAATTTGCAATCTCTGATGGTCATTGTCTTCTACAAAAATCAGAAAATCAGTGGAAAGAACCCAGGACTCAAGTCCTAGTTTTTCTACTGAGTGATCTTGGAAGTCAAATCTCCCACCGCCTCATCCCTCTTTCCCTCCCCTTCCCTGTCTTATTTTCCTGTTTATACCTAAATATTTGGGCCTCTAGTACCAAAAAGCTTTTAAATTCTTTACTCTCTCACAGGGCATGCTGGTTTAGAAGGATGCATTAACATGCCAAAGATATGGGAAAAAAAATCTGTCTGAGAGATTTCCTATAGCTAATGTGTCAACATTGTATACAGCACTAAATTTAATTATTTATAATTTATACAATAATATTAGACTTTATTCTTTCACCAACTTCACTGAAAATGAAACATCAGAAATATTTCTTGAATCCCTCTGAGCAGATACATTTATTATCTCTTGGATTCTATTTCCAACTTTATCACAGATTTTGATGAAGTATTTATTTACCAGACAATAGCCAATAATTATTGAGAGCTGACTGTACAATTTATTAGTCTAAGCATTTTGAATTTATTATTTGCACCAGAACTCTTTGAATCAGGCTCTATTTATTCCAATTTTAGAAATGAAGAGACTATGATGTGTAAGCAACTTCTCCAAACCACACAACTTGTAGGTTCTAGAGCCAGACAGACTGAGTCCAGTGCCTCAAGTATTTTGTAATAGTTCTACCACTAGAAAATTATGATGAAAAATGATTTTGCCACGGGAAAGTTCTGAATTCTCCTGCAATGCAGGGGATGAGGGTTTGATCCCTGGGTTGGGATGATCCCCTGGAGAAGGAAATGGCAAATCATTCTAGTATTCTTACCTGGGAAATCCAATGAACAGGGGAGCCTGATGGGCAATAGTCCATGGGGTCACACAACTGAGTATACACACACATGCACACATACATATATATAAATACATAAACACATACATACATATATATACATGAGTGAGAGAGAGATGAAGAGGTTTGGTATTCTCTTCTGTTCCTGCTTTCCTCTTCTATACTCTTTTTTTTTTTTTTTTTTAAAGAATGTATTAGCTGTAACGTCTGGGGTTTTTCCAGCTTCAGGGGTGGCTGGGCCTGGGTGCTTAAATCATTTGATCCTGTATCTTTTTTTTCTTTTATCCAGTTTTCCTCCAGGTGGCTTCTTTCTCAGGCAGGTTCGAATGGGGGCTCTTCTATACTCTTAATCCTTTCTATTCCTCTGCTACTCCTCTATCTCTCTGTTTCCTGTGACGAGCAGACTAGGATTGATTCATCCCATTTTAGGTTTGCTTCCAAGAATTTAGGACCTAGGTATTCCTTCCACTGCTCTGAAGTACTAGATTCTCAACACAAATATAAACTGGGACTAATGAATGAGTATGACTTGTGGATGGTTGTACACATGTTTATTTAGCATTTTTCAGATTATGAACCCCTGGTTGGCTCTACACTTATCAGCTGATACAATTTCCATGTTTTCCTTCAAAGAGAACTCAAACATTCCCTCTTCCGTGAAAGTTTGCTTCTCATGAAGCCGGCAATGGATTTTCTTGCTTTTCGCAGGGCCCTCTCTCTTTGTGTTCAATTTTTAAACCACTTATGACTGTTAGATGTCTTTCACCTACATCATTACTTACTAAGCAGACTGTGAAGATGGCTCCTGAAAGCATATGATTTTTCTTTTAATTCCCTTTGAATATTAACATAGTTCTCCTTCCTTTCCATTCTTGGGGAAGAAATAATTCACAACTTTAAACTATTCGGTGGGCAACAATTTCTTAATGACTAACGAAAATGAAGTGCCGTGAATTTTCAAGTTTATCAAATCATTCCATTCACATGGTTTTAGCCCATTTCAGAGAACTGCTTAACATACACATGCAATGCTACAGCAATTTCAGGCAAGATATTGATTTTATTATACTTTACTTCTTTAGACAGAATAAAATTCATGACCAGAAATAAATTACCCACATTTTCATCAGACCTTGGCTTCTCAGGATCTTTTTAAGTATGCAGAATACATATATAGAGAACTTTTGTAACTTAGGAGCTGAGGGAAGAATAAATAGCAACTATAACAGAAAGACGGAACAAACATAATCCAGTTCTCAAAGGCACTATCATAGTTAGAAGTGACTAACAGATGAGAGACCTTTCTATACTACAGTCATTCAGTTCAGTTCAGTTCAGTCACTCAGTCATGTCTGACTCTTTGACACCCCATGATTCGCAGCATGCCAGGCCTCCTTGTCCATCACCAACTCCCGGAGTTTACCCAAACTCATGTCCATCGAGTTGGTGATGCCATCCAGCCATCTCATCCTCTGTCATCCCCTTCTTCTCCTGCCCCCAGTCCCTTCCAGCATCAGGGTCTTTTCCAATGAGTCAACCATTCGCATAAAAATTTAGGGTTAGGGTTAGGTGGCCAAAGTATTGGAGTTTCAGATTTAGCATCAGTAGAGATGTACAATTTCACCTTAAATCAGAGTAAACATTTTCTCTGCATTATTTTTTAAGTGAGTTTCTATGCTAAGACTACTCATTTGAATTCTGTAAAATCCATTTGGTCATTTCATCCCCAAACTAAGTTGTCACCAACAACCTAAATGGTATTAAGCATTTTACATCATATAAAGGATGCCTCTGGTTTCTCTGGTCGCTCAGAGGTAAAAGAATCCGCCTGCCAGTGCAGGAGATGCACGTTTGATTCTTGAGTTGGGAATCGCCCCTGGAATTGAAATGGCAACCCACTCAAGTATTCTTGCCTGGGAAATCCCATGGACTGAGCAGACTGGCGGGCTACAGTCCACGAGTTCGCAAAAGAGCTGGACACGACTTAGTGACTAAACCAACAACAGAAGGCCGCCTCACAAGTATTTTTAGTAACATCCTATATTACTCCCTAATCTCCTTCATTCTGGATTCTAGTCTTTTCACTTTTAGATAAGGTATTTAGCTATTCTTTTCCAATTATTTAGGTACAAAATAAATGTGGGTCAATTCTAAAATACTGCCCTAGGACACACAAGTAATATTTGCTGTGTTACTCTGACATTGAGCAGATTTTCCCCATCATAAAGACTTACAACAGCTCTTGAAAGTGCAAGAACGAAACTTTAAAGGAATGCAAATTGTTTAAATGAACAACAGGCAGTGCACATCACTGGTGAATGATATTCGAATGGTGGGTAAAAAAGACTGGTGAGATTTTTATTAGGGAAACAATAGACATTACCATGATCTTTGAGGGGTAAGTTTTTACCCTGAGAACTGTGGAAAGCTAGCTGATTTCTCTGGAACAGAGCACCTCTCTCCACCACTCCAGGCCTTTTGGAGTTAACTGAACATTCAATTCAGTTCAGTTGCTCGGTCATGTCTGACTCTTTGCGACCCCATTTACCACAACATGACAGGCTTTCCTGTCCAACACCAACTTCCAGAGCTTGCTCAAACTCATGTCCATTGAGTCAGTGATGCTATCCAACCATCTCATCCTCTGTCGTCCCCTTCTCCTCCTGTGCTCAATCTTGCCCAGCATCAGGGTATTTTCCAAGGAGTCAGTTCTTTGCATCAGGTGCCCAAAGTATTGGAGTTTCAGCTTCAGGATCAGCTCTTCCAATGAATATTCAGGACTGATTTCCTTTAGGATGACTGGTTTGATCTCCTTGCAGTCCAAGGGACTCTCAAGAGTCTTCTCCAACACCACAGTTCAAAAGCATCAACTCATTAGTCTTCTCTTAAAAGCATCAACCCATTAGTCTTCTCTTAAATAAAAATACCTGAACATCCCAACTATGTGGAAAATCTAAAATACGATTGCTGCCAAATTGGGTTAACTCTATATCCAAAATAAACAAGTTCTTTCAGGTGAAGTCTTACAAAGACATCAACACATAATTTCACCTGAATGGGGTCACAAAAAGTTGGACACGACTTAGCAGCTAAGCAACAGCAAAGAAGGAGTCATAGTCTGAAATGTAGTCACGTTTCAATGACTACAAAGGAAGCCATCTGGTGTCGAATGTAGGTTTAGAGAGGACACATCATGGTGAGGGGGGGATATTCTTTAACATTTCAGACTTCCATGCTAAACACACTTCAATAAAAACGTAGTTTTATGGAACAATGTTTCAAATGGGCATTCCATTTATAAATTAGAAATAGTTCTTTTATCCCATAGTTTCAATTCTTTCTACACCCACCTATATCACCAAAGTAATTTTCCTTCAGCTAATCTGATCTTTAAATGCATTATTCTCCTTCCCCCCCCCTTTTTTTAACAAGGAGCTGGGTGATATAGTATACCTCTGCCCAATTCAATACTTTTCTCCAGGCTTTTTCTGACAAGTGACTTGAGGTCTACTTAATATCCCTCTAGTTTGCTCCTTCCGACCTACACATCTGTCTTCCCCAAAAGGACTAGATGCTGAGATTTGCATTTCATTTTCTATTTAAGCTGTCTCTTACACATAACTGTCTGTGAAACTGAAAGCACTAGTCACTCAGTTCTGTCCAACTTTTTGCAACCCCAAGGACCACAGCCCGCCAGGCTCCTCTGTCAATGGAATTCTCCTGGCAAGAACACTGGAGTGAGTAGTCATTCCCTTTTCCAGGGGATGCTTTCAACTCAGGGATTGAACCTGGGTCTCCTGTATTGCAGGTGGATTCTTTACCATCTGAGCCATCAGAGAACCTACATAGCTGTTTGTACTCTGTTTAAGAAAAATTAGGTTGGGGTAACATTGGTTCAAGCCTTAAATGACTTAAGTATATTCCATATTGGGAATAAAAGGACATGAGTTACGTGCTAATTACTAATATTGACTGGGCTCCCACTGTTCTAGAAAGATGAGCATTAAGCTACGGACTTTATTTGTAGCATTTCCTATTCAAAAAAGTGTTCCAATTTTTGAGGGGTGGGGTGGGATATTTGGGTCCTGTTAAAAACTGCCAGAATGTACATTAGCTTTCCCCCTGACACATGTGTAAACCTAAGTGATGTATTTAATTGTATACATGCTTCTCAAGCAGAAGTAAATATATCATTATTGAAAATTACATGATAGAAAAACTACATGATGAAACAACAAGTTATCCCATTGTGGCATCAATGCGGATGCAAACCCACTAAATTCTTAACTTAAGGGCAGGGCCAGCCTTACCTCTGTTTCTACCACACATGAGATGAGTGCTAACAGATACAGACAAGATAAACAGGCCTGCGGAGGGTTTAGTCTTCATGGGCCAGTGCTGTGGCATTGCCACTTTTTGACTGCAAACAGGTAAGAGCTACTGGAAAGCTAGTGAGGAACAACACTTGAGAATAAGGATAGACTCTTCTTCTAGAGTCAGTGCCAATGACAAGAGCATATTCTAAGCATCAGACTACAAGTAATTCAGTTGTAGCTAGAAAAGAAGATATTTTAATCATCTTACAGAAACAAACATTGAGACCCTCTGATTTTATTTTCTTCCCCATTGGTACTTTTTATCAGAGGCACAATATGCCAAAAAATGTGTGCTCCTGTGTAAAAATCCTAGACTGTGTCCTGTGGGATGAGGAACATCTGATCTGCAACCTTTACTATAGTGTTGTGTTTATGTCTGTTTTTCTTTCTTTCTTTTTAAAATGTGTTTGGAAACTATTTTAGATCTCTCATCACACTTTTCTGTATCCAGGCAAAGAATCCCACTACCGTTCCTCAGTTTCAGCTGTTTCTATAATCAGGGTTGCTTCTCTCTAAATCCAGATTAAGCTTTCCATTTCTCTTTTTTAATTGGAGAGCTTAGGACCAAAATGGGAGAAGGATGTTCTGAGGCTCAAACCAGTGATATAAACGATAGGAGGATTGATCTCAGGGTCCTAATTCTATACGCTTACCTATGTTATCACCATGTCTTTGCAAACTTGATTTGTGTGCTATCGATGTCCTTTAGTACTATTGACAAGTCTCCAACAATTATGTTTGAGTATGCATGCATGTATGCAGGCATATATGTATATATAAACACATATGTATTAAATGCATTTACTTCTATATATTTATATACATACCTGTGTCCCTACATAATTCTATGTAAGCTATACAATCACATAGAATACCTATTTTTAAAATGATGTGTATACACAGATATGCAAAATTATACCCCATACATATATAACTTATGAACACTTTCTTGTCCAGTTTTCAATGTCAGGTGAGGAAATCTCCTAGCACAAACATTTAACTGAGAAGACGTTGGATTCTAACACATAACTAACTTCCCTTCCTCAATACCTACTGAACGTAAAAGTCCTAGTGACCACAAGTGTACATACACACACACACACACACACGCATATACACATCAACCCCAGCAACCAAACAGAGAAAAAAAGCAATCAATTGCAAAAGGAAAAAAGAAACCAAAATGAATGTTTCTGGAATAGAGGAGAAAGAGCAGGATTTAGCTCCTTATCTGTCCTTAAATGCCAGCAACTTCCCTGGACTTTGGGGGGAAAAAACCTAAGAATCTCAGCAATACCTCTAAAACTGAATCAATGCAAAACTTACAGAGAGTCTTAAGTTTTTCCTTCCTTTTCTGATTGAGGAGACAATGAAATAGCTCTAAATCTTAAGACCAGCCTTTCCTCTATGGAAGAGAATATAAGACAGAATCAGCCAACAAAGCTGGGTGCTCTTAAGGGGCCTGAATGCTGCTTCAACTGAACTCACTCCCTAAAAAGTCCACCCAGGTATTAACTACTTAATAAAACCGGAACCATCCAGTACTTCAGACTGGAGCTCAAAGGGTCTCAGGCAAGGTGGTAAATAAGTCTAGAAGTGGCTTCCATGAAATTAGAGCAAAGAGTGTCTAAACAGCATCACACACGTGAGCAAGATAAAAGGCTTACAAGGGAAATATGGGAATAAATTATAAGCAAGAATAAGAGAAGTGAGGGGTGGGGAGAGAGACACGGGTGCAGGGGAAGAAGGGAGGAAAGCAAAACATTTGACCCAGAAGAAAAGAAAACCTAAGGGTAGAAACAGAGATAAACTTTTCAAGTTGTTTCACACAAAGTATTCTATATTATGAAAATAAATTCAACACTAGAGGTCAAAGACTAGATGAAAAAATAGCATAATGAAAAGAGAGATATCAGACCTAGGAAACAAATCAAAGAGCAAAACAACATCATTAGAGAGCCAATGATTAAATTAGAAAGTACAAGGAACATAACAGACACCACTAAGAACCAAATTTCCAATGTGTTGGAGACTTGAGATAACTGCAGTGATTGTAAGGGAGGAAGGCAAAGAGTCTAAAGTAATTAGGACAAGCTTGTATAGAAAGAGGCCAAGCAAAGATGATTTCATGTTGAGATACTGGTATCTTTATGTACCAAGATCACAAACGGAACGGAAGATATATGTAAAGATAGGATAAAAGGAAATTTTCCCTGAAAAATACAGCAGAATTTTTAGATTGAAAGATGATACCATTTTCCTGGGAAATCGAATGCATCATCCTCAATTGTGAGACATATCTTATTTTAGATATCGAAACTGGAGGATAAATCATCATTTGAACATCCAGACAGAAAAGTCAAAATCAAAACACCTCTATAAGGAGTGAGGTGGAATCGGATTCCCATATAGTAATGTCCAATATCAGAAGATAATTAAGCAATATTGCTGTCGCAAAGCTGAACAGAACATAACTCCCAAACTCAGAAGGTAGGAATATGAGAGGATGGATGAGATTGCTAATCTCTCGTGCTAATTTATAGATGTTATCTTTCATAGCGGGAATTTAATTGACTATATAGAACTTTCTAAAGTAAGATTGACAACAAAACCCAGGCAATTCAGAGTACCCTCAAAAGTAAAAGACAGGCATTTTGTGACAAAAGGACTGGTGAGGAAGACTGAATATATCTCTATGCAGAAATAAAAGTAAAAACAGTAGACATAATGTTTACTGAAAAGTAAATCAATTGTCATAAACTGAGCTTTCCTGGTGGCTCAGTGGTAAAGAATCTGCTGGCCAATGCAGGAAACATGGATTTGATCCCTGGTCCAGGAATATCCCACACGCCACAGAGCAAGTAAGCCGGTGCACCACAATTATTGCGTCTGTGCCCTCGAGCCCGGGAGCCACAACAACTGAGCCCATGTGCCACAACTACTGCAGCCTGCGTGCCCTAGAGTCCACGCTCTGCAACGGGAGAGGCCATGCAGCGAGAAGCCAGCCCACGGCAACTGCAGAGCAGTCCCTGCTCACCACAACTGGAGAAAAGCCTCTGCAGCCATGAAGACCCAGCACAGTCAGAGATAAATACATAGATAAATAACTTTTACAAATTGTTGTAAACATGAACAGCATATAACTCCCAAACTCAGAAGGTAGGAATATGAGAGGATGGATGAGACTGCTCATCTCTCGTGTTAATTTCTAGATGCTACCTTTCATGGCAGGAATTTAAACAATTATGCCTTTAAATAAAACATGAACTGTTAAAAAAAAAAAAAAAAAAAGAAGTATCTATAACTGCATCACATTGTTCTAAACATATTTCTACCTAACCATCCAACTATTTAGGTATATAGAAAGATAAATGGAATACTGAGATTTGGGATGATTTTTTAACTCATGGGTTATTTTCACAAAATTAATAGGGTGATTTTAGAAGCAAATATTCTGAGATGTGTCATGATTATGGAGGTTAGATATAGCTTCATTCATTTTGTATTTTTAGAATGTTCATGATAAAAATGATATTAATTAAAAATTTCCCCTCTGGGAGGGCTCTCACCATGATAGCTTTAAATAACAGAACCCACAGGAAACTCAAGAGCTTGCATAAAACATGATATTCATAGCAGGCAAACATTTTATCATTCTTTTCTGTTTCTTTTAGCCTATTTCTCCATCAGGTTTTGGAAGAACTTCAGAGAAAAGCTTCTTTGTGGTGGTGCTAAGAGTACATAAACCTGAGAGGAATACCGAGTTCCCTCCAGCAAGCCTGGTGAAGGAAGAAGAGAAACAGGGTGATCTGGGGAAACTGCTGCCTGAGAAGGAGGAGAGTCAGGAGCTGGGGTTCCTGGTTCTGGCTCTATTACAGGTCAGACTACGGAAACAGAACCAGTAAATAAACTGCTCTAGACTTCAATTTCTTACTCTGCAAACTGAGAAGGTTAAATTGGAATCTAATCATCCAAAGTCTTCAGAACCTCTTTTCATGTGGCTGGAGAAGGGATGTTGGTGATGTTACTCCCTAAGCCTTTAATACCTTCAAGGAAAGTATTGCTGAGACAGGCTGGCACCTTAGACCCTTTGATGCAGTGTTTGAATGTGGACACACATCTCCCTGAGCAATAAAATACACGGAAACTACAAGGAACTAAAGTGTGTGTGTGCACTGGGGCTCCCCAGGCAGCACTAGTGGTGAAGAACCTGCCCGCCAATGCCAACACGGACATGCAAGAGACACAAGTTCAATCCCTGGGTCGAGGAGATCCCCTGGAGAAGGAAATGGCAACCCACTCCAGTATTCCTGCCTGGAGAAGTCCATGGACAGAGGAGTTTGGTGGGTTACAGTCCATAGGGTTGCAAAGAGCTAGACATTACTGAAGCAACTCGGCTCGAAGCATGCATGGACAATAAGATACAAAAAGACCAAAAAAACAAAGCAAAACAAAAACCCAACTGCCACTTCTGAAGAAGCAGGAGCAAAGACAAGGTGTTGGGAGCAAAAATAGGGTACTGCACATGCCCCCTGCACTCATCACTGCCAGACGAGCCGTAGACCACCTAAGCTACTTCCTCCGACTCAACCCCTGGACACACAACTACCCTCACCCCATATAAGTACCCAGCTCACCCCTCTTCTTGGGACATGAGCAAGGTAATCTGTTGTTTGTTCTTGCTCCCCGCTGCTGCAGCAGCTGCCCCAATAAAGCCTTACCTGAATTTCTTGTCTGGCCTGTCATCAATTTATATCAATTAAAGAAGGCCAAGAACCCTGGTCGGTATCAATGCCCTTATATGTAGTGAGCTTTTACATTAATTTGGCTTGAGGAGACATGGATGGACTTAGAGTCTGCCATACAGAGGGAAGTAAGTCAGAAAGAGAAAAACAAATACCATATATTAACACATACATGTGGAATCTAGAAAAATGGTACAGATGACCTACTTCCAGGGCAGGAACAGAGATGCAGACATTGAGAATAGGCAGGTGGACACGGAGAGGAATGGGAGGGTAGGACAACCTGGGAGATTGGGAATGACGGATGTGCACTGCACTGTGTAAGACAGCCAGCCAGCCGGGAAGCCACTGCATGCACAGGAAGCGCGCTCGGTGCCCTGTGAAGGCCTAGACGGGTGCGATGGCAGGGCAGGATGGAGCGGGCATGTGCATACACATCGCTGGCTCACTTCCCTGTACAGCAGCAGCTAACACAACACTGTAATTATATTCCCCAAAGAAGTAGCAATAGGGGAAAACAATAAAAATCCTTCATGAGAACGTTCTCTGCTACTACAACAAAGAAAGTAAATTATCTCCAAGGTTACTGTTTCCCCAGCTTCAAAATTCTGATGAGTCGAACCTGCTATTGTATTTATCTAGTCCAAGACTATTCACAGCCTGAGCAGTTTACATCACGTTGATTTAGAGGAAAAAAAAAAAGAACAGGGAAAATTAAATTGTCAGTTTGCTTTTCATTCTGTCACTAAGATAATATTTGGATAGCATTAATGCATTGTTTAAAATGATAAGTACGATCCTAAGCATTTCAAAAAATCACATTAAGTGACTCAAAGGCAGGTCAAGGGTAATTAGTTCAACGCCTTACCACAAAATGACAGCATTCCCTTCATACCAACACTAACAGATGGCTTACTTTTAAGATTACTTGGTGAAAGAGTACTTCCAGCATTGATTACATTCCAATTTTAAGACTTTATCTGCCTTTTTCATTCCTGCATTTTGGCCTCAAGAGACCTCAGCTATCTCCCTACAGATAAGGCTAAGCTCTATGGTAATTTCACTGCTTTACAAACATGGATTTCAGACACCATGGAGAAAGTGTGTGTGTGTGTGTGCACGTGAGCACATGTGTGTGAGGGTTTACAAAATCTCACGACATAGACAATACATTTATAAATGACTGACTTCCTGCATAGTAAACTAAAATGATCTTTTAAGAATTCTGCCTGATATTTAAAAAACAAGAAGGAATGTTTGTAAAATGTGTAATTCATAGTGGCAAACTGGATTAAAAGATTTAGAACTCAGAAAATTCATTTTAGTTAGGAAGAAACAGCATTGAATTTTAAAATGTAGTATATGAAGGACGGAGAAGGCAATGGCACCCCACTCCAGTACCTCTTGCTTGGAAAATCCCATGGATGGAGGAGCCTGTTAGGCTGCAATCCATGGGGTCGCTAAGAGTCGGACATGACTGAGCGACTTCACTTTCACTTTTCACTTTCATGCATTGGAGAAGGAAATGGCAGCCCACTCCAGTGTTCTTGCCTGGAGAATCCCAGGGACGGGGGAGCCTGGTGGGCTGCTGTCTATGGGGTCGCACAGAGTCGGAAACGACTGAAGTGACTTAGCATAGCATATGAAGGACAACTGATAAAAGCATGCATTTGATTAAAAGACAGTAAAATCCACTACAATAGCTTGCATGAACAGGCTCCTCTGGTAGCTCAGATGGTAAAGAATCTGGTTGTAATGCAAGAGACCAGGGTTCGATCCCTGGGTTGGGGAGATGCCCTGGAGAAGGAAATGGCAACCCACTCCAGTATTCTTGCCTGGAGCATTCCATGGACTAAAGACTATTTTGGTGGGCTCAAGTCCCTAGCATCGCAAAGAGTCAGAAAGACTTTCACTTCCTTACCTGAAAATAGATCTAGGATTTTTTTGTTGACTGCTAAGAATTCCAATTTTACTTACTTTTATTTTTTTGTAAATGGAATAATATTTAAAACTAAGTCCATAAATTTCTGCTTTATTGACTATGCCAAAGCCTTTGATTGTGTGGATCACAATAAACTATGGAAAATTCTTCAAAAGATGGTAATACCAGACCACCTGACCTGCCTCTTGAGAAACCTGTATGCAGGCCAGGAAGCAACAGTTAGAACTGGACATGGAACAACAGACTGGTTCCAAACCGGGAAAGGAGTACGTCAAGGCTGTATATTGTCACCCTGCTTATTTAACTTATATGCAGAGTACATCATGAGAAACTTTGGGCTGGAGGAAGCACAAGCTGGAATCAAGATTGCTGGGTGAAATATCAATAACCTCAGATGACAGCTGATAACACCATCCTTATGGCAGAAAAAGAAGAAGAACTAAAGAGCATCTTGATAAAAGTGAAAGAGGAGAGTGAAAAAGTTGGCTTAAAGCTCAACATTCATAAAACTAAGATCATGGCAATCGGTCCCATCACTTCATGACAAATAGATGGGGAAATGGTGGAAACAGTGGCTGACTTTATTTGGGGGGGCTCCAAAATCACTGCAGATAGTGACTGCAGCCATGAAATTAAAAGACGCTTACTCCTTGGAAGAAAAGTTATGACCAACCTAGATAGCATATTAAAAAGCAGAGACATTACTTTGTCAACACAGGTCCATTTAGTCAAGGCTATGGTTCTTCCAGTAGTCATGTATGGATGTGAAAGTTGGACTGTGAAGAAAGCTGAGCGCCGAAGAATTGATGCTTTTGAACTGTGGTGTTGGAGAAGACTCTTGAGAGTCCCATGGAATGCAAAGAGATTCAACCAGTCCATCCTAAAGGAGACCAGTCCTGGGTGTTCATTGGAAGGACTGATGCTGAAGCTGAAACTCCAATACTTTGGCCACCTGATGCAAAGAGCTGACTCATTTGAAAAGACCGTGATGCTGGGAAAGATTGAGGGCAGGAGTAGAAGGGACGACAGAGGATGAGATGGTTGGATGGCATCACTGACTCATTGGACATAAGTTTGGGTAGGCTCCAGGAGTTGGTGATGGACAGGGAGGTCTGGCGTGCTGCGGTTCATGGGGTCACAAAGAGTTGGACACGACTGAGCAACTGAACTGATATATACGTGTATATATATGTGTGTGTGTGTGTATATATATGCCTTTGTATGTTGTTATACCCACTAACATGCCTGTAAAATAAGTGCAATCTGCAACCTGAACATTCTTTCTGTTTTTATGGGCATAAAGCTGATACAAGATTTCTGAGGGTTCAGGATGGGGAGCACATGTATACCTGTGATGGATTCATTTTGATATTTGGCAAAACTAATACAATTATGTAAAGTTTAAAAATAAAATTAAATTAAAAAAAAAGATTTCTGCATTGTTGAAAGAAAAATAAATCCACCAAGTTGCAAGTCAAGTCACAAGTTAAAAAGGAGCCAGTTTTTATTTGCTTTTGCTTTTTAAATAAACATGAACTTCAGGTAGAGCAGAAACATAAGCTGAGGGTACTTTGAGGATAGACCTGTGCCTAATTACTTCTTATTATATATCCTAAAACATAATGAATCCTGAATAAATGCCAATTTGATTGGTTGATTGATAGGATCTATAAATCTCGATGTAGTCCATCCTTTATATTTTGCAGATAAAGAAATTGAGTGTAAATGACATGTCTGTGACATCACACAGCAGATAAATATGAAAGATATTAGAACCCACGTTTCCTAAATTCCAATGGCTTTTCCTTTGTACCAAAAGTTACTAGCATTTGGTAGTGCACACACATCTGCTTTAGAGTTAAATTAGGATACCACTTGCTGGCACTACTAGCTTCCCCGTTAGGTGCTACTGCCACGGCTACTCAAGCATTCATTACACTGTGCTTCAAAGGTCTGTTTCTTCTTTTCTGATTCCCATTAGTCTACACACACACCACAAAGGAATATCACTCAGCCACAAAAATGACAAAATAACATCACTGTTAGCAACATGGATGGACGCAGAGATCACCATAGGGAACTAAGCCAACACACAAAGACAAATTCCTGATATCACTCGTGCAGAATCTTAAAAAAGGCTACACATGAATTTATCTACAAAACAGAAATAGAGTTGCAGATGGAGAAAAGAAACTTATGTTTACTGGTGGGTAAGGAGGGGAGAGGGATAAATTGAAAGCCTGGGATTGACACATATTACTATATATAAAATAGATAACTAGTACAAACCTACCTATTAGCTATAGCTCAGGGAAGTCTACCCAATACTCCATAATGGCCTATATAGGAAAATAATCTGAAAAGAGTGGATATATGTATAACAGATTCACTTTGGTATACATCTGAAACTAACTGAACATTGTAAATCAACTATATCCCAATAATTAAAAAAAAAACAAAAACATGTTATTGCATCAAGATTCAGTGAGACAATGCATAAAAAGCAGTTATCACAGTGTCTAGAGCACAATAATTGTTCTATAAACTGTATCTATCATTATATCATTAAACCTATCACTGTGTTTTATCTCTGACATCCAGCTTGTTGTGTCAGTCTATTTTTCACACTTGAATTTTCTTTCACACCCAGCATTTAATAATCACTGTCAAGCTTTGCCATTCTATCTCTATAATATCTACTGTCTTTTTGTCATTTCTATTTCTACTGCCATTTCTGTGGCAATACAATTTAACTTAATTTAGCAATTACTCACTGAGCCTGTGTCTTAGCATTATGTCAGACACGGAGGATGCAAGGACAATGAACACGCCTTTCAAGAAGGTGCATGTTTTTAAAGCCACAAGGCTTGATTATTGCTGTAACAGAGAAGCAGTAGGTACACTGGGATATAAAAGAGAAATAAAAAGGATTCATAGGATTTGACAGTTTTGATGTCCCTAGTAATTAGGATCTGAAATTCTCCAAGGTCCCACAAAATAAGAGAAGCCAGAATGCTGATAACCCATGCCCGAGGTATGCAAATGTAGAAGTGAGACCTCCAAGGGGACATGACACTGAATACCTGCATCTCTGGCTAGGGTTCCAATAGGGATAGGAAGGCTCTTTCCAACTGTACCATAATGTGGTACAAATACTTGGCTTGCAATCCGCAACAAGCAAGAATCAAAAATATAAACTGAATATCTTCTCTGTTCCTCCTAAGAATATCATTAGCTAAGAAAGCACAGTATGGACCTTCTTCTGAGTAATATTTCTTATGGAAAATCAAAGTTGTGAAACACAAATAATTCAAAGATGGAGCTTTGTAATACCCATTTTTGAAACCATGAAGAAAAATGGAAAATTTTGTGTAAATATTCCCCCTTGCATGAAAAAATTAAAACCAGAGAGCACATATATGAGGACAAAATTCCTAAGTAACTCCACCAAACTCCACGGTCTTTGTGTTGTCCAAAGACTTGGCTATTGCAATATATCCAGTAAAAGTGTCGTTCGTGCTCATGTTCAGTCACTCAGTCACGACCAACTCTTTGCAACCCCATGGACTGTAGCCCTCCAGACTTCTCTGTCCATGGAATTCTCTAGGCAACAATACTGGAGTGGGTTGCCATTTTCTCCTCCAGGGCATCTTCTGACTCAGAGACTGAACCCACATCTCCTGTGTCTCTTGCACTGCAGGCAGATTCAGTAAAACTGTAAACACAGAGTGTGATCAGTGGGCTCTGAAAAGAGAAAATAAAAATCCCACACTGCTGAAAGCTACACACACAGCCATTCTATAATAAATCTATCCAAGAAGCTTCTGAGAGTAATGGCATGCATGCAAGAGGGCATGGATCAGTTAAAGAGCTCTACACTTTAGTGATTTCAACATTTTTTCAAGAGATCTTTTTCTCTGAAGTGAAGCTGATTGAGTGACAAATAACAGCATTCCCCAAAATGCTATCTTTTCCAATACAAAGTGGCTTTTACATGTTAAAAAAATTTTTGATGTATTTCTCCTGATCCAAGGAACAGACCTCCCATCGCCAAGTGACTAACCTCTGTCAACATCTCATCTGAATGATGCTTTATCAATCTTCCTTTAATGGTATTAAAAGTCACCATGTTAGACGGCTGAAAGAGCCCAGGATGGCCAGTCACACAGGAAACTATGTCAGAATTCTGTTCCTGCCACTCCATGGTTATAGGAGTTTGGGTCAATTAATTCCTCTTATCTGAGCCTCAGCTTCTATCTGTAAAGTGAGCACACTAATAACTATCAAACAAAGGCTACTTTGAGCATAAGAGAAAATCCTATAAAACTTCTGTCCTAATGACAGTACCATGCAGGTGTTATGGGCTAAAGGTGTTATGTTCCCCCCAAATTCACATATTGAAGCCCTAACCTCCAAAGTGATGGGTATGTGGAATTGGGAGGTAATTATTCTGAGAGGTAATTAGCTTTATTTTTTTTCAAGATTTTTTTGATGTGGACCAATTTCAAAGTCTTTTTTGAATTTGTTACAATATTGATTCTGTTTTATGTGGTTTTGGGGTTTTGGTTTTTCAGCTACAAAACATGTGGGATCTTAGCTGCCTGATCAGGGATCAAACATACACTCCCTGTTTTGGAAGTCACAGTCTTAACGACTGGACCTCCAGGGAAGTCCCTGGAGATAATTAGCTTTAGATGGGGCTTCCCTTGTGGCTCAGATGGTAAAGAATCTGCCTGCAATGTGGGAGACTGGGGTTCGATCCTTGGGTTGGGAAGATCCCCTGGAGTAGGAAGTGGCAACACACTCCAGTATTCTTGCCCGGAGAATCCCATGGACAGAGGAGCCTGGTGGGCTACAGTCCATGGGGTCACAAAGAGTCAGACACTACTGAGCAACTAACATTTTTCAGGTAATAATGGGATGCTGTGAATGAGACACTCATGATGGGATCTGTGCCGTTATAAGAAGAAAACAGACAGATCACACACGTGCAAAAAGAAGAGGTCACATGAGCACGCAGCAAGATGGCGGCCATCTGCCACCCAGGTAGAGCCCTCGCCAACAGCTAATTCTGCTAACATCTTAATTTTAAACTTCCCAGTCTCTAAGACTATGAAAAATAAACACCTGTTAAAGCTCCCCAGTCTACGGTATTTTGCTACAGCAGTCCAGGTTAAGACAATAGCAATTGTATATACATATATATAAAATTAACGTCAGTAATAATCAAATCCTTATATATATATATGTATATATATATATCACTAATATCAGTAATAATCAAACCCTAAAATATCAAAAATGAAAGAAAACAAATTGTTTATCTGTCCCAGTTTCTGAACTTTACAAATGAGAACTCGGTGAACAGGGACTGGTCCGGTGCTTTGCTTTCTCTCTGGCACCCAGCTTGGTGCTTTGTTGCTGTTGAGTTGCTAAGTCATGGCCAACTCTTTTTGCAACCCCATGGACTGTAGCCTGCCATGCTCCTCTATCCGTGAGATTTCCCCGTGGGTTGGAGTGGGTTGCTATTTCCTTCTCCAGGGGATCTTCCTGGCCCAGGGGTTGAACCCATGTCTCCTGCATTGGTAGGCAGATTCTTTCCCACTGAGCCACCTGGGAATCCCAGCTTGGTACCTTAGCGTCACTCAAATGTTTGTTCACAGGTAAATGAGCAAAGAGTTGGACATGACTGAGCGACTAAACTGAAGAGTATATATGCATGAATCAAAAGATGACAGCAAAAGTGTTAACAATGATCTCAAATGTATTTGTTTATTTTAATTTTAGGGTTGCATAACCTGGTCATTGCTGGAGACAGACTTGTTTCCAAAAGTACAACTCTGACATAATGATTCTTACTCTGTTTCTTTTTCATTTTTTGCTTGCCTTCATTCCCCATACTTTCCAAGTGCCAAATGTTATAAAATATTTTCACATAACTTTATCTCCTTCAGTCTTTTAAAACATCCTTTCAATGTTCGCTTCCGTTCTAATCTTAAAGAGGAAGCAAACAAGACTCATAACGGCTAAATGATTACCTCCATACTGTGAACCCGTAAGTGGAGGGTCAGGATAATGCCCAGCACTGCCTGATTCAAAGTTCGTGCTTTGAAACAGTACCATGTGGTGTTCTTATCAGAGGATACATTGGTTGTTACCTATTTGTTGTACTTTCCATACCACTGTGGTTCATTCCTTCCGAGGTGCTAATTTTGTTTACTTTTTATTTTATATCGGAGCATAGCTGATTAACAATGTTGTGATAGTTTCCGGTAGACAGCAGAGGAACTTGACATTTTCCTAGCTGTACTTGATCTGTACCAAATCTAAATTAGACTGCAAAATCAGGGGTGGCTGCACTTTAAATTCCATGTAGCATGGAACCATTTCAGCATCACTGGAAAAGGTCTTTTCTAATGGCCCCCAAATCATTACTTCTGTCTACACAGAACGTCAGTTCTCCTGCTTGAAACTGATGAAAATAACTCTATGTTTGCTGAGTCTTGAAGGATGGATAAGGACCCTGCTCTACGACCTGCTTGAAAAATCCTCATGTCCCTGCTACCTTGAAAATGCATATCAAGTGTGGACTAATCTTTATCTTTCTGAAAAGCTAAAGGAGTCAATTGTACCCAAGATGAGAAGTGATTGCTTGAAAGAACTCATCTCCCAGACTCTAAAGCATATTTTTCAAACAGAGATATTCAGCTCCAATATTGCTTACATCAAATGTTCTGAACACTTCCTTTCCCATTTCAATTTCTACAGTCTCAACTTTGCTTTCTCCATGCACAATTAAGGAGCAGATGGGGGGCTTGGGACACATGCTGAATAACAGACCCACCAGTGCCTTTACCAGCAATTCAGAAACTTCCAGAACAGAATATTCCTCTTGTAGGCTATTAAGAAACCAACACAAGTGACGCCAGTATAGACATACCTTTGATGTATGTTGAATTCACACACAGTCAGCTTTGCTATAATGAGTCACATGCATTTCTAAAAACAATTACCATGTTATAGTGAAGTGGTAAAAGGAACGTATCTGAAACCAGAAAGTTGTAATATCAGCTATGGATAGGTACAGCTCTTAACACGTGGGGAAGTTGGGTAGCAAGTAGATGCTTGAATCATGTACTGCTGTGTGGTCTGGCTCAGCCGGACACAGTTTTCTCTATTCACTTGTTATTTCTTGCAGATGAAATCACATATTGAAGATGCAAAATGTGTGTTATACGTCAACTGTTCCCTAATTTCTTGATTACCTTGCAACAAATTCACCTTTTCAAAACAAGCATTCCAGCAGAACTGACTATACCAGAAACTGTGTGGGTGTATATCCTAATCAATTTGGGTAAAGATTTTTGGAGGCTGTAATACCTTCTTAAAAACATTTTTTTTGGTAAAAACATTTTTTTGTAAAGTTGCAATGAAACAAACATCATATATAGTTCTAAAGGAAAGATCTATTATACTCTTTTCTTACAACATAATTTTGTAAGATGTTTAAAGAGTCCATGCTAGGATTTGAGATATGTGTTTTCTCTTATGTTAAGTAATTCACCATCTAGTAATGTAACCTATGTAAATAAACAGAGTTGGAGACAATGATTCATCAGCATGAGTGTTCACAGAAGTACATTTGTAACAGTAAAATACTAAATGCTGTATTTAAAGAACTGAAAAATCCTACTCCCCAAAAAATCACTGGAAGAAGTTCAGACTAATAATATATATATATATATATAAAGCCTGGATCTAATTTTAGCAAAACCTCTAGGAATTAACACCATGGGAATTATTTAGACAAGTGCAAAATAAATGCACAGAGTAATGTCTGTTACTATTGCCTCCAAAGCTCAAATACACATTACAATGACTGCATGCTAAGTCTAGTCAGTGGTGTCCACGTCTTTGTGACCCCATGGACTGCAGCTCACCAGGCTTCTCTTTTGGTTGGGAATGATCTAGTGGAGAGGAAAAAGAGTTAATGGAAGAAAGAGAGAGGGCAAATGCTGAAGCCATGCCCTGAGGTACCCAAGAAGAGACGGAGCTAGCGCAAGGATGGAGGGGTCACTTTTTGTCAGGTCATATGGAAGGGAAGCAAGAGTTTTGGGGGCAGCACACACATCTGATAAATACACGAAAGATGAACGTTCTCTTCTGAAAGCTGCTATTTTCTCAGTGAAATGGCAAAGAAGGCCATCAGCTGAGACTACAGTGGGGAAGAGGAAGTGGGTGGCTGAGGAGAATGGACACATTGTGAGACAGTTTTACAGACTCGAGGGAGATCATATGAAGTGGAGAAATACGGCCAGATCACCAAGCAACATAAAAGACCACTTGAAGCTAGCAGTCATTATAATTAAGAGAGACCTGTCCACAAGTTCCTGTGTTTTTCTCCACTCCTGTTTGGCTTCAGGAATTCAAGGGCAGTGAGGGTAAAAATTAGGTTTAACTGGGATTGGGTTTGCCAGTTCAGTTTCTTCATCATGCTGTCCTTGAAGCCTTGCCCACCTGGCAAGTTTTCATTTCTATGAGCCATTGTGTTTCCTTTTGGGTTAAGTCAGTTTGGGGGGTCTTCAATTACTTGTCACAGAATGAGTTCACCTTTCGCAGAAATGTTATCTCTTTTTAACAGGTATGAAAGGCATACTAAGGCAGAGAATCCTCAGCTCATTAAGAGGCTTTAAGTGAACGACTGGGTATGTCATTATATATATATTTTTAAGATTTTATGTGGGTTGCCAAGAAAAGTCAGACTTAGAGCCAGAGGGAGTTTTCTGGGGAAGTCACCATGTCTACCTCAAGTCTGACTTGAACTGCCAGTTTTCTTCTCTATTATTAACTTCTTTCCCCAGCAGTGAACTTTTCAATGCTCAAAATTCTGCTCAGAGAAAAAAAAAATCCCTATATATTCTGCGCGCTCTGTACCCTGAAGCTCTCTTAAGTGACCCTAGAACACTAGATCTTTATCCCCAAGGGTTTGCCATCAGCTGTTTCCATATGAATGCAAAAGTATTACATATGGAGCTTGGGGTTTCTCCAATTCCTCCAATGTAAAACAGGATGGTAAGTAGTAACCCCACAGATACAATGTATAGATCCATAGATTCCTGACTCCTAGGAACATTTTATATCATAGATGTTGTACTGAGAAATTCAGTCTTTCTTCAAAATGGATTCATGCCATGCATACAAAATAAGTCTCTCAAAACACAAATAACGCCATGTATCATGAGAGAAAGGTTAGATCAATAAGTGCCTGTATCACATCCAAAGAAGTGACAACAGAGGAATCAAACAGGAAAAATATACACTCGGGCCATCTATTTGCCAGGAAATTATCTTTCCTTCAAGTAAAAAGACTTCTAATATGTTTCCCCTTTGTTCTATTCCTCCTGAAGGAATTTCTACAGGGAAAGTCAAAAACAATTCTCTTTACCTCTGTCTTTCTCTGGTTCTACTAGACTTCCTTTTATCTTAATATTTTAAAAATATTGGTGGTTCTGATTTTTTGTAGTATGAAAAAAATGATTCTAAAAGATGAAATTGTTCTGTATCCTTTATCTGTGACAACATTTTCTTCTGGCATCTAAACAAGAGAAAAGTCTGAGACTGACCTCCAGAAAAAGATGCACATAATTCCTCAAAATAAAACTGTCAGCCCATCAGATTGCATATTTACTAGAACAACACGTTCTTATATACTCAGAGTAGTTACACAAAGAATAGTGAATTGTCCTTTTTGAAAAATAGCTTAACGGAAAATGAAAATTACTTAAACTTGCATACATATACACTCCCCTGACACACACACATACACACACATATATACCAACTTAAAATGTTCAATATAAATAAAAATAAATAATCAGAAGAAGAGTATGTTCTGAGTAGACCCTTTTGGAGCTCTTTCCAGGAAAAATATCTTCAGAATACTTAAAAAGTCAAGTTCTTTAAAAATAATTTCAGTTTGATATCTATAATGTATAGTTTTGGCAAATCCAAACATTATGTGTATTTTATCTTACTTTTCCTTGAAAATCTGTTTTAATTTACTTATCCCGTTAACTTTCATTTCTTTCTCAACGAAAACTTTGAATGGACAAAATGACTGATATCTGTATACACATCAAAGTAGTTTCTATTATGATTCAAACCGGTTATCACTCTTATAACATGAGAGAATTGGAAATTCATCTCATCTCTAATACTCCAGAGATTTGCACTTTCAGCAATTTCCCAAATAATATTTCAGAGTAGACCGAAGTTATTTTTAATTATAAAAAGTTTGGAAAGCTAATATTACCTAATTATCACAAAAAAATAAGATCACAATGTACCTAGTCTAGGAAAGAATTTTATCAAGATTCTAAGCAATCATGTATCAGAAAATAATTTCAGGAGAGACACATGATCTAATACACTGGTCACACAGCCTCATCTGTGGGTGTGCAACCACCGGTCAAAATGTGATTTAAGTACAGTCCTGGTCACCTGATGTTTAGTGACCTGATGATGCATTTCGGTCTCCTGAAGATGTGTTTCAGAAGAGTGGCCACTGAATTGAAGTGAAAGATTACCAGGTCACTGTTAATGAGTTAGTCTATTAAGATTTAGAAAGATGGTAACAATAACCCGGTGTACGAGACAGCAAAAGAGACACTGATGTATAGAACAGTCTTATGGACTCTGTGGGAGAGGGAGAGGGTGGGAAGATTTGGGAGAATGGCAATGAAACATGTAAAATATCATGTAGGAAACGAGTTGCCAGTCCAGGTTCGATGCACGATGCTGGATGCTTGGGGCTGGTGCACTGGGACGGCCCAGGGGGATGGTATGGGGAGGGAGGAGGGAGGAGGGTTCGGGATGGGGAACACATGTATACCTGTGGCGGATTCATTTTGATATTTGGCAAAACTAATACAATTATGTAAAGTTTAAAAATAAAATAAAATTAGAAAAAAAAATTAAAAAAAAAAAGAATAGATGTATTTTTGTCAAGGAAGTGCACTCATAGATATTTAATCAGTACTATTAACATATGTCTGTTTTGTACAAATTAAGATCCTGCTTAGAGATTCTTTATCAATATTTTTTTTTTTAATATTTGTGCTCAAATGTATTTTCCGTTGATCTGTGGAATGTTCTGTGCAAAGCTGTATGGCTGTACTGTTGGGCTAGACACTTTTGTTTTTTAAAAGCTGGATTTAGCACCATGTTATTTGACCATGTTAAAAATAGTAACTTGGTTATTAAAAATATGGTTGCATAATTTTAAAAACAGTTGCTACGGTTGGCCACAATGAAGTGATAGAGTGGAACAATAACACTATGCTCTGTTACAAAATATGAAATATACTTCTTCCACTAGTACAGGATCTAAAATTCCCATTGGGAAATCTTTCCTTTGAGTTAGAGTGTGGCATGCACTAAACTTCATCTAGAGAGAAATATGCACATATTATTTGAGAGCAATTATTACAAAATAGCCTCTGGATATTACCAAGATAGGGGAAGGACCCACAGCAACAGGGCCAAAAAGAGCTAAGTTCTGATATAATTACAGAGAGTAATATTTCCAGCTCAAAGAATAGTGCTCCCTATATGTGTAATGTTAATCCTGACTGCCAGATACAGTATTAAAATGGAAATAAAGCAGATGAACCTTGTTCTTTACATCAAAAAGGTCCCGTTTATTCATCCACCCAACACTGTTTAATGAGTATCTATGAAAATCCCATGGACGGAGGAGCCTAGTAGGCTGCAGTCCATGGGGTCTCTATGAGTCAGATACGACTGAGTGACTTCATTTTCACTTTTCACTTTCACGCATTGGAGAAGGAAATGGCAACCCACTCCAGTGTCCTTGCCCGGAGAATCCTAGGGATAGGGAAGCCTGGTGGGCTGCCGTCTATGGGGTCGCACAGAGTTGGACATGACTGAAGTGACTTAGCAGCAGCATTATATAGATGAATCTTCTTTCTAATATATCTTTTAATATGCTTAGGACACATATTGAGAGGCCAATATACGTTTATTCTTCCTGTATTTTTGTCTCTTTTCTGCTAGAAAAATAGCCAAACCTTTGTAGCTCCCGCTTTACTGGGGATAAAGATGGGGCACAAGTATTGACCAAACAAAAGCCTAAGTTTTATGAAGACACTTCTTTTCTTAAACCTACATTTGAGTGGATTGTGCGTTTCAAAAGCATTGAGAAATAAAAGGGAGTTTTAGAGGGTCACATGGGCCAATCTAGGAGAAGAATTTAAGATTCATCAATACCAGAAACTGTCCCTCTTCTGTTCCAGGAAGATGGCCACTCTCAGGAACTGAGCTGCTGAATGAAATATCTGCATAGGTTGAGTTCCAGAGTTCAAAGTTTCCAACTTCAGAAAAGGTCCCAGTACTCAGATTTAGCATAAAATCAAGGAAGCTGCTCACTTCTAAGAGTCTAGCAAGCTATCTAAAGACCAATAGTGATCCAAAAGGATCAGATAAATGGGCTCTCTCCAAATGTTCTGCATTACCAAGCCTCTGGAAATTGTTGGTTGCTTAAACCTTGGAGGAAGGGAGAAGTCCTAATAATGTCACAGACTGCACAGCCCCTCAACTTAATAGGAGAGACTTTTAATGTTAGTTTGAGAAAAATAAAGAAATATGATATTGTTGAATCTCTGACTTGATGTATCTACACAAAGGCGAAGACACAGACATAGTACCAGGCTTCAGGTTACTTACAATCTATTAACAGCAGTTGACATAGATAGATAACTTCCACAGGGTATGGGAAACACTACAAACGAGACATATCCAAGTTGTTTTGGGTTCAGGAAGGAGGTGTGACCGAGGCTGCACAATGATTGAAAGTGAAAGTCGCTCAGTCGTGTCCCACTCTTTGCAACCCCATAGACTATACAGTCCGTCGAATTCTCCAGGCCAGAGTACTGGAGTAGGTAGTCGTTTCTGTCTCCAGGGGATTTCCACCATACATGTGCCCAGAGACAGTCTCAGCAAAATGATTTACATGTGAGAGACAAATAATCAATATTTATTTTGCTCAACTGGACTAAATTAAAGCAAGTTTCAGGATGACTATTATAACAAAGCATCAGTAGAGGCTTATTTAAGTTTTTCTTACCCTAGAGAGGGAAATTTTCAGCCCCTACCTATCCACATTTCCTTTCTCAACCGAGGACTAACCTATTCTACTTATTTACAGCTATTTCAAAACACATACTTGGGAGAATTTTAGGTTCTTGCTTTATGAATTAATTCAAAGAGACAAAACTATGACTCATACAGATTTCTGCTCCTAGTACTTACCTGTTGTAACCAAGTGGAAGAGAAACAAACAAAATTTAAAAACTCCTTTCAAGATATGTAATTTTTTCCAATTCCTAAAATTCTACTCTATGTGGATGAATATAAATAATGAGAATCATTTTTGGATTTAATTGCAATGTAGCAGTGGTTTTGATCATTGTCACACGCTGCATTCACAACAGCAGTAGCTGACATGCACTGGGCCATTAGGTATATTGAGATATCATTAAGACTCCAGTGGAATTCTTTTCTGTTGTTTCATATTGAGACTACTGTCTTTGAGAGTTTCCATATTAAGTTACAATGAGAGATGGTTAAAAATCAAATTTACAAATGACTAATATAAGATCCATTAGGCTAAGAAGTTATGGAAGATTTAAGTCAGTCTAAATTGGAATAATCTTTTAAGGATTTTGAGTTTTAACTACTACCTAACATGATTGATAATATTATAACTATATTGTTCCTGGCAAAAGGCTTTGAATATTATGCATACATTGGATAATTTTATGCAGTGGAAAAGCTATGTGTATGATATTTTCCACTTTTAGCAATTAATTGGAGAAAGAGCCAAAAATACTTTGTTGGGAGACAGAGGCATTATTAATGACTAAGAGAAAAATGTGGTTATTAAACACATTTTTAATGCAAGACTAATTCTAACAAAAAATAATGTAAATTTTAATGTTGAGAAAGCAAAAAACAAAACGAAACCAAAAGAGTGCTGCTCTTACTAAGGCACATTCTGATTTGGATAATGGCACTTCCCACCACCATGGAGAGCATGATCTGTCTGAGCTGAACTCACCTGCATGACAACATGAGCACTTCATATCTACGATGATGTCAACTTGGACAGTGCATCTCACTGTTTGCCTTACTGACCATTATTATGAGATTACCTCTAATTGTACCTTAACATGTCATTATCAGTATTCCTAAGTAGATCGCTGTTCTGACCTCCATTTGCTAATGTTAAACTGCCTTCATTCCACTCAAAGACCTCCTTACTTTCTTGTACAAAGCCAGTGATCCTTCACCTTCTAATGCTTACTCTCTCTTTGGCTCAATCCCACAGGAGATTAGAATGGAAAAATAATATCTGCTGTTGCTGTGAGTCAAAGTTATAGGTGGGGGAGTGCACAGGAAAAGAAGACAAAGAACTGTAAAAAAAAAAAAAAAAAGTTGGAGACTGGAATTGAGGGGGACAAAAGGAATGGAAGGGAGGGGTGAAGAAAAGGAGAGAAAAATAAGAGAAAAAGGAAACACTCAAACGTCCCCAAACACCTGCATATTAAAAGCTTTTTAATACAGATTTCCTTGCGGTTTTTCTCTTAGAAGACCTAAAGCCCCGTCTCCTCTAAGACTGCCTTGGTACGCAGACATTTCCATGGAGATGAGCACGTCTTGTGTGGCTCCCTCCACAATGGCCCTCCATTCTCTGAACATTCTTCTTTCCTGCTCCAGACATCCTACCTTCAAAGGGAAAAGACCACATGCCTACAGACCACACTTCTCAGACCCAATCACCCAAACTCCCCGCCCCAAAATGTAATTAAATATCTTTAGTGACACTGGGCAAGGTTTAATGATTTCATATGTCACGACATTTCAGTTTTAAATATTGCTCTGGAACATACAGTGAAATTTTGGGTTTTTGAGTATCAGTTCAGTTCAGTTCAGTCGCTCAGTCATGTCTGACTCTTTGTGACCCCATGAATTGCAGCACGCCAGGCCTCCCTGTCCATCACCAACTCCTGGAGCTCACTCAAACTCACGTCCATCGAGTCGGTCATGCCATCCAGCCATCTCATCCTCTGTCGTCCCCTTTTCCTCCTGCCCCCAATCCCTCCCAGCATCAGAGTCTTTTCCAATGAGTCAACTCTTCGCATGAGGTGGCCAAAGTACCAGAATGTCAGCTTTAGCATCATTCCTTCCAAAGAACACCCAGGACTGATCTCCTTTAGAATGGACTGGTTGGATCTCCTTGCAGTCCAAGGGACTCTCAGGAGTCTTCTCCACCACCACAGTTCAAAAGCATCAATTCTTCAGCGCTCAGCTTTCTTCACAGTCCAACTCTCACATCCATACATGACCACAGGAAAAACCATAGCCTTGACTAGACGGACCTTTGTTGGCAAAGTAATGTCTCTGCTTTTCAATATGCTATCTAGGTTGGTCATAACTTTTTTTCCAAGGAGTAAGCATCTTTTAATTTCATGGCTGCAGTCACCATCTGCAGTGATTTATGCTGTGTACCTATTTAAGTGATAGAAAAAAGAGAACACACCCTATAAACGATCTTCCCGAAACGCTTTCTCAGAGAACATGCCATGCCAAATTCTGAATTATATAATACCAATGCCAGAAGGAACATCCCAATTGAAGTGACTTGACAGCACTCAATGCAAAACACTCATCCAAGCCCAAGCAGTTATAGTGAAAGTGCAGAAAGATGATATTCTGAAATGTTAACAGAACTTTTCCCTGTTACCCCTTGATCCTTCCTGAGTTTGGCTACTGGAGAGACAAACATTTATTATCTTGAAGGAGAGATGCTTTATCACAAAAGCAAAGGAAAGGCTTTGAAGTTCCAACAGGGAATTACAGAAACTCGAGGGACTTTGGACAGAGGAAAGGAAAATAAAACCAATATGATGAGTTTAGCCCCACCTCCCACCATCATGACTACTGGATAATGATTCTCCATCAAGATGGGAAAAACACAGAACTAGAGGGCAAGCAAGGTTATCTTTAATCCTGGTCCACACTGTCCGAGGCTATATAGTAACTAGACCTAACGAGGCCATTAGGATATCAAAGAAGGACAAAACCATAGCTGCTTTTTACAGCTCATAGCTAGAGAACCAGCTAGAAACGAGGAGGTATCCCCGAAGGCTGAAATACAGAGACATTACCACCCAGATTACTAACACAGCTTCCTCCTCTTGAACTGTATAGTATATAAAGCTTTTTCTATTTCCCCCTAGAATCTCAGAGATTAGGTTTCCATCTACAATAAAACAGCCCACCTCAAAAGAATAATTGAGATCAGACACAAGAAGGGCACATTTTTATGAACTTGCGGTTGAGCTCTGCACAGAGTACATGCACAATGATTTCTTAAAATTTATTTTTAATTGGAGGATGATTGTTTTACAATGTTGTGTTGGTTTTTGCCATTCAAGCATGCAAATCAGCCACAAGTATACACATGTGCCCTCCCTCTAAAACCTCCCTCCCCTTCACACCCCATCTCATCCCTCTAGGCTGTCACAGAGCACGAGGTTGAGCTCCCTGTGTTATACAGCAACTTACCGTTAGCTATCTGTTTTACATAAAGTAATGCGTATGTTTCAGTGCTCCTCTCTCAGTTCATCCCACCCTCTCGTTCTCCCGCTGTACCCACAAGTCTGTTCTCTATGTCTGCATCTTTATTCCTGCTCTGCAAATAGGGTTATCAGCACCATTTTTCTAGATTCCATATATATGCATTAGTATACAATACCTGTTTTTCTCTTCCTGACTTACTTCACTCTGTATAACAGGCTCTATACGCACATACCCCAGTGTTCATTGCAGCACTGGTTACAATAGCCAGAACATGGAAGCCACCTAGATGTCCATCAACAGGTAATGGATAAAGAAGTTGCAGTACCTATACACAACGGAGTATTACTCAGCCATAATGATTTTAACAAATAATGTATGGTATTTATATACCATGTAGAATAACGCCTGTGAGATGAGGACTATAGTTGTTTTCTTACTATGATTAGAAAAATTGTCAGGTTTATAGCAACAATATTTCTGGGTTCATGGAAAAATGGCTAAATGTCTTCATAAATAAGAAAGTATGAAGGAGAGAAGAAGATTCATTTTGAAAATCCTAAAAGCTCAGTCCAAATAAAGGTTCTAACTCAATGCTGTGACTGTGGTATAATTGAGAATATATAGCTACACCTTGCTTAACACAAATGTTATATATGAAAGTTTTTGTACTCCTAACTGATAAAATGTGTCTTTATTTTGAGAAAAGACTCATAGCATATTAAACAGCATGATAGTCTACAATACACAAATTTATGTCATCCAATATTTTAAAAAAGAATTGATCTATATGCAACTCTTTGGGTTTGCATTTATTGTACAAAGTTATCTACACCAGTATCCAAGCTAAAAGTAAGCATCATTAAATACTTATCATGAGTAATATGGTGATAAAACATTTATAACAACTCAAATGTCATTTGATGAAATGGAAAGCTACAAAAACTGTTTAAGTTCTTACAGAAAATCACCTGCAATATCTTAAATTAGAATCATCCTCATATATCATTTGTCTATATAAGAAAGAATTTCAGCTTCTCATTATATTGGTGAATGTACTGTTATATCTTCCTGGAAAGATAAGCAGCAATTAAGGCATCTCAATTATAAGGAATCCAGTGTTGGTTCATTAAGCTTAATAATAATAATAATAGTAACAGTAATGATAACGATGATGGTGATGTTTACATTTAACTTATCTTGTTGTAACCAACAGGTACCTAGTAATTTACAATTAATCAAGTAGATAATTGGTACAAATTATCTCTTCCAACTCTTTTAATACATCAATTTGGTGGAAAACACTGAATGCAAAGGTTATATCAGTTTTCTATTGCTTGTCAAAAAAAAAAAAAACTGTACCTATGTTTCCTTATTATAGCTGCAGCAGAAAATCAAGGCTGACTCCTAATGTTTATAATATTTTGGAGGCTCTAAAAACAACTCTATATGAGACTGCTGTGATCCTTTCTCACAAGTTGATAAAATATATATTGTATACTATATAGAAGAAACTACAGCAAAGATATGATAAGGCGATGAGTTACATGCAAAGCCAAGCTCAAAAACTTATTTTCCAACTCAGAACATGTTACAATCAGACATTAGAACTCCATCAGTTCAGTCCAGTCACTCAGTCGTGTCCAACTCTTTGCGACCCCATGGACCGCAGCATGCCAGGCCTCCCTGTCCATCACCAACTCCCGGAGTTTACCCAAACTCACATCGATCACATCAGTGATGCCATCCAACCATCTCATTCTCTGTCGTCCCCTTCTCCTCCTGCCCTCAATCTTTCCCAGCATCACGGTCTTTTCAAATGAGTCAGTTCTTTGCATCAGGTGGCCAAAGTATCGGCGTTTCAGCTTCAGCATCAGTCATTCCAATGAATATTCAGGACTGATTTCCTTTAGGATGGACTGGTTGGATCTCCTCGCAGTCCAAGGAACTCTCAAGAGTTGTCCCCAACACCAAAGTTCAAAACTATCAATTCTTCGTGCTCAACTTTCTTTATAGTTCAACTCTCACATTTATACACGACCACTGGAAAAACCAGAGCCTTGACTAGATGGACCTTTGTTGGCAAAGTAACGTCCATAGGTATTTAGAACTTCATAGGTATTTAAAAACTGGATAAAAAGAATGAATCTCCCTCTTACCAATCAGTGTTTTTACCTACAGTTTCTTTTTTCCAGGAAACTTGGATTTAAAGTTTGGATGTATCACTACCCAATGGGGGATGGGACACTGTTCACATTAAGCTCACTATCTATTTGCATTAGTGTGTAAAATGCGGACAGTCTCTCTTCCCACCAGGCAGAGTTGTCATGAGGTGAAAATTAAATTATAAACTTACCGATACTTGAGAAATAAGGTATTTTATCAGGCAGAGTATTACTGTGCTGTAATTACAGATTCACTTTCTGTTTGACAATAGTTACTCATCCAGGCTACATAATTTGCCTATCTTGGGGCTAATTAAAAAGTCTTCAGGGTTTAGAGCATTGTCATTTTCTCTTTGTTAGAAGAACAGACTCATCAAGCCCTCTATTTTTTTTCTTTGCAGTCGTCAGGATGATTTGAGGGGAAGGTGGAATATTGGAGGTCTAACAGTGATAGACAGGGAAGTAACAGGAAGCACAAAAACTGTCAACTCATTTTAAACATTTGCTAACTAGGTGTGAGTGACGCTGTGCCTGATCATTCTCCCAATGAGTGTTTCATAGAAGCTTATCACTTTTTTCCTAAGTATGTAAGGAAATGCTGGCTTCAAAAACAAAATTGATTTCTTCTTTTACCATAAAAGTATCAAAGTTATCTATTTTTTTGATAATTGGTATAAAAGAAGTCAAGCAATCAGAAAGCTTATCAAATCAATTCTTAACATATAAACAGATGATTGTGAATCAAAAGTGACAGAATCACAAAATCAGTTGCTAATAATTGTAGAGTGCTGTTGTGTGCTGAGGACGCCCATAGATAATTATGATGCATTTTCTTACTCACACCCACAACCTATGAAAGCAAAGCCTCTAATCTTGCCAGTTTACAAATAAGAAAGCTGAATTTGAGTGACTTGTCCAAGATCATTTAAATAGCAAGCAAGAGAAACAGGATTCAGAGCCAGTGAACATAATTCTAGATTTAGTACTCATAAGTGCTTTGCCATGCTATCTCATGTTTCTGTGTTCCAGAATATGAAGAAATTCTGTTAAAGAGACCCTGAAGAATAATGAGTGTACCTTCGGGAAGTCGGGGAAAGAGATGACAAGGAATGTAAGAATAGCACCTGGCACCTACTACACAGTCCGGAATTTTATGAAGGCACACAGATTGAATATCACGGAATTAGATGCTATTCTTGCCGTATAAAGTCACTAACTGATTACAAGAAACCGCTTAAGAAAAAAATCATAAGTTTAAGAAGAAAAAAGGAAGAGGCAACACTATACTGGTCCATGCCTGTCTGTCTCTCGCATTCTCTTCTCTTGCTATGATAATCTGATTCTAAGTAAGACTATTCCATATTGCTCTCATATTTAGACTATCTCGGTATATGAATAACAAAAATTACAATAAGAAGATTGAAGGAAACAATGAGGAAAGATGAAGACAATGGAAAAATAATGAATAAGACTAAAATCAAGAGTGAGCAGAGGAGGGAGAGGGCGAGATGTATGGAGAGAGTAACGTGGACACAAACATGACCATATGGAAAATAGACAGCCAATGGGGATTTGCTGTATGACTCAGGGAACGCAAACAGGGGCTCCGTGACGATCTACAAGGGTGGAATGGGGAGGGAAGGTCCCGAGAGAGGGGACATGCGTGTCCCTATGGCTGCTTCTTGTTGATGTATGACAGAAAACCGCAAAATTGAGTAAAGCAATTATCCTTCAATTAAAAAATAAAGTGGCAAAAAACCCCACAAACAGACAGACAAAAAAAAAGAGTGAGAAAGTACATTAGAGGCATGGAAAGCAGATAAGAGAGAGGCAAGAGACCAAAAATGCCAGCAGAACCTCTTTATTAGGTTTGTGATAATAAACACTATTATCATGAAATTTTTATTCAGATACAAAAGTACACATCACAAAACTGCCTTAAGTACAAATCTAGAATGAAATTGAAAAAAAAGAGTCAATTTCTCTAAGCATTTTTCTCTAAAAATGCTGCCTTTGCCCAACCACCTGTACAAGTGACTTGATTCAAGTTTTCAAGAAACATGTTCTGCCTAGATAATTTCGATAATTAAATTATCTGAGAATAAGGAAATGGTGGAAAGTTTCTCAACATATGCAATGAAGCTAGTATAAACTTGAAATTAAAATATAATATAGACCATAATAAAAGTTTTAAAAGTAATTAATGTATAAGCTTTGATGCAAAAACTATTTGTCATCAAAAATTCTAAAAAATGATTTAGCATTAAAAAAATATGATCATTTCAGAAGCCACAAAAATGTATTATTTTCTATATTTTCTAGCAAAGAATAGAAAATAGCCAATATTTCATAATAGTTTTAAATGGACTATAAGCTATATAAATATTAAACACTATATTATACACCTGAAACTAACATAATACTGTACATTAACTATATTTCAATTAAAAATAGAAAAAAAATCTTTATCATGATTAAAAAAACTTTCTTAAACAAAAATTTTTAATGGGAGACTATTAGAAGTACTCCCATTAAAATTAGGGAAAGATAAAAAAGACTGTGTAGATGGTTTATGGTTACTCTATAATCAATATTATATAAAATTTACCAAAGCAAAAATGATTGGTTGCTAGAAAGGAAGCAACAAATACTCCTCCTTTACCAATGGTGAGCCAGTTTCCCAGTGACAGTGTTGACAGACGAACCACTGAACTGCAAACATTATAAGGACTTCAGCATTATGTAACATTTTGGGGACTTCAGCGTTATGCAGAAAGTGACAGTTTGGCTCACAGAAGGTGATTTAGAAGAATCAGTGAATAATATGATAATATGAAAAGTGAGTTAAATGAAAGAGGGGGACTGCCTGTAAATAATAAACCACATGTGCACGCGTGTGTGTGTGTGTGTGTGTGTGTGTGTACATATGTACAGGGAGGCGTGGAGTTCCTCATCATTGGAGCCAGTCAAGCAGGTCTTGGAGTCCAGGTGTTGGAAAAACCCAGCATCAGACAGCAGATGAGGGATATTTGGCATCAAACATACAGAGAAAATGTGAACTGCTATTAAGTGACATGTTTTCTTTGCCCCAACTTTGTAGCTGTGCCAGAACACTGCCACTCTCTGATCCTGTTTTCCCATCCAGAATCTGTTTATACATTAGGTACAATTTCAGAGTGGTTCTGAAAATAACATACTTCATGCATTTAGAGCATTTTATAAACTGTAATGGACCATATCAGTGTTGGTTGATGCTAATGTTACGGTTGTTATTGAACTAGATAGACCTTTACGCTAGTTTTCATCAGTATGGATTCTCTGAGGTTTACTCATTGCTGAGCTGTGACAGTCTTGTCCACATTCATTATATACAGTGGATTTCACTTCAGTGTCCTTATAAAACAAGAACTGGATGTCTCCATTCCTCCAGGTAAGTTTCAGGATCACTTCATCAAACTGCTGATAACTTCCTATCTGTGGTCCCACAGGAAAAGGGACCTACTCATCTTGGAGGACGGTATGCTTTTACAGGCTGTAATGATCAAGAGTAAGGTATATGAAAAAGACAAACAGCACCTTCTTGGCTTAAGGAATGTGCAGAAAACCATTTTTGTTTAATTTTTTAATTAAACTAATTAAAAAATTAGTGACTAATAAAGGGTTTGCATGATCACAATATTTTAGATGAGATGATGTCACTGGAAGAGATAGGAAAGGTTATTTCAAGGGTGGGGTGCCATTAGAGATCGGGAAAACCCTGCAGATATTTACCAGCCTTCTTCAAATCTTGTCTTTAAAGAAAGAGTGATCTAGGGTAGCATGGAATGAGGATTGCCCACACGTGCATTAACCATTCAGGCTACATTTCCAAAAGAGAAAGGGGATTTTCATAGGGTAAAACCAATTGTTCTAATGTAGGATTGAGAATTAAAAAGCACCAATCCCCACTAAAGAGATAAATAGTTGATGTGTTTCTTTCTCTATAATAAAATTTTTAAAGAAGACTGTGTCCTTGGAGGGAATATAAATAAAATATAAAAAAGAAGAAAGAAATGTCTTTGAATAAGAGAAATAAAATGTTGCATTAATGTTGTGAGGCTATTTTTTTAATCTTCCTTTTCCTCCAGTTTCCTCAATTATGCTTATAAGTTCACATTAAAGATAATTAAATATCAATACCTTCATCTACCTTTTATAGTAAATTATACTATCTTCCATAGCCTCATGGTGGGGAGGGGGAAACATCAGATTTTCAAAGTTCTTGGGCATTATTCAACTAACCCCACATGAATCTTATGAGCAACCACTCTGAAAAGTCATCCTCTAAGCTTAGCTGGGACATCTCATGTAATGAGAAAGCCATTTGCTAATAAGGAAGCTTATTCTAGTTATGAAACTCTATAAATATTAAAACTTTTTTTCCTTATATTAAACAGCAAATAGGTTATCTATATCCTATACTCAGTCAATTGATTCTGTTAAGAAAGACATATTTTACACTTTCATAGTCTCCTGTATGGAAGCTCTTTACATATATCATAAGGCAGTGTTTGCCTCTTTATTCTCTAATTCTCCAGTCTAAACATCCTCAGTTATTTCAGTTCTCTCTCAAATGCCATGGTTTTCATTTCTATCCACTATCCTAAACAAGAAGTTCTAGATCTATTGTGAGGTAAAGCATCCTAAATTTTGGCATCAAATATTAGAAGCTTATTCTGGAATAGTCACGCCAGCAGAGAAGGAGCAAGTTAAGAGCCCTTGAAGGAAATGATCATTATGGTTGATATCAGTTTATCACATTTACTTTTTGGGTTAAACTCACATATCATTAGATACTCATTCCATTAGTCCCTGTCCTCAACTTTTTGCTCAATGATAGCATAAGAATTTATCTCTAAAGAATCTTCAAGATCTTATGGTCTAGTAATATCTTTAAAATATGGCAGAAGAGTAGTTTTAAATAGTTTTTCATGAACCCTCATCAGTTTCAAGTGAAACCTCAGCAAATATTCACACATCATTGGTTTGATTATACCTTTCACATGTTTTAAACACACTAAGGCCAAACTCACGTTACAGACTGAAGCTCTTAATCCTTTTAAGAAATCAAGGCATTTTTGAGAATCAACCTTGTCTGCAATATTTTAATTTTTAACTAGAGTTGGACATATTTACATATTACTTCTATGAAAAAAATTAGAACCAGACATGGAAAAACAGACTGGTTCAAAATTGGGAAAAGAATATGTTAAGGCTGTATATTGTCATTCTGCTTATTTAACTTCTATGCAGAGTACATCATGCAAATGTCAGGCTAGGTAAAGCACAGCCTGGAATCAAGATTGCCGGGAGAAATATCAATAACCTCAGACATGCAGATGACAACACCCATATGGCAGAAAGTGAAGAGGAGATAAAGAGCCTCTTTATGAAGGTGAAAGAGGAGAATGAAAAAGCTGGCTTAAAACTCAGCGTTCAAAAAACAAAGATCATGGCATCAGGTCCCATCACTTCATGGTAAATAGATGGGGAAACAATGGAAACAGTGACAGACTTTATTTTCTTAGGCTCCAAAATCACTGCAGATGGTGACTGCAGCCATGAAATTAAAAGACGCTTACTCCTTGGAAGAAAAGTTATAACCAACCTACACAACATATTAAAAGTTAGATGCACGATACTGGATGATTGGGGCTAGTGCACTGGGATGACCCAGAGGGATGGTATGGGGAGAGAGGAGGGAGGAGGGTTCAGGATGGGGGACACATGTATACCTGTGGCGGATTCATTTTGATATTTGGCAAAACTAATACAATGTAAAGTTTAAAAATAAAATAAAATTAAAAAAAATTTAATCAAAATTTAAAAAAATAAAAAAATAAAATGCCAAAAAAATAAATAAATAAAAGTTAGAGACATTAACTATGCCGACAAATGTCCATCTAGTCAAAGCTATGGTTTTTTCCAATAGTCATGTATGGATGTGAGAGGTGGACCATAAAGAAGGCTGAGCACTGAAGAACTGATGCTTTTGAACTGTGGTTCTGGAGAAGACTCTTGAGAGTCCCATGGACTGCAAGGAGATCCAACCAGTCCATCCTAAAGGAAATCAGTCCTGAATATTCATTGGAAGGACTGATGCTGAAGCTGAAACTCCAATACTTTGGCCACCTGATGTGAAGAGCTGACACTGGCAAAGATCCTCCTGCTGGGAAAGATTGAATGCAGGAGGAGAAGGGGATGACAGAGGATGAGATGGTTGGATGGTGTCACCGACTCAATGTACATGAGTTTGAGCAAGCGCCAGGAGATGGTAAAGGACAGGGAAGCCTGACATACCGCAGTCCATGTGGTCACAAACAGTTGGACTGAACAACAACAGAAATGAATAAAAATATATTTAAAGAGGGGGAAATCTATGATGACATTTCCCCCTACTTCTGTGACGGTATCAGATAAGAGAAGGGAGGTATGAGTGTGGAGTGATTTATTTTTCATACGCTAAGCTACAGCAAATTGTTAATGTCATTAACTATGAAAGACAAGCCAACTCTATATATATTAAGAAACAACCACTGCAATTCTTTTATCCATTGCTGATAAAAATGTTAACATACACATATTTCACAGGCCTTAGGAATTTAAAAATTAATTGATCAAGTGTTGTTAATAGTCAAAAGTTAATCAAAGGACTAGAAACCCATTAGATACCAGTTATGATAGAACAGAAGAAGGCAATGGCACCCCACTCCCGTACTCTTGCCTGGAAAATCCCATGGATGGAGGAGCCTAGTAGGCTGCAGTCCATGGGGTCACAAAGAGTCAGACACGACTGAGCGACTTCACTTTCACTTTTCACTTCCCTGCATTGGAGAAGGAAATGGCAACCCACTCCAGTGTTCTTGCCTGGAGAAACCCAGGGATGGGGGAACCTGGTGGGCTGCCGTCTATGGGGTCACATAGAGTCAGACACGACTGAAGTGACTTAGCAGCAGCATGATGGAATAGTCCTTGATTTAGCTGCCAGGGACTATTGGGTCTTCTCTGCTGAGTTGAATATCTGTGTCCTATTTCTTGTGATTCAGTGGACACTTCTGTTCATCTTCCTCTGCCTTCATTACTTTGATGAGCTCCTTGGCTCATGGGCAGTCTCCCTTGGCTAATGTATGTGAAAAGCATTTGAAAACCATTAAGGGCTATGCAGATGTAATGTATCAACAGTAATCTTGGAGATTATCTTCAGAGTATGATACTTTGTAATTTTAGAATAAATGTACTTCAGGGACTACAGAAGAGGCAAGTGAAAGTGCAGACCATTGAAGCTGCCTGTACACGATTCTGCCCCTAAAATACAACTGATCCGTTTCCCCTGATTCCCAAGACTTTCCTTCCTACTGTGTTGATTTTCTTTTATTAATAAGTATCATTTATGAAACTCTATAGAGCCAACTCATTCAAGAAAACAAAAGTGCCTGTTTTTGTTTTTAAACATATGTGCTCAGGGCAAAAAGTGAACAGTTTTTCTCTTAAGAGTTTTTTTTTTTAAGTCCATCCACTTCATTCTAAACATATTTCTGCCCAATACTCCACTTTCTCCCCTATCAAGTTATGTACTTTTTTATTTTACTCATCTAATAATCAAAATATCTCTCAAAATGCAAGTATCTGACCTAAAATTGACCCGTAACATATGAATCCACATTTTAGATGAAGTTAATACATTAGCAGATGCAAAATAATTCCACTAACCAAATGATCAAGTGGAATTTGGGCATCAGTAGTCAAGATAGTACAGCTAAATCAGCCAAGTACAACCCTGGATTTCAGATTACACAGCAGTTGTCAAATCAATTCACTCCTAAGTGAAGCTTTTAAAGCGCCAGGTGCTGTGCTAAGCTCTAGAGACAGTATTGCTCTAATGTCTCATAAACTCTGTATTATTCTTGTAATGCCAATTTTAAAGATCAGCATATCAAAACAGACAAGTAAGTTGCTGAAAGTCACTCAGATGGACACATCACATTTCAAATAGAATTCTGACTAGCTCTGGGGTCCAGATTTTTGAACTGTGATGACATATTGCCAAACCCTGGAGTGCATGAACAGGATTTTATCAAGAAACCTTTTTTCAGAAAACAGTCTAGTATTAAAGGTCAACCTTGTTGTAAGACTACATGGTCTTTGAAAAATCTTGAAATCATTTTTTTCAAAGGATTTTTCGTGTGTATGTCAACAGTTTTATTACAGAACAGTAAAAACTTCTATACTTCCAGTAGTATTCAATATGGCACATTAGTTCTTATAAAACTAGAAGAAAAAGAGGTAAAGACACGGAAGGATTTAAGTACATCACCAAGCGTGAAGAAATTACAGTGGTGCATTGATAAATCTATTGCAATCAGCTCTCCAAAAGACCCAGACTTATATTTATACAATTTCTGCGGTATAAATACAGCCCTCACTGCCTATTTTGAAATTTCAGGGTGATGTTTTTGAACACAAACTCGAGAAGAGACATTCATAGTCAACTCTCATGACCTGGGACAGATAATGTAAAACTTTATGTTTTTGAATAGTTGAATCCTTTATGAAAATCTAAGGGTAAATTTTGAAGTGAAAACTGATACTATATAAGTATCAAAGACAAATATTCCTTTAGCTTGATTGTGTTTTCATAGCAGAAAAAAAATCATTATTTCCTATAATTGCTGTAATAGTTTGCCTTTATAAAATGTTATAAATTTATTTTTATTCTGTTACATTATTTACATGTTCTTGATTTTTTTTTAATAAAAAGCAGCACGTTTTGCAAATAGAAATGTTGCAGCCATTGCTGTGGTATTGTGGTATTTAATGAGATAGGCCTCCAAGAATCTGTCTTTTTCACTGTTTGCATTCAAAATTAAATAATGGCTGAAAAATGTGTCTTTTTTTTTCTTTAGATTATACAGTTGAAAAATAAATCTAAGTATTTAAAAGATACTTTTCCCTTTTATTGTTTTTCTGATATAAACTTTTCATGCTTCTTAAGTAGCCTTGATAATGAATGTTGTTCTTGCAGACACGTTGTTTGAAATGTAGATAATAATTTCAATAAAACACTCTTCCCTGAATTTTGATAAAGGGAATTGTAATTTTAATATATACTTTAAACGATTTCCTTTTTAATATATTTATCCTATAATTTATTAATATAAATTGTCTTCAGTTAAAGCACAATTTTGGGATAAATCATTTCCTTGTCTGATTATTTAAAACAAAAATAATTAAATTTATTACTGTTTTATTTATTTTTTTTTATTCTCAAGGTTTTCTAATCATCAAATTTGAATTTCACAAATGAAGCTCACCAGGGAAGAAAAACTTATCAATAAATATAGTTTAAAAATGATTTTTTTTTTACAAAGCTCTACATAATAGGGACTTCCCTGGTATCTCAGCTGGTAAATAATCTACCTGCAATGCAGGAGACCCTGGTTTGATTACTGGGTCAGAAAGAGCCACTGGGGAAGGGATAGGGTACCCATTTGAGTATTTTTGGACGTCCCTGGTGGCTCAGCTGGTAAAGAATCCTCCTGCAATGCGGGAGACCTGGGTTCGATCCCTGGGTTGGGAAGATCCCCTGGAGAAGGGAAAGGCTACCCACTCCAGTATTCTGGCCTGGAGAAGTCCATGGACTGTATAGTTTATGGGGTCACAAAGAGTCAGACATGGTTGAGTGACTTTCACTACATAATAGGGTGGAGGAGTTCTATCAATAGGGCAAAAAATCAATCGGCATTTTTGTGACACATTCTCATATTTTCATCCATTTTATTTCATCCAGTCTAGGCACTGTTCTAGTATCTTGCAATGATTAATTCTTAGTTCTTAGATAAATCTCAGGCGGGAGACAGCATTGTTATCTATCGTTTAATGATAAGAAAAGTGAGACAGGGAGATACAGCAACTTGCTCAAATTCACAGAATTAATAAGTGTCAGGTCTAGGATCAAGCCCAAATATTATGACTCTAAAAAACCTATGTTCTTAACCTATTTTGACTAAGAATATCTAATTTTAGATTAATCTTTTTTAAAAGCCCATTATTATAAATGTATACTCAGGATAGATCCTTAACATTTAATTGTGTTTATTTTACCAAAAGGATATTTTCAAATGTATGCTTTCAATAAATAGAGATTTTGAGCTGAAAAGCCATTTAGATGAATTTATATGCTGAAACATTAAGGTGCATATAAAAAGAAATTATTTCTATTTCTATAACTAGGAAACAGTTGAAAACAATGTACCTTTCCCAATATTTTAACTGCAGCTTAACTGCTGAAACCAAATTTGGAAATTTCAGCCCAAAGACATCTATTCCATTCATTTATGTATAGGTATGTTTTACTTAAAAACAGGGCTTTTAAGGAAAGTCCAGAAAAAAACAAATGTAGCCACTATCCAACTGCTTGCTTTTCCCAAAACAGTAATTATGGTTTTCCAGAATCCTGCAATATTCATCAAGTCATACAAGTTTATTTTCCTTATCAGGCCAGGCTTCAAGTAGAATTAATGGCAAAGTGCTTTATTCCCCTCGATTACGGTAACACCTACAAGAACATGGTCTGATTAAAGCAATCAATTGAACTTCAAAATTAGTCAAGCCCAGTACTGGGAAAAACTGCAGCATATTATTTTTCTCCTTTTCTCTATGGAAATCCTTCCTTAGAGGCAGATCCATGCACGTTTTTTTCAGAATAGCAGTTGTTGGCTCAGCCCTTCCTCTCCAAGAACGCTGTAAGGGGGAGACCATTTCAGTTTCCCTGCGTCTGTCACCCTCCCTTGACTTCGCAGCTCACCAGACACTTAATAGAACAAGATACAACAGCAGTCATTAACAGACACATTTGATGCTCTCTGCACAAGTGTTCACTCATAGCTCATTCACTTCAACTGCTTTCACAGAAAAGCCTTCCAATTCATGGCCTACATTACTGTGTTTTTGGCTTTGGAAGACATTACAATTTCAAAGGTTAAGAGAACTCTTCATGTAAAGAGAGAAGATGGCCACTGAGCTGAGTATTCCTTCTTTACCTCTTCAGAGTTGATCTGACCATCTCTGCTCTGTGCTCCAGGAAGCTGACCTTTATGGATGGTCTCAACAGACGGTCTTTCTCTCAGACTTCTAAGGTTAAAGCAAGGTGAGGAACACACAGGAGAGAGAAGAATGGGAATAAGGACAGGATGTTTTCTTGTCACCCTGTTCCCTAGCTTCTAAGGCACAGCCGGTTGGTTATCTCTCTCTACCAAAATCTCTTGTCAGGTAGCAACAAAATGCTCCCTTTGGGTTGCATAACCCGGCCCTCCCTTTACCTCTGCTAGAGGTGCCAATGAACTATTTAGCCCAGGCACTTTGTACTCATTTCCCAGGTGTTGCCTCTTCTGTTTAAAGCAGCTCTTTTATTAAATTATACCCAATTCTCAGCTTAGGGTGCTAAACTTATCCATACCCTACAGATTTCATACCCTTATAAGGAGAAAGTTTGTTGTCTGGAAAAGACTTAAAAAAAAAAAGTTGCAAGAAGACACAATCAAGGTATTTGTTACAGTCTTCTCATTGCCTCTATAAATATTGGCAGGAGTCCATCCAAGGCTAATTAGATCACATTAATAATTACATTGAGGTTTAAGAACTAATGGAGTCTAAAGATTTTGCATGCCACATCTAAAAAATTCTACATGCTGCAACATGGGTATAAAACAAGATGATTCGTATCTGTATCATATGTAGAAGAGTCCAAATTCAATGATTCCAGCTTTTGCTTTGTGTATCTCTAAACTAAAATATGAAAGACATTATTTACATATGAAGTAACTATATTTTGAATATATACTAGGTTATAGCATTCATTTATTCATCTGTTCATTCATTCACACATTTTAATGTTCAACAATAAATGCTGCTTAAGCACATTCAATATTGTATGTATCATACTACTCTGTTCTTCTATATTTCAGGGAGCAACATAAATTATATACTATGACAAAAAAAGGACATGTTCATGGTAAATGTCCCTGAGGAAGAAATATTTAATTAAGGATAAGTTGAAGCAATCCAAACAAAATGATAGCTGTTAAGACAAGCAGACTGTTTCTTATAAAGATGAAAGAAAAGAAAGAAAGTTGAGCAAGGAGGGAGGTAAAGAAGAAAGAGAGAAAGGAAAGAAGGGAGGCAGGAAGGAAGAAATAGAGAATAAAGGGGGGAAGGTAAAGAAGTTAGTGAAGACAGGTTAAAGCCAGGTTGGGAACAACTAAGGTAATTCTTGTATTCAGAGCTTAGGTAAAACCGATGTTGTGGTGTATCTGACACATAATGTAAATACTTATTTCTTTGTGTGTGTTGTTTAGCCCAGCACTGGTATCACTGTGCTTAAGTAGAATAATTTAGTGATTTACTGCCAGCTATAGGCTTCCTTGGTTGTTCAGACATAAAGAATTTGCCTGCAATGCAGGAGATTGAGGTTAGATCCCAGGGTTGGAAAGATGCCCTGCAGAAGGGAACAGCTACCCACTCCAGTATTCTTACCTGGAGAATTCCATGGACTGAGGAGCCTGGCGGGCCACAGTCCCTAGAGTCGCAAAGAGTCAGACACAACTGAGTGACTAATACTTTCACTTTCAATCTCTTGAATACTCAAGCAGTTTTATTAACACTGAAAGTCACATGTACATTAAAAATTAAGACAGGGACAGGCACACACCAGTGGAACAGAGATTCTGCTTCTGCATGGATAAATACTTTTGGCCACCCAAATCCTCTAAACAAAGGGATTACAGACAGGTAACAGAAACAAACGGAAACATTGCCATGCAGAAACTGGCTGGAAATAGGCAGAATGAAATCCTGTAAGTCTGTATCAGGAACAACATCAGGAAACTTGTAGCAAGTTACATTTGCACATTAAGTGCCTCATCTACCAGAAATGGAAGGATTTAGGAGATCTGCAACTATTATACTAAATTTTTAAAATTTTATCTCATAGCATGTACACACTTTCCCTTTCCTGGGGTAGTGGGGGGTGGTGATAAGCCCTAGTTTTTACCAGTCCCCTATAAGTTTGTGGGCCATTGTTCCATACACGTCTTGGATATCGTCGATGCAAGTACAAGTTTAAGGTCGCTAACTGTACCTGGTATCCAAAGATTTAGGATTTAGTATGGATACTGAAAAATTTCACAAATTTCTATGTTTGATAACACCTATTTTTACATTATCTTTTTAGTTAAAATAATAATTAGAGAACTGGAGATCAAACCACTGGGGCGAAAAGTCTGATGAAGATTGAAATAAAAAAAATAGGCTTAAATTATGTGTTCTTTCAGAACAGTTAATGATACACTATAAATTTTAATTTTTGCTGAAAGTTGTTGACACATAAAATGACATATACATAAAAATATACATGCATGCCATGAAGCATAATAGTAAAATGAACATTTATAAATTCTCCACCCATCTTAAAAAATAGAACATATCACCACTATTAAATACAACAAAACTTCTGATAAAACTGGTCAGTAACATCATTTCTAAAGTACTTCACTGCACATTGACATAAAATATACCTTTGGCTAAAGATGACTAACTACCTTTTAGCATCTCATAGAGGAGGTGGTGGTGGTGGTTTAGTTGCTAAGTTGAGTCCGACTCTTGTGATCCCATGGATTGTAGCCTGCCAGGCTCATCTGTCCATGGGATTCTCCAGGCAAGAATATTGGAGTGGGTTGTCATTTCCTTCTCCAGGGGATCTTGCGGATCCAGGAAACGAACCCAATCTGCATTGCAGGCAGATTCCTCACCAACTGAGCTACAAGGAAATCCTTACTAATCAACAAACACATTTCAATAGAAATTGGCTTACCATAGTTTAATCTTTTACTTTGCTGACAAAATTTCAATATTAAGAGTCACGGAAAAAACAATTTTAACACAGTTATTTTTTGCTCATTTCTTCTATAATTTGACACAGTTGCAGAACCCATTTGATTTTACAGGATTTTCCCTTATAGGGTTCATTGGTCTCAATAAACCAAGTATTCTGACTTGTACTATGCACTTAAGCAAAGAGAGAAAACTAATTTTTTTAACCATATATCTTGTTGCAATTTGGTGGGTCATGACTCTCCAAAATATGAAGTAACGCACTATACTTTCATTACTTCTAGTGGACAATGCAGTAGAAGTGCACATGAAAGCAGCTTTTTGTATTTTTTGTTCTTATTTAGAATTAAACCGTAATTATTAAAGTTATATAATTTTAAAGTTATATCCATAGCAAGGACAAAGATTTTCAAATGCAGTTTTAAGAATATCAGATCTACTTTTTGAAGGGCATGTCTTACTCTGCTCTGTATAGCTACAACATTTTTATCAATGTTTTTAGTGAGAAATGTTTGCCTTTCTGGTTGAATAGTTTAAACACTAACTGCCAGAAGAAATAGATTTATCTAAGGTAGTTTACAAAACATTTTAAGTTTTTCCAGTTTATACACACACACACACACACACCCAAAATATGACTGTGACATAAGGGAGTTTAAAGCCACCAGCAATTAAACAAAGTTGTACAAAAGCAGTAAGTCAAGGCTGTATATTGTCACCCTGCTTATTTAACTTATATGCAGAGTACATCATAAGAAATGTGAAGTTGGATGAAGCATAAGCTGAAATCAAGATTGCCGGGAGAAATATCAATAACCTCAGATATGCAGATGATACCACTCTTTCGGCAGAAAGTGAAGAAGAACTAAAGAGCCTCTTGATGAAAGTGAAAGAGGAGAGTGAAAAAACTGGCTTAAAACTCAACATTCAGAAAACTAAGATCATGGCATCTAGTCCCATCAAGTCATGGCAAATAGATGGGGAAACAATAGAAATAGTGACAGACTTTATTTTCCCGGGCTCCAAAATCACTGCAGATGGTGACTGCTGCCATGAAATTAAAAGACATTTGCTCCTTGGAAGAAAAGCTATCACAAACCTAGACAGCATATTAAAAAGCAAAGACATTATTTTGCCAACAAAGATCCATCTAGTCAAAGCTATGGTTTTTCTAGTAGTGATGAATGGATGTAAGAGTTGGACCATAAAGAAGGTTGAGCACTAAAGAATTAATGCTTGGAGAAAACTCTTGAGAGTCCCTTGGATTACAAGGAGATCAAACCAGTCAATCCAAAAGAAATCAGTCCTGAATACTGACTGGAAAGACTGACCCTGAAGCTGAAACTCCAATACTTCGGCCACCTGATGTGAAGAACTGACTCATTGGAAAAAACCCTGATGCTGGGCAAGATTGAAGGCTGGAGGAGAAGGGGACGACAGAGGATGAGATGGTTGGATGGCATCACCAACATGATGCACATGAGTTTGAGCAAGCTCTGGGAGTTGGTGACGGACAGGGAGGCCTGGCATGCTGGTCCACGGGGTCGCAGAGTCAGACACGACTGAGCGACTGAACTGAACTTAATAAAACAAGGTGAAGGTTAATCTGCATCAGGAAAATGTCAATAACTTGAGCTGGAGAAACTCTGGAATTGCATTTGTACCTAAGAGGGCCTAACATTAACCACAGTCATACTGTGATTTAGTGTTTAATTCAGCTGAATGAATGAAGTTTAATGTTCATCCTAAAACTCTCTAAGGTATTGACTAGCTGGTACATCAGAAAGTTTCCTGCTTCTTCCATGTCTGAGGTTCACTATATATAATTTTAAAATGAACTGAAAATCAGCTATCAATACTATTAAACTTCTTACCATCAATCATTAGCTTGGAAACCAGGAAATTAATAGAGAGAAGAGATCTAGTGATATTCTAGAATCAGAGTGAAATTGTTGGTGTTTCTTCTTTATCAAAATTCTAATGGAGTTGAAAGGATGATAATTTTACATTTGAATTTTCCTTTCCTTAGTAGAATATTAGTTACATTCTAATTTTAATTATTTGAGAAAGAAAAAAAAGGATTTTGAATAATATCCATGGGTTATTTTTTATTTTCATTTGAAGGAATTTAAATAGAGAACTCAATTCCTCCACAATATAGGTGAAATCATACTTATTTCAGCAGAAAATAGGGGGCCACCTTCACTTTGATCTCTCAAGCATTTCATTTCAACTTCAGATGCTTATGTGGCACCTAAGCCACTCTTTTAAAAGATCTTAGATTATTTCCAAACTTAAATCCAGTGATCTTTCCTCCAGAATCTGAGAAGACATTACCCTTTTTGTACATGCCTAAGAATATCTAATATCTTGTTTTTGCCTGGAGAATTCCAAGGTCAGAGGAGCATGGTGGGCTACAGTCCATAATGTCGCAGAGAGTCAAACACCACTGAGCAACTAACACCCTCAAATTTTTGCCACTTGTTTGTATTCCATTATGCTAATCTCCTTCTTTTAAAAGTAGAGAAACTCTCTATTTAAGGTACCTACCTCTGAAGAGCATAAATAGTTATCCATATTTTCCAAATAATTGTTTGTCCTTCAAATATATATTTTAAGAAATTGCAATGGTTGATCTTCTAATAAGCAAGTGATCTGTCTCATTTATTACAATGGCCCAAATGTAGAGGGACTCACAACAGACCAGCTGTTCTGGTCATATAACATATAATCATCATCATATAAACACTTGAAAGATTCAGTATAAAATCATACATGGTTAAGTATATGGTCTGTAATGGTACGGGTTCAAAGTACAGCTCCAGGACTCACTAAAATCAAATAAGATCCATTTAATTTTACTGTGACTATGAGGAATAGTGCATTTAATAATACTTAGTATAGTCTTAATATATACAAGTATCTATCTATGAATATTTTTGTTGTAGTCATAAAGCCTTTTACCATTTTTCAAATACAGTAACTCAGGTACAGCGGTAGACGCCGTATCCAGTAACAACCGATTTGTAAACTGTTTCTTTTTTTCCTGTGATACAGGCAAAGTTTTTGAGCTTTGAAAATGTGCTATGTGACAAGAACAGTTCTTTTTCTTTTTTTTTTTTTTTCTTTTTTCAAGAGTTCTTAAGAAGGTTACAGAAAAACATTTTATGGAAAGCAAGGGTAGGCAGGCTAAGATTAAAGAGGTATTAGACTCAGGCTTTAAGGCCTTTATGTATTTTTTAAGGATAATTAATATTGTCAAAACATTCTAATGTTTTTCTGTGTAACAGTAATCAAAAATACCATGATTGTTTTATTCTTAAGGTATACTTTACATTTGGTAAAATGTACAAAGCTTAACTGCATAGTTTAATATGCGTATGTACAGGTGTTTATGTTTGTGCTATCAAAATCGAAATATAAAACACTTTCTGTCACCTAAACTTTCATTGTGCTCCTTTTTAGTTAAAATCTTCCCCCAGGGGTAACTTTTATTCTGACTTCTATTATGAGAAATAGGTTTGCCTTTTCTAGAATTTCATATAAATATATTCACATAATACATTCGTTTTTGGTTTCTTTTTCTCAAAATCATATAGTTGAGATTATTTGCAACATAGTATCTAAGTTTGTACATCCTCCTCATTACTATGCAGTATTTCCTTGCTCGAGAATTTGCTTATTTCTATTCCTGTTTTGGCACACCTGAGTTGTTTCCAACTCTATACTACTATGAATAAAGTTTCTATGACTGTTCTTCGATGAATCATTTTATGGGCATACACACACATGTCTCCTGCATATATACCTAGAAGTGGAACAGCTGAGCCAAAAGGAAGGCATATGTTTTTGAAACTGTCAAATAGCTTTCCAAATGGGACAGTTTCTTGGTTACATTCCACCAACAATGTATGAGTAGACTGGCTGTTCTACATTCTTCTCAACACTTTGCATTATCAGTCATACAATTTAAGCATTGTAGTGGTGTGTAAGGGCGGGCCACTGTTTTTTAATTTGCATTTCCATGACTAATTATGTTGAGTGGTTTTATTTTTTTCCCTCATCAAAGCATCAAAGGAATCCACATTATCTTTTTTTTATTTTTTAAGTTAGCTTTTAAAATTTATTATATATAGTTAATTATATACTATAATTGTGTGTCCAACTTTTTGCAACCTTATGGACAATAGCCCACCAGGCTCCTCTGTCCATGGAATTCTCCAGGCAAGAATAATGGAGTGGGTTGCCATTCCCTTCTCCAGGGGATCTTCCCAACCCAGGGATCAAACCTGGGTCTCCTGCATTGCAGGCAGATTCTTTACTGCCTGAGCCACCAGGGAAGCCTCCAATACCATAATTAAATTTGTACAGAAAGAGTGAAGTAAGCCAGAAGGAAAAACACCAATACAGTATACTAACGCATATATATGGAATTTAGAAAGAGGGTAACAATAACCCTGTGTATGAGACAGAAAAAGAGACACTGATGTATAGAACAGTCTTATGGACTCTGTGGGAGAGGGAGAGGGTGGGAAGATTTGGGAGAATGGCATTGAAACATGTAAAATATCTTGTATGAAACGAGATGCCAGTCCAGGTTCGATGCACGATACTGGATGCTTGGGGCTAGTGCACTGGGATGACCCAGAGGGATGGTATGGGGAGGGAGGAGGGAGGAGGGTTCGGGATGGGGAGCACATGTATACCTGTGGTGGATTCATTTTGATATTTGGCAAAACTAATACAATTATGTAAAGTTTAAAAATAAAATAAAATTTAAAAAAATTAAAAAAAAAATTTGTATACACACACACACACACACAGAGTTGATCTGTGAAGTACATAGGTCTAAACTGTGCGGATTCAGCTACATGTGGATTTTTCGATAAATGTGTAGTATTGCACAATCTATATTTGGTTTAATCTATGGGTGTGAACCTCAGATAAGGAACTCCAGATAGGAAGGAATCCAGGAGGATCAGCTATAAGCTATTTATGCATTTCCAACTGTATTGTGAGTCAGCACCGCTAATTCACATGTTGCTGAAAGGTCAAGTGCATATTCATTATAATATGAAAGTATGATATAGTCAAGAATCAATATATCTATGATATATAATATGAAAAATATGGAAAAAGAGTTGGAATATCTTGGGAGAAAAAAAAAATTAAGATAAGGCCCATGAGCTTATTGAGTAGGAAGGGAGACTTGAAACCATTCATTAGAATTCCTTTAATTCAAATTAATCTGAATTTTGCCCCAAATGCATTCCTTCATCAAAAATGTTTTATATAGCAATTTTATCTCATTATAAGTTTCTTTTTTATTTGTGTACTTTATTATCAATAACATTTCATTACAATGTTTTTTTAAAGGGATTGATTTTTAACATTCCTTAGTTATGTAAGGCTTATTTTTGAACTGAAGATACAACTTGCTAAATTTAAAGAGCTATAACCTTGGGAAATAAAACACTAAATTTAGTTATAAGAGGAACAAAATATAGTCAAAAGTGAAACCAAATGGAAAATGGATTATGTTTTTAGAAAATTAATATTTTAAGAATTGAAATACATGATAAAAATGTTCGAAGATTAATTTAAAACAGAATTGTTTCTAAACAAAAGGGTTTACATTAGATGCAAGCATCGATGAGTATTATTGATACCTTTTTTCAATTATGTGCAATCAAAACTATTTTCCTATCAACAATTGAACATAAAATAAACTATTATTATTTACATCCTTTTATATGTTTTCAGTCAGATCATTAGTAAAGAAGCTTAGGGATTTTTTAAGGAGTAATTTTGTCAACATATTTATTACATGGCAGTCAATTAATATTACTGAGTCAAATAATTAAATTTGCATTTTTAATATAAGTGCAACTACTTTCACTCTTCACTTTCATGCATTGGAGAAGGAAATGGCAACCCACTCCAGTGTTCTTGCCTGGAGAATCCCAGGGACAGGGGAGCCTGGTGGGCTGCCGTCTATGGGGTCGCACAGAGTCAGACACGACTGAAGCAACTTAGCAGCAGTAACTACTTAATATCAGATTTAAACATACCCTGAGTGATAAATCAGGGTAGTTTTCTTGGAAGGTGGTAGAGCTACATTCTAATGCTGTTTAACAAATTTTCCCTTTTTAGCTTCATTACTAAATCATTTAGTCAAAAAATCAAATGAAATCAAATGTGAATTACATGTTAAAAAATACATGGAAGCAACCTAGATGTCCATCAGCAGATGAATGGATAAGAAAGCTGTGGTACATATACACAATGGAGTATTACTCAGCCATTAAAAAGAATACATTTGAATCAGTTCTAATGAGGTGGATGAAACTGGAGCCTATTATACAGAGTGAAGTAAGCCAGAAGGAAAAACACCAATACAGTATACTAACGCATATATATGGAATTTAGAAAGATGGTAACGATAACCCTGTACACGAGACAGCAAAAGAGACACTGACGTATAGAACAGTCTTATGGACTTTGTGGGAGAGGGAGAGGGTGGGAAGATTTGGGAGAATGGCATTGAAACATGTAAAATATCATGTATGAAACGAGATGCCAGTCCAGGTTCAATGCACGATACTGGATGCTTGGGGCTAGTGCACTGGGACGACCCAGAGGGATGGTATGGGGAGGGAGGAGGGAGGAGGGTTCAGGATGGGGAACACATGTATACCTGTGGTGGATTCATTTTGATATTTGGCAAAACTAATACAATTATGTAAAGTTTAAAAATAAAATAAAATTAATTAAAAAAATACTTTTAATTATAATCACTGCAATGCCATTTGTAAAAATAATGTTTGCTGTACATCAAAAGATAGAAATGTGGATTTGCACAATGATATTTCACTAAGATAAAAATTCAGGAAAAATTATTTGCAAGCTTTTCAAAGTACCCTATTCCTTTTTTAAAAAAATTATTCATATAAAGGTTAACTTGAAGTTTAAACTTCTAGGTATGTATCTCCCCATGGATATATCTCTCTTTCTTTAAATACTGAATCTGACATATTTCTTCTAGAACAAGTAAGCAATGGAGCATATTTGACAAAGAAGTTTGGCTTAGATTGATAACTAAATATGCAAATAAACATTGGGTGTGTTTCAAACTTGGTGAAATTAATTCTCCTGACTAATGACAGAGATAAGAAAGAAAAACAGTGCATTACTTTCTATTAGGATATCTAATAGCCAAAGCAATTTTAGATTAGATTAATTAGAAAAGCATGGGCATCCTAATTATATCACTGTAGAAACAAAGCAATATCAAGGTACTATTTTCAATCATGACAACAGATCAAATTAGACAGGGTATTTTGTTGCAGAAGATTTACACAAACAGATCATGGCATGAAAGAAGCCTGGGGATGAATTAGATTTTTGCAAAGATTAATTACAACATAAGCTAAACAAAATCAGTATAAGGCAAGATCACATGAGTGGGTCTAATCAATTTTGAGTGAATTTAAGGTAGTGATATTTGATGGATATGATTTTTAAAAACATCTGTCACGTGCAGTTTCACAGAGTTACTCCTGCTGTTTCATTGCCTCTACCTAGAGAATTCACCACGGTTTCAACAATAAAACTCAAGACATGGTTAGACCAGAGACAATCTCATTGACTCTGAAAGCCAATAGAGAGATGATTTCAATTGGGTTAGTCTTATAGGTGAAGTATATTAAAACTTTCAATGCTGGGTGTCCAGTTCAGAACATAAAACATATGATTGCTTTTGAGAATTTCCATATGATCTAATGGAAACTTTAAATAACCTAACTAACTCTAAATGCCAGAACCTAACTAAATGTCAATAAATTTTTATCTTCTTACTAATACATATGATGAACAGACTTACTTGGCCCTCTAGATCTATATGATGGAGAAATGTTAACAGATACGAATATTTAACATAAGGTCCCAAAAAAATCACCTTAATTGCTAGGTCTGAATCCAACGCTTATGCAATATTTTTAAATCTTGACTTTCTTACCTGTTTTTACTCTAAATCTGGGATCACCAGCACTATTTCCCTAACCACACAAGCAACATAATGGTTAGTCTGTTTTTTGGGGTCTAATGGATGATGTTGCATATACAGCCAGTCCCAACCTTGAATGGTAATACTTTATATGTGACCAAGGATTCTGGACTTTGAGGAACACTCCTGATTTTTTTTTATTACACTATGATCATCTTTTATTTCCATGAGTTTAAAGAATTACAGACATCTTTTATAGAAAATATTTTAGCTTCTTTTCAGGATGAGTTCTGAATAATCAGAAAAAATATCAGGATGAGATATTTTTCAGGATGAGTTCTAAATGAATAAAAATAAATTGCATATTAATGCATATATATGGGCTTTCTGTAGTTCAGTGGTAAAGAACCTGCTTGCAGCACAGGAGACACAGGTTCAATCCCTAGGTCAGCAAGATCCCCGGGAGAAGAAAATGGCAACCCACTTCAGTAGTCTTGCATGTAAAATACCATGGACAGAGGAGCCTGACCGGCCACAGTCCATGAGGTCGCAAAGAGTTTAACAGGATGTAGCGACTAAACACGGAGAAGGCAATGGCAAGCCACTCCAGTACTCTTGCCTAGAAAATCCCATGGATGGAGGAGCCTGGTAGGCTGCAGTCCATGGGGTCGCTACAAGTTGGGCGCAACTGAGCGACTTCACTTTCACTTTTCACTTTCACACAATGGAGAAGGCAATGGCAACCCACTCCAGTATTCTTGCCTGGAGAATCCGAGGGACGGCAGAGCCTGGTGGGCTGCCGTCTATGGAGTCGCACAGAGTCGGACACGACTGAAGCGACTTAGCAGCAGCAGCAACTAAACAACAAGGCATATATGTGGAATCTAGAAAAATGGTACAGCTGGACCTCATTGCAGGGCAGGAACAGAGATGCAGATGTAGTGAATGGACCTGTGGACCCAGGGCTCGAGGGGATGAGACAGAGGGAGCGGCACTGACATGCATACGCCACCACGTGTAAAATAGACAGCTGGTGGGAAGCCGCTGTACAGCAAAGGGAGCTCAGCTCGGTGCTCTGTGGTGACCTAGAGAGGGGGTGGAGGGTCGGGAGGAGGCTCAAGCAGGAGCGGATATATGTATACATATCCCCAGTGGCTCAGCTGTAAAGAATCTGCTTGCAGTGCAGGAGCTGCAGAGACACAGGTTTGTTCCCTGGGTCAGGAAGATCTCCTGGAGGAGGGCATGACAACCCACTCCAGTATTCTCGCCTGGAGAATCCCTTGGGCAAAGGAACCTGGTGGGCTACAGTCCATGGGGTTGCAAAGAGTTGGACATGACTGAAGCACCTTAGCATGCATGCAGAGCTGATTCACGTTGTTGTATAGCAGAAACTAATACAACATTATAAAGCAATTATACTCCAATTTAAAAATAAATTAAAATGAGAAAAGACATTATGCTCTGATATACAGAAATATGGTCAGTTAAGATAGAAACAATTCCTGGCATTCATGAATAATAGAAAGTGAAAGAAATCCAGAGAGGCAAAGGGATTATTAATGAGGGCGATAATATTCTACTCCGATTATCCTAACCTACATGCTCTGATCTAATCCCTTCATGTCTGTTACAACGCCTTCTTTAGTATAATCCTGAAATTGAGGGTTGTAAATGTGGGGTGTGTGTTCTGATATACAGCATTTATTACAATCATTACTTTTGGCATTATTAATGTAAGCAGAGACTTGTTTGTAACCTTTCATTTAACAATCACAAGCGTTGTTTGGCATTTCTTTTATTTTCGGCCTATATCAACATTGGTACTGTTGCTTCAGTACTTAATAATTTTTATTGAGAAATTTCTCATAAATTTATATACTCCACAATTTTTTGTTAATAATAGCTGTTAAGTATACTATAGCTTTCTCGCCTGGTGGCTCAGCCAGTAAAGCATCTGCCTGCAATATGGGAGACCCAGGTTTGATCTTTGGGTCAGGAAGATCCTCTGGAGAAGGAAATGGCAACCCACTCCAGTACCCTTGCCTGGAAAATCCCATGGATGGAGGAGCATGATATGCTGCAGTATACTATATTCACTCATCTACTTACAAATTTTATTGAGTAATAATAGTATATTTCAGGAACATGGAAAATGATAGTGAAATCACTAACTTAGGAAAACGTTACATAGCTTTAAATACTTTACATTGATGCCATGAGTTTATAACCAATTTAAGTAATATGGATATTCTTTTAAATCCTGAGAATTCACTCATAATCAAGTTAAAGTTGTATATTGCAAGTACTCATTAGATCCAACAGGATATGTTCTTCATTATTCTCTCCATAGAACATATTCTCTTTGAAAAACAGATAAATACGACTTGGCAGAAGCAAATCCTGAAGCAATGGAAATGGTTAAAGGCTTCCGTTTCCAAGCCACTTCTCTGGAAGCAAATTAAGTAGAAATTACTGAGATATCAGCAGAAGTGTAATTAAGCAGAATAGATACTAATGATCAATGGCAAAAATGGTTCACAAGTCAGCGGAATAACTACGCTAAGTAAGGGCTAGCTATCAATAAACGTGAAAGTGTGATTTCAGTCAATTGAATGCAATGGATTTGCAGAGCAACTTTTACCAGGGAAATCAAAGCATGCTATGAAAAAGTTAATATTTATTATGGCTTGATTTTTTAGGTGAGGACTTGTTTAACATTTCTACATATGGGATTCTCAGGCATTTTAAATAACATTATGCATAAAATCTGGTGCTACTTCATATTTTCACTTGGAATAGCAAAATCACTCTCATCTTTACATAATATATCCGTCAGTGAATTTGGCTCAAATAATTATTTAATGGTCTCATCCTGAGTTTCCAGAACTGGGGGCTTACTGGTTAAAATCTCCAACATTTGAATTAGCAAAAAAGAAGTTTTATAGATCAGAGAACTGAATGGGAATGCCTTTATAAGTCATGAGCTCCCCAGTTGGCCATGGTCCCCGACATTCATTATTTTATTATACTGGGCTGTTTATGTTAATATTTATGCTAACTTCCTGGTTCTATAGACAATTAAATTTGCAGGTTTAAATTTTGCTACATTGAGAACAAAAGATTACTGTACCTCTAATATATATGAAATATTTATACTATGCAAAATTTGATTTTATATTTATTTATAAATATATAAATTTATGTTTAATATTTTATGTATAAATTTTATTTATATTTATATAGTCACTAAAGATAATGGGCATTTAGTTTCTATTCTCAAGCTTCTGACTCTCAGCATATTTTAGTTAAAACTTCACAGTTGATCTTGATTCCAAATTAGGTTTTTCTCCCTTATAAACACAGTTGCTACCTCAGCTCTTATTTAGTTCCAGACAATATACTTTGATGGATTTCTTCTATAAGTTGTCTATTTTTGCCAAGTAATGGGGCTCTCCATAGAGTTGACAGCTCAAAGGAAACTAATTCTATTTGGAGTTTGATTGCTCATTTAATTGGCTGATACCCATGTTCAAACTTACTATAAATTTATTACAAAATCTGTCATTGTCAACTTGGGCTTTTCTACATGTAACCACATCTTCTTAAATTATCATAGCCACTATAATTAAACCTCAGTGCTTTTCCAACAGAGGCTAGAAAGTTAAGTTCGATAATGCCAGATGCAACTAATTTTGTTCTATGTTTGAAGCTAGGAGTACGTACAAACGACTTAATCAGTTCCTTCACGTCAGCTAGGAATATTTTTATTTTCTGTTGGCTGTTGTTGTTTTTATAGCTCTTTGGCATTCCTACAATCCTGTCCATCATTTGCTTCAAATCAGCCTATGTTGATTACATTTCAGTTAGTACACCATTTCTGATGATATATCACATGCAGTAAAGCTATCTCTTTGGAAGTCACGGTCATCATCATTTGCAGGAAAAGGAGGTTGCAAAACATCATGACCTTGTCATGCCCTGTTGGAAGGGGATCAGCTGCCAGATATTTATTGACAGGACTCAAGACTTAAGTGCTCTGTACACTAGAACTGACAAGGTCAGAGCAGCTTATAGGTAATAATGAAACTGACTCAAACAGCTGTGCTTACATGATGGTTTGACATCCGTCTGTGCTTCCTGCCTGGCTGATATAAATGGCCATCCTCTATAGAAGTGAAAGCTAGCAATGTACATGGCATACTTTATCGAACTATTACCAGTATCATAGGTTTTACATTCATCTGGGATTCTTGAATTCTGCATCTCTATGTTGGAGGTAAATATGCATATTTACCTCTAAGTTTATTCTTCCTTATGGAATATTTTTATCATAAAAATGTATCTCCAGGACATCATCAAGATGGTGACGTAGGTCACTCCTCACTTCAGTTCCCTTCTCAAGAAAGCCATCTAACAACTATCTATAGACAAGACATCATCGTGAAAACTCTGAGAACTCAGTGGTGAGTCTGAAACATTCCTCACCCTGGACCACAGAGACTGAGAAAACCACAATAGAAGGCAAGAGAAGCAGCTACGCTCCAAGTACATCCCCCCTCCCAAGGACTGGAACAAATGTCATACAGAAAGAGCCCCTCTGAGCCTATGGTTTCTCCAGTTGAAAAGAGAGACCTCAAGGTGAATATCCAGTTTCTGAGCATTGCAGGACACTTTCTGGGAAGGCTAGCTGGGTCTTGCCTCAAGTGGATCACTGGAGGATCTAGACGGCTCAAGGCCTGAGTGTCAGGTAGAGATGGAGGAGGAGGCTGGGGCTTACAGCAACCAGCACTAATATCTTGGCAGAGAGCATTCCTGCTTTGCAGAAGCACCTGAGCTGAGAGCTCCAGCCAGTGAATGAGGCCATATGCTGAGCTGAGCCTTTTCTGGCCAGGGAGCTCAGTTGGCAGTTCTGCTTAATTTGGATTCTCAGCCGATGAGAGATGTTCTACATCCACACCTGGGGAGGAAGGCAAATTCCAGCCCCTCCTAAGTGCTGAGTTTAGCTCCTGGTAACCCACTGCAGAGAACACTGGCAGCCATGGAGCCCATCCCACAAGCACCTTGGACAGGGAGCTAAGTCAGCAGCTTTGCTGACTCTTAACGCACAGCTTCAGGGCCTGAGTATCCAGGGGGCCTGATGAGAGGCCCTGGGCAGATCAGGAGCTCAGTCAACAGTCTAGTTCTGTGGCACGGCACAGCCCAACTGCTGCACCTTGCCCAGGCATGGAGCCCTCTCACTGAATCCTCCCAGCTACAGAGTACACCCTGCAGCCCTACCTGTGTACACGTTGTGTACACAGCATCCCTGCACAGAACACAATCTTTCTCCCTACCCAACTGCAGGCTACAGCTGAAGTCCCCTCCAAACAAGAGAGTCTGGCCAGTGACCTTGCCCCACAGTGGAGCACAGTCAGACAGCGACCTGATCATGAAGTCCAGTGTGTAGCCCTGCCCAACTTTGAGCAGAGCTCCAGCCCCACTTGATCACAACACACAGTCCAAGGCCCCATCAGACCCAAAGTCCCCGCCTAAGGGACCACCTGAAAACAGAAGGCAGCCAGAGGTTACCATCCTGTGGGAGGGCACAGCTTGAGACCCAGGCAGCTAAGAGCAGTTGAGGAGCCCAGGCCACAGCCCCACTCAGTCAGGGATCCAGCAAGTGGCACCCCACTGCTGTGACCTCAGCTGATGGGAGGTGATTGCAGAGCCCCATGTGACAGCTAAAGAATAAAAAAATCCAATTAAAAAATGGGCAAAGAACCTGAATAGACATCTGTCCAGCGAAGATATTCAAGTGGCCGACAGGTTTATGAAAAGGGGATCAACACCACTAACTGTCAGGGGAATGCAAATCAAAATCACAGTGACACATGGTCTCATACCTGGTGGGATGGCTATAGTCAAAAAGCTAAGAGTTAATGAGTATTGGCAAGACATGGAGAAAAGGGAGCCTTTGTTCAGTGCTGATGGGAATGTAAGTTGGTGCAGCCTCTATGGAAAACAGTATGAGGCTCCTCACAAAATTAAAAACGGAACTCCCGTATGATCAAACAATTCTACTTCTGGGAATATAACCGAAGAAAATAAAATCACTATCTCAAGGAAGTATGTACACCCCCGTGTACACTGGGACATAATTTATGACAGCCAAGACAAGAAAACAAGCTAAGTGTCCACTGATGGGCAAATGGAAAAAGAATGCAAAACACACACACCAAAATACTCTTCAACCATATAAAAGAAGGAAGCCCTGCCAATTATGGCAGCATGGAAACCTGAGAGCATTATCTTAATGAAATAAGCCAAATACCTATACTGTATGATCTTACTCACATGTGGTTTCTAGAAAACAAACAAACTCAGAAAAAAAGCATATTGGTGTTTGCTGGAGGAGTGGGTAAGGGAGACAGGTGAAAGTGGTCAAGGGTATAAACTTCCGGTTTTAAGATGTATACAATTTAGGGATGTAATGCACTACACAGTGACTATAGTTGGCAATACTCTATTGCATACTTGAAAGTTGCTTAAGAAAATAAATCTTAAGAGATCTCATCACACACACACATACATAAATATTGTATCAGGTCGATGGATTGTTAAAATCTAATTGTGGTGATCATTTGCAACATATATGCATATTAAATCATCACACTGCCTACCTTACATTTTGATGTCATATGTAAATTGTATGTTAAAGCTGGCAAAACATACAAATAAAATTTTAAAATGTATATATGAATGCATTTCTCTTTTGCCAGTTCTTCCACTTTTGCCATCATTTTTTTAATTTCCTAGATTGCATTTTTAATGGTTAAAACCATTGGTACCCATTGCTTTTCCTTAGCATTAACCCAGAGGACAGGGATAAATTTAAGAGGAGCATTGCCATGCCTAAGAATTATGCTTACTCAATCTAGAGAGAAGACACCAGATAGGACACTTTAAATCTGATTCATATCATTTACAAATCTCACTTTGGAAAGTTGAGAAGACAATTCTATTTGTTTTCCATGAGACACACAACCCGTTGTGATTTTTGTTCCTCTTTGTATTAGTAAATGTATTTGATGTCCACATAAGAAGACAAAGAAAACTGGCATTAAAAACGCTCTGCATATAAAACTCCTAGAGTAGAACATAGGCAAAACACTCTCCGACATACATCATCACAGCAGGATCCTCTATGACCCACCTCCCAGAATACTGGAAATAAAAGCAAAAATAAACAAATGGGACCTAATTAAACTTAAAAGCTTCTGCACAACAAAGAAAACTATAAGCAAGGTGAAAAGACAGCCTTCAGAATGGGAGAAAATAATAGCAAATGAAGCAACGGACAAACAACTAATCTCAAAAATATACAAGCAACTCCTACACCTCAATGCCAGAAAAATAAATGACCCAATCAAAAAATGGGCCAAAGAACTAAATAGACATTTCTCCAAAGAAGACATACAGAGGGCTAACAAACACATGAAAAGATGCTCAACATCACTCATTATCAGAGAAATGCAAATCAAAACCACTATGAGGTACCATTTCACACCAGTCAGAATGGCTGCAATCCAAAAATCTACAAGCAATAAATGCTGGAGAGGGTGTGGAGGAAAGGGAACCCTCTTACACTGTTGGTGGGAATGCAAACTAGTACAGCCACTATGGAGAACAGTGTGGAGATTCCTTAAAAAACTGGAAATATAACTGCCTTATGATCCAGCAATCCCACTGTTGGGCATACATACTGAGGAAACCAGAAGGGAAAGAGACACGTGTACCCCAATGTTCATCGCAGCACTGTTTATAATAGCCAGGACATGGAAGCAACCTAGATGTCCATCAGCAGATGAATGGATAAGAAAGCTATGGTACATATACATAATGGAGTATTACTCAGCCATTAAAAATAATACATTTGAATCAGTTCTAATGAGGTGGATGAAACTGGAGCCTATTATACAGAGTGAAGTAAGCCAGAAGGAAAAACACCAATACAGTATACTAACGCATATATATGGAATTTAGAAAGATGGTAACAATAACACTGTATATGAGACAGCAAAAGAGACACTGATGTATAGATCAGTCTTTTGGACTCTGTGGGAGAAGGAGAGGGTGGGATGATTTGGGAGAATGGCATTGAAACTTGTATAATATCATATATGAAACGAGTCGCCAGTACAGGTTCGATGCATGATACTGGATGTTTGGGGCTGGTGTACTGGGATGACCCAGAGGGATGGTATGGGGAGGGAGGAGGGAGGAGGGTTCAGGATGGGGAACATGTGTATAGCTGTGGCGGATTCATTTTGATATATGGCAAAACCAATACAATATTGTAAAGTTAAAAAATAAAATAAAATAAAAAATTTAAAAAAATGCTTTGCATATTATTTTTACATGATAACTGAAGCCATATGTATATGGACTAAAATATGACAAAACTACAACCACAGAGGTAAGCTTATTTGAGGGCTCTTCCCCACTTCGGTCACTGTCTCCCCCAGTACACTACTCTTAATAGACGGCCACTATCAAGAAAGATGACATATTACACACATTAACATGCATCACATCCAAATGATGATTGGAGTGGACCACCAAAAAGAAATGATAATACATAGCAAATAAAGATTCTTTATACGTAGACTGATTTAAAATGACAGCCTCTGTCATTCATAATCGGCCACAGTTTGTACCATCACCATAAACTGGAGCCTGACAGCCAGTGCCTACAAAAGAAACAGAAGCAGGGATGCGAATCACTAAGGGTTGCCACTCTCTCTGTCTTTCTGAGAGAACAAAGAGTTACATGCCATCTCTAAATGCACCATAGCTTTCCTTATTAATAATGTCTGGAACCTACAGACACCACTAAGAGGCCATAAAGCAGGCATTCAGAGATGAGACAGAAGCAGCATTTGACCTATTTGATTATGTCCGAGTAGTTCCACCCAAACCTCTCCTTAAAGTCACATGAGCTCTACCATTGACCCCGAGGTCATCTTTCTGGATTTGATGTGTATTATAGATCCAAGAGGAAGGGATCTCTTAGTTTAACAGCACTTTCAATCATGCATTGAACAGTTGGCCTTCAATAATCCATTATTTAATTAAATAATAGTGATTTCCCCAGCATTTTAATTAGCTGTCTCAGGTCTGACCATCAAGAAGCCAAGTTGTTAAGGAAACGGGAGAGGGCAAAAGCAGTGGGAAACGTGTCACGTCACTTCCTACCCCTGCATCCTTGACAGCATTTCTTGTCCTCGGTCTAGTCACAATCCCATTACACAGCTTTGTTTTCAGCACATACCAATTTTCCTTAGCTCAAAGCTCTGTACCTCTGGCTCCAACACAGATCAGTGTATGACCTAAGGGCAGAAGTTCCTTTGTCCAGAAGCCCTGACAGACAGCCTCCCTATGTGTTGGTGGCATAAAGAAACAAACACAAAGATGACTTGACGGGTTCCACTCTTAGCTTTTAGCCCATGTGCAGCTACAGCGCCTCACTGGAGGGCCATCCAGTCTTGCCGGTAAATCTATCAGGTGCAAATCTATCCTGTCCTCTCAACCTCTCCCGTTTGTCTTTTCAAGGTTAATGCCGCTTCGAAAACAAGTGCTTTTCAAACATCTGTCATGGCTTTATTACCAAAGTTTCGAGAAAAGCAAACAAACAAACAGAGATGCAATTAAAGGAATAATGAGCACACTTGTTGGTGTTTAATTAGAAATGAGTTGATTTTGAATCTCACCAACAGCCAAAAGTAATCACTGGTCTATTGCAAATGACTTGCTCATCCATGATGTCCCTGGCCACTTTGCCGATGACAAGCAAAAGCATTACAGCACTGCCATCTTAACCACAAAAGAAGACAGAGTGAGTAATCTAAACAGGAAATTCGCCATTCTTCCAGGGTCAAATGAATGTGTTACAAAAATACTTTATTTTACAATGTAATGTTTTATGGTGATGATACTGATGATGACTCCTTTTTCCCTCAAAGATGACACCATCATCTGGGCTAATCTATATGTAGTTCTCTCATTCCCATTGCCCTAAAAATACTTTGTGTATTGTATTATACAGGAAGCTTAAGCACGGGAATGCTATCAAAATGTGCATAAGCTGGGAAACTAAGGGATATTTACACACGACTCTGATGCTGGGAGGGATTGGGGGCAGGAGGAGAAGGGGACGACAGAGGATGACATAGCTGGATGGCATCGCTGACTCGATGGACGTGAGTCTCAGTGAACTCCGGGAGTTGGTGATGGACAGGGAGGCCTGGCGTGCTGCGATTCATGGAGTCGCAAAGAGTCGGACACGACTGAGCGACTGATCTGATCTGATCTGAGAGGGACAGCATTAGTTGTGCCATTAGATAGTTCTGCCAACTCCAGACAGTAAACGTTGACAATAAAATAACCGTATCTCAGAAAAAGCTACTGATCTGCCTTCTATTTGGTTTATAACATCATGAAAATAAAGAAAATGTATTTTAAAATTGTTTTTCTTCTGGGGTAAAGGCTAGCAATATATTTTTGTGATTATAGTAATTTTGTCAGAGTGATACACAGTTGTTGGACAATACAGGTCAATGAAATTACAGAAAAAAAAAATCTGAAACAGCTGCATAAATGAACAGGCTGAGTTTCTCATCATGTGGTCCCATTTGCGGATGCTCCCAGGAAAAATAATGAAAGAAAAAATAAAGAAGGAATGTCTCCAGATCTCAGCTAGTTAAAACTCATTAAGTCTGAGTTAGTATATGACACCTGATTCATTTTGTCTTAAAAAAAAAAAGGCAAGACAGTAAAAAACAAAATATAAAACAAAATGACTTAATTTAAATAAGCTAGAGAAATTTATCATGGTAATATAATCAAACAAGAAATAGTCTCTTGCAGGTTAGAGATAGTACTGAAACTTTTCAAAAAGGTCACCCAAGAGAAAAGGGTTATATTTCAAGTGAAAAATGTAATTCATTGTTCTCATAAATTGTTGTTCAATCATGCAAAATCTGGGACCCAGAGGGAAAAGTCTTGAGAAGGTTATGAACTATTTTACTATTATCCATCTTAGAAGAACACTTGGTCATGATAAGTCATAAGAAAGATGGTGGCATCTTGTTCCCTGAAAAATTTGTAATTGGAGAACTGACAGCTCTTTTATATTCATAAAGGTCAGATCTAGATGTAAAGCACTGTTGTCAAACCTTCTGTGAACTCTCCTATAAAAAAAAAAAAGGTTATGATTTAACCTTGTTCAAGGGCCCTCTCTTGTAGTCTAGTCCAACTTTCTTCTATAACATCAAAGCTGTAAAAATCCCAGGGGGAAAAGAGTGGAAAATCAGGCAAGTATGATCCAGTATTAGGCATTAGGCTGATAAATATTATCAACTCTCCTGGTTAGAAGGTGGAAAGGTGAAAACCCTCATTGGCAGCATCTATCAATTTCCTTGGTGATCCAGTTTTCTACTATGGTTGATTTCAAGCTATTGACTTGATGGAACAGGAGATGGGAGGAGAGGCAGAGTAATACATCTTATATTGTATGTCTATAATAAAGATCCAATAGATGTAACTAACCTCAAGAACAAAAGTAATAGCACAATGCAGTTAAAAACAATTAGGAACTTATGGATTATAAGTATTTATTACCTTGTTTTTAATTTAATTCACTTAAATGCAAGTTTATTTAATTTTAATAATGGCTGTGTTTAAATACTGACCTGCAAAAATTCTGAAAATTCACCAGTCAGCTTTCAAGAGCTGTTATCAGCCAGCTATAATACATTACTGGATCTGAGTACCTGTTTCTAAGGTGTTAGTCTCGTAGAGTCTAGATATTAAAAGAAACTTAGGCAGCTTATCCCCAACAGGTGAGTATATATTCTGGATCTTCAATGTTAAATGAGAGAACAGATCCTGGTTCCTAGATTGCCCATGGAGATTCTGATTAAAAACTACAGAGCTTTGCCCTAAGGAAATTGTACATACGAAAATACCTATCGAAATTTATTTTCAGAGTCACTGCCTGTCCCTTCTCACTCTCATAGCCACGTTTTATTGAGCAGGAAGTGATGAGGAGATGGATGAGGAAAACAAGAGACTAGGGGAGGCTCCCAGAGGAGCACTGCTGCACGATCTTGCACAGCTGATTTTCACTCAATTGATTTTTTAAAAAATATCTGACTCAGAAGTAAGAAATTGACCAGTCAATTCATCTGCATGGGGAATTAGCTTCCCAGGGCTGCCATCACAAAGTAGCACAAACTAGGTGGCTTAAAACAATAGAAATTGATCTCTTACAGATCAGGAAGCAAGAAGCCTTAGTGTTGGCAGAGCCATTGCTTCTTCCAAGACTCTGGGAAGGACCATTCCTTACCTCTTCCTAGCTTACAGTGGTGGCCACCGATACTTGGCTCATAGCTCCATCACTGCCGTCTCTGCTTCTGCCATCACATGCATACTCTGTGTGGCTGTGTCCTCTTATACAGATGCTAGTTATGTTGGATTAAGAGCCCTCCCTACCGTAGTATAACCTCAGTTCAGTTGAGTTCAGTTGCTCAGTCGTGTCGGACTCTTTGCGACCCCATGAATCACAGCACGCCAGGCCTCCCTGTCCATCACCAACTCCCAGAGTTTACCCAAACTCACGTGCATCGAGTCGGTGATGCCATTCAGCCATCTCATCCTCTGTCGTCCCCTTCTCCTCCTGCCCCCAATCCCTCCCAGCATCAGGGTCTTTTCCAATGAGTCAACTCTTCGCATGAGGTGGCCAAAGTATTGGAGTTTCAGCTTCAGCAGCGGTCCTTCCAGTGAACACCCAGGACTGATCTCCTTTAGGATGGACCGGTTGGATCTCTTTGCAGTCCAAGGGACTCTCATGAGTCTTCTCCAACACCACAGTTCAAAAGCATCAATTCTTCAGCGCTCAGCTTTCTTCATAGTCCAACTTTCACATCCATACATGACCACTGGAAAAACCATAATTACAGCGGCAAGGACCCCTTTACCAAGCAAGGACCCCTTTACAAACGAGGACACATTCTGGGGTACTGAGGGTCAGGACTTTAACATATCTTTTTGAGAGTGACAATTTAACCCTTAACAGGTGTTTAACCATTTAATAAATGATGAAAGATAATTAATGGTCCTGAGTTGGCCACCTTTCTCTCCAAAATAATGGTTTGGTCAATGTCAGTATTTTGTTGTTCTGAAAGGAAAGATGTCTATATTCCCATTTAACAAAGAAGCTGACATACTGATAGAAGAAAAAGTTTGCTCCAAATCAACTAGTGTATCAGTAAATAAGCCTAGAATTTTCTCAGATAGAAAAGTAAGGTTTTTTTCTAAAGCCCAAGTTCCCTTTCTTCCTCATTGAAGCCTTTCCTCAGACTTCGCCTGAAGCCTGTTCTATGTAGGTTCCTTTAAAAAAGATCACGTTTTCTCAGGTATATTTAAATTTTTTTTTTTTTTGAGCCTGTTGGTTTATGGCTAGAACCATGCTGTTTTTGAACATGATACACAAACATACAAATGTTGCTGCTCCAAAAAATCAAACAGGTTTTTTAAAGTCAATCAATTAATTTCTAGGGCTTTCAGTGAACTAATCAGGATGGATTGAAAAATCAGACCAATTGCATTCAGTCTCTTCACACTTCACAAGTATTGAAAGCCGACTATGTGCATAGTCCCTGGATGTAGCTGAGTTCAATTATCTGAAAGGCCATTTGCTTTACCAGGGGATCTTTCCGGCCCAGGGATCAAACCCACGTCTCCTGCATCTCCTGCATTGGAAGGTGGATTCTTTACCACCAGATCTACCAGGGAAGCCTCATTTGAAAGGCAGATGTCTGAAAAATTCACATGATTTGTCCCCAGCATCATCATCAGTACATGATGCTGAAATCAGATATGATATTATTTTCTCAGTTATTCTTTACTACAGTTAGTGCTTGTTTCTTGACCAAAACTGAATCCTTAATTCAGTGTTTTATTTCCAGACTCCCTTAAAAATAATATAACCTTTTAGACCTGTACTAGTTTAGTAAAAACTATCTTAGGAAAAGACAAGGTATACATTTGAGATTTTTTAAAGAGAAGAATGGATCATTGCTGACAGTCAAGGACTGAAATGTGACAGGCAGTTTCTGAAAAGTTTCACAGAACTTTCTCAAATGTTGCCCATGAGAATGACTGAAACTCAGTTATTCTCTTCTGCTTGCAATTCCCACCCCAAAGCAAGGATCTGTTGCATCCGAGTCCTGAAAGTTGATCCCTGACTTTAACAGAATGAGTTTGCAGTCTGAGTTAAATAGTGAACAAGAAAGCCCATTCCATTTTCAAATAGGTCTGTTGAGAGAAAGCTGCTTTTCAGTCTGAACTCAGATCTGCCTCCATGCCTTCATGCATGTGAAATTCTATCTTTGCATCTAGAGCAACACAAAGTCTGATTCTATTTCCACGTTAGCATAGCCTCTGTTTCTCAGTTCAGTTGTGTTTAATGGTTTGTTACTGCTGTCTTCCATGTTCCAAACACTACCCCAGATACTGAGGATCTAGAGATCAGGAGAAAAGAGTCTCTTTTAAGGATCTCAGCCTGGTGCAGTTCTAGCTGACAGAGATTTCTAAGATAATGAATATATTTTATACCCACATTAGCCAATGTGGTAGCTACCAACCAAGTGTGGCCATTGAACATGTGGACTGTGATAGGGAAAATGAAAAAATGAATTTTTAATTTCACTTAATTGCATTTTATTTAAATTGCCACATATGGCAATGGCCAATGTACTGGACAATATAAGTCTGATGGAATAGACAGGCTTATACATGGATAAGGGCTTCCCTGATGGCTCGGGCAGTAAAGAATCTGCCTGCCAATGCAAGAGACCTGGGTTTGATCCCTGGCTTGAGAACATCCCTGGAGAAGAGAATGGCTACCCACTCCAGTATTCTTGCCTAGAGAATTCCATGGACAGAGGAGCCTGGAGAGCATAGTCCACAGGGTCGCAAAGAGTAGGACATGACTGAGTGACTAACACTTTCACTTTCATACATGGATACATGTAACAATAAACATATAGTTTCCAGCAAAGTAGGACTGAAATGAGAGACCAGGTGATGGCTGAGATAGAGTTCCTGCAAAAATGATGCCTGAGCTGGGTCTTGGTGCTGAAATTAGCCAAGTGACCAAGGGGAGAAAAAGTTTCAGGGGGAAAAAAAAAAGAAAAAATCACACAGGCACTCAATTCTATTGAGAACAAAGAATTCAAACACTAGTTTGAACACAAAATCTGGCTGTGAGATACTGAGTATGCACTCCATTTTCCTCATGACCGTCATAAAGTTAGTTTCCAAAGTACACTCTGTATACAGTTTGTCTTGGTCTGTAGGAAAAAAATAAACATGAGAATGTGCCTTTTCTTATTTGAATATTATCCTTCAAAATGTGCATCTGAAATTGAAATTGGCATTCTTGGCAGAAAAATGGCTCAATTTAAGTTTAAATTTAATTAAAAGAATTCTATAAATTCTCAGTCTAACTGCTAATAAGTGAATCCTCTCCAATAGTAATTGGAAAATGTGAGTCTGAAGTAAGATGTAGAATGTTATGTGTCTATTATAGTTCATCTAGATAATAAAAACATAGTTAGCCTTCTAAGATTTTTTTTTTAATGTTGAGTCAGTCTTATTTGGGTAAACTCTTCTACCCAGCCCTGTGTCATATCCACATATTTGGAAGTAGGAAAAGCTGTCTACATCATTGCTGAAGAACAGAATTTTAATGAAGACTGGAAAAGGAGGGAGTCCTCCTGAGAGTTGTCAGAGATGGGTCCTCAGTGAAGATCAAGGAGAGTCATCAGGACTAAGATATTCCTGGACAACCTTTTCAGGGTCACAGATTTGGTCTGTACCTTCCTCGCTCAGTGAATACACTGTGTATTTGTTTCAGTTTAACACAACAAATATTTTTCTAATGCTTCTGGTTTTGTTTGGCTTTTGCTTATTTTTAAACCAGGCACTGGGGATATAAAGGTGTACAGATGAGACTTAGTTCATCTTCTGAAGAGCCTATGAGGTTGATGAGAAGAGACCACTTTCTCCCTCCGCTCCGCTCCACCCATCGTTACCATGGAGCACTGAGCCGGGCTTCCGGTGCTGGTCTGCGGCTTCCGCACTGGTTCTCTCGTTTCCCCGTGGCAGTGAATGTGTATCAGCCCTAACCTTCCCGTTCATCCTGTTCTCATTACCCCCCACCCCACGTCCACAGATCCATTCTGTGCGTCTGCATCTCTGTTTCTGCCCTGGAAATAGGTTCATCTGTACCATTATTCTACATACCACATATGTGCGCTGTTACCATTAATAGGTGAAAATTGTGTGTCTTCATCAAAAACGACAGTCTACAAAAATGGGCAGAGACAGAGAGACAAGTGTGTGTGTGTGTGTGTGTGTGTGTGTGTGTGTGTGTGTGTGAATGGCAGGTCGTGATGAGGTAGGGCTTACCTTTTCAAAACAGAAAATTATTGCAAGATTTTTTTTAACTTCCTAAATATTTGACTCTAATATTTTAATAAATTTATGTATGGTTCCCTTAGTAATCATTAGTGTTTGCAACATGGAATGACAAAGATCTCAAGAAAAATAATATTTAGGATTAAGAATTTATGATGAATACTGCTTGCATGCAGTATCTCAAAAAATCAATGAACATGAAGTAATAAATATATCCGAGAACAGTCACCTAAAAAGATTTTTATCCTGTATCAAAACCACAGTTTCCCCAAAACAAAAGGTAAACCCCAAAAGATTCATTTAGCTTTTCCTTGGCTAGGCAATTGATGGTAATTACTGTTAGAGTCATTCTTTGAAGCAACAATATGAGTGAAACAATCCAATTATTACATAGAATAAGCTGCTTAAAGTACAGCCTTTAAACACTGAGGTTTGAATGGAATTGTGTGGTATATGCATTTCATGATTTTATGCTGTTATCCTTGCCTACGGAGGAGTAAAATCTGCTTCCTGAGCAATACAATCTTTCTGACTATTCCCCTCGCCCCAGCTTCCATCTGATGTGGAGGCAGATGTGGAAATACTTTTGGGTAGTGTCAAAGATAATAAAAAACAGACACTAGCTAAATCAGACTGACTTTGCACAATAGTAACTACTGTAACAGGAAAGAAAGTCCAGCATGTTCTGAATTCAACTTCACTCAAACTAAAGATAGCATTTTAGAAGGCTAGGATGTGCAGGGAGGGGCAGGGAGAGGATTTGATCCATGCAGCTAAGCCATGTGGGCTGGTAAACTTATCACAGTTAACCTCCCACCTTCCCACAGAGACTGGGATACAGAGCTCCCATCTTCAGGTGGTAACTGGAATAAACAGTTGTTTTAGGTTTTTTGTGTTTTTGTATATGTGAGCTTTCTCAGGAAGGAAGTTAAGAGGCTGGAGTCTCCAGCTATTAAAAAGAATGCATTTGAATCAGTTCTAATGAGGTAGATGAAACTGGAGCCTATTATACAGAGTGAAGTCAGTCAGAAAGAAAAACACCAACACAGTATATTAAAACATATATGTGGAATTTAGAAAGATGGTAATGATGACCCTATATGTGAGACAGCAAAAGAGACACAGAGGTAAAGAACAGACTTTTGGACTCAGTGGGAGAAGGCGAGGGTGGGATGATTTGAAAGAATAGCATTGAAACCTGTATATTACCATATGTGAACTAGATCGCCAGTCCAGATTCGATGCATGAGACAGGGTGCTCAGGGCTGGTGCACTGGGATGACCCTGAGGGATGGGATGGGGAGGGAGGGGAGGGGGGTTCAGGATGGGGAACACATGTACACCCATGGCTGATTCATGTCAATGTATGGCAAAAACCACTACAATATTGTAAAGTAATTAACCTCCAATTAAATAAATTAATTTAAAAAAAGATGGTAAAAATAAATAAATAAAACAATGTGAAAGTGAAAAAAAAAGAAGCTGGAGTCTCATCCTAAGGTCTCAACCTTGAGCCGCTAGAAACCATGCAAGTGTTTGTGTCTGTCCCTTAGCATCAGAATTTGAATGGGTTTATTAGGCGCTGAATGTTCTTTTGCAGTTCTCAGTGGAAGGAATATGGCAGCATGGGTGGTGTAGCATAGCTGAAGTAGTGGATATAGATTCTCCAGAAGCTGATTAGTCTCCACAGAAAAAGGATCCGGACGTCTTGGTCAGGGAACCTGGCCTCCACTTGCCCATACCTTCTCTGACCTCTACAAGGTGGCCAAACAGGGGAATCGGGATTGAGGGTGGTTGGATAGCAAAGAAAACATTCACTGAATAATACAAGCACTGTGTTTGGGACTCTTCAGAAAACACATCTTCTTAATAATCAGCAAAGTAGATATCACTTGCAACATTTTATGACAGAGGAAATGGAAATGCATCAAAGTTAAATTACTTCACAAGTAGCGCAGAGGGTAAAGAGTCTGCCTGCAATGCGAGGGACCTGGGTTCGATCCCTGGGTCAGGAAGATCCCCTGGAGAAGGGAATGGCAACCCTCTCCAGTATTCTTGCCTGGAGAATACTCATGGACAGGGGAGCCTGGCGGGGTATAGTCCATGGGGTCGTGAAGAGTAGGACACGACTGAGCAACTTCATGTTCACTTTCAAGATGAGTTGGGACAAAAGTCAGGCCCAAATTTACTACCTCTTGCTACTTACTCTAAACCTCCTATCTTGACCATTGGTTATCAAAATGCCTGACCATATGTCACAAAAGACCAAAGACCACACCAAGGACCATATATCCATTTAAAGTAGTTCTGAGTTCATATTAGAGGCTGAGCACCCAACAACTGAGAACTGATGTGTTTGTCCTCTTAAGTATTTTCACAGATAGATAATTAAATTCATTTAGTTGCTAGTTACAAGGCACTTAGCTTTGAAAAGTTTAATGTCTTAAAATGTCATTGGTTCATTTAAAATGCAATCAGGAAACATGTTCTGTAAAGAAATAAACCCTTGCTTTGAGAAAATTTATTTTTATTTGCTGTGGGTGTAATTATTAATGAATAAATGAAAAACTGTAGAACTAAAAAAAACCCTCAAAATATCTTTCAAACATGTTTCCACTCTCACAGAAAGTACCTAATTTTGTATGAATGTTTAAAAACTTAAAACTGCATGGAGCAATCATATTTGTTAGATTTGTTTGCAAACAAAATCTGATCCACTGAAACCTTTCTTAAAATAACTTTGGTATCCAAGTCACCAGAAGTATTTTATCTCTTAAATTACTGAATAGTCCAAAATGTTTTTAATTAAGACACTTAACTAGAATTATCTAACTAAATTTAATTTCCATTCTTTAAAGAAAATGTATATCCACCACCAATTTTATATTAATTGCCCTTGGGGTAATGCTTACATAATATACTGAAACATTCAAGTTTGAATATTGAGAGTTCATGTCTCATGAGAAAGTTAATCATAAAATACAGTCATAGTGGCTCAGAATACTTCAATTTTCTTAATGTATGTACTCTTTTGTTTTCTCCTTATCTTAAAAATAAAAGAAGAGGACATTCTTTTCTCAGGGGAAGTAACTGAAATAAAAACTGCTTCTTCTTCCTTCCATTTCCCTCACATTTCTGAATTGGTGGAACTTTTGAGAATGACTTGCCAAGAATCTACCACTTTATGCACTTCTCTCAAAGATGGTCTTAAAAAAGAATATTCTGTCAATAAATCCAGGTGGTAAGAGAAAGCAATGAAACTCAAAGGCTCTAGGTTGTTGCCGTTTATGAAAATCTGATAGGCGATGTTAATTTTAGAATGTTGTGAGAGATTTAAGCAGTCACGACTCTTCCTAATACATAGTGGGTAGTCTCACATAGGTGGGGATTTCCTTTTCACCAGCATTCCTGAGCTGAATAGTTTTGTCAGTGTGGTCAGCTCTCAACTGGTCCATCTGTGTGATAAAACATTTTTCATGTGATAATTCCTGGCCATTCAAAAACATCAGCTAAGATATTTTAAAAATTTGAACTGATTCAAGGAAATCTCCTCGTTAACCCTAATTCAAACATGACAGAGGGTGAAAGGAATGTCCCTCTGACAGGTAGCAATGAAAAACCACAGGGAATGCTCAGAATTTCTAAAACCGGGAGCTACCGGTTACTTATACAAGATAGAAATATTAATTCCATAGAAATATGTACCCAGGAAAAAGGCACCATAGCCCTCAATCCATATTGTTTCTCACACACCCTGAGATTAGTCACCCATCAATCTTTTCACCTCTGTCCAAGTTTGAACATGAAACGCAGGCCAAACCATCGTCTTTTCCACCCCAGATTCTTTTGACAACTCAGTCATTTGTGTCAAGGCACACTGACACGAGGCAATGGCAGAATCCTAGTCTCTCATTTAAATCTGATGGTAAAGAGACGTTATAGTAACATTAGAGGTGGTCGTTTTTGTTGTGAAAGGGAACATTCTCCTTCTATTTTATATAGGAGTTAGAATACTCCAGAATTATACTGCACTTCTTATACTTCCTTCCATTGCCAAGCATATTCTTCTACATTGGCCAAATGTTTTTGTATATTGGAGTGAGGATCCATTTAAAAGTTCCTATATAAAAAAAGGATTCACTTATAAAAATTCCTGTATAAAATGAAACCAGAAAAGAAACCTTTATTTTTTTTTTTTCAGCCAAGAACTTTTCCTTTCTTTCCTGCCTTTGACTATCCCATCAAGCCTCACAGCAACTCTTCAAAGTTTTATTGGCCTCAATAGTTGTTATAAAATAATTGTCCTTTTCCATCAGAGATACTTTCTAAGTTTAGCTTTATTTAACTTACCTTTATGGAAAGTGGAAGAATGACTGAGGAAAAAAAGATGATGATTCCCAGGTTCAATTTTCTAACAAGATATTGAACCATGCAGAGGATGGTAATGAACTCATTCTACACAAGATGCCCTAAATTAAGTCATCAGAGGGAGGGTTCAAGAGAATCATGTTCCCTGAGCTATATTGATTGATGATGATTTCACACAATTGTCTTAAACAGCAATTCTTGTCTCTTGAGAATTAGTGGCTTAGGAAAGTGGTATTGAGTGTCTTTTAAAACAAGATAAAATCAATCTCAGTCTATAGAGGCAGAGCCACTAGATAAAGAAATTAACCAGAGAAACACAGAATTAGAAGGAATCTTTGAGGTCACTTATTAAAATATCCTGTCATGTGCTTAAATTCTATTTATCTCCCTAAAAAGAGTTCATCCAGAACCTGATTGAGCACTTCTACAAATGCAGCAATCTGTTCTATTTATAGATGGACTAATTGGAAATGCTCATTTAAAGTGAGCTGCAATCGGTCTTCAGTTCAACACATTGCATTTAATACTGTTTATAAAATAAATATTTAGGTAGAGAGCCTCCTGTGCAACAAGACTATAAAGGAAGGAAATCTGTTACTACTTACTAATTCTGCAGCTTCTGTCAAACAGGCAGGGAACTGCTGTAGCCCTGTCTGGGGGCAGAGATGCTGTCTAGCACCACTGTTTGGGTGCCCCAGGACTCCCCTTGGCCTGTCCCATTTAAGCTCCAGTCACCCCACCAACTTGGCTCGTGGCCCAGCATTCCCCAAGGACTCCCCTCCCAACCTGTACCCGCTAAGCCAGCCTCAGGTACAGCATTTCCCAGGGACTGTTCTGGACCAGGCTTCTCCAGTCCAGCTGCACAATGTGACTTCAGGCATGGCACTCCCTAGAGACCATCCTGGGTCTGGGGACCAGCCCCAGCCAGCTTGCCAAAGCCTCTAAGTACAAGCAATCTACAAAGAAGATCCTCTCGCACAACGCCATTCCTTTCGATCAGGAGAGGTAGCTATTTTGCCAAATTCACAAAAGCAAAACACAGAATTCAAACAAAAGGAGGAAACAAATATGCTCAAAATAAAATGACAAAATAAAACTCTAGTAGTGTGTGTATGGTGGGGGAGGGGTTCTCATGAAGTAGAAGTGGAGATAAGTAATTATCTGATAAAAAGTTCAAAGAAATGGTCATAGGATGCTCAGAGGATTTGAAAGAAGAATGGACTCTGAGAATAAAAAGAAAGAATTAAGCAGGACTGAGTACAATAACCAAAAAATTAAAAAAAAAATAACAACAGATTAGAAGGAGTTAACAGTAGATTAGATGACAGAGAAGAATAAATTAGAAATCTAGAAGATAGAATAGTGGAAATGACCCAATCAGAACAGTAAAAAGAATAAACACTTTTTTTTTTTAACATGAAGGACAGTATAAGAGAGTCTGGGGACAACATTAATGATTTAATATTGGCATTATGGGAGTACCATAAGGAGAAAAGAATAAAAGGGATAGGATGGCTGAAAAACATTCCCTAACCTGGAGAAGGAAAGATAACCAGGTACAGAATGCACAGAGAGTCCCAAACAAGGTAAACTCAAAGAGGTCAACATGTAAACATATTATACTTAAAATAACCCAACTCAAAGATAAAGAGAGAATCTTAAAGGCAGCAAGAGAAAAACAATTAGTCACATACAAGGGAAACCCCATAAAATTATCAGCTGATTTTTCAGTAGAAACTTTGTGGGTCATAAGGGAGTAGCAAGATACACTTACAGTGCTGAGAAAGGAAAAATGACAACACAGAATACTACAATATATCTGGCAAGATATTCAAAATTGAAGGAGAGAGAGTTTCCTAGACAAGTGAAAACTAAGGAAGTTCATCACTGTTAAACTGGTCTTACAAATAAATGTTAAAGGATCTTCTTTAAACGGAAAAAAAAGACCACAATTAGAAATAAATAAATGACAAATTTCACTGGTAAAGGTAAATGTATAGCAAAGGCAGTGAATTACCACTTAAAAAGCTAGATGAAGAGTAAAAGACAAAAGCAGTACAACCAATCATGACTACAGTGGGCAGTTAAAGGGTACACAAAATTAAAAATGCAAAATACAACATCAAAAACATAAAACATGGGAACAGAGAGGGATCTAAAGATGCAGGGCTTCTAGAACACCTTCAGAATTAAGTGACACTCAGTTTAAAATAGACAGCTAAATAAACAGGTAGATGTACATGCAAACCACAAGCCAAAAACTTACACTGGATACACACAAAAAAAGAGAAAGGAATCCAAGCATAACATTAAAGAACTCCACCAAACCCCAAAGGAAAAAACAAGCAAACAAACAAACAAAAAACTAAGAGAATTACCAAAAAAAAAGGAAGCCAATTAACAAAATGGGAATAATGATGATTACATACCTATTAATAGTTACTTTAAATGTTAATGGACTAAATGCTCCAATCAAAAAAACACAAGGTCACTGAATGGTTTAAAACAAATAAACAAACCAAAAAAAAACCCAAAAAAACAAAAAACGATCCATCTATATGTTGTGTATAGGAGACTCATCTCAGATCTAAAGACACACTGAGAGTGAAGGGATGAAAAATAGAAAGAAAGAAAAAAAAAACTAAAGGAGCAAAACACACATTAGAAAAAAATAAACTTAAAAAAAAAGACTGTAATAAAAAATAAGGGAGGCCATTACATAATGATAAATGGGTCCATTCAACAAGAGGGCAGGCTTCCCTGGCGGCTCAGCCTATAAAGAATCCGCCTACAATGCAGGAGACCCGGGTAGGGAAGATCCTCTGAAGAAGAAAACAGCTACCTACTCTAGTGTTCTTGCCTGGACAATTCCATGGACAGAGGAGACTGGTGGGCTACAGTTCATGGGGTCACAAATATCGGACATGACTGAGTAACTAACACTTTTCAACAAGAGGATATAAAATTTATAAACATTTATATATCTAACACAGGAGCACCTAAAAATATAAAGCTAATATTAACGGAAATATAGTGAGAAAGAGATGCAATGCAAAATAATAAGGGAACCTCAGCAACCCACTTATGTCAATGGATAGATCATCCAGACAGAAAATCAATAAGGAAATACAGGCTTCAAACATTATATTAGACCAGACTGACCTAATAGATTTATATGGAACACTCCATCCAAAGTCAACAGACTATACATTCTTTTCAAGTGCACAAAGAACATTCTCCAGGATAAAACACATATTAGGCTATAAAATAGGTCTCTAGAAATATATTTAATAAGATCAAAACCATACTAAGAATTTTGTCCAACCATGACAGTACAAAACTAGTAAACTACAAGACAACTGGAAAAAGCTAAAGGGACTAAACATCATGCTGATGAACAGACAGTGGGTCAATGAGGAAACAAGATAAATTAAAAAAAGAATACCTTGAGGCAAATGAAAGTGGAAATACAACTGTCCAAAATCTATGGAACATAGCAAAAGCAATTCTAAGAGGGAAATTCATAGTAATATAAGCCTACCTCTAGATACAAACTGGAGAAGGCAATGGCACGCCACTCCAGTACTCTTGCCTGGAAAATCCCATGGACGGAGGAGCCTGGTAGGCTGCAGTCCATGGGGTTGCTAAGAGGCAGACATGACTGAACGACTTGACTTTCACTTTTCACTTTCATGCATTGGAGAAGGAAATGGTAACCCACTCCAGTGTTCTTCCTGGAGAATCCCAGAGACGGTGGAGCCTGGTGGGCTGCCGTCTATGGGGTTGCACAGAGTCGGACATGACTGAAGCAACTTAGCAGCAGCAGCAGCTAGATACAAATAAACAAAAATCCTCAAGGAAACAATCTAAATATACATTTAAAGGAACTAGGAAAAAGAAGAACAAGTAAAGCCCAAAGTTGGAAGAAGTTATAAAAATTTGAGTGGAAACAAATTTTAAAGGAATTTTTTAAATAGTTTAAAAGATCAATAAAACTAAGAGATGCTTCCTTGAAAAGATAAACAAAATTGACAAACTTTTAGCAGAGTCATCAAGAAAAGGAGAGAGGCCAGATAGAGAAAAAGAAAGAGAGAGAGGTCAGGTGACACATAAGTTGCTACCAACATCACAGAAATATATGTCAAGAAATTAGACACCCTAGATGAAATGGACAAAGACCTAGCAACAGACTATCTTCTAAGACTAAGTCATGAATGTAAAATCTAAATAGATCGCTTCTATTAACAAAACTGAATCAGTCATCAAAAAACTGTCACTCCCACCATAAAAAGTTCAGATCCAGACGGCTTTACAGGTGAATTCTACCAAACATTTAAAGAGTTAGTGACTATCCTTCTGAGCTTCTTTTTTTGTTTTAATTTTATGTTTAAACTTTACAATATTGTACTGGTTTTGCCAAAGGTGAAACAACACGTCCAAAATCATAAACTCATTTTACACGGCCAAAATTACTCTGATACCAAAATCAGACAAAAAACACACAAAAGTAAAATTATAGGCTGATATCCCTGATGAACACAGATGCAAAAATTCGCAACAAGATATTAGCAACCCTAATATAATACAGTAATAGGACCATATACTAAGAGCAAACAGGATTAATTTCAGGGTAGATCAATCAACACGGTGCATCACGCTAACAGAAGATGAAAATCTATTGGTCATCTCAATATATCAATAAAAAACTTTTGATAAAATTCAATATCCATTAATGATAAAAAAAAAAAAACTTTCAACAATGTGGGAGTAAAGGAAATATAGCTCAATATAATAAAGGCCATATATTTAAAACACACAAGCTGAAAGCTTTTCTTCAACACTTTTGCTTAATATAGTATTGTAAGTCCTGCTGCTGCTGCTAAGTCACTTCAGTCGTGTCCGACTCTGTGCGACCCCATAGACGGCAGCCCACCAGGCTCCCCCGTCCCTGGGATTCTCCAGGCAAGAACACTGGAGTGGGTTGCCATTTCCTTCTCCAATGCAGGAAAGTGAAAAGTGAAAGTGAAGTCACTCAGTTGTGTCTGACTCTTAGCAAACCCATGGACTGCAGCCTACTAGGCTCCTCCATCCATGGGATTTTCCAGACAAGAGTACTGGAGTGGGGTGCCATTGTCCTAGCCACAGTGATTAGGCAATGAAAACAAAAGACATTCACATAGGAAAAGAAGACGTAAAACTGTCACTATTTGCAGATGATAAACAGAAAACTTCAAAGACTCAAAAAGTTATTAGAATTAATAAATGAATTCAACACAGTTTCAGTATACAAATTTAATATATAGAAATATGTTGCAATTCTGCTGCTGCTGCTGCTAAGTCACTTCAGTCGTGTCTGACTCTGTGCAACCCCAGAGACATCAGCCCACCAGGCTCCCCCGTCCCTGGGATTCCCCAGGCAAGAACACTGGAGTGGGTTGCCATTTCCTTCTCCAATGCATGAAAGTGAAAAGTGAAAGTTGCAATTCTATACACTAATAAACCCTCAGCAAGAAAAATAAACTATTCCATTTAAAATTACATCATAGTCTCTGGTATTTTTTGTAAGGAAGACTTAACAGACTAAGACGGGGTACATTTAGGCAAGTCACTTGTTTTCTCAGAACCTATAGAAAGTAACAATTAAACCTCATGGGATTGTTTCAGTATTAAATCTCTCTCTCTCTCTCTCTCTCTCTCTCTCTATATATATATATATATATATAAAATTGTTTGAGATCTACACAAAAGCAAATGGTGATTTTCATAGCATCCCATGCAGATTTCTATGGTAAAAACATCCCATCTTGGGCTATAATAATTAACTTATTTAGCTGCTACCTATGGAAGAAAGGATGTTATACTTCCTCCTTTGTACTGAGCATTTATTAGTTTCTGGCACATGGTGTTTGGTGAAGGTCTGTTGAATTAATCTAAATTAGCACTATTCTGAGGTCTCACAAACTGTGATGCCACTGAATGGAAGAAGTAGTTTAGAAGCAGGACTAGTTGAAAGATAAAGAAGGCTGAGCACTGAAGAACTGATGCTTTTAACTGTGATGTTGGAGAAGACTCTTGAGAGTCTCGGACAGCAAGAAGTCAAACCAGTCAATCTTAAAGGAAATCAACCCTGAATATTCACTGGAAAGACTGATGCTGAAGCTGAAGCTCCAATTCTTCGTCCACCTGACATGAAGAGTGACTCATTGGCAAAGATTCTGCTGCTAGGAAGACTGAGGGCAGGAGAAGCAGGGGGTGGCAGAGAATGAGATGGTTGGATGGCAACACTGAATCAATGGACGTGAGCTTGACTAAACTCTGGCAGATAGTGAAGGACAGAGAAGGCTGGCCTGCTGCAGTCCATGGGGTCACAAAGAGTCGGACACAACTTAGTGACTGAACGACAACAAAGATAAATAACAAATTCACTTTTCATATGTAAAGTTCAAGTATTAAGCACTCTGTAGCAATGATATCAGAGAAGGCAATGGCACCCCACTCCAGGACTCTTGCCTGGAAAATCCCATGGACAGAAGAGCCTGGTAGGTTGCAGTCCATGGGGTCGAGAAGAGTCGGACACGACTGAGCGACTTCCCTTTCCCTTTTCACTTTCATGCATTGGAGAAGGAAATGGCAACCCACTCCAGTGTTCTTGCCTGGAGAATTCCAGGGACGAGGGAGCCTGGTGTGCTTCCGTCTATAGGGCTGCACAGAGTCGAACACGACTGAAGCAACTTAGCGGCAGCAGCAGCAACAGCAATGATTTACAAGGTTAAACAAGAGGACAGGGCTGGATGTGTTATTTTGAAAATTTTCACAAAGAAATGATTGGTGAAATTGTGGAGGGTAAGAAACAAGAGGCAACACTTTAGAGAGGAAAGAGACAAAGTTCAACTTAGAAGCGGAACAATACTAGGGTTGGGATTGGCAGAAGAAACACTTAGAAAGACAAGACAATTGTAGCCTTACTCAACTGAATCTATTATTACTTGCACTTTACTTCCTTAAAATGCCCCTCAATCAATGTCTTTGTGGTAGCAACTATACTCTGTCCAACAAAATTTGGCATTTTATGATACATAAGAGAAGAATTAAATAAGATTCACATTTTTCCATGTAGTTAAAAACAAGAAACAAGTACAGAATACAGGAGGATTTCCTGGTGGTCCAGTGGTTAAGAATCTTCCTGCCAATGTAGAGGACACGGGTTCAATCCTTGTCCCAAGAAGATTACACAGGCCGCAGGGCAAGTAAGCCCTGACTGCCACAGCTACTGAGCCCACGCTCTAGAGCCCACAAACTGCAACTATTGAAACCTGCGTGCCCTAGAGCCTGTGCTTTGCAGCAAGAGAAGCCACTGCAATAAGCCTGTGTGTCACCTTTAGAGAGCAGCCCCTGCTCACTGCAACAAGAAAAAGCCAATGCATAGCGATGAAGACCCAGTGCACCAAAAATTAATACGTGAAATAACTTCTTTTTTAAAGACCATAGGAGAAAAAGATAGCCAGTGTGCACGATTGAAAGTTTGAACTCTGCTACTATGTGCCAGCCTCCAGGACTAGAGGAGAAGCAACAAAAAAGTGTAGATCCAAGAAACTGAAAAAGCTTTATGGATGAGATGGGTCTTAACTGAGCCATGCAGAGATAAGTCTGACACTTAGATTTCAACTTTACAAATGTAAATCATTGAATCTTGTCTCCACCACTCACTAGCTGTACGATCTTGAGTAACTTCTCTGGGCAACAACATCTCATCAATAAGCTAGGGAAAATAACAATACCTATGAAAGAGCTGTTATAAGAATTAAATGAATCGATATATGACTCATGCTTAGAGGAGTGCATGGTACACCAAAATGTGTAATATGTTAGTCATGTTTATTTTTACACTCTTCTTGGACGTCATGAATCAAGGATGCTGTAGTCTGTTTCACAGAATTCTATAGGAACTCCTTCTTCTGCAGAATTTAATACAGATAAGCTCTTCTTCTATTTGTGGCTTTCAAAACACATGTAGACAGGTAGATAAGACAAACACTGGCATTGCATGTAGGTGGGATCATTAATTACTATTAACAGAATATTCTCTAACTTTTTGTAACTGAGAACATGAGAAGAGCTTTTTGGAGTCTAAACATACTAATATTTTCTTTAATATGTTTTAAATTTTATCTAGCTCATAGGGGATGAGATAGTATTGAGAAAAGATCACTGTACTAGGAATTAGGTTCCCTGGACTCTCCCCTGGTTCCTACCACTAACGTGCTGTGAGACCTTGGACAAACCAATTAGCTTTCCAGCTTTAATATTCTAACTATAAAAAGAGCGACTATTGTTTCTTTCCTTCTTAGCCATAAGCTGATGTTGTGGACCCAATGATGACTTATCACTCCAAAGGGCTAAGTATTGGTCAAAGTTGAGGCAGTATCTTTCTGCAGCTGAAGTGCTGTGTGATGACAGACATGTGACTACAGATGCCCTCCATCTATAGGACAAGTGGGCACTTGGGTGCTGAGGCTTGACTACCACCCCCATGTCTGGTCCTCATATGGCTCTGATTGTCTGAAATTGTTTTCTGCCACTCCAGTTGCAGTAGCAGCAGTAGAGTAGTCCTATGATCAATTTAGTAATTGATGAAGAATTCGAACCCCATTGGGAAAAGTTTTATTATTCATGCTATTGAAAAGAAATCAAAATTGCCAGGGATGGGAGAAGAGATAGCTTGTTCATATGTGACTGTGTGTATATGTTTCCAAAATTCATGTCTTACCTGTATTTGTCCTATTTTTCAAGAATAGAGAAACAGACAAGATACAAGGTCTTCACTATGTTCAGTAATTAACTTTTCCAAAATACCATCGAAGAAACAATTTTGTTGGTTTGGTTTTTTTTTTTTTGATAAGCAAAATTATGGTCAAAATTCTGAAGAATAAAGCTATATGTCAATCAAAAACATGATTACATTGAGAGAAGAAAACTGTATGAATTTATCTCTTCTCTATATATCTCTATCCATTCTAATTAAAGGAAATGATTTCTAAAACATAGGACAACACTATTTTAAGAGGTTCACTGTAGGCGGTCTCTTAAAAAATCCATTTTCTAGGTAGCCAATATTATATCATCCTAGTAGATTATAAAGGGATAGTTGCTTCATTTTTTTTTTAAGTAGTCACTTGAGAAACAAAACTACTTTGCCATTTACAAATCATTTCAAACCTAAAAATAATATTGCATTGCTATAAAGATACAGCATGATCCACACTAGTATAATTATTTTCAATGAAGGCTGCTTTAAAGAACTTACATGAATGCTATTAGAAATTTCATCATATACAATTTTTATACACAATACATAAATAGGAGTAACAATTTTAATCTGATAGAAATAAACATTTCAGTACAAAATGTTTTATCATCCTCGATTTTTATATCACCATTAAAAAAATAATGGACTCTATTATAGATTTTTATTAATACAAGTGAATGTATAATCATTGAGGATTGAATAAAAATCAGATTAAGGTACATAATTGAGAAGTTTTTCATTTTTAAAATATGCATGAATATTTCTCCCAGAACATCTCTCTGTGATATGACTTTAGTTGTGCCTGTGGAGGAATAATTTTTCCGTAAATAGAATGAAAATTATATTCACATTTCAGTATAAACTAGACAGTGTTACAGTATGTTACCTTTCTGTTTTATCTTCCTTTGATAATTGTATAAAGTAAGAGAAATGATTGATTTTTCTTTTTTTTTTTTACAGTAATACTCAGAACTTTAAAACATACGTAACATTATATAAACCTTCAGTGCTTCCCCATTTGGTAAATCAATTTTGGTCAAAGTTTGCTTTCATTATACAGTACTCAGGCTCTAACTCTATATTTATCATCTGCAATATTCAAGACACTTCAAATTATTTTTGGACCAAGGTAGAGTATAAATAAATAAAATCCTGAGCATAATACCCATTAAGTAACCAGTAAACACTAAAATACAAATAACCCAAATTCCTCTACTGTCTTAAAAGGTTGTAAATATTGGCAGCTTTGCTGGCTAAATAGCTTGAGCTTTCTTGCTGGCAGATATTGATAAAAAGAGAAAACGATTATATTGGCAGAAAGAAATGCTTTAGAGTAAGCACTAATTATGTGAAATGCATTTATTTTTCCAAACAGTTTGGAAATATTTTTCATGTTATATTAATAGAAACACAGTGTGGTAAATCATGGAATTTGGGAGACACAGTGGGAAAAATAGAAATGTCAATGAGGACCGCCCAGTGTCTAGACACTTGGGACCCAGGAATATGGCAAGGTACCTACATAGACAGCTTCTCTGGTCCTCAGATGGTAAAGAATCTGCCTGTAGTGCAGGAGGCCCAAGTTTAATTCCTGGGTTGGGAAGATTTCCTGAAGGAGGGCATGGCAACTCACTCCAGTATTCTTACCTGGAGAATCCCATGGACAGATGAGTCTGGCAGGTTACAGTCCATGGGGTCACAAAGAGTCAGACCTGACTGGAGTGGCCTAGTATACACATATATAGATGGAGTCAACCAGTTGTAACACAGAACTGTTGAAACTGAACCATTTGGATCCCACTGTCCATTTCCTCAGCTATACACCCTGCTCCGCTTTACATTAATGGTGTTACAATGAGAAAATGTGCATGGAAACAGATGAAGACTGATCAAGAACCGGGGCTTCCCAGGTGGCACAGTGGTAAAGAATCTGCCAGCCAATGCAGAAGACACAAGAGACGCAGGTTTGATCCCTGGGTCAGGAATATTCCCTGGAGACCGAAATGGCAACCCACTCCAGTATTCTTGCCTGGAAAATTCCATGGGCAGAGGAGCCTGGCCAGCTACAGTTCATGGCGTTGCAAAGAGTCAGACATGACTGAGCACACACATACACAATCAAAGACTGAGGAATAAATCTTGTCTACAAGTTCTACCTGGAAGATGCTGGGACAGTTTGGCAGTGGTTGCATCAACAAACAATAAAGTCACGAGGTGATGACTGGGGTTGTAAGTCAGCTTGGTAACAGTGCACTTTCAAGTTAAAGAATTTCTTGGAAGCTCTACATTTTGCCATTTTGTCTTACCTGTTCTAACTGGTAGCCTCTATACAAGGACAGCTGAGTAGAACTGAGAACTACAGAGTTCATGGTGGAGATCTTTATGGCTTTTACTGCTTCTTAGTCAGAGTGTTAGCGTAGAAAGAAAGAGGGGATGAACAGTCCTTGGAGTCTATTTTTACCTTGAAAATAGTGTCTGGTGCAAAAACATCAGACTGAAGATACTCTTTTATTTTCTTCCAAAATTTGACTGAAATTAGAGAAGATAAATCAAAATGTAATAAACTCATAAGAGGTCTAAAGATAAAAGTGGGTTGAGGGGATGGTTAGGTCTCATTGGAGTAGCTTTTTTAGACAGATATCTGGAAGAGAGAAAATGAATGAGATCAGATTGATGTTTTAAACAAAGCAGGTGAAACTAAGACTTAAAACATTTTAAGACAAAGTCTGTAAAGAGATGAGAGACATTCTTTACAACAAAGACTCAGAGATGTAAATATAGAAAGCGGGGCAGGGAAATGAAGTGAGTAAAAATATTGAGGTAAATATTCTAAGGAATGTTTGTTACCATGTACAAACCCACTATTGTCAGGTACCTGCTAAACGACCATTACCAGTAAGATTTCTGCTAGTTTCTAAAAGTCTAGAACTATTCTCCAAAAACATTTAATGCCAATCATAGGTTCTTTAAGCCTCTCTCTTTAAGATAGGTAGAGCTGGAGGTTAAGCCATTTTCACTTTGTAAGCTTTCCAATATATCTTTTTGGTGCTACTCCTCCCTAATGAAAACATAGCCAGTCACTCATCCATGTAGTTAGCCGTACTCTGGAGTAGACAGAACCAAATGCTGGGAACTAAAACTTGTATAATCATAGAGGCATTACTCAACATGCAGTCATATATAATATACATATATTTTTTAAACAAACATGAATGAACGCTGAGAAACACACCGACAAAGTAAACAACACAATGCAACAGAACCAGAGAGAGCCAAGGTAACAGCCAGACCTCAGATAATGGAAGGAACAAAAAAAGACTACAGATTCCCAGGAGTATTTTGAGAAACTTTTGCATCCGTAAACTAGAACAAGGTGTTGTAATAAAGAGAAATCTAATAAAGAGCTCTGGGAGCTTAAAAATCTACAAGAAATTAAGAAAAACCATTTTTGCACTGGAGGAAAGAAAAGGTGAGTGGAAGAAAAAGATTAATAGACACAGCAAATTAACTCTGGGTGCCATTATTCCTCTACTAAGAGTTTTAAGAAGAGAAGCCATAGAAAATGGAAGGGCTCAGTAAAAATCAAAGAAAAAATAGGAAAAACAATATTCTAGAACTGAAAAATGACAGTTTTTATATTATCTTCAAAAGAAAGTGGTTGTTAAGTAGTTAGGTGCCCAGCAAGACCCACACTTACTCATAACTCAGTGAAATGTCACATTTCCAAAGGTATGAAAAAATTAAAAAAGCTTACAAAAGGAAAAGCTGCCTATCTACAAGGGAATGGAAATGAAAGTGCCACTGTAGTTCTCATCAGCAGACGTGAATATCATAAGACAATAAAGCAATTTCTTCAAAATTCTGTGGCAAAATTATTTTGAATTTCAAAATCTACTTTCAGCTGTACTATTGATTATGAGAATAATGGCATTTGACATTATTAAGCATGTTTCAGAAGGTATTTAGAAAACAAATATTTTGAGTCCTTGCTTATATCAAATGTCATTATACTTAATTAATACAAAAGACAGAGACCAAAATAAAACAAAAACAAAAAAAGGAAATCCAAGCACAGACAAGGCAGACAAATACCAAAACATAATAAGCATAACCAAACAATATTGGTTTGATTAAGAAACAAATAATCTTAGTGACAGGGCTTCCCTGGCGGCTCAGTGGTAAAGAATCTGCCTGCCAATGAAGCAGACATGGATTCTATCTCTGGGTTGGGCAGATCCTCCAGAGGAGGAAATGGCAACCCGATCCAGTACTCTTGCCTAGAAAATTACATGGGCAGAGCACGTGGGGTCGCAAAGAGTTCGACACAACTTAACGACTTAAGAACAACCTTAGTGATAAGGTGAATATACTCTTACTTTTTAAAAAAAAACTATAAAATGTCATTTTTAATTTACAGAAAAGGCAAAAGATAATTTTATAGTCAAAACATAAGATAAAATAAGTTTAGGTGACTAAAAGTAGGGGATTCCTTTGACCTACATGCTGGAGAGGAACATGCTTGGGGACAAAAGATTACATGTCCTTTCTACGTGCCCAATTAAAGACTTGGTTCTACATTAAATAATAATTGGATAATCATGAAATGGTAATATGTTGTTTACTAGCTTTCAATTTTAAAATTAATCTTTAATTACAGTTTAAAAAGAGCATGTGAGACGATAAAAATATGCATACAGTTGATAGAAGATTCCATAAAGCTGAGGAAGGTTTATGCAGAAGTGTAAATGTGCTAATTACAGCAATTTTCTGGAAATCATTTTTGACACTGAGTACCTTTTTTAAAGCCTAGTACCTTACTTTTTTAAAGCCTTAGAATACTATAACTTTTATGTATATTGTTTTTCCTTTGATTTTGCATTCTCAACCTAATTTTCCATGAATGAATCAAATGCGTAATGAATACAGAAAAAATAAATCAATTGGAAATTTTCTCAAGGTGACTCTCAAATACAGTTAAACCTTCAAGTTTGAAAACCTGTATCTGCTGCACTCTTTACAAAAGACTTTCACACTTATAACAGGAAGCAGAATTTGTCCACAGAGAAAATATCTATCTCTATGAAACTTATCATCAATAGCTCAAATTAGTGCATGTAACAGATAAATTACATTTGTCAATAATTGTCAGTATATATCCCATACTTTAAAATCATTTCCTCTGCTATTCATTGAAATATTATTTCTATCCAATGATATCTGAAATATTGATGGAAACCACCATACACACTTGCTCACACACATCCATGCCTATTTAAGTATTTACATATTTAATCCATAGCAGGAAGATATTTCAATGCCAAGACTCTGAAATGGTAAACACTTTGACTGGAAAAAAATTGTCTTTGCACAGCACGCCTAACTCAGCTCACTGACATCTGAAAAAAATTAAGTGCAGAAGGCAGTGAAAAATGAGCATTTCTTTTCTCCCAGCTGATACATATCTTATTTATTCTTCCTTGTAATGTGTGAATGCTGCACCATGCCCTATTTTGTCTTCTGCCTCAATTAAAATGTAAATTTCTGCAGCCCATCTCTATAATTCCAAACTGCTCTAGGCAGGGGAATTTAAACTGCTTTTAATAAAACCAACTACAGATGCTGAAATAAGATTTCTTCCCAAGTCTTTGAAATCTATGTGTGTAATGGTATGCTGGATCCTCTGTAGTTGTGTGTCGGCTACAAGCATTCAGATAAAAGGAAGAGAAGGTAATCGGTGCATTTTAATACCATCGCATATGCAAACCCATAGCTACGGGATTGACCCTCCTCTCCTTTTTGGACAATCCCTAGCACTCAATCCTTTTTCTTTTGTGTAAAATAAATGTTAGCCACATTTGGAATTTATAGCCTCAAAATGCCACTGACCATTTTGCTAGATAGGATAACAACTGGGTAGGTAGCTACAAAATTGAAGACAAGTTTACAAAAATGACTTTTGGATTTTCATATTAGCCCATTGGTCTAACTGCTCAATGTATCCATTTCACTGTCTCACCCTATAAATCATCCTGTTGTCTCTGTCTTGTCAATCTTTCTGCCCCTTTTCCTGGTTAACTCCTCGTGTTCTTCCAAGTCTTAATTCCAGTGTCCTCTTCGGGAAATCTTTCTTGGGGCACTGAAAGAGGTAACTTGCTTCTTTGTCTCCTACGTCCCTGGTGTGCGTGTGTATGCACAGTCGCTAAGTCATGTCTGACTCTTTGCAACTCCATGAACTGTAGCCCACCGGGCTCCTCTGTCCGTGGGATTTCCCAGGCAAGAATATTGGAGTGAGTTGTTATTTCATTCTCCAGGGGATCTTTCTGACCCAGCAATCAAACCTACATCTCCTGCATTTGCAGGTGGATTCTTTACCACTGAGTCACCAGGGAGGCCCTTCACCTCTTCTATTCCCTGGTTATTCTCTTTCAGTTCTAGCAATTTAAGTGAAAGAATGATCACATCAATTTACCATCCCATCTAGGAGATGTTAGAGAGTGCAAAAGGGTATAGCCAGACAGGAATGGAGAAAACAGGTGTAAATCAGGATACTCCTAGGCAAACTAGGACACACAGACAATCCATGAATAACATGGACAGTTTCAAATAATTGTTGGCTGGTAGAAGAAAAAAGGGCTAAAGTTGGAACATGTCAGCGGAGAAGGCATATTACACTGCATGGCTGACATTTCGGTTCTCTGATGCCTCCAAGACTCACAAAGCCTAACGCTTAGAAATGTTGGAGAACAGAAAGGGTTCCTCTTCTCCAGGCACAAATGCTTAACATTCAGCAAAACAATCTCTGCTTCTCTAAGCCAGTTCTCAACAAGAGGTGACTGTATCCCCTGCAGGACATCTGGCAGTGTCTGGAGGTATTCTGGGGGTGTTACAGTTTGGGAAGGTAAGGGTGGATGCTAGTGGCATCTAGTGGGGAGAGGCCAGGCACAGGATAGCCCCTCAGAACAAAGACTCATCCAGCCCAAATGCTGAGAGTGCTGATGATGCTGAGAAACACTGCCCTAAGAGAGGGATACAGTGAGCAGGCAAAAAGGGCAGAGGACATCCACAGTGTTTCGGTTTAGCATGCCAACCACGCAGCCCAGGGTGGGGAAGCCAGCCTTCTCTAAGGAACGCTTAACTTCACAACCAGCCTTGATTGGCCATCTGACGAGGGCACGGTCTTCATCACTTGTTATCGAAGACGTGGCTACAAATGAAAGATAACTCTTTGTCTCTATTTCACTGTAGAAAATAGAAATAAGCAGCTATCCTGAAATTAATTTTCCAGTTTCTTCCCCTTTTATATCTTTCTTCCCACCACTAGCCAAGTGAATCACCCAGAAATACTGCTTTCTCCATCTCCGTGACCTGCGTGAATCCCTCCCTCATCAAAGCCCAAAGTGCTTACATTAGTCTGTCTGAAGCTATCTTGCAAAGTTCTTTCTATGAGCACCCAACTCCAGCCATATTATTCTAATCTCTGACCTCCACTTGAAATCTCCCTTTGATGTTTCCTGCCTGGAATACCTTCTTCCTTCCATTTTGTCTACCCCAATCTCCTAGTCCACCCCCATCCCAAGATTCTGCTCAAATTTCACTTTCCTCAAACTTTTCTGTCCATTGTACAGCCATGTTATCTGCCTACTTCATGACTCACTTGCACATATTGATCATCTTTTGAGCACATAATCCTAATCTTCCCATTAAGACAGTAAAATACTCAAGGAAAAAATATGAATTTACATTTTAAAAAAGTATCTTCTTCAGCAAACTCACTTACGGTGAATTATTCATAAAAGTGTTCAAGAAATATCATTCATCGATTATCCAGAACATTAACAGTGCCACTCCCACTCACATTTACTGGCATTCAATAAATATATATATCGTGGATAATGCTTATGGAGACAAATCTGTGATTAAATAAGCTCTTAATGAGATAGACTTTCAAAGGAGATTTTTTTTTTTCCCTAGCCTGAATGGAGGGAATAAAAGAAATAGGGTGAGAGTTTCATAAGACATTAATTTTTGTTACCAATCCTTTTCTTACTATTCAGGTATTACAAACATGGGGAAAATATGGGAGCAGGATTCCCATTAATTCAGAATGAATTAATGGTAAAAGAAGGCTGGCAATGTAACACATAAAAAAAGAATCCTTGACAAGTTCCAAGTTTTGATTCAGTTCAGTTCAGTCGCTCAGTCGTGTCTGACTCTTTGCAACCCCATGGACTGCAGCATGCCAGGCCTCCCTGTCCATCACCAACTCCCGGAGTTCACTCAAACTCATGTGCACTGAGTCGGTGATGCCATCCAACCATCTCATCCTCTGTCATCCCCTTCTCTTCCCATCTTCAATCTTTCCCAGCATCAGTTTTTGAAAAAGTTTTGGTTAAAAAGTACTAAAAGTAGTGTTTTTCAAATTGATTCTGCAGATACAGACTTGTAGGATCCACAAGGTTTTATGGTTTGTTTGTTTTTTTTTTTTTTTGGCTGCTTTTTTTCAAGTTTCCATTGGCAACTGGAATCTGAAAGGATTTTTACCACTATAAAGATGGATTTTATACTTTGCTTGATTATTTGCAGGTAAAAAATATCTTCATGGGCTAAGACCTGTAATGCCTAGTCAATATTTCTGAAAATTGAGACAGAACATGTTACTGTGGGCCTGCAAATATCTCTTTTTTTAAAGAGGGTCTATATAGTCTAGAATTTAGAAAACACTGGTTCATATCATCATGGATATTATCAGTTTATTTTAATCAAGTGTAATAACAATCCATTTGCACTCTGAAACAATTTGAAGATCTGGGACTTGTGATGGAAGAATCAGCTTAGCCTCGCTTTCTCCAACTGATGATCTTTGATACGGTCTCCCTGCTTGTCCCTACACTTAATGAGTTCCTTCTTCATGCAGTTGTTGCTGTTTAGTTGTTCTGTCACGTCTGACTGTCGCGAACCCATGGACTGTAGCCCACCAGGCTCCTCTGTCCCTGGGATTTCCCAGGCAAGAATACTGGAGTAGGTTGCCATTTCCTTTTCCAGGGGTTCTTCCCAACCCAGGGATCAAACTCAAGGCTCCTGCATTGGCAAGTGGATTCTTTACCAGTGAGCCAGCAGGGAAGCCCTAACAGTCTCTTACAATGGGCAAATGAGAAGATGGGTAAGACAAAGGAAGGAAAGAAAGAAAATCATTAAACCTAATTAGAAATCTATCTCGGTATCTGGATTCTGAAAATTCTACAGCAGAATATGGATCTGTGGTGGTTTCCGCATATAAAAAATAAACATGAAAATTTTAAGTGTCATTTGACATAAACCCTCTTTTTAAAAAAAGACAACTAGCTGACTCCAATCTAAAAAAAAAAAAAAAAAAAAAAAATCAATTCATGGCATAGACCCAGTCATCCTTCTACTACAGGCAGGCAGCTGGAGCCCCATGATGACTTCCCAGAGGAAGCAGCTGGGTGAGTAAGAGCTTATCCTTTATTCAATTCCCTAATAAAGAACGTGCATCTTTGGGGACTTGCAGAAGCATCAAGCATCCGTCTCCTCCCAAACCTTCCTTGTAAGGCAGACAGTTGGGGGTGGCGGGGGCAGATAATTGAATTAAACACAGTGATTGAACATGAAAGCCGTGCCGATGTCTCAGGGGACGCATGCTTTCTGGAGCGCTGACATCCCCTCTCCTTTTTAAGTTAGATTGACGGTGACTGGGCTGCCTGTGGAAAGTTGTTGAAGATGCCCTTTGCAACCACTCCTCCTGTTAAGTGAGATGGGGAGAGAGTCTGCACTGGGGATTTCATCTGAAGACATCTCTCCTCCCAGGTTCTTCCGGCTGAAGTTGGAAGTGTTATTAATTCAGCTCACATCCTTTCCACTGGCAGGCCCATCACTGCCAATCTGACTCGATGCGTTACCCATGGTACTCGCCTCATTCTGCATACTGAGAGGTGGCAACAGACTGCAAATCAACCTCAGACTCCTCCTGGGTCACCCCAGACACACGCTATGCAAGGGGCTGTCCTGTGCTAGTCTTTGATTGAGAGGTGTTTTTTTTTTTTGCTTGGTACTGGCCTTCCTCCTTACAGAGAAGAGGAAATATTAATTCAATAAGTAAAACTTGAAGAATGTGCTGACTGAGAAAGATGGCTCTATACTGAGTGTGTGAGTTGGGGATATTGGAGCCTGTTGAGAAAGTTGGAGCACAACCATGCATAGTCAAGGGTGAGCAGAGCCTCTGAGTGGACTGTGTCCTCCTTACCCGAAGGTGTGGGAATGAAAGTGGCCTTGGAGTAAGTGGTTGTTTGCCACTGTCTTGCCCTTTTCTGCTGTTAATTCTCAAATCCTCTCTTTCCTTCTCTCACTGGGAAAGGTAGTCAGTACTGATTCTTCCCCAACATTCTGGTTCCTCTCCACCCCTGACCTTCATGGAAAGCTACCATCACTGACTGATCTTCTATGTCTCCATCTTTGCACTTCTCTCCAGTATTTCTTAGCAGAATGTAAGAATAGTCCTCCCTTCTGTCTTTAAATCTAATGCTCCTTTTGTGCTAAGTCATCCTCAAGGTATCATCTTACTCTGCGCCTTTCTTCACACATGAGGCATGTAAAAGATCATATTTTCTTCTAATTCTCTCTTCTACGCTGCCCACCCTTCCCCACCCCCACCATACCCATACACACACACACAGGCACGTGCACACACATACACACACAGTTTGGGATGCACACTGTTTACTGAGCTCTGCTCTCACCAAGGTCAAAGACTGATTTCCAGCGGATACTTCCCCGTCCTGACTCTTCATCCAACTGCTGTTCAGCAGGGTCATCACAAGCGTGACTTCCAGGGTGAGCCTTTCTAGGCTCACATCCTTATGGTGCTATTAATTAACTGTGCACTCTTTGGCAAATACTAGCTACACTTCTGTTTCCCCTCTATACAATGAGGTGACAACTCACCTTTTAGAGTTATTATGAGAATGAAGTGAATCAACACACACAAAGCAATCAGAAAACTGGAGCTCGAAACATGGAGCGACCATTACTCTGCCTCCATGCTGACCACCTCCTCCTTACTGAAATTCTCTCCCCTTCCAGCTCTAGGGTGTTACTTGCTTCAAGATTTCGCTTGTTGTTGTTGTTCAGTCACTAAGTCATGTCCAGCTCTTTTCGACCCCATGAACTGCCGCACGCCAGGCTTCTCTGCCCTTCGGTATCTCCCTGAGTTTGTTCAAACTCAAGTCCATTGAGTCAGTGACGGCCATCCAACCATTTCATCCCGCTGTTGTCCCCTTCTCTTGTCCTCAATCTTTCCCAGCATCAAGGTCAAGATTTTACTTACCTATTTTTTTAAATCACAATCTCTTATTTCTATTTTCCTTAAACTAAGAATCTGTCCACGACTTCCTCCCAAACTACACATTCACTGAAAACAATTTCTTCCACCTCCTTTGCTTTCAATGTAATTAACATCATCACGATTTTTTTTCCCCCTGGGGCTCAAATCTTTTTTCCTTAAGAGCCTGACTATACTAAACAACTCTCCTTTTCTTTTTCTTTTTTTAAACTACATTGCATGGCATGTGGAACTTCCCTGGGCAGGGATAAAATTCAGATCCCTTCCATTGGAAGCACAGAATCTTAATCACTAGACCATGAGGGAACAACTTTCTCGTTTTTTAAACTGAAGTACAGTTGCTTTACAATGTTGTGTTAATTTCTGCTCTACCACAAAGTGATTCCAATATATATGTGTGTGTGTGTATGTATTATCACACGATATTGTGCTATATAGCAGGACCCTGTTGTTTATCTATTCTATATACTACTATAGAATAGTTTGCATCCACTAGCCCCGAACTCCTAATCCACCCCTCCCCTAGCTCTCCTTCCTCTTGGTAACTACAAACCTGTTCTCTGTGTCTGTGAGTCTGCATCTGTTTCACAGAGAGGTTTCATCTGTGTCATAGTTTAGACTCCACATATAAACAATACCATATAGTATCTGTCTTGCTCTTTCTAAGTTACTTTTCTTAGCATGATAATATCCAGGTTGCTATAAATGGTATTATTTCTAGAATAATTCTCCTTAAATTTCCTGAAAACTCAGTATGTTTTTTAAATCATTACCCAAATCTGCCCCTATGTTCTTCCTTTTTTCAGTAAATAGATTAACCAAACCACCCATTTACCAAAATTAAAATTAGAGGTAGCTTTATTTGCCATCAGTTTTTATTATTATTATTATTCTTTCAAAGTCTCTCTCGACACAACCTTCTGTTTCCATCCCCCTGCTGTAGTTTTAGCCCTCACCATTCTCTGGGTTGTTTGCAAAGGCCTCCGATATTCCAACTGTCTTTGTTTTGCCCCCTTTTCCTACATTCTCTACTCTTCACCCATCTGATCTCTTTAAGCCACCGACCTCTTTAGCTCTCTCCACTGTCTGGTGTTTTCTCAATGGCAAACGATCACTCTCACAGTAAACCCAAAGCACACTAGGAAAGGTCCTCCCTATCTGTCCAGTTTCATTTTATGTCACTTTCTCGGTACTTCCCACTTAGGCTACATTTAAACTAGTTGGTTTTCACAGAAATTTAGTTTAATTCAATCTTCCTGAGAGTAGAGATTGATTCTTAGAAGCAGCAGTAATAAGAGTCCCTGCAACACACACACATGCTGAGGAACATAAATAATTTTCCCAGTGTATTTCAGAGTATAACTTGAGAACTGGGGGAAAAAAAAATCTAGAAATCCCTAACTTTTGTCTAGGAGATATAACCTCTCAGATCAGTGAGGGGTCTTGGTCATCGTCTACTCAGGTACTCTCAATTTTGACTGCACTTTGGAATGACTCACAGATCTTTTTCAATGCATCAAAGGTCACGATACATCAAAGATCAAATAAATTGGAATCTCTAGGATCCAAGGTATATTTTTAAAGCTCCCCAGGTGATGCTAATGGACAACCAGGACTGAGAACCACTGATTCAGTCTAAACCATCATTTTATAAATAAGCACACAGTAAAACAGTTGATTTCATTTCTGTCTCAGTATTTTATCCCCCAGGGAAAATGACTGAGGTTAGCAATGAGAGCTAAGCCATAAAGATGGCATAGAATATAACTGAAGGGTAAACATAGAAAAAGAGGTTATTCCATGTGAGAAAGAGTGAGCATATTTTTTTTTTCACACTAGGACATTTTGAGTTCCCTGAGGGGAAAAACTTTGCTATACATTGTTGCTCTAATGCTTAGAATAGTGATTGACACATAGTAAGTATTTATTAAAAATTTATCAGTGAATGAATGAGTGAAGGATTACTAAATCTTAAAATGGCATTGGAGAATATCATGGAACACTGTATCTTTTCTATAGCTTTCATCTGAAGAAGTGTGTGCCCTTTACATATGGATTCAGAAGTTCTGCCTTCGCATTTCTAACATAGTGGAAGCAGATGGTGACTATTATTTCTCTCCTTTAAGAGATGGACTTACATTTAAATTTTGGATACCAGACTAGAATTCCCTAAGGGAAAAAAAAAATCCTCTTAGGCTTATGTTTTATTTTTCAATTGGAATCAGATTAGAAAAGAATATGTGAAAATATCATCAGGCACAGAATTTAAATTTGCAAGAAAGTGAGGATTATAATCGAAAATAATTTTAAAGGTTGTTATGAGCTGAATTGTGTTCCCTAAAATTCATATATTGAAGAACAAATTCCCAATGCGACTGTACTTGGAGATAGACCCTTTAAGTCCTGGAGTGGGTTGCCATTGCCTTCTCCAAGTGAGGTCATAAGGGGGACTCTAATGCAACAGGAAGGCTGTCTGTATAGAACATACCCACAGACACACACAAGCCAGCCAGCATGTTGGTCTTGGACTCAGCCTCCAGTACTATAACAAAATACATGCCTACTGTTTAAGCCTCCAAGGCTGTGTATTTAGCTATGGCAGACCCTAGCAAACTAATACAAAATGGAGTTTATTTTTCTTTAGGGTCAGCAATGAGATGACATAGAGGAAGCAGAGGATTCACACAAGTACCAGAACTTTTCCTCTGCTTCCAAGAGAGACTGTTCTGAAAGGCAGAGTGTGAAAGGGAGTTGAAATATTCCCCCAACAAAGTTTTCACACAGCCATGGTGAATGTCCAGAGTATTTTGCATACGATCTAACTCCCAACAAAATACAATTTAACGTAAAATTGCCACAAGTCAATTATACTTTCTAAAGGTTAAAGGTAAAGATGAGATGCCACATGGTGATTTCCTTCCAACAGCCTTGGGTACTCCACTGCAGTCATCCCTTCTGGGTTTTGCTTTAAAATGAAGGCTGAAACATAAAAGCTAGCTGTCTACTTTGCAAGTGGAAAATGACAGGAGGACATATTGGGTCATCTGGATTCTCCTTACAACGTAGGCTCAGATGACACCCTCCATGTTTCTTCCCATATGTTCGCCGAGCTTCCTTGCATTACATTCTACAGGCTACCCTGTGGCTTTGCAAGTAAAATAATCATTCTTTTTCCTATAAACTCATTTTAGCAGCATTTGTGTTTTGATTTGCTGCAAATCCTGTAGCACATATTAACATTCAGAGTGGTTCAGGGCCCCCTCATGCAAACGTGGCTCCTTCGACCAACAAAATGGTCATTTTCAGCTTGACAATCAGCATCTCATTAATAGCTTGTTAAAGCTGGAATAGACCTTAATGATGACCAATCTCAGTTCCCATCTCTTATTCGGTTAATGTTAGTGACAGATAAAAGCCCTTGGTGTCTTGATTTTTAGGACGTCATGCTACCTACATGAACAATATCACCCTGCATTCTGTCAGGGTGTAAGGGTATACAGAGAATCTCAGGCTGCAGAAAAAATGGTACCAGGCTTGCCTTTAATTGTAGCATCCCAAATTCCTGCCTTTTAATTGAAATAAATAAAATGTTATATACATGTATAATACGTGTGTGTGCTCAGTGTGCTCCGACTCTTTGCAACCTCATGGACTGTAGTCCACTGGTCTCTTCTGTCCATTGGACTTTGCGGCAAGAATATTGGAGTGGATTGCCATTTCCTCCTCCAGGGAAACTTCCTGACCCAGGGATCGAACCCATGTCACCTGTGCTGGCAGGCAGATTCCTTACCACTGAGCTACCTGGGAAGCCCTACCGGTATAATATGGAACAAGGACATTTTTCATTTTAAAAATACCTTTCATTGGCATAAAAAGCATTAACACACTGACTATAACTGCCATTTATCTTCTGTACCTGAAGTGGTCATCTGTTAATTAAAACACACACATGCATCTACAGCATACGGATGGGCAACACTTAAGTCAGGAGAAAATATGCACGGAGACTTTGAACCACTGCAAGGAGTCTTAAAACACTTGGTTTTGTCACTCACATATAGAAATGGAAGACAAAGAGGGTTCAAATACATGTGCATTGTTAAAGAAAGAAAGAGTCCTGAAGTTCCAAGTACCTCCTCTTTCCTCCACTCCTACCAGCTTTTGAATCTCACACATTCACTCTCCAGACCTCCCAGGGATTTCTTTTGTGAATTGGTGAAAATGGTACCTTTCTGACCACGGTCAGCAAGCCAGTCCAAGGTCACTAGGGTCTCTTCAGATGCTAAGATCTGTCTCACTGCGCACCCTGGAACACAAAGCTTGTGGGAAGAAAGGGAATCTCACTCTAGCTTAACTGGAGATGAGGACTCTAGAAGTGACAGCAGCAGAGAGCTCATATTTTACTTAAAGAACAGAAAGATGGGAGAGAAAGAGCAGAACCTACTTTCCTAGATCACATGTGCTTGAATATACAAGATAAATAATCAGTATTTTTTATGTCACATTTTGAAAGCCATATAAAATGTACACAGTATTATTTAGTATGAACACTATAAATGACAATTGTGATTTAAAAATCTCTACTAATGTATGTTGTGCTAAAGAAAAAAATGTTTAGTGTTTGTATTACTTTGAATATTTTATAAATTAAAATTAAATTAGCTATGACCAACCTAGACAGCATATTAAAAAGCTGAGACATTACTTTGCCAACAAAGGTCCATATAGTTAAAGCTATGTTTTTTCCAGTAGTCATGTATGAATGTGAGAGTTGGACTATAAAGAAAACTGAGTACCGAAGAATTGATGCTTTTGAACTGTGGTGTTGGAGAAGACTCTTGAGAGTCCCTTGGACTGCAAGGAGATCCAACCAGTCCATCCTAAAGGAAATCAGTCCTGAAAATTCATTAGAAGGACTGATGCTGAAGCTGAGACTCCAATATTTTGGCAATCTGATGCAAAGAACTGACTCATTTGAGAAGACCCTGATGCTGACAAAGATTGGAGATGGGAGAAGAAGGGGACGACAGAGGATGAGATGGTTGGATGGCATCACCGACTTGATGGACATGAGTTTGAGTAAGCTCTGGGAGTTGGTGATGGACAGGGAAGCCTGGCATGCTGCAGTCCACGGGCTCTCAAAGAGTCAGATATAGCTGAGCGACTGAACTGAACCGAAAATTAATTTTTAAATAAAAAATATGCCCTGCTACAGTCTTATTTTCCTTAGACAGCATCATATTGAAGATCTAGGTAGAGATCTCACAGAATACACAGAAGGCATCTATTCCTCACTCACCCACTCAGCAAACATTTATTGAGCATCTACTAGGTTCCAGCTCAGTGTTAGCAGGAAAACTCTAAGTGGCCAACCGGAAGAAGAATGTTACATCTCCCTGCTCTGCGCTGGCACTGAACTGGTCACTCTGTAGCTGGATCATCACCTCTTTTCATTTGAAATGTAGTATGTGTAAGCTGGGTGGCCCAGTGCCCCCACACAAAAGTGATATACAGTGGAGAACTATTCTAAACTATATTCAGGGATGTGTCTGCAGTCATGTAGAGCAGTGTGGAGACCAAGCAAGCTTCACCCTGAGCACCAGTGCGTCTTCACTTCAGTAGCATCATCAGGTACCACTGAGCCGGGATGGCAGCCCCTCTGTCACGTGCCCTCAAATGAGAAGCCCGTCCGTGCTAAGAGGGCACAGGAGGGAAAGAAAAGACTTTCCCTTCCTGTACAAGGCAGACTTGATTTCCTAAGGGTTGGACTTTCCATTTTTGGGGAGCCAGTGTTAAAGGGGATGGCAGAGGATGAGATGGTTGGGTGGCATCACCAACTCAATGGACATGAATTTGAGTAAACTCCAGGAGTTGGTGATGGACAGGGAGGCCTGGTGTGCTGCAGTCCATGGGGTCGCAAAGAGTCGGACATGACTGAGCTACTGAACTGAACTGAGTGTTTACATCTGCATGTATGTTAATATGGGAAGCCGAGTGGCTTAGTGGTACAGAACCCACCTGCCAATGCAGGAGACATGGGTTCGATCCCTGGGTCAGGAAGATTCCCTGGAGGAGGAAACGGGAACCCACTCTAGTATTCTTGCCTGGGAGATCCCATGGACAGAGGAGCCTGGTGGCCTACAGTCCATAGCATTGCAAAAGAGTTGGACATGACTGTGCACCAGAAGTTTTTTTTTTCTATATGTTAATATATGTATATACATTTTATTATATAGACATATTCATCATGATGCGTACACAGAGTAAAAACTATAGAAGAATTTAAGAGACATGGAAAATATTTTCATGTACACATATGTATATATTCCCTAACAGAAATATATTTATGGTGGCTGATAAAACATTTACTTCTTTCCTGGGAGCCATAGAGCTTATCTCCTTGTAAGTCTATTTTATTCTAAAATGGAACAATTTAAGACTAGTAAGGGTTTTAGTTGACTTTTGTTTACTAAATGGTGTTTTAATTTACGCCAGGTTGCATAAAATCAACTCCAAGACAATTTATTTGTAAAAGCACAATTTAATAATTCAATTTATATAGATAGATAGATATATACTACATACATAATATGTAATATGTGTGTTTACCTATAGTCCATGGGGTTGCAAAAGAGTCGGACGTGACTTAGAGACTAAACAACAAACAACCACACTGACAGTAACAGGCATGCACGCTCAGTGGCTCAGTCATGTTCGACTCTTTGCGGCCCCATGGACTGTAGCTGCTGGACTCCTCTGTCCGTGGGCTTTTCCAGGCGAGAATACTGGAGTGGGCCACCATTTCCTACTCCAGGGGATCCTCCTGACCCAGGGATTGAACCTGCATCTCCTGTGTCTCCCGAATCAGCAGGTGGATTCTTTACCACTTGAGCTACCTAGGAAGCCCTAATAGTAATAATTCAATTTATAGGTAGTATTTAGATGCATATATTAACTTAATATATGTGTATATACACACACATGTATGTGCTCTGTGCAGTGCTTAGTCGCTCAGTCATGTCTGACTCTTTGTGACCCCGTGGACTGTAGCCTGCCAGGCTCCTTCATCCACAGGGAATCTCTAGCAGGAATACTGGAATGAGTTGCCATGCCCTCCTCCAGGGGATCTTCCCAACCCAGGGATTGAACCTAGGTCTCCCACATAGTAGGTGGATTCTTCATCATCTGAGCCACCAGGGAAGTGGATATATATATACACATACATATGTCAATACACATACGACATATATAGGGAAGTGTGTGTGTGTGTGCGTGTATATACACACACAGGTAAATACACATACTACATAATCTGCATTGGCAGGCAGATTCTTTACCACTGAGCCACTTGGGAAGCATCACTCTTACTAATGCCAGTCTCTCACTTAAATTTGAAGGAGAATTGAAATACCTCCTCTGTGCTACTGACTCTCTTCCACACATCTACTAAGCTGATTACATCTGATCAGTGGCCGTGACTTTTCTTCCGTTACATTCATGTACTTGCTCACCTACCATTCCTGCTTTAAATCCAAATCACCCTGAGGGAAGTCACATATTAAGTTCAGGTTAGCCATCAGCATCTTCATGTGATCATTTCTGAGCTACCCTCCTATCAGGGTACAGAGGGCACTGGGTTCTGATGCTGTGTAGGAGATGCCGGCATTTCTGGGAGCACAGAGTACTTAAGGAAGACATGCCTGAGTGAGATGCTAAAGTCTGTCAGATCTGGGGACTGTCTACCCTGAAAAGAGGGATGAGAGGAGAATTGGGGACAAATATTCTACCTACAATGGATCATCGGTGCCAAGTGTCAGCTCTCAGGATAGCTTGTCTTCTCTCTGCCTAGGGAGGCATTAGCAAGACCAAGATCCAGTAGAAAGTGTGATCACTGAGTTATTTCCTAAGGATATTGCAGAATTCCAGAGGGTGCAGGAGACAGAGATGGAGGAACTGAAAATTGAAAACCACCTGTCCCCATCTCCCCCTGAGTGAGCCCCTCTCCCACCTCCCCCACTCTCTAGTCCAGCCTATAAGCTCCTCTGGTTGAAGGTCTAAGGACTGTGTGTGTCTGTCTCTCTCTACATCGCATGGCAGTATTATAAACTTTGACGAGGTGTCCAGGATTCTTTCTGAAAACATGCTAATCATATCACTCTGATGTCATCTTTACTGGTGAGAGTCATAAGGAATTAGACATCGCTTGCTAAACAGCCCACAACCCCAGTGGTGCTGAGCAAGCGGATTTTCTGGGCCCAGTTCATACTATTCAATTGGCAGCCAGGGAGCTGCAAAGCGGTAAGCCCTGATATGATGACTAGTCAATCAGAATGTGAAAGCTCCTGTGCAGGGGATTCTGGGAAAACTCCGCGAGGCTTTGGAAGCCTTGCTGAAGGAGAAGAAAAGGCCGAGGAGAAAGCTGTGTTTTCTTTCTCCCCTGGGCTTGAACAGCTGTCAACTGTCTCTGAGTGGGAAAGCTTTTTCTAAGTAAAGATCTCATTTACATACTATAGAAAGTAGTGGAAAACCAGTGAATAAACAAATTTAGCATCAATTGCTAGCTAATAATTATGACTCTCTCTTATTCCCTGGAGTCTCAATTCAAAAGAACTGAAGCTTCACAACATTAGTTTTAGGAGCCAGACTTTTAAAGATGCTGTTTAGAGGAAATGCCACGAATTTCTTTGTGCAGCGGTGCACTGCTGTTGTAATTCTGCTTAATAACACCCCAAGCTCCACTTGTTACTAACTAACTAGAGATCACTCTCAGAGGCTTCAAATGGCACTGTGTTATCCAACACCAATTTGACCAATGCTTTAGTTCCGACATGCCACAGAGAATGATTTTATTAATGGCAAGTAAAACTTCCTACTCCATTCATAATTTCTCTTCATTCATACACACTATCTTCCCTGGTGGCTCAGACGGTAAAGCGTCTGTCTACAATGAGGGAGACCCGGGTTCCATCTCTGGGTTGGGAAGATCCCTTGGAGAAGGACATGGCAATCCACTCCAGTTCTATTGCCTGGAAAATCCCATGGACAAAGTCTGGTAGGCCACAGTCCATGGGGTCGCAAAGAGTCAGACACGACTGAGTGACTTCACATTCACATTCATTCATTCATCGGGAAGCTTAAATTAAATGTGGCACAAATATCTACTTGATATCAATACTCTGAGCAGTTCTGAAACCTTATAAGAGGTGTTTATTTCCAGGGTCTTCTAAATTATACATTTCAGCTTATGACTACAGAAAATCTTTATTAGCTAAAATATTTATTAGTCAAATAAAGTGCTATATATACTTTAGAGATACTTTAATTATATGTTGGATGAATTCTTTTGAGTTTGGGGTCACTGAATGAGTACCTATAGTCTGAAAACAGGCTTCCCTGTTCATAAATAAAATTGCTTATCACAGATAAATAAAATACACAGTACTCTGAACTATCTTTTGACATGACAAAGGTTTAATTACACCATTGTAATTGTAGAGTGGACTGTATTTTAATCTAGTTTAAGTGTTAGAAAAATGATGATTAATTCATCAGAAGATTCAAACACTCAGAACAGCAATATTTCTTGACTACACCAAAGAGTAAAGTGGGTTCAATGTACTTAAATATTTATATGAATGTACAACTTCTTAGGGGTAGTTAGTGTTTATATGTATTTAAATATTTATATGTATAGACACTCATACATAAATCTAAATTCGGGGCTCTTTTTTATATAATTTCTGAAACACCATGTTTCATATGAAGTCCCTCCAGTATAATAACTCTCTCATTAGAGCACATTAAATGTCCTCTTCCTTGACGATATGACAGGTTTCACTCTGAAAATTCCAGCCTACTCTCCTACAACAAACCACTGACTGCTTGCTACACAGCAATCATGGGACAATGAAAACCGCAGATCACACGTGCTCTTCCATCCCTGACAGAGACTACAGAGGCTGGCACGGGTCAGATCCTGGAGTGTATGATCCATCGGATATAGTTTTCAGGCCTATCTACAGAAAATAAAACGTTATCCAAGAACAGTGAGTAAAGAGAAATACATTCAAATTTGGAATTCTGGAGATGTCAGAGACAGCACGTGTGTGCGTCTATGTGTGTGCCTGTATGTCTGCATACATGCGTGAAACAGGGACGTGCCCTGGAGGCTAGCCTGATATGCTGGTTGAGATGATACAGTGCAAACTGGGAAGATTCCAGAGAAGTTACAGAAGAGGGGGCAAATCAAGCCTTGTTAAGAAGGAGAACTGTGAACAATCATTTTGGGCTGGGTGGGGCAATGGGGAATGGAGGTGAGGGGGAAGGTCTAGAATGACCCCCAGGTTTCTACTTTGGTAACTGGATTGGGTTGATGGTGGTGCCCTTTGCTACATGGAGAATGCAATCGGGAAGCAGGTTTGAGACAAAGACAGCATGGTTACTCTGGTATGTGTGGTTTTAGATGCCTGTAGGACAACCAGGAGAAAATGTGCAGTAGGTACTGGATATACTGTTTTGCAAGCAAAGAAGAGATGCTGGATGGAGGTAGAGATTTAGGACTCATAGGGAAAGAACAACTAACACCAAGAAATGGGCTTGATTGCCTCAGAGAAGCATGGTAGAGTGGTTTAGTCTCACCTGCAGAAAAGGAAAATTTAGAGTCCAGATTTGGTAAATAAAAATACAGGCATCCCAGCTAAACTGGCATTTCAGATAAACAACAACTTAGCATATTTCAAATACTGCATCAAACATGCTAATACTAAAAAAACAACAACAACAACTCCATTTTCTTCTGAAATTTAAATTTTACTAATTAAGTTTATTTAAAATCCACAGTTTCTTGTATTTTGTCTGGCAACTCTAGTCAAATTCCATGAGATCTATAAATATTCCATTTCCTATGATGAGAACAGTCTTCATTAACCATATTTACAAAGTAATGTTATTAGATTGTTTGAATGTAGTTTCTACGGATTGACCAGTGGATGAGTAAGGCAGGGGGCAGAAACTGAATCTGAAATTTAAAACATGCTTTTGAGATCTCTACTGTGATGGGAAGAGGGAAAGATAGGAGAACACCTACAGTGGTGCACAAAGCCACTTTAGGAAGCAGAAGAGGGAAACGACAGGACGAGTATTACGAGAGAGTGTGAGGTGCTGACGGGGACACAAGCGCTTCATCTCCACTTCCCCACAGGACGTCCTCTGACCAGTCTCCATGCTGTCTGCATGTTTTCCCAAGCGTGGGGCTCCTCTGCTGTGTAAGTCCTTCCCTTCATCCCTGCTTGATGCAAGCAATCCATGCTTCCATACCCAGACCTTTTGTAGGAAATGTGCCTGGCCACCCTCATCAGTTATTAACTACTTTTCACTCATTTGCTCTAACAATCTCTACCATGATATTTTCAATTTTGTAGTGTAATTATTTTAATATCCCTGACTCCTCAGAGGGAAAGCTTAAGGATAGAATTCTGCTTTATTAAACCCCATAATCCCAAAGTTTAGCCCAATGCTAGGACCAGTGTAGATGGTTAGTAAATGATGGAAGAAGAGTATATATGCACCTGAGATTCCTTTACTCTATTTATATGGACTGTTCAGTTCAGTTCAGTTCAGTCGCTCAGTCGTGTTCGACTCCTTGCAACCCCATGAATCGCAGCACGCCAGGCCTCCCTGTCCATCACCAACTCCCGGAGTTCACCCAGACTCACGTCCATCGAGTCAGTGATGCCATCCAGCCATCTCATCCTCTGTCATCCCCTTCTCCTCCTGTCCCCAATCCCTCCCAGCATCAGAGTCTTTTCCAATGAGTCAACTCTTCACATGAGGTGGCCAAAGTACTGGAGTTTCAGCTTTAGCATCATTCCTTCCAAAGAAATCCCAGGGCTGATATCCTTCAGAATGGACTGGTTAGATCTCCTTGCAGTCCAAGGGCCTCTCAAGAGTCTTCTCCAACACCACAGTTCAAAAGCATCAATTCTTCAGCGCTCAGCCTTCTTCACGGTCCAACTCTCACATCCACACATGACCACAGGAAAAACCATAGCCTTGACTAGATGAAACTTTGTTGGCAAAGTAATATCTCTGCTTTTGAATATGCTGTCTAGGTTGGTCATAACTTTCTTTCCAAGGAGTAAGCGTCTTTCAATTTCATGGCTGCAGTCACCATCTGCAGTGATTTTGGAGCCCCAAAAAATAGAGTCTGACACTATTTCCACTGTTTCCCCATCTATTTCCCATGAAGTGATGGGACTGGATGCCATGATCTTTGTTTTCTGAGTGTGGAGCTTTAGGCCAACTTTTTCACTCTCTACTTTCACTTTCATCAAGAGGCTTTTTAGTTCCTCTTCACTTTCTGCCATAAGGGTGGTGTCATCTGCATATCTGAGGTGATTGATATTTCTCCTGGCAATCTTGATTCCAGTTTGTGTTTCTTCCAGCCCAGTGTTTCTCATGATGTACTCTGCATATAAGTTAAATAAGCAGGGTGACAATATACAGCCTTGACGTACTCCTTTTCCTATTTGAAACCAGTCTGTTGTTCCATGTCCAGTTCTAACTGTTGCTTCCTGACCTGCATACAAATTTCTCAAGAGGCAGGTCAGGTGGTCTGGTATTCCCATCTCTTTCAGAATTTTCCCATTTATTGTGATCCACACAGTCAAAGGCTTTGGCATAGTCAATAAAGCAGAAATAGATGCTTTTCTGGAACTCTCTTGCTTTTTCCATGATCCAGCAGATGTTGGCAATTTGATCTCTGGTTCCTCTGCCTTGTCTAAAACCAGCTTGAACATCAGGAATTTCACAGTTCACATATTGCTGAAGCCTGGCTTGGAGAATTTTTAGCATTACTTTACTAGCATGTGAGATGACTGCAATTGTGCAGTAGTTTGAGCATTCTTTGGCATTTCCTTTCTTTGGGATTGGAATGAAAACTGACCTTTTCCAGTCCTGTGGCTGCTGCTGAGTTTTCCAAATTTGCTGGCATATTGAGTGCAGCACTTTCACAGCATCATCTTTCAGGATTTGAAATAGCTCAACTGGAATTCCATCACCTCCACTAGCTTTGTTCTTAATGATGCTTTCTAAGGCCCACTTGACTTCACACTCCAGGATGTCTGGCTCTAGGTCAGTGATCACACCATCATGATTATCTGGGTCGTGAAGATCTATTTTGTACAATTCTTCTGTGTATGGACTGTAGCAACTACAAATAGGGCAGTTTCAAGAATCTCATGCTTACTGGAAAAAAATAAAATTCAAAAATCTATTCAAACCCCAAGTATAGATGCATTACTAATGCTGAAGCTCCAATACTTTGGGCACCTGATGAGATGAGTCGACTCATTGGAAAAGACCCTGATACTAGGAAAGATTGAAGGCAGGAGGAGAAGGGCATAACAGAGGACCAGATGGTTGGATGGCATCACTGATCCAATGGACAGGAGTGTGGGCAAGCTCGGGAGGTGATGTGGGACCGGGAGGCCTGGCATGTCGCAAAGAGTCAGACATGACTGAGTGACTGAATTGATTGAATAACGATAAGAAACATAATGATATTTATTGCATTATACATCGTACATAATTTACACTCTCTAGCTTTTCTTTTCATAAATGATATAGAACAGTGCCTCAGTTATATTGCTGGAAAAACCCAGTCTCTTGTATTTCGTTTTCTATTACTTAAGGGACATATCTCCATAAATACACCAAAACAGTCTGTAAAGTACTCAGGAGGTAAATATATTGAATGGAACAGACTGCTTGGAGGAAAATCTAAAGTATCAAAAGAGGAGAAAGTAACGAAAAATTAAGGTGGTAAATGTAGGGGAAAGCACAGATACACTGAGACTTAAGAGAGTCAGACCCTATAAAGAGCAAGACATAAAACAAAGATGAAATTTTTTTAAAATGTAAAACCTTAGGATGACCTGAAATCTTTCCACTGCAAAAATTATTGTCAAAAGTACTGAAATAAAATGACCAAATTGAATTCAAGGTCTTATTCAAAACTTTATTGTGCATATCCCATGCTTAGTCACCTTGGCAAAAACTCCCAACATTGGGGAAATCATACTGTCATGAAGAAAACCAGCTGCAAATCAAAAAAACTGCACTGGAAGCTGAAGCAACCATATTCTGTTAAGTCCACCTTGAGAACGGTCTGCAGAGGAATTCAGGTTTGGTTTACTCCACAGAAAGAGAAGCAGGCAGTGAAGAAAAACAGTAAGCTTTTTTTTTAAAGGGTTAAAATAAGGCTGAGACTGCCCTGCTGCACTCTAGATTGGTGACTCTGGTCTAAACAGCCACAGTAATAAACTATGTGCTTTCCACATTGACAGGCTGTTCTATTCACCAGACCTTAAAACCACAGAAATGTGGGGGACTGGATGGGCTCAACTAATTTCAGAGGGATTTGAACTGCAGCCTTTTGAGAGCCTTCCTCTGCCTGATATCCCAGCTGTAGTCTGGGCCAATCAGAGCGTGGAGCAGAGTCAGCAGATAAGAGAACACAGGGATGCTTTAAAGAGCTCCAGTTACCTCTTACATAGAAGGGAAAATGCTCATCAGTGATGTAGGCTTATTGGAAAGCTTCAGGTGATTCAAATGCCAAGGTTTAATAAAGGGCCAGTGGTGTGTGGGCTAGACTAAGTGACACACTAGAAATCAGTAACAGAAGGAAGTCACGAACACTGACCATCCAGAGGAGCAACAGAAGGAAAACGCTCCCATCCTGAGATCACCAAGAGCAGGGAAAAAGTGTTTCTCCTAGGCCACGCCTCAGGCTCCTTTGAACTCCTCAACTAGGCCCTGACTTTGGGGGCTTCCATGTAAGTCTCAGTACTGTCCAATTTTAGCAAGAAATCTCGCTAAGTCAGTTTGGCTAGATTCTTCCAACCCTTGACACCTGATCACCCTCAATATCTGATCAGGTTCTTCATCTTCACAATTTTCCAGGTAATGTCTGGTCACTCTGGCCTATCTTCCACAAAAAATCCTCCTGTGAGCCAGAATCGCCCCTGATGTTTTCTCTTACTAAGTTTTCACCCACTGACTTCCCAGCCCTGCTCCTTGGCTATAAAACCCCCACTTTTCCTGGCTGTATTTGGGGTTGAGACCAATCTCTGTCTGGTACTACAAAATGCCATTATGGTACCCCCACCTCCATTCGTCATCAATGGAATACCAGAATGAATAGTTCTTTCTTTAACAGAGTCAATGAAAAGGACCCCCACACTCCTGTACTAATGCAGGGTACAGCCAAGTGTGGAGTGGAAAAGAAAGCCCCAACCTCACTTTCCTTCCACCCTTCTATCTACTGGTGCCCCCACTGGGTAAACACGCTAGAAAGTGACTGATGACAGAAGTACCCATTTGAGGCAATACCAAGAGGTCAGCGTCCCACAACATATGTCAGAGCAGAGATGGACAAACAGTGCTTTGGGGTGGGGTAAGCAGAATAAGCTGATATTGTTCAGTATAATGGCCAGCTAGTTCCAAAAGTGTATGTAATGCTTGAGCAATTCAAAAACAGTTTTTGTCCTCTTGGGTGTTTTAAAGCATAAATAAATAAAAGCTCTCCTTCTGCTACTTGTTTTTGCAAAGTGAATCGTTCAAGTTGTCAGAGTGTGTAAGCAACATCTCTTTATTCATGGCCATGGAATAACCCTGTGCTCAAAGAACTTTTTGCTTTAGGGCAAATGTTAGCTTTATAATAGCAGGGGGAAAAGATTAGAAAGGTTTCCTGTTTACTCTGGGAAATAATACATAGATTTTTTTTTTTTTTTGGAAAGAATTCCTAGCAGTCTATCCTGGGTATTTTGAAGTTCTTTAACAATAAAGAAACATGTCTGGATGATGAGCATCATCTTCCTTCGTGACTCCCCGCAGATCTGAGCACATCAGAGTGTTTTACTGAATGTACTAAGACAATGCTCCTGGCTCACAGATTAACTGAGTTTTGAGAGGAATAGGCTCATGGGTAGTTTGTACATTGCACTGAGATCCAAATTCAAATGCAAATCACTAAACTAATGGATTTAGTGGGAAAACAACTGAATTAGGAGTCAGGAAACTTGGGTTTGGGAAATGAAGTTTGGGTCTACCACTAAGTAGTAATATAATTTCAGACGAGAAATGTTTAACTTTTTATGACACACTGGACTTTCTCTATAAAAATCTGGGTTAGTTTATTTCCAGGGTCCTTTTCAAAATAGCTTCAAAATATCTAAATTCTAAAGGCATTCCTTGAAACAACCAGATACGCTTTTGAAAAGTAAGCAACACAGGGGAAAAAAAAAAAATGATGACCTTTCTTTAGCTACAGGTTTTTCCTGGCCATATTTTAAAATCTTACTTTTAAATTCTCAGTTATATGACCACAAACATTAAATACAGAAGTTACAAGGGAACAGCATCATGTAAAGAAAGAGGGATCAAGTTTTGGCCATGTCTTTGCTTAGGATTTTGCCCTTGATAAAGCTGTGTACTGGGAATATTTTGATAGTGGAGGGGTCTTCCTTTTGCCTTTTTATGGTGCTTTTTAATTTTTTTTAATATTCAAGTATATTCTTTCTAACCTCTTTTTCTCAATCCAGCCTAGACCACCAGCATCCTGTATGTTTCTTCAAGAACATTTTTTTTTTCCCTTATAAAGATCTTCTCTGAGATAATACTGACATATCACAGCAGAGTTTAAAATACTACCTTCTGTGATAAGGGCTTCCCTGGTAGCTCAAAATGTAGAGAATCTGCCTGTCATGTAGAAGACTCAGGTTTGATCCCTGGATTGGGAAAATGCCCTGGAGAAGGAAATGGTTACCTTCTTCAATATTCTCGCCTGGAGAATTCCATGGACAGAGGATCCTGACAGGCTTTAGTCCATGGGGTCACAGAGTCAGACATGACTGAGGGATTTTCACTTCTGTGATAAATGGAATAATGGCCTTCCACAAACATATACTTCCTAATCCCTGGAACCTGTGAATATGCTGTCTTACATAGGGAAAGAAACTTTGTAGATGTAGCTAAATTAAGGATTCTGAGATGGGAGATTAGCCCAGATTATCCAGATGGGATAGATGTAATTATAAACAAGGATCCTTACAAGGAGGAGACAGGAGGATTAGGGTAAGAGAAAGAGATGGACACGGATTGTCAGAGAGGAGAGAAGATGCTACACTGTTGGCTCTGAAGGTGTTGGAGGGGACCACTAGCCAAGGAATGTAGGTGGCCTCTAGAAGTGGGGAAATGAGAGCAACAGAGCTTCTCTGAGAGTCTCCAAGAATAAACTTGGCCCTGCTGACACCTTAATTGCATCCCACTGAAGTGCATTTCTGACTCTTATTCTCTAAAACTGCAAAATAACATAATTACGTTGTTGTCTAAGCCAATTAACTCATTTATAGCCACGATAAGGACACAGAAGTTCTAAGAATGTTTTAAATAGAGTCTTCTAGAAAGAAGACATTTAAAAACTTCATCAACTAGAGAAACAAATGTACATTTACTTAAGAATTCCCTGATTATATATTCTATAATAGAAAGTTGTGGAGAAGTGTTAGTATCCACAATCTCTCAAATACCACTAATTCAGTTATCAGTTTTATTGGTTTGTAAGGCAGTGATCCCATGAGATAGTCTTAAATTTGTATTCTGAGGAAAAAAAATGTGAGATTTAGATATAATACAGAGCTACACAGATCAAAAGAATACAAAGACTTTTTTCCTATTACCATTTGCAGGAGCCCTCATGAATTATAATAACTTGCTACCTTTCCTGTTAGACTGTGTAATATTCCATTTTTTTCTATTAAACATCATTGGGTGAGGGCCATTTTTAGGTACCTCTTCCAAACCTTGTGCCAGATAAGCACTGAATACATGTTTTTGGAGTTAATTAATTCTTACGTAGACTAAGATTATAATATACTGGATACTGCTCAGGGAATTTGGGACAAAAAAGAAAAGACAACTGAAGATAATCAGAAATATCTGTCAACATCGAAAAACACACACTAGATAACAGAAGTAACAGCTCCAAAGCAAACGTATCCTGGTTGACGACAGACGTGCTTCCCACGGGCCAGATGGTAAAAGGACGAGTGCTGTTTTCCTTTTGGATTTCCACGTTTCCCTTTCCACCTGACCGTCTCAACATCCTCCTACTGGAGAGACGCCCGACTGCCGTCTTCCTGCTCCATTATTTCCTGAGATGCACTCCTGGCATGGTCTGGGCCTGTCTTCAGACAGCTGTGTATTTTTGAGCAGTTTCACCCCTCTGCGGTTCATCCAACTGTACTTGATGTGCAAGGATCTGTTCCACAGTCTTGCTTTCTGCTTTAATTGCTAAAGAAATCTGATCTCTTGTTAATACTGAATCAATTTAATGCCATTCTCCTATGAAACATCTTTGACACTGGGACTTTCATAAAACAATAACTTCTTTTGCATGCAGCATACAAAAATTTCAGATTAGTGGTGTTTTTTATGCAGAATTTAGATCATTCATGTGCTCTCAATTAACATAAGCATATATTTAAGCATAGAAACGGTTCTGCTTGCAGGAATCTATGACGTTTTACTGACCTCTCTGTAGAGCATCAAAATTCAATTTTTGATCCACTTTAGCCTTTCCACAAAAATATTACTGTAAAATAATATTACTCTGACAAAAAATACTTTTAAGCCTATCATTGACTTCAAACATCAATTGATCAATAAATTCTTTTAATAATCCCTTGGAGTTCACAGAAATTGCATCTGACTTGTCTTGTGAGAGTGACTGCTTTAGAGGGTTAAAAGGGGGGAAACAAAGAAAGTCAAATTACAAATTTCAGTTTGTCAATAAAGTCAGTTATGCATATAAGATAATATTATAAAGCTGGGTACACTGGGATCCTTTATGATAGTTTCCGACAGTGGCTGAAGCAAGATCACATTTAAACTGAATATGTTATTTCGATTTTGGAGCCACTGGATAAAGTGTAGTGAATCATGGGGAGTGATTGTTAAAGATGACTGAAGGAAAACAGAGGAGTTTTTTAAATGGGTAAAATACAAAGAGCAGAGAAGGCATGCCAATTAGGAAAGAAGAGAAAGAAGGCCTACGTTAAAAATGCAGAACTTAAACCAGGGGCAGACCTAGAAGATGAAAGTTTTAGGACTCTAAACCTATTTCTGCTGGCAACAGAAAGGGTAATGATTTACGTAATTTCTTACAAATGTTAAACATTTGTAAGTACAGGGAAAGGCTTCATGGATATTCATTTGGTACAAGTTTTCCCTCCTTAATTTTCACTCTCTAATACTATGGGGGATGTATTATGTACAAAAACTAGAAACATTCAGAGGTCCGTGGGCGTGGGGCCTAGGGAAATTGTAAGCACCTGTATTATTTATAAGGACATGGATACTGAGATTGAGTTGAAGGCACGGGTAGGGAGGAAAGAAATGGAAGAGAGTTGGACAAACACAGTTAGTCTCCAAGAACATGCTTTATTTGAACATCATTAGAGTCTCTCGGGAACATCCCTTGAACAACAGATGTTCTCTTACTAATATTAAACTTTACATGTATATCCTATTCCTGATTAAAGTCCTAGATAGCAGGAATGATGTGTTTTCATTTTTTTGCTGTTACTTTTTGAAAATTTCCTTAGTGTCCAGCATAAAGTCAGTAAAGACTGGATAGAGTTCAAGAATCTGTACGCATACAATGCGAGCTGCAGAGAAGGTGTACAGCTGCAGCCTAGGATTGAGAATCATTGCCAGAAGTGCCCTAGCTAAAAATCTTTTTTATCACTCAATACTTACTAAGAGCTCTCTGAAAGTGTACAGAGGTCCCGTTGTAAATCTTCTGAAAGTATACCGATTTCCTTTGTAAACGGGATGCATAGGCAAGCCAACAGATACATCTTGTTCTGCTCAGTACTCGTTTTATCATCACTACTATAATTAACAAGCAGTATTTATTCAGTACCTCCCATTTGCCAGGCAGTGGAATTTTTTTTTTTTTTGTAATTATACCAAGTGTTTGCAAAAAATTATAGACAATTTTATCTTCCACGTTAAAAACACTTGAGTTCAGAGGGCTCAACAACCTATCTAAGGGCATGCAGCAAGTGAATTCATTAGTTTAAGTGACTTTCCATCTCCTGTGAAACTGGATTAAAGTGAGGCATTTTTGTAGGCAAGGCTTAACCATGGATGCTAAGAAAGGAAAACCAGTTTCTAGCTACAAACTTTCTTATTTTTATCGCGTCTAATCCAGCCAACCAAACACCAAAGGCACAATCCAAAAAAGAAACAATTGATTAGCTGGGCTTAAATTAAAAAACAAAACAAACTTCTGCTTTATGAAAGACAGTATGAAGAGAATGAAAAGACAGTTCACAGACTGAGATAAAATGTAGCAAAGGACAACTACTGATAAAAGATTGTTATCCAAAACACACAAAGAGCTCTAGAAACTCATCAATAAGAAAATGAACAACTCAATATAACATCAGACACATCATAGAAGATATAGAAATGGCAAGTAAACACACAAAAAGACATTCAACATCATATGTCACTGCATGCATGCTAAGTTGCTTCAGTCACGTCCAACTCTTTGAGACCCTATGGACTCTAGCCTGCCAGACTCTTCTCTGTCCATTGGATTCTCCAGGCAAGAATACTGGAGTGGGTTGCCATGCCCTCCTTCTTGGGATCTTCCCAACCCAGGGATCAAGGCCCCATCTTTTATGTCTCCTGCACTGGCAGGCTAGTGCCACTCGGGAAGCCCAATCATTAGGGAATTACAAATTACAGCAATGAGATACCAGCACATATCTATCTAAATGACCCAAATCCAAAATCCAAACACCGCCAAAAACTCATGAGAATGTAGACAAATAGGAACTCTTTCATTGCTGGTGGGAATGAAAAATGGTACAGCCACTTTGGAAGGCAGTCTGACAGCTTTTTACAAAACTAAACATACCATTACCGCATGATCCAGCAATTGCATTTCTTGGTATTTATCCAAAAGAACTGAAAACATGTCCATAGAAAAATCTGTACAAGACTGTTGATAGCAGCTCTATTCATAATGGACAAAACTTAGAAGCAAGTTGGTGAATGGATAAATAAACTGTGGTACATTCAGATGATAGAATATTATTAAACACTTAAAAGAAATAAACTATCAAACAAAGAAAATACATGAGTAAATTTAAATACATATTACTATTGAAAGAAGTTGGTATGAAAAGATTACATACTTTGTGATTCCAACTATATGACATTCTGGAAAATAGAAAATTATGGAGACTAAAAAGATAAGTGGTTACCAAGTATTACAGAGGAGGGAATGATGAATAGACAGAACAGAGAAAAATTTTAGGGCACTGAAACTATCCTATATGACACAACGGTGGTGGGTGGATACAAGTCATTCTTTATAGGCCTGGGAAGGTCCAGTGGAGAAGGGATAGGCTACCCACTCCAGTATTCTTGGGCTTCCCTGGTGGCTCAGCTGGTAAAGAATCTGTCTGCAATGCGGATTACCTGGGTTGGATCCCTGGGTTGGGAAGATCCCCTGGAGAAGGGAAAGGCTACCCACTCCAGTATTCTGGCCTGGAGAATTCCATGGACTGTATAGTCCATGGGGTCGCAAAGACTCAGACACAACTGAGCAACTTTCACTCACTCACTCATAGGGTGTACAACATGGAGAATGAACTTGACTATCAACCACGGACTGAGGATGATAATGATGTGTCAATGTAGGTTCCTCAGTGATGACAATGAACTACTCTTGTGCGTTAATGCCCCAGTGGGAGGATTTGTACAGGTGTGGGGACAGGAAGTATTTGGGAAGCCTCTGCACTTTCTGCTGAATTTCCTGGGAACCTAAAACTGCTCTAAAACATAAAATCTATTAAATTAAAAAGCAGCAGTTAAAACATACAGGCTTAATCTAGGAATTTCTTCGGTTATTGCTTAATTGAATAAATTCAAATGTTTATACTGCTCCTCTCTGTACATTATGAATAGACTACAACAGATTTAGAAGAGACTGAGAAAGGAAGAACAAGGCTCATTTACTCCATTTATATTGTTATTAAATTAATTTAAATAATGAGACTTTAAAAATTGCGTCTTGAGTGATCAGATGTATAAAATTTGCCAATAGTCCCTTGGAAAGAATTGGGCTACTCATCTGCCTTGTAGATTACAAAATCCATAGGGACACGTCAGACTGTCCTCAAACACATCCCTACGCTTCTCTGAGTGCTCCCAGACCCACCTGCCAAACAAATGCTGTTTATTGCCTGAACACTGTTTCCAGTGTTTGAGAATCCTGTTTTACTTCCTTATGGTTGTACAGTTGCCCTGTTGTGTCTGACTCTCTGTGACCCCATGGACTGCAGCACGCCAGGCCTCCCTGTCCCTCACCATCTCCCAATTAAATTTCCTAATTTAATCTTCCCCAGAAGGAACAACGAAAGCATAAATCACACTACATTAAATTATATGTGCAGGAAATGATGAAAACACAAATTATACAGACCTGGTAACAGTTAAGTCAATTACAACCAGTACGGTTATCTTAACTTCAAAGGATAGTGACAAGGGTAGTCAGTGACACACTGTCCCAACATATCAACAATTGTCCTATCTTCCTGAATGATCAGTCTTTGCTACATTTTCCACGTTTACACTATAAGGTACAGGAGGCTCCCACGGCGTTTGAGTTGTGAAGGTTTTTGTCACAAGTCTAATACTAAACTATGAAGACAGTGTGACAGCAGTATGATGTAACTGAATAATTCCCATTTTATAGAAATACAAGTTAAGCACAAACACACACAGGATGGAGATGGTGTTAAAGTTGCAATAAGAATTCAAGAATCACCATATCTTGAAGTTTTACTCAGAGTTTATAATAACATTTTTAAGGTGTCCTTTTATTCGCCTGAGACATCTCAAGATTGCCGCTAACACCACCATTGTGTTTTAGCCTAAACATGCCAGCACTCATGAAAGTTCCTGATTGCTTTTGTAGACACAGTATGGGGGGAAGGTGGCGGGGAAGCATGGAGACAACAGCGCAGTTCTTTGAAAACCAACATTTGTTTAGTGATCATTCTGGAGTCCCGCAGACACTGTTACGTAGTCCGACGCACCTCTGTCACTTCCATACTGTTTGAGCCCTTTAGATCAATCAGCTCAAATTTCTGCTCCTCACACACTGAAATGTTGGGTTACGCTGACAAATTTGTGTGGTAAATATAACTGCCTGGCAGGAAGCTTTCTGTCTGCTTTAGTCAATGCTTTGAAGGCAATCCAGCCAGAACCATTTGTTCAGGCAGCTCTGAAAGTCAGTGATACAAAGGCATAAGTTATAGGTTCTGTCTTCAGTGTTATGTTTGACTGGCTCAGCAGGTAGAGAAAGACCTGTGCTCTGGAAGGTCCAAAGGACTCCTTGGACAAATGAAACTGGCAGATAGAGGTTGGACTCAGCGGGATGCACTTTGTGTATGATGTGTGAGAATTTGGGCCAGGTCAAAGAGGCAGCCAGCCCAGAGGAAGCAGTCAGGGGATGCTGTGAACCAAGGTATCTCTTTGGGCACTGCTCTAAGAGCAGCCAGTGATGGGGAGGGGGGAAGGGATGTACCGACACCTTGCTCCTGTCTTTAAGGCTTGTTACCTAAGTGCTGAGAATGAATGTCCACCAGGACTTTGAAATACTTCTATAAATTACCCATGTATCTATTTCTGAGTTCATTTAAAATGTAACAAATATTTCCTGAGCATGTTTGTTTGACAAGGAACGTTGGATGCTATGGAGGGGATGTGGAGCTAGAGATCCATTTGGGACCCCTACACATATCAAAGGAGTCGAGAGGAGGATGGTGTAAGAAAGAGGTACATATATAATGGTGTGGGATTTTTAAATAAGTGAATGACTTCTGGGTTGATTCAAAGGGATGATTAATGTATAAATGAGTAAACTGGAGCTATCAGAATGAAAGTAAGCTCAACAAAGGCTAATGCAATACAGAGTAAAAGGAATATTTGAGCTGAGTAGAATTTTTTTTTTTTTAACACAATCTATACAGTAACATAAACAAAAGCTTAACTCTTGAGAGTCCCTTTGACTGCAGGAGATCAAATCAAACCAGTCAATCCAAAAGGAAATCAACCCTGAATAGCATTGGAAGGGCTGTGGCTGAAGCTGAAGTTCCAATACTTTGGCCACCTGATGCGAGGAGCCGACTCACTGGAAAAGACCCTGATGCTAGGAAAAACTGAAGGCAAAAGGAGAAGCGGGTGGCAGAGGATCAAATGTTTAGATAGCATCACCAACTCAATGGACATGAATTTGAGCGAACTCTAGGAGACAGTGGGGGACAGAGGAGCCTGGTGGGCTACGGTGTATGGGGTCACAAAGAGTCAGACACAAGTTAGTGACCGAGCAACAATGGCCAATGCAGCAACTTAACTTTGTATGGACTTTTAAGTTCCTCATCACCTTTATATACACTCTTTTATATGGTTACTAAAACAGTGTTAAAATACAAGTAGGAGAAAAATTATTCACCAATTTTACAACTGAAAATGAATTTCCTGATGTATTTTAAGGTCATGGTAGGAAACTCTATCTTAAACTTGGATTTTCTCCCTCCAGGTACAACATGGGATTTTTCCTGATCATGTAGTCTGTAGCAAAAATGTGAGAAACACTTTAGGGTGTTTGTCCCTGGCAAATGGGAACTGAACTTAGAGCAAATGAATTTACATTTCATTTTAGATATTGCTAGACTGTTTGAAATATTTTAGTGATAAGATATTCCTTTTCTAATTAAAACTAATGAAGAGGAGTATCAAGAAAAAACAAAACATAAAATAAGGAAATTAAGGACACAGACAATTTAAGATAATGAGAAAGGGAAAGGGTATATCCAACCCAGAGTATAAAAAGACAACATTATATGAACAGTATGTCTGTTTCAGGGATAAATGGGAAAAATAGCTTGATCCTAATATATAGATTTTATCTACTCCAAGGATGGATCACCTTCAATGCAGGATCAAATAAACTTCCCCCAAATAATATTTATCTATAACTATAGACTAGGTATATCAGAATATGCATATCCTCATGGAAAATCCTAACGCATAACATGTGAAGTAGTTGAGCATACTTGAACAATTCAGTGAAAAATTCTACACTTGAATATCTTCTCTTTATCATGGGAATGAGCATCTGTGCCTATCTGCCTCATTAGTAGTAATAACACAAATCAAAATGGCATTTTATAATTTAAACAATGCTACAACATTGAACATAATACTACTGAAGATTCAGCTACATATTTGGAAAACAATAAAACATTTTAATTAATATGTTCAGATTTCTTTGTTATCTTCCACTTGATACTTTTCTCTTAGGACGCTACAAACTGCTGTGCAAATATTAATTTATTTTAATGAGCAAATACGCCCTATGGAGGCAGGTGAGTACAATAGAACATCCTGGGCTAGAAGTCAGAAAACAGAGACTCTCATCTCTCTCAGTGTGAGACCTGCCCACTGTGATTGAGAGCCAAGTACCCACCCTCAGTGGGTACAAGCTTACGTACAATCACATAATACACAGTCACAGCAATACTCTAGTGTCTTCTAGTTTATTGCAATGCAAGCAGAAGCAAGAAGCAAGGCGATACTTTGTAATAAAAATCTGAAATTCAGAGAAAATCTGGTTCTCCATTTCAAGGCAGCCATAGCTGTGGAGGTGCATTCAAGGTCTTCATCTGCCAATATCCACAAAGTGTGAAGAGAGGTGTTTAAGTAACTGATGGCAAACCTTCCAGTCTGTATGAGTTAAGTGACACGGCCACACAATTTGTCTTAAGTCTCTTTGGGTGTGAGTTACATAAGCTGCCTATTTCTTACATGAAACGGGCTTGTTTAGAGCCTTCTGAACCAAATTGTGTTTGGGTGTCAGATAGCTAATACTCAGGTGGTATAACATGGTGATGGTTTTCAAAGAGTTGACTTATTAGAAGGAAAGATCAGTCAACTGAGATGCATGACATGAGTCAAGACAGCAAACAGACCACCTTCAAGCTAATGCAGACAAAGTCAGATAGAGTAACTCCAGAAATGAGAATTCTTGTTTTCAGTAAAAAGAGAGTATGAGACAACCAAATGAAATTTGAGGATACGTTGCTAAGGGAGATCAGTCAGTCACAGAAACACAAACATTGCAATGATTCCACTTATTTAAGGAATGAGAGGTTGGAACAGTGTTTGGTAGAGGCTGGAGGGAGGTGGAAATAGGGAGTTAATAATTGATGGGCAGGAAGTTTCAGCTAAGCAAGATGGATAAGCTCCAGAGATCTGCTATAAAGCATTGCATCTAAAGTCAACAGTGATGTATTGTACACTTAAATTTTTGTTAAGAAGGTACTTGTGCTAAGTATTTTGACCACAGCAATTTTTTTTTAATAGTATAAAGAGAGTAGGAAATTCAAGTTCTTGTGAAATTTCCCTTAAAACTTGTATTCAAGGGGATAACCTGATGGAATAGGATGGATGAGGTAAGAAATACAAAAATACTTATAAAGGGAAATAGAAAAAGACCATGTGAACTAGCATGAAGATAGCATTAGCCTCTAACAATATAGAGTGAGATGAAAAATGTAAGCTTTTCAAGGGCAGAAGCCCCAGTATCTAGCAATGTGTCTGTAGAAGTAGATCCTTAAGAAACATTAGTCAAACTGATGAAATGTCCCTGACTATTAGTGATGGGGATTTGAACATTTAGTTCTTGTTTTTATGGTGAAAATAATCCCCAAATTAAGACTCAGGAGACAGGAAAAGTAGTTTGAAAAAGAAATGGTAGATATGCCTGTATTCCCTGCACCCCACAAAGTTCTCAAATCACTAGTGTTTTGGAATAAGAAAGACAAGATCTACTACTTTCAGTGACTTAGTATCTTAGTATGCTGCTAAGTCGCTTCAGTCGTGTCCGACTCTGTGTGACCCCATAGATGGCAGCCCACCAGGCTACCGCGTCCCTGGGATTCTCTAGGCAACAACACTGGAGTGGATTGCCATTTCCTTCTCCAATGCATGAAAGTGAAAAGTCAAAGTGAAGTCACTCAGTCGTGTCCGACCCTCAGCGACCCCATGGACTGCAGCCTTCCAGGCTCCTCCGTCCATGGGATTTTCCAGGCAAGAGTACTGGAAAATTGCCATTGCCATTGCCTTCTCTAGTATCTTAGTATCTTGCCTCCTTAACACATTCGTTGTCCCTGTCTGCCCTGCAGGGAGGTCAGTAAACCTTGGACTTCACTGAAGTCTACTCTGAAAGCAAAAGAAAAGTAGCCAACTCATTACCACATGACCTCAGCTCATGCGAATTTCAGAGGCAAGTCTCAGGATTATTTTCAGAAGCTATCGGCTGTTACTATTCCTTATGTTCCGTTCATTTAAGCAGCAATAAATTTGTGGGAGGGGAATGGAAAAACAGAACAAACACATAAAAGGAAACTTATTAATGAGGAATGCTATCCTGAAAATTCTATTTGTTCTTCATCAGAACTCTCCAAACCAGGGGTCCCCAACCCCCAGTTTGGGGCTTGCCCAGTGACTCAGTGGTAAAGAATCTGCCTGTAATGAAGGAGACTTCTGGTTCTTGATCCCTGGGTTGGGATGATCCCCTGGAGGAGAACATGGCAACCCGCCCCTGTGTTCTTGCCTGGAGAATCCCATGGACAGAGGAAGCCTGGTGGGCTACAGTCCATGGGGTTGCAAAGAGTTGGACACAACTGAAGCGACCGAGAACCCACATACCCAAGCTCCAGGCCACTGACCGGTAGCTGGGTAGCTGTATGTGGTCTCTTGGGAACAGGGCTGCACAGCAGGAGGTGAGCCGTGGGCTAGGGAGCAAGGCTTCATCTGCATTTTCAGACATTCCCCACTGGTCGCATTACTGCCTGAGCTCCGCCTCCTGTGGGATCAGCAGCACCATTAACAAATGTAATGTGCTCCAATCATCCTGAAACCATTCCTCCACTGCCCATGGAAAAACTGTCTTCCACAAAACCAGTCCCTGGTGCCAAAAATGTTGGGGACTGCTGCTTTAAATTACATTTTCAGCTGGTTCTGTCCCTAAGGAGGGAGATAGAGAGGAGCCTTTTCCCACTTTTGAGAAATGCCCTTGACTTCTCTCTTACCAAGAGTTTCAGTTTGTTTGCTTTTTGTCTGAGTCTTGAAAAGCTTCAAAGTCAAGAACTCTTCTAGCTTGTGTGAGACGCAGCATGCAGATCATTACGGCAGCCCCAGCCTCTCAAGCTGCTCACAGTATTTCAGCACTGACTAGAGGTGAGAGTTATCCCACCTCAGCTTCTGGCTAAAGTCTCACAACAAAGATATGACTTATATGGGGCAGGAAAGATTAATAACATTGCCCTACAGATGTAAGGGGATTCCCTGGTAGCTCAGACGGTAAAGCGTCTGTCTGCAGTGTGGGAGACCCAGGTTCAATACCTGAGTTGGGAAGATCCCATGGAGAAGGAAATGGCAACCTACTCCAGTACTGCTGCTTGGAGAATTCCATGGACGGAGGAGCCTGGTACAATCTATGGGGTCGCAAAGAGTCGGATACGACTGAGCGACTTCACTTTCACTTTACGCAGAGGTAAGAGACAGGTCTTGGCAAGGGCCACATCTGGGATAAAACCTTGACATCTGTGACGATTGATCCAGAGGTTTCCCTGCTATATCACAGTGGAGGCATGGCATGGCGTGAGCCTGATTTACATAATAGTTGAGAGCATGACATCTGGAGGAAAATCCATCTGGATCTGAGTCTTGATTCAACTATGCCCTAGCTGTGTGACCAAGGCAATTTACTTAAGCTCTCAGAGCCTTGGTTTTCACATTTGAAAGAGGGGTACAATGATGATACATCACATAGTGTGAAGATTAAACAAGGTGTGTGTGTGTGCGCGTGCAGTTAAGTGCAGTTAAGTCCAACTCTTTGGAAGCCCATGGACTGCAGCCCACCAGGCTACTCTGTCCATGGAATTTTTCAGGCAAGAATACTGGAGGGTTGCCATTTCCTACTCCAGGGGATCTGCCTGACTCAAGGATGGAACCCACATCTTTTGTGTCTCCCACATTGGCAGGCAGATTCTTTACCACTGAGCCACCTGGGAAGCCCTCATTAAAGGAAATATGTTACTGTTAAGCCTAAGATCTGGTCTAACTTAGCCCTCAGTGGATGAGGGTTCACTCTGGGTGTGCTAACAACAGGGGAAGTTGCTCGGGAGCTGGAATAGAGTCACAAGCCTGGAAGCAGCAGGAGAGAGGGCTGACCCAGGGGGTTCACATGCGGGGGACGAAAGAACATAAACCTAAATCCAGACTCGGATGGCTATTAGCTATGAATGCAAGCCGTTTAATCTTCTCTCAGTCTCAGTCCTCTAATTCATAAAACAGGGACTGGATGCATACTTTACTGAACTGTAGTAAACAGAAGCATAAGTTCATGTGAAATACTAGTGTGGTGTCTGCTGTACAAGAAGCACTAAATAAGTGACAACTCTTATTTTTCAGTATCACTCATAATTGTAGAAGCTCCTTTCCCAATCCAGTCTATATCCTGAATATTCAGAATAAATTACTTACACACACACACACACACACACACACTCTCTCACACTCACGATGATAGAGGAATTAGTGGGTTAGAAACTAACCTAAGACTTCTTTATATATAATGGTTTTGGAGAAAGAGGAGGACCAGGAGTGATTTCTAGGGAGTCTTATAAAGTTAGTTTGCATGACAATAAAAGTCATAATAACACACAAAATATCAGCACAACAAAATATTCTCTATATATCCTGACTCAATAATAATGTTGTATTAATCCTAATAACATTCTTTTTGTTATTCTCCATCTTTTAAAGACTTTTGTGCTGCTAATATTATTTTACTTAATTTAGCTAGAATACTTACAGAGATGTGCTTTTGTGCTTGCTCTTTAACAGTAATTAAAATAAAACAAATGTCTTTCTACTTGTAAGAGACTGGAGTTGTTGACTCTTACATTACAGGTCTTCCCTTCATCAGTGCCTCCTAAATATGTCACAGCTACCTTCTTAAAAACACAACTACAGGGCACTTTACATTTGAAATTCAGCAGCAGGCATCCTTTATGGATTCTTGAACATGCAACTTCAGCCAGAGTTGTTCCTAACTGGCCAGGCAGTTTGGAAACTTGGGACCTGGGACTTTGGCAGCCAGATAGAATGTGACTCTCGTCTCTGGCAGCGTGCACGGATGGCTACTTCCACCAGATGTATTCCCCACGATCCTTGTAAGCAGGCCTGAGCCCCGTTCCTAACTTCCAGGTCGAAAAGTAATAAAGCATTTGAAGACTGATATAATAAGGTGATCACTTTTCATTTGCCTCTCTCACACATGTTAGGTACTTGTGCTCAAACCACCACTTAATGAGATCAGTTACACTCTGATAAACTTCCTCTAGAAATCCTTAAGTGGACCAGAACACACTGCTGTCCTAGGTCTCCCGCTACCCTCCTTACTTCCAACTACAGGGAACTGTCGGTTATTTACATCACTGCAGTCTGATGCCAAGGTGCTCTTGCTTAGACAACCAAATTCAGGATTTGGAGAGTATCCAGTATAAGGAGTCAACCAGAACAGTCACCCCTCAATATCCAAGGGGGACTGGTTCCAGGACCTCCCCCTCCCTTTGTGGATACAGAAATACGGCAACGATCAAGTCCTATGCATACAATGGTGTAGTATTTGCATACAGGCTATACATCCTCCTGTATACTTTAGATAATCTCTAGATTACTTATAATATGGAATATTATATAATATTATAATATGGAATACAATGCAAATGCTATGCAAAAAAGTTGCTTTGTGATATTCAAGTATTGATTTTTGGAACTTTGTATTTATTTTTTTGCCACGCCATATTTGGGATCTTAGTTCAACCAATGGATCAAATCCATTTCCCCCCGCATTGGAAGTGCAGAGTCTTAACAACTAGACTGCCAAGGAAGTCCCAAGAAACTTTGTGAATTTTTAAAAAATATTTTCATTCTGTGCTTGGTTCAATCTGCAGATGCAGAATTTGCGGATACGATACCAATGGATATGGAGGGCTGATGGTATAAATATGTGGACATTTTGCATTATTCAAGAGCAAAGCATGTCTTTCTACTTAACCGACATAAAAAGGTCCCTGTGGAATGCCTTATTTAACATAATTTTTGTTTTTACAAAATAAAGATGTTTTAGGTTAAAAGCTACTTTCCCTCAATCCTCTTTTTCTGGGGATACCTCAAATTTTATATAAGTAAAACTCCTGGAGACCTGAATTCCCAGTATGTTTCAATGTATATATACTTAGGCCAACCCAGAGTCAAGACAAGCAGGCATTCCCTTAAGTGTCACACTGGAGGCAAGAGCCATATTCTGGCCCTGGATTGGATTACTGGCTCTAATTTTTCTCACACCCATATCAATATATTTCTGGTATGTTTTCAAGGTGAGTGGGGAAGGAAAGGGAAGTGAGTTTTTAAAAATACGACAAATTTAATGTTGTATTAATATAATAGTCATTTATCTTAAGCATTACTCATATAAATCTTAGAAAGGTTTATTTTATTTTGGGTCAAAATCTAAGTTCATGTTTTCAAACAAAACACTAGCACTGACAATGGAAGATTTGGGGGAGACTAGGAGGATAAACGTCAAATTTAGCAGGACTGTCATGAGTGACCTTCATTTATAAATAGTACAACATAGTAACACGATATTTGCTGGCTCTGTGGTAAAAAACAAACAAACAAAAAAATTGCCTGCCAATACAAGAGATATAGATTTGATCCCTGGATTGGGAAGATACCCTGGAGAAGGAAATGGCAAGCCACTCCAGTATTCTTGCCTGGGAAATTCCATGGACAGAAGCTACCTGGTGGGCTACAGTCCAAGGGGTCACAAAAGAGGAATCAGACACAATTTACTGACTAAACAACAATGTGTATTTATTCAGCATTGTGTAGACACTCGGTATTCTAGAAACACACATTTTTTGATAGCTTAGTGGTTATCAATTCAAATGCCCCCAAGAGAGTCAATGAGAAGTGCTCTATCACGTCATTAACCTGCCTTCTTAAACAAGCTAGACTAAAACAGACAGACAATAAAGCAAAGCCCTGGGTCCTTTAAGTTTCTCACCACGAGTATCATGTTAAGCTGTAACACAGTGATGCCATCTGTGGCTACGGTTGGAGATGGAGTTGTTGATCCACATACAGCATGGCCCCTGATCTCCTCTAGAGTCCACTGCTTCTCCTGCACTACAGTCCCCCGAGGGAACACAGATGGTTGGGCCCCTTCCTCTACCGTGTCTTTTGCAGTAGGAATGGGGTGGAGAACAATTTTGCATTTCTAACATATTCCCAGATGATGTTACTGCTGGTAGAAATCACACTATAAGCACCTTTGCGATACATTTTAAAAATCTCTTTCTTCTTTGAATAGATTTCTTAACTCCCTCTCCTTTCAGTTCAGTTCAGTTGCTCAGTCATGTCCGACTCTTTGAGACCCCATGAATCACAGCATGCCAGGCCTCCCTGTCCATCACGAACTCCCGGAGTTCACTCAGACTCACGTCCATCGAGGCAGTGATGCCATCCAGCCATCTCATCCTCTGTCGTCCCCTTTTCTTTCTGCCCCCAATCCCTCCCAGGATCAGAGTCTTTTCCAATGAGTCAACTCTTCGTATGAGGTGGCCAAAGTACTGGAGTTTCAGTTTTAGCATCATTCCTTCCAAAGAACACCCAGGGCTGATCTTCTTTATCAATGCTTTCCATGGGCTCTTGCTTGTAAAACTCTTTCAGGAAAACTGAGTATTTTTGCCTTGCTTCTTTGAAGGCTGTGACTCTAGGCTTCAGACTATTGGCTGCAATAACATAGCCAGTTTCCATGCAGAACTAAAGGGTTGGAATTCCTGGTCTTCAGTGATTTTGCCTTTAACTTTTAGATTTAACAACTCATTGACTAGAGATGTATTAATATGCCTTTTGTTACTCAAATGTTATTGACCCAGGGTCTCAATATTCACTTATGTAACAAATTGTCAGCCACAGGTGTTACTTTCTGCCAAAATCCCCCAGTCCTGTGTTAAGAAAACTTGGACCCTAGAGGTGTCATTTCCTAACTCTAACACTCTTAGTTTCTTTACCAGGCTCTCACCTTGAGGAGGCAAATCTGGTTCTTTAATCGTCCACATTCCCAAGGAAGCAGCTCTGCTTCTCCAATTGTATACTCCTTGTATAAAGTGAGATAAAGAAATGTTATTCACCAAAATAAAATCTTTCTTATTATTTAAAACCCAGGTTTATTACCAAACATTGATATTCTCATTAGCCATCCCTTCCAAGTCCTATTAAATATTACAGTAATAACACAGGGAAAATCTCCTTTGCTTTTTTCTGAATGTTAAAAATATGAGGTACATGGATGGGATCTTTGCTTAGAGAATTGAAGTTTTAACCATCACTATATGGTTTTTCCAGTGGTCATGTATGGATGTGAGAGTTGGACTGTGAAGAGGACTGAGCGCCGAAGTATTGATGCTTTTGAACTGTGGTGTTGGAGAAGACTCTTGAGAGTCCTTTGGACTGCAAGGAGATCCAACCAGTCCATTCTGAAGGAGATCAGCCCTGGGATTTCTTTGGAAGGAATGATGCTAAAGCTGAAACTCCAGTACTTTGGCCACCTCATGCGAAGAGTTGACTCATTGGAAAAGACTGATGCTGGGAGGGATTGGGGGCAGAAGGAGAAGGGGATGACAGAGGATGAGATGGCTGGATGGCATCACCGACTCGATGGACGTGAGTCTGAGTGAGCTCTGGAGTTGATGATGGACAGGGAGGCCTGGCGTGCTGCGATTTATGGGGTCGCAAAAAGTCAGACACGACTGAGCGACTGAACTGAACTGATATACACTGTCCCTGTAAATGATACAGAAAATGCTTCCACATATCAATTAAAAACACATAGAAGATGTAGTGTATGTATATATGCATGCATGTGTGCTAAGCTGCCTCAGTTCTGCCCGACTGTGAGGCCATGGACTGTAACCCGCCATGCTCCTCTGTCCATGGGATTCTCTAGGAAAGAATACTGGAGTGGGCTGCCACGCCCTCCTCCAGGGGATCTTCTCCACCCAGGGATCAAATCTGCATCTCTAATGTTTCCTGCAGGAGCAGTTGGGTTCTTTACCACCAGTGCCACCTGCTACTTCAGAGAATACTTTACTTTGTGGCAAAAATTATACGAAGTACTTTAAATTCACTATTTAAGTCTTCATGCAAATTCTCAATAATAACTAGTAAACAGCACCAATATTCAAACACACAATCTGTTTTCTCAAAGATCTCATGACAATAATTTAAATTGTGTGTGATAATAAATGACTAAGTGAAACTCTCCTTAGAAAAGACAAATTATTTCAAATTGGGTAGATATGAACAAACACAGGATGCCCTTGCTGCTGCTAAGTTGCTTCAGTCGTGTCTGACTCTGTGCAACCCCATAGACGGCAGCCCACCAGGCTCCCCCGTCCCTGGGATTCTCCAGGCAAGAACACTGGAGTGGGTTGCCATTTCCTTCTCCAATGCAGGAAAGTGAAAAGTGAAAGTGAAGTCGCTCAGTCGTGTCTGACTCTTTGCGACCCATGGACTGCAGCCTACCAGGCTCCTCCGTCAATGGGAGCCTTTATGTGCTATTAAAAGATATACCACATAAAGACATAAACAGCCTTTACATACTAAACAGATCAGATCAGTCGCTCAGTCATGTCCGACTCTTTGCGACCCCATGAATCGCAGCATGCCAGGCCTCCCTGTCCATCACCAACTCCTGGAAATCACTCAAACTCACATCCATCGAGTCAGTGATGTCATCCAGCCATCTCATCCTCTGTTGTCCCCTTCTCCTCCTGCCCCCAATCCCTCACAGCATCAGAGTCTTTTCCAATGAGTCAACTCTTCTCATGAGGTGGCCAAAGTACTGGAGTTTCAGCTTTAGCAACATTCCTTCCAAAGAAATCCCAGGGCTGATCTCCTTCAGAATGGACTGGTTGGATCTCCTTGCAGTCCAAGGGACTCTCAAGAGTCTTCTCCAACACCACAGTTCAAAAGCATCAATTCTTCGGCACTCAGCCTTATTCACAGTCCAACTCTCACATCCATACATGACCACAGGAAAAACCATAGCCTTGACTAGACGGACCTTTGTTGGCAAAGTAATGTCTCTGCTTTTGAATATGCTACCTAGGTTGGTCATAACTTTCCTTCCAAGGAGTAAGCGTCTTTTAATTTCATGGGTGCAGTCACCATCTGCAGTGATTTTGGAGCCCCCCAAATAAAGTCTGACACTGTTTCCACTGTTTCCCCATCTATTTCCCATGAAGTGATGGGACCGGATGCCATGATCTTCATTTTCTGAATGTTGAGCTCTAAGCCAACTTTTTCACTCTCCTCTTTCACTTTCATCAAGAGGCTTTTGAGTTCCTCTTCACTTTCTGCCATAAGGGTGGTGTCATCTGCATATCTGAGGTGATTGATATTTCTCCCAGCAATCTTGATTCCAGCTTGTGCTTCTTCCAGTCCAGCGTTTCTCATGATGTACTCTGCATATAAGTTAAATAAACAGGGTGACAATATACAGCCTTGATGTACTCCTTTTCCTATTTGGAACCAGTCTGTTGTTCCATGTCCAGTTCTAACTGTTGCTTCCTGACCTGCATACAAATTTCTCAAGAGGCAGGTCAGGTGGCCTGGTATTCTCATCTCTTTCAGAATTTGCCACAGTTTATTGTGATCCACACAGTCAAAGGCTTTGGCATAGTCAATAAAGCAGAAATAGATGCTTTTCTGGAACTCTCTTGCTTTTTCCATGATCCAGCAGATGTTGGCAATTTGATCTCTGGTTCTTCTGCCTTTTCTAAAACCAGCTTGAACATCTGGGAGTTCACGGTTCACGTACTGCTGAAGCCTGGCTTGGAGAATTTTCAGCATGACTTTACTAGCGTGTGAGATGAGTACAATTGTGCGGTAGTTTGAGCATTCTTTGGCATTGCCTTTCTTTGGGATTGGAATGAAAACTGAACTTTTCCAGTCCTGTGGCCGCTGCTGAGTTTTCCAAATTTGCTGGCATATTGAGTGCAGCACTTTCACAGCATCATCTTTCAGGATTTGGAATAGCTCCACTGGAATTCCATCACCTCCACTAGCTTTGTTCATAGTGCTGCTTTCTAAGGCCCACTTGACTTCACATTCCAGGATGTCTGGCTCTAGGTCAGTGATCACACCATCATGATTATCTGGGTCGTGAAGATCTTTTTTGTACAGTTCTTCTGTGTATTCTTGCCATCTCTTCTTAATATCTTCTGCTTCTATTAGGTCCATACCATTTCTGTCCTTTATCGAGCCCATCTTTCCATGAAATGTTCCTTTGGTATCTCTGATTTTCTTGAAGAGATCCCTAGTCTTTCCCATTTCTTTGCATTGATTGCTGAAGAAGGCTTTCTTATCTCTTCTTCCTATTCTTTGGAACTCTACATTCAGATGTTTATATCTTTCCTTTTCTCCTTTGCTTTTCACTTCTCGTCTTTTCACAGCTATTTGTAAGGCCTCCCCAGACAGCCATTTTGCTTTTTTGCATTTCTTTTCCATGGGAATGGTCTTGATCCCTGTCTCCTGTACAATGTCACAAACCTCATTCCATAGTTCATCAGGCACAAAATGTGCTTATAGGAATAATGCAGAATTCGAAAACTACTTAATTTCATGAGTATAATAAACTTGAATACTAAAACCAGATTAAGAAATAAAACAAGAAGTTCACAGTCTAACTCATTTTGAACTGTACAGTCAAAACCTTACATTCTGGTAATGTGGTTTCACGGAATACTAGTATTTTCATGTTATGAATAAAAATGCTTATTAAATCAACATTTTACATAGTGACAAAATTCTAGAATCAGTAAATACATTTAAAAATTAGAATCAAGTACAAATTTTAACCATGTACAGAAAATAGCACAGTAAAATATTAATAGTATACTAGTAAGCTATTTGTATATTATTTGCATACTATTTGTGTTACCATTTACTATTTGTATACTCTTCTGCATTTTTAAATGTGTCTATAATTAATGTGTACATGTTTCTTTCATAAAATTTTATTTTAAAGGAGAGAAAATACAAATTTATATATGTATATGCGTGTGTGTGAATATGAGTGTGTGTTTGTGCGTGTATATATACATATATGTTAAAGACTAGTTTAAAACTATAATACAGAATCAGCCATTAATTACTAGAGTCTGATTTTCATGAGAATGCATAAGTATTAATGTATCTCCAATAATGTCTTCCTTAAATGTTAAGGAAACCATTTTTAATATTATTTTCTAAAATAAAATTGTTATTTATATTACTTATTATCTTTCTAATTTATGAACTCCCTTGTGGGGAACAACATCAATAAATTTACCACCAGGTATGAAAAGAAATCTAACACGATTTTTCTTTTTCATCCTAAAGTTACCTTCAAGCTTCAAGAACATTCTCCAAGGTATCGTATTCTTGAATTTGTTGAATGACCAAGCTCCACTTACTAATATCCTTCATGGACATGAATTTGATTGTGTCCCTTTTCAGCCATCATTTTTCTGAACTAATAATTTCTCATCTGGTCTTACTATTTTATTCCTTTGATCAGTTCTGTTAAGCTTTCAGGCTTCTCTAACTGTTTTATGGCCTTGATGGAATGTACTCAATAGAACCATGATCTCTATTCCAAGTTCAGAAACATTATTCATTCTGTTCAAAGATTTAACAAAATTATATAATCCTGTTTTTTTTAATCAATTTTTTTCAATGCTATCTCTGCCATTTGGTCGATCTTTTGAGCTGCCACTCCACACCGGACTATCTTCAAGAAATAGTTGACATAGATTCAGATATCAAGTTTCTCCCTGGACAAAAGTAATACAGGAGAGTAATTCATATTACCAGCATAGTTTGGATTACATTTCCCCAGACATAGTGTGTTATACTTGCGGCAGCTGAAATGTATCCTCTGTTATTTTGCCTATTACAAAGTGTTCTTGCAAGATACATCCATCTCCCTGGAACAGTTTCAGAGTCATCTGCAAACTTACACATCTGTCTCAGTGCAGTCATCATGGCCCATCTTCATCCCGAGGCCCACATCCTTCCAGTAGATATAATGGGAGCCATGGGAGCCTTGTTCTGTCTTTGCTTTTTTTTTAATTCTACTTTTGGCTTAGTCCAATCTCATGCTCCCTTGCTAATCCTGTGTATCAGAGGGAAATTTTAACAACTTGAGTAAGAGCTGCAGGTGAGAGCGATTAAGACCATTTGGATAGTGTCTAGGCCTACTTGACTCCCCACCTCCTGCCACCCCATTCTCTACCTTGACTGTTCTTCCTTATATCCAAGCCCCTCCCTCCCTTATCCTCCAGCCTTGATAACAGGTCTGTGTCTTTGCACACGGCCTGTTAACCTTACTTTTGGCTGTTGGTTTTGGTTTTTGAATGCATGTCTTGTCTTACTCTTGTTAATTTCACTTTCCTTTTGCTACCTCCCAGATAGACCTTCTTTTTCTTAAAGAAGTGGTTACGAATTCTCTAGGAAGCCTTGCTGCTGCTGCTAAGTCGCTTCAGTCGTGTCCAACTCTGTGCGACCCCATACATGGCAGCACAACAGGCTCCCCCGTCCCTGGGATTCTCCAGGCAAGAATACTGGAGTGGGTTGCCATTTCCTTCTCCAATGCATGAAAGTGAAAAGTGAAAGTAAAGTCGCTCAGTCGTGTCTGACTCCTAGAGACCCCATGGACTGCAGCCTACCAGGCTCCTCCGTCCATGGGATTTTCCAGGCAAGAGTACTGGAGTGGGGTGCCATTGCTTTCTCCGCTAGGAAGCCTTACTGAGATGCAGTTTCTTACATCCAACTCCAGGGTTTCTGATTCAGTAGGCAAGGGCAGCAAATTTGCGTTTCTAACAGGCTTACAAGTGATCCCTTGGACTTTCCTGGTGGCTCAGATGGTAAAGCATCTGCCTACAGTGCAGGAGACCTGGGCTCAATCCCTGATCCCTGGGTCAGGAAGGTCCCCTGGAGGAGGAAATGGCAATCTACTCCAGTACTCTTGCCTGGAAAATCCCATGGATGGAGAAGTCTAGTGGGCTACAGTCTGTGGTGTTGCAAAGAGTCGGACATGATGAGTGACTTCATTTTCACTTTCACAAGTGATGCCGGTGCTGCTGACCTGGAGATCAAACCTTGAGAATTATACAACGTCTAAGATTTCGGGGGTTTGTGTTTATTTACCAGAAGCCTGCCCTGATGATCCACCTGTCTGAATGACTCATTTGGGTTGTCTTGATGGATTTTCTCCATCTAAGGTCCCTATTCCTTTCTCTTACCACTTTCTGAGAAAGACAGCACCAATTCTAATTCTGCTTCCTAAAATAATGATGGTGGTGGTGTTGATGATGGTGACAGGGACGACACGAGGAATGATGATGAGTCTCAATTTCCTCATCTCTAAAGTGGAGATAAAAATGGAAATAAGAAGACTACCTCCCTTAGAGATTTTGGATCTATTACATGAGAAAACAGCACTTTGCACAATGCCTGGCAAATAATGTGTGCCTGATAAATGTGAGTTATGAAAACATCGATGCAGATGGTGATGGCAAAATATCACTAATTCAACACAATGATTGATTGATTCGTTTCTGGGGATACATAACAATGAAAAAATAGATAAGGACTCTACTCTTATGAAGACAGAATGAGGACAAAGTAATAACAGATTGCAATAAGTACTACAAAGGGGGAAAAAAAAAACAGGATGGTGGAACAGTGTAACTGAAAGAGGCTGCTTTAGTCAGAGTGGACAAGGAGGATAAACTCCATAAGAAGGTGATATTTGTGATATGATCTGGGTAAGGAGTAGTCACTCAAAGAGCTGAGGGAAGATAACTCCAGACACTGGAAAGTGAAAGTCACTCAGTCGTGTCTGACTCTCTGAGACCCCATGGACTGGTCCATGGAATTCTCCAGGCCAGAATACTGGAGTGGGTGGCCTTTCCCTTCTCCAGGGGATCTTCCCGACCCAGGGATCAAACCCAGGTCTCCTGCATTGCAGGCCAATTCTTTGCCAGCTGAGCCACAAGGGAATTGGAAGCTGCCTCCAAATGCTTGAGGCTGAAAATTGGTTTGTTCAAGGAACAGACAGGAAGCCGGGATGGGAGGCTTAGGAAGAAAGGTAAGATGTGATGAAGTTAGAAAATTTAACACAAGCTAAATCCCACAGTGGTTAGTAAGATGTAGTACAGAGTTTTTAGTTTAGTAAAGAAAAAAGAAAAAAAAAATTGAAGGGCCTTAAGAGTTTCCATTTCTAAGGAGGGACGTAATGTATTCTGATTAATGGGTGAGAATGGGATACAGTAATGTATCCCATTGATGGAAAGACAGGATATTATAGGTCTGTTCCAGGTAACAGGTGAGAGTTGTTGGATTTATTGAGAGTGAGCAAAGTCAAGATGGAGAAAAGCACATAGATCTGAAATACATTCTGGAGGTTGAACTATTACAGATTTAATGTAAGTAGGATATAAGAAAAAGAGTGTCCAAAGCTCATGACTGGATTTAATGTATTGCAACACTGAGAACATATTCATTAAACCAAACTCTATTTACTTATTTTGAAAGTTTTCATGTGTATAATACATGTGAATGATAAATATTCCTTATTATCCAAAGCTAACTTAATTGTGAATATTTATTTTCTAGGTGATTTTCATTTAATAATTTACAATGCTGACATTTTTCACAGTCTTTGGTAAATAGTAAATAATGGTAGAACACTTCTTAAGTTCCTGTAAGAAAGTCTATAATACTTCTAGCTCAGATTATTTCTGAAAATCATAATAGCTAATATTTATTTAATGCTTCACATGTACTAGACCCTGGTTCATGTCCAAACCATGAGACTCTAGAGCCCACTCAAGGCAGCAGAACTCGTTCATTTTCCCTCCGTTCTACAACTTTGGTTCAGTGATTCCTTATGTTACATAAATTTTAGTGCCCTAAGTTCCACCATTCTTAGAGTCACTTCTAGAATTCTCCTCTAACACAGTTTCTTTCTCCTGGAGCTTCCCTGAAATGTCAGGAGATGGCAAGACCCATCCAACTTATAAAATCTAAATGAGACTTGCATTCTGAGTTTGCGTAATCAAGCAGAATGCATGTTAATGGCCAGATAATGATAATGATGCCACTTATCAAATATCTGCTCTATTCTAGGCATTGTCCTGAAGCTGCACTGAACATGTATCATTTCACTCAGCGTAATCTTCATACCCTGGAGGAGGGCACGGCAACCCACTCCAGTATTCTTGCCTGGAGAATCCTATGGACAGAGGAGCCTGGCGGGCTACCGTCCACAGGGTCACAGACAGTCACACACAACTAAAGCAGTTTAGCACAAACACATACAATCTTCACAGCAGCTCTGCAGAGGAGTTGCCATTGGCCCAATGCAGAGACCACACACAGATCCAGCACTGTGCTCTCAGTCGCTCACCCAGTAACATCATCAAGTATTATAAACTGGAGCACACTGGAAAAGCAGAGGGAAGAGCAAGATGTGGACGAAGGCGCTGTGGCTAGGATAAAAGATGAGCTTCACCTTCATACAAATGCTCCTGATTTTAGGAGAGATGCTGATAAAAATAAAATATCCCACAAAGCATTAAGCCACAAAGAAGAAAACCATGCAGTTTTCAGTGGAGATGTGAATAAACTTGCTCCTCTTTTACATGAAGGCAGTCAAGAGGAGGGGAAAGGAAAACTCACTCACTGATATCTTCTTCTGAGGTCAGAATTTATTTCTTATGAATTTATTTTTGTTTCAAAAAAATCAAAGAAGGAAAACGCTCCTCCTCTCCCTCCACCTTCCTGCATAAGTCTACACAGTGACCCTGTGGAATCTTAATCCCCAAGGTTATTTTACAACCTAAATTAGCATTCTAAAAGAGAAACATAATATTACATACGCAATCCCCACCTCTCCCTGACTAACCATCCTTTAAGGAACACCGCCCCCCCCCGCCCCCGCCCCCGCCAATCTCCAGGCTCATTTGAAATGTCTTTTGTTTTCATACACTGGAAATCAGTGATAAAGTGTTATGACCAAGAATTCAGTAGTTGGATTCACTATTTTTTGAATGTCACTAAGAACACACCAAGGGAAAATTATATTATATAATTTAATCACCGGGGCTAATTATTTTCTTTGCTGATCCTCTAAAGCAGCAGTGGATACAAGCTCACAAATATCACATGTATTTTTTCTTAGCAGGAGGGAAACACTGGGCTGTGATTAAAAAGGCATCATGTTGCTTCCTACAAAATGTGTAATGGGTCTGAACTGAAAGAACAAAAAAATGGCTACACCCACTAACCATGGTAAAATTCCCCTTTTAATTGGGTAGGCAGTTCCAACAGAAATGTACATAGTAAGCTGCAATTACATGTAAGCTAAATTGGTGTAGCTTTACTGCTGATAATGGGATATTCTTCTCCTAAAACACTCTTTCATCCCCCAAACACAGGAAAAAAAGTGGCTTTTAACTCTATCATCTTGGCTAACTGCACACAACATTTCCCAAACACTAGCCTGTTAAGAGATTCTGAAGAGACCTGTACTGTGGATCCCGGTGATTCAATTATATACATTATATAAATTATGGACAAAGAATCTGAATAGAATTTTCTTCAAGAAACATACACAAATGGCCAATAATCCCACAAAAATACTCAACATTATTAGTCATTAGGGGAATTCAAACCAAACCTACAATGAGATACCATCCTGGACACAATAGGTTGGCTAGAATAAAGATGTCAGGTATTAACAATTGTTGGTGAGGATGTAGAGAGATGGAACAACTCACACACGGCTGTGGAGAATGTAAAATAATACAGTAGCTTTGGAAAACAGCCTGGTATTTACTCAAATGATTAAACACACAGTTGTCACACAACTAGCAATTTCACTTCTAGGCATATACTTAAGAGAATCAAAAACATAGGTTTACACAAAAACTTGTACACAAGTGTTACATAGAATTATTCATACTAGGCAAAAGGTGAAGACAATTGTAATGCACATCAACTGAGTGGATAAATAAAACGCAATCTATCTATACAAGTGGAATACTATTTGACCACTGAAGAAATGGAGTACTGATGCATACGGCAAGGATGAGCCTTGAAAATATTATGCTAAGTCTAAAAAATCAGTCACAAAACACAATGTCTTCTACCATTTTGTTCATACTTCCAGAATAGGGAAATCTATTTCCTGGTGGCTCAGACGGTAAAGAGTCTGCCTGCAATGCAGGAGACCTGGGTTCGATCCCTGCATCGGGAAGATCCCCTGGAGAAGGAAATGGCAACCCACTCCAGTCTTCTTGCCTGGAGAATCCCATGGACAGAGGAGAATCCCCATGGACAAAGGAGCCTGGAAGGCCATAGTCCATGGAGTCACAAAGAATCAGACATGACTGGGTGACTAACACGTTCACTTTCATAGAGACAGAATTGTCTAGTATGTGAATTACAATGAATGATATTCAATAAGGATGTTTCTTTAAGCATTAGGAAAGATATTATTGCATTTTAAAAACACATTTGTTGAACAAATGAATAAATAGATCAACGTGCATATAGAAACTCCAAATGCTACATCATCATCCGCCATTTGAAGACTTGTGTTTTCAAGTTGGTTAATTTTTGCCCTTAGGTACACTGCCACCAAGTGCTGGGGGAAGCCTCGGTCTCACAGCGTGAGTTTCAGGTGCCTGGATGCTAGGCATCCTCTGGAGGCTTCTTGCTGAAACATACCAGATTCTACTAAAGATGAGTCCACACCTACGTAAAATTACTGAAATGAGTATATACCTATATATATTAAGTATTAAATCAGAAAAACATTAGATAGTGTGTTAGTCACTTAGTCGTGTCTGACTCTTTGTGACCCCATGGAATGTAGCCCACCAGGCTCACCTGTCCATGGGATTCTCCAGGTAATAGTGGAATGGATTGCCATTTCCTTCTCTGGATAGTATATAGGAAATATATATATATATATATATATAAAAAGATCCTCACTGGTCTAACTCTTGCTGCTGCTTAGTCACTTCAGTTGTATCTGACTCTATGTGACCCCATGTACTGCAGCCTGCCGCACTCCTCTGTCCGTGGGATTCTCCAGGCAAAAATACCCGAGTGTGTTGCCATGCCCTCTTCCAGGGGATCTTCCTGAACCAGGGATCGAATCCAGGTCTCCTGCACTGCAGGCAGATTCTTTACCAATGAACCACTAGGGAAGCCCTAACTCTTGCTAACTTTAATTAAAACACTCCTGTCTAATTTAGTCCCAGTCCTTTCACAGAGTTAAGCTCCTTCTGGGGTACTGTGCACTTCTAATGGTTGAGGAAAACGCTGGCATGGAATGCCCTTTCGGGCAGCTTTTCCCCACTGTCAGCAGTTCTTCTTCTAAACCACAGATGGTCAATTCACCTTGCTGAGATGGTTAGGGCTAATTAAAATCATAGTCTTAGATGCCTTTTTAATGCTCTGAATTAGTACATAGCCTTTGCCTTTCCCTCTGGGCCTCTATATCCTTCCTTATCTGCCTGAGAAAGAACAAAATTAGATCATAATCATCTCAAGGATAAATGCAAAACACCGTTCAAATTGTTTTCTCTAAAGAAAGAGGGAAGGAGAGTACAGATCTCCATGGTAGGCCTTCATATAAATATCTGTATAATAAATAAATAAACCCTACCACTCATCCAACCAGGAGTTCCACAGCCAGATGTAATTGTAGGACTGATATCAAATTTTTTTTTTTTTTACTAACAGCCTGAATTTGCCAGTTTTCCTATTCTGACACACTTATGCATGCAACAGAATTTTCTAATCATCATTTTGGATAGAACTTCTGCATAGGTTCATGACAATGGTGATCTCAAAGGAGGAACGTAACTATAATAAATCAACACAGTGATGGGATTAAGCAGCTAATAAATGATTTTTTTAAATTTAATTCTGCCCTACTTTATGCACTTGTATTCTACTTTTGGGATATCTCTCCATGAAAAAAATCTTAACTAATTTCAATATGATCCATTTGGCAATTATCTTGTGAAGCATAATCAATATAAACTTACCCAAGGCACAGTGTTTATGACTATGATCATTAAATGCATAAAGGTGAGGGAGGTCACTGTTAATAAAGGCCAATTATGGAATGACATGAAATTTAAGAACTGCGACTTAGGCAGAAGCAATAAATTTTGAAGAACTTCATTCAACCAAAGAGTTACCATATTGCAATAAATGAATAAATATTATCTTAATATATCTTACAATAACTGCTTTCCATTCGTGGCTGAGAACCTAAGCCTAAAACCCAACATGGGTAACCCACCAGTGAGTTTATAAAGGAAGTGACTGAAGACCTTAATGGAAGGTGAGTGTGCCACTTACTCTCCAAAGAGACGGATGTGTCAATTTCTGCTTGGTCAATTACACATGCTCAGAAAGTAGCAGCAAATGACACATTATGTTTCAGAAAAAAAATGTAAAATTAACCCATATGTAAAAAATAAAAGGACATAGAGTCATATGAAATTTTAATTATCATGTTTCCTTCCATTACTGGGCACATCTGTGAGTTGATAGGGTGTGTGACAATTGACATGCTACAAGAAATTTGAATTTATACAGCCTATCTAAGAATTGACTTAGGAAACAAGCATATGTTTTCATAGTTAATTATATATTTACTATTAAAATTGAGACAAATAAATTAAAATGACAGGATCTATAAATGTGATATCTTATACTTATAAATTACTAAATAGATGATGATAATGAAAAAAATAAGAGATGCAGACATTAAATTTATATTGATATTAGAACTATATATAATCAATTGTATAAATGAAGAAACGGGCTTTCATTCACTGCTATTGTAAGGTAAGAGGTAGATTTTTTTTTTTTTTACACTCATGGAAATTTAAGATTGCCCATTCTAACAGTGTGTAACAAATGTTGGTAATATACTTCACCACTGTAGCTTCTATCTCTATAAAACTGATCAAGGACATTTTTAACAGATATTAGTCTGGTTGTGCTGACATTACATAATACCATAGACTGGGTGGTTTAGACAACTGGAAACTTAATGTTTTCACAGTTCTGGAGGCTGGAAGTCTAAGATCAAGGTGCCAGCAGGGTTGGTTTCTGGTGAGACTTGTCTCTTTGGCTTACAGGTGATAGGGTCGGTTTCTGGTGAGACCTGTCTCTTTGGCTTACAGATGATGGCTCTTCTCTGTGTCCTCATATGGTTACTTCTGTGTGTGTGCATTGAAAGAGTGATCTGACACTTCTTTCTTTTCTAATGAAGACATCGTTTCTTTTGGATTAGGGCCCTGACTTTATGACCTCATTTACCTTAATTACTTACGTAAAGGTCTCTCTCCAAATATACTCACAGTGGGAATTAAGATGTTAACATACAGATGTGAGGGGAACATTTCAGTCTGTAACAGTGGTATGATAAAACCAGGAGCCCCATGGAAATCACATAAAATATTTTGTTAGAAAGTTAGACAGGGCACAGGGTTTATCCACGGTCAAGCACCTCATTGGTTAAAGATCAAATACCTTTTTCAAGTATACATTTCTGCATTGATTCAGACAATGAATCAATTTAGACCTAAGGCAGTGTCAAACCTCCTGTTTATTAAGGGTTGTCTTAATATACGTAGAGAAGTGTGCCTGAGGGTACTGGGTAGATACAGAAAAAGCATGAACATATATTCAGAAATGATGATTATAGTTCTTAAGCCGGAAGTCTGGACATTTTGAAGATAAGAACTGACAGTATATCATTCTTTAGTTCCTTTTTTAGAAAAGCTAGAGTTTAAAAATAATCATGGCATTAATGATTTAAACAAAATATAATCTGGCAATAGCATCCAAAGACTCCTCCTCTGTAACTGTAATCTCAAGCTTTCTCCTGTCACCATCGCTTTTGAGGTTCTTTCTTTTATGAGGGCAGAGACTACCAGTTCTTCATAGCTTCAGATTCAATGTTCACATGCAACAAGGGAAAAACCTTACTGGGAAAGTGAGGAAGACAACTGAATGCATGAATCTGTAACTATATAGCAACTGCATCAAAGCCAGGCCTCAAACCTTTGTGTAGCCTTTCCAAAACCCAGCGCAGTGCATGCACTCAAAACAGGGCTACCAATACTGTATTGCTGGTTATTCTTATAGGTCAGAAACATTACATAAATGGTTATTATTAACCATAAATTTATTTATATTTTATTTATTTCAAACATGATTGTCCTTAATCTTGTCTAATACAGATCTCTTCAATAGGTTTATGTATTATGGCAATTTCAAATTCCACTTTAGGATGCAAATATTTTAAATTATATTTAATGAACATTAATTCTGAAACTCCTGACAAAAACCACAGCATATTTCTTTATCTTGTACGTAAAATTAAATCCTACTTGAATAATCTGTTACTTCATGCGTGTTCACATGTAAAGGCAGTCTAAGAAAAGACTGAGTTGAAAGGCAAAACAAGAGTCTGCTAAAACACACGTTTGGGGTTTCCCTGGTGGCTCCTGCTAATGCAGGAGACACGGGTTCAATTCCTGATTGGGGAAGATTCCACATGCTGTGGAGCAACTGAGCGTGCTCTCCCCCGAGCTCCAGAGCCCGGGAGCCCCACCCATGAGCCACGTAGTGTCCGAGAGCCCGAGCTCCCCAATGAGAGAAGCCGCCTCCACGAGAAGCCCAGGCACCACAGCTAGAGAGTGTCCCCGCTCACCGCAACTCGAGAAAGCCAGCTGAAAAAGGAAAGACCCAGCGCAGCCCAAAATGAATACACTTGTTAAAAAGAATCTTTTTTTTCTTTTTAAAGAAAAATGCTTGATTAAAATGTATAAGCACATGCTTGGATTTCCTGTGGGATTTTATCTGATTAATAACTTAAAGTGAAAAGTGAAAGTGAAGTCGCTCAGTCGTGTCCGACTGTTTGCAACCGCATGGACTGTAGCCCACCAGGCTCCTCCATCCATGGGATTCTCCAGGCCAGAATACTGGAATGGGTTGCCATTTCCTTCTCCAGGGGATTTTCCCAACCCAGGGATCGAACCTAGGTCTCCCACATTGCAGGCAGACACTTTAACCTCTGAGCCACCAGGGAAGCCCATTAGATGAATAACTTAAATTATGCGTAAATTCCTTAAAATCATGAAAACCAAACATGAGTTAACACTGATAATGAAGTTATTTTTTCCTTAAAAAAGTAACAAATTATATTTTCCATATGAACTCAGTCTTACAGGATGAGCTTTATTATAAATATATATATATATATCTTGAATGATAAAATGTTACAGAAAAACCCAAATGAATTTTTTGGCCAACTCATTATCAGAAGAATCAAAAACTATATCGAATATTTTACTGTATCAACACGTATTTTAAAGCCCGAATAGAACAGATAAAACAATGTTATCAACAACCACATCACACATTACACCATGCCTTCTACAACAGTTCAAAATCATATTAAATCTATGGGAAATCCTTAAAATGTATAGCCAGTTACCAAGGGGATTCGGGAAGGAAGTAAAAGAAGGAAGCGGGGGATAGAGGAAAAAGGAAAGAAACTCAAGACAAAAACACAGCTCTATCTATATTTAAAATTTAATAATGCATCTAATTTACATATTCAACCTGCAATTGATAATAGATTTTTAGAAACAGAATACATTCAGAATAAAGTCTAAAGGCAACCATAAAGAGAAAGACTTGGTATCTTATATAAAATTTAACCAAATCAGAACAACAGCAGATATACACATACTCAGAGCATACAAATCATTGCTATTCTTCTATATAAAGAGTTCCTGCAAATCAACAAACATGACTATTTCAGTAAATGTATAAAGACCAAAAAACATGGATAGCAAGTCATAAAATATAAAATGAAAATGTCCATGAAAATTAGACAAACAATAAGGATTTAATAAAAACGCAAGTTAGAATTAAGAGACAATTTGGTAAATTGTTAGAGAATGCTCTCTCGTGAGGGGTAAACTCTGGTACTGCTGGTGAGAGTATAAATTTTCTTTGACACTTTTCCTCAGGATATAAACAAATACGTGACAAAACTTGATAAAAATGGTAAGTCAGCTTAGTGCTTGCTTTTTGAAAAAATAAAACTTCAAAACAAAATAATGCTCAATAATCAAGGACTAGAGAACATACATACATGCACAGGAATGCCCAGAGGAAGATGACACAAAAGTCAAAATGTGTGCATACATCTATGTGTCCATACATGTGTTTCTTGGCAAGCTTATCTTCAGAAGTCAGTATTTATAGATGTTTGATTTAAATATCAATGAAGCATTGCATGTCTAAGTAATGAATTAATTTGATTAATTAGACTTCATGTATTTGCACTTAGAGGTTTAGCTCAGGTCACCACAAATTCTAGCTCATTCTATAACCACATTTCTCTTATAATCAGTAAAATACAAGATAATTTCTATGGTAACCAATCTGTAATACCAGTACTTTGATGTTACAAATGCAAAAGTTGTTTCACAAAAAAACTTCCATATAAAATAAGAGTAAATTAAATTGTTGCCATTTTGAAGTTAGCTGATATTTTACTTAGAATAATGCTATCTCTAAGACCAAATAATTAGAGTCCTTTGCTTATTCTTAGTCGAATGGTTACGGTTTGATCAAAGAACAAAGAAAACATTCCCTCACCCATCGTATACATTATTACACTGTGTACAGATGAAAGCATTTTCTGAACAAACTTTAAAGCCAAATGCAAACTTTAAAGCACAATGTATAGCCTAGTAATATTACAATATAGGTTAGCAGATATAATCAGTAGACTGTACCTTTTCATTTCTACTGAATAATCTTTAGAAAGCCTATGATTTTTCCTAGACTCTTTAAATGGTAAAAAGATTTCAGAGGAAAAAAATTCAAAGACTGATAAACAAGTTTTTCTTGTTGCTAAAGGAGAAAGCAATTGAAATTGAAATATTAAAGCACTTTCTCTAAACTGCATGATTCAAATTAAGCTGGTTAAAAGAAACCGGGTAGATAACACAACATTTTGTTTGACTCAGTAGCTACCACATATGAGAATTATTTATTTGCAAGGAGACACAATGACTTTGCCTATCTCAATTTAATGAATTTATCCGTGCCTCTGACATTTATTTAGATTCTTGCTATGCAAGCTTTCTTTAGAAGTATTTGATTTTAATGGTTCATCTTCAATCTAACGTTTACAGTATTTCCATCTTAACTAAACAACTTTACTAATACATCTGATTTAATGTCAGAAACCTTGTCATCTCAAATGACATTTAACTTTTCTGCTCAAGTACCTACTTTTTTCTACCGTTTCTCTTATTTATTTCTCCCAGATATTTTGGAACCTCTCATTTGATATTTACCACTTTTGCTTGATAATAATTTTTGATAGGTTTTAGTTATATAACTGGAATAGTTAGACTAAATAGTGATATATCTGGAGTTTAATCAATGAGCAAGGATTCAAAAACTGCATTCAACCCCTGTGTAACTAATCAACATAGAGCAAGGACACATGTGGAGTATTGGGACTTGGCAATTTCACAGTAATAAACATAGGAAGCATTTGAATGATAAGCATTCATAGCATCATGGTGATAGATTTTGAAGGGTACAAGGTCAACTCATTTCAAGTCATTCACTTACCCAAGACTGTGAGCTCTGCAGAAGCACTAATATTCTCATTTTTATATGTGACAACACAGGTGTAAGTTCCACTGTCATCGTCTGTCACATTGGAGATAAGCAAGTTACTTCCACCCAATAAAGAATACTTTTTGGACCTGTAAGACAGAAGGCATATGACATTAGAGAGTAGATTAATTTATGTTTATATAAGACAAGGTATCTAAAGGTTTAAATGAACTCCATAAAAGCTGAAATTATAAAATCCAGGGCTCTGTTTCCTGGGAGTTTGATAATAGTGCATCTATTGATCAAAAATTCCTTCAAGGAATTTTTCTTCCACTCCCATTGGAAGACTGTAATCAAAGAAATGAAGCAGATTAAACTTGAAATTGGGGCTTCCCTCATAGCTGAGTTGGTAAAGAATCCGCCTCCAATGCAGGAGATCCTGGTTCAATTCCTCGGTCGGGAAGATCCGCAGGAGAAGGGATAGGCTACCCACTCCAGTATTCTTGGGCTTCCCTGTGGCTCAGTTGGTAAAGAATCCGCCTGCAATGTGGGAGACCTGGGTTCGATCCCTGGGTTGGGAAGATCCCTGGAGAAAGAAAAGGTTACCCACTCCAGTATTCTGGCCTGGAGAATTCCACGGACTGTATAGTCCATGGGGTCGCAAAGAGTCGGACACGACTGAGCAACTTTCACTCACTCACTCAAACTTAAAATTAATGTTAGTCCTGAAAAGAAACAAGACATAATGTGGCTTGATTCTCTCATTTTTGGGTTTGAGAACTGAAGGTCCAGAGAAGTGATTCCTCCCAGTGGGCGTCCATGCCCTATTTGTACAAAGTTACATGTCATACTGCACTGTGCATGCCTGGTCATATTTGGAGAACACCTCTTCACATGCGGAAGCTGCAACCAGATTTACTGCATGCATTCATATTCTCAGAAGTGTTGTGATAGATACTATAGAATGCAGTGTTGTTATATAAAAAAATACTCCAGGCAGACGAAACTTACAGATGAACTTACTGCCTATGAACCCATTTTGCTATAAAACATGTGTTTAAAAGTACCACATCAAATCTCAAAATCAATAAAACTAATTTCTAAAATGAAAACCAATCCATTTTGATCAAAATGCTTCCAACTGTGTTTCATTCTATTAAGAGTTTTCTTTCTAACTAAGCCATAATACTAACATCTGGTAACTTGAATCCAGCCAAGTTCTGTTTTATCTTGAATATCTGTTATAGCTGGGACTCTCTATACTACCTCCTTAGATTCAGATCCTCCAAAGTACCTTCTCTGAAGGCTCTATGGGTAGGACTATCTCAAGGGCAACCCTGGCTTTCTAAATTTCCTTTTATAATTGATCTCATGGATTTTCACTCTACCCAGGTGGTGGTACAGTAGTGAAGAATCCGCCTGTCAATGTGGGAAAGGTAGGGTTCAATCCCTGGATTGGGAAGATCCTCTGGAGGATGAGTTGGCAACTCCAGTATTCTTGCTGGAAAATCCCATGGACAGAGGAGCCTGGCAGGCTACAGTCCATGGGGTCACAAAGAGTAGAATGTGACTTAGCAACTAAACAATAAAAAATGTCTTTCATGTTTTAATGCCAAGAATGTGAAAAGACTATTCTATTATCATCTGAACCCCTAGTATTAATAGATACTTATATCAAATTAGAGAAAGTGAAACAGGAGCACATACTTCATGAAAGTCCTGCATTTATCATACCTGAGTTGGATGACTTCCTCTCCTCGTAGCCAAGTAAAACTTGGGGGAGGATAGCCAGAAACACAGCACTCCAAGATAGCATCCTTTCCTTCAATGGCTACTACATTTGATGGCCTTTGCAGAAAATACAGCTGCCTGTGCAGTCCCGGATCTATGGAAGAAAACACAAGATCACATCTGTTATGATATTGAAAAGAAAAATGATATAGCTGGAACCATTTTTTTTTTCTTTAACAAAATTCTGTGATGAAGAGGAAGGAAAGAAAAATGGAAAGATGCTAATGAAACTTATAAAATAGACTCCTAGAAGTGTTTTTCCATGTCTATTTTCTAAGATTATGATATTAAAATATTCTTGGCTGCTGATAACACCATGGTAAAGGCAAAGGGAAAAAGCTTGAGACTACAAGTCACTCATGCAGGCTACAGGTCCTGTTGACTGATTGTCATTAAAGAACACGACAGTATCAATAACTTTCCTAAGCATCATCACCCGAAGCTCTTTGCTGTTTTCAATTTGCCTGCCACGAATATCTATTCCAGGCTTCCCTGGTAGTTCAGTGGTAAAGAATCCACCTGCCAATGCAGGAGACATGGGTTCGATCCCTGGGCTGGAAAGATCTGCTGAAGAAGGAAATGGCAACCCATTCCAGTATTCTTGCCTAGAAAACTCCATGGACAGAAGGAGCTTGGAGGGTTACAGTACATAGGGTTGCAAAAGAGTCAGATACAACTTAGTGACTTAATAACAACAAAAAAATGTCTATTCCACTTCGATCTGCTTTGTTTATTGCTCCTGTGGCTTGGGATATAAGATTAAAAATAATACGTTCAGTTCAGTTCAGTTGCTCAGTCGTGTCTGACTCTTTGTGACACCATGAATCGCAGCACGCCAGGCCTCCCTGTCCATCACCAACTCCCAGAGTTCACTCAAACTCACGTCCATCGAGTCGATGATGCCATCCAGCCATCTCATCCTCTATCGTCCCCTTCTCCTCTTGCCCCCAATCCTTCCCAGCATCAGAGTCTTTTCCAATGAGTCGAGTTTTTTCCCATGAGTCAACTCTTCGAATGAGGTGGCCAAAGTACTGGAGTTTCAGCTTTAGCATCATTCCTTCCAAAGAACACCCAGGGCTGATCTCCTTCAGAATGGACTGGTTGGATCTCCTTGCAGTCCAAGGGACTCTCAAGAGTCTTCTCCAACACCACAGTTCAAAAGCATCAATTCTTCGGCGTTCAGCTTTTTTCACAGTCCAACTCTCACATCCATACATGACCACTGGAAAAACCATAGCCTTGACTAGATGGATCTTTGTTGGCAAAGTAATGTCTCTGCTTTTCAGTATGCTATCTAGGTTGGTCATCACTTTCCTTCCAAGGAGTAAGCGTCTTTCAATTTCATGGCTGCAAACACCATCTTCGGTGATTTTAGAGCCCCCCCAAAAAAGTCTGACACTGTTTCCACTGTTTCCCCATCTATTTCCCATGAAGTGATGGGACCGGATGCCATGATCTTCGTTTTCTGAACGTAGAGCTTTAAGCCAACTTTTTCACTCTCCTCTTTCACCTTCATCAAGAGGCTTTTGAGTTCCTCTTCACTTTCTGCCATAAGGGTGGTGTCATCTGCATATCTGAGGTGATTGATATTTCTCCCAGCAATCTTGATTCCAGCTTGTGCTTCTTCCAGTCCAGCGTTTCTCATGATGTACTCTGCATATAAGTTAAATAAGTAGGGTGACAATATGCAGCCTTGACGAACTCCTTTTCCTATTTGGAACCAGTCTGTTGTTCCATGTTCAATTTTAACTGTTGCTTCCTGATCTGAACATAGGTTTCTCAAGAGGCAGGTCAGGTGGTCTGGTATTCCCATCTCTTTCAGAATTTTCCACAGTTTAATGTGATCCACGCAGTCAAAGGCTTTGGCATAGTCAATAAAGCAGAAATAGATGTTTTTCTGGAACTCTCTTCCTTTTTCCATGATCCAGCAGATGTTGGCAATTTGATCTCTGGTTCCTCTGCCTTTTCTAAAACCAGCTTGAACATCTGGGAGTTCACGGTTCACGTACTGCTGAAGCGTGGCTTGGAGAATTTTGAGCATGACTTTACTAGCGTGTGAGATGAGTGCAATTGTGCAGTAGTTTGAGCATTCCTTGGCATTGCCTTTCTTTGGGATTGGAATGAAAACTGACCTTTTCCAGTCCTGTGGCCGCTGCTGAGTTTTCCAAATTTGCTGGCATATTGAGTGCAGCACTTTCACAGCATCATCTTTCAGGATTTGGAGTAGCTCAACTGGAATTCCATCACCTCCACTAGCTTTTTTCGTAGTGATGCTTTCTAAGGCCCACTTGACTTCACATTCCAGGATGTCTGGCTCTAGGTCAGTGATCACACCATCATGATTATCTGGGTCATGAAGATCTTTTTTGTACAGTTCTGTGTATTCTTGCCACCTCTTCTTAATATCTTCTGCTTCTGTTAGGTCCATACCATTTCTGTCCTTTATCGAGCCCATCTTTGCATGAAATGTTCCCTTGGTGTCTCTAATTTTCTTGAAGAGATCTCTAGTCTTTCCCATTCTGTTGTTTTCCTCTATTTCTTTGCATTGATCGCTGAGGAAGGCTTTCTTATCTCTTCTTGCTATTCTTTGGAACTCTGCATTCAGATGCTTATATCTTTCCTTTTCTCATTAGAACTTTGTTAAACAAGTACCATAGAAGATACTGAGAAATATCTGTTGTCTTCAAGACCAAAGTTACACTAAAGTTGGTTTGTTTGTTGTTATAACAATAAGTTTAGCTGTTTCTAACCCTTCTGTTTATTCCTAACAACTTTGCAAAGAATGTGTTTGTCGCTAGGGCTGAGATTTTGGACAAGTGAGGAGCATACTCCTTTACCACCCACCCTCCTGTTGCTCTGTCTATAGGACATTATTCATGGCTACCAGCAGGCAACTGAAATGGTGTCTTTTTTTACTGAGGTATCATTGTTTTACAAGGTTATGTCTGTTCCTGCTGTGTGAATTGATCCAGCTGTATGTATACATATATCCCCTCCCTCATGAACCAACCCCCCCCCCCCACCACCGAACCCTTTTAAGACCACAGGGCACTGAGCTGAGCTCCCTGCTCTTGGTGACAGCAGGTTGCCACTGGCTGTTTTGCAATGGCAGTGCACACATGTCGATTCCAACCTCCCAGTTCATCGCCCACCCTACGGCCGCTGTCCATTCTCTACCTCTGCCCTGCAAATAGGTTCAACTGCATGACTTCTCTAGATTCCACATATATGGGTTAATAGACAATATTTGTTTTTCTCTTTCAGGCTTATATCACTCTGTATGAAAGACTCTAGGTCAACTAACATCTCCACTAATGTCTAAATATTTCTTTTTATGGCTGAGCAATACTCCACTGGATATGTGCACTCCTTTTTCAACCTAAAGACTCATTCTACTCAGACTCATTTGATCCAAAAATTGCTAAGATGATATACCAAGTGAAATAATCATATATATATATATAAAGTCCTAAGCACAAGGTTCAAGACTGTTATGAAAGAGCTCTGTGAGAGTTACAAGCTCCTCTTTCACCTACCAAATAAATTCCCCTCCTAACACCTGGGACACACCAACCGCATTATTACCAGAAGGTGGACTTGGAGGAAATCTTCCCAGCCATGTAATGTCCTCTGATCTGACCCGTTGAGTAAATTTCTATTTCTTTAAGATGAAAAACTGTATTTCCAGGTCTCCATTAAAACCCACATTTCTCTATGAAGGCTTAACTGTGGCTGTTTACAAATTAATGAATTAAATAGAATTAGCATATAATCTTTCATTTTGCCAACCCAAAGCAAAATGTTGAAGCAAAGAAAATGAGGCAATGACATCTTCAAAACCAGGATTGGGGTGACAAGGAAATGTCAAAGGATGTTAGATTTAAATAGGTTGTACTGAGGGCCATGGATTCCCAGGTGGCTAAGTGGTAAAGAATCCTCTTGCCAACGCACGAGTGACAAGAGACTCGGGTTTGATCCCTGAGTTGAGAAGATCCCCTAGAGGAGGAAATGGCAACCCAGACCAGTATTCCTGCTGGGATAATCCCACGGACAGAGGAGCCTGGCGGGCGACAGTTCATGGGGTTGCAAAGAGACACAGCTGAGCATGCGCACACACACTGCAGGCCGCCGGTGATCAGGAAGAAGTGAGGTGGGAAAAGGTCTGCGACACATGTCAACATTGCTGTTACTTTCCCTTGACTGGACCCAACTCCACATGAGCTGATCGCAGATGAATAAAAGAACACCAACTCCCTTGTTAATAGCTGGGAGAGTAATTGTCATCTAAAATAGTCTTTGCGTGAAGAAAGAGAAATTCACACTTTCTCAGTCTTCTCACATGTGTTTCTGCTTGATACAGCAACAAAAATAAATACTCTTCACAATGAAAATATTGAAAGAATTTTCAAAATGTGTTAATCTTTATTAAACCAATATTCTGGATAAAATGTCGCAATTGTTTTTCAAAATTGCTGGTGGTTTGTTTAATAATCCTGCTTGAAAGTGAATTTTCAAATCAAATGAAAATGTTTTGAAGGACCATGTTGCTTAAAAATAAAACCCCTGATGTGGAGAAAAGGGAACTCTCCTACATTGTTGGTGAGAATGTAAATTTGTATACCCACTATGGAAAACAGTAGGAAGGTTTCTGAAAAAAAACGAAAAACAGACTTGTTATATGATCCAGCAATCCCACTCCTGGGCATATATCCAGACAAAACTATAATTCAAAAAGATGTGTGCCGTCCCATGTCACAGCAGCCCCATTCACAATGGCTAAGATATGGAAACAAACTAAATGTCCAACAACAGATGAATGGAAGAGGATGGGCACGAACAGAAAACGGTAGGAATCCTCCTTGGCCATAAAAATGAGATTTTTGACTTTATCTTAAAATATTGGCATCACTGGGCTCAGTGCCACAAAATCACCATCTGCTATTTTTAGGTGGAGCACATATATTCTAGGCTTCCCTGGTGGCTCAGTGGAAAAATCCACTTGCAATTCAAAAGACACAGGTTCGATCCCTGGGTTGAGAAGATCCCCTGGAGTAGGAAATGGCAGCCCACTCCAGTGTTCTTGCCTGGAGAATCCCATGGACAGAGGAGCCGGGTGGGCTACAGTCCATGGGGTCACAAGAGAGTCGGGCATGACTTAGTAACCAAACAACAACAAATACGTTCTAAATTACTCCAACCTCATGTGTTATAGTGTAACCCTTATATGTGACAATGTGTCACATATGATGATCTGTTACATATGACAACGTGTCACATATGACAATCTCATATGTGTCGTATGTGTTACCCTTCATACATATGGAAATGTCAGTCTTTAGCAGAGAAATTTGGTTTCCTTTCCCCAAAGATGTTTCCCTGTAATTACTGAATCTGATAAATTCTAAGATTACGGAAGTACTCCTCAAAGCTAAAACAGAAATGGTCTTTAATAGTAAATAGCTCATATGTCTCACAACATTGTGATAGATTAAATATGATCACAAACTGTTTAAGCTCCTCCAGTCCACAGTTGAGGGTACATTTGCTATGGTTTAAATCTGGCGTGACCCTATATCTTGCTTTGACTATTTGACTGTGTTGGGAATTAAATTGATGAGCTCTGAACACAAGGCCTCAGGGGGCCTCACAAGTTTCTGCTATGGCTCTTTCTGAACAACTATACTGGTCTTTCCAACTGGAAGATGAGAAGGCACGCAGAGAAATACTGAGTTTTCCAGCCAACACCAATACCGGCTAAGAGACATGTGAATGAGGCCATCTTAAACCTTCCACCTTGGTCAAAGGTGTCTGAGTGAATCAAAGTGAAATGAGCAGAGGAACAGCTGAAACCCCAGAATTATAAGACATGATAATGGAAGTTACTACATTTTGGAGTGGTTTGTTATATAGCAGTAGATAACTAAAACACACACATGAAAACAAAACAAAAACTCAGCAATTTGAAATATCAAGTAACCTTTTGAGTGGTTACTGTTTTTATTTTGACTTTTGTTTTCCGGTTTTTATTTGTTTTGTTTTCAGTATTAGGGTGATTCTGGCTATTTAAAGAGACATGTTTAAACTTGCCGCTGCTGCTGCTAAGTCACTTCAGTCGTGTCCGACTCTGTGTGACCCCATAGACAGCAGCCCACCAGGCTCCCCCGTTCCTGGGATTCTCCAGGCAAGAACACTGGAGTGGGTTGCCATTTCCTTCTCCAATGCAGGAAAGTGAAAAGTGAAAGTGAAGTCGCTCAGTCGTGTCCGACTCTTAGCGACCCCCTGGACTGCAGCCCACCAGGCTCCTCCGTCCATGGGATTTTCCAGGCAAGAGTACTGGAGTGGGGTGCCACTGCCTTTGTACCCCTTGTTTTTTTCCTTTAAATTATTATTTTTTTAGAACATCAAGAAAATGTATTTAAGTTTTAAAGTAGGAAGAAAGGAGATCCAGTTTCCAAGGTCATCTTTGTGAGATAAAACTGTGGGTGGTTATTCTTTCCATCTTTGGATTTTTCTGAGTTCTAAAATTTTTTTTTTATTAAGAACAATTTTTTTTAGAGTAAGGAGTTATTTGAAACTCTGGTGTTGCAAAGTGGTTGAAAATTACATGAGGAACAAAGAAATTATAAAAGCTAATGACTAAAGCACAAAGCAAATATTTAAGAGAAAATGAAAATCCTCCTTCCAGGCTCAATAATGATATAGATGAGAAAGCCCTGAGCAGAGTGAACTTAAAATTCTAGGTCATGACTTTTGTTGACTAAATAGATTTTAATTGAGCTATGATGGAATTAGTAATTATTCATAAAATTATTTTTGTCCTTGCTACGTGGGTATAGATTATTCAGACCCAAATGGAGTTATTCAGCTAATGGAATATGAAAAAAATCTAGTAGATTAAAAAAACATGATTTCACAAGGAAATGGCATATAATACCAGTCTGGAACATTCTATTTCGTAAACCGGTGATATGTACACAAATGATCATTCTGTTTTTATTCTTCAAACTGACATATGTTTCACGTAATTTCATGTACGTGTAATACGTTTTAAATTTAAGAATAGGAGGGAAATGCAAGGGTGAATTAGAGAAAACATATTTCACAATAGCTTTCAATCAAATCAGAAAAAAACACTGATTTTTCTCTTAATGTAAATTTTTATATTAAAAAATTCAAAAGCAGACCTTTTGCATATGATACCCATGGAAGGGAGTGCACACATGTCACAACTGTGTTTTCTAAATGGATTGTAAGCAGTCACAATTTGCCTGAACTAAAATCCAGTTTATCTCTTTTCCTGTTGGGAGGCAAATGTTAGCCTGATTCTCTGATCTGATCTCATTGTCATGCTGGTGGAGGTACAGCTAATCCTCCTCAGAGACCAACAGGGTGGCACAGAAAGAGAGAGAGAACAGTCATTACAGTGATACAGATCTTTGACACACAGGGATTGCATTAAATTGTAGCAACACCTTATGGCAACATGCTGCTTTGACTTAGGCTTTTCTTCCTTTTTTCCTTCCTCCTCCCTCCCTTTGTTCCTTTCTTTATAACTTTTTAAAAAGAAAAAATTGGCCTACTTTGTCTTAACCTAGTATCTGAGTTAAGGAGGATTGTAGATACAACCCAGGAAAATGAATAATAATGTAAACAATGGATCTCAAACTCTCTGGTCTCAGGAACCATTTGCATTCTTACAAATTATGGAGGCAACCGAAGAGCTTCTGTTTACAGAGGTTATAGCTCTAAACAGTTACAATATTAAAAATCAAAACAGATGAAAATATTTGTTAACTATTTATTCAAATCTCACCAGAAGCAGTATATTTAAAAAAAAAAAAAAAAACCTCTCTAAAGTAAAATTGAGAAGAGTGGTAGTACTTTATATTTCTGTACATGTGTAATGAGTGGCTTAAAGGAAAATGACTAGATTATTCTGTTACTTTCTGCATTTACTTTGTTCTGATATGTAGATTTGGCTGAGTTACATGCCAATAATATGACCTCAAATAGATGTGTGGTTGGAAAAGGGAGGTGTATTTTTAACAGCCTTTTCAGAGAATTGCAGCTTTTATCCTTTAAGACAGCAAAAAACTCAATAAATAGTTTCCTGAAAGTTGTAATGTGAAATCTGACATCATATCAATAAAAATTCTGTGCTATGTTATACAAAAATCCATCAGTCTACCTTGCATTTTGAACATATTTTTGCCCATGCTTGATTCTGTCACATCAATCAATGGTCATTTGGAATGGTACTGTGAATTAGACAGATCTTCCAAATGTTGACACATTTCATTATACAGTATCACAAAATCTCATTTGTTAGTATCACAACCAATCCCATTAGAAAGGTCTTTTAACGTTGCAAAGCTGTCAAGATCTCAGTGGCAGATACAAGATTTCCAAATTTCTAATTTTAACTTAAAAGCTTGAATTTCATAGTTGGCAGCAAATGCTATTTTCCTCGCACTGACTGACTCACTTCGCTCATTTTTGAGAAAATGTCTAACTAGTACTCAAATTTGAATAGCTACAGTTTTCCTGTTGATTGTCCTTTCAAAAAAGTAAAAATGATGTTCTGAAAAAAAAAAAGTAGCTAATTCATCTTGAATCTCTAATGATTACGTAAGTGTTTACTCCTCAAAGAAAACTGTGTACTTTGATAATCTTGAGTACATTTCCCATCTTGACATCCAGAATATTAAAAAGGTATGCGTTTAAGAATTAAAAATTAATAAAATTCATAATTTTTACTACTTCAAAGACATTCTCAGTCACTAAAATAAAAAAATAACCCCCCAAAATATTAGGATTATTATTAAAAAAGGTTAGACCTTAAAGATCTTCTGACCGTATCTTGAGAAACGCCAGGGATTCACAGACCATACTTTGAAGAACTGACAAAGCTACAGTCCGAATAAATCACCCAGTTTTCTTAGATGTTCAAGAAGCCCATTTCCTTTCAACATGGGGATAATTTTGCATCTTTCAGGCAGAAGTAGGAACAGGTTAAATATACCCCTTTCCTCCTCCCCTTCTTCCCCATCCATCATCAACCATCAGTTAAGGAAGAATGCAAAACTTAATAATCTCCTATCACTGTCTTCCTATCACTGTCTTTGCTATTGTAGGTTAAAAAGCATCTTGAAACATATAACCTGACATATTTAACTTACACTTCACATATTCAGAAAGAAGAACTCAACTATCTTCAGAGCACATGCCCTAAAAAGACACGGAGAAAGTGCGCTAGTGAAAATGAGGAGAGTATTTCCCATTTAAAGTATTTCCCAAAACAAAACAGGTTTCTACACAGGCTTCTATTAGCCCTTATACTGGCCAAATTTATTGAATCCGTTTGGCCAGCTAGAAGCTAGGTTTGACTCTCTGCATTCACAGGTTTTCCCAAATGCCTTGGGGTCACATAATTTTGTGTTCCTTCATGATCCATGACCAGGTTGAATATATAAATTATGCAACCTGGGATAAGTTTCAGAATGAAAGGTGACTCTATAATTATTCTAGGACATCGGGTATGACCAGGACTACCCAGGGCAAACTGGAAAGCATCCTTACCCTGTAACGACAATGATTTATTTATTTTTCCTAATGAGGCCATTTTCCTAAACTACTCTTCAGGAATATTGACACTAAGCTTACACGGCAGAATCTAAACAATAACTGAGGCAGAGAGAAATTTAATGATGGACTGTTGGCATCTGTCAGCAAGAAAAAAAACCAGCTTTTACAACTTAATGACTGTCTTCCTCAGAATAACTACTCCTTGCTTTTAATTGTTATGCTTTCTGAATGTAAAACCTCCCCCTCCCACCATTGTATACTCTTGTTTTCCTTATTAAATTCCTGCTTCACTGGAATGTAAAACACTTTTCCAGCTGGAAATAAAAGGGCACTGCAGGCTATGATAGGATATTCGCTTTGATTTCTTCCCAGGCATTAGAGTTACAAATTGATTTAACTTCACAGAGCTAGTTTCCTGTGTCTATATCCTCAGTTTCAAGCTCACCTACTGTCCACCTGCTGGCTCCTTAGCCATCCCCCAAATAGTTCTGTTTCAGGAAATTTAGCAGCCACTATGCGTTTTCAAACGTAAGTAAGCGCCCTAAAACGTGTGTGCATTTGTGATCACTTAGTCAGCTCCAACTCTTCGAGACCTCATGGACTGTAGCCTGCCAGACTCCTCTGTCCATGGGATTTTCCAGGCAAGAGTACCAGTGGGTTGCCATGCCCTCATCCAGGGGATCTTCCTGACCCAGGGATTGAACCTGTGTCTCCTGCATTGGCAGGTGGATTCTTTACCACTGAGCCATGTGGCAAGTACTGCCCTAATATGTGCTTTGAGCCAAAAAGTCCACTAAACTCCTCCTACCTCTCTATGGTTTTTCCTGTGGTCATGGATGGATGTGAGAGTTGGACTGTGAAGAAGGCTGAGCACCGAAGAATTGATGCTTTTGAACTGTGGTGTTGGAGAAGACTCTTGAGAGTCCCTTGGACTGCAAGGAGATCCAACCAGTCCATTCTGAAGGAGATCAGCCCTGGGTGTTCATTGGAAGGACTGATGCTGAAGCTGAAGCTCCAATACTTTGGCCACCTATTGCGAAGAGCTGACTCATTGGAAAAGACTCTGATGCTGGGAGGGATTGGGGGCAGGAGGAGAAGGGGACGACAGAGGATGAGATGGCTGGATGGCATCACTGACTCGATGGACGTGAGTCTCAGTGAACTCTTGGAGTTGGTGATGGACAGGGAGGCCTGGCGTGCTGCGATTCATGGGGTCGCAAAGAGTCAGACACGACTGAGCGACTGAACTGAACTGAACTCTGTATTTAGCATGTCTATTATTAAAAATCAGCCTAATTCACATGGATCACAGGAATCAAAACTAATTTATTAAAAAAAAAAAATCAGCTTCTGGTTCAAGATGGTGGAGGAGAAAGATGTACGCTCATCTCCTCTTGTGACAGCACCAAAATCACAACTAGTTGTTGAACAACCAACTTCAGGAGAATGATGGAAACCACCAAAAAAGATATCCCAAGTCCAAAGGCCAAGAAGCACCTGCAGCAAGATGGCAGGAAAAGCACACTCACGACAAAATCAAACCCCATACCCGTCAGGTGGGTGACCCACAAACTCAAGGACAAGAAGACCAAAAAAGTTCTCCCACTGCTGTGAAGGTTTGGAACCCCACGTCAGGCTTCCCAATCTGAGGACCTGACAAAGGGCCTGGGAATCTTCAGGGAAAATGACCTTGAAGCCCATCTGGATTTGATTACAAGATTTCCACAGGACTGGGGGAAACAGAGACTCCAATCTTGGAGCACCCCCCATAAAAGAAAAAACAACAACTCCATCAGGCAGAAAGCCAAGGAGCTTTGAACAGAGAGGAAAAAGGGAGCCATTTCTTAGAAGCTCTAGGATTCTGTTCGTTTCCTTCCTCATTTATACACCAATTCATTACTAAAAATGGCATCCTCTCTCTGTAAATACTCCTACATCTGTTCATATTTCCTCTTTTCTTCTCCATGTACACACACATATTTCTATTTGTAGTTGGAGCTTGGGAGAAGAGAGGGAATGTCTATTCTTGTCATTGGCATGTGGATATAGCCCTTCTGTCTCACAGGCAAAATCTGAGTCTATCAGTTTCATTCTATAGCAGATCTGAAGGAAGTGATTTTTCTTTTATAGAGTGATTTTTTTTTTTTTTAATTTTACAGCTGACAGTAGAATCGCAGAAAACAAATGTTGCCATTATGATGTGTCAAAGTTAGTTTAGGGAACCCAGAAATCTTCATAATTTATATAAATGCATAATGCAGCACTTAAAACTTTGCAGAAAAGTAATTTGTTATTCTAACTTTTTTTTTTTCTTATAAAGAACCAACCAAAAGTATTTGAAATATTTCCTATTTGGCCAATGTTGAATCAGCAAAGTTATACTCTTAACTAAAGAATGTCTTTCTAATAGGACTGAACTAGACAGGCTACCAGTTTTGTCAATTCTTTGTGACATCTGTACTTAGAGGCTATGTTTTGCTTCCAAACATCCTTAGAGAAAGCCTCTTGTTTATGTATGAGTTAGGGAAGACTACCTGATCCAGAGCTGCTAAGTGTCATATTCCTACTAAATGCAGAGCTGACCATATGCCAGCCCAGTAGACCCTTAGGAAAAGACAAGCTCTCTCCTTCTCAAGAAATGAATATTCAAACACTCTCAAGCACATCATTTTTGCTTTTAACCTTATGTGAAACAATAACCTTTCAGGGAATGAAAGTTAAGATTAGAATACATAATCAATAAACACAGAAAAACTAGTGGATTTTGTGAAGAAAAAATCACTAGTGACATTAGGATGAAACAGTAAGAAAAATGTCATAGACCGCCCCACCCCCCACCCCGCCAGTATTCCAAGTACTTTCAACCTGGACCTTGTTGATTACCCCAGGTACTTATTAACAAATTCAAAAACCAAATGGATATTATCTACTCATGGTCTTACATCAGATCAGATCAGATCAGATCAGTTGCTCAGTCATGTCCGACTCTTTGTGACCCCATGAATCGCAGCACGCCAGGCCTCCCTGTCCATCACCAGCTCCCGGAGTTCACCTAGACTCACGTCCATCGAGTCAGTGATGCCATCCAGCCATCTCATCCTCTGTCGTCCCCTTCTCCTCCTGCCCCCAATCCCTCCCAGCATCAGAGTCTTTTCCAATGAGTCAACTCTTCGTATGAGGTGGCCAAAGTACTGGAGTTTCAGCTTTAGCATCATTTCCTCCAAAGAAATCCCAGGGCTGATCTCCTTCAGAATGGACTGGTTGGATCTCCTTGCAGTCCAAGGGACTCTCAAGAGTCTTCTCCAACACCACAGTTCAAAAGCATCAATTCTTCGGCACTCAGCCTTCTTCACAGTCCAACTCTCACATCCATACATGACCACAGGAAAAACCATAGCCTTGACTAGACGGACCTTTGTTGGCAAAGTAATGTCTCTGCTTTTTAACATGCTATCTAGGTTGGTCATCACTTTCCTTCCAAGGAGTAAGTGTCTTTTAATTTCATGACTGCAGTCACCATCTGCAGTGATTTTGGAGCCCAGAAAAATAAAGTCTGACACTATTTCCACTGTTTCCCCATCTATTTCCCATGAAGTGATGGGACCAGATGCCATATCCAATAGTAAGTCAGCTTCAACTTACAAATATTTGAGACTTTGTTGCATCTGAATGGGATTTCATCAACTCTGTGAAACTGGTTATCTTTGTTATCCTGCATTGGTTTCAAGATCTAATAACTAATATATGAATAACTAACTAATATAATATAACATGATTGTCCACTGGTTTCTGTGCTCTTCCCAGCTCAGGCTCTCCAAAAGGGCAGGATAAACTTATCATCTGGGGTTGGAGGCAAATCATGTCATGAACTTTATTCACTAAATGGGCAGTACACAATAAAAAGTATCAGATTTTCTTTCAGTCAGGTTTCTATGCAAAAATAAACTGACTTAAAACTTGCTTTTAAAGTCAGTCTAGTAGAACAATATCCTATTTTATGAGATTGTTTTTTGGCCTGTACTTGTTATGTTTTAGCATTGGCGTTAAAGTTTTTAATCATTAGAATTTGTCTAGAAAATTTCTACTCTTAAACATTACAACCATTAAGGCAGAGTTGGGGATGAATGTGCATATAATAATAAAAATGATTCCTGGTAGAGAGAAGATTTGGAAAGGCTGATCTACTGCAACCTCTTAACAGATAAAGAAAATAAGAATTTTAGAGGATTGAACTAATTGGTAATAACTAATAAAGAACACATACTAAGAAGTCTTATCCATCTGCTAAACCTTTTTGCTAAGTCAGTGCCTTTTGTGATATCTCATATAGCCAAAGAAATTATGTTGATGGACAGGTAAGGATTCAAATCAGATATCAATGAGTTACTAGAGAGGAACTAGGTATGGGATACTCTGACTTCTAATAGATGTGTAAAGGAAATGCAGAAAGAGACTACTGTGGATAAGTAGCACAAACCATGTGCAATTAACTACCAGTAGGTAAATGAATGTTCAGATATCCAGAATCAAAGTCAAGTAAATTATTGTCAGAAAGATAATCTTGACATGAGAACCAAAATCTTTAAAGTTGGAATTTCTAGGATGCCAAAGTAATGATAGTTACTAAAGGTTTGGTAATTCCAGGCATTGCACTTGGTCAATAAAATTGAAGCTTCATAACCACCCTATGAAATGTATGATGTTACTTTCTGCATTTAGGAAGGTTAATAAATGCAGACTTAGATTAAGCAATTTGCTCTAATTGCACAGCCAGCAAGTGGGGAGACAGAGGCTTGTACTTTCATGTCAGGTTCCCTGCTTGTTTTACAACTTTTATTATAATAATAGTTCAAACTGGGAATTTTAAATATTCATTGATTAATCAGTAGTAATTCAATGTGAACCTAATCCACTGAAATATATATGATATCCCATATGCTGAGCCCTTCATGTAATCTGGATTATATCTGGTATAACAGTTAGGAAACACAAAGGTCACACGGTTAGAAAATACTATGGTCTTCTATTCTGCTCTCTTTTTAAATTTATCTAATTGGAGACTAATTACTTTACAATATTGTGGTGTTTTTTGCCTATTGACATGAATCAGCCATGGGTGTACCTGTGTTCCCCACCCTGAACCCCCTCCTACCTCCCTCCCCATCTCATCCCTCTGGGTTGTCCCAGTGCACCAGCCCTGAGCACCCTGTTTCATGCATCAAACTTGGACAGCTGATCTTTCTGACACATGGTAATATACACGTTTCAATACTATTCTCTCAAGTCATCCCAACCTTGCCTTCTCCCAAGAGCTCAGAAGTCTGTTCTTTATATCTGTCTCTTTTGCTGTCTCGTGTATAGAGTCTTTCTAAAGACCCTAATGTCTAAAGACATTACCATCTTTCTAAATTATATATATATATGCATTAATATACTATATTGGTGTTTTTCTTTCTGACTTACTTCACTCTGTATAATAGGCTCTGATTTCATCCACCTCATTAGAACTGATTCAAATGTGTTCTTTTTAATAGCTGAGTAATACTCCATTATGTATATGTACCACGACTTTCTTATCCATTCGTCTGCCCATGGACATCTAGGTTGCTTCCATGTCCTAGCTATTGTAAACAGGGCTGAATATAACATTGCTCTTTTCTAAGCACATATAAAAGAGAAGCATAAGAAATTATTTTACCCTGTTTATAGCATGGCTTAGGGAATAGTTTTATTCAAAGGCAGCCTAAAAAAAGAGAGCAAACAATGGGAAAATCCTTCAACACAGGAAAAAACGTTAAGTACAATCCCAAACTATCAGGTAATACGTTAATGTGATGTGTTCTTCACTTCCATGTTTGTTTTCCTGAGTGTGTGTTTCTGCCTTGAAATTCATTCCTCAAAAACCTTTGAGCATTCCCAATCACCAACAAAGTGAATAGTACCAAGTCTAACTTCCTAGACATGGGATTCAAGGTTCTTCATAACGTGGGTTCAGCTTCTAACTCCAGATTTATCATCTGCTATTATCATTCTACAAAGGGTTACTTCCTGATGATCAAGAACAGTAATCATCTCTATAAAGACCCTGCAAATTTTCCACCTACAACTGATGTATTCCTTGTCTGTATTGATTTGAAACTAGAGAGGCTTACCTGAATTTACCATTCCTTGTGTTATGTTAGTCATATGGCTACATGAATTAACTGGTTCGATTGTAAATCTCAAAACAAAGAACATGGCTTCTTTTATTTCCTCTACAGACCATTCTTTTGTAGAAATTATATAGCTAAATGGTAGCAAAGCGTAAACAACTTTGAAATATAGGTAACGTTTAATCAAACTACAAATTTTAATGCACCTATCAGTTAATAATAAATTTTTCTTGATGAGCAAATCCTGAAACTCTTTTAAACTCCCCCCCCCCCCCACCCAAGCATGGTTTTCCTTCTAAGTAATATGCCTTTTGGAATGGTTTGTATTAAAATTTATTCTGATAAAAACAAATATTATAGAGAAAAATCACTCAAAGTACATTTTAGTCCAATTTATTCCATTAAAAGCCAATGTCTCTAATTATACAGATATTTAGTTCACGTCTATATGGGACCTAGAGTCATCTAATTATAGTTAAATGAATGAACAACAGACTGAATAACCAATTGATCAATTCAATTAGGTCATTAAGAAAACTGAAATCAGAGTTCCAGTATAGAGGCCAGTTATTTTAGTCAACCTAGTGCCCAAAGCAGATTTATAATTCAGCAATTCAATCTACTGTTTGGCACTCAGACATGATGAAATCTGAATGAAACGAACTTGACAATCATTATGGCTGCTTCAATCTCTCCTGTGTTCACCATCATAGACAATGAGACATGTTAAGCCATTTCAACTCTTCCTTAGTGTTTTGTTATAAATATTTCCAAAAAAAAAATTCTTGAACAAAACTCACTGTTTAAAATGTACAATTCCTCTTAATTTTATTTTTGTCTTAAAACATTAATCATCAGATTAAATGAGTTACTTTTTCTCTCTTTAAATGAAAGAAATAATTACTCATTGAACCATGATAATTTACAATGTTACAGGAAATTTTCTTTTTAAACCCTGTAATCTGATTCGAGCCACAGTAACGCCAATACCTTGCCCCTAATATCAGGGAAAGTGCTGCTACCTAGCTTCAACTGAGAATGATGCCATGCTGCTGCTGCTGCTAAGTCGCTTCAGTCGTGTCCGACTCTGTGTGACCCCATAGACGGAAGCCCACCAGGCTTCCCGTCCCTGGGATTCTCCAGGCAAGAACACTGGAGTGGGTTGCCATTTCCTTCTCCAATGCATGAAGTGAAAAGTGAAAGTGAAGTCGCTCAGTCGTGTCTGACTCTTAGCGACCCCATAGACAACAGCCTACCAGGCTCCTCTGCCCATGGGATTTTCCAGGCAAGAGTACTGGAGTGGGTTGCCATTGCCTTCTCCGAATGATGCCATACCCTCCTCTTAAGTTACATCCGGTAAGTCTCCGAGACCTGTCATTAATATCCCCCTGTCCAGCTGCCCTTCTCAACCCCTTCTGATATCATTTTAGGAGCAGTTTTGATCAATTCTCTCCAGAATTAATGCTGCACATTCTACCACATCCTTCTTCCTGCGGTTTATCACCCTTATCTCCAGCTTTTCCACCAACACTTCCTGTGCCTCACAGCCCAGTTAAACCGAATGAAGGCAGTTCCTCATAGAAAAGCTTCTCTCTCTCCTCTTGGTTTTGCTGATCCTCCTGGGGTAATCTTCTCTTTGCCTACCTACTGCTTTTTCTTCAAGACTGGCACATTGGTGTTTCTTCTATAACTCAATGGTACTCTATTTCTTCTTCCAAAACACTGTCTACTTGCTTTGTCTGATTCTCCCACTAGATGATACTTTTTGGGGCATTATCTTTCAACTTTGTATCCCTAGCAACCTGTGTGATGGCAAGTACATAAGATTCACTCACAAGTTTATTGAACAAAGTATTTGTGTAGTGAATAAACTTCAACTGCTTGCTGAAACACAGTATTTCAAGACAATTCATTAATTCTTAAAATATGAATTTTATGAATCTTAGTTACTTGGTGATATTAAATACCTGATACATAGAAGTGACAACCAGAAATGTATTCTAATAAATTGGAATAAGAATATCAAATTATATGCTTTGTAGAAATGGATAACTCTCTATACACATCATAAAATGAAAATACTCTGAGTTGTGGTAAAAAACCAAGTGTTGAATCAAGCTGCAAAACTTCAAATTAGCATTTATATTTAAAACTAAATCATAAATAGATGTATTCATTCATCAACATAATATTTAAATGACTGTTGAAAAATTTATTTTTTAAAGAGTGGTAACAATACAGGTTACATTAATGCTTCTATGTCATGTTACTAATACAATGGGCTTCTATTTTAACTGAGTTTATGTTACCCTATTAAATGTGCATTCGTATAGAGAATGGACAATATATCTATGCAATTATGACTTCCTCAAATTGGAACTTCTAGAAAGTAGAAAGGAGAAGGCAATGGCACCCCACTCCAGTACTCTTGCCTGGAAAATCCCATAGATGGAGGAGCCTAGTAGGCTGCAGTCCATGGGGTCGCAAAGAGTCAGACACAACTGAACGACTTCACTTTCACTTTTCACTTTCATGCATTGGAGAAGGCAATGGCAACCCACTCCAGTGTTCTTGCCTGGAGAATCCCAGGGACGGGGGAGCCTGGTGGGCTGCCGTCTATGGGGTCACACAGAGTCGGACACGACTGAAGTGACTACTTAGCAGCAGAAAGTAGAAATTGATTCAGAAAGCATTGGCATCATTTTAAAAATGAGAAAAACCACAATGGCAACTAAAAGAAGCTGAAATTGAGCTTCATCCTTTTATTCATTCTCTCACTGAATTTTGTACTTGCAATAGATGTGACCTCTAAACCAACTTGCAATCTTGGGGATAAATGGGACAAATGTGGCCCTTCAACAGATTCTTTATGGGATCAGTACTATAGAAGACAGGCTTAATCAAGTATGCTAACAGCATGGGTCTGTTTGGTACCTCAGCTCATAACTCCTTTGTGGAATTTTTATTTGAATTCATAAAACTTGCAGAAACATACTCATTAGATGTAATAATTTTTAAAAATAATAGTTCTTATCCAGGTAAGAAATATCTGTACACTTCCAAAGTACACTTATGTATTCTTGACTTTAGCTGGATAACAATATGAAATTTGGTTTTAAATAAATCCCCATGGATTACAATGCAAATGTATTTCACAAGGTGAACAAATAAATGTAAATGGCAATTTGATGATTATGTCTCTGTCTTTCAAAAGTTTCCATTTCAGATTTAATATTTAATTAGTCCAACTTTATCCCTTAATGCCACTAGAAAACAGACTTTTTGGTCATATTAAGATAATCAAACATATTCTTGCCAATTTTCCACGTGGCTTACCTGGGTTTCTCATCTGATTGACCGAGATACATTATTTAGGCTATGTGAATATAAATATTTAAAATTTTTGTGTATCTAATGGCTGCCTAAATAAATGCATGCTCGTGCTGGGAATAAACACTACATTTGCATCTGTCGCTGCCCAGAGAATGGAAGGACACAGTATCACTGATGGTTATTGACACAATTAATCAGTATCCCTGTGACAAAGAGTCCACAAAAGAGTTAGAAGAGATTTTAGAGACATCCTTACTAAAGTCTTGGAAACTTTCAATCGAATTACCAGTTTGCATTTGGAATGACATATGGATGTTACCCTCTACTTAGCTAAGTGACTTGTAATAATTACACCCAGGATGTTGAGACAGAGCCAAAGTCAGTGCTTTGACAGTGAGTCTGTCACAATTACTTAAGTGTTGCTGTTTTTGTGAGTCTCACAAATGAGTCTAAGCAAATCCTAGAAATAAAATTAAATGAGAAAGTAGATATTACTGGGCTGGCCAGAAAGTTCATTTGGGATGTTACAAAATATCCAAACAAACTTTTTGGCCAACCCAATACACAGCCCTAAGAAGGTAGCAGCTATTGGACAGGATCTTAGAAAATGTCCATTCCAATCATCGATTATTTAGGAGAGAAAAATGAGGCCAGAGTCCTAAGGATTTTGCAGGGAAGAGAGGAGGAGATAAGAGATGGAGAGAAACAGCTTTCTTTATCATATCAATCACACTGGATTGTAGCTACTTCTATGTCCAGAACTCAAAAAATCCAGGCTCTGTGTCAGTCTTAGTCATTTCTGGATCCTTAGTATTTAGTGCAATGCTTCTCAGAAATGAGTGTATATATGGATGAGCACATGAATGTTCAGTATTACCTTGGGGAAGGCTCTTAACCTTGCTAAACCTCACCTTCATCCTCTGCAAACAGGGATAAAGGTAACTACTTCTTAGACTATTATCAAAGGAAAGTTTAAAAAAAATAATAGTGTTCAGCAATGGACTTTGCACAAAGCAGCACTTGTTAAGTATTAATGGAATGAGTGAGTGAATGAAATCAATCATAACGAAAATACCCATTTCTCTGGAAAGTTCTACCACAAGACATGGAAAGGTAAGAAAAGCTTTTGGCATATCCTTTTCTAATGGTTCAGTTAGAAAAGAGGGAAAATATAAAACTAAACCCAATAAGCAATACAGAACTTAAAAACAACTTCCAAATACATGTTCAAGGAAAAATTATTCAAACTACTCTAGACAATATAATTCTGAAGAGAATAAAGAACACTGCAATACCTGATAAGATTCTGACTTCTGCTTCATTTCCTGTTCTTGAGCTGGCTGGATTCCTGGCTAAGCATCGATAGATCCCAATGTCCCCCGGTTGAAGTCGACTGATCTGCAAGGCTCCAGAGGGCAAGACCACCACTCGGGAGTCGCCAGGGATGGGAGTCAGGTCTTGCTGGTTTTTCTGCCAGTGTATTGTTGGCATCGGCTCCCCAATGACTTCACACTTGAGTAACACCGTGTCACCCATGAAAGCCGTGATAGATTCTGTCTGGGAGAGGAACCTCAGGGGTCCTAGGAGAAACATGAAGAATGAAGAATAAATCTTTCAGATGAGTCACAATCATCCCCAAATAAGATAATCATATCTGTATTCTTGATAGAAAACCAAGATAAAAGTACTTTGGTCACATAATGCACAGAGTTGACTCACTGGAAAAGACCCTGATCCTGGGAAAGATGGAGGGCAGCAGGAAAAGGGGTAACAGAGGATGAGATGGTTGGATGGCATCACCGACTCAATGGACATGAGTTTAAGAAAACTGGGAGTTGGTGATGGACAGGGAAGCGTGGCGTGCTGCAGTCCACAGGGTTGCAAAGAGTTGGACACGACTGAGTGACTGAACAACAAAAGCAGTTTCAAGAAAGATGGGCCATATTAACCATCAATTTTAGTAACAGAGAACAGTCTTTCACAGATTGACTGCTTAAGATAAATAATCATCAGAATTTATCAGTTATGCTGTGGCAGAATGAAAAAATGTTTATGTAGGAATTAGACTTTTTTTTTTTTATTTCTAGCCTGTCTGGGCCACCTATTCCATGTGAGTCTTCCAGTAACTTGTTTCATTTCTTTGGGCTATAAAATGGGATAACAATAAATTCAGCTCATACAACTACTGTGATGTTCATTTGAAATAACATGTAAAAAGATACATAGATAATTAAGCAAAGGTAGGGAAAAAAGAAAAGAGAAAAATAAATAAAAACTGACCACTACTGAGCATAAAGCATGGTGAGAGAAGCCTCCTCCACCATGCTGTTGTATATAAAAAGGTAGAAGATATTTGGAGCCTACCATCTTGAACCTCCTTCTGTGAATAGATGGATTACTTGTGACCCTAATGCTTTGGCCATGAAAGCATTTCTTTATGATTGCAAACATATCTGAATGAGTTTCGTCACCACTGATGGATCCTGGCAATTTTACTTTCTAGAGTTAATTCAAATCAACAATTTTAATTTCTTGATTTATCTTCTATTCATCATAGTTATATTCTACTTTTTAAAAAATTTTTACTGGGTTTGGTTTCATTGTATGTGCATTTCACAATAAGATTTGATTCACTCATCAGTTTGGGTTTCATGTCAAGTTTTTCTGCTCATATTTATCTTACTGTAATTTTTATTTTATAGATTTATTTTAACTAGGCCAAAATTTCCTAGGTCTTGGTTTAAATTTTCTAAGGAAACTTTCTACCAATGTTTAGTCAATAACAAATTCTAATGTGTTCAGTGTGAAATACCGTTAATTTTATTTGGGGGTATATTAATTCTTGGGGTCGCAAAGAGTAGGACACGACTGATCGACTGATCTGATCTAATCTGATATTAATTCTTACAAACCTAACTCTCCAGGTAATCTGATAAAAGTTTTGCTGGGGTGAAAAGTGCGAAGGCAAAACAGCCTAAGTTAAAACATCATAATTTAACGTGGGAGACAATCAGGAATGCTGTGGAGAAGTCTCATATTCTAGGTTAAGGTAATATTTCATGTCCCTTTCAGAGATTATTCTTTTGAGCCACAAGATAGCTGAATTCATGAAAAAGGAAATCACATCAATATTATATTCAGAATAGATAAAGGTTGCCAAAGATGGTATGCCACTTTTTATAGTCACAATCCTAAACAGACCTACATACCTGGAGATGTGACATTATGGTTCAGCAAGAACAAATCATTCTAGACCACATGGAAACAGTAACTTTGATGCACATGTTAATTTATCAATTGAAATTTATCCTACACATAGGTACTAAAATTACTCATCTGGAGTCTGTATCCGTGGAGCTATGAGTTTGTCTCAGCAGTGCAGATGTTTCTACAGTGGGAGCCAACCATATGCTTAATTTTCTCCTTACTTAGCTAACTGGAACTAATCTCTAACTATTCTGGATCCACTACTGAATGAAGACCAAAAGAAATCAGTTAACTTGTGCCCTGCCTCATTGTTCCAAGTCCAGTTTCCAAGCCGTTTGTAGCGTAGAATCTCGGGCACATTCAAAAGAAGGCAGCTTAATCTACTACTGATTAGCTTCAATATGGATTTAAAGCATGCAGCTGAACAGAGAATGGTTTATATATACTACATTAAGCAAATCTGCAATGACATGTGGCCAGATGTCATGACGGTTACATGGGTCAAGATATTTTTCAAATGTATTCTTTTTAATGGCTGAGTAATACTCCATTGTGTATATGTACCACAGCTTTCTTATCCATTCATCTGCTGATGGACATCTAGGTTGCTTCCATGTCCTGGCTATTATAAACAGTGCTGCGATGAACATTGGGGTACACGTGTCTCTTTCCCTTCTGGTTTCCTCAGTGTGTATGCCCAGCAGTGGGATTGCTGGATCATAAGGCAGTTCTATTTCCAGTTTTTTAAGGGATCCCCACACTGTTCTCCATAGTGGCTGTACTAGTTTGCATTCCCACCAACAGTGTAAGAGGGTTCCCTTTTCTCCACACCCTCTCCAGCATTTATTGCTTGTAGACTTTTGGATTGCAGCCATTCTGACTGGTGTGAAATGGTACCTCATAGTGGTTTTGATTTGCATTTCTCTGATAATGAGTGATGTTGAGCATCTTTTCATGTGTTTGTTAGCCATCTGTATGTTCTAATGAGGTGGATGAAACTGGAGCCTATTATACAGAGTGAAGTAAGCCAGAAGGAAAAACACCAATACAGTATACTAACGCATATATATGGAATTTAGAAAGATGGTAACAATAACCCGGTGTACGAGACAGCAAAAGAGACACTGATGTATAGAGCAGTCTTATGGACTCTGTGGGAGAGGGAGAGGGTGGGAAGATTTGGGAGAATGACATTGAAACGTGTAAAATATCATGTAAGAAACGAGTTGCCAGTCCAGGATCGATGCATGATACTGGATGCTTGGGGCTGGTGCACTGGGATGACCCAGAGGGATGGTATGGGGAGGGAGGAGGGAGGAGGGTTCAGGATGGGGAACACATGTATACCTGTGGCAGATTCATTTTGATATTTGGCAAAACTAATACAATTATGTAAAGTTTAAAAATAAAATAAAATTAAAAAAAAATAAAAGCATAAAAAAAAGAGATATTTTTCAAACACATTTCTGACTTATTTGATAATGTTCTTCTTGGTGTCCATCCCTAGCATTTTATTTTATAGTTAAGGAAACATAGCTTGGGAATAATTTACCCACACCTATGAGTTATACATTTTATACAAAGTAGATAAGAATAAAACATTTGTGATCAGCTGACAGAATATCTGGATACTTTTATATATTCATATATATGGTCCTGTACAAGTTAACACACACTGGATAAAATTCTAAACACGTATTTTACATCTGAATGTCTGTGGTATTCAAAAACTTCACTTGCAGAGTTCTAGACTTAGAATGAAACATAAATTGAAAGAGTAATTCAAACTGTACTCAATAGACGATTCCTCTATATAAACTTCATCTAGCCCGAAGAATCATAGATAAGGCATGAGACTGTATATGAATATAATTAGGCTTGATGGAATTGGCTACTATTGCGCATGCTTATTCACTATGCATTCTATGGTGATTTCAGATCTTAACAAACAGGGGGTGGGGATCGACTTTAACTTAAAATTTAATGAAACGATGTTTGAAAACTTCAAATAGTGGATTATTTGACATAGAGAGAAAATATAAACATGATTTGTATCTTTTCCTTTTTGTCTCTACAAAAGAAACCCCACATATCAAAAAGCAATTCTAAGTTTGCGAGGTTCTATATGGCTTGAATTAGTGCTCCCGATATTGTGCTACCTTTGTGCACTCACATCTCATGGCAGTGTAACAAACCAGCAACAGTATTAAAAGAAGAAGTTATAGCCTATCAACTTAGCACCATATTTTCAAGGCACAAGTACAAGCACCTAGTTATAAACATTAAACTCACTGCAATTTATAAGGATGAAATACAATATTCTCATAAGTCATTTAATGCTCTAATTCAATATAAAGACATAGGTATAATTTTAATTATATCCTTATGAAAAACAGTTACTTGCTCATCAAGAGCCTTTTCATGGAAAGAGCATGGTTCAACTCATTGGATCACATTTGACTAACTGTAAGCATAATGGGGGGCTTCCCAGGTGGCTCAGTAGTAAAGAATCTGCCTGCCAATGCAAGAGATGCAGGTTTGATCCCTGGGTTGGAAAGATCCCTTGGAGAAGGAAATGGCAACCCACTCCAGCATTCTTGTCTGGAGAATCCCTTGGACAGAGAAGCCTGCTGGGCTACAGTCCATAGCGTTTCTAAGAGCAAGACATTTCTTAGCAACTAAACAACAACAATCATAGCAAGAATGGTATTCCTATCACTACCCTTTTCTCGCCTAAATCCATCCTAAACATAGTCAAAAGATTAGTGTTTCTAAATCACCAAAAGTTTTGGTTTCACTCAAGAAACTCTAAAATTCCATTTTCTAGTATCGTCTTAGACAAATATCCTGTTACCCAAGAATCCACACAGTGTTCCTTCCAGGCTCACCTTCCATAACTCCTGCAAAAGAATACTCAGATCTATTGACCAGGTCTAGACCTGGCTCCTTCTCGATGGTATTTCTCATTATATTTCCTCTAAAGAGGTATACCTTCTCCCCTAACATCTACCTACCAAAACTGTCGTTCTTCTTAGAGTACTAAGTCAAAAAACCCTCTTTTCCTTAATCTTACTTATTGGAAATCATCTCTCAATCCTTTAATTTTTAAAGGACGTAAAGACAGTATGACAGTTGATGGTATAAATAAAAGGATTATCAGTATTTACATGTTTGTATATGTATTTTTAAGTCCACAGAGCATAGCAAATATCTACTGAAAGAAAAAAATATAGATATTTACTGAGGTTCTGTGTCTATGTAGACTATTGCAAGACCGCAAATTTTGATAATTGCATTTGAGTGCTGGTTTATCACTTTCTTACCTACTCTGTGGCAGTTTGGGACAACAAATAATACACCTGGGTGCCAGATTACCTTGTGTCACTTCTGTGGTTCATCATTTAGCCAAATCTTGGCTTATTAAAAACAAAAAACAAAACAGAAAACAGAACAGACAATTCAACATAAAGAGCAATTGATCATCTCTAACTGTTAGAGGCTGCTTTTTGACTTGGCATCAACCAACTGGGTTGAATTCTGGGATGGTGCTTCTGGTAATTTTAAAAACCAAGTGGAACCTCCCTCTTCTCTCTGGGAATGTCCCACTTTTGGCCAAGAATAGACAGCATTGTTATTTTTTTTTTAATTGTTGCTCCTTTCCTCCATTTGACATCAGTCTGTAAATGGAGAAACAATACCAAAACAATATCACAATGAAATATCCAAAGAACAGAAAACCCTAAATAAACCCTCAAAGTTGGCCTCAGGGTCTACATTTCACAAGAACCATCAACTCAACCTTCACGCAGTGTGACTCATTGGAGAACTATCAGATCCAGATCAATGACACAGGAAACTTGAGTTTTATCATTGATCCTACTCTGTTCCTTCATAAACTACCTCCTTTCCTTCCCACAACAGCTCTTCGAGTAACTGTCGCTACCTTACAGATGGACCTTGGAAGCAAACTCATTCAAATGTTTACATTATGTACAATTGTTTAAAGAAAGTTTTGTCCTGAATGATACTCTTTTAAATATCCTATTTTCCCAAGCTAAGTGAAAATGTCCCCAAAAGAGTTCCTTTTATATAACGGTACCTCCTGGCTCCTCAACCCCCAAGTATCAGCATAATACTTGTAAACTCCTTTTAGTAAGTACACTCTGCCCCAGATTGAATTCTTACAAACTTCAGCCTGAATAATTTTGCAATTAAAAATAGCACATGAACCTATGGTTGGTGTTTCTATGGAAGCCTTTCACAGTTAGCCTTGGGGGAAGGCTGTTTGCAAGAATGAATTGTAGTCAAAGTTCCTATCTTCTTGGTTAGCCTGGCCCAGGATTCTAAGAAACTTTTAGGCTTGTCAGAGAAGTCTCATCACAGCTAACTGGCAGGTTTACACATTACCTGCACCTCTGTGTATTAACAAAGACCAGCACCTATTACTGAGGAGGACAGTTCAGGAAAGAACACGCTGTTTATACATAAGGACAAGTCAGACACGTATATGTGGTGACTCCATTTTATTCCTTGCTATATGATAAGGAATGATAAACACAGACACTGATAACTCAGATTTTATAAGCTGCTAATAATAAAAGTGCCTGTGCTTCAACATTAGGAATTTTACTGATGTCAACTATCCTAATTACAGTTGTATAGGAAGCATTACATGTTAGCAAGAGATATATAGCCATTATGAGTGTAACAAGGAGAAATGGGTGTTCCCTATTTCAGTTTCTAAAAGGATCCTTCCTAATTCTCCAGCTAATTTTAACACTAAAACGATTCATTATCTATTTATATAGCTTACTTTGTTAAATGTTGCTCAAGGCCTAATAAACAGCCATAACTACAATTCTTTTCTAGAACATTTACTAACTATGGACTGTAGCCTATGAGGCTCCTCAGTCCATGGGATTTTCCAGGCAAGAATGCTGGAGTGGATTGCCATTTCCTTCTCCAGAGGATCTTCCCAACCCAGGAATTGAACCCGGGTCTCCCGCATTGCGGGCAGACGCTTTACCGTCTGAGCCACCAGGGAATCCCTTACTAACTATACTAAGACTTAATTACCTGGTATTTAATAGTGCCAACATAGTACCAGAATTCTCATGTCCTCAGAGGGGCCTTCCCCAAATCTAGATAGAATTATTCCTATGTGCCTCCAATTATTCCTATGTGCCTCCTTTGCAACATTCACTTCAGTTATAATTTATTAACTGTGGAATTAATTTAATAGCCATCTTCCCAGCTAATCTGTAAATTCCAGATAAGTAGAGCTGGTTCTATTTTATTCTGTATTCTCAACACTTAGCCCAGTGCATGGCATATCATTATCCATCAGTATATGTTGAATGAAAAGATATGCATGCTGGATTAGGGAAACATCCCAGACTCTTATACATTGGGAAATGTAGGAAGAAGAGCATACAAAGATTTCTTCATGGAAAGTGAAAAAGGGTTGAAGCTATTAAACAGACAAAGTCAACCCATACAGATCTTTATTTGAAAAGACTGGGGGAGGGCACGTGTCCAGTGCATCCATGGAAATTTTGTCTAAGCCCGATAAGTTTAAATTGTGGAACAGTGATATTTCTAACGAGATTTCCCCATTCTTCCTTCAAATCACTGTCCTGGGAAACAAGCTTATCAATGGTCTCAGGACCAGCCCCGTCCCAGCTGGGACAGACTGGGTAGCGGCTCCAGTCATCAGTCAGGCTCTGGCCAATACATTTTTTTTTTCCAAGAGCTCAGCACAACCAAACTGTTGGCTGTCAGCTGGGCAGTAGAAATGTTAATAGCAAAGCAGCAAACATTTTTCATTTGGGCTTTTCCTTTGTGATGCTAAAAAATGAGGTAAAAAATCACCATGGCAATGAATACAAAGCTGGTAAATCTGCAGGGACATCAAAAGTGTTAGGCTCTCAGAATTAAAATAATGAGAACAATAGTCTCTCCGCACCCTTCTACCCATGCGCTCATGGGCACTCACACACACCACATGGGGTAGCAGAGAAACCTTTCCACGGGCGCAGTCACCAAGTTTGAAGAGCTTAGACATGCACTCTCATCCATTTAAACCTAAACTACCTCTGCTTTTTAAGCTGAAGTGGACATACTCCAGTGGAAACATTCCATTCCAGGTTTATGCCAAGACTCTCCTCTTCCCCCTGGGAGGCCTCTCCACCCACAGCGCCCCCAGACTGGGCCTATTCCTTCTTTTATATTCTAATCTCAATGTGGCACATGCTTCTGATTTGCTCTCTGGCCTCCTTGGCAGACTATCAGGATCCCTGTCTCCTCCTATAGAAGGGCTAATTATTAAGTAATTAAAGTTCATTTAATACAAACAGACATCAATCGGAGGACAGACCTTGCAGTTGCAAACCCTGTCTTGCTTTTAAATATTCAGCAACGTGGTCATATCCTGCGACCGCCAGGGGAGAGCTGCCTTCAATGCTTTGTTCGCTCCAAATTAAAGCCTCACAGCTACGTCCCTTCAAAGCCAGACCTTGTTTGCCCCCTTTTAATTTTCAAATTAGCCCAGGGGGAGAGAATAGACATAATTCAAAGAGAGGTTTTCCAGATTTGGTTGCTTTTCAGCAGCCAAAATACCAACAAAGGATTCTTAGAATACATGATAAGCATATTTCTCTATGTTCCTCTGAGAGTTATCATTTCCCTTCTTTAGTTTTTTCCCCAAGTTTTTGTTTTAGCATCTTCATTTTCACTGGTGAAATGACAGGCTCCTAGGTGGCTGGCTGAAAAGTGGTGGCTGGAATGTGGCATTGCAAACCAAGTCTAGGAAGTGTGTCTGGCGGGTACCAGCCACTCTCCTCCAGTGTGTGGTCTGGGAAGAAGTATCCATGTGGCCGATTAGTTGAACTCACAAGGATGTAACAGAAGAAGTATGAAAGGGAAAGAAAACTGTAGGCAAATGATACAGTTTGTCCAGCTGTGCAAGATTAGAAGCATGTACATAACTCATTTCCCTGGCAAAAAAAAAAAATTGGGAGAAATGTCATCATATAAGACTTTCTTGGAATCACCCATGTGGTTTATTCAACATAAACACTCTAGGGACTGCTCTGGTGGCTCGAGTGGCTAGGAATCCACCTCTCAATGAAGAGGACACAGGTTCCATCCCTGGTCTGGGAAGAACCCACATGCTGTGGGGCAACTAAGCCCACGCACCACAAGTATGGAGCCTGTGCTTGGCAACAAGAGAAGCCACAACAACGAGAACCCCACGCCCGGCAACTAAAGAGCATCCCCTGCTCACTGCAACCAGGGGAAGCCTGTGTGCAGCAATGAAGACCCAGCACGGCCAGAATTAAATACACAAATAAAACACTCTCTAACGGGCTGGTATTTTCCCAGATCTTTCGAAACTGATTACACATTAGACTTGGAATCAAGTGGTCATTTTGGGAACTCCTGTAATCCATGAGTGATCAAGAGTCAGTTTGAATAGAGGTCTATCATCATTTCATCAACTTGCCTTGTTAGGTTCTTGGCCTTCATATCCATTGGAGCAATTCAGGATTCTCCAAGTCACCCCTGTTAATAGCAGCCTTAGGGCCTCTGGTAGCCAACATCACACCTTCGTAAGAATTCGAAAAGGGTGCTCTCTTTGAAGGGATGAGTGTACAAAGGTGTTCCGTGGGATTGGCTAGCAAATCTAGACTTGGGCTTCAGGGCCTGCCTAACCTTTGCTTGGAGACTGTTCTCACACATGAACTATACCCATGTAACTGACAGCTCTGTCCACCCTCTCTTGACTTCATGATCCGCAATCAGTCAAGCATGATTCAGCTTGGCTCATCCATGTCTTTTGTTAAGTCTAGGATCAACAGAGGCAGATCTTAGAAGCATGTTTCCAGGTAGCAAGTTAATAACTATTTTTCCTCATCCTTCTGAGCTATTATGCAATATGTATTTCCCAGAACATGAATAAATAATGAACAGAGCTATATCACCTCTTCCTCAAAGTTACATGGTATTATATTCACAGAGAGAGATTCTTTTTCAAATTTAATCAAATCATATTGAACATCAATGCCATTTTTGTCCTATGAGTTGATACACTGCCTTTGAAAAGTGATTCATCAATGTATATCATAACAATGGAACTCAAGAACTTCACTTCTAGGAATTTTTCCATAAACATATAAAAAAAAAGCTATACACACACACACAATTATTCAGTACAGCATTATTTAAAATAGTAAACATTAGAATATGAGCTAATTGCTGATTATTATAAGCAACTGATGATTGCAGAAGCAAATTATGGAATATCCAGCATACTTAACATAATACAACCATATAAAATTGTTAATATTTTTTAAAGTGAAGAAAATTATTTCTTTTTTTTTTCTCTAGAACAAGCATATCTGAAAGTATACAAAGGGACATTTTGCTAATGATTCTAACCCTCTATTCAGTGTGGATTAAAAAAAAAAACAACTATTCACAAGCATATTGATTTTCATGAAAAGATGTTTACTTCCATAGGCTTTGACAATAACTTTATTTTCATTCTCTACTTTGCAGATAAAATTCTTATTACAAAACCTGAGATTGGTTTATAATCAATAGTAATGAATAATTTTACAGAATTCAGGCTCAGGCTTTCCATCAAGCTTAAATTTCATTACGCATGGCTAACAAATGGTCACAACATTCATGAAAGCTGATTATGAATGTGGCTGATATTTGCTGGGTCAACCTGTAAACTGGGCTTGTTTCAAGGCAGGCAAATCATCCAAACAACAGAAAAGCAAGCTTTTAAAGTTGTATGACTTTTTGTTTTACATCAAGTAACTGTCACCAGCCCTTCCCTACTATCTAGGTTCTCCAGATAACCCTGCCACAAATCTCCACCACCACTGATTACATCATCTTATGGGAATTTCCAAAGTACTTTTCGTTCATTCACTTTTTCAGTCAGTGTGGTGGTTAATTTCATATGTGGATATAAGTACGCCATGGGGTGCTAAGACTTTCGGTTAAATGTTATTCTGAGTGTATCTGTGAAATGTTTGTAGACTAATATTTGAATCAGGAGACTGAGGAAAGCAGACTGTCCTCCCTGGTGGGGCTCATCCAGTCCATTGAGGCCTTGCACAAAACAAAAAGGTGGAGTAAGAGGATTCACTCTTTCCGCCTGACTTTGAGCTGGGACACCAGGTTTCTCAAGCATTCAGACTGAAACCAGAACCAGCACTTACACCGTTTGCTTTACTGGATCTCTTTACTGGACTCTTTGCCAACCGCAGGAGGATTTCTCAGCATCCATAGTCTCATGAGTTTCTCTGGAGAACTCAGAGTAACACAATCAGTCAACATTTACTGGGGCTCCTAACATGTGGCAGCGGAGGCTTCCCTGGTGGCTCGATAGTAAAGAATCTGCCTGCCAATGCAGGAGAAGCGGCTTCGATCCCTGGGTCTGGAAGGTCCTCTGGAGAAGGAAAGGGAAATCCACTCTAGTATTCTTGCCTGGGAAATCCCATGGACAAAGGCAGGCTACAGTCCATGGGGTTGCAAAAGAATCAGACACAACTTAGCGACTAACACGACAACATGTGGCAGGCAGCGTCCTGATGGCCTGAGAAATATAATGATGAAAACTGATACTAGCTTCTCTCACTGAAGAGCTCCTCTGGATTTTGAAAGTCCAAGGGAGACGTGTGAGATTCATATTCATCATATTTCTTGAGTGAAATATGCTAAAGCCCCAATAACAGGAGAGCCCAGACAAAACTTAGCAGGAGATAACCCTATTAGTCTCAAAGCTCACTGAAACAATAACCTATTGAGGGACTTCCCTGGTGGTCCAGTGGTTAAGAACTTGCCTTCCAATGCAGGGGATTCGGGTTCAATCCCTTTGGGGGGACTAATATCTCACATGCCACAGGGCAATAAGCCTGTGCAGAGCAACTAGAGAAAGACCACATGCCACAGTGAAGGCCCAGCACAGCCAGAATTTTAAAATAACAACAATAATTTAAAAAGAATCTATTGGGTTATGATTGTTTCAAACTTTTCACTGAGTGTATCATCCAAAGGATTAAATACTTTTCTACCTGTTAATAAATTATCCCAAATGCTGACTTTTCTTGCTACCAGTAGCACTGATTGAATACATACTAGGCACTATATAAGGTATAATAATATGAAGTATAGCCTCTTCCTGGCTGTAAAGGGCTCTACTAAAATTCCCCAGAAACATCTTGTATTTTCAGCTCGTTAGGTAGGACCATCCTCCTTTCAATATAAAGGATTTTTTTCCTGTTAAAAAAATATGACTGACTCCCATATTTAGAATTTGTAGACACAGATCAAAGAAAGGAGAAACCTAAATGGAACAAGTTTTCAGCGAAAACAGTGGTTTCAGCTCAATACCTACCTCTATTTCAGTATATAATTGATTAAAGTTAATTTGATAACAAATGAAGTGAAAGTCACTCAAAGAGTCAGGCCAACTCTTTGCAACCCCATGGAATACAGCCCCTGGAATTGTCTAGGCCAGAATACTGGAGTGGGTAGCCTTTCCCTTTTCCAGGACATCTTCCTAACCCAGGGATTGAACCCAGGTCTCCTTCATTACGGGCAGAGTCTTTATAGCTGAGCCACAAGGGAAGCCCAATAACAGCTAAGATTCACATCAAATATATCAAAAAGATTAAATTCTTTGTCTGACAATTCCAGTATCATTTTTCCTCCCCACAAAATCTACCTGAAATATGAGAATCAAGAAACCCCAGCAGAAATAATCATTTACATGAAAAACTTCTGGTAAATCTATATAATTTAAATTTTGATTTGAAAGTACCTACTGGGAGAAAATTGGAGCTAATGAGACATTTGCATGCAGTTCATTTGCACAATGGAAATGGGAAGACAAAATACATCACTTCACTGCTAAACATGTATGATTTTCTACCTTCTCTACTGAGACCTTGAGGAAATCAAACCATTTAAGAAATTACCAAAAATTTGTAGCTTGTCCCAGAGTTACCAAATATCCCTGATAGGATGAGCCATTCAAATGAAAAAAAAAAATGTGTCTGATGCCAAAATTCAATTCATATTTTGGGATTGTTTCAAACTCACCGGAATCAATATCTACCACAAGAACCTGAACTAATCATTTATTAATGCTAATGCTTTAATAAATACCTAAAAAATGCTTAGCATTAGGTATACAAAAAGACAACATTAAAAGATATACACTCTTCTATAAAAAGATAACACTACAAAAAGATTAACATTACTTTGCCAACAAAGGTTTGTCTAGTCAAGGCTATGGTTTTTCCTGTGGTCATGTATGGATGTGAGAGTTGGACTGTGAAGAAGGCTGAGTGCCGAAGAATTGATGCTTTTGAACTGTGGTGTTGGAGAAGACTCTTGAGAGTCCCTTGGACTGCAAGGAGATCCAATCAGTCCATTCTGAAGGAGATGAGCCCTGGGATTTCTTTGGAAGGAATGATACTAAAGCTGAAACTCCAGTACTTTGGCCACCTCATGTGAAGAGTTGACTCATTGGAAAAGACTCTGATGCTGGGAGGGATTGGGGGCAGGAGGAGAAGGGGACGACAGAGGATGAGATGGCTGGATGGCATCACTGACTTGATGGATGTGAGTCTGAGTGAACTCTAGGAGTTGGTGATAGACAGGGAGCCTGGCGTGCTGTGATTCATGGGGTCGCAAAGAGTCGGACACGACTGAGCGACTGATCTGATCAATGCTTAGCAATCATTTCCTGTTGAAAAATGTCAGTAAATTAGACAACAGTAGGTCATCTTTCCTGAAAATCTTTCCGTGTGGAGTCATTCTAGTGGGCTCGATAGTATCTGATACTTGGACTTAGAGTAAGATGGAAAAAGGACATACCTGGGCAGTCAGAGAGAGGTATTTTTCCTGTTTCTTAGGGGTATGGTAGTAAATAAAACATTCCTTCAGGACAGCTTTAAGTCTCAAGTATGAGAGTACTTAAACACTTTCATGGAATTACAGATAACACTACTTCCAAACTTGTTTATGCTCTTTCCTGATCTTATGATCAATTAGCATAAAAAATATTAAAGTATTAGGAATTATTTCTTAAAAGGGAACACGGTTCAATAGATACAAATGAGCTTTGAAGAGCAGGGGGCGAAGAGGAGCATGGCAAAGGGTTAGACTAAGGGAGTCATATATTACAGATAATTCAGACAGAGCACCAACTTGATAAGTTTGGATTTCATTCATTATTAAGGAATTTTGAGCAAGAAAATTACGTGATCAGATATACAATTTTTGAAGACCATTCTTGTGTCTGTGTAGAGGACGAGTGGGACTGAGGTCACAGGTGAAGCCAAGAGTGGAAACAAGAATCTCACGAACGGTAGTCGAGGTGAAAGAAAACGGGGTTTGTATTGGGAGAGAAACTCACACTGGCAGTCTTGTCCTCCCACCCCTGGGGCTGGGCCTGGGCCTCAAATCCTCACATAGCCTGATCTGATTTACCTCTTTGTATAAGAATCTTTTTCCATTTCAGACTCCGTGGATGTTCCTTTGTTCTGATGAAGAGTGTATGTCATTGATCCTTAGGCACATTCCCAGTCTTCAGTATTTCAAACTCCACAGCGAGGGTCTGGAGAATTTTCTACTGTGGCACAGAAGGGTGCAAGCAGACCAGCTGCCCGGTGCCAGCTTTCTGGGGACCCCCTGGCCATGGGGAAACACTGCCCACTTGTTTATCTGAGTAAAGCACTATTCCATCCAGTGCTTGGCTGCGTTTTGCTTGCCTCGGCAACTCTGATACTGAGATACAGTAGACAGAAGTGTCTGGAGTCCACCCCTGGGAAGGATAACAAGTGCCCAGTGCTCTGTCCCCCAGCTCGGGTAAGGGAGGTAATAATGAGAACAGGAAACAAGAGAGAGGCTAGATACATTTTGAGGCAAAATCAACAAAACCTGTTGAAGGCTGAGTGTGGGTTGTGAGGGAAAGGGATAGATCAAGAACCAGCCCTGGCTTCAAAAAAAAAAAAAAAAAAAAAAATTAGGTTGTGGGAGAAGGGAATTTGGCTTGGGTTAAGTGGGTGTATGCGGTAGTTTGAAGGAAGCCAGAAAAAAAGGACACTTAAAGAGATGTGGCACTAAAACTTGAACAACAGTAAGAGACCAAGGAAGTTACTGGCTGTCAAGCTCTGAATCTCAAAGTTGAAAGGATTAGAGGTCATCATCAAAGTTCTTTCCATTTGTAAAATTATATAACCATGTGATTCTATGTTTAAACAACTTAATATGTGGCCAGACCTTACAGTCATCCAACATTTAACAAAACTAACACAATAGAGAGTATAAATTATTGGAGATACAGAAGTAAATCAAACATTCCCCATCACTGTCCTGATAGAGCTGCCAGTCTAGGAGAGATACGGTGCTCATCCGACATTTATCACAAAGACACCAAGAGAGACTTAAAAACAAGCTTGGAGATTGACGCTATGAGTGATTTTGATTTGTTAGTCGCTCAATCATATCTAACTCTTTTGCAACCCCATAGACTCTAGCCCACCGGGCTCCTCTGTCCATCAGATTTCCCAGGCAAGAATGTTGGAGTGGGTTGCCATTTTTTTATCCAGGGAATTTTCCCAACCCATATATTAAACCCACATCTCCTGTATCAGCAAGTGGATTCTTTACCACTGAGCTACCAGGTAAGAGAGGAGCCAATAAAATCTCCCCAATATTGCAAAAACTGACCAACTCAAGTTAATGTGAACAATTCTTGTTCCTTTATTATCCCAAGTGAACTACCTTGTCATTTATTGAGCCTTCTCATTTAGTCCCTCTGATTTACTTTAGCTCTGTAGATAAAACTCTTGTTGTCAAAGGCTATCTAAAATATTGTTATTTTTAAGACATACAGCTTTTCAACTAAGAGAAGATCAAAAGTATAAGTTTCCAAAAGCTAGATTTATCCTAAACTTTGCCAAGTTCTTTGAATTGACTTTGAATGAAAATTTGCTCTCTTTGAAGCAAACTCTTATGTATTTCACTCTTCTCTTGGCTTTAGCATTTGAGGATTTGAGACAATGTTTAGAGTGATTTACAGATACTACTTCTGTGTCAGAGTGGTGTTTGAGACACACAGGACATCTTATTGTAATCTCTATTCATCCTTTTGGGAAATATGCTGCTGAGTTGAGTCTTAGATCAAGGATCATCTATTAAGATACCAATGAAATCCATCAATCTTAAGTCCCTTATGAATTATGTGTGGGATGCATCTTTAAAGCAATTTCTCACCACTAAATATATTAAGGGTTAATCTGATTTTATTGGGGATCTCAGAATATAGCATTATTTCTCAAATTTCTCATCAGATATGTACCATAGTGAGTATATTTTTCCTGGGTTTATGAGGTCATTCACTCTCCATATCTATCTCCTGCAGTCATAGTAGCAAAATGCCCTGTTAGAACTAGTCTTCTCATTTAGCTTCTGAACATGGCTTCCTACTTCCCATCTGACTGCTCAGCTTTGCCACCCCTCTGCTCTCTGCCTGATTTCTTTACTTCTTCACACTTTCTGAGGGCTGAGCCTTGTGTGGATTTGTTTACTGTTCCAGCCTAGGTGTCTGGTACTTAATAGGCACTCAATACACATTTGATGAATGCACAAGTAACTGAATCCAACTCAAGCTTTCAGGTCCAAATCACATCTATTTTCCCTTTGCTTCTCTGATATCCCATCCAATATATATTTTGCTGGCTCTCATTTGGCAATCCACAACCAGTCATTGATATATTACCTTATTTTCATGCATCTCTAGTTAAATTTTAGGTTGCTCAAGGATATATACATTTCTCGATATTTTGTGAATATTCACAGCTCAGTGTCTCATATAGGGAAAACATCAAATAATACCCTTGTTTTAAGTCTGATCACACTTAGGAGTGATTATTTCTGCTTTACCCCTTTACTCAAAGGGCCATCTGTTAAGAAAACTCTAAAACAGTTAGCTTCAGTTGATTCATTTCATCTTAAAGTTTTGATAGCAGATCTTTTCCATTTCAGAATATTTTAATGGTGGCCTCAATCTGTGCAAAAGTCTCATTAATTGCAATTTAGAACCTATAACTTGCAATAACTTAGTTCTTAAAGAGTTGGACTATCTTTAAGGCAACTATCAAGAGATTTTGCAAGCAAAGTAATTGGACAAAAACAATTTACAGTGCACTCTGCACTTTTAACGTGACTCCTCTGGATTCTGAAATATGGGACATGGTTATGCAGTTTTAGTCCACTTATGAAATCCCTGCTTTACAGGGATGGTTTGATGTCACTGTACACGCCTCTCTAAAAGTAATCTATATGCTTTCTGAAAGTAAGAATAATATTTCAATTTCTACAGTCTCTTCTGCCCAGCACAGTTCCTTTGCAGTAGTATGTGGTAAATGGTAATTGATCAATTAATTATTAAAAGCTGGGTTTTTCATCTGTATTCCTTCCATAATCTTTGTAGCCTCCATTGTTATCATCATTTCCAGAACTCTCAAGTGAATACGAATATAAACAAATATTAGTTTCTTCATTTAAGGCTGAAAGAGACCTTAGAGATGAAATAAATCTAATCATTTCAATTTATGGAAAATATGTGTCAAATATACAAAATCAACATTTTACCCCATTGTCAATATATTTTTTCCAATTTTTATATATTAGAGATTCTGTATATCTCAGAGTATATGCCTATATCTGTGATATTTATACGCACATACATGTGCATGATTAATAAGCATTCAGACATGTAAATAGATACAGATACATAGACAGCATGTCTGAATGCTTATTTATATGTGTACAACTATAGGCAAATATATACATAGATAACTACGTTTCACGTGGATTTATGTATACAAACACACACATTCACTTCATACATATTCCTACAAGATGTATAGTTGACTATTAAGCAAGTGGAGAATTGAGCAAAGTGCTCATATTAAAATAGCGTATTGTCCCTCATTGTTAAGAAGTACTTTTATCTTAAATAATTAGACAATTAACCCAATTTTTCTCACCATTGTTATATCACTATTTTCCCTTTATAAAACACACTTTTCATACTTGTTCTCTCCACTAAATTTTTCAAGCAATCAAAACTTAGATTTAAAGAATAAACTGACTCCAGTTTTATCATTTAGAGAAATGGTAATAGCCTTATAAATCAGGAGCTTGTCCATTATACAGTTTTTTTTTTAATATGATTCAAACTTATCAGCAAAGATGCCTTATTATTCACACCAAATTGAACTGCTAATTTTCAGAGAAAAATGCACCTGTGGAAAAAGAAAATATACCTTTAAATTGCGTTATCCACTGACAGGACCACATACTGTTTTGTCCTTGTTGTTAATGCAGAAATCAGAGGGTGTAAATCTCTTCATCTTCCTGTCAGCACTTCTGGTCAGGGTGTTAATGGCTTGTAGCCAGGAAGGTGCATAGGCTTATAGCCAATCAGCAATGAAACCATTTAATCAGCTTTTCAAACAGGAAGTGCAAGTTGAGGAGATAGGGGAGCTCTGCACTAATGCATTTAGACGGAAACATCTTAAATCTCTGATTAAAACAAGGGACAAATAATCTTAATCCTCTGCGATATAAAGTGGGTAGAAGAGATCCACTTCATTTATTAAGTGGTCTACTAATCTTACCAATTGAAAATAAATTATCAGCATCTGAACAGATTTCTTTTCAAAGGGTAAAACCGGATACCCCCTGCCAGATAAAAGTACTCTATGTACCTTCAGAGAGGAGAAGCATCAGAAAGGTCTCTTGCTTAGAAAAACTAACACTTCTATGCACAGATGGTTTGGTCTGGTACAGAAAGTGTAAAGTGTCTAATTCTGAGACAAGCTGGACTGAAAAATCCTGAATGATGATCAATAACAGTTGCATGAACTACACAATGAGACTGTAGAAATGTACCATTTGACATTCTTCAGGGGAAATAAACACAGGAAGTTGAGATAATTGCCTAAAATATCTTGGGAGAAACACCCTGATATCCACCAGGGTTGTATTATAAAAAGCATTCAAGTTGCAAGTAATTTATTCAAATACTTGTTAATAAATGAGAGGGAAAATGGTCATCATGAACAAGACCTAAAAATAAATGTTAATACAATTAGTGTTTTTTATCTTAACTTCCTAGTACTAAACTCTGAACAAATGCCTTTTGCTGGAGCTATCTCTTTGCAGTCAAAATGGCATGAGTAGAGAAAACACAATGTAAAGTACTAAGCAGCACAAAGGGTAGAAAATAAAATGCTTAACTCTCCATTTCTACAAATAAATACTAATGCCAACTTTAAAAAAAAATCATTAAGTTTTTCTAAAATGCTTGGAGAAGAGATAGTGAAAGGAAAAATGAGCTACCTTAATTAGGTCTAAACGTTGCAGAGTGAGAACAAGATTTAGATAAAAATACAAGCAATCTGCTGCTGCTGCTAAGTTGCGTCAGTCGTGTCCGACTCTGTGCAACCCCATAGACAGCAGCCCACCAGGTTCCCCCGTCCCTGGGATTCTCCAGGCAAGAACACTGGTGTGGGTTGCCATTTCCTTCTCCAATGCATGAAAGTGAAAAGCGAAAGGCAAGTCGCTCAGTCGAGTCTGACTCTTCGCGACCCCATGGACTACAGCCCACCAGGCTCCTCCGTCCATGGGATTTTCCAGGCAAGAGCACTCTACACAGTCTTTATTGGAGATGAGGAATCAGGCTTGCAATACCAGCTGTAAACTGACTCAAAACCTTGCTTTTCTTTTCTTTAACACAGAAATGTCTCCCATATTTGCCATGGCAACTCCATTCCAAGCTAGTCCTCCTCCTGGTGCACTAGGATAACCTACAATGTATATCTGGGGGCTGGGGGGGAGGCTTGCATGGCAACCCAGTGGTAAAGAATTCGGCTGCAATGCAGGGGACACAGGTTCAATCCCTGAGTCAGGAAGATCACCTGGAAAAGGAAATGGCAACCCATTCCAGTACTCTTGCCTAGGAAATCCATGGACGGAGGAGCCTGGTGGGGCTACTGTCCATGGGATCACAAAAGAGTCAGAGACAACAGTTAACAGCTTGAAACAAAAACTCTAGAGCAAAGGTCAGCAAACCATATAGTTCATTGGCCAAATCTGGTCTGCCACCTTTTGTAGGACCCATAAGCTAACCAGGATTGAACAAAAGCAAAAAAAAAAAAAAAAAAGAAGAAAAGTCATGACATGTGAAAATTACATGAAATTCAAATATCAGTATCCATAAAAACTAAGTTTAATTGTATGGGCGGTGATGTCCATTTCCTGACCTATTGTCTATGGCTGATTTCAAGCTACAGTGAAAGAGTTGACTAGTTGTGGCAGAAACTACGTGACCTGCAAATCCAGAAGCATTTATTATCTGGTCCTTTAGGAGAAAAAAGAATTTGAGTCCTTGATCACGATAATGCTGATTCAGGAGTTCTAAATTAACTAGCCAATTTCACTCAGTTAGTCAATGTGGTTGGGAGAATACGCTACCCATCTGGCGTATCTGACCTACGTGAACAATCGCACAAAAACAGATACCTTAGTTCCTTACCATTCCATGCAGACACAGCCCCGAGGGCACCTGCTCACTTCCAATGTAACTGTTATGAAGACAATAAAGGAGGTAAAAGAAAAGCCTTATGAAACAGCTTTTTTCCACTTCCTTTTTGGTCTATTCATATTTCTACAGTTGCTTAGCTAATAAGTAATACAGTATTTATTATAACAGGAATTGTGGAATTTCCAGAATCTTGTATTAGAGAAGTTTAAGCAAGGAAGAAGTTCCAGTACTGTTGCCTCCAAATTGCAATCAACATGGCATTTCAGCTTTTCTTCCTAAACTTGTTGGGTAAAACAAATGCAAGATAGGATCAGAAAATGATGAGTTTGTTTCTGGAAGTGTAAGAAGTTCAAAAGATAAAAGAGCTAACAAATTTCTTCATATTTTTCTACTTATATTCCCATGTATTGACTATTTTTAAGACCAACTCCTCTGGAGGCAGTACGTTCAGGGACCTTGGCACAGTGATTTATTAATTTATTCAACAAGTGTTTACTGAGCACCTAGTATATTCCAGAAACTACTCCAGGAATTAAGAATAATAAATCAAAAGGGAAAGAAAAGAACTCTTCGCTAGTAAAAGAAATTACATACTTGTGTACCAAGGTCCACATAGTCAAAGCTATCAATTTTTCCAGTAGTCATGTACAGGTGTGAGAGTTGGATCATAAAGAAGGCTGAGTGCTGAAGAATTGATGCTTTTGAACTGTGGTGCTAAAGGAGACTCTTGAGAGTCCCTTGGACTGCAAGGAGATCCAACCAGTCCATCCTAAAGGAGACCAGTCCTGAATATTCATTGGAAGGACTGATGCTGAAGCTGAAGCTCCAATACTTTGGCCACCTGATGCGAAGAGCTGACTCATTTGAAAAGACCCTGATGCTGGGAAAGATTGAAGGCAGGAAAAGAAGGGGATGACAGAGGATGAGATGGTTGGATGGCATCATCGACTTGATGGACATGAGTTTGAGCAAACTCTGGGAGAGAGTGAAGGACAGGGAAGCCTGGTGTGCTTCAGTCCATGGGACTGCAAAAAGTTGGGCACAACTTAGCAACTGAACAACAAGAGGAATTAGGAAATAAATTGATAAAAATAAAGTATGAGAGACGAGGATGACTATCATGAAAAAAGGAATGTAAGGAAAGGGGTTTAAGTGCATGTGGGCTGGGATCTAGGAGGTCATTAAAGGACTTACCTTCAAAAGACCTCAATGATGTGAGGGAGTATGGCCATGAGGTTATGTTTGAGAAAGCATGCCAAGCCAGAGAGAAACACATATGCAGAGGGTCTAAAGTGGGCACCAGGAGGAAGGCACACGGATGGTCTATGGAGGATGCAACACTGAATCAGCTCCAAAACCTACTTTAAAGGTCACTCCAGGTGTGTAAGAGAGATAAAGTCCATAAACGTTTCTAATCCAAAGTAGAAACTGTGCTACAAAAGAAGGAAACAGATTTTAAAGTGCCAGAAGACAGTCTTTCAGACTCAGAGTATAAGAATAGTTTTTGAAGAAGCAAATTTTACAGACTGCTACTTTGTTTTTGTACTGTTTAGTTTAGGGTTTTTTCCTTTAATTGAGTTAGAGTCAATGTACAATGCTATGTAAGTTGCAGGTGTACAATAGTGATTCACAATTTTTAAAGGTATATTCCATTTATAGTTACTATAAAATAGTGACTATATTCCCTGTATTGTACACTGTTATCCTTGTAGCTTATTGTATACATATTAGTTTGTATCTCTTACTCTCCAATCCTATATTGCCCTTTCCTTCTCCCCTCGCTCTACTAGTAACCACTGAATTCTCTATCTGTGAGTCTGCTTCTTTTTTGCTTCATTCACCAGTTTGTTGTACATTTTAGATTCCACATATCCTTGGGTCAGGAAGATCCCCTGGAGAAGGGAATGGCTACCCACTCCAGTATTCTTGCCTGGAGAATTCCACAGACAGAGGAGCCTGGTGGGCTACAGTCCATGGGGTCTCAAAGAGCTGGGCATGAGTGAGTGACTAACACTTTTACTTTCACATATAAGTGATATCACACAGTATTTTTCTCTTTGACGTATTTCACTTAGCGTAATACAAGTCAATCCATATTGTTGCAAATGGCACGACTTCATTTTTGTGGCTAAGAAATATTCCACTGTGGGCTTTCCTGGTGGCTCTGTGTTAAAGAATCTCCCTGCTACTGCACAAGCCATGGGAGACAAGGGTTCGATCCCTGGATCATGAAGATCCCCTGAAGAAGGAAATGGCAACCCACTCCAGTATTCCTGCCTGGGAAATCCCATGGACAGAGGAGTCTGGTGGACTGCAGTCCATGAAGTTGTGAAAGAGTCAGACACAACTGAGTGACTAAACAACAAACAACAAATATCCTATTATATAGACTTCTTTAAAGGATGGCTATGAAGCAAGGTAGAAGGAGGACAAGAGGCAGGAAGCACAGGATCAGAAAACACTCGGGTAATACCCCAGTCGGTGAGTGGCTTATGTTTGGTTTGTATTGCAGAATGGAGTGGATAAGAGAGGAACATGAGAGATGACAGTGGAAACCAAAGGAGAGAGGGATTGTGGGGGGAGAAGGGAGCCAGTGCAAGATCATGAAGGCTGGGGAAGAGAGTTTAATCCTGCAGACACTTAGGATGACTGATCTATGGCTGCAGGATACTATGTGTATAATTGATGTTATGATTAATATTGCTTTTAAATGCTAAATTGGGGATGTGTTGGGGTGACAGGGAATGAGCAAACAGACACACATGTAGATAAATGGAAAACAGTATTTGCCTCTAAATTCTTCAGTAACCTCAGAACTTTGACTGACTTTACCTTAGAAATTTTCATTATACATCTTATTACACTGAGAAAGATAGATGACCAAATCTTTCCTGAAGTTTTGGCTCCTTAAACATCCAGAAACACACACAAGTGTACACACACACACACACACACACAAAGTCTCTTCCTTGAGACCGGTAGATCTCAACTGGGCATGGGGTTCTCCCCCAAGGGACATTGGCAATGTCCACAGGTATCTCCCGTCTCCTCACTGACCACTGTGGCAACCACATGCTACAGGCATTTAGTAGGTTAAAACTAAGGATGCTGTTAAACATCCCTCAAACCCCCACAACACAAAATTATATGGCCCCAAAGTCAACAGTGCTGAAGTTGACTTAGAACAAACCACACCATGGCACTAGTTTCAAGAGTAGGTTAAGCCAGATCAAATACAGTACGCATCCAAGTTAAATTTGGAGTTTAAATAAGTAACAAATATATTTTTGGTATAAGCATGTCCCATGCACTGTTACAGATGTAATCACACTAAAACATATTCATAATTTTGATCTAATATTAAAATGTGACTGGGCATCCTGTGTTTCTGCAGAATCTGGCAAAGATGCTCTAGGAAGATGGACAGTCTGAAATAAGAGATAATAAACTGCTGAGAATTGAAGGGGTAGCCCCAGAGCAAAAGCCAGGGGCAATTTTAAAGAGGATGGATGGAAGCCCTGAATTTCTAACGACATCATTTCTCCCTACATCCCTGTTTCAGTGACCACTGGGAATGGACTCATGGACCTCACTCTAGACTACTGATTCAGAATCTGCAGTTATAAAGATCCCCAGGGGATTCATAAGCACATTAAAATTTGAGGTGCACTGATCCAGACCATTCCTGTTGGCCATTAAAACACAGAATTAACCCTAGCAATTAAAGGCCTAGGATATGGAAATTGCCACCATAAAGCTTAGTTCCACAGCTTGAAGAAATACATCTAACTCCTTTTTATAAACTCTAACCTCCCACAATAGACTTTCTTAATAGCATAATAGTTGAATAATGTACTCATTAAGAATTTATGTTTTCATACCCCAAATGAGGTAAAACTGGTTATTAAAGTAAACCCTAGTAAATTGGCAATGCAACTCAAAATGACATTTCACACTGAGAAAAGAAATGTCAACTAGTGGCAAAATGGATCTGAGAAAAGCTACTAAGAATATCAGATCAAGAAACAATAGGATGGATAAACAACAGTCCTATTGTATAGCACAAGGAAATATATTCAATATCCTGTGATAAAATCCAATAGAAAAGAAAATGAAAAAGAACATATATGTATAAATGAGTCGCTTTGCTGTACAGTAGAAATTAACATTATAAAATCAACTATATTCCAATAAAATTTAAAAAATAATGAATAAAAAGCAAAAAATGTAAAACAAAAAAAGGAAATAATAGGTTGCCAGGTTCATCTAGAAACACAGTATGAGTGGAAGGAAAATGAAGGGTGGACACACATTCTTTTCACTTGAATTTGTTCATCACCCTCACCCACATGGTCTAAGGATATTTCAAATCAGCCATTCTGGACTATGACTTCTTCATCCCTGGACCAGGGTTGCAATACAGCAAACGGAAAATGTGGATCCTACATGAGGGATCACCCCAGAGGACTGGGCACCACCTAACTTCTGTGTGGCAGCCTAAGTTCCTTGCCTTTGGCTTCAATTTAAAGAGGAAAGGCTTCAGAAGACACTGATCAGCTCTGACAAGGCTTACCTTGTTTCTCTGTGAAAAACCGATATCCACAGCAACAGCACGGCAACTCTGAAATGTACAGAAGCCTGCGAGGCACTGTAAGGGTTGAGCACCACAGCACTGTTATGAATGCCTTACTTCTAGCTCCTCGTAAACAGTGGTCCCTTCAGCACCATTCTCAACATGCATATTTTAGATCACAGCATCCCGGCTGCAAACTTCGTTTTTTTTTTTTATCAACAGCCGACTTGGTATTTGAGACTGTGGCTCTCTTTGGTTCCCCACTATTATGTTTTCTGCATATATTTCCTCGTGTTTTGTGAGTGCACAAAGGACATTATATTCATGCTTGTATCATCTCTATCAGAGGATGGACAGATTGTAATGAGGCCGAATTTTCTTTAGTAAAAACTAAAACAAATTACATTCACTGCTGCATTGATGGCCAAGTTGAAGTAATGACTTTGCTAAGCGAATTTTTAAATGCTTTAAAGGGAATTTTTTAATGGATCCTGGTAGAGAAGAATAGCAAGTAGACTTTTTATTTCCCCCCTCAGGAAAAAAAAAGATCCAAAATTAAATGATATGTGTGGCACCTATAAGAACCCATAAGGAGAGATGATACAGTCAGGGTCATGCACTAGATAAAAAAATTAAACCTGGAAACTTTTAGTCAAAACAAATTCATCATGTCTTATGCACAGACCATTGAGAATAAAGAATGGTACACCAAGAATAGATTACAAGCTCAAAATATTTTTCATACTTAAATACCTAAAATGTACTAACATTGACACTGATCAGATTTGATTATAAAGAGATCTCTGTTATGGCTTAATTGTTTTGTAGTCTAAAATTTGGCTTTTAAACAAGTAAAGTGGGCCTCCATGATTTTTTTTAAACCACAAAGACAGTGCTTATTTTCTTGTCATTAATAGAAATTGATTTAAAAGAAAATATAATCTCGCTTATTTCATTGAATATTGCTCAACTTTATTTGTATTTTGAATCTCATTCCACCAGAGTGTATTTGCATCCTGATCCGTTGAGAAAATGGCAGCCAGTTTTATTAAATCCATGATAAGGGTTTTAATCCCAGGGATGTCTGTAAGGACTTCCTCTCCATCTCTCAACCACTAAAATGTGAGATTTGCCTGACAGAGAAAGAAAATCTAAGTGTGGTACTCATTGATTTTGATCATGGGAACAGAGAAAGTAGAATGAAGCCCTGGTGAGAAAGAAGAGAAATTAAAAAGCAATTTTAGATCAAATTCTTTCATGGATTGTCTTTCTAAAATACCCTATATGAAAAAGGCTTTGCTTCATTAATTTGCTGTCATAGGATTTTGAACTGAGAGACAGTCACTCATGAGCAGATTTTCATATTCTACATGGAAAACTTTTCCTTCTCTCCTCCTCCAAACTCATCACTTACATCAATACCATCCATCAAGCACGTGCTAACCTACTTATGCCACCTACTATGTTACTAACTTTGACTGTTGTATACCCAGGAGATAACAATACAGTCTTGAAAGAACAAGCCATGCCAAGATAGCCCGATTCACTATGTTGACTGTTCTATTCCCCTGCTGGCAAATCGATAGGCTTCCATAGATACAATATATCTTGATTTTGGTAACTCATTTAATAGATGATAGCTCTTGTGCCTGTGAGGTTGATTCACCCTTCATAGCTTGTAATTTTTATAGGGCCAGAGGGTGTTAAATGCCAGAAGTTTAATCCAGGTTGAATTAAGGAGTGGAGAGATAACTGAAAATATTCCATTCTGTGCTCCTCCATGACGAGCAGGTCTATATGTCTGTTGATTGACGCTTCTGTATTTTTCACATTGTGGCACCATTGTCAAGGCTGGGATAACTACTGTATATAGTGAGGGTGCAGCACCTTTATGCTGAAAGCGTGAGAAGCTTTTATCTCACCCTTCTGTACACTCTTTACTATGAGATGGAGAGCAGGGCATATTTAGCAAATGCTAGAAGAGGAGCCGGAGAAGGCAATGGCACCCCACTCCAGTACTCTTGCCTGGAAAATCCCATGGACGGAGGGTCCTGGTAGGCTGCAGTCCATGGGGTCGAGAAGAGTCAGACGCTACTGAGCGACTTCACTTTCACTTTTCACTTTCATGCATTGGAGAAGGAAATGGCAACCCATTCCAGTGTTCTTGCCTGGAAAATCCCAGGGACAGGGGAGCCTGGTGGGCTGACTTCTATGGGGTCGCACAGAGTCAGACATGACTGAAGGGACAGCAGCAGCAGCAGCAACAGCAGAAGAAGAGATCTTGCAGGGAAACTTTACCCTTGAAGACTAAGACAATTATTTTATTGATTCTCTTTATAGTAAAACTGTGTGCTTATTGGGGAGATAGCTTGGGTAGGATTTGTGGGAAGCTGGGAGGTTTTTTGTTTTTTTTTTTCCAGGAATTAAAAAGCCTGCACTGATTACAAATTGTCAGATTGAATGTCACAGTTGAGAAAAATGAACTTTTTTGCCCAACCCAACACATCACAAGCAGGCTATCCATTTATCTGGAATAATATGGAAATTTTCCAAAGGCCTTCTTTCACTAGTTCTTCCATATAAGCATAAAAGTTCATTTTTTTAAATAATATATACTTTGGACTTGAAGTGATCAGAGGAGGCCAAACACCTGATAAAGAATGATGAAGATTTAAATGTCATATAATCACTGAGGGCAGGGGGAGAAGGGGACGACAGAGGATGAGATGGTTGGTGGCATCACTGACTCAATGGACATGGGTTTGGGTGGACTCTGGGAGTTGGTGATGGACAGGGAGGCCTGGTGTGCTGTGGTTCATGGGGTCACAAAGAGTTGGACACGGCTGAGTGACTGAACTGAACTGAATCACTGAGCTCTTGTACGTGATGAAAGGCCTCTCTCCAGGAGCAGTTAGCCCCTCTTACAATGATATATAATCACCAGATTGCTGCATTAACACTGTCTTATCTACCTCAGGAACAACTGTCGGCAAACCTTTGCCTTGGAATTTTTATGTTATTACATCTCCTGGACACGTGCAACAATCAATCTTGTTGACCATAAGACCATGTAAAACGATGACAGGGATGGGCCTCCCGTTCCCTCTACGAAACAGTTAAGCATTTGGATCAGTCGCTAATGAGTCTTTTGGAAAGGGTGCAGCAAAAGGAACAGGAAGTCAAGTCCTCGCACCACTGGCTTTACGACCACGGGAGAAGGCAGAAGGCACATCGCCGCTCTGGGAAGTTTGTCAACACCTCTGAAATGTGAAAAATAACACCGCGTGTGACAGTCTTACTAGCTTGCTACAGTGATTAAATCAAGACAAAGGAGGGTGACGCTCTTTTGAGAATGGAAAGGGAGATACTTTAATTATGGAAAGTTCCTGGCTTTTGAACTTTAGCTTCCCACACCCCACTGGGAACTGAGTGGACCCTGCCGCCCCAATTCCAGGGGCCTCCTCACAGGGACCCTCGCCTGGAGCCCTCCTCTGTTTTAGGTGACCTTCCACAGGCACGCCACAGAATGGCCCACTTCCTCCACCCTGCTTTCTTTCAGTTTGAACCCCTCTCTGGCACTGCCCTCTCCAGCAGAGCTTTCCAACTGGCTATCAACCACCAACTTGACTTCTAAAGTTTCCTTGGCTCAAGTCTTAGAAAGGTCAAGTTTTACAGGAATAGGGAACTCAGCTGACCTCAGTGGGCCTGGAGAGACGAGAAGCAAGAGCCCAGAAACCCTGGAAGAATTTTTGATTCTTTGCCACTTTATATGCAGGTCTGAGACCCAAACATAACCATGGGTACACATGCTTCTCTGAGTGTTGAGTTTCAAATAAAATACGCTCGTAAACATGATTAACAATGTGTTTCCTCCTTTCACTTTGTGCTGCTCACCACCAGTGCTGGTTACAATGATCTTCCTAATGGATACGGGAGCTGACATTTCTGAATTCTAATTTCAGTTTGAGAATTCACTTAAACCTGCAGCAAGTGCTTTTTCTCCATCTGTGAAATGGGTGTGCTAGTACTGCTTTCTATGGGGCAAACTTTAGAAAGAATAAAAGTAATTGCTTTGTGCAGTAAACATCACATTCTACTAGAACAGACAACGGTATCTGTCCCTAGTATCGAAATGGCAGAGAAAAGAACTATCATCGTTCTGACTGGAACATCAGCATTAGATTCCAACAATGTACATACACATCTGTGAAAACAGGCTAAAGTCATTTTAATTCCTCCTTTCCAGCAAGCTCTTTGGTATTCAGCCACATATATTCTTTTAACCAAATAACGCAATGATTTTTCTTTTGAAAACTCATGGCCAACATTTAGTCTAAAAAGGAAGTTCTAATTATGAGGAGATTGTTATTTTCTCATTTGCACAGATTTGGCTCATTAGAGCTATAATCCTGTTCCTTTTGTCTGCAGACTGCAAACAACCATTTTTTCCTCCTCTGATTTCTGGGAGTGAAACTGACTATCTGAACAAAAGTTCAAACCATCGTGACTGGAGGGCCTGGACCATGTGACCCTTAATGATAACAGTGACCAGAGACTAGATTGATTTTCTTTTTAATGGTTCATGAAAGTCACTGGGCTTCATCTTGGTGGCTTCATAAAAATATGATGTTAAATTTGAATCATGCTATATAACATCATGGTGTCTAGCCAGCCAAATTCAAACGACATTGGGTTTGTACTTCTCTAATCTCTCCAAGTGCTTCAGTGGGTCATTTATAGAATTGACTCTTAATGGTTAGAAATTAAATTAGAAAGAAAATATGCATCATGCTTCTACTGCACTAAAATGAAAACTTTTTTTTTCCCTAGTTAAGTGGACCGTCTCTCTCTTTTGGATATTTAACAAGAAAAAAAGAACTAATTTAATGGAGTGAGCTCATTAATGCTATTCTAGCCCCTCCATTAGCCTGTGTCTTTAGAGCAAAGATAGTGAAGTGTTACTCAAACGCATCTACAGCCCAAATTTACTAAAAGCACTTTCCTCTCAGATTCACCCCATTAGGCACTGACTTAGTGTTTGTTTTCGCCAGAGTAGCCAATCGGTTTAAGCTGGAATATACATGATGTTATCTCTACCCTTTTCTTCCCCCAAATGAAAATGTAGCCCACATACAATGGAGATGGATCAGGTATAAGGCAAAATACTCATGAAAAGCAGGAAAATTAAAAGAAGAGGGCATGGATCAACCTAAACACATAAAACATAATGCATCAACTTAAAGCTAAGACCCACATTAAGAGCTTGACGAGGAAGAATTGGTACTCAAAACCAGAATTTCACTTGATTTATATGTAATTTGTTACAGAGCAGTTATACCTGATCTGTGGACCAAGGGACTCCTGGGTAAGTGTGGTGCAGGTTTTAGAGTTACAGGAAGGACACCTTGAATCAATATTCTACATATCAATGATTGCTCAAGGCTCTTAATGTGCCTTTCAAAGTACATTTAGAACTATTTCCCAAGAATACAAAGATCACTGTTATCTATCAGTAATAAAACAAAATTTTAAGTTTTACTAAGTTCATAATCTTGGATATTGCCACTTCATTTTTGTTTAGTCACTATCAAAAGAATAATTCTATTATCTTAAGTTCCTACTCTTAAAATGTCTTCATAAACAGAAGACAAGGATCTTCTTGACCCAGGGATCAAATCCGGGTCTCCTGCATGACAGGCAGATTCTTTACCATCTTAGCCACCAGGAAAGCCCATATGCATTTTTTTCACACACATACACATGCATACACACGTATATTATGTACTAATAATTGAACTGTTTATGACACGCAGGTGACTTTGTAACACTGACTCAAATCATTAATGATTCTTCTTCTCCTGAGATGAATGATCATGATCATCACTCCTCACCATTAAAGCCAGCTCTCATAAGATTTTAGGTTCTAACATCATTTTTAGTCACCATCCTTACAACCATTTGGCCAGATTACGGATATGACTCTTTAACAAAACCTACTACCGAGGGTTTACATATGTTTTCTCCAGTCACAACAAGTCTCTGAGGTACAGGTGATAACTCACATTTTACACATAACTGAGGCTCAGGGTGGTTCGTGGGTCTTTGCTTTTGTCCACATTACTAAATTCCAGAAAGACCTGGAAATGACCCTGCGACTACTGATTCCAAAGCCTGTGTGTGGTTTCTTTGTAAATATCATGACCACACCCTCTCCAACAAAATAAGCCGTTGAGTAAGTCCTTCATTAAAACAGCATCTCAAGGGCTTCTGTGGTGGCTCAGTGGTAAAGAATCTGCCGGCCAGTGCAGGAGACACAGGGTCAATCCGTGGTCTGGGAAGATCCCATACACTGCAGAGCAACTAAGCCCATGTGCCACAACTACTGAGACTGTGTTCGAGAGCCTGGGAGCCACAGCTACTGAGCCCGTGTGCCCTAGAGCCCGTGTTTCGCAGCAAGAGAAACCACCACGAGGAGACGCTCGCACACCGCAACTGGAGGGTAGCCCCTGTTTGCTGCAACTAGAGAAAAGCCGGTGGACCCACACAAACCCAGCATAGCCAAAACCAAATAAGCAAACAAAATTATAAAAACCCCAGCATTTCAAACCTTATAAAGCCAAACGCAAACAGAAAACCTTCCATCTCTGAATGTAGAAATCACAGGAGAAAGCAATAGAGGAAATCTACTTTCTTAGCCTAAGTCTTACTTCTCATTCAGATCAAAGTACTAGAACTGCCATACTTTGTCAGGGATGCTGTGAGGGAAAACGAAAAGTTGGCATGACGAGAAAAGATGAATAGAGCTTGGAAATGCCTAAGGGAGAGAGATCAGGAGCTGGAGAGCACTGGAGTTGGGGAGAAAAGAGAGCTGAGAACAAGTGGGGATGGTTGAATCCCTTCATGGAGAAGAGCTCCACGCAGAGTGGGAAGGAAACCAAAGTCATCTGGAGAAGGACCCGCCACTGTCCGCCTAACTTCAAGGGCATGGATACGAGCTCCCTGTGGAAGCTACTTCTACATTTCTTTCAGCCACTGAGTTTGGGGGCTGCCTCGACTGGAGGTCTGACCCTGGAAGCAATTTCTGACAGCTTCACTTAAGAAGCCCCCGTCGTGGCTTTCATTCCTGTGGGGGCCAATTATGTCTTCTCTGACAAACACACACAGCCAGTCCTTGGGCAGGCTCACAGAAGGCATGCCCAAGAGTGAATGGGTCAGGGGCAAGGTCACTGGCTATGAAGATACCAAAGGTTTCTTTCCTAGAAGGACACACAGGCCCAAAGTCTGCTGGTGGGCTTCCCATGATGAGTAACTACAAAACAGTTTCTCTGAAAGGAAGTGCTTCACATGAGATGCTGCGTCCTTGAGCTGACATTCAGTTAAAAATAGAAAAGAATTCACAGCTGCCTGTAGCATGCTATGGTATATGTGAGTCTAGTAAGTAAATTATATATTTTAGATGCAAAATGTCTAGGTAATGACTAAGTAATAGCACTTGCCTCTAATCTGTTGTTGTTTAATCACCCAGTCGTGTCCCACTTTTTGCGATCCCATGGACGGCAACACACCAGGCTTTCCTGTCCTCTAATCTACTTTCAAAAAGTAAGTTGTTTTTTTTTTTTCCCCTCTAACAGCAAAACAGTAAAAAAAAAAAAAAAAAAAAAAAAAAAAAAGCTATGACAAACCTAGACAGCATATTTAAAAGCAGACAGATTATTTTGGCAAGAAAGGTCAGTCTAGTCAGATCTATGTTTTTTCCAGTAGTCATGTATGGATGTAAGAGTTGGATCATAAAGAAGCTGAGCACCAAAGAATTGATGCCTTTGAACTGCAGTGTTGGAGAAGACTCTTGAGAATCCCCTGGACAGCAAGGAGATCCAACCAGTCCATCCTAAAGGAAATCAGTCCCGAGTATTCACTGGAAGGACTGATGCTGAAGCTGAAACTCCAATACTTTGGCCACCTGATGCAAAGAACTGACTCCTTGGAAAAGACCCTGATGCTGGGAAAGATTGAAGGCGGGAGGAGAAGGGGATGGCAGAGGATGAGATGGCTGGATGGCATCACTGACTTAGTGAACATGAGCTTGAGCAAGCTCCGGGAGTTGGTGATGGATAGGGAAGCCTGGCGTGCTGTGGTCCATGGGGTTGCAAAGAGTCGGACATGACCGAGGGACTGAACAGTAAAACATGGATACTGAAAAGTTCATGACATCTTACTGGTGGGTTAAGGTATGTTTAGTCTTGACTTAAATTTTTTAATATGTCCAGGAAACATTAACTTCTCTATCACCAGCTTTCCTTCCCTGCACCACAGTCAAACCCACCCAAACCATCACACCAATCACTCCAAGAATCAGGGATTTCAAAAGTTGTCTTAGTTCACTGGATTCAGATTTATGAGCAATGGATAAATGAGTGGTTATAACTGGCCCTCATGATGCAAAATAGGGTCAGAGTAAGTCAAATTAACCTGCGTATCTGGAGAATTAGCTGCTTCTCACTAGGATGTGGAATTAGAGGCATCATATAGCCTGTCTTCTATTTATGAAATCCATTCACATGCCTTATGGCTCATAGCCTGATGTTCAGCATTCCTACTTTACAGATGAGAAAACCGGTAAACTGAGGCCAAGAAAGGTCATTTGCCAAAAACTGGACAGGTGATGGTGTATGTGTTGGGAAATAAGATCAAAGTCCTTGCTGCTAGTGCTTTGAGTTTTACTATAAATCCTGGCTCTCCTCATTTCTAAGAGCCCCTAGAGACTAGGACGCCTGCCCGAGTTAGTCAGGGAGCCTGATTCTGTGTCTCCAACTTACTCATAAGCTGTAATACTCACTCACGATATGTTGGCCTTTATCTGTCCCGTCTGCTTACAAGACCTGGAACCTTGGGCCCTGACCCAAGAGCAGTAAGAGCCTGACACACTGAAACATTAGAATCTCTGCTCCTAGGCTCTGGAAACCATGCGGCTTTCAACTATTTCCTGGGTCAGCTGGCCAAGTTCCTACAGATAAACACAGCACTGAGGAATAATGGGGATAGCATCACTCCCAGCTTCCCAACTCCATCACTGCTATGTGTTAAGGACAGCACTCGGCTTTCTTGCCGAAATCTGGACATCTGGTTTCTTGGCTAGTGACATACTTGGAAGATGGACTGTTTTATAAAATGGAATTTAATACACGTAGTTTCTCAGTACAGTAACTGGCCTGTAGCAAGTAGTTAAAAACTAACGATGCCTCCTTGAACCTGAATTTCAACTAATTTGAGACCTGATGGTCTTAGCTGATTTTCTTTTGTTCACTCACTTATTGATCTAAAAGGTTTAGAGAAGGCCTATTCTGTGTCCAGCTCTCTGCCAGGTATTGAACGTCTGAACAAGACTGTCTGCTGCCTGATCTGTGGAAGCAACATAAGATTTCTAAACTACTAGTTACACGAGCAGTTGACCTGGTCCAGCGCAACTCTGGGTCTGTTTCCCTGAGACGTTTGTCTCCACTTTTACCTATGTCCAAACTCCTCGTCTTCCCAGGCAGTGCTGCTGCTGCTGCTAAGTCGCTTCAGTCGTGTTCTGTCGATCCCATAGATGGCAGCCCACCAGGCTCCTCTGGCCCTGGGATTCTCCATGCAAGAATACTGGAGTGGGTTGTCATTTCCTTCTCCAATGCATGCCTGCATGCTAAGTCGCTTCAGTCGTGCCCCATTCTGGGTGACCCTACAGACAGCAGCCCACCAGGCTCCTCTGTCCCTGGGATTCCCCAGGCAAGCATACTGGAGTGGGCTGCCATTTCCTTCTCCCAGATAGTGCTAGTGGTAAGGAATCTGCTTGCCAATGCAGGAGACGTAAGAGACTCAGGTTCGATCCCTTGGTCAGGAAGATCTCCTGGAGGAGGAAATGGCAACCAACTTCAGCATTCTTGCTGGGAGAATCCCACTGGACAGAGGAGCCTGCCAGGCTACAGTCCATGGGCTCACAAAGAGTTGGACATTACTGAGCATCTGAGCATGCACTAAACTCCTTGTCACTATGTTTTACTATCCCAGATCTGCCAATACGATCTTAGAAGAGGAACTAAAAAAAAAAAAAAAACAGATAAAATCAAGCTAAAGAGTCTAATAAAATGAGGAATGCAGAATCAGAAAGTTTGGGAAAGAAATGAATAAAATAGTTCAAGAGATAGAATTTTTAACTAAAGGAAAACAATCACCATGACCTTGACTCATTTTTATAATCATTCACCTATTAGCTGGAGACAATAATACTACTGGCCATGTAGGGGTTACTGTATGGACTAAATGAGATAATACATACACAATTTCCATAGTAAGTATTCAATAAAGGCCGATTTTTCAATAATAGCAACTATTATCCATAATAACTGCTATCTAGCTGGAATCAAGATTGCCAGGAGAGATATCAATAACCTCAGATATGCAGATGACACCACCCTTATGGCAGAAAGTGAAGAGGAACTCAAAACCTCTTGATGAAAGTGAAGGTGGAGAGTGAAAAAGTTGGCTTAAAGCTCAACATTCAGAAAATGAAGATCATGGCATCCGGTCCCATCACTTCATGGGAAATAGATGGGGAAACAGTGGAAACAGTGTCAGACTTTATTTTGGGGGGGCTCCAAAATCACTGCAGATGGTGACTGCAGCCATGAAATTAAAGGACGCTTACTCCTTGGAAGGAGAGTTATGACCAACCTAGATAGCATATTCAAAAGCAGAGACATTACTTTGCCAACAAAGGTCCGTCTAGTCAAGGCTATGGTTTTTTCCTGTGGTCATATATGGATGTGAGAGTTGGACTGTGAAGAAGGCTGAGTGCCGAAGAATTGATGCTTTTGAACTGTGGTGTTGGAAAAGACTCTTGAGAGTCCCTTGGACTGCAAGGGACTCTCTGTCCATTCTGAAGGAGATGAGCCCTGGGATTTCTTTGGAAGGAATGATGCTAAAGCTGAAACTCCAGTCCTTTGGCCACCTCATGCGAAGAGTTGACTCATTGGAAAAGACTCTGATGCTGGGAGGGATTGAGGGCAGGAGAAGGGGATGATAGAGGATGAGATGGCTGGATGGCATCACTGACTCGATGGACGTGAGTCTGGGTGAACTCCGGGAGTTGGTGATGGACAGGGAGGCCTGGCGTGCTGCGATTCATGGGGTCACAAAGAGTCGGACACGACTGAGCAACTGAACTGAACTGAAATATATATATGTTTGTGATTTATGTGACTTGAAGGAAAAGAATAGAGCTAACAATATTAAAGAAATGACCAACTAGGCTCTGCAACTACATAAAAAAATAAAAGCTTGATGCCTCTTGAATTATTTGTTTAAACTAAATTTATATGTACCTCAAGAGTCTACTTAATGTTAGCAGACCAACTAGATTTGATATATAATCAAAATCCCTAGAAATAAAGAAAGCATATTTACTTTGTATTGATTTGCCTGTTTTCATAGAACATTAGAAAATAATCCTACATAAAATATACTGGATGTCCGGAGATTTTACTTTGTTTTGTTTCTAGTCTTTCAAAATCCTTTTCCTCTTGGCTTACTGAGCAAATGAAATTTTTGAAGAACAGATAAAAGATTAAAAAAATAAAAACCAATCATCTCATCTTTCAAAAGTTTACCTTTAAAATTTAATATGGAAAGGTAAAAATTATTGATAGAGAGTACCCTGAAGCAATATGATTATGTAAAAAGTAGTATCATCCTGGATACAAAAATACAATGATTTTGATTTCTTCTCTTGTTATGCCTGCAGGCATCGCAAGATAGAGGGAAGAGTTTTGAGTTTAATAATTCAGCCTTTTCTTTTTTTTTCTGGAGATAGAATATCAATTTTCAGTTAAAGTATGTTACAATGGTACCATGACTGCTACTAAACATTTTAAAAAGTAAAACTAATCAGTTATTTTGACAGTAATAGCCCAAAAAAGGATGTGTGTTTGGGTGGCATGCATATTTTAGACTGACAGACATAGAAAACAAATAGTTACCAAAGACGAAGTAGGCAAAATAAATTAGGAGTTTGGGATTAAAATATACACACTACTACATATAAAAGAGATAATCAACAAATAGCTACTATATAGCAAAGGGAACTATACTCAGTTCAGTTCTATCATTCAGTCGTGTCTGACTTTTTGTGACACCATGAACCGCAGCATGCCAGGCCTCCCTGTCCATCACCAACTCCTGGGGTTTACGCAAACTTATGTCCATTGAGTCGGTGATGCCATCCAACCATCTCATCCTCTGTGATCCCCTTCTCCTCCTGCCTTCAATCTTTCCCAGCATCAGGGTCTTTTCAAATGAGTCAGCTCTTCGCATCAGGTGGCCAAAGTATTGGAGTTTCAGCTTCAACTCTTGTAAAAATCTATAATGAACAGTACTGTAAAATAGATACACATACACACAGTAATCATTTTGCTGTACACCTGAAGCCAACACAACACAGTAAATCAAGTATATTCCAATATACTTTTTTAAAGCTACAATCTGATGGCCCCATTATTCTAGTCACAGTCATTAAAGTATGATCTGCCTTAACTTAAAAGAATCTGGTTAAAATCTACTAGTGAGACTACAATTGCAGTAAAAGCAGGTTGTTTAAACACTTCTATTATCTGTTGTTTATTATCTTCATTTCTTTAAATATCAAGCAGCTGGAATGAGGCCCAGCACACAGTAGGTGCCCAATGTGTTAAATGGATAAATGATGAACTTCTTCTCTTATTCTACGGTAACCATTTAGGTTAAACTGACCTTCAGCATTAGACTTGATACTGCCCATTTTTAGGTTCCTTCTTAACTCAATTTGCTATTTATTTGGAAAAGAGGAACAGGCTACGAGGGTCTAGGGGATTTTGGTTCATAGAAAATGATGAACGTAATAACCCAAAATAAAACGATAAAAAACGATACGGCTAGGTTTTCAATGAAGAGTCTTTCTGTAGTTCAGGGATTACACAATTTCACATGAATCAAGAGGAAGCAACAGAGACTGAGGCTGACTGGAATGATCCTGATGTGGCCACTCAGGAACTCTACTGCCTTGGACACTGGGAACTTATGCTTGCCTTGGCAAACATGATAATCTCTAGACTGATTCTTAAAACACTCTAAGAGAATGTGTACACTATTTAATACATTTCACTAAAATTACATAAACAACAAGGATGATTTATGAGCCAAAGATATAAATTAGGAAACATTAAGCAACAAAATCTGAAAAGGGCTAGATACATTTCAAATTCCATTTTTAACACACTGGGATAGACACTTTGGTGGGGAAAGTCGCTTCACTTTGAATAAAAAGACAGTAAACAGATTATAAACATATCATTAGTTGTAATCATCGACTTGTATACTTTTCTTCTTAGCAATTTTGAAATAATAAGAACACAGATCCTGTTTAATTCCTTGTTCACTTGTGATTGCATATGTTGTTTTTAAAAAGTAGGTAATACTGAAGCTATGAAATACCATGATTCTGTGAATACAGAAGAGATTAAAAGGCTAATTAAAAACATTTATGGCTAGTATTAATTTATCTGACCAAAACAGGTTAAACAGTCATCTAGATTTAGAATGCGTTCAATAGCATAATGCCTGGCCTAGAAATCACTCTACATTTTCTAACTTAGTAAAAAACAATAGGACTCAAAACATTTATACTTAACGTAATTTAAGTCCTATTTCCGGAACAACTTTTAGTTCTTTTGTCAAAATCATTATAGCGAAACATATGGGTGAATGTAAGACTCCAGTTAGAAGAAAAGTAGAGAAGTGTTAGACCCCAGCTTGATTCCTGGGTTGGGAAGATCCCCTGGAGAAGGGATAGGCTACCTACTCCAGTATTCTTGCCTGGAGAATCCCCATGGACAGAGGAGCCTGATGGGCTATGGTCCACAGGGTCGGAAAGAGTTGGACATGATTGATCAACTAAGCACAGCACAGCACAGATTTAAAAACAACTTTCAAGGAAGCACAAATAACCCTTTTCCACTCAACATGCTAAACAACTTTCCCTGTACCTCCCCATCATATGCTCATTAAGAACCAACAGTAAGTCACAATAGAGAACGTAGATAAAGCAGAACTTGATTGCACGGAAAGAGCCAATAATAGATTGCTCCCTCTGCCACAAGATAAACCAATGAGACAGCGTGTTTAACAACCAGCCGTAATAAACAGTTAAAAATATGGTTACCAGGAGAAGGGGTAAGATTTTAATGCCTATTTTTGAGAAATGTTTCTGAAAAGTTAAAGCTAATTGCTGAACTAATTACACTTCTCTTGAATTTCTTAGACACAAATGATGTGCTTCCAGATTAATTAACTTTACTTCCGAAGAACTGGGAGTGATTCCAAATTTTGACTCTCTGATGACTCGACTTCCACGGAAAATACTCCTTAGAGCTCTGCCCTTGGGCACAAGATGTTAGAGATGCTTTCATAGAGTATAAGTAGAAATGCAGAAATAAATCTGACTTCACAGCTGATCTTCTATATTTCAAGATGGTGAAACAGAATTATTTCTGGGCTCTCGTAATTTATTTGACAACCAAAAAAAAAACCAAATAACACCCCCCCAACAATTTAGTATTGTAATCTCTAGTTCTATTTGCTTGCAATTATGTTTTGCTCAAGACCAATAGTGTTCTCTCATTGTCTGGGGTGTTGTGATATTTAATAAGACTTCATTCCTAGACTTGAATACTTTTTTGCTTAATTTCCAAAGCAAATTAATAAAGTTAAAAGTCCATGTGCTGTCTCTGCTAAACCTTCTAAATGTGAACACTAAAACTGGAAGATCAGTTCACTGGTTAACACCTAAAAAATAAAACCTGTATCCCTTTGGCTCCTTCTGTTATCAAATTCTACGCTAGATCTTCTGCCCTTAAAAAAAAAAAAATGGAAAAGCAATCAAATAAATAATCAAGTTATAAAAGCTACTTTTTATGAGCTTTGCTGCTTAGGGGCATATTCTCTTGCCAATGGTGCTTTATTTAAAAAAGAAAAAAATCTTGAGATTCTGTTTTAGGAACAGGTACAAAAGATGAATGTTGCCTATGAATTTTTGTGCCTTGATCTTTCCAACATTCTTTTCATGCTTTACACCAGGTTTACAGTTACTGGATTTAATTTCAACTGCTTAGCTAGGGGCACCATTCCCATTCTTGATTATGAGTAAAGTTTTCCCTGCAGAGCTAGAGAAAGAGAGACAAAACTAGCCCGTTCTAGCCGCTGCTGGCAGAGTTTGTGAAAACTAGACCGGCAGGGAATCAGTCTTTGTTTGAAACAGGAGAGACACTCTGGCTCATTTTCAAGAGGGAACAGCAACACATAATTAACTGGGGCAGGCATGACCTAGGGCAGATGGGAACAGTAGCCCAGCGGGGAGCATGCTGTCTAGAACAGAGATTCTTGCTGGGCAGTACTAATCCTCAGAATTAGGAGGGACTGGGAAGTCTTTCTCAAAAATTATGAGTTTAAATTGCCTTAATTTATCTGAGAATCTAATAGAATACGCATGCACACACACAATACACTGGGATTGATGGCAAAATATAAATGAAACTTTAACAGCTGGGAGAAAATAATAATGCTGCGATTCTGCTAATAATTACTAATATTTTTTAGAATTTAGAATTGGGCCTAATATTATGCTAAATTCATTGAAACATTATTTGATCCCGTGTTTGCAATATCTCTGAGGTACATATTATTACTTGCTTTTTAAAAATAAGAAAATGTAGTCATAATCAAGCTGAGGAATATGCCTGAGACTGCCACACAAAGTACATATACAGAAAGAAAATGAAGCAGATTCAAAAGTCAAAAAACTCATTTAACATCCACAGGAAAATATGCCTAAATTCAAACCAGAGGAAAAGGTAGATAATCATATAAATGTTTTACAGACAACTGGGTAGCCATTTGAGAAAGTACTAATAAAGTTGGAGCCTACCCAAATGAAATAGGATAAATTTCAATGAATAAAAGAGATACACTGTGAATTAATACATAAAACAACTACTGGAATAAACCAAGAATTCTTATATTATCTTGAAATGGAGAAAGATACGTCAACTATTACATAGAATTCCAAAACGATTAAAAATAATTATAAACATTTTAAAGTTTTGGTAAAAAATATCAAAAATGTTTCTACATTTCCAAAATGAATTATTTTAAACCACCAAGATACATGTCCCTCCTCTACTCACTGATGTAAACTGATTTTGAAATAAAAAGAAAATCTTTGTTTCTTCTCTCCAATTCAGTACAAGGCTGCCTTCCTCTGTTTTACCATTTCCACCTAATTTATGGGTCAAGATAATCAGTAGGAACTAATTAGTGTCAATTCATACAACTAGACTTAAAATACCAGAGCTGGAGGAATCTAGGATATTACTACACCCTACTCATGTTCTACAGATGAGAAAAAGTGGTAAGTGACCTGCTCAAAGTCATACAACCCATTAATGTTTACATCACTCACTCAGGGTATTTCTGCTGTTACAGTCTGCCTCATGCTAGCAGAGCAGAGAGAAACAGTTTGTAGTTGGGGTAATAAACTTTGATCCAATAGTTCAGCTAGGTAATCATTAATAACAGCATGTCTCAAGCTTTTTCTACAAACCAGAGACCTGTATACACTTTATATGCATAAGCCTACTCAGTAAAGTGCTGTCTGTCATTATATTTCTATGTGAAAATGGAAACATGCACTCAAGGTTACCGCTAGCGAGTCGGGGACCCTGGATCTGAACTCAGGCAGTCTTATTCCAAACTCTGCCTCTTAACAAAAGCCTATGCACTGTAAGTTTGCTAAACACTAGCTGAACGTGACCATGGCAAGTCCAATGTCAGTCCTTCACACTTCCCAGACATACCAAAAAAATCTGTTAGGACAGGAATCCTGTTCCAACCTAAGGCATATTCAAAGCACTGTTTGCATCTGATCTTCTGGGTAAAGATTCCCCTGAACAACTCATCCTCATTGATCTTCTTCTTGTACACTGCTGAGCTATTTATAGTCAGATCCACAAAGGTATCATTTTATTACATCTGTGAGCGAAATGACTTCTAAATGGTTTCACATGTATTTGGTTTGTTTGGCTCAAATATCTTGTAAACCAATCAAAAAGAGTATTTTGAAGGGGCTTCCCTGGTGACTCAGTGGTAAAGAATCTGCCTGTCAATGAAGGAGACACGGGTTTGACCCCTGGGTCAGGGAGATCCTCTGGAGGAGGAAATGGCAACTCACTCCAGTATTCTCCCCTAGAAGTCCCGTGGACAGAGGATCCTGGCAGGGTACAGTCCATATGTACAACAAAGAGTACAAAGGGTCACAGAGAGTAGGACACGACTGAACGACTGAACAGCAGCAGCAATATTTCATACACAGTTCTACATTCCCTGAACATCTAGAAAGGCAAAGCCTCAAGAAATATGTCAACTGTCTCCTTGACAATCCCAAATCTGTATGCTCCATCTGACTCTCATGTGCCTTTTGCACAAGCTATACATATGATAACTCTTCATTTCTTTCATGAAAACAATGGTGAAATTGATCTATGATCACATATTGTGGTATGGGGAAGTCATTCTGGCTTACACATGAGTTAACATGAATCTTATGCTAAATAAAAGAGCCTGTTTGTGGCCTATCAAATCAACACTTTATTAAAGAAAATGGAACACTGAGCAGAAGTAAGGAATGTTCACGTTAAAAATGAAGATTAAACGCTTCCCTTCCTTGATGCCAATGCTGGAACTCCTTTGATGGTAAGATTCCCTTCTTTGGTGCCAAGGTTATATTGACTTGCTGTGTATGTGCTGATCTGTGTTTTTTTTTTTTTTTTTGAAATCTTGAAGGAATCTCTCCCTGTTTTTTTTTTTTTTTTTTTGACATTCTGGGTTCTGACAATACAAAGCTGTGCTGAAAACCATGTTTCTCTGAAGCATTACCTCAGAGTTATCTGAGACTCCGCTGTCTTCCAGGCTTTGGTCCTCAGTTTGGTTCACATAGAGCTCTTTTCTATCCCTATTATAGACTGTCTATTGACTATTCTCACCAACACTTCTAGACTCATACTTCTGTACTGCAAGACAGGACAGGAAGCATTGTTGTCTCTTCTACTGGACAAATTTTCACTCTTCCAACTGACAAAGTTCAAGTCAAGCTGCAATATCCTTCACTTCTATGCATTCTTATCCCTCATCTTTCTCTCCTCTCTTGCTATCACTCTAAAGTAATAGATTCGCATTGGGTTTGTCATTGGAATATCATTTCTATCTTGTAACTTACATTTAACCCTTTATTCTTAGTTTCACCTGAAGAATCTGTTCAATTGGATGTATGTGTACTGAGGGGAGAGGGAAGGGTCACAGAGGTAGCTATGGCAGGGTCTTTGTATAGGGTTGGCCAGAAAGTTCGTTTGGGTTGTTCTGTAAAATGTTATGGAGAAATCCGAATGAACTTTTTGACCAACTCAATATATTCATAGGAATGTCATTCGGCTAGCAGAGTTTGATGAGTTTATAATTCAAAACTGAAGAACTAAAGTTAAAGCACCTTTATGACTAAACTATACTGTTTATCAAATTAATGGAATATTTCTGAAAGCTAAATAGCTACTAGACTAAACACTCAAATACCATGAGATCCTACATACCGCCAAGTCTGTCCATGGATTATCTCAACATTCAGCAGCCAATGAGTCAAGGTGATTTGAGCAGAGAGTTTCCAGAATCTACTCTAACACGACTCATGGTGATTCTGATCTATCAGTGTTTGTGCCTTATAGAATGTTAAACATTTTGACCATATTTCTGGGTATATAATTTCAAAGGTAAGTAAAAAACTCACAGTTCTATGCAAGAAGAGAATGGCTTGGTAGCAAGATTTCCAAATCAACTTTAAACTGAGAACATAAAATATATTTTCTATGCATGATACAGGAGGGGATTTCATATAAGGAATATATGAGAAAAATAATAATGAAACTATATTCTAGAATGAAAGACCACCTCAATAGAGAGTGTTCCACATAAAAATAGACACCTGTTACCTACAATGTCAGGATTATACAACATGATTGTGGTTGTTCAGTCGCTAAGTAGTGTCCAGCTCTTTGTGACCCTGTGAACTGCAGCACACAAGGCTTCCCTGTCCTTCACCATCTCCCGGAGCCTGCTCAAACTCATGTCGATTGAGTTAGTGATGTCACCCAATCATCTCGTCCTCTGTTGCCCCCTTCTTCTCTCTCAATCTTCCCCAGCATCAGGGTTTTTACCAATGAGTTGGCTTTTTGCATCCGGCGGCCAAAGTACTGGAGTTTCTGCACTAGTCCTTCCAATGAATATTCAGGGTTGATTTCCTTTAGGATTGGTTAGTCTGATCTCCTTTCTGTCCAAGGGACTTTCAAGAGTCTTCTTCAGCACCACAGTTCAAAAGCATCAATTCTTTGGTGCTCAACCTTCTTTATGGTCCAGCTCTCACCTCCATACATGACTACTGGAAAAACCCTAGCTTTGACTATACAGACCTTTTGTCAGCAAAGTGATATCTCTGCTTTTTAATACACTGTCTAGGTTTGTCACAGCTTTTCTTCCAAGGAGCAAGCGTCTTTTAATTTCGTGGCTGCAGTAACTGTCTGCAGTGATTTTGGAGCCCAAGAACATGAAATCTGACACTGTTTCCACATTTTCCCCATCTACAACATGACGCTTATGTGCTAAAGAGGTACAACAGGCTGACCCTTGACCTCAGAATCCATGACCATATTCCCTACCTTTGTACTATCCGACAGATCTTTGCGCCCGTCTCCATGCCCGTCTCCAATCTCAGCCATCCATTTTCTGCGTAGATCTCTGCTGAACATGCATCACACGCACTTTCGATCTCAATTACTGAATTCCCACTGGAGGCTCCCCTCCACTGCTGCTTATTCCAGGTGAGGCTCAACTCTCATTATTTTCCTATTTCTAGTTCTCTACACTAGAATAATAGGCTCAGACCAGGCACACTACTTCTAACAGCTCCCAAACTCCGCATGTAAGATCCAAAAAAGAAACATCTACCAGTTTATGTGTGTTGGGGAGTAGGGAACAGGTAAAGTGCAGCTCTTTGCAGCTCAGAACCTCATCATTAAACTCTTTCCCTTCCATAACACTGAAGTCCATACAGAAACGTCGTGGTGCTTTTCTTCAATGCGTGCTTCCTGTTTAAGAAGCGAGAAATTTACTATATGCCGGAAATCAATCAAATCCCCAGAAAGGACGACTGAAAGGAATGCCATTAACTTATATTTAAGGGTTTATTTGCCACTTGCTCTCGCTTTTCCTTAAGGGTTTATTACGGGGGCTATGCACTATTCCCTATAGTGGAAGGCCAGCATTTTTACACAGAACTTGAGTGTGTTAACTGTGACCTCCCTATGTTTTTAGGAAGTTGTGCCTTACCTGATGCTAGAACCAGGCTTGCAGCCTCTAACTGTTTAGAGTTTTACAGGATCTTTTTTCTTTGGGGATTGGGGATGGACTGCTGCTGAAATCACAGTACCACCACAGTGGGACCATTCATTGCTGCATTTGGCCTCTTACTGCATTGTATGTGATTTTTTTTTCCTATTTGGTCAAGGATATTATCCATAGTGATTATATTACCTTATACTATCTCACATACTTAAATGTCAATGTACCACTCTCTTTCACAGCACCTATAGGTCATAGGGAAGGATTCAATGAAGACATGTAAGCTGATTGGCTAGTTCAGTCTTTTTTTAAATATGTTGACTTTTCCTGGTAACCCAGGGGTAATATTGTTGGAAATTGCTCTCAGACCTCTCCAAAGGCCTGCTTTTATGCTTGTTCTGTGTCCTCTCTTTCTTTCCCCGGGGAAACTGGGATGCATTTCAGTGAGTTCATTTTTCACTGACATCTTGTCAAGAAAGAGGTCGGATGTTAGCACAGATGAATACCTCTTGGACAGGTCTTTTCATTGTGTTACCAGGAAACTGCCTTTCTTTAATGGCAATTCTTCTCTTTCCTTGAAAAAGAGCATTTTCTGTGGTTACTTCATCGAATACAGTACCCATAAAGCACAAATCCTGAGCCATTCATTCAGAACCTCTTGTTGAGAGATTCTGATGGCCCAAATCATATCTTCTCCTATAGACATCACTGGGAGACAAAGAAAGCTGAGCACCAAAGAATTGATGCTTTTGAACTGTGGTGTTGGAGGAGAGTCTTAAGAGTCCCTTGGACTGCAAGGAGATCCAACCAGTCCATCCTAAAGGAAATCAGTCCTGAATATTCATTGGAAGGACTGATTTTGAAGCTGAAACTCCAATACTTTGACCACCTGATGCTAAGAGCTGACTCATATGAACAGAGCCTGATGCTGGGAAAGATTTAAGGCAGGAGGAGAAGGGGACGACAGAGGATGAGATGGTTGGATGGCATCACTGACTCAATGGACATGAGTTTCAGCAAGCTCTGGGAGTTCGTGATGGACAGGGAGGCCTGGCGTGCTGTGGTCCATGGGGTCACGAAGAGTCAGACACAACTGAGCAACTGAACTGACTGAGTGGGAGACAAACATCAGGAAAGAATCCTGCCTTTTACTGAGTTCACCCTTGTGAACATGAATGAAAGAAGCACCACAGCATGGCTTCAGAGAAGACTCAAGTTTAGCTTTAACTCTACATGGATCTGATCTTTGTCTGTGAACTAGTTCATATTTGTTTGTTCCACTTTTTTTTTGGATACAGAGATAGTATCGATTTAAATCTTCCAGCATGGTTCTTAGAAGATGGTATAACCTCAATACATATTAGATAGATGAAGGAAACAATGGTGAGTTCATGTGAGGAAATGACTGCAAACTGCTTTGGGATATACCACACAATAATGTTAGTGTTAGGAGGCAAAATATTATGTGTGTATAAAAAAAAGTACAAGAGGACCATGCTTAACCAGAGCAAGACAGAGATAACTTCTCTTAAAGGGAGAATGTCTCCTGTATTGAGTGATTACATGGTGCCCTGGTTAGCCCCAACGACACCAGAAATGTCCATAGAAGTCCTAGGTTTTATGCTCACTCCAGCCACCAAAGCACATACACTCAGTGGGGAAACTCAGGCCCTGGAAGATTGAACAGCATGTGTAAGTAAATGTAAATTTACTCTTTATCTTAAAAAGATCCACTTCCATAAATCTTAGCCAATTTGAGTTTTTCAGCATTCAATCCCTACATTACATATTGTGTTTGTAAATTTGCTAATTTTATCTACATTGATGCTAGAACACTGGCTCCATCAGAAAGGTATTTGTGTTTCAGCAAATATTTATCACATGCCCTGATATATATTGGGTAGTATTCTAGGTGATGCAGCACAAATGAAAAACTAAAAATTTAGAAACTGATTTTAGCATATGATAAAATAAGCTATGCATTTTAAAATAGGATTATTTAAATGATGATTTATTTCCTCTAGTTGTAAATTCCCCTGCTCTTTCATACTTAAAATACTCTGATTTTTGCTTCAACTGAAATGGCAGCATTAAGTGAGTCAAGAATCTACATTCTTCCTAACTAGGTGAAGAACAGAACTGGAAATCATCATTTAACCAAGGTTCATTATATGATTTGGTTTTATAACATTTCATGTTAAAGCATAAAGTGTCAAACTAGCTTTACAGAGGGGCAAGAAGGTATAATTGGATGAACTGTGGACTTGTAATTAAGATGTGTATTCTGAGTTTCCTCTCCTATACATTGACTGGGGGCAATGGGTATGGAGCTAAGGGTGTTACTGTGGATTTCCTATATTCCAAGTAATGTTCTAGTGCTTTACGTCTGTTAAACTGTCTAATCCTCATAAAAACCCTGCAACACTGTAGTCACAGAGTTGACAGGTGGTGGACCAAAGTCACTGCCTCTGAATTCAGAAACCATGCTTCTAAGAACCACCATGTTATAAGATGCTAATGTTGTTCTAAAAAGGATATACGTTGCCTACAGAAAAATCACTTTTGGAAAATAAGTCCTCTTCTGTCTCACCTTTAAATAGTAGAAAAACACTTAAGGTCTGTTCCAGCAATCTGCTTCTGGAAACTGGGTTAAGTTTTGCATCATAAGCAATTGACACAGTTAAGGTTAGCATGTGTGCAATATAAGTGATATTTTAATAGCCACTAGGTTATATACATGTATATATTTAATGCATATTTTTAAAAAAATCATGTTATATTGACTTTCTCTTACTAGTTTATGACTAAAAGAAAAATTCAGAATATTACAAAAAATGTATCAATGATGTTTAAGGCATTCACAGAGTTATTATATGCACCAAAATTGAACTTTCAATAATTTGAGTGTATAAAAATTATAAAAAAATTCTTTCTAACGAAGCACCTTCTTTGATATTATTAAGATAGTTTCATCTTTATGTTTCGTGAAAATTGTCATTTCTAGGATATCCTCCAGCTTCAGTATCTGTATTTTCACCTAAAATATCTCCACCACATCCCCCATCACTGTATCATGTTACCCTACTTTAGTTTATTCAAAGCATCTCAACTATCTGAAGCTGTTTTTTTAAATGTTTTTCCTTGTTATTATGTCTTTCTCCATGATATTATGAGCCCCATGTATGCAGACTTTGTTTTTCACTTCACTGATCTGCCTCCAGCACCTGGAAGTGTGTATTGCACATAGTAAGATTTAAATAAGCACTTTTGAATATACAGATGAATCATGTGCATGGATTGAATGAGGATGATATCATACTTCTTAGCCTTCAATTGTTCTACTGTAGGTCAGTATTTTAGTTACTTTTTTGAAGCCATGAATGATCAGTTTGGATATGAAAGATCCCAAGAATTAACCTGATCACGTTTAATCAGCACAGCTCATATTTAAGTTAGTTACTTTAGGGCAATGAATATATCTGTATTTTGAAAGCCGGACCATCCATTAAAAAAAAAAAAAAATACTGACCAGACTGATTAGTTTGATCAAAGTTACATTGAGAATGGTTCTACAAATATTGGTGCCACTGAGAATTTAGGTATAAATTTGACTGCAGCAGTGTCTGAATATTAGCAAGTCAGAAATTCAGTCTTAGAAAACGAAATGGGTAGCATTTTTCTTAGAGCATTGTTTGTCTCCCTTATGGAGACAGACCATGAGGCCATGGCTAGAAAAGTCAAAGCCAAACAATAAATAAAAACATGCTCAGATACAAGGTTAAACTGTGCCCAGACGGATTTCTGAATCATGTGAGACTGGGATTTAGAAAAACTTTCAGGAGAACATCCAGTAGTTAAATATCTGGTCAACATAATGTAACTAACAGTAAGTCACTTTTTCAGGAAGGACTTCTTCTAAAGAAAAGGCTTTTAGTTTCCAGATTACTGGCATCAGCATCAACTCAGCATAAACTGGGATCTTATTATAACTGTAAACAAATCCAACCAACCCCAGACCATCTGAATGGTCAACATTGCTCAACTCTGGTTGTCGGATCCAGTGGTTTGCACTTTAACATATCCTGAAGGTGATTCTCATTCTTCTCATATAAGTGTGAGAACCCCTTTTGCAGGGCTAGAGTCGATCCATTGGTGGTGGGAGAAAGGGAACTACATTTTGGTTAAAAGGAACTTCAACCAGGGACTCCCCTGGCTGTCCTGTGGCTAAGACTTTGCCTTCCAGTGTAGGGGGTGGAGGTTGGATCCCTGGTGGAGGAGCTAAGCTCCCACATGACTCAGGGCCAAAATACCAGAACATAAACAACAGAAGCAGTATTATAACAAAGTCAATAAAGACTTAAAAAAAATTACCTTCAATTGAAAGTATAAAGTTTGGAAAGAGGTTAGAGTCTGACACTCTTTTAAATTAACCAGGCAGTCCTCAGCGAAACACTCTATCCACCTATCTTATTTCCATGTAAACACAAAACCTAAATCCTGACCCCTAACATCATAGAAACTGTGGCAAAAACAGAAGGTGGAAAGTACTCGAGAAAAGTAGAATGTTTTCAGAATGATGGGTATTATTACAACTCAGAGAGATGTTAGGTTTAGCTCTCAGCATTCATTCTGCAGGAATCATAACATGTTTTGCCAAGGGAAGACTCTGTTCCTGAGTTGCCTTAAGCACATATTTGATAATATTCAGCAGTGCTGTCAGAAGGGGGCCCAGGAGGAGGAGCTCAGTTTCTGAGGAAACACCAATCAGCTCATCAGTCTGCCTCATCGTGCAATTATCTCCTCTAATGAGAGGTCTGAAATTGTCACTCACGATGACTTGATGAGTCACTGTTGATTAGTGCGGGAGATGAAGATGTCTCGGGAGCAAAGTGAGACAAAGCTCACCTTTTCTGGTTTTTGTTCTCCTCATGCCTAATTGCTTGGGTAGCTGCACCCTTTTATTGTAATAAATGACAACTCTAGTACTTACATGCAAACACACATGCCTGAGCACACACGGACACCCAGGCACACACTTCATCTTATTAGACAGAAACTTTGTGCATCAACTAGAAACAAAGGCTACAATGAACTTATTGACAAAATGGAAATACACTCACAAACATAGAAGACATATTTATGGTTACCAAAGGGGAGAAGGGGAGAGGGATAAATTAGGAGATTGGGAATAATATATAGTAGTATATATATAATAGATAACCAACAAGGACCTACTGTATAGCACAGGGAAGTGTACCAAGTATCTTCTTGTTGTAGCCCACCAGGCTCCTTTGTCCATGGGATTCTCCTGGCAAGAATACTGGAGTGGGTTGCCATTCCCTTCTCCAGGGGATCTTCCTGATCCAGGGATCAAACCCAGGGCTCCTGCATTTCCTGCCCTGCAGGTGGATTCTTTATCATCTGGACCCACTAGGGAAGACTTGAAAAAGCATATATCTATATATATGCACTGAATTACTTTGTTGAACAACCTGAAATACAGCATTGTAATCAACTATATTTCAATATTTTTAAATGACCAAATTAAAAAACAAAGGCATTCTGACTTACTGCGTGATATGCGGATTTACTTGCACATCTTTTCCTACTAAATAAGAGTTTGTGTTGGTTTTACAAGAATGTGATATGTTTAAGGGGGTTTCCAACTTATTCTGCCATTTAACCCCTCAGTGTGGCCTAACTCTATGTAGTTAACATATAATTTTTTCCCGCAGATTCCTTCACTTGTCCCTTGATTCAGCCAAGCTAAGCTTCTCACTTTCAACTAAATAAAGTTCATTTCCCTGAACGCACTCTTTTCATGTCTCCTATCTTCTAAGATTTCTTCAAATTCTAACTCAAGCCCCACTTTCTCCCAAAGTGCTAGTGAACTATTTTAGTTGATCTTTCCATTTTCTCGATTTTTCTATAACTTACCATTTTTTTTTCTGGCTCTTTTGTCATTCACAAAATACACTATTTAGAATTATTACATAATGTTGACATATGATCAACTCTCTATTTGTTAAGATCATTTAAGTTAGAGCTTATGTCTTATGCTTCTTTCTTATGCTCTGAACATCAGGTTCACAGTAAGAATTCAATACATTTGTTAAATTACTGTATGTGAGGCTTTAAAATAAACTCTTGGCAGAACAATTCATGCCTTTCCATGAAAGTGAACTGGCCACCTTTTCCCCCCAGGAATCTTTTTATGAGAATGACATAGCCAACATAATCACTGACATGTGTACTATGCCGTAACTTGTTTCCTTACTAATATGGGTAGGTATTATCTTAAACACCACCAAAAATCCATCATTCATCAGAAAGGAATTCAATAGCATTTAGGAAACCTCACTTTCTGAAACAAGAAAGTAGAATCATATTTTTAAATCATTTCAATAAAAATGTCAAATAAAAGATTTGCCTGTTGGATCAGGAGAAAATTATCTATATCAAAATAAAATGCCCCTAAGACTTCAGTAAATATCTCATAGAATTTAAAGATAAGGGCAAATAGAGAGTGTTCATCCAAAAATCACTGATGAACAATTTCAAAAACAAAGAAATGCAGATTGTATTTTATTCTTTCCTGTGGTATCTATCTGAATCCTCTTTGAAAACTGTTGAGTATTACACCAAGGTAAAACGATATTTTTAGCAATAAGAGTTGTATTACAAATATGTTTACCTTGAGTCACTTAAGGTGACTTTTAAAGAAGGTCCATTTTTTAAGGGTCAACTTTGAATGCACTTAATTTTAAAGACTAGATGTATAGATAAGATGGTTAATTTTTTAATACATTCACTATGAAAATGTTCGATTTTGTTCTAGCAAAGACTCTCCACTTCATGGACTGAATGCTTGGGTGTCCCTCAAAATTCACACCTTGAAACCCAGTTCCCAACATGATTGTGTTTGGAGGCAGAGCCTTTGGTCGCGATCGGTCACAAGGGCAGAGTGCTCAAGTGTGGGGTCAGTGTCCTTACAGGAGAGCTCAGAGAGCCAGCTAGTCCCTCTGCCCTGGAACACAGCGAAAGACAGTCAGCTAGGAACCAGGAAGAAGACCCTTACTGGTTACTGAATCTGCCAGTGCCTTGATCTTGGATTTCCCAGCCTCCAGAACTGTGCAAAATAAATTTCTATGGTTTATAAGCCTCCCAGTCTACAGTACTTTGTTATAGCAGACTGAACAGACTGGCAAAGCCATAATTTCAGTTCCAGAGTCAAAATTACAGGCTTGGAATAGGATCTTACGATATCACAACCAAAATCAAAACAAAATCTACATCCCCAAAATGTTCAGACACGAGAAATCACTTTATACATTTCCTATGCAGGGAAATCAGGAGCAGTTTATTTTAACCTCTGGATGAAACAAATGTCTATCAGCAACATTTTCCCTACTTAAAATTCACAATTTGAAATTAAAACAAGTTTGGAATGCAGGGACAAACTGGAAAGTAAATCACTTTGAAATAGCATAGTGTTCTCAGTGGTGCTTTAAAATTGAGTTATTTGTCTGCTTTGGAAACAAAAAGGATTGTAATATAAATTGCGTTTCTTGCAGAATTTATGAAAACAGCCAGTTCTTCCTGGGCCATACATACATGATATGTTATTAAATAATGTACTACTCCAACTTCATTATAAAACATCCATGGAAATTTAAGGAAACTAAATTTAGTCATCTATGTCTGTGAATCACTATGGAGAACAGTGTGGAGATTCCTTAAAAAACTGGAAATAGAACTGCCTTATGATCCAGCAATCCCACTGCTGGGCATACACACTGAGGAAACCAGAAGGGAAAGAGACACGTGTACCCCAATGTTCATCGCAGCACTGTTTATAATAGCCAGGACATGGAAGCAACCTAGATGTCCATCAGCAGATGAATGGATAAGAAAGCTGTGGTACATATACACAATGGAGTATTACTCAGCCATTAAAAAGAATACATTTGAATCAGTTCTAATGAGGTGGATGAAACTGGAGCCTATTATACAGAGTGAAGTAAGCCAGAAGGAAAAACATAAATACAGTATACTAACGCATATATATGGAATTTAGAAAGATGGTAACAATAACCCGGTGTACGAGACAGCAAAAGAGACACTGATGTATAGAACAGTCTTATGGACTCTGTGGGAGAGGGAGAGGGTGGGAAGATTTGGGAGAATGGCATTGAAACATGTAAAATATCATGTAAGAAACGAGTTGCCAGTCCAGGTTCGATGCACGATACTGGATGCTTGGGGCTAGTGCACTGGGACGACCCAGAGGGATGGTATGGGGAGGGAGGAGGGAGGAGGGTTCAAGATGGGGAACACATGTATACCTGTGGCGGATTCATTTTGATATTTGGAAAAACTAATACAATTATGTAAAGTTTAAAAATAAAATAAAATTAGAAGAAAAAAAAAAAGTATGCTTAAAGGGCTTATTTGCCCATGAAAAAATTTAAAGGAAAACATTTAAGAAACAATGCAAATTAGTCAGCTTCACAGAATTTACAAAGGAAGAAATGTTATTTGACAGTAACATGGAAGAAACATCCAATTATGTGTGATGTATATGTAAATACATACACATACATTATCCACATATATTTATACTGTATGTATGTATATACACATATGTATATAACCAACTGTATGTCACTTTTCTTTAATGAAAACCTCTTATTATTTTGTCTCAACGTCTATTGAATTCATTGGACATTTATGACTCAGCATTGTATCTAACCATAGGAAAGGCTATATACTTACAGGATAAGAGAAAAAAATGGTGCCACCTTGAAACATATTTCTTTTCTAATTTCTCAAATAAAAGTTAAGATTTGATTCAAAGGTCTAGATTATTTTAATCTAGATCTTTTATTTCATTAAAGAAAATATACATAAACCTATTTTTTTCACAAATGCAGCAGTATATAAGAGACACATCAGCTTGGATACAAGTTTTGTGCTCAGCTGCTAAGTCATGTCTGACTCTTTTGTGACCCCATGGACTGTAGCCCTCCAGGCTCCCCTGCCCATGGGAGTCTACAGGAAAGAGTAGAAGAATGGGTTGCCATTTCCTTCTCCAACAAGTTATAAGTGTTAGGAATAAAGATAGCCAGTCATACCTCAGACTAGCTCTGCAGGAAATTCTTAAACTTACTAAAATTTAAGAAACACTGCCTGAGACCAGTGGTTCTAAAACTTCAGTGAACATACAACTCACCCAGAGGACTTGCAGAACACAGATTTCTAGGTCCTACCCCTAGGGTGTCTGATTCAGTAAGTCTTAAATGGTAACTCTAGCAAGTTTCCCAATAATACTTATATTTCTGGTCTGGGATTGCGCTTTGAGAACTAAGGCTACAAACTTGCTTAAACGTCACAATTTTAACCTGGGGTAGCAAGTGAACTGGACTTCAAGTTGTTTAAAAATGTTACTTTCTGAGAAGGGCTCAAGAGTTTCACTTTCTAAGATGCCAAAGCTAGGTGCGTGTAGACTCTAACGAGAAGAGGGCACACAGGCTAACCTGTGATTATGAAAACTGCAAAGTCTGATCTATGTGGAAGCCTAGCCTTATTCACCCACAGTAAGTTACAGGTGAGAGATCTGTTTTCCCTAGAAGTTGCTTTGTATTAATATCTGCTCAAGTTCATGGGCCCTGAGAGTTCCAGGGTGGAGTTTGGCAGACCTGACCTGCCTGTTCCGCTTGAGGGTATGAAGGTCTTCAATGTCATTGGAGAAATGAGTGCTCAGCACTCATCAACCACATATTTCATGGCCTCAACCCAGGATATTCATGAGTTTAGAACTCTTCCAATAAGTTTGGCAGAAACGTTTCAGCTTGGAATTTTCAAAACAGCTGGCTATAAACCATTCTTCAAGACTCTAAAAAGAGCCTCACTAGACTTCTATTGGATGTTTGGGTTTAAGAATAGTGGCACTATCAGTGTGATAAGTGGGAAGAATTTGTTCTAAAAATGTGTCCCTATTACCCAGAGAGGTGGACTCACTATATAGAGGTAATTAATGTGAACTAGGACCACACAAATACTCTTGCCTGGAAAATCCCATGGACGGAGGAGCCTGGTGGGCTGTGGTCCACGGGGTCGCTAAGAGTCGGACACGACTGAGTGACTTCACTTTCACTTTTCACTTTCATGCACTGGAGAAGGAAATGGCAACCCACTCCAGTGTTCTTGCCTGGAGAATCCCAGGGATGGGGGAGTCTGGTGGGCTGCCGTCTATGGGGTCGCATAGAGGTGGTCACGACTGAAGTGACTTAGCAGCAGCAGGACCACATGAAAGTCATATGGCAATGAATTCAGTTTTAGTTGAAATTAAAGCTGAGATAGACTTTGTGGCGGTACTGAGATTCCAAAATGTTCTTTATATTCAAACCTCCCCTAGTTCTTAATGGCAAAGTCATATAATTATTTAACAAAAGGCTATCTACTTTCTTTTTGTGCTAGCAGAAGGCTATGCATATGGCTAATCTAAAAGTAGTTTTATTCATGTATAAATTAAAAATTTAAGGCAAGAAATACAGCCCTGTTTAGTAATGTTTGGAATTCCCATCTGTCTTTCAGGGCACCAATTCAGTTAGCCCTGCCCACTGACTGATAACAAAAGATTCTAGAAGCGTACCAACAATAGGAAACTGTATGAAACATGTGCCAACTAGCTAGAGCTAATGTCTGTTGCAAAGTCAGTCGCCAAAAGAATTCATAAATAACATTTATTAACTCTTGGCTAGTATCTCTATGACATGAGTACAACAATAATAATATTGGAATGCAACCCGAGTCTCCTGCATTGTAGGCGGGTTCTTTACAGCTGAGCCACGGGGCTTCCAATACTGGAGTAACAGGAGTTCACTTCTGTTTGCTACTCACGTTAAATAGATGAGTATGCCCAATCTAAAATTAAGAAACACAGTAGCTGACAAACTTTTGAAAGATTTCTTCAACTAATAAGTCTGTTTTAGATCCCTTCTCAACTAACTCTAAAACAGATTCATTAGCAATATTTGCTAATAGATTGGATCTGCGGCTGAGACATAGAGAAGGGACCATGAAGACAATAACATTTGGTGAAGCCTAAGATTAGGAGAATGGGACTGCTGACACTAAAGATGGGGGAGCCTCTAGCTGAATCTCCCTTCAAAATACAACCAGCACAGGATCGCTTCTCCCCACCTCGCCTGTCACCCTCCTCGCCGGAGCCTTCACTGTCTCTCACTTGTGTTGCTGTGACGGCTTCTTATCCGGCCTCCGGACTCTCACTCTGCCCTGCTCTACCCCCGTGCCGCCCAGCGGCCAGGGGAAGAGCTTAAATAAGATCACATTTCTGGCGGATTCATTTTGATATTTGGCAAAACTAATACAATTATGTAAAGTTTAAAAATAAAATAAAATTAAAAAAAAAAAAAGATCACATTTCTTCCTCTCCTGCCTTTCCATTTCAAACAAAGTAAAATCCAAAGTTTTACAAAAGCTTTCAAACAACTACATGGCCTGGCTCTCACATCAACTCACAGCGTACGCCCCACTAATTCTCCACTGCTCACGCCGCTCTGTGATCTCCTGATCTCCTGTATACAGGTGCGTGACGGTCGTGTTTCTGCCTTAGAGCTTTTTACTGCCTGTGGCTTGCCACTGATGGCTTCCTCTGCTTGGAACATTCGTCTCCCAGAAATCTCCAAGACTCACTTTCTGAATTCTTTAAAGTTTTGCTTAAATCTTATTTTCATAATAACTCCTAACTAAAATATTGCATTAACACCTAGACTTAACCCTATCCCCTTAGTTTGGCCTATATTTTCTTTTTTCCTTCTTTTTGTCACTTTGCTTCATAATCTTCTAATAAACTCAATCAATTGGTTATTGTATCCTTTATTTTGGTATTAATATTACTTTTCTCTGTTCTTTAGCTTCTAAACTGTAACTCCATGAGTGTAGGCATACTAGACTCTTCTGTTGACTACTGTATTCCAAGTAACTGGAACAGTGCCTGTCACAAGGGCACTCAATAAACCTTCGTTTAACTGCATCAGATTACCCTGGCTCCATGAGTGTAGGGAAAACAGGCATCTAGCGTTGCATGGGCTTTAACAGTCAAGATGATATAACTTCAATCTAGAAAAACAATTATTGCATTTTGTACCAATTACAATATAGCTATAAATGACAGAATAAATTCATTAGTACAAGACTAGGCTACAGATAATGCAAGATATTTTCTTCAATAAGAACTAGTCTATATGGGAAGATGACGTCTGACTGGAATATCATCCAAAGGCTTCGTAGCAAAGCTGCTGCTTTTTCCGCTTCCCCCAAACTATTCTCAATCCAGCAGCCACGGGAATTCTATTACACAGCAAGCCACCCAATGCTGCCCGCTCATCATAAAAGCTAAACTTTCTTAAAGTGGCCATCAAAATATTAGAAGATTTGGCTTCCTGTGCATCTCAGCCTTATCATCCTCTCTGTGGCTCACTCAGCTGCCTTCACTGAATGTATTACTATTTCTCACACAGGAAGCAGTCTTCCACCTCTGGGCCTTGGCACCTGCTGCTGGCTCTGCCTGGGGGCATCCTTCTTCATGTAGCTTCACGACTTGCACCCCATTTCCTGCACATCTTCACCCAAATGTCACCTTATCAGTGGCCAGCTCCCTGGACACAATATTGTGGAATTATCTAGTGAGGTTACCTTTCCTAGATCGCCTCTTTTTAGGATTTCCCTGCCATTTAGGTCACCATAGAACATTGAGTTTCTGAGTGATACACTAGGTTCTAATTAGTTATCTATTTTATACATAGTATAAATAGTATACATATGTCAATCCCAATCTGCTTTTAAATGTCTCTTTTTAACTGCTACTAAGTGCTTCTCTGGGGCTCAGTGGCAAAGAATCCACTTGCCAATGCAGGAGATGTGGGTTCGATCCCTGGGTCGTGAATACCTTCTGGAGAAGGAAATGGCAACCCTCTCCAGGATTCTTGCCTGGGAAATCCCTTGGTCAGGGATGTCTGGAGGGCTACAGTCCATGAGGTTGCAGAGTCGGACATGACTTAGTGATCAAACAACAACAAGAGCTTCTTGAGACCGGAGTGGTGTGGTTCTTTATGACTGCAATACAATGCTTTCATTTCCGAACTTAGCGTTTCCGGTTGCCAAATGAATCAATAAGACAGATCATTTACATGGTTCCATCTCTCTGGAAGCATATTACAGATTTACAGACGTATACAATCAGCAAGAGGCCATGATACCACCTTCACTTTAGAGATGATGGGTAAATAACATATCTAAAGGCCATTATCAACTCGTTCCAGCACTGCAACTGGAAGGAAGGTGTTCTTAACCAGTACAGTGATCTCACCGTAGGTTCATTCTTGAATCTGTTACTTCACCCTGAGAAAACTCAGAAACTATGCTAAGTACTAGAGACTCTAATACACAGCTTTATACGGCAAAGGAAAAGCTGGCCCAAACGTCAAGCCATGTTTCTTCACTTCTAACGAGTGCACTACAATATTTCTGTGGCTAATTACTCAGATTAGACTGGGAAATATTAACAGTTAAATTATCCCAATATTTTTTCAACATCTAATTAATCAGACTAGTATTTAATTCAACCAAATCATTATATGCATTAGATGAATATCTCACCACCCGACCTTAATGGCAGCTAAGACAAAAATGGCATCATCATATTTGAAAAATTTAACATTTCTTACAATTTTCCATGGTGAACTTTTATGAGAGTAACTGTTTAATTGAATTATTTACCATAAACGGTTATACATGTGTCCATCTCATGGATTTTCCTCACTTAAAAAGTCTCTGTTTACACAGTATTAGTGCACTGACTAAGACAACTCGGTACCAAGAGGGCCCAGGACAAATGCACTTCACTGCCAAGGAGACAGTAACACTGGATACTCACTATTCAAATAAGGGCAACTCCTGTGACATAGGTTTTTAACACAATATACTTTCAGAAACAGGTCTTCCTTTAGAGACATCCCCATTACAACTGTAGCAATTTTATATCCCAATTCTCAGGGACAAAAACTCAGTTCAGTCGCTCAGTCGTGTCCATCTCTTTACGACCCCATGGACTGCAGCACATCAGGCTTCCCTGTCCCAGAGCCTACTCAAACTCATGTCCATTGAGTCAGTGATGCCATCCAACGAGCTCATCCTCTGTCACCCCCTTCTCCTCCCGCCTTCGATCTTTCCCAGCATTATAGGGTCTTTTCCTAGGAGTCACTTCTTCACATCAGGTGGCCAAAGTATTGGAGTTTCAGCTTCAGCACCAGTCCTTCCAATGAATACTCAGGACTGATTTCCTTTAGGATGGACTGGTTGGATCTCCTTGCAGTCCAAGGGACTCTCAAGAGTCTTCTCCAACACCACAGTTCAAAAGCATCAAGTCTTTGGCGCTCAAGTTTCTTTAGAGTCCAACTCTCACATTCATTCACGACCACTGGAAAAACTATAGCTTTGACTAAATGGAGCTTTGTTAACAAAGTAATGTCTCTGCTTTTTAATATGCTGTCTAGGTTGGTCATAGCTTTTCTTTCAAGGAGCAAGTACCTTTTGATTTCATGGCTGCAGTCACCATCTGCAGTGATTTTGGAGCCCCCCAAAAATAAAGTCCAACACTGTTTCCACTGTTTCTCCATCTATTTGCCATGAAGTGATGGGACTGGATGCCATGATCTTAGTTTTCTGAATGCTGAGTTTTAAGGCAACTTTTTCACTCTCCTCTTTCACTTTCATCAAGAGGCTCTTTAATTTTTCTTCACTTTCTGTCATAAGGGTGGTGTCATCTGCAAACTGAGGTTATTGATATTTCTCCCAGCAATGTTGATTCCAGCTTGTGCTTCATCCAGCCTGGCATTTCACATGATGTACTCTGTATATTGGAGAAGGCAATGGCACCCCACTCCAGTACTCTTGCCTGGAAAATCCCATGGATGGAGGAGCCTGGTAGGTATAATTTAAATAAGCAGGGAGACAATATACATCCTTGATGTACTCCTTCACTCATTTGGAACCAATCTGTTGTTCCATGTCCAGTTCTAACTGTTGCTTCTGACCTGCATACAGATTTCTCAGGAGGCAGGTCAGATGGTCTGGTATTCCCATCTCTTTCAGAATTTTCCACAGTTTATTGTGATCCACACAGTCAAAGGCTTTGGCATAGTCAATAAAGCAGAAGTAGATGCTTTTCTGGAACTCTCTTGCTTTTTTGATGATCCGGCAGAGGTTGGCAATTTGATCTCTGGTTCCTCTGACTTTTCTAAAACCAGCTTGAACATCTGGAAGTTCATGGTTCACCTATTGCTGAAGGCTGGCTTGGAGAATTTTGAGCATTACTTTACTAGCATGTGAGATGAGTGCAATTGTGTGGTAGTTTGAGCATTCTTTGGCATTGCCTTTCTTTGGGACTGGAATGAAAACTGACCTTTTCCAGTCCTGTGGCTACTGATGAGTTTTCCAGATTTGCTGGCATATTGAGTGCAGCACTTTCACAGCATCATCTTTTAGGATTTGAAATAGCTAATAAATAGCTCAGTTGGAATTCTATCATCTCCATTAGCTTTGTCATAGTGATGCTTTCTAAGACCCACTTGACTTCACATTCCAGGATATCTGGCTCTAGGTAAGTGATAATTATCACCATCATAATTATCTGGGTCATGAAGATGTTTTTTGTATAGTTCTTCTGTGTATTCTTGCCATGTCTTCTTAATATCTTCTGTTTCTATTAGGTCCATATCATTTCTGTCCTTTATTGTGCTCATCTTTGCATGAAACGTTCCCTTCGCATCTCTAATTTTCTTGAAGAGATTTCTAGTCTTTCCCGTTCTATTGTTTTCCTCTATTTCTTTGCATTGATCACTGAGGAAGGCTATTTTTTATCTTTCCTTTCTATTCTTTGGAACTCTGCATTCAAGAACTATAGACATGTATTTAGACAAGAAGAAGTAGGACCACAGCCTTGACTTAAAGCATTAAATACCTAAACCAACCATAACAATTAGTTGATATTTACTGAAACTACTATTCCTCTTTTTAAACATGTCTCCTACCATATTTGTCAATTCTTTATAAGACCATATTACAAGTGTCTCTCGGTAGCCTGCAATTAAGAGAGACAACAAAAATGCTGAATGACATAAACAGAACCTAATAAGATCTCAACAGTCTGAAACCATGGACCAAATCTTTAAAGACCATGCTTAACTAAAATCAACAGAAGGTCTCACTTTTGTTTCCAACAGCAATTTCAACATCCAGCATGAAGGAGACATGAAGAATGCATAGCAGAATAAAATTTCAAGGTTACATTTCATAATAAGTAGAATATGAAGTGAAGAGTATTGTGGTTGTTAAAACATAGACGACATGTAGTCAGACGGTATTAGTTACAAAGAGGATGAGAAGTAAATTGTTTATACGAGTAGATCATATGGGAGCTGGCACACAGGATTAATTACATAATCTAAGCAAACTAGTGCCAATTGAAAACGTGGGGACTCTTGTTAAAAAAAAAAAAAAACTGTCACAAATTTCAACTCAGTGGCAGCAAAGCATTATATGATGCGGGAAGCCCTTCTAAGCATGGCCGTGAAAGGTGTACCGGTCACATGCTCCTGAAACTAGCCCTGCTGGAACACGTGCTGCCTCTAAGCACTCACTAAACTTCCTACAAATACTTCAGGAATAAATTTCAGAAAAGTGCAAAAAGAACATGCAGATTTTAAGCCAAGTCACATAAAGAACAACTGATGGAACTAGGAATATCTTTTAAAGAAGCAGTGACTAAAATGGGAGCATTTGCCATTATTTACAATAGTTAAACAGCAACCTTACTTCATGAATTAGGGATAAGATTAATTCTCCATAGCTTCAAGGAATAGAAAACCAATGATATGGATGGATATTTGTATTTACTATTGGTGTGATTGTTGCAGACAAGCCTATTCAAAAGAGTATGCAACCTAAATGTCCCTCAAGAAATGGATACACACACACACACATATATATACACACCCACAAATACATATACACACCCATACATATACACACCCACACACATATACACACCCACAAATATACACACCCACATATATACACACACACACATATACACACCCACAAATATACACACACACACACACATATACACACACACACATACACACACACTACATTGTATGTGTTTGTGTGCATATAATGGAATAGTGTGTGTAAGTCATTTCAGTCATGTCCAACTCTTTGCAACCCCATGGACTATAGCCCACCAGGCTCCTCTGTCCACTGGATTCTCCAGGCAACAATATTAGAGTGGGCTGTCATTTCCTCCTCCAGGGGATCTTCCTATCCTATGTGGAATAGTACTCAGCTGGAATAGTACTCAGCCATAAAAAATAAAATATGATCTGCAACAGAATGAATGGACCTAGAGATTATCATACTAAGTAAAGTAAGTCAGGCACAGAAAAACGCCATATGGTATCACTGATATGTGAAATCTAAAAAAAATAATAATACAAGTGATCTTATTTACAAAACAGAAATAGACTCGCAGACATAAGAAACAAACTTATGGTTATCAAAGGGGAAAGTGGGGGGTGACAAATTAGGAGTTTGGCATTAACAGAAACACATTACTAATAGAAAACAAGTAAGAACCTACTGTATAGTATAGGGACTACTCAATATCTTGTAATAACTAACAATGGAAAAGAATCTAAGAATAGATATATAAATATACATGCATACATGTACATATATACATGTATATATACATGCACAATTGAATCACTGAGCTATATGCCTCATACTAACATATTAGCATAAATCAACTATACTTCAATTAAAAAAAGAAGAGTAAGTAAGCAGGCTTACTGAGAGGAGCACGCGGTGGAGAGGTCTCTGAGGCCCCCAATGATTAAAGGACTTTGACCAGAGCAGAAATGAGTGGAAACAAGGAGAGCGGTTCCAGGCAGCCTGCTGAGGCCAGTGGGAACACCCAGACTACAAGTGGCCCATAAGACACCCCCCACACGCCCTGTGTCCAGATGAGGGACCAGGCCCTCAGATACCGCAGCATCCACAAAAAAAAAAAAAAGAAGAGTAGACAGGCAGTGATTTTGTAGTCTCTCTAAGTATTCACGGCTTCCTGGGTGGTGCAGTGGTAAAGAATTCGTTTTCCAGTGCAGGAGATGCAGGTTCAATCCCTGGCTCAGGAAGAATCCCTGGACAGGAAACAGCAATCCACTCTAGTATTCTTGCCTGGAGAATCCCATGGACACAGGAGCCTGTCAGGCTACATCCATCAGGTGGGAAAGAGTTGGACATGACTGAGCAACTAACACTTTCACACTTTTCACTATATGTGTGGAAGGAAGTGTGTTATTGGGTGGGAAGTAGGAGGATGTTCCAGGTAGAGGAGTCACTGAGCACCAGAGAAATGCTACATTTTCTCTTTGGGGAAAAAGTAGGACTTTAGGCATGTGGACACTTAACCTTACATCCTTGTCCTTACTACTCTCTTAACACCTTCCTGACACCATTCTAACATGATGAATATTATTTCAGTCTTGTGGGCAGAAAAATAGATGATTCATGCCAGAATGAATGAGAAAAATAGTTTGCTATTTATTGTGTTGTACAACTGAATACAAATCACCTACAAATAAGTGGTAAAGTTTTTGAAATGGTAGCTTAAAATAGCATCTTCAGTAAATGCTTGGAGTATAATCACAAGAGAAAACAGGGCTATATCTACACATTTTATAATTCTAATGCTTTAAAATTCAAAAGTAAAATTCAAGGACAACTTGTAAAAGAGATGGGAGAGTTACTGGGAACTATTGTTCAGCTTGTAGATTTTCTATATTATCTTTTTTCCTTTTAAAGTGGGGAGGGACCTTCGAAATTGTAACTCAATACAAAATTCCCAGACTTTGGCTTCCGGGCTTAGGCATTTTTAACCATCCATAGGACACACTAGAAGAATGTCAGCACAGTGCAACCTTTGTCTAAGTTATATATGAATATGCTAAAAAGTAATATTGATTTCCATTCAGAGGTGTGACATGGGGGAACCCAGGACAACTTAAGGCTTCTTCACAATTTGACTTTTAAAAACAAATCAGAACAATATTGTCCATGGGTCTGGAATTTAGTTGTGGCCAAAGCATCAGATTTCAGGGGCAGAACTATTTCTTGGGAGTAATTACTCTGTTTGCACCTATTGTTGCTAAATTAAAAATTAAAAAAAGTATAAGTAATTTCCATCTCACATTATATCTTGTAAATTATAATTATGCATTATAATGTATAAATTATGCATTATAACTTAGCAAATTAATAGTATAAGAAAAAAAGTAAACAAGCCTGAAGCTGTTTCTCTCAATTATCACATGTCAAATGCAGATTCATATAAATGAGAATATTTAGGAGGAATATGAATAGTTTAACTTTATTATTAATGAGAATAATATAGCAGCTTTATTTTAACAATCACTGAGCTCTTACATGCATATTCTAATTTTATTTGCAAAAGAACAATTTTAGTTAGGTGGAGAGGTGTCCATTTTAAAAAGTAGGAAGCCAAAAGTTAGAATAGTTGAGCAGCTGGACAATTAAGGTGAATTTGGGACAGCCTGAATCTATTCTCATGACTGTACCATGCTTCCTTTCCAAAGAGTAATTAATCCTTAGAATCTTTTAGTAGAAATTTACTATCATAAATTTCTTATCAAAAATATTTAAAGAAATATCTGTCTAAGAGGCCAGTGGAAAAACCGAACTTCAAATTTGACTCCCCATTCCTAATTCTTTATCTTATTTGTTTTTAGTAGCTAGACCTTCGGTATAACAGAAGGGACATAGTACTGGTCTCAAAGTCAAGAGCCTGAAGAATGGCTCAGTCACTAACTAGCCAGTGTCAGGAACAAGTCCTCTAATATTTTCAGTCTTCCATTGCCCATTGCTGAGATCAAGGGCTTTGTCATCTCTGAAACTGCAGCAGTTCTAAAAGACCAGGCTTCTAGTTTTTCTTCTTTCATCTTACAATGCTCAAGTATTGGAAAAATTCTTATTTTTTTTCTTGAAGACTAATGATGTTCAAGTACAACCACATACAAGAAACTGGCTATGAATATGGTTTTAAAGCCATCAAAAGAACGTTTCTCATAACTTCCCTCCAATGGATCCTGCCAGCGCCCTGTAATGTACAACTGGAGCCCACAGTTTAGACAGCCCTTGCGAGATATTTCTCATGAATGGGCAGAATAAGCAGACCACTTCATGGATTTTAACCTGTTTATCTTCCCTCACAATTCTGAAATAAATCCGTCATCACGTACAAGACACGAGGGGAATGCAAGAACCAAAATCACTTTCTAGTTCTTTTAGAGAGTCTATTAGAAGTACGGTTGAGAAATGACTTTGTCACTTCCCTTTTTATTGAAAACTGGTATACTTCTGAAGATGAAGAAACGACCCACTTTTCAGAATGTCAAAATCTTCTTGAGAATAAATCAAGTCAGCTAGAGAGATACGTTTAGATGGGAAGATACCAACTAGCCATGGAGTTGCAATTTGCCCTTTCTGAGAGAATAATCTCACCATTTTTTCCTAACCTCCGTTCTCAGTTTTAGCAAGACTGGCTCCTTTAGCACCTTTTCTCTAAGCTCTCCATTCGTTTCCCAGGTAGTACAAGTTGAACAAACAACCCACAGGCATTGCACCTTTAATAGTGTTAGATTGCCAATGCTTTGTCACACACGTCACTCCCTGGATATAAAAAGTACGTGCTGTCTTATTCAACTCACTGAGGCATCCTTGTTCTTGCATCATCCCTGTTCAGCACACTCCATTCAAGTATTTGTAAAGCGTTCTCCTTGGTGTCGGGTCCACTCTTAGTCAAAACTGATACTGCGCATGAAAATCATGGTGCCATCAAAACCGTAATCTGATTTTTAAATTTTCTGGTTAGCTCAGTTAACAAAGAGCTTCTTTTATTTTACCCTGTTTAAAAAAACAAACCAAAAAAAAAAAATCCCTATGAAATGTATGAACACACTGCATATCCCACCTTTGGAAGTTAAATAAAAGATAGCCTCAAGACAATATGTATTTGACCTTCAAAGGATTCTGCAGTCTTCTTTGAAAACCTTTGCTTTTCAAACTACCCAGAAAATGGAGGATATCAGGTTGAATATATCTGATTAGGCCATGCCATAAATACATTGCTTAAAAATCTTCATAATAAAGCAAAAACACCCTATGAGTAAAGGCTACTGTATTCACTTATAAATTCACCCAGAATTCATCAGAGTCCAAAGGTTTTTAGTAAATGTTGACTCATCATCAAAAACAAAAGGAGAGAAGACCTGGAAAACAAACAAACAAAAAACCCCAAGGTTCTAGTTACTTCAGCTCAGTTTTCCCTGCTCTGACTTATTTTCTAGAAGAAGCTATCACTCAGACACCTCAACAATCTTCCTATAATGGTCTAGATTATCCATTAATGACAGAACAAATCCTATACTTCAACATCTATAAACAGATATCTTAGTCAAACTCTTTGTAGATGAATTTTTCAAGGAAAACAAGTATCTCCCATCACCACCCCCACACCTCCACCACCCACTTCATAGTGTTCACAGTGAAGGCCAGAATATTTATCCACAGAAAATGCAGGGTCATGTGACTGAGTTGTCAAGTGATTTCACAAAAAAAAAAAAAAACAAACAAAAAAAAAACGAGTGGATCCCAAATAGGCCTCAGTCTCTGGCCGCCCTGAATGAAGTACTGCATTTGAATTCAGTCTCGTTTGAATGCTTTGTCTTCTTTTTCATTCAGAGAAAGAAGCAGGGCTGGAATTTCAGGCAAGATGGTGGGCAGGGGAGGGGGGAAGACATATTTTCATATATTTCTACTCTGCTGACTTATTTCTGGTTTGGCGGAAGGAAGAATTACAAAATAAGAGAAAAGGCCTCCCAGCTAAGCTATCGGTTTACTCTGAACTATAAATAGACTTCCTGGCTGCAGTCTAGAAGTAGGTGGACTATTTAGGCCAATAGCCTGATGGAGACCTTTGGAATGAGCTGGGGACAGCAGGGCATGGGGTGGTAATTGGATAGTTTGCACATTCTGCTCCTTATCAGCACTTACCTCAGCATGGAGAGTGGCCACTGTGTCTCAGAGGTGTGGCCTGTTGGATGAATCTGAGAGTATGAAGCTTACACTTTCTGGACCATTGTTTTACAAAAGCAGCTGAGATTTGGTCTTGTGTTTTCATGGGATACTAATCCAGATTAATGGTTTCTGTAAATATGCTTATTTATTTATCCTGAGTTAACTGGAGAGTTCAAGTTAAGCTGTGGAGTTCAATGGACATACTGGACAGATTCAGTTCAAATGGAAATAAAGAGATTCCAAAATCTCAATTGTCTGAACTGAGAGACTGCTTTGATGCTGCAGAGAGACTTCATATACTCGTTACTCAACTGGGCTTAAATATTTCAGTAAGTTATCCTGTATTTGACCGCCTGGTATATGCCAGACGCTGTTCCAAACAGGTACTGTTCCAAACACTGGGGATACAGCAATTCTCATACCAGAGACACAGGACAGCTTAGGGGAGTTCTTAGCTCTATTCTCATCATTTTGGTTTCTTTGCTTAGGTCACAATGACCCTCCTTCTATAAACTTTAAATTATAAAATAACAGTGCCTGTGTATAGTTTGAAATCAGAGAGCATGCTTCCTCCAAATATTATACAATATTACTTATATGTGAAATCTAAACAACACAGCAAGCTAGTGAATAAAACAAAAAAGTAGCAGACTAACAGATATAAAGAACAAACTAATAGTTACTAGTGAAGAGAGGGAAAGAAGGAGAGGCAATACACTAGTAGGAGATTGAAAAAAGGGAGGTTATTGTGGATGTGAAATAATCATGTTTGTGAAACTTTTGAAAATTATAAAGCCCTATAGAATTTAAAGACTCTTACATTCAATAAAAATAAAATAAAATACAGTGTCTGGTTGTACTGCTATACTTCCTAAAATCTATTACTATACAAAGATTGCAAACCTCTCCAGGGTAGGGATGACATCTTCTATCTCCTTTGTAACCCTTCCATGCTGAAACTCACCAGGCAAGAATACTGGAGTGGGTAGCCATTCCCTTCTCCCCGGGAATCTTCCTGACTCAGGAATCAAACCCAGGTCTCTTGCATTGCAGGCAGATTCTTTACCATCTGAGCCAACAGGGACACCCCAACCACATTGCAACATACACTTAAATGATTACTTCTCCTAATACTGTAAATATAAGTGACAAGCCTCTAATTCTCCACATGATACATCCTGAGATAATGTGAAGAACTGAATGATGGGAATCTCAGATTCACTGAGTGATTCAAATCTCCACTCACCCTTTTGTAAAGTAAGTGTTCCGAAAACAGCCACCGCCATGGAGGTGATGATCCTTAATCAGTTCGATTTGCTTGTGGTATAGTCTGAAAGCAAACTACCATTTGAACCATTTTCCATTTAAGGCTAAACTACCATTGCCTTAAAGCCAGCTGTGTGACACATTCCTGTCACGTGGTGTCCTAGATTTTCTGACAGCGATGTATGTGTCAGTACATGAAGAGCGGAAATCTATAGTTTATCATAAGATGGCAAAACCACAGAATCTCGAATGCTGGCCAACTACTGGATAGATCACTGATCTAATGACCTTTCTCTCCCACCTATTTCAGGCTCCTTATCACATTCAGTTCTAGATCTTTAAGTATCTCAGAGCAGCCCTTCACATCCACAGTCAACAAACACCATAAAGTTACAAATGGCATTCATGGTTCCTCCTTTTTCACTTGGTTCTTACTGTCAAAATGCTACCTACAGTACACATTTACTTCCCACCTTCCTTTCCTTTTTTCCTGTTAGTCTAACTAAGAATTCTAATCCCCCTGTTTTTTCCAGCAACATAAAATTGGACTGAGTCAGGAAAACATCATTGCTTCCTGGGAACAATGGAATGAAGCAGCATTTCACACTGAAATGGTTTAAACAGTGAGGACAGAAAGCAAAGACTGACGAATTCTACTCGGCTACCCGAAAGACAGTCGCATGGAGATAGTGCTTTTTAAAAAGGACTTTGAATAGTAAGATTTTCTTCAGGAATATCAGAGTTTTTAGGCAGCTGGAATAATTTGAACAAGGCACAGAATAATGGAATTACATAGTATGTTTAAGGAAGATTACATAATATGTTGTAGCCAAACTTATAAAGAGTAACGCATGAATATAGAAAGAAAAATATAGACTCTTTAAAATATTAGCAGTTTTATCTGTTTATAAATCAACAAGGATCAAGTTCAACAATATATCCATTGCTAAAAAAAAAAAGCAAACAACAACAAAAAAATTAAGGTGCGTGTAGCAATACTAATTTTTAGAAAGAATGTTATTTAAAAAGTCATTCTCACAAACTGCATGGAAGAGTAAGATACTTGAAATCCTTTTGGTAAGAGAGTTACCAAATTAAAAAATAAATATAAATAAGAGTGTGTGAGTGTGTGTGTGTGTGTGTGAGAGAAGAGGGAGGGAGGGAGGAAGAGAGATAAATTTTATTTATAATTTGCAAATACTTTTCAAATGAGTAATCTCACTTTTGAATTTTTTTTCTTCATAAGCAATTTAAAATATAGGGGGGAAAGACCAATAAATATTTACAAAGATTCTAATCACCAAACCATTTATAATTTAGGAAAGTTCTACAAAGATGAGAAAGAAAGGATTGGCAAAGTAAAGCTGGCCAAGGAATATCATCTACTCATTAAATTCATGTTTACAAAGGTTTAAGTATTTGAATATTACAGTAGAATTTCAGTTCTCTTTTTATTGTAAGTGCTCAAAATTTGATTTTAAAGTATTTATGGGGAACACGTGTATACCTATGGCAGATTCACGTTGATATATGGCAAAAACAATACAATATTGTAAAGTTAAAAAATAAAATTAAATTAAAAAAATAAAGTATTTTCAGAAAAAAAACATTTTATATATAAAAAAAGTTGGTATTATCAATGCTAAGGAAGAAAAGCATAATTTATAATAATCAATGTAGTACAAATGCAGCTATGGTGAAAATAAAGAAACGTTTGTCAAAAATAAAAGATACATTAACACTAAAAAAAGATTGAAATAATTGACTCTGATCAGGAATATTAAACAATCTGTCATTACTTTTTACATTCTGACAGTATTATAAAATGAGCACATATTAATTTCTTAATATAAAAAGTTTACTTTCAATAACTAACATCATCTTAAATAACATTTATACAAATGTGCTATTGGGATTCAGTGAGATACAGGTCCAAAATTATACAACTTCTAGGAGATTCGATTTAATTCTAGCTAATATTTTCAACATAGCTTAACTGGAGAACTTGAGGAGTGACATGTAGATGGAATGGGTGCTGCGCTGGTCATTGAAAACCCAAGCAGCTGTGATTAACCCATACGTGTTCAGTTGCAAACTGGCTCAGTTAAGTTGTTTAAATGTTCTCAACCTAATTTTCCGCATCTGTTAAATTGGACTGGTAACACTCACTGGTGTGACTTGATATGAAAACACTGTAAAATGCTCAGTGACCCAGAGGGAAACACAACAGGAGTTCAAGAAATGTTAGCTTTACGAAAGGAAAACAGCGCAGCAGAAACCAACACAGGTTGCAAAGCTGTGTCAGTCGCTTCACAGTGTCTGACTCTCTGCAACCCCGTGGACTGTAGCCCGCCAGGCTTCCCTGCCCATGGATTCTCCAGGCAAGAGTACTGGAGTGGGTTGCCATTCCCTTCTCCAGGGATTGTAAAGCTACTGTCCTCCAATTAAATATTAAAAAAAAAAATGGAAAGAAAGAAAACAAAAGTACATAGGGTACAGACAGAGATCTGAGCTCAATATGTAGAGGAACTGGAAAACACTGGCCATTCTGCCACCTTGGAAAGGGCTTCTTTGGGAGGCAGAGAGCTTCTCTCTTGCTGGGAATGTGCCCTCTGAGCCCGGGTGACCTGTCAGAGCAGCTGTGGAAAGAGCTGCTGTCATCCAACCGAGTTAGGCTGCGGTGCACCTCCAGCCTCCTTCATCCCCAAGGCCCTTTGGTTCAGGACAATTTTTCAACCCAAAGTCATACAGATTCAGCAATATTTTACCCCAGAAGAATGACTACTTCAGAGATTTAGAAACTGCCACTGATTCTACCGATTCCCTATTTCTCCTCATGTCCTTTACAGCCATGTGACTGTAAACAACTTACTGAATCCCACTCTGCCTCAGCCTCCTCATCTGTAAAGTCAGATTAATAATAGACCCACCCAACAGGGTTGTAGAAAGATCATTTAAATGGATATATATGAGGTCCTTAGAAAATACTTGGCTCAATTCAAGTGTTCAATCTACAAGGATACTTTGTACCCTGTAAGTAATGTAGTGAATATTTTATAATAACTATAGGATATAGTTATTATACTCTATAGTACTATAAAGCAAGAGAGTGCCAGAAAAACATCTATTTCTGCTTTATTGACTATGTCAAAGCCTTTGACTGGGTGGATCACAATTAACTGTGGAAAATTCTAAAAGAGATGGGAATACCCGACCATCTGACCTGCCTCTTGAGAAATCTGTATGCAGGTCAGAAAGCAACAGTTAGAACTCGACATGGAACAATAGACTGGTTCCAAATAGGAAAAGGAGTACATCAAGGCTGTATACTGTCACCCTGCTTATTTAACTTCTATGCAGAGGACATCATGAGAAATGTTGGACTGGAAGAAGCACCAGCTGGAATTAAGATTGCCGGGAGAAATATCAATCACCTCAGATATGCAGATGATACCACCCTTATGGCAGAAAGTGAAGAGGAACTCAAAAGCCTCCTGATGAACGTGAAATAGGACAGTAAAAAAGCTGGCTTAAAGTTCAACATTCAGAAAACGAGGATCATGGCATCTGGTCCCATCACTTCATGGGAAATAGATGGGGAAACAGTGTCAGACTTTATTTTGGGGGGCTCCAAAATCATTGCAGATGGTGATTGCAGCCATGAAATTAAAAGACGCTTACTGCTTGGAAGGAAAGTTATGACCAACCTAGATAGCATATTCAAAAGCAGAGATATTACTTTGCCAACAAAGGTCTGTCTAGTTAAGGTGATGGTTTTTCCTGTGGTCATGTATGGATGTGAGAGTTGGACTGTGAAGAAAGCTGAACGCCGAAGAATTGATGCTTTTGAACTGTGGTGTTGGAGAAGACTCTTGAGAGTCCCTTGGACTGCAAGGAGATTCAACCAGTCCATTCTAGAGGAGATCAGTCCTGGGATTTCTTTGGAAGGAATGACGCTAAAGCTGAAACTCCAGTACTTTGACCACCTCGTGCGAAGAGTTGACTCATTGGAAAAGACTCTGATGCTGGGAGGGATTGGGGGCAGGAGGAGAAGGGAACGACAGAGGATGAGATGGCTGGATGGCATCACCGACTCGATGGACGTGAGTCTGAGTGAACTCCGGGAGTTGGTGATGTACACGGAGGCCTAGCGTGCTGCAATTCATGGGGTCACAAAGAGTCGGATACGACTGAGTGATTGAACTGAACTGATATTAGGGGAGATATCACATTTGTCTAACAGTAAATTACTCTTACTACTTTTGGTTTCCTGATATTCTGTTTTCTGCCTTATACACAATAATTAATTCACAAAGTAAACTATAATTACTTTATTTTTCTAAGCATGAAAATTACCGTTCCAACTGTTGTAAGGAAATACCACTGAGTATCTTAACACATGTATTTTCTCACAAGTCTCAAAGACTTAAAAGTCCAAGGTCAAGTGCCAACTGAGTCAGTGTCTGATGACAGCTCTCTTCCCATCTTGCATATGACTGCCTTTTCCCTGTGTCCTCACATTATGCAGAGAGACAGAGTTCTGGCCTCTCTTCCACTTTTAATAAGGACCCTAGCATATCAGGATTAAGGACCCACCCTTATGACTTCATTTAATCACAACCACTTTCTTGGGAGAAGGCAATGGCACCCCACTCCAGTACTCTTGCCTGGAAAATCCCATGGACAGAGGAGCCTGGTAGGCTGCAGTCCATGGGGTCGCTAAGAGTCAGACACAACTGAGCAACTTCTCTTTCACTTTTCACTTTCATGCATTGGAGGAGGAAATGGCAACCCACTCCAGTGTTCTTGCCTGGAGAATCCCAGAGACGGCGGGGCCTGGTGGGCTGCCGTCTATGGGGTCACACAGAGTTGGACACGACTGAAGTGACTTAGCAGCAGCAGCAGCACTTTCTTGTAGGTTAGGGCTTCAACATATGAATTTGGTAGGGTGGACAATTCAATCTACAGAAATTACCAAATTTCCAGTTTTCGTGGAAATGCTAACCAATCCCACATTTCACTGTAATTTTTAAGCCCGTCTTTACTTTTCTTTTGGGATTCCCTGGTGGCTTAGATGGTAAAGAATCCACCTGCAATGCAAGAGACCTGGATTCGATCCCTGGGTTGGGAAGATCCCCTGGAGAAGGGACAGGCTTACCTGCCCCAGGATTCTGGCCTGGAGAATTCAATGGACTCTATAGTCCATGGGGTAGCAAAGAGTTGGACACGACTGAGCGACTTTCACTTCACTTTTCTTTGGATATCAGGCTTTTAGCACAGTCATTCATCTTTGACCCACAACAGATGTGTTGTCCCTAACTAAAAGCATATATTGGTTTTTTTTTCTAGTTGCCTAGTCTATAATTTTGAAGTTACCACTGACCTCTATCTGTCATCCTTTTTCGAGTCACCATATTTTACTGACCCATCCTTTGAAGCAACTCAGCAACATCCCTTCATATTTATTAACCCTGTCACCACCTCACTCCAGGGTCCTAACCACTTGATGGATCACTGTGTCAGCCTGTGTTACCCTCCCTCTAGAGGATAATGCACAGTCAATTACTCTTTCTAATAGAACCTTATCTTGATTTTATTACTTGCTGAAAAGTCTGCGTTTCCCACTGTCCATCATATTCAGCTAAAGAATGTCTCCTTGGTATTCCCAAACCTTGAATTCTAGTTCTAATGTTTCCAACAACTTTTCAACACACATCTTCCATAAATTTTAAAATTGGGGAGAATGATATTAAGAGTCTGGAAAAATAGTCAAAGAATATGTTTTAACCTATTATTTACTAATCTTTATTTTCTGTATGGACTTTTTTTCTTGTATGCAGAAACGCCCCAGCAAGACTGCATTTTTTCATGGTGTCATGAAGAAAATCATCAAGTCTAGTCCAGTGATCAAAGGCTCAAAGCGCTTTATATTTCAACCCCTTAAAAAAGTCTTTTTTTTTTTTTTTTTGTCTAGCACAGCTACAGAAGCTTTTCAGAGAGCACCTTCTAGCTCATTTTTTCTCAAACACATCCTTTGTCCAGAGGCCTTTTGTCTCTCACTATGAGTGAAAAACTTCTCTCCTGACATCTGCATCAAAAGATTTCTTTGGACTAGATAAATTTTGCTGCTGAGGAGACAATAAACACACCTACAACATCTGCAAATGCTAGCAAATTCCTTCTAGAAGTTTGCATCCATATTCAAATAATTTTATATGTTCTTCGAGATTAAGCATTTGATGTGGTTCAGGACACGCTACTCCAAAATACGGGACCTCTACATATTAAATAAAAATCTTTAAGTTGAAAGAGTTTGCCCAAAACGTAGAAGCAGAAAGATCACTCTAAACTCTCCCCCTTCATCCTTCTTTCCTGAAACAGGTCTTAAAACTCCCACATGAAAGTGCTCCTGGTACCAGGAAAGACAGCCTTGCCACCTGCAACAGGAACTTTGGGCAAATACTCTGCATAAACAAACCTTGTTAAACGAATCCTTATTTTCCTGTTATTTCTGAAACCAAGTAGAAACGTGTGGGGCCCTCCCAGCTACAAAAGCCTCTCTGTGCTCCCTATTTCCTACTTGTAGAAAAGGATTTTAGTCTCCTAAGCCTTCTCTGAGTTCCAAAAAGCAGACTCGAGCAAATTACTCATTAGGGAAGTGAGGGGATAGAGAAACAAAGGAAAAGCAGTCAAGCGGGAAAAGCACTGATGATTCAACAGTAGTTCAGCAACAAAACAGAGTCCCAGCTCCTCCTCGAGGGATACGTGTAATAATTGGAGAGTGTAGCTTTGATTTGGTCTAGCCCCCTGACCACAGGGCCCCAGACTGGCTGGAACCAGGAGGCTGATGGTTGTGATTCCTGAAATACCACTGTCACCACCAACCAATCAGAGGAGAGTCCACAGGCTGCAACCCTCACCCCAAGTGTTCCCTTTCAAAATCCTTCCCCAAAAGCCTTTGCAGAGGTCAGTTTGGGTCTTCTGAGCATGAGCTATCCATTCTCCTTGCTTGGTGCCTCCAATAAACACTTTCTGTCACCACTATCTGGTGTCAGTAAGTTGGCTTTGCAGGACAGTGGGGGCACAGAGCCAAGTTCACTCGGTGACGCCTCTTCACCACTTATTACCCACAGCCCGAACCCTCTGTCTGGACAATTCTTTGCAAATTTATTACTTCTTTATCTAACACTTCTGGTTCCGGTCACTCCTTCAGGTCTTCATTCTCCTGTGACATGTCCCACGTACATGAACTAATTCAATGAATGCATATGCTTTTCTCCTGCTCATCTATCTTCATCAATTTGATTTTCAGATCCAGCCAGGAGCCCTAAGAGGTTTAAGAAAAGCATCTTTTTCCCCTGTTCTTCTCAATCTCTGAGAGGCCAGAGTCACTAAAATTAGGTATCAGTGCCTAACTGTACTAGAAAACCATAAGGTTAATAAGCAAGAAGACGATTCTGGAATCATGTGCCATTTTACAGGGAAAGATTTTTACAGGTCATTAAGTTCAGCTTCATCACAGAGAACCAAGGTAAGCTTATTTTCTTAAACATACACATTTTCGGCCTATTTATTGTCTTCACCAGGGTTTCATAAATTATATGTTTCTGTTTCTGCAAAGTTTCAGAGGAGTAGCTCTGAGTAGACCCTCCATGCTGTGTAATTTCAGGAGACTAGAATTTCTGCCTGCTGAATCCTGGTAATTATTGCTAACATCCACAGAATTCTGGCTTGTCTTTACCCAGAGGCTTAAGTTCCTGATCTGATACACCATCACACTCTCAGCCCAAAGGTGTTCAGCAGTTGTTAATACCTGTTGCATTTTAATAGAACTTTGCCTTGGATCACCTGAGCAGGGAGTCTGCAGTGTGAGACTGCTCAAGCCCCAGACCCTGATTATGTGCATTCGCTTTAATTAACTGGAAACTTTTAACCACTGCTTTTCTGGAAATGCATGCCCTTGAGCTTTCAAAATAAACGTGATCTATGGTTCCACAAAGGTTTGGCCATCCAACCAAAGCAATGTCTTTTTAAGATGAAAGAACTGCCCTTGAACGATACTTCCTGCCAATTACCGTTTTTCTCTGGGATTTAAGATTTAGGTGAAACAGAACACAGAAATGTCTGCCTTTCTGGTATAGTCCTTATGCTCTCCTTGAAGACAAAAATTAATATTAAGAGAATTATTAGTTGTTCTAGAGGTGCTTGTCTTCTCGCTTGCCTGAAACAACAACTTGTCAATCTCAATCTCCAGTACTGTGTGTATAATATACACATATACATATATGATATATATGTGTATGTATGTAATGTATACACATACACATTTATCACTGGTGAGGATACATAATTTTCTAAGAAAATATATCTTTATGAAAGATATTAAGTGAAATATACATAAAATATATAATAAAATAATCAGGAAAGATAATTGAGCTGAGCTATAAACACTCCATTTTATAACCCTACATATTGAAAAGAAAAATGCTCTAAACTGAATTCAATCATGTTCAGTTAATCTGAAAAATAGAGTGATTTCCTCCTAATCCAATAAACCTTCTATTTATGATAATCAAGTTATTTTTCTTCTCAAACCACTTTCATAGATCTTGTTGGTCCTGAGTCCTAATCCAATTTACTAATGGCAGAGTCTAAAAAGTTGCTCTTTGAAAGAATTTCAGGTTTCCTTATTTCTAAAAATACAAAACATAAATTAAGATTTCAAAAAGAACACTCAGAGTGGATTAATTTGCAAATTTGGTTGGCATTCAATTATTTTGTATTTTCTTTCCTCAGATTCACCAAATGTCTTTTGTTGATAAGATAAAAATAATTGAAAGCGCGGTTGATGTAAATTATATAGGAGAGCTGAGCTGGGACTGAAGCAAAAATATCTTTTAAAAAGAAAATCTGTCTACTCAGATCTTAGATAAAAATAATGAAAAACTATACAGAAATATGTTCTCCTGTTGTAATTTACCATATCAATTCCTTTTATGTTTAGTAAGATTGTAATTTTGCTGGCAGTGCTAAAAGTGTTTACTGCTTTTCTAATGTTAAAAAAAAAGGAAATTCACTAACTATACAACTTAATATATGAAAATAAATTTATCTGGTCACCCTTAAATGAAAACATTAGTTTTCCTTAGTGGTTTTAGTTAAGTTATCAACACCTCCCCAATACAATGTGATTTCATTTTCCAACATTAATTTCTGTAAGACAAGTTGTTTGCCCATTATTATTACTTTTAGCCAAACCAATGTTGTTAAGTATAAGCATTCTCTTCAATCACTTTATGACAGCTTTCTTTAAAATCATTTAGCTCATCCATATAGTTAATCCAACACACTAAAAAAAATTTACCCACACAACCTAATTTGGTATCTTCATCACATACTCAATACCATCATAAGTGAATTTTAAAAGTAATTATGTAAATATAAATAAAACAGAAAAGCAATGTTATGTAACATCATTCATAGGTTACCATTTTTATTTATAACACCTCAAAGAAAACTAGAGATGATGACGATTTTTTAATTTTCACGTGTATCTGTATGGTATGAACTGATCCTTTGTGGGAAGAAGGTCAACAGTTTCCTCCCCCCACCCCGACCCCTCAAAGTGAAAGTGAAAGTCGCTCAGTCATGTCCAACTCCTTGCAACTCCATGGACTATACAGTCCATAGAATTCTCTAGGCCAGAATACTGGAGTGGGTAGCCTTTCCCTTCTCCAGGGGATCTTCCCAGCCCAGGATCCAACTCAGGTCTCCCACACTGCAGGCGGATTCTTCACCACCTGAGTTATCAGGGAAACTTTTTCCTCCAAATGAAGACCTTACTCTGAGTTCAGTGACTTGCACATTTTTCAATTCATTAGCTATTTATGTGTCCCCTCCTCTATACCTCTCCTTGTGCTGCCACTTCAGTTTAGGGCCTCCTGCTGTTTTGTCTTTATAGCTGCCCATTATCTTCCATTTCAGATGTTAAATCAGCATGCCTCTGGGCAGCAACTGTCTGAGTCAGGGCCCATTCACCTAGGTGCTTGCGCACTGGGTTGGCTCTTCTTGCTTTAGACTCTTCTGTCCACATGCCATGCACCTGTTATGTCTCCTTTAGTCTTTAAGAAGTGGGCCCATCTTTATGTTTTCACTTAGTTCTAGTATTTTTTTTTAATTTAGAAAACATGGTGATTTTTTTTAATTTAAAAATGTCTGATTTGTATCATTATAATTAATAAAAGTGAGGTTCCTTTCTTGAGAATATATTTTCTTGGTTGCTAAAAAGCCCTTTTTCTTATGCAGTGATGATAATACATGGTAGTTCTAATTTATTTTGATAATCATATTTTAGGATCCTTCTACAGTCCATAAAGTCACAGTCAGACACAACTTAATGACTAAATAACAACAAACTGGCTATGATATCTTTCCTTTTTTTTTTTTACTAAAATGCCACATTTTGAATGTTTCCAAAGACATCATTAAATTTTTAGCTCTCGTTTTTGGCAGTTCCTTCTGTATCTTGCTGTACTCAACGCAGTGGGATATGAGGTAACAATCAATAATATCAATAGAAATATAATTACTGATTGCTCAACATGTGGTGTCCACTAGAAACCAGTTATTATCGAGGCATTAGTTTTTGTAGATGTAAACTTAAAGTTGAAAGTGGAAATATTTTAAGTCAAGATCACACTGCCAATGGTTTACAGCTTAAAGAACTGCTCTAATTGTCCAGCAAATCAATTGAAAAGCTTACTTTTGGCCACCTGATGCCAAAAGCCAACTCACTGGAAAAGACCCTGATGCTGGGAAAGACTGAAAGCAGGAAGAGAAGGGGGTGAAGGAGGATGAGATGGTTGGATGGCATCACTGACTCAAAAGATAAGAGTTTGAGCAAACTCTAAGAGATGGTGAAGGATAGGGAAGCCTGGCGTGCTGCAGTCCATGGGGTGGCAAAGGGTCGGATAAGACTTAGTGACTGATCAAGAGCAAAATAGCATGGGTCCAAACCAGCTAGAAGAAAATTCAGAAAATAAGAGGAAATCATGAAGAAGAGAGGAAACTAGCAATAGAAGGAGAGTAAAAAACCACCTCAAATGTAAGCACAGCCTCACTTAATCAGCAGAATCTAAGGAATTTTTGCAATTGAAGCAGCTTTATTGACTATGCCAAAGCCTTTGATTGTGTAGACCACAATAAACTGTGGAAAATTCTGAAAGAGATGGGAATACCAGACCACCTGACCTGCCTCTTGAGAAACCTATATGCAGGTCAGGAAGCAACAGTTAGAACTGGACATGGAACAACAGACCGGTTCCAAATAGGGAAAGGAGTACGTCAAGGCTGTATATTGTCACCTTGCTTATTTAACTTCTATGCAGAGTACATCATGAGAAACGCTGGGCTGGAAGAAACACAAGCTGGAATCGAGATTGCAGGGAGAAATATCAATCACCTCAGATATGCAGATGACACCACCCTTATGGCAGAAAGTGAAAAGGAACTAAAAAGCCTCTTGATGAAAGTGAGAGAGGAGAGTGAAAAAGTTGGCTTAAAGCTCAACATTCAGAAAACTAAGATCATGGCATCTGGTCCCATCACTTCATGGGAAATAGATGGGGAAACAGTGGAAACAGTGTCAGACTTTATTTTTCTGGGCTCCAAAATCACTGCAGATGGTGACTGCAGCCAAGAAATTATAAGACGCTTACTCCTTGGAAGGAAAGTTATGTCCAACCTATATAGCATATTCAAAAGCAGAGACATTACTTTGCCAACAAAGGTCTGTCTAGTCAAGGCTATTGTTTTCCATTGGTCGTGTATGGATGTGAGAGTTGGACTGTGAAGAAAGCTGAGCGCCAAAGAATTGATGCTTTTGAACTGTGGTGTTGGAGAAGACTCTTGAGAGTCCCTTGGACTGCAAGGAGATCCAACCAGTCCATTCTGAAGGAGATCAGCCCTGGGTGTTCTTTGGAAGGAATGATGCTAAAGCTGAAACTCCAGTACTTTGGCCACCCCCTGCAAAGAGCTGACTCATTGGAAAAGACTCTGATGCTGGGAGGGATTGGGGGCAGGAGGAGAAGGGGACGACAGAGGATGAGATGGCTGGATGGCATCACTGACTCGATGGATGTGAGTCCGAGTGAACTCTGGGAGTTGGTGATGGACAGGGAGCCTGGCGTGTTGCGATTCATGGGGTCACAAAGAGTTGGACACTACTGAGCGACTAAACTGAACTATGTTTGTGTTTCTACCAGTTGTCATTCAGGAATCTAAGATTCAGAAATCCTATATACAAAGGAACGTCTTCTAGGGAATAACTACAGGACAGCATCAGAATTAAAGTCAAATGTGGGTGTCAGCAACAGGAAGCCTTAGTGGTCATAGCAACAGCAGAGCCTAACCCCTCCCACTCCCACCCCTCTCCTTCCCACAACCATTTAATGTGGCATCAGTCAGAATTAACACATGAAAAGGAATCTGGATGGGGCTCTGTGGCCTAGACCTAACCATCAGGGGATGAAATAGTTCCCATACATTCCCAGGGAAGACTGAGAAAGGAGGTGTGTAATTGGATATTCCTCACTCATAAGAGGAAAATACAAAATCACATAACTCCTAAATCTGCACCTATGTTAAAGCAGCATTTTATAAGAAGGATAAACACCTGTTTACAGTAGAAGCTGTAAAAATATCAAGTGTTATGAGATTATTATGGATCTTGTAAAAACCAGGCCAGGGGCAAAAAGAGAAATATGATGGAATTGATTTATTTCAGGCTGATATTTAATGAAAAGCCAGATCCTGAGGACAAAGCTGTAATAATGCTTCTCCTTCCTTTAGAGCCTCCAGCAACCTCCTCCTGTGATCCCTTACTGAACTAATAGCTGTGCTCTGGATATTGCTGTCATTATTTTGAAACAATCAAGCATGTATGTTTGTATTTATATCTATGACTTTCTCTTTGACAAAGTGTATAATACGAATGAATGTATTAATTTCACAGCTGAGTCAGGTCATCTGCTTGGAATTGGCTATATTGTATACTTGGTCATCAACAACCTATCCAGACCTGGGCTCTGACAGGGCATCTCCCCATACTACCCAGTAATTTGATAGAAATCTGTAGATTAGACATAAAGGAGACTAGTCAAGAGTGAACCCTGATGTACGCTACAGACTTCGGACGATGACACATCAAGGTAGGTTCACCTCCTGAAACAAATGTACACCTGGTAGAAGATGTGGATGGTAGGGGAGGCTGTGTGTAGTGGAACCTGAGGGGGTATTTGGGGATGAACTCTCTGCTCAATTTTGCTGTGAACCTAAAACTGCTTTAAAAATGAAGTTTACAGAAGAGTAAGATGGTGGAGTTGGGGAAGTGAGAAGGAGGCACAGGAAGGTAGGGATATACGAATAATTATGGTTGATTGACGTTGTTGTACAGGACACACCACCCCAACGTGGTGAAGCAATTATCCCCCAATTAAAAAATGAAGTCTATCAAATAAATAAAGGAGATTCAGGTATGACCCACCAGAGCAAACTCTATTGTCTATCCAAGCCAAGATTATCTAAAGGAGAAAATGTCTTATCTCATTCTATACCAATGTCAACAGTTTAGGGTTGTGTTTCCAATATTCCTAAAATTCCTTAATAACCTGCAATTGAACATCTTCAGTTTGTTCCCTCCAAATGTATCTAAATCACACTGAAATCAGAAGCATCTATTGGTTCACTGACTTTAACCAGACTTCCAATTAACTGTGCAACCCACACATCCCTGGGGACTGTCTACCTCTTGAGATCTCCCTCAAATTTTCTTGGGCCCTCAAGGCTCCAGATCTCTGAGGCTGCCAAGGTACCTGACATTCTCGGGATCTCTTTGATTTCCAACCATGTGCTTCTGTTCTTCCTTATGGAAATCCAGATGAGACAGCACATGTCTTCACAAGCATGGAAATTTTTAGTGAAATTTGACTTTTCGGTAGAGTTTAAAAGAAATTAATACAGAAAGCTTTAAATTGAACAATACACTCCCCATTTTTAAAACCCCCTTCTACAACTTTCCCTGGAGACTAGTCCTTATCTCCCCCAACTCCCCACCCACCCACCCCACCCCCGCCCCCGCCCCAACCGACCCCACTGCTTCTCCTTCCCACTTCCTTTCTTCTCTTCTCTCCTCCCCTTTTTGGTAGCCAAAATAGAAACTCCTATAATTTTCTTATCCAGAAACACCTGACTCTTTTTACAGCTGGGTTTCCTGCTGACATCTATGCCCTCGGAGTCAGACCTTCCACAAATACTTAAGATTTTGACACCAAGTTTCCTTCCAGAGATGAATTTTGCTGCCAGCTATAGAGATTATACATCTTTTTTACTTGGTTATGTAAGTTGTACTTTGTCCTGAAACCACCCCATTTGAGTTGAAATGGATGGACAGAAGGAAAGCAAGAGATTATACATTGAGGATCTAAAATGCATTGGGCCGCTGGCTAGCAAGCATGTTTACGGTTCAATGGAAATCTTGCAATAGATCTATGTCGCAGCTGTACTGCTATCCTTATTTTAGAAAGGAAGCAGAGGCTCACAGAGGTTAAGTCATTTGCTTAAAATTACACATTCACTTAGGAGCAGAGGCTAGATTTGGAAAATTCTATGCTAATTAAAAAAAAAAAAGTGTGTGTACTGCATCTATTGTCATAGGACAGAAAATGGACAACTGGAAAAAAGACACCAGACTTGACCTGAAAAAAAAAAAAAAAAAAAAAAGATTGAGGCGGCTTTAGCTAAGAATCTGTAGTTCCCAGACCTTGAGGGAAATTACCAAACATCTGATTCTCATTTTTCTTGTCAATAAAGCTCTGATCCTTCTGATCCAGCTGGGTTGTAAGGATTAATTTGCATGAAAGCCTTTTATAAGTCAGGGGCACTGTTATTCAGGGAAGAAGAGCACAGGTTTTGGCTGCGGATGGCTTGGGTTTAAATCATGACCTTTCACTTACAAATGCTGACTGTTCAAGTGACGCTCCTCTCCAAGCCTCAGTTTCTGCACACGTTAAACAGAAATAATGTCTAAAGTCATAGGTACTAAGCGCTATAAAGGATACAAAGTGTTTAACAGGCTTTGACATATGCTGAGATGGGAATACATTTAACAACTGCTGTTACTGCTAAATTGTAACATCTTGGAAGTACTCGGGGTACAACTGCTCACCCTTCCCTTTAATCCAGACTGAAATGCAGGACCATGCAACATGTGCCTCTATGTCATTCACACGGTCTCAGATGTGAACATGCCACTCGGAGTTGTGGAATATGGTAACACTTCCTTCAGCAGGGTCCTTTGAAATCATTCATGAAAACACCAATGGGAATGGCAGAGCTGCCACAGAGCTCAGCATATGGGCCCAGTTCCTGTCCCAAGCCTACACCACGAAACTCTCCCTCCTCTCCCCTACCCCCATGAAAACTTGGTTTGGAAACTTGAGGTACTTGGTCATGTATGTGGAGACTCAGATTTGTTCCACAAACCCAGGTACTTGCAAAATGGAGACTCAGAAACATTTGCACGACCTTGTGTTGATATAGTCCTGCTGCTGCTGCTGCTAAGTCGCTTCAGTCGTGTCCGACTCTGTGCAACCCCATAGACAGCAGCCGTCCCTGGGATTCTCCAGGCAAGAACACTGGAGTGGGTTATTACCTGGTAAACATGTGGCCCCGTGGAACTCGGGTCTCACCAATTTAATTAGCTACTTTGCTTGGTTGGGAGTTCTCTCTAAATCTCACCCTCCTAGGAAGTGAAGCTTAGTCTCTTCTATAATGCAGGAAGATGAGTAGGGTGATTTCTACTTTGATTAGCATTGACTTCTCTGGTGGCTCAGATAGTGAAGGATCTGCCTGCAATGCAGGAGACTGAAGTTCAAGCCCTGGGTCAGGAAGATCCCCTGAAGAAGGGGACAGCTACCTACTCCAGTATTCTTGCCTGGAGAATTCCATGGACGAAGAGCCTGGTGGGCTACAGTCCATGAGTTCTCAGAGCTGAATACGACAGATTAGCTTTAATGCATATCCAATAGAAGTGATTTCAGTCTTATCATTTATGGTTTTCATAAAGGTTTAACTGTTGTCTCCTGATGTTTACTGCTTTGTAGACCTGAGTCCTCCTTGTCTGGTCTATCCCTAGTTGATGGAGTTTAGTTTCCTGGGTCTGTAGCACTTCTTGAAGAACCCGAATGACCTCTTAGATAGATGTTACAACATCACTTATGAATCTTCAACTGGACCACACTCATTCTCCTAACCAATGATCTCAGTCTTCAAAATTGTTCGTTACAGAAACACAGACTAAATATAAATGAACAAGTCTTTTTTGTCTCTCCAATGCTTCAAAAAGAACAGTGATATGAATATACAGCATAAAGCTTTGTGTGAAAGATGAACATTTTAGAAACAATAATTTAGGAAGATGCATGTAAGTACACTGCTGAGGAGAATATCAGTCTGGCTCTTATGGAAGCAAGTCCAGAATTCCTTCCCTGGGTTCATCAGCTCATCAGGTTTTGTATTTGTCTTCCTCCCTGGGAATAACCAAAATGGAATACTTCCTTCCCAGTCTCTAGGAAAAGCTGCTGATTTATGTAGGATGGAGAGGTATTAGCCTTGTTAGATGATTTTCTGATATGATTTTTCACCATCTTGAGAAACAGACTTTTTTTATCCTTGGATATTAAGAGATAATTGGAATTCATGGTGATAAAGCAAAATGTTAGCCTTTAAAATTCTGCTTTTATAGGCAATGGCTTAGAAACTGCCAACTGACGTATGGAATATATATAAATACAAATAGGTCTGTTCTATTCATTCATGCATTCCTTTAGTGAACATGTATTGAATGCAATAATATGCTAAGCAGAACCAGATAGATGGAAGAGGTACGAGCCTCTAAGCTCAAATAGGATAAATGGAAAGCTAGAAATGTAATAATAATCCGTGTTAGGTTTAGTGGTGCCTCAAAACAAAAGGCAATGAAGTAATGACACAGACACACCTGTACATGTGTGTGTATCCATGTTTAGTAACAGTGTGACCTAAACAGCCAAGGGCTTAAATGTGGTGGCCTGTGAGTAGCCCCCACTCCTTACAAGGGGTCCAGGGGCCTTACAATGTGACCCCAGGCTGAGTCTTGGTCATTTATGGGGTTCCCAGAACCAACTTGGGGAGCCCACGGTCTTCCGGATGCCCTTGACCGCACCCAGCCACAGCTGCTGCAGGGCTCCAATGTTATTCAGACATCCTCTGAATTTGCAACTTCACCTCACCCCCAGGCCAGAGTATAAGAAAGCCTGGCATTTTCCTCTGAATTAAGCGGTTCAAGCTTTTTCGCTTTGGGTTAGGCTCTGCTGGATTTATCTCTCAGCAGGTTTCTTAGCTTTCAAAGTTTTGTTAAGAGTTCCTTCTGGTCATACGTCTGTTTTTGTTTTTGTTTGTTTAATATCTGAGTTTTTGGATTAGGATGGGTTCAAGTTCAAGGACCTCCTCCATTCACCCCTATAACCATATACCATTCCTCCTGCCAAAAGGTTCCGTGCCCAGGAAACAAGTTTGAAAATAAGGAACAGCGAAGTATTGCCACAGCTCAGCTCACAGCAACCTGAGGCCCTGGCCACTCCATCACGGATTATACACGTCTGCAGCTCAGGGCCATGCATAGTGAACACGCTGTATCTCTTTATTACTCTACTCACTCCTTAAGTTCTAGAACCTCTGGTTAAACAAACTCAGGTTCAGATCTCTCTCCTTTTTACTCTTTGTGTGATTATGACTAATATACCTTACCTTTCTCATTCTCCTAGTCTGCATCTATAACAATATCAATTTCATCACATTGCTTTGAGGATCAAACACTGAAATTTACACTAGTAGTATTAGGTCATTACTTATCCTTTTTCAAACTCCTCCAGTGGCCAACGAGCACATGGATTACATGAATGTGCTGAGTCTCTTAAGACAGAAGATACACATATACACAAAAACACAGGCACTTTTTTCTTAATGAAAATTACTTCCTCTACCTGTACATAAACCCATGTACAACCTAATCTTGATTCCAGAACTCCTCCTCAAGACTAGTTATCTGACAAGAGCAATAATAAATAGATACTAAACACTGAAGAGCTAGAGACAACTTTGGCCAAGCTCCTGCCTCATCTGTATGGCTGGGGGAGGGGTCTGGGGATAGGGGGTGTGTGTATCCTTTCTCATTGACTTTATTGAAGTAAATGATTCATAAGCAATTTGACACAGGTATAATTTCACTCAGTATCATATTGCCATGCTATAGTACTGTCTGCCAACTATCAGTAATGGTTAATACTGTGTTACAGCTTGGGTGGATGTCAATAGGAAAAGAAGAGCATAGTTTAAAGGGAGGAGGAGGAGGAAGATGAAAGAGAAGGAGATAGGACAGCTCAAAGTGAATAAACTTGGTTCAGAACTCTTGAGGGGACTCAGACATAAAACCGGCTTGATTTTCACGTATCTACAGAGTCTATGTTTTTGTTGTTGTTGTTCAGTCGCCCAGTCGTGTCCGACTCTTTGCGACCCCATGGACTGCAGCACACCAGGCCTCCCTGGCCCTCACCATCTCCCAGAGTTTGCCCAAATTCATGTCCATTGCATTGGTGATGCCATCCAGCCATCTCATCCACTGACACCTTCCCCTTCTGCCCTCAATCTTTCCCGGCATTAGGGATTTTTTTCAATGAGTCATCTGTTCACATCAGATGACCAAAATACTGGAGCTTCAGCATCAGTCCTTCCAGTGAATATTCAGGATTGATCTCCCTTAAGATTGACTGGTGTTATTCCCTTGCTGTCCAAGTGACTTTCTGAAGTCTTCTCCAGCACCAGAGTTCAAAGACATCAGTTATTTGGCATTCTGTCTTTACAGTCCAGTTCTCACAACTATATGTGACCACTGGTTTTTGTACAAACAAGCAAACTTAGAAGAAACCTAAAAGAAAAAAATAAGGTATTTTGCATACAACTCAGTATACTCAATGACAGAGCTACAGTTGCTATAAAATTGAGGTGATCTGGTTCCCAGTTTGAAGCCTAACTACAATAAATATTTCATCATTTCCCAAACTAGATTTCATAGAATGCTACTGTCCTGTAAGATATTACCTGATATTACCTGACAAAGGTTCTTGGGTGGGAGAACTTTTATATCTTGCAAAATAGTTAACCCCTCTATGACCAAGTTTCCTCGCAGAAAGTGGGTAAAAATAAAATCTGTTTTAGATCATTGTGAAAATTACCCAAGTTAACCCACAGAAAGCATTTATCACAGGGCCACGCACACGGAGGATGTTCTGTAGGCATTAGCAATTATGGTTATGATTAAAGACACTACTTCTTGAGGACACTGCTGTGAGAACTGCAGTATTAGCTGTGGTAAGCTGTAAAAATGGTCACAGTATTCCCCCCCTACCCCTGCCATCAAAGAGAGAAGTATATTCCTCTACTCCATGGATCACAGATGGATTTGTGATAAGTTTTGACGAACAGAATGTAGCAGAAACTGCCCTGTGAACTCCAAGCTGTGGCTCAGAAGTTACACTCTGTAGACTGCAGTTTCATGAGCGAACTGATCCAGCTGGCTCAGACCAGGAAAACTGTACACTCCCACACCCCCACCCCCACAGGCCCCAGACAGTTGAATGTATCATGAATTAAACAGCTGTATTAAGCCACTGAGTTGTGAGATGGTTTGCTATACAGAGAAAGCTAACTGACACATTAGGGAACACACATACACACAATAGAAAAAAACAACTCTGGTGTTTTTAATCTATTCTGCTTGCAGTCTCTCAGAAACAAAACCCACTTCTGAATACATTGTGATATGTTAATAAAATGTATGTTTTCTTATTTATTAGCAGTCACTGATTTGTAAAATATATATCTGTGTGGAGCTGTAAATGCTATCACATGAATTTTTTTCAGACTGATTTATGTATGCATCTAATCATATCATCAGCATCATTTTCATCTGAGAGGGATGGCAATCTACCAAATATATTATCATTTTTGTATTCATCTATACACCTTCAGAATGATACTTTGAGTCGAGGAATAAAGGATACATTGCAAAGATAACATGCTGCTCTACCACCACTGGGAATGCCTTTTTTGTAGAGCATCTCCAAGCATTTCTCACTTAGAAACAGAACACTATCTTTTACTCCATCGTTGTCCTTAAAGATGGCACAAAAAGTCGAAATATTGAAGTACACTTGCGGTTAATGATTCATTAAAACATCACATGTCATATTGTGTGAGCGTCTACAGGCATTAGGATCAGAGTACCAGCTAGAGAACACTTAGGCTCTCATAACAAGTATGACTGAACATACATACTGAATAGGGAAGATCCCCTGGAGGGGGACATGGCAACCCACACCAGTATTCTTGCCTGGACAATCCCATGGACAGAGGAACCTGGCAGCTACAGTCTGCAGGGTCGCAGAGAGTCAGATACGACTGAAGTGACGTAGTACGCACATACGAAGTAGGACTCAAGAAAGCCTTTTCTCATCATTAACTCTAAAACACTAGCTCTATTAATTCACTAAACACTAACAGATAATGAGTATTATTAGCACATACTGAAATAGAAGTATAACCCAGGAATATTCTTTAAGGTAATTCAACAAATGTTACTGATGATTATTATGTTGTAGAAATTTGGTAGCTATTTAGTGAGTCAAAATGAAGAATACTATCCCAAAGTACTAAGAATTAAGTTTTAGTAACAATTTCGAGGGTTATTTGGTATCTGCCGGTGACTCAGTGGCAAAGAATCTGCCTGCCAATGCAGGAGATGCAGATTCAATCCCTGGGTTGGGAAGATCCCCCAGAGAAGGAAATGGCAACCCACTCCAGTATTCTTGGCTGGGAAATTCCGTGGACAGAGGAGCCTGGCAAGCCACAGCCTATGATGGTCACAAAGAGTCAGACACGACTGAGCATTTAATTTAAAAAATGAATACTCCATTCCCTGTAATAGAAATCCATCAGGGTATTTGAAATGGCTTCTCAAATATTGATCAGTAGATATCAGATGGGATACACAGGAATATTTTGAAAGTGGGGTTAGAAACTTGAATACAATTGCTAAAATTACTGGATGGAGCCTAATGTGGTTACAAGCATGTCTCAGTATGAGGCTGACCTGAGTTAAAGTTCTAATTTTGCCCCATTAGTGGCTGTGGGAGATTGAGCAAGTCACACAACCTCCCTTTCCTCTGCCTACGCATCTTCACGCCTCCTTGTCACGGGTACGCCCATGAGCAGAAGCGCACCATGCCACAAAACAAAAAGCACGGTTTTCCCCTTGATCAAGTTGCAGGTTTTCCTTTTCTACCAATTGAGTGGTTTAGCGCGGCAAGGTTTTTCAGAACTCAAGCCCCACTACTATCTGTCGCAGTTTAATGCAGAGAAGCACAACCTATTACCTGGATTCCAGGACTGAGGACCTGTGTTCTACTGAATATTTACACATAACCTATTACCTGGATTCCAGGACTGAGGACCTGTGTTCTACTGAATATTTACAGACCCATTTAAGTACCAAGTAGTCACAGAGCAGTGGGTTTCTGATTTCAAGAGCTTTAGAAATGTGTCTCTATGTATTGAGCTTCACAACACAAGGGCATTTCATATGCGTTTGTAATAGCAGTTCCTGTTTTATTTCAAACATAAAAAAGTCTTCACACCTGTGGCTTTCACTCTAAATAAAGCCTTTCCTCCTCACTGTCTCCTCCTCTTATCTTTTCCTCTCTATTCCTCAAACCTTCATTTTCTTTTACCCAGCATAAAAAGACTCAAGGAGACACACATACGTGCACACACACACACACACCCTTGACCAACTTGAATAGCTTCCTTCCAAGTCAGAAAGGATTACAGTTTCTGCAAAAGGCAGCACCACTGACTGTACATAAGAAGTTCTTCTGAGTCTCTCAGAACCAGCTAAACTCTAGCCTGCTACCTCCTTCAGCCAGGAGAGAAAAATTAACCAACAGTCTGCCACAGCTGGATACTAAGATATTTTATAAACAAACAAAAACTGCGTTACCCTAGAAGGTAAAGTAAAATAGAACCTATAAGGAGTCTCAGTAAAGTCCTATACTTAGAGCACGCTAAGTTACGTTTACCAAACGCCTGAGAGCAAGGTTTGGTATTGAGAACATCTTTTGAACGTGAGAGTGCCTTTTGCTGATAATACGATAAAATTCACTTTAAAATTAAGCTGTGCACAATTTACTTTTTATAAAGATTCAGAAAGAATTATAGGATCTTGTCAGGCCTCAAGTCACATTATTAACAGTAATTTTTATCATACACGCCTGAGGATACTGAGAGTAAAATGAAGCTGCCCTGTGAGAAGCAATAGCATTTTTTATGTACTTTTGTGTTATAAAAGTAGAAGCAGAGTGAAAATAAATTATTTGGGGCTCTGGACAAACATATGCTTATGTGCTCAACAAGTTTAAAGAGACGTAAAATGACTTTCTAGGGCAGTTGTCAGAGGAACACCTAGGGATGTCTAATTCATTCAAATTGACAACCTACATAAATGGGATTTCCTGCATAATTTTCATTCACTTAAATGGAAAGTAGACTCTAAAGCTATGCTTATTCTCTCAAAGTATCTGTAGTGTAGGTCTATTTTCATTATGACATGAACATATTTTTAGAAACATCTGAACACAGGGAATCAGTATGGGCCCTTGTTTCTAGCTTCCTTGAATCTCACAGGGTACCATCTGTCCAAAAGACATTTAAGCCTTTCACCAGTATTGTGTGATGTAATAAAGTAGTGACGATTTATCTTCCTAGGCAAACCTGTCACCCAATTCTTCTAGGTAAAGTGTCAGGTTTTAAAATCAAAATATTTGTAAGAGAGCATAATGGAGCAAAAATGCCCCTAAACTATTCTGAAGTTGACTTCTCTCCTAGAGGAGTACTGGGGATAAAAGTCAAAATTTTGGCAATGTTTATTTCTCTCACAGTCACTTAGAGGGGAGCAAGGAGGCTCAGAGAAAGCCAAGCAGAGCAGTTAGCGGTCAGGGCCTGCTGTGTGTGTGCGCTCAGTCGGGTCTGACTCTTTGCAACCCCATCAACTGTAGCCCGCCAGTCTCCTCTGTCCATGGAATTTCCCAGGCAAGAATACTGGAGTGGCTTGCCATTTTGCTACTCCAGGGGAACTTCCCGACTCAGGGATGGAATTGAACCCACGTCTCTTGCATCTCCTGCGTTAACAGGCAGATTGTTGACCACGAGCGCCACCTGGAAAACCCTAGACCAGGGTCTAGGAAGTCACACTTAACCAGAGAGGTCAGATCCAGAGGTCAGCAGCTAGGAAGTTGCAGTGGAGAACATACATAAAGAAAGATGCATGCCACCAGGCCTCTGTCCTCCAGACTCCAGTCTGCATGTGTGGGATTTAATGTAAGTGCTTGACCAAGATGGGTGAGGGTATAGTTCAAGAAATTATGATCAAAGCAAAGTCTTAGGCATAGACATGGAATACTAGAACATCCAGAATCAGAAGCAGCCTTGGCTGATGTGAAAATTGTAGGAAATCCAGAGAAAGGGGGAAGTAAAAATTAAGAGGCTCAAATTTCCACTCCTGATTTCTAAATACTATCAGAATCCCAAGGTCAGTTCAAAGCAGATGCCACAAACTAACCTGTGTTACCAAAGCTTCCATGATAATACTAAACACCCTCCTCTATGATTCTCTAGAGTCTGATTACTTCCAAGCCTTTAAAATGCACTGCATTTGAAGGAGCCTGTTGAACTAAATAGGGATCCTTTGAAAAAATCCTAACATGTACATTCATTTGTAAAGGTCCTTTTGTTCAAGAAGCACCTTTGTGCTTAATTCTAGAATGTATTAACTTAAGAGGTCCTTTACTTTCCTACTTCTTCTACTCAACTGTATTTTATCTTGACTGTCTTCATGGGAAAATGGTCCTTTTCATCCTTCAAAAATTATTTTCTTTAAAAAAATCATCCATTGTTTCTTATTGTTGAAGTTTCTCCTTGTACATTCAATCAATAACAAGAGAAGTCATTCTCTTCAACTACCCAGCTCTTTAAAAATATCCTGGTGGTATTTAAAGAACACCATAATGCAAGCTTTCTTTATTCTTTTCACATATAAATAGATAGACATAACATCAGTCTCGATGAGGGCTTAATAAAAAATGAAAATTCATAAAATTCAATGCCTTGAAAGCTAAAATAGAAGATTGCATTTCAAGTAGAGACAAAGCCTTCTCCGTCAAGACCTGTATTTATTGAACTACATTAAAGGCCAATGAAATGAAATTCCCATACTATATTGAGAAAGTGAGCAATAACACTGGAGGCTGGAGGACAAATGAATGGGTGAACTATAAAATTGGTAGCTTCTGCATAAATACAATGATACATTGCTCCCTCCAATGTGAGTTCCTTGAAGGAAGGCAGCCCCTTACGTACTTATTATGGTACTTATGTAAAACACCTATTCAGTAAATACTGATGATAAAATTCAACTCTACAACTTATACCTATCAATATCAGATAACATAGTCTGAACTTTTCAATTGGTTGGGTCTTCTTTCTTTGTATTTCTCTTCATAGGTCACATATTTTGAAAGATATTGCCTAACAACCTGCTTTAATAACATTTTTACAAATGACAGAATTTTATTAATTTTCTAATTTTAAAGTTCAAAAGACTGTCAAGCTAAGTTATTAGAATTAAAAAGAATTGAGTTAGATTCTTGGATTTGTTCTACCTATCTAATCTATTTTATCTACCCAGGGAGAGAGTCCTATTAAAAAGCAAATAAAAGATGAAATTAAATGTAGTATTTAAAATATTAGCAATAATACATGTTATACAGGAATAAATCTACAGAAAGTTTCAAAAGACTTCTATAATTAAATAGACTTCAAAACTGAGTTTTAAAGACCAAAACAAAAAATAAGAAGATGATATTGGAAAGGTCAGAATGGTAAAAAATGTAAACTGTCAAGATGACTATTTTCTAAAACATTTATAACTTGACACAATTACAACCAAAATCCCAACAACTTTCTTGAGGAAACCTTCAAAGTCAACTAAAATTTTAAAGAAATGTAAAGGCCCAGGAAAAGCCAAGACAAACTTGAACGAAGAACAAAATAGGAAGCTACAGTAACCAAACGGGCATGTTCCTGATGCAAGGGTGTACGGAGAAGCATTGACACAGCCCAGAGTCATAACGGACATTGATCGACCCTTGATCCTTGGCAGGGCACGTGCTCTAAGCCACTGCCTACGGCAGTGCAAAGCAGGGGGCAAAGTTTAATCCAATCACCGGATGGGCTGAAGAAAGGGATACTGATGGAGGAAAATTAAACTAAACTCTACCTCCCACCATATACAAGTCAAGCATATCGAAGAGCAAAGTGTGAAAGTTATGAAACATTCAGAAGATAATAGAACATAATGTCTCAACAATCTTAGGGGTACAGAAGAATCTCTTCCCTTTCAAGAATTTTTCTTCCTTTTCAGGAACTTCTCCCCGCTCCCCCCCACCCTCGCCTCCCCCGGCCAGGAAAAAAGAAACACAAAGAAGCATTTTTTCTTTTTTTTCCTTGAAGGGAGGAAGAACTAACTAACTAAATAAAACTAGGTCACTGCTCAAATTAAGTCTCTTGAAATTTTCCTAGTCTGCAAACTTTGTGTTGCCAGGATGCACACAAAATGTCAAGCAGACATACTGAGAGGAAGCTTTCAGAAACTTGTATAAAAATTTGATATAGAAATTTTACGCCCATTGATTCGGATGTCAAAATTGTACTTAATGTCTATTTTTGTTTGTTTTTGTATTAAATAGTTTTATTGCATATCAGCCTGTCAATAAAAAGATAAATACATAAATGACAGAAAAAAATATCCACAGATTTTGAGTAGTAGTAAAATAAGCAATCTAAGATTAAAATAATTTATATTAAAAACAAAAAAAAAAAACTATTCACTAAACGTTGCCTAATGACTAAAAACACTGAAACCACAGAACCACAGAATCAAGGAAAACATTACAGGTTATTCTGTCATTATTAATATAATAAGTGAAGCTTGCTCAGTTGTATCCGACTCTTTGTGACCGACCCTATGGACTATAGAGTCCATGGAATTCTCCAGGCCAGAATACTGGAGTGGGTAGCCTTTCCCTTCTCCAGGGGATCTTCCCAACCCAGGTATTGAACCCAGGTCTCCCACATTACATGCAGATTCTTTACCAGCTGAGCCAAAAGGGAAGCCCAAGAATACTGGAGTGGGTAGCCTATCCCTTCTTCCAGTGGATCTTCCTGACCCAGGAATCAAACCGGGTCTTCTGCTTTGCAGGTGGATTCTTTAGCAATTGAGCTATCGGGGAAGCCCCTACTATAATAACTGCACGTTTAAAACCACAAAGAAAAGGCTTATTAAATGCAGTAGTCTTATGCTTCTTTGGGAACTTTTAAAACCTCTACTGGCAGCTTCTTTCCCAGCTCTATATAGTGTGGGTGGTCCTGGATTTGTCCGTATTCAACATTATTTATTGACTTCTCAGAGTGATGGATCAGTGCTTAGCTTACTTATATCACCACTTCCTCGTCCCATATATTGATAAGGGAACTATTTACATCGGTTACCACTGAAACTTTTAAGTGACATAATACCCATGGCTCTTATTCTTCTTTCAGTGATAGATAATACTTCTCGATTTCATAGTTTGTAAGAAGAGACTATTACTGTCTTTACCAGTGCTTTTTAGCACTCTTTTCTGTTTTACCATCTACCTTCTGCCATAGATACATTTACCTTTTCAGGATAGATTCATTAACTCATTGTGCATCATCTGTGTGCTCAGTCACTCAGTCGTGTCCGACTCTTTGCAACCCCAAGGACTATAATCTGCCAGGCTCCTCTGTCTATGGGATTCTCCAGGCAAGAATACTGGAGTGGGTTGCCATACCCTCCTCCAGGGGATCTTCCCAACCCAGGGATCAAACCTCGGTCCCCCACATTGCAGGCGGATTCTTTACTGTCTGAGGCACCAGGGAAGCCTATAGGTGGATTCAAAAGGGCCAAAAGTTCAAGCACTTCGTACATTTTCAAAATTATGTAAATACTGCTTGCAGATAGGCCAAGCAGTGTATACACATTTCTTCTAGTTTCCGCATTTTTCCAGGCATTTGCATTGCTTTTTTCTTTTAAACAATTGTATTTATAATCTCATTTTTTCCTTCAAATCTTCCAGCAAATCAACCAAGTCTCTTTTCCCTGTGGATTGGCCTCTATTCTACTCCAGTCTGTCTTGGCCTAATCTTTATCTAGGTCAGCTGCAACAGGTTTCCTTCTGGTATGTTCCTTCACTGTTTTTTTGTTTTTCCTTACTTTGCATCCACTCTTTGCAATTCATAGTAGGCTTAATTTTCCTCCAGTTCACCCTCAAAAAACGATGCATTCATGTCCGAAGCCTCCAAACCTCTAAATGTTGCCCTTGTTTGTTTTTTTGTTTTAATGGATAGTTTTGCTGATGTAATTAAGATTCTTGAGATGAGACTGTCTGTTGATTATCCAGGATGGCCCTAAATCCAATGACAAGTATCTTTTTAAGAGCAACTTTGGGAGAGTGTTGATACAGACATCATGCCGAGAAAACACCAGCCAAAATAAGAGGTAATGTGACTACAAAGGCAAAGTCTGGAGAGACACAGGCTAATTAGATAAGCTTGGCACCAAGAAAAGCTGGAAAAGGAAAAAAAAAAAAAAAAACGATTCTCCCCGAGAGAGCCTTCAGGGGAACATGGGAAACTGCCAACACCTTCATTTCAGACTTTTGGCCCCAGAATTATAAGCGAATAAACTTCTATTGGTTTAACACTCCCTTGGGGCTTCCCTGGTGGCTTTGATGGTAAAGAATCCACCTGCAATGCAGGAGACAGGAGTTCAACCCCTGGGGCTGGGAAGATCCCCTGGAGAAGGGAATGGTTACCCACTCCAGTATTCTTGCCTGGAGAATCCCATGGACAGAGGAGCCTGGCAGGCTACAGTCCATGGGGTTGCAAAGAGTCCCACAGGACTTACTGACAAACCAATACCAAGCCCGTCTCACTCCCCAGTTTATGGATGGTCCGTGTTACAACAACCACAAGAAACCGATACGAAAAAAGGCCAGGTCTGGTTTAGTTAGCAAGGCAAGGAGCCCAAGAGTAATCAGATCAGATCAGGTCAGTCGCTCAGTCGTGTCTGACTCTGCGACCCCATGAATTGCAGCACGCCATTCCTCCCTGTCCATCACCAACTCCCGGAGTTCACTGAGACTCACATCCATCGAGTCAGTGATGCCATCCAGCCATCTCATCCTCTGTCGTCCCCTTCTCCTCTTGCCCCCAATCCCTCCCAGCATCAGACTCTTTTCCAATGAGTCAACTCTTCACATGAGGTGGCCAAAGTACTGGAGTTTCAGCGCTAGCATCATTCCTTCCAAAGAAATCCCAGGGCTGATCTCCTTCAGAATGGACTGGTTGGATCTCCTTGAAGTCCAAGGGACTCTCAAGAGTCTTCTCCAACACCACAGTTCAAAAGCATCAATTCTTCGGTGCTCAGCTTTCTTCACAGTCCAACTCTCACATCCATACATGACCACAGGAAAAAACACAGCCTTGACTAGACTGACCTTTGTTGGCAAAGTAATGTCTCTGCTTTTGAATATGCTATCTAGGTTGGTCATAACTTTCCTTCCAAGAAGTAAGCATCTTTTAATTTCATGGCTGCAGTTATTTTTTAAAACAATCAAAATGAAGGCCCCCCAAAAGTCCACAGTGAACAAAATATTATTATTTTTTTATTTTTTGAGGAGGACCCAAGCCTGAAATCACCTGGCAGAGCTCAGGCCTACCCCACGTTCCAGGCCTGTTGCTAGTCATCAACTTTCTTTTCTCTCTGCTCCTCGTCTACAAGCAACTTCCTAGGAAAGGTATGAGATACATAATTTCTCAGCCTTGTGTGTTCTAGACATTCTCAAAGAGTCCCTTCCTGATTTTAAATAGTTTTCCTTTTTTGACCTAGGAAATGGCTATTTGCTGGAATTCTACAAAAAAAACAGAGAAGGCGGGAGGATGATTTGTTAATATCCCCACCACCAGCCACCCCTTTCGTCTCCTCTTTCCTACCTTGGGGGTTTTCCTTGGGGTTCAAGCTTCTGTGGAGGAGAACACCGCCACCCCTGAGCTGCAATCCACCGAACTGCACGTTAGGCCACTGGATCTAAGGCTAAGTAGGAATCAGAATCACCTGGAGGCTTGCTAATGGTCAGACCACTGGGCCTCACCCCCAGAGCCTCTGTAGAGGGTAAAGCCCAATTTTGCAACTCTAACAAGCTCCCAGGTGAAGCTTGTAGAGCAAGTCGGTGTACAGAGTCTTTGGGAAAAAACACTGCTTTCAGCTGATCTAACTTGAGTAAATAGATGTCTATCTAGGGCTCTTATTCCACAACAGTCTCACAGGCCCCACATCAACTTACTACACATTATTACATTTAACCCCTGGAGATGATCATCAGGGCACCCTATGGCAGCTGCAGCCTTATCAATCTTATTTCATCTCTTTCCTCCTGTATCTCACTTCTGTTTCCTACAAATGGTTGCAATCTGTTGTCCACATATATTCTGCAGTTTTCTCTTCATTATATTTGTGTCATGCCTCCTAATTCTTATAAACTTTTTTCTATCGTTGCCTGAGTGATGTTGGGGAGACAAATGTGCATATTTAGGGGAATAAATCATCTTAAAATGGAACTCAGAGGTAAGGATATAAAATGAAAGGAAGATCCCTTTGCTTCAGCTACAAATTTAACTGATTCTCAGGTCACAAAATAGATACATCTCCATCAGGTGAGGTGAAACTCTTCTATATTAGAAGTTGAGAGGTCAGGATCCCGGCTTCAAGTGTCTAACTCAGTGAAAGCATAAACTCTGATACACAAGTTATAGTTTTCTGGGATCTAACGATGTTAAATCTAAACTTTTCCACTGAAATGATCATTTCTTCTTGCTAAATTCCTCATAGTTGCTATTATTCTTCCCAGCAGCTGCTGGAGGATGTCGTGGGGATGCTATTCCTGCTGCTGCTGCTCCTAAGTCGCTTTAGTCGTGTCCGACTCTCTGTGACCCCATAGACGGCAGCCCACGAGGCTCCCCTGTCCCTGGGATTCTCCAGGCAACAACACTGGAGTGGGTTGCCATTTCCTTCTCCAATGCAGGAAAGTGAAAAGTGAAAGTGAAGTCGCTCAGTCGTGTCCGACTCTTAGCAACCCCATGGACTGCAGCCCACCAGGCTCCTCCGTCCATGGGATTTTCCAGGCAAGAGTACTGGAGTGGGTTGCCATTGCCTTCTCCGATGCTATTCCTAGTCAGAGCACAAAAGGTTTGAGGTATCATGACATGATCTTCAAGCCATATGGCAATCTATGAGGAATCAGGCCCACAGTACCATGAATCCCAGCCAACTGACCAAAGCACAAACTTTATTTTCCTAGCAATAAAAATATTTGCATACACTTGGATGTGTAATGAAGCAGGAAATCTCTAGGAGAAACAAGACAAAGATAATGCATATTCTATTTCAATGATTTAAACCTTAGGGAAAGAAATTAGAGATAAGATGCTAAATCATTCCTTGGGGAGTTTCCATTTCCACTGAGTCTTTACCATGTTTTTACTGAGTTTTTTCCACTGAGTCTTAACCATAAAGAAAAAAAGAAACAAATGCCAAGAAACAAAAACAAGCAATGCCTTCCCCCCAGAACAAATAAAATCACCATGCCGTTCTACTAGACTACAGTCTCCTGGATGTTCTATGGAGTGAAATCTCCTTGAAGGAAGGGTTTTGTCTAATCTGAGCTCTTATGTTTTTAAACAGAGAATACGGCCAGGTTCTCTCAAAAATAAATTTCTGGTGCCCCACGATGCACAGGTACAAACTTCTTGCTTTTATCCTCCTGATAGTCATGGTTTACTGGCTATTTTTAATCCTGGTACAATGGAATATTCTTGAAAAAAGTAACTGTTAACAAGAAGTGTTCAGCATGAATTGACAAAATTACCCTCTACCTAAGTGGATGTCATTACAATATCATCTAAGAGAGGGGATGTGATAGTTAATAGATTCTAATAATAGGCTTCCCAGGTGGCATCAGTGGGAAAGAAGTTGCCTGCCAATGCAGGAATCGAACCTACAAGAGACCTGGGTTCGATCCCTGGGTCAGGAAGGTCCCCTGCAGAAGGAAATGGCAACCCACTCCAACATTCTTGCCTGGAAAATTCCATGGACAGCAGAGCCTGGTGGGCTACACAGTCCATGGGGTTGCAAAAGGGTCGGACATAACTTAGCAACTAAACAACAACCACAACAGTTAATAAGGATTCAACTCTAGTAAGAAAGGAAGGTGCCACAGAGAAAATAACTCCACTGTAAAATAAAAGAGGGAGTTCACAGAGTAACAAAGCATGGTGTAGTCTCCTTGCACCACAGACACCACTAGACACTTGCTAGTCGACTTGCTAGTAATCTTGAACCCATATACATATTAAACTTTGATGTATATCAGATTCACATGCGGAGCTAATAAATAAAACAGGCTCACTGAAGTAGGACAAGGCCTGGACCTGATTTTTTTTTTTTTTCTTTAACCAATTTCCTCCAGAAGATTCTGATACAAAGTAAATTTGTGAAGCACCATGCTTAAGAGCTAACTAAAAAATGAGAGAGGTAACAAAAGAATAATTCAACACTGATGAAGAATTGATGCTTTTGAACTGTGGTAATGAAGAAGACTCTTGAGAGTCCCTTGGACTGCAAGGAGATCCAATCAGTCCATCCTAAAGGAGATCAGTCCTGGGTGTTCTTTGGAAGGAGTGATGTTGAAGCTGAAACTCCAATACTTTGGCCACCTGATGTGAAGAGCTGACTCATTGGAAAAGACCCTGATGCTGGAAGGGATTGAGGGCAGGAGGAGAAGGGGACGACAGAGGATGAGATGGCTGGATGGCATCACCGACTTGATGGACATGGGTTTGGGTGGACTCTGGGAGTTGGTGACGGACAGGGAAGCCTGGCGTGCTGTAGTTCATGGGGTTGCAGAGTCTGACACGACTGAGCGACTGAACTGAACGGAACTGATGAAGACTTTGATATTGAAGAAATTCCAAAGAGCCCAGGGAAAAGATGTTAGAGATCTCTCTGATACAATGTCTCCATTTATATCCCCAGATATTTCAGAGGGTAATGCCCCCACCTATCTTCAGGTTCTGGACACTGACTCACTACCTTTCTATGTAGAAAAAGTTTCCAGCTTCTGTATCCACGTCTGGAGTACAGGGGAGAAAAGTGAGACTGCGTTCACTTTTTCTGAAAGGAGGCTACTGGCCTTATAAGGGAGAGAGTGCTTCAAGAAACCAGCTGAGAAGGAACTCTGGCATATTCCTACTTCATTTAAATAATTTTAAAATTAAATTGAATGGAAAAATAATGATCAGTTTCTTCATGTATTTTACATATTACACTCATTTTAGGTGAATAAGAATTTTTCTTTACTGCATTAAAAAAAAAGAAAAAAACCCACACACCTATGCTCTCTACCTTATGTTGGTTTTGAGGTTTGCACATGAATTTCATGCTCTGATGCTGACCCACCCCAGAATTCAGTTCAAAACACTGAGGCTTGAAAGTAAACTGGGAAGCACTTCAAAACTGCTTTCTGAAAGGGAAATCCGGTTATTATTTGGGTTGGCCAAAATATTTGTTTGGGTTATTCCATAACATCTTATGGATGGAGTACCAATCCAATACATAAGAATAAAAAAGATGAAAACCACCATTCTCTGTACTGGCTCAATGGGAGGAGAGGCCAACAACAGTAACAGTCCTACTTTTCTTGCCGTGACAAGAACCAAAATGATCTCTGGACTATGGTGCCTTGAAGGATGTGGAAGGAAGATGGACTCTGAATCCTTCAATTCTCTGGGTTTAAGATCATTATAAAGGGCTTGACTACTACATGCTGACTTTCACCTTTCCCAAATCCAAGAGTCCATGACTGTCCAATCCCTGCTATCTGGGTTGTTCCTGTACACTGGTAATTAAAGTCTTCTGACTTGGGATTTGATTACTTGACTCCCAGATAAACAAAGAAGTCCCAGGCCCTAGTAATCATGGGCTTAGCCCTTAGCTGCCCTGCCCTGCAGCTGTTCCCACATCCCTTAGAGACGGTTTCCACTCAGTACTGCCCACAGCCCCTGCTGCTAACTGCTAAGTTGCTTCAGTCGTGTCCAACCCTGTGCGACCCCATAGACGACAGCCCACCAGGCTCCCCCGTCCCTGGGATTCTCCAGGCAAGAACACTGGAGTGGGGTGCCATCGCCTTATCCTCCCACAGCCCCGGCAGGACACTAAGACGCTGTGACCCCGCGCCCACTGTGAACACATCGGGGACGATGACAGACACGGTATCCCCTTTGATCAGAAAGCTTCCTTTCTGAAGGTGGGGGGCAGGTGGGAAGAAAAAAAGAAGCAATAAAAGTATAATCAGCAATTATAAGAAGGACACTTAAGTCATAGTGCTGTGAAAGCAGTTGGCACTAAGACTTAAAAAATCAACACATAGGGGCTTCCCTGGTGGGCCAATGGTTAAGAATCCACTTTGTCATGCAGGCAATATGCGTTTGATCCCTGGTCTGGGAGGTTCCTACAGGCTGTGGAACAGCTAAGCACGTGTACCACGACTGCTGAGCCTGTGCTCTAGAGTCCGAGAGCCTCAACCAGTGGCGCCCCACACCTACAGCCTGCGCCCTGCAACAAGAAAAGACACCGCCAGGAGAGGCCCCGAGCACCGCACCTGCAACAGGAGAAGACACCGCCACAAGAGGCCGCCGAGCACCGCACCTACAACGGGAGAAGACACCGCCAGGAGAGGCCCCGAGCACCGCACCTGCAACGGGAGAAGACACCGCCAGGAGAGGCCCCGAGCACCGCACCTGCAACAGGAGAAGACACCGCCACAAGAGGCTCCCGAGCACCGCACCTACACAGCAGCCCCGGCTCAGGCAGCTGGAGAGAAACGCCCACAGGACAAGGAAGACCCAGCACAGGCAAAAAATAAAATAAAATACATAAAAAAAACATGAGTTCCTCGGAAACCAGCTGATGTCACCTGGTTTAGAAGACATTTGTGCATCTTCCTGGGCTTTAAAAAAAATCAACAGAAAACCCAGAAAAAGTGACATCCAAACAGGGCTCTGAAAAATGACCAGATATAAGCTTAACTGGAAGGAACTGGGATAAAGGTCTCTAGGAGATTATTCCATACTCTGAGTCTTGATGCGAGAGGTTGTGTGGCTTACTCAAGGAAATGAGAAAGGAAGTGAGAAAGTTGTGACTGGAACATCCCTAGGAGGCTGGTAAGAATGGATCTGGCTGTGGAGGAAGGAGAGGGAGAGCGGAGAAAGGATGGCAGGAAGAAGTGAGATTAGACAGAACTGCTGGGTCATTAAAGGCTTTAGATTGGGTCCTAAAACTAGTGGGAATACACTGAACAACTTCAAATACCTTATAAAGACAACTTTGGCCTCTGTGTATAAAATACATTATACAACTAATTAGTAGACTTTTGTAGGAGATGCAGTCAAGAGATGATGAAAGATTCTGTTTGGAGGGTGCCAGCAGACATGGAAAGAAATAAATACAACAAAATATGAATGGTGTAGATAGAGTCAACTGATCTTTGAAAAAGATGCAATGGCAAAATTTAGGGGAAAACACTGTCTTTTAAACAAATGGTGCTGAAAGGCACTACATTTTAAAAAAAGAACCTACATATCTTGTGCATGTGTGTTCAGTCCTGTCCGACTCTTTGCAACCCTCTGGACTGTAGCCCACCAGGCTCCTCTGTCCATGAGATTCTCCAGGTAAGAATACTGGAGTGGGTTGCCATGCCCTCCTCCAGGGGATTTTCCCAACCAGGGATGAAACCCAGGTCTCCTGCAATGGCAGGCAGATTCTTTACCCACTGAGTCACCTGGGAAGCCCACGCATATCATATACTTTTCACAAAAAGCAACTGAAAATAGATAACAGACCTAAAAGGCAAACAAAATATTACAGAAACTCCAGATATTAACACAGGAGAAAATCTAAATGACCCTGAATTTGGTGATGACTCTTGAGATACAACCCCAAAGTCATGATCCATGAAAGGAAAAATTGATAAGCTGGGCTTCATTAAAGTTAAAAACTGTTCTATGAGAGACATTGTTAAGAGAATGAGAAGACCACAAACTGGGAGAAAATGTTTGTAAAACACTTATCTGATAAAGGACTGTTTCCAAAATGCATAAAGATCTCTTGAAACTCAACAATAAGGAGGGGGAGAAACAGTTTAAAACACGAGTAAAACGCCTGAACAGACACCTCACCAAAGGTGATAAATACATGGCCAATAGCCACGTGAAACATGCTCAGCATCATACGTCATTAGGTTATTGCAAAATAAAACAAGACACCACTACACACTTACTAGACTGGCCAAAATCCAGAAAATCGGCAACACCAAATGATGACAAGGATATGGAACAAAAGGAAACTCACGCATTGCTGGTGGGAATGCAAAATGGTACTTTGGAAGATAGTCTCACAGGTTCTTACAAAACTAAAGATATAGCTACCATATAGTATAGCAATTGCATTTTTTTTTTTTTTGGTATTAACCCAAGTAAACTGAAAATTCATGTACATCCAAAAAAATGCACATGCATATTTATAGCAGCTTTATTCATAATTGCTAAAACTTGGAAACAACCACGATATCCTTTTAACCTGCGGTACATCCAGACAATGGAGTATTATTCAGTTATAAAAAGGAATAGCTACTAAGCCATGAAAAGACATGGAGGAACATTAGTGAAAGTCGCTCAGTCGTGTCTCTTTGCAACCCCATGGGCTATATATTCCATGGAATTCTCCAGGCCAGAATACTGGAGTGGGTAGCCTTTCCCTTCTCCAGGGGATCTTTCCAACCCAGAGACAGAACCCAGGTGCCCCACATTGCAGGTGGATTCTTCACCAGTTGAGCCACAAGGGCATTATACGTGAAAGAAACCGATCTGAAAAGGCTACACACTGTGTAATTCCAACTATACTACTCAGAAAAAAGTAAAACGAAGGAGGCTATAAAAGATTAGTGGTTGCCAGGGGTTATACATTTCATTATACATTTGTTAAAACCAAAAGATACAATACCGAGAGCAAAATCTAAGGTAAGTTATGACTTTGGAGTAATAACAATGTGTCAGTGTAGCCTCGTCAATTGTAATAAAGGTGGGATGTTAATAGTGGGGGAGGTTATGCATATGGGGAAAAATGGAAGTAATGGGAACTCTCTGTAGCTTCTGCTCAATTTTGTTCTAAACTCAAAGTGTCCTTAAAGGTAAGTCGATTCAAAAGAAAAAAAAAAGTATTTCTTCAAGACTGGACACGGCTTGGGAAAAATGTTTCTTCAAGATTGGACATTTGGTATTTGATAAGAATGTTGTGGATGAGAGAGAGAGAAATTACATCACCCAGACTTCCATCTTAGATGACTCAGTGGATACAATCGATACATCCAGGGCAATGGGACTAATAAAAAGAAGGGGACAGAGTTAACTCTGAGGTAAGAAAGAAGTTGCAGAGGAAAGCAGCTTCCTGGTTTAAACTTCAAATACTGAGAGTCATTTGGTCTGTCACTTTTTCTGTTTTAGATTTGGAGGTCCTGGCTTTGTATCTTAACATGTTTCACTGGAAAATGAAAGCCATTGACGGTGTTAGGTAGAGCATGATTCCAACAGAAAAATGCAACGGACGTCTTTGTATACATAAAGGAAGGCATGATGACTTACAGAAAAGAATATGGTATGGGGGTTTGTAAGACCTGGGTTCCGAACCAGCCTTGGACACTGATTGGTAGTAGCAGGGCGAATTATTCAGAGCATCGGTCTCTTAGTCTGCTCCGGAGGGACATCTCATCAAGGCCGGTTGTGAAAAATATAAACCTTTTCAGGACACTGGCACGAAGTCGGTGCCCACACAATGGAAACACGTGTTGGGGTTATATCCTGGGTGCTTTTCACATTTTAACTTGAATTTGACAACTGTTTAAAAATAGAATGCAATTCAGTAAATGGAATAATGCTGAACACACATATGGGACTTCCCTGGGGGTTCAGTGGCTAAGACTCTGGGCTCCCAATGCAGGGGACCTGCCTTCTAACCCTGGTCAGGGAACCCATATGTTTTGGGGGCTTCCCTGGTATCTCAGATGGTAAAAAATCTGCTTGCAACACAGGAGACCTGGGTTTGAGTCCCAGGTCGGAAAGATCCCCTGGAGAAGGGCATGACAACCCACTCCAGTATTCTTGCCTGGAGAATCCCATGGACAGAGGAGCCTGGTGGGCTGCAGTCCCTAGGGTAGCAAAGAGTTGGACATGACTGAGTGACAATCTTTATATATAGAAGTGATGATGTACTAGAAATCTTCTGAAACAACCCAGAGGTGAAGACTTGGTACCATGGCTTTAATGGAGGGCATTCCACTCTTTTCTAGATAGCCTATGTCTGTTCTTTTGGATAAACCACACTAAGTAATCGGTTCTCGAGACATTTCAAAGCCAGAAACCAAAGGATAGCATGTCTTTTTCTCTTCTGCTGCTTCCTTGCTCTTTCTCCCCTCATTCTTTTCTTACTACCTTCCCAACGACAAATCTTTAGGAGATTTAACTGCAGGTATTCCTAAGTACAACAAAATGGTGTCTGCATTATTCAGTATTAACTAAAGCCCTATTGAGTGCTAAATATGATAGGAACAGAAACACCACCACGCAGAAGATTTAATAGCAAACCTACAAGATTAGAATGGATGTGTGGAGCTTTAAGTAAAGGTGTGAACGTCATCCACAAACTAATACACATGTTGAAATAAATAGAATAAGAATTCTCCCATCAATGAGAGACTGCTCTGTGGAGAGCTGGCACAGTCTAAAACAGTGAGGTCAGCGGAGTAGGGCTCTTTCTGCTTTCACTGTGGTGGCCTGACTGACTAGTACGAGCATGAGTCTTCACGATGAAAACTGGCAGCCCAGCCAGTGGTGACCACACTTGTAGATACGTCTCCCCCATCAGTGACCTACCCCGTGTCAGCATTCTGCCTCCAATTTCTGGGGCAGAGCAGGCCAAGTGCAAAAGTATGAAAAGGTTACTGATTATAAACTGAGAAGTAGAAAAACTCATAATTTTTAACACATGTGAAACACATGTTGCCCAGGTAAGACCTTGCACTCCAAATGTCAGGCTAGAACGAATTCTTAAAGCTGAGTTATAAAGCTCTGAAAATAGAGTTTATAATGAAAATGTTGACAGGCTCTCGGAACTGCTATAGTATAGAAAATTTAATATGTCACCTTGTTTTACAAGATTTTACTGGCATAGAAGAAAATTAAAACATTTAACATCTTTCACTTCACCAAATTGCTTTCCTCCTTGAAAGTGTGGGGCCATTTGTGGTGCTATTTCATTTATAAACATCCTTTTTATTGTTACCAGGCTGAACACATACATTCTCAGCTTTGCACTCACGTTTCCCTTCCCAAGCAATAAAATGCTTATTGGGACAGCATTATCGTATAATCTTATTCGCATTTTCTGAAGGTATGTTAAGTTGTGAGAGTTCTGATGGGGAAAGGGCTGAAATTATTTACATAGCTGCAAAGGCAATATAACTAAATCCAATCATTTAAATATTTTCCATGAGCCTTTCAAAAAGCCTTTTTGAAAAAGAAACATTTGTCCTGCAAACAAATTCTGAGGGAAAAAGACTTCAAAAAGATAGCTTAGTATTGAAGGAAACAAATTTAAACCCTCTGGCAAAATAAGATGACTGCTTGCATTTTTTCAGGTAAGTAGACAACAAGCATAGAATGGGAGAAAGTTTCCTTTGGTAAAGTTTCCATTGGTAAGTCAGTTACCAATGATCAAGATTTGTATGAAACCACAGTTAGTAATCCAAGTCATATTATTAACATGACTCTCTCAACCTAACTAATAATTTTATATAATGGGGGTAACCAGTCAGTGTGCAGAAAGAGAAGGAAGGGTCCCAAGGTTTGATGGCCCAGAGAAAGACCTTCAAAGCGAGGACAAACTTCACTTAAGACTTTGGCTAAGTGAGAATTAAGAGATGTGTTTCAACATCATTAAAGAACCAAACCAAGCTCTAAAGAGTTTGTCCATCCAGAAAAGTTAGGAAGGTACAACATGATCCGTCTTCACAAAGTCATTGACCAGTGGAGGCGTCGTGTGTATGTCTCTGTGTGTGTGTGTGTGTTTTATAAGGACACGTTATAATGGGAGGAAGCTCACGTTACCATGAGTACAGGAGGATGGAGACTTTCCTAGGCTAAGGGACCAGGTCAAGATTTCTAAAGATGGATTGCATGAATATAGTCTTTAAAAACATTTTTAAAAAGGAAGATGAAAGATGGAGCATAATGGATGGGAAAGGAAGACATAAAGGATGAAAAGCCGTGAGCATCAGAACATGCATGTTTAGGAAACTGCTTTTGAATTGCGAGGTTGGGATTGACGTCATGCGCACCGCCATGTGTAAAACAGCCGGGAGGGAGCTGCTGCATAGCACAGCAGGGGACACGAGGAGAGGGCGGGGTCGTACATATACAAAGAGCTGACCCACTTCATTGCACAGCAGAGACTAACACAATATTGTAAAGCAACTATATCTCAATTAAAACAACAACAATACAAACAAACAAAACTGAAGGGAAGAGTATGGAAAGGACCACAGACGGGGCTAAAGGCCCGGGCAGAGGCCAGACTCTGAAGGGTCTTTAGGCCACCAGAGAGTTTCTGCTCTTCTGTGGTGTGCCAGTATGCCATTTCGTACCTAAAAGTAGCCCCAAGCCATCTCATGAAGTGACATCTACTAGAAGACTCCTTTCACACCAAGCAGGAGAGCAAGGGAATCCTAGGACTCAGCTGAGATGTATTTTTCTAGAATGCTGTAATAAGAATCTCTCTCTCTTTTTTTTTTTTTAAAGTGAGGCAAACACTTGTAGCTGTTAAATAACAGTGTCGAGTCATCACTACTCATTGGAGTGAGCAATAGACTTCAGTGATATTTACAAGCTAAGGAGAAGCCAGTTGGATTTTCTCGGTCAATGGCAGTAAGCAAACACTGACCACTGATGTTTAGGTCCATGGTAACAGAATGTTCTTGAATATACAGGATCTATTAAAATGCTGATACTCTTTAACTCAGAGATGACACTGCTAGGTAGAGAACTAGAACAAGTCTTAGAGAGCTTGTCAGAAATACACACAAAAGAGTATCCACTAAATACAAAGTGTTATGTCTATAAATAGATAACAAAAGTGAGAAAAAAAATAGAGACAAACCAAATCTCTCTCAACATACAAATAGTATATCAAAAAATACTATGGAGAATTAAAAACTATGAGGCTGATCTATAAGGACATAGAACCGTGCTAAGCTATGTCATTAAGTGAAAAAAACAAGTGACATACTATTTATAGGATAATCAGATAATCTCATTTATGTTAAAAACAAGCAATAGAAGAACTCCAAACTATTTTTGAATAATGCTGCTGCTGCTGCTAAGTTGCTTCAGTCGTATCCGACTCTGTGCGACCCCATAGACGGCAGCCCACCAGGCTCCACCGTCCCTGGGATTCTCCAGGCAAGAACACTGGAGTGGGTTGCCATTTCCTTCTCCGGTGCATGAAAGTAAAAAGTAAAAGTGAAGTCTCTCAGTCGTGTCCGACTCTTCTCGACCCCATGGACTGCAGCCCACCAGGCTCCTCCGTCCATGGATTTTCCAGGCAAAAGCACTGGCGTGGGGTGCCATTGCCTTCTAATAGCTGCACCAATTTACATTCCTGCCAAGGGGTTCTTATCCTCCATATTTTTGCCAACACTTGTTATCTTGTCTTTTGTTAACAGTCATTTTCACAGGTGTGAGATGATATCTCATTGTGGTTTTGACTTGCATTGTAATGATTAGTGATGTTGAGCACCTTTTCGAGTACCTATTGGCCATTTGAATGTATTCTTTGGAAAATGTCTATTCAAGTTCTTTGCCCATCTTTAATTGGATTTTTTGGAGGGAGGGGTTGGCTATTGAGCTGTATGTGGCCCTTATATATTTTGGGTATTAACCCCTTACCAGATATGTGATTTGCAAATATTGTCTCCCATTCCTTGGGTTGCCTTTTTCATTTTGTTGATCATTCCTTTTACTGTGCAGAAGCTTTTTAGTTTGATATAGGTTCCACTTATTTATTTTTACTTTTGTTGCTTTTGCTTTAATCAGCAAAAGAGTTTGAAGTTCCTTCAAAAATTTAGAAATAGAACTACCATATGATCCAGCAATTCTACTTCTGGGTATATATCAGAAGGAAATAAACTCACTATCTCAAACTGAAAAAAAAAAGTTTGTAGTGTATAGAAGAAAGAAACCAGATGACTGTTATTAATAGATTGAATGCAGAATCAAATAAAGATTTTTATAGAAAACAAACAATGGAAACAGACTGTAGGTTAGTGACTGCCAGGGTCTGAGGGGGGTGGGGGATGGCTATGATAAAAATATTCCAGGTTTAGAAAAGAGTGATTAATGTGCAAATAGTGAATGAATTACATACTTTTAAAAGGTGACTTTTATGGTATATGAACTAGTTCTTAATAAAAATTAAAAAAAAATTACATCTATGCAATACATCTGTGTTTGGGGTGAGGATTAAAGGAGACATTTACTTCATCTGAAACTACATCTTTCAAACCTTGGCCACTCCTGGACTGAGACTCAATTGGAAAAAACCTTAAAGAAATAGCCACATGTTAGCTCATAATCTACCCAATGCCCTGTGGGACCCAAAGGATGCCCCTGGAAGCAGTGCTTAGATCAAAGAAATACTAATTATTTTTTATGTCATGTTCCAGCCTTTGGAAATGAATTCTCTTTGCAAGAGGAGTCACAAAAATCCAATCTAATAAAATCAACCAGCACTGAAACTTAATGTTGAAGCTATATAGGCTTTATTAATCTTTAAAACACTTTCTTAAATAGATTCCTAGTTGGTGAAATGTTCCAGGTTAAAAAAAAAAAAAATCTCAGCAAATGAAACCTCATGAATAGCCCTTTGAAGGGTAGTAAAGATTCAGGTTACAATTTAACAAAGGACAAATATATTTTTAATAAAATAAATTTTTTATCCATGTGTCTAAAAGGAAAACAAATTAGAGGGAATACAAATCAAACAGCTTTTATAACTTTAAATCAAGAGATTTAAAACTACTTTTAAAAAAGACAACAACAGCAAAAAACGAAGTAACAGGCCTAAAAGGACATCACTTGTGCTAACCACACACATTGAACAGTGCCTCTGATTACTCGGTCAGCATCAGTAAAATCATCTGCCCAACAGAGCCCCAGGGCTTCCCGGGTGGTGCTAGAGGGAAAGAACCTGCCTGCCACACAGGAGACATAAGAGACTCGGGTTCAATTCCTGGGTCAGGAAGCTCCCCTGGAGGAGGAAACGGCAACCCACTCCAGTGTTCTTGCCTGGAGAATCCCATGGACAGAGGAGCTTGGTGGGCTACAGCTCATGGGGTTGATGACTCAGACACGACTGAGCAACTAACCCACACTTCCTCCAAAGGAAAACAACCTTGCCTGAAACAATCCACTCCTTGTTAGAAATTTCCTTTTTCCTCCACTTCTGCCTATACGGCTTTTTTAAATTTTTTTATTTTGTTCACTTCTTTGGAGTTCCTATCTGCTAGATGGAATATTGCTTGATTCATGAATCATTTAGTAAAACCAGTTAGATCTTTAAATTTAATCAGGTGAATTTTGTTTTTTTAATATGACATAGAGGCTTTGCTAAGAAGAGTCAACTAAATAGAAGGATGTCTGTGTGTGCTCTGTATTTATGTCTAAATATCTCTGAGTAACCTAGGTTAGAATACAGACAGGGTAAATTCAATTGTTTAAAGGTCATCAGTTCAGTCATTTCAGTTCAATTCAGTTCAGTCGCTCAGTCGTGTCCGACTCTTTGCAACCCCATGAATTGCAGCACGCCAGGCCTCCGTGTCCATCACCAACTCCCGGAGTTTACTCAGACTCACGTCCATCGAGTCAATGTGCCATCCAGCCATCTCATCCTCTGTCGTCTCCTTTTCCTCCTGCCCCCAATCCCTCCCAGTATCAGAGTCTTTTCCAGTGAGTCAACTCTTCGCATGAGGTGGCCAAAGTACTGGAGTTTCAGCTTTAGCATCATTCCTTCCAAAGAAATCCCAGGGCTGATCTCCTTCAGAATGGACTGGTTGCATCTCCTTGCAGTCAATAGGTGACAGAATACAGATTCTCTTATACACATACATCCCCACTTATACCATTATCCATAGAACTATTTACATGCAATTACACTGACCTGAGCTCACTAGATTCTGAGGCATACAACCTTGGGACTTTATCATCCTCTAGAAATTAGACCAGCTCTGTTGGGTTCCTGAACCTAATTCCAACGTGTGTGTGTGAAGGTGATTTCCCACAGCAGCAGCATCTTTCTGGACATCAGTGGGTGTCCTTACAGTCCAACTGGATTCTGACACCTATCCGTCTGCTAGGAGACAGCCATTGGATTCCACAGGTTAAGGAATTGGTCCTGCAAGACGGTTTCCCTGCCTGCCCACCTCAGATGCCAGTCATGAGTCCAGGTTGTTAACTGTGCTTCTGACTAAATGGCTGTACAAATCAGAGGTTCCTAATGACCTCCTCCTTGGGCTCAGTTAATTTGCTGGAGTGGTTCACAGAACTTAGAGAAACATTTTACTCACCAGGTCACCAGTTTATCGTGAAAGGATGCAACTGAGGAAGAGCCAGATGGAAGAGACGCACAGGGTAAGGCATGCGGAAAGGCGGTGGAGCTTCCACGGCCATGAGTCTGACTCTATGACCACGACCATGACTCTAGCCCAACACCCCACCTGCTATCAACCTAGACTCGCTAGGCCCCTTCTCCTTTTGAGTCTCTATGAAGGCTTCATTACACAGGCAGGACTGATTACATCACGGACATCAGTGATCGGTTCCACCTCCAGATCCTTTCCTCTACCAGAAGTCATGGGGATAAGACTGAAAGTTCCAGCACTCTCTTCTCTGGCAAGCTTGGTTCCCCAGACAACAAGCCCCCATCCCGAGGTGGGGTTCAGAAGTCACCTCATTAACATAGCAAAAGACTCTCTCACCACTAGGAAATCCTAAGCTTTTAGGAACCCTGTGACATTATTGGGATAAAGACCAAATATAAATTTCTCCTTATAAATCACATTCTCACTGCCCCACAGCTCTACAGGGCCTCGTTACAGCTGGTTCCTTGATACCTGAATGGCATTTAGAGACAAGTCCCAGTTAAGGAGTGTGTGAACTATGCACTGCCTCTCACACACACACACAAGAAAAATTAATTGAAAAAAAAAAAAAAGACTGCTTTTCAGATGCTTTGGGAAGGTTTCCCAAACTGCCTTTCAGTTTAAAACACTCTGACTTCTGGGACTAAGGCAAGAGGTTTTGTCTTTTATACAAAGTCTCCAAAGAACTTTCAAAATGTACCTCTGAAAATACTATGTCATATTGTACTATATGAGTGTGTGTATATGTATATATATACACACATATATATATATATATGTCTGGGTGTAAGTGTGTGTATATTAATACATATACACATTCCCAGTATATTGTGAAATGAGGAAATATATTCAGGATTTACTGTGATTATTTATTTGCTATCAAAAATGTTTATCATTGTTTTGTTGCTCTTGTTTTATGCTAAACTCATAATGGTCCAAAGCAAGTTACAGCTACATTAAGAATATATGGCTTCTTTTTGCACACTAATGGCTGCCGAATCACCAGAAATCAACTCTGATTTATCCTAATTCTCACGTCTACTGAATAATAGGCAAATTTAGCAATTACACGATAAATGACCAACAAATTAGATTACTGAATATGGAATATATATATATATATATATCTTATAAATATAAAGTGGACCATTAAAAAGCAATACCTGGTGGGTTACAGTTGATAGGTTGCAGAGTCGAACACGGCTGAGCGACTAAGCACAGCATACCACATGCCTTCTCCTAAAGAGGTGTGCTTTCACTGATGGTATTCAGTACTCTCATCTCTGTGTATGAATCTTGATGGGAAAAGTCTAAGACGATTTAGGGACTACATACACTGAGATTTTCCATGATGTCTTCTAACTTAGTTTTTAGAACATTCCCTAAGTTTGAATGTTTCCTTAGTTTGCAGAAGAAAGCTGCATCTAATATAAGTATCTTCATTCAAAGATCTTCAGGTAAGACTAAATTTAAATAATACACTTTAGCATAGGCATAAAAACCTAACAGAAAAAAAAAATCAGTACCAGTGATAGGTGCTTAAAAGTAAAAATGTTTTATTAAAGGAATCATCAATCATCATTTCATCAGAGATTCACAGTGATGCCACCTGGTCTATCTACTTTCTCTGATTTATCTTTGTTAGCCTGACACTTATCAAAAAGCAACAACAACAACAACAAACCCTCTTGTATTCCAAAGGGGACTTCTAGAATTCAAGAGTTTTTGTTTACTCGATCACAAAGAGTCAGACACAACTAAGCGACCAACACACACACACACACACACACACACACAAACACACACCACTGTCCTATTTTACTATTTAATATTCGTATCACTAAACAGTATTACTATTTTAGATATTAATTCCTGGTTTTTATTACAGCACCAGCAACAATCACACTGTAACTAGCTTAAGGGTGGAATGAAAAAAAAGTGCTCTTAAGATACTGAATTTTAGAGTGAATAATTAGCTATTTCCATTGTCATATGAATTAGAATTCATAATAAAGGAAAGGAAATGAAAGGTTGGAAGATTGTTTAAAGTTATTTTGTTGGTGTTTCTAATATAAAAAGCCCTGTCAGGCTTGTTTTTGTAATTTTTATCACGTAGAAGATTTCTTTCTACTCTGCATATTTTTTCAGTAATATATTTCTATACTAATTTTATTGCACAGCTAACTGACTTAGGAAGGAGGCAACTAAAAACCTACTATTTAAAATGCAATTATTTAAGTTGAGGGTGTGGGAGTGTGTGAGTAAGTAGGCATTAGGACAATATTAGTGATTATTCCAGTTTTATTTGGCAATAAAACTAAAAGAAAATTATAAGATTAACACACATACAACAATTACTTACAACACCACAGTTCTTCCTTATATTTTCTTTCTAGCCCTTGTTGTAACCACAAAGCAAAAGGAACATTTAGCTAAATGAAGATAATAAAGACCATTAAGAATTATGCAGTTAGAACAATGAATTTTCCTGCTTACCATTTGAAAATAAATAATATTCCTATCAGTATAAAATCTAAAACTTTACTCTATATCTGAACCTTCCCCAAAATAGAATTTTGAGAGCATTCAAGGGCACTGGGATACATTTTCCAACTTGCTTCACTGAGTGAACTTGACCTAGGCAACATCCTTATATTTGTTTCTGTAGAGAAAAGGAATATGAGCATTTTTTTCCCTTGCTGTTTCCTTTCTATAACATTTGACTGGCCCGAGGCAATGTAGTTTATTCTCTCTTCTCTTAAGACAAGCTCCCTTTCCTGTTTTCTTTTAAGTAAAAACGTAAAGGTCAGGTTATCATTTCACAAAATGCTCCATTCTGGTGAGGCAATTTTAGCTCCTCTTACCATAATATGCTTTCACTAATTATTTCATAACTCATTTAAATGGGAGGCATTCTGGAAGAGAATTCACTGAAACAACTCCTCAAGTAAGTAATTATTTTTTTTAAACTCAGGGGAATTTTAATTATAATGCCCGTGTTATTTAAAAGCAGAGTGCTACAATTTGCATCTTGAAACATCTATTGTAATAAGGAAGTAAAAAAAAAATATGCTCCTGAATGAAATAACAACTCAAGTAAATGCAATTTAGTTGGCCTTTTATTGTCTTGATTTTCAAGAAATAGAAAAAAAAATGCAAATTTGGCCTGAATTATAAAACCACTTAACAAGATAAAAGATAACCAAAATTTTGCCCCTACGAAGATTATTTATAAGCTTATTTTAAAAATCACATATTCTCTCCATTTCAGGAAAGATTTATCTTGTGTTATTATTTAATGTATAGTAATGATAAAACATCCAAATCACAGTGTTTTCCCATGCTGGAGAGAGAGGAAAAAATCTTTCCTTTACCCTTCTAGGTTCTTCTAAACGGTCTAAGAATTAAATTGACATAAGACCAGTTAATAGGGGAACATAATAATTAATTTTGTACATATGAAAATCCCAGATACATGAGAAAGTAAGAGAGCCCACATATATGAGAAGTTCAAAGATAGAAAAGCAAAATGTGGTATGTATTTTATCCTGAGCTAAGGAATGAGACGGGAAACAGGGCCTCCAAGGACAAGAGGCTCAGTCGTAGGAATACGGAGAGCAGACATTTGGTAATAAGATATCTGTCCTGCCATGTAGATGGGGCCACTTAGATGAAACTTATCTCTGGTCATAACTCTTTTTCTGGGGAAAAAAAAACCCCAATTTAAATTCTTCATTTGTTAAGAGACAGAGAGTACTTTGTCTCGAGCCCAGCGGATCTCCACTGCTTTCTTCTGTGGTCCTTCAATCGATAAGCTGTGTCCGACTCTTTTCAACCCCGTGGACTGCAGCACACCGGGCTTTTCTGTCCTTCACTATCTGCTTTTAGCTCAAAATAATCCATATGCCAAAAGTAACACATCTTGGAGAGAGCTGTTCTGAACCCCTACATCCATAAAGAATTGACATTTTCAAGGGAATAATTGGATAAATGAAATCTACTATTATTTTCCCCTTAGTTTATATTTTTGAGAGTTTTATTAATTAAAAAAATAAGTGACTGAATAAGCGGGGAACTATTCACAGTATCCTTAACCCTACTTCTTGCTATACAGTTCATGGAATTCTCCAGCCCAGAATACTGGAGTGGGTAGCCATTCCCTTCTCCAGGGGACCTTCCCAACCCAGGGACTGAACCCAGGTCTCCCACACTGCAGGAGGATTCTTCACCAGCTGAGCCACAAGGCAAGCCCAGTCCTTACAGTGAGAAGCAAACGATAAGAGAATAAGTGTGTGCCAGTTAGACAATCTGAATTCTAGTCTCTGCCCATAGATAGACAGTCATTACCTCTCTTCAGTTTCTTCTCTGTCATTTTGGGTATCTATATTTCAGAACTTTTTTGAGCATCATGAGGTAATGCATATAAATGCATTGTGCAAAGAGCGAAGTATTATTTAAAAAAGCAAGTCAATGCTTTCAATACTCAAGCTGTAAGTGCTTAAAAATTAACAAAAAAGGAATCTACTTGGGCACAAGTGCTCTATAATATATCCTGTGGTCAGTGTTTTCTCACACTGGGGAGGAGAGAAGGTCCCCATTCATGCCCAAGAGTGTGAATACAAGCAGAGGAAGCACTGAAGTTCTGACTCATTGGAAAAGCCCCTGATGCTGGAAAAGATTGAAGGCAGGAGGAGAAGGGGATGACAGAGGATGAGATGGTTGGATGGCATCACTGAGTCAATGGACATGAGTTTGATCAGGCTCTGGGAGTTGGCGATGGACAGGGAAGCCTGGCGTGCTGCAGTCCTTGGGATCACAAAGAGTGGGACACGACTGAGCAACTGAACTGAACTGAACTGAGCTTCTCAGAGCCCTGCAGGAGAAGTGGATGGGCAAGTGGTCATGTGAGTAGGTGGGTGATTTGGATGGTGGCTGTGTGATGGTGGTGTAATTAGGAAAAACGAGTAAGATGGTACTTTCATGATTATCCAAAGGAGTTCCATTGTGATCTGGTTTTCTTACCTATTATTTATTCTTTCTTTTTCTTGAAGGTGAGATTATGTTAAACTCTCAATCTAGACCAACTCCTGTAGACCCAGCTTGCTGCTGCTGCTGCTAAATTGCTTCAGTCGTGTCCGACTCTGTGCGACCCCACAGACGGCAGCCCACCAGGCTCCCCCCGTCCCTGGGATTCTCCAGGCAAGAGCACTGGAGTGGGTTACCATTTCCTTCTCCAATGCATGAAAGTGAAAAGTGAAAGTGAGGTCGCTCAGTCGTGTCCGACTCCCAGCGACCCCATGGACTGCAGCCTACCAGGCTCCTCTGTCCGTGGGATTTTCCAGGCAAGAGTACTGGAGTGGGGTGCCATTGCCTTCTCTGGTAGACCCAGCTTAGGTGAACCTTTTTCAGTTGTAAGGGTAATAAGGAGGCTTGGTTGAGAAGATTGCCCCACATTTTTTTTTCCCTCAAAAATGACAGCAGATATTGCTTGATCTAGACTCAACACAAATCACATTGGCTCCACTGACGTAATGGTACATGAACTTTTGAAAAATGATTTTGTAGTCAAACTGATTTTGGCACTGCGGGCCAACAAACAGCATAGATTCAACCCTTCGGAAGCTCAATTCAGTCTTGCCAGTTGGTCCTTATGGACTGCAAAGGCAGATATCTGATCCAAGATGAGATTATTTATGGCTTAGGTTTTGCAGCCTGTATTACTCTCTTCTCTCCTCCCCCAAATATGTTTTGCACCATCACATGGGAATACTGAACACTATCATTTCCTAGTAATAGTAATTGTAATAACACAATAATAACCATTATTAAGTCTACATATACCATTGCTGCTATTGAACAGGAATCTACTCTGCACCATGGCTTTACATCTGAGATATTCTTTGAAAGCATCACAGCCTTAGGAGACAGATTATTATTATGTCTGATTTACAGAGGAGAATCCACAGGCTCAGATAGCTGACAACTGATGATACAGGAAAGACACGCCTGCCCAGATGCAAGCTCCTCCTGAAAGTTACAGGAAGAAACAAGGAAGCTGGCACACACCTTCTATTTTCTCAAGTAGCCTATGAATATTCCAGTAGAGTCCATCTTCTAATAATTAACTTGTAGACTATTGAGATATCAATCAACCTGATATCAAACAGTCAAACTCTTCCCATCAAGAGTAGGGACAACAAACAGGCAAGTCTAACTAACCAGATCAGGTTCAATAACAAAGAAGTGGAAGAAGAAGAAAAGGAAGAAGATGGCATTGGCCAAAAATTCTCCACAGATGGTAGAAAGCCCCACATCTTCATTGGTAAAACAAATATCTACTGAAAAACTACTAAACAAGTCCAACGATTTTCTAGGTACTGAATGAAAAGAATAGGAGGAGAAGTTATATAAACAAAGTCTGACTCTGCTTCACTCTCCAAGTGCTCTCAATCTGAAGGTTCTATACAAGGCAGAGAAATACTGTACCATTTTAGATTAGAGCTGCTGCTGCTGCTGCTGCATCGCTTCAGTCGTGTCCGACTCTGTGCGACCCCATAGATGGCAGCCCACCAAGCTCCACCGTTGCTGGGATTCTCCAGGCAAGAACACTGAGGTGGGTTGCCATTTCCTTCTCCAAAGCATGAAAGTGAAAAGTGAAAGTGAAGTCGCTCAGTCGTGTCCGACCCTCAGTGACCCCCTGGACTGCAGCCTACCAGGCTCCTCCGTCCATGGGATTTTCCAGGCAAGAGTACTGGAGTGGGGTGCCATTGCCTTCTCTGAGATTAGAACTAATTGGATACAAATACAAGTCTCAAGTTTCAGCCAGCACTGGCCAAGTTGCTTTCAAACAGAGATTTAATATCCCAGGCGTTCCTTATTGATAGAACTCACAATTTCCAGAAATACTGACAGTCAGTAGCCCCTTACACTGAGATGTTTAACAGGATGCCGAATGGGCTGGTAGCATTTCACTTCTCTTTCTTACTCTCCCTTTCTCTCCAGCTAAGTGCGCATTCAGGGGCTTAAAGAGCACTTGAGAAGTTACTAAAAAACAGAATGAATGGTGCATGGCAAGATCATTGCATAAAATGAGCTGATTGATTAAACGCAGATTTCATTTGCCACATTTCTTTTTATCAAGACTTCAAGAAAGCAAAAATGGAAGAGAAGCATTCTATTAAATGGGCTCTACATAGCACCTGAGGGTAGAGAACAGATTTTTTTTCTCATTTAAAGCAAAGCTACCTGTTACCTTTTAGGAGTGACTGGTTTATTGACTGCTAATGCTTTAAAATGAGATTAAATCAGGCCCATGGTCTTTATTATGGGGAAGATATATTCCCCTTGTGCATTCCAGTGGTTCGGCAATCTTAACCTCAGCAGACATAACATTGATGTATGCTGTGTTGCCAAAAAGCAAGGTAAGTGTTTAAAACGCTGTGAACAGCCTTATTGCCTTGAAATGATACAATCTAATATGAGACTGTAACTCAGTGACTGAATCTGCCAGCCTATCCTTGTACAGAATATGAAAGTCAAAAGTCGAAGTCACTTTATTTTAATATTTCACAGGGAAGGGGTTATTCTTCATCTTGCCATTGAAACAGAACATGCAAAACTGGATCTAGATCAAAGGAAACAGAAACCACAAATTTTCAGGATATTTTCATTAACAGCACGTATGTGTGTGCCTTTCAGAAGAGGCATCAAAATACCAGCCTGATTCATTCAGATCAGCAGAGCTACCTTATACTGTGGGCTTCCCTTGTGGCTCAGCCGGTAAAGAATCTGCCTGCAAAGCCAGGAGACCTGGGCTCGATCCCTGGGTTGGGAAGATCACCTAGAGAAGGGAAAGGTTACCCACTCCAGTATTCTGGCCTGGAGAATTCCATGGACTGTGTAGCCCATGGGGTCACAGAGAGTCGGACACAACTGAGCAACTTTCACTTTCACCTTGTCTTGTGGACAACTGACAGATGGAATCTCAGTGTCTGAAAATTCTCAAATGTGGGAAAATCAAACTATACCCTTTCTGCTTCATTTGGAGCACTCCAGGAAAGCAGTTTTTAACTTAACCTTCAGCAGTTGCTCCACTTTTCTTTTTACCTGTATTATTACTTTTTAAAATATTTGGGCTATACTGCATGGTAGGTGGGATCTTAAGTTCCCCAACGAAGAACTGAACCCACGTCCTTACGTTGGCAGTACGGAGACTTAACTCCTGGACCACCAGAGAAGCCCCTCACTTTTCTTTTTATTCAGTCATCACTAACTTGGACTTTCAGTTCTCTCTACACTCTATGCCCTGTCAAATTTCAGCACTCATCCCTCAGAGATCCCAGGTGGCTGACAGCCTCAGTTTCCATGATTAAGATGCCACCTCCCATGGCTCTCGAGTTAAAGGAGAGATTCTGTATCCATGCTTCAGTCTAGCATTGCTAAAGCAGGTGGGGGTACCATTAGGTAGGTGACCAATTATTGTAGCTTTACTTGGGACTGAAGGAGTTCTCAGGATACAGTACGTTCAAGTGCTAAGAGAAGGTCAGTCCAGGTTAGACCAGGATGGCTGACCACTGTATCCCCAGGGGAAGATCCTGCTTACCGGGACATCTTTGCCCTAGGAGAGTCTGCTCTAACTAAATATGAAAGAGAGTCCTCGGTGGGGAAAAGAAGTCAGAAAAGAGTGGCAGGAAGCTGAATTTACATAGTCATTGTTTATCTATGAGGTCTGATTTTTTTTATCATCCTCTGACAAAAATCCCTTTTTTTTTTTTTCCAGATTTTTCACTCTTTTGCATCTTCACTAGAAGAGTACATGGGGAAGTGGTGGCCCTTGCCTGACGGTCCGAGCTTATCTTATTGCTGAAAAATGAATCCTCATTCGTTTTCCTGGATATAGAAAAACCTGCAGCCTGGGAAAGGAAACCAGTATAAAGGACTACATTATGGCCTATTCACTTCAGTGACTAGAACTGACGGTTAAGTTAGAAAGGAGCCGACTAAGGGAGCCCTTCAAACCTGTTAACCTACTTGAAGGTCTAAATTTATTTCCGGTTGGAGACATTTGCCTTGTTTTGTGTCTAATATCAAAATTAAAAACAAAAACAAACAGAATCAAAACAGAACCAAAGCCCAGCTTTTAGCAGAATCATTACTGAAATGAGTAAAAATTTAACTCCTCTCCCCACAGAACTCTTAAAATAAATAATTATGAGCTGTCCTCTAATAAAAATAAATGGGGGTCCATCAACAGAGGAATGGATAAAGAAGATGTGGTACATATATACAAAAGAATATCACTCAGCCATTAAAAGGAATGAAATAATGCCATTTGCAGCAACATGGATGGGCTCAGAGATGTCACACTGAGTGAGGTAAGTCATACAGAGGAGGGAAAATATCATATGACACCCCTTATATGTGGAATATAAAAAGAGATGATACGAATGAAATTACTTACAAAATAGAAACAGACTCACAGACCTAAAGAATAAATTTATGATTGCTGGGGGGAAAAAGGGGGGAGACATAGTTAGGGAGTTGGGATGGTTATTTTCATCCCTTTCACTGTTCACCCAAAACTATCACAACATTGTTAATCAGCTATACCCCAATACAAAATAAAAAGTTTAAAAATAATAATTAAAACAAGTAGGGCAAATGGATTACAGAACATTCAGTACTGTTTCTTTCAAAGTCTACAACCTTTCAAAATATATATAAAAGAAAAACGTTTCATCTTAGTATTCAGTTATTGAGTCAATACATTATCAAGTATAAAGATATTTGGAGGCACTAATCAAATTTTTACTTTTCATTTAGAGATTTACATATTGTAGCCAACATAATTAAAATAAAATCCACTGCTTTAAAGGTAAAACAAACAAACAAATAAAAACAAGAACACACATATACACATGCACAAACTCCAATTTTTCATCATTCAGTTCAGTTTAGTTGCTTAGTGGTATCCTACTCTTTGCGACCCCATGGACTGCAGCACGCCAGGCTTCCCTGTCCATCATCAACTCCTGGAGTTTGCTCAAACTCACGTCCATTGAGTTGGTGATGCCACCCAACCACCTCATCTGGTTGAGGTTAGGTGGTTGGATGGCATCACCGACTCGATGGACATGAGTCATTTTCATCATTTCATCATACGTCATTTTCATCATTAGTGACATTGTAAATGGAATTAATTAGAAATTTTTTTTCTATTAGTGAAAACACTTCCCTTCAACCTAAGTGTTGGATCAACTTGAATGAAATTTTGTTTTGGAAAATCTCATAATGTCATGTTAATGAGATTAACCTGAGATTCTTTTACTATTGAGATTCTTCTACTATTTTCCAAGTTAATTCAGAGAAAAAGTCAACCAGGACTACGAGAAAATAAGCATACATATTTTTACATTACTTTTCTTTTTCTTAAAAATATACATTGTTTCCTCAAAGACTAGTCATTTCTTTTCAATCTCAAAAAACGGGAGTAAAAAGAAGAGATGGAAAAGGAAGAGGAAAAAAAGGAAACACCCACTCACCTGCTACCGCAACTCTTGCTGTCCGACTCACAATTGACCCAGCGTCCCCTAAAGATGCCTCGCATTGGTAAAGTCCCTCGTCCGGCTTATGGTGCCTGGAGTGAAGTATGTTTTGTATCAACAGAGACCCATTTGGAAGTTGCTGCTTCCGTTCGTCCATTCCCAAGGCGAGGTGGATGCCGTCTTTCTTCCACTTGATGACGGGGACTCCCCGGTCAGACTCCGCGGAGCAGTTCAGGAGGACGTTCCCTCCGCGCATAGTGACGGCATCCGAGGGCTCCGACAGGAAGCGCAGGGATGTGAAAGACTTGATCTGGAAAGCTGGAACGTCAAAGCACAGAGAAATACGTTCACTTCTCGTAAAAGATCTCACGAGGCAAGCCCTGGCCTTCACAAAACTTTTCCCAAACAATCTGGGTCTTTGAAAAACGTGCAAGAAAAAGTGAAACTTAAAAACAAAGGGGGACTTGCTTCTTGATCCAGTGACTAAACCTTCACCTTCCATTGCAGGGGGCGCAAGTTCACTCTCTCTCGGGGAACTAAGATCCCACATGCCTTGCGGCCAAAAAACCGAAACGTAAAACAAAAGCAATATTGTAACAAATTCAATAAAGACTTAAAAAAGTAAATAAAAGCAAGGATGTTGTATTAAAGAAGGGGAAAAGTGTCCAACTGAGATAACCACAGCTAAAGAAACTATTGGTCCCAAAAGTAATAATAAGAAAAATTAAGAATTTACAGAAATCTAGGCAAGGCTATCATCACATACCAATCCATACTTGAAAAAAGAGATCAATAAATTTTCCAAATCAAACTAGGTATCTTAAAGCAGTAATGGTTAGTGGTGGGGCAGCTAAGATTTGAGGATATTTCTCTCTCTGCATTCTGATTATACTATTGATTAAATTATCCCCCCAAAATCCATTCAGACATGGTATTCCATTAATAACTACAACAGAAAAATCAACCCCAAACAGGATGGGAAAAATTATTTAGAACAAAGCTCAGGTGAGTTTTAAATAGGTAAAAAATCCCGTTTGCAGAAGCAAAACACAATAAAGCTACCACCTAAAGTCACAAATCCCTGATGTATCTTAACTTGCATCCAAATGTTGCTCCTGAGCCGGGAAGACTAGGTGAATATTATAGTTCGAATTTTTTTCATTAACATACATGAATATAAGAAGTCAGACGACAGAAGAGAAGATTGTTTAAGAATCTGGAGGTGCTAGAACAAGTATAGTTAGTTAAAGTGCATTCCTTCCAGGGCTGGAAAACAGCACTTGCCAGAATACTTGGTTATTGAATCAAAGCCTTGGACGAGGTCTTAGGAGGTCATTGGGGTTGACCCTTGGCTCCAAAAGGTGTATTCCTAAATCACTCAAGTTCAATTACATTCTATTTCATTTTCAATGATCTCTGGGACTATGGAATCTACAATATCCCTAGGTATCTTGTTTTAATATTGAATCGTCCTTAGAGTCTTAACTAAATTTTCTTGCTTCCATTTAATCTCATTTTGCTCTTGAATCACATTGTGTAACAATGCAGAGAGAACACATCTTTGTAAGAGCTCCTTGTTCTTTTGAGGCAGCATTTAATTTCTTTAAAAACATCACCTCCTCCAAGTTCTGTTTTAGCTTCAATCTCCCCAGGACAATAATCATTAGCTTCCTTAATTTTTCTGTGATGAGAACTATTTTTGTTGTACTTTGTGAAAATGTTTCAGTTTTTCATCATTTAAAAAGCAGGCATCTAAACTGCTTATAATCAATATTCTGATAAAGGACGGACCCATACTAGCACTAATGGGCAGATATATTCTCAGCTTTGAATACTTCATTTACCAGCAAAGATAAAGCTGAACAACTTCTGTTTCTCCATGGTCTTTTCTGCCATGCTCCCACAAACCTATTTTTCCTGAACCTCACAGTCAAAATAAGTCTGTTACTTTACTTATTCTGTCAAAATTTGCCCATCATTCATTGTCATACACTCATTTCATCCAACTAGGTCAGGAACCCAAAGAAAGCAGCTACAAGTTTGCTCACGTTAATATAAATTGTAAGATAACAGTGAGCATTGTGTCAACCACAAATTATAATGGCAAAAATATCCCAAAAGGTACAGCCTGGTCCCCTCACTGTCCAATACAATCGTCCTGCCCTCAGGCTGTTTTAGGGTTACCAACATAATGATCGCTGCCCACTCCTCTAGTGGAAAGCATTGGTATACTGCGAGAGGAGCCCGGACACTTAATCCTTGGTCCTGGCTTTAGTATTTAAAGATGTGTAACTCAAACAAGCCTTTTAGGTCTTCAGAAGCTCAGTTGCTTCTGAAAAATGAGGATGTTGAATTAGATGATCTTCAAAGTCAATATACAGTTTGGAAACTTTCAGAAGTAGGATGGGTCGAAAATATTCATCAAATGAATGCTGTTCTAAACATACTGAAGTGTCAACAGTGAACAGCCAGAGAGAGATACACCAAGGATGAGAAAGTAGAAAGAAGTTGTAATGTCCTTAAATGTCAAGATATTTCACTAGAGTAACACCTGCAATTTCCATACAAGTAGCATTAATAAGGCAGAAATAAATTTAGAATTCAAGACCAGGCAACGATATTAAAAAGCATTTATTGCTTTTTTGTTCTTCCCGGGGCCTATATTTTAAACAACAACCTCATGCTGAACACCTTATTTATGTCACAGAACACATAATGAATTTAATACAGCTGTTTATGACAGCATGCTAATGAGCATATGTGCCCATTATCACAAATAAATAATCCACTTCATTTGAAACAAGGAGATTATGACAGTTTGCAGTGCTTGAGTACATAATTTAGGAAAGTTAAATAAAGATTAACTTTTTCTTCAGTACAATTACCCCTTCAGTTGGCTGGCAGTTTGAGCTTTTGCGTTCCTTACGACAATTGCATTTTGAACGTATGAGTCTGGGATAAAGGTGCCCCACTGCTTTAAGCAACTTGTATTAGTTCCTTCATTTTTAAAAAAGATGGACATGGTCCAAGAAATAGAATCTGTTGAGAAATAACAGGTTTGTTTTCAATTATCCTGGTTTCAAAGTTTTAGCCCATGTTAGGCACAAGCTGTCTCCATCTCCTTGCACAGGCTCAATAAATGGCTCACTGATAATTACACTGAATTCAATCTAGGCTACCCTCCTCCCTCTTCTCATAGAATACTAGTTCCTCTCAGGGGGATTTGCCTACCAGTTATCATCACTAAGGGCTTCCCTGGTGGCTCAGATGATAAAGAATTTGCCTGTAATATAGGAGACCCTGGTTCAATCCCTGGGTTGGGAAGATTCCCTGGAGAAAGGAATGGCTACCCTCTCCAGTGTTCTTGTCTGGAGAGTGCCATGAACGGAGGAGCCTGGTGGGCTACAGTCTTTGGGGTTGCTAAGAGTAAACATATGACTGAACAATTAACATTTTCACTTTAAACAGTCTCATATCTTATGGAATAATTTTATCTGATTGTTTTATCTAGAAATCAATGTGAAATCAACTACATTGATTTAATGCAGGAGAAGAGAAAGAAAAATATTAAAACTGAGGAAAACAAATAAGTGAAATAGCATATGGAACTTGTAGTGCAAAGAGCTGTGGCAGGAATTTGGGCAAAGTTTGATGAGGGTAGGCTTCCCTGGTAGCTCAGCTAGTGAAGAATCTGCCTACAACTCAGGAGACCCCAGTACAATTCCTGGGTCAGGAAGATCCCCTGGAAAAGGGTCAGGTTACCCACTCCAGTATTCTTGGGCTTCCCTGGTGGCTCAGATGGTAAAGAATCCACCCATAATGCGGGAGACCTGGTTCAGTCTCTGGTTTGGGAAGATCCCCCAGAGGACGGCATGCAACCCACTCCAGTATTGCCTGGAGAATCCCCATGGACAGAGGAACCTGGCGGGCAACAGTTCATGGGGTCACAGAGAGTGGAACATGACTGAGCAACCAAGCACAACACAGAGATCCCCTAGGAAATGGGTGAAAGAGATAACTGGAAAGCAAATGCTTTTAAGGAATCAAATGAAAGCTACACACTACAATTTTACAGAAGCTTTTACAGTAGAATAACAATGGTAAGAATTTCATCCAGAAGAAAGCCAACTAGAGAAGTTTCTTTGCTGTGTTTTGGTTTTCTCTTTAAGATCCCAGTGGTCATTCTACTGAACCATCAAGTAGTAACATTTTCCAGCCCTGCTTCATAAAAGAAGCAATCCTTTGGGCCTGCTGTAAAATTATGTAAGGCAATCATATTTGGAGAGATATACTTGAGAATACCAAAAGTCCATCCACTAAGAAACTTGGACTCCAGAGTCTGATACCAGAGTTTGTGATAAGAATAAATGAGTATCCGGCCTCCTTCCCTCCAAATTCTATCTTGGGAGGATTCCTAAATCTTCCTTGGCTAGCATTTAGGCCAGAGAAGGCGATGGCACCCCACTCCAGTACTCTTGCCTGGAAAGTCCCATGGATGGAGGAGCCTGGTAGGCTGTAGTCCATGGGGTCGCTAAGAGTCGGACACAACTGAGCAACTTCGCTTTCACTTTTCACTTTCATGCATTGGAGAAAGAAATGGCAACCCACTCCAGTGTTCTTGCCTGGAGAATCCCAGGGATGGCGGATCCTGATGGCCTGCCGTCTATGGGGTCGCACAGAGTCGGACTCGACTGAAGCGACTTAGCAGCAGCAGCAGAAGCAGCATTTAAGCCAAGAGCCATATATGCATCTAACTAACTGGTACTGTTTCTTATCTGTGTCAGTCTGAGAAAAAGTAATAGAGTGTCATATTGTTGTTGGATATTATTCTTTTTCTCCTTCTTCTTCTGAAAGATAATTGATAATAAGCAGATACCAACACAGCAAAACCTTCAGTGTTTTCCTAATGAAGACATAAAAGAAGGTTCCCTCTTAAGTGGGCTTCTTCCCCTTTGGTTCAGATGGTAAAGAATCTGCCTGCAATGTGGGAGACCTTAGTTCAATCTCTGGGTCAGGAAGATCCCCTGAAGAAGAGAATGGCAACCCATTCCAGTATTCTTGCCTGGAGAATTCCATGGACAGAGAAGCCTGGTGGGCCACAGTCCATGGGATCACAAAGAGTCGGACACGACCAAGCGACTATTGCTTCACAAAGGAGAAAGTGATGTCTATTTGCTTTAGCTTTGTTAAACATAAATAAACATTAGAGATAACACTGCTAGGGATATTCCAGGTTTATATTAATTGAGTATCTAGAGATAGAAAAGATCCTTAGTGTGTTTTAGAAACTGACCAAAATGATCAAACAAGTAGTAGTAAAAATGTTTCTGTAAGGTTAAGTCCCTCTGTGCTTGCTCTCCTTATCAATTTCTTGTTAATTTCAAAGACCATCACAGAGGCAGATTAACTTAGAATGGATTTTTAAGGTATGACATTTCATCTACAATATCAAACATTGTTAAGTGTGAAAAATAATTCCCTATGGAGTCAGAAATTTCTTTCCAAGTCCAATGTGTAAGAGCTTCTGGTTAAAGCAATAAGAGCTAAAACTTAAATTTATGACAAATAGCATGGAAGTAAAAAGACACTCCTAAAAAGATTTGAAGATTAGAGAATGTCATATAAATCCCCATAGAACTTGCTATGCATAATTTTATCCTCCAAGTGATGAAAACTTTCACATTGGAATGCGTGGAGGTTCTGTGGATCCCCGAATTCATGTAATCAACCCCCAAATCTTAACATCATTATCTCTTCTTAGAAATAAATTCTACTGCATCTGTTTGCCTTGTGTTAAGATAGATACCTCCATTGAAAGAAATGAAAACTATTCTATGGATGATGGAATATAATCCATTTTCAACTGATCAAACATCACTTACATGTGCAATTGCCACTCTGGTTATCAGCCCCAGTGGAAGCTTATAATACCTATGAGACTGTGTGATGGAAGAGGGGATTTAAAAAAACAAAACAAAACCATGAATTAACAGGCCCCCTAATTAATATGAACATTACTGGTTTAGGATATCAGAATATAAATTCGGACACAGTCGTTCTTAAACTAAGGTCCCCAGACCTGCAAAAGCTCCCCTACCTGGGAACTTGTTACAAAGCGCAATCTGAGTCCACACTCTAGACACACCTGGTTGGTCAGCAACTGCAGGGCAGAGGCTCACAGTGTGAGCTTTAGTTAGCCTTCAGGAAATGCTCACATTCACTAAAGCTTGAGAACTGCTTCTCCAAAGCCTGAACTATAGTTGGAGACCTTTGTATTTTTTTTTTTTTTTTGGACTATCTTGTTATAATGTTGCATATTTGGAGAATTTCTGCAATATCATCAATGATGAATAGAGAAATGAAGTTACATGGCTAATCCAGGAAAGCAAATCATTGAATACCATTTCAACGTAGAGAAATGAAGTTACAGGGCTAATCCAGGAAAGCAAATCATTGAATACCATTTCAACACGTATTAATATTTGTTGCATGTTTACCTTTAAAAGGCTGAAATTTAGTAAGGAAAAGGTCAAGAAAGAGGGCTATAGGTAACAACATCTCATCTTCCCTTTATTGTTATCAGGACCCCAAATGGCCATACTCCATTCAGCAAAATAAAAATTATATCACAATCAACTGAAGATTTAGGATGTTCTTTTAGAATATTCTTGGTTGTTCACACATAGAACTGTCAACTGTAATAGCTACAATCATCTTGCAAAAGAAGTTTAGGTAAATAGAGTACTCTTTATCAAATTACATTATTTCATTACATTTTACCTCCACAGTGTAATTATAGCCTTTTAAAATAGTGGAACCTTAAACGCTTGCCTGGTTGACCAGCCTCTCAGTCCAGCTTAGTCTGTAGAAGGTCAAAACCACACTAGCACTCTCTCCACTGCAGCCTGGAGGTATACTTTACATGCTTCATATTAATGCAAAATGTTCAACATTAGCCAGCTCAAGGAGAGAAAGCATATGTCACCAAAGCACCAAAACCAATGACCACTGGGGCTTCTGTGAAGTATCAATGTTTTTTTCCTACTTTGATAAGATACATGGTCAAAATACTTGTCAGAAAATGTGGTCATATATTTAAAAGATTGTGTGCATTCCAACCCTTCCTAGAGACTAGGTTCAAGTCAACTGACTTCAAGTTTGTATTACTAACAAATGGAAATCAGAAACGAATTAGGTTTTATGGAATTTATACAGATGTGAGAGTTGGATCATACAGAAGGCTGAGCACCAAAGAATTGATGCTTTTGAATTGTGGTGTTGGAGAAGACTCTTGAGAGTTCTTTGGACTGTAAGGAGATCAAACCAGTCCACCCTAAAGGAAATCATCCCTGAATATTCATTGGAAGGACTGATGCTGAAGCTGAAGCTCCAAAACTTTGGGCACCTGACGCAAAGAGCCTGCTGCTGCTGCTGCTAAGTCGCTTCAGTCGTATCCGACTCTGTGCGACCCCATAAACGGCAGCCCACCAGGCTCCCCCGTCCCTGGGATTCTCCAGGCAAGAACACTGGAGTGGGTTGCCATTTCCTTCTCCAATGCACGAAAGTGAAAAGTGAAAGTGAAGTCGCTCAGTCATGTCTGACTCTTAGTGACCCCATGGACTGCAGCCTACAGGCTCCTCCATCCATGGGATTTTCCAGGCAAAAGTACTGGAGTGGGGTGCCATTGCCTTCTCTGGCAAAGAGCCTACTCACTCAAAAAGACCTGATGCTGGGAAAGATTGAGGGCAGGAAGAGAAGGAAGCAGGGCGACAGAGGATGAGATGTTTGGATGGCAGCACTGACTCAATGGACATGAGTTTGGGCAAAGTCCAGGAGATAGTGAAGGGCAAGGTAGCTTGGTGTGCTGCAGTCCATGGGGTCACAAAATTTCGACATGATTTAGTGACTGAACAAAATTTCTGAATTTAAATAAGGCACAAGAAGATTCATAGGAAGAAACACAAGTGCATTTTACTATGGGAATTTATTAAGTATCACTAAAATGTAGGAAGCAATGGATTAAAATGAAAAATTTTAAAGGATAGTTCAAGTTTCTCACCCATTAGAGTCTCTAGATTTAGCAAATAAAAATTAAGGATTCAGTTACACTTGAATTTCATGTAAACAACATTTTACTATATACATGTTTCAGGCTTCCCAGGCAGCTCTGTGTGGTTAGTTGCTCAATTGTGTTTGACTTTTTGTGACCCCATGGACTGTAGCCTACCTGGTTCCTCTGTCCACTGAGATTCTCCAGGCAAGAATGCTGGTGTGGGTTGCCATGCCCTCCTCTAGGGATCTTCCCAACCTAGGGATCGAACCGAGATCTCCCGCAATGGGGGCAGATTCCTTATCATCTGAGCCACCAGGGAAGCCCAAGAATACAGGAGTGGCTAGCCTATCCCTTCTCCAGGGAGTCTTCCTGACCCAGGAATTGAATCTGGGGCTCCTGCATTGTAGGCGGATTCTTTACCAGCTGAGCTCCCAGGTAGCTCAGCTGGTAAAGAATTTACCTGCCGATGCAAGGAGGTTCAGGAGATGCAGGTTCGATCTCTGGGTCAGGAAGATCCCCTAAAGGAGGAAATGGCAACCAACTCCAGTATTCTTGCCTGGAGAATCCCATGGACAGAGGAGCCTGGTGAGCTACAGTCCATGAGGTCACAAAGAGTCAGACATGACTGAGCATGCACACACACACACACACACACGTTTCAGACAACAGATGCTTGAATTAAATTAACTCTGCATAGGACATACTTACAGTAAAACATTATTTGTTATTTGTTCAAATTTCAAACTTAACTGGGCATCCTGTTAATTTTATCCCCCATGAAACTAACTTCCTTGAGGCCATAGCATAAGTGGGGAAATAGTACATGGATTCATACTATCCCTTCTCTGTTCTGACATAGGTGCAGAGAAGAGTGAATTCTTAGAAAGGTACCGTGATTGAATCAGAAAAAGTGATTTTAGCGTCAGGACACTTGCTGACCTAGTCCAACATCACCAAATATCCACGTAGAAAGGTTGTTGAACTCGATTTGTTCTTAACACAGTGATCCTTCTTTTTTTTCCTTCTTCCCTTTACAAGTCTGGGAGCAAAATTCAGATATATAAATACAGAATGTGAAGTTCAAGAAGCAACTAAGCCGGCAGAAATCTCTTAGTGATCCCACACAGAGGCTCCCCATCAGACATTCTGAGCACATGGCCTCTTCCCTAAAGCGGTGGAGGCTTTGCCAAGAGATCTGAGGGCTTCCACAGGGCAAGGAGTGTGTGCCCCGGGCAACTGACTGAGTGTCCTCTGGCTAAATCTAACGGTAAAGAAAAATGATAAGGGCCAAGTGAGAGTGAAGAGGATCTCTCTCAGCCCTTTGCTGCTTCAGGAGCTAAATCTCTAAACCACAGCCTGATTTTTCTGTGTGATACTGGGAAAATTGTAATGGGATTATTTTTCAGCTCAACAGGTAACACTGTCTGACTTCTGGGTTATCATTCTCAAGGCCTCATGCAAAGTGAGCACTAAAAAGAGAAACTTTGATGTGCTGTTTAATCTGCCATGGATTTGAACCTTAATCCCTCTCTCATTTCCATAAAATGGAAGCTGGTTTTCCTCTCCCTTGTGTTTTTCATCAGTAGGGGGACGCGTTGCTTTTTCAGAATGAGCAACTGTCAACTGGAACACTGAGAAAGGTTATCCAGTGTATTTAGAAAAGGCAACAGGCAAGGGAACGCAGTGCATGGGAATATCCCTCTCCATCCAGAAGGCAGCGAAAAGTTCACAAGCACTGGAATGCTATGCATTGTTAAGAGACCCATCAATTCTCAGAAACTTAATCAAGTTGCCCGTGTTTGCTATACACAAATAAGAACATATAACTATAAAACCAAATATCATAATACGAGCTCCTAACCCTATCTACCTGGTGATAGCCACTATTGAAATTTATATACATTTCCTTCTAAGAAATTATTCATTTTTGATTCATAGCAATCTGCTGTTTTATCTACAGGTCTGTAATAATATAAAAGAGAGAAAGATTATATTCTAGCTTCTCTTCCTCTTCATATAGGGACTCTAATCCCATCATGATGTCCCCATCTTCATGACTCCATCTAATACCAATTACCTCCCACGGGCTCCACTTCTAAATATACACCGGGAGTTAGGGCTTCAGCATATGTATTGGGGGTGGGAGGGACTGGCAGGCTGTGTGGGGAGGGTGGTCACAGTATTCAATCCATAGCAGATGAAGATTAGGTATCTAGGGGAAGAAATCTGCAGGGAGACAAAGCCAAGAGATCACAGTTCAGTTCAGTCGCTCAGTCACAAACTCTTTGCGACCCCATTAACCACAGCATGCCAGGCCTCCCTGTCCATCACCAACTCCCAGAGTCCACCCAAACCCATGTCCATTAAGTCAGTGATGCCATCCAACCATCTCATCCTCTGTCGTCCCCTTCTCCTCCTGCCCTCAATCTTTCCCAGCATCAGGGTCTTTCCCAATGAGTCAGCTCTTTGTATCAGGTGGCCAAAGTATTGGAGCTTCAGCTTCAACATCAGTCCTTCCAATGAACACCTAGGACTGATCTCCTTTAGGATGGACTGGTTGGATCTCCTTGCAGTCCAGGGAGATGTGTAAAACCTGGTTTACAAGCAAAAGAACTTTGCTTTAACACTGACTAAGATGGAAACCTCATGGAGAGTTTTGGTCAAGAATGTGAAAGGGTCCACTTTATATTATAAAACAGTAATTTTTAATACAGAATATTCCCACCCCATCCTCTCCATGCACCCAGCCAGGAGACTGGAGACACTTCTGGTTGTAACAGCTGGGAAGGGTGGTGCTTTGCTGCAGTGGGAAGAGACCAGGAGGGCTGCTACCCAGCCTGCAGTGCACAGAACTACCCTTCACAAGAGAGAAGCATCCCGTCCAAAGCACCGGTAGTGCTGAGGCTGAGATATCTTTTAAAAGACTCATCTTTGTTGCTGTGGTGAGGATAGGGGTCACTGGAAGAAGAGAAACCAGTTGGGAGGCTAGTTCTGCAGTCCACATCAGATGGGGTGACTTGAAAAGAAATGGTCAGATTCAAGACCTGATTTTAAAGGTAGAATCACTGGAGTTGCTGAGGGATTAGGTATGGATTGTTGAAGAGAGAGAAGAGTCCAGGATGACTCCAAGTAGATCAGTAGAGCAATTTGTGTAGTTTATAAGCAAAAAAGGCCCACTGTTGCAAAACAAAGCCCTCAGGACAAGGAGTCAGAAGACCTGAGTACTTTGCCTAACGCTGTCCCTCACAAGCCCCTCTGAGTGTGGGCTACATCCTTGGGAATCAAGGTCCTCAATAATAAGACAAGAACTTGGACCAGATAACCTCTAGGTGTCTTCAGCTCTCATATTATAAAAGTCTATAAGTCAATTTTGCTACTTACAAAAAATCACCCTCAAATTTAGGGGAAATTTGTGTTATACGGAGAGATTTGCTATAATCACACAGTGATCAGTTTAATCAGTCTTATATGAGAGCACAAAGAAGTGCAGTTACTGAAGGTGCCAAGAGACCAACAACCCACCTCATTATCCATAAAATAGAGAGACAGTCTAATCTTTCTCTTGAAGATAAAAGACTGCAGAGGTCACTCTGCCAACAAAGCACAGGCTGCTTTATTATGATTCATGAGAAATGAAAGTATTCATCTTGTGGAAACTGCTGTTACAAATCTGAAGGATTAATTCCATAAAGGTCCGAAAGGTCCAGGGAAAGCCTTAAAAATTCAGCAAAGCTCATGGTTGATAGTGTGGTATAAAGTCTAATGCAGGGAGCCATACTGGTAAAGCATTCTGTGTTATAAGTGTCCAGTTTTCTCAACATGAAGGCTGAATAGTGTTTTGTTCTGTTTTGCTTTTTTTAATTAAAATGCTATCATTCTTTTTTGTCAGGATATCAACTGTGTATCTTGTTATCAGCGGAAAGATGATCTTTCCCTGCTTAGTTCATGAAGTACATCAAGAAAGAAAACCCACAATGATAAGAGAAACATCAACATTGGAACAGAGAGTTAGTTAGCCTTAAACCACTCAGGAGGTCAGCCTTTAATAAAGGACCCTCACAAACAATTTGTTTTATTCAAAGGTGATTTAGATTCTATGGGAGATGACTTGCAGAGCAGCAATGAAGTTTCTTCAAAGGATTAAAGCCATAATGGGAAGTCTGAACTCTCTCTATATACAACACATGCATGATCCAAGTGAGCTTCAGGGATGAAGAAACTATATAGGTGCCCTTCAACTAAAAGAAACTGAAAGATGAAGAAACATATCTGCCTATTTTGCATGGATATATGTCTTGCATGAGTTACTAGTTACAATGGTTGTTATCTCAGACCCAGCAAACTAGTAGGAGGGGGCCAGCCTTGAAGGCACGCTGTGCCCAAACGGTGGCCAAGGAATGGGTGACTCAGCCATATCTACATTTTCAAACACGCATATCTGAATGTCTGGAATATCACTGTCGGAAGTAATCTGGAAAGTTTTCAAGGCTGAATCATTTGTAAATTCTTTGCTGGTCAAGTCCTACTACAGACACCAAACAAAACAGAGGGCAGAGGTTTCTCTAGGAGCTGTAATCATTACATTAAAAAGGACTCAGTTCACTTGATTTCCAATATGCTGGAATGTCCAATAACATCTTAGAACCAGTTATAAATCTTAAATAATGAACATTAATTCTCATCAGGTTCTCATTTTATAAAATGTGCAGAGATAGAAAGTCTCATTGAATAGCAGTGACAGTTCCAGCTCTTACAAGTGATAGCTCTTTATTCTGCCTCTTTGTTGCTTAGTCACTCAGTCGTGTTCAACTGTTTGCTACCCCATGGACTGCAGCATGCCAGACTTCCCTGTCCCTCACCATCTCCTGGAGCTTGCTCAAACTCATATCCATTGAGTCAGTGATGTCATCCAACCATCTTGTCTTCTGTCATTCTCCTCCTGCCTTCTATCTTTCCCAGCATCAGGGTGTTTTCTAATGAGTCAGCTCTTCATATCAGTTGGCCAAAGTATTGGAGTTTCAGCTTCAGCATCAGTCCTTCTAATGGATATGCATGGTTCATTTCCTTCAGTATTGACTGGTTTGATCTCCTTGCAGTCCAAGAAACTCTCAAGAGTCTTCTCCAACACCATAGTTCAAAAGCATCAGTTCTTCCGCTCAGCCTGCTTTATGGTCCAACTCTCACATCCATAGATGACTACTGGAAAAACCGTAGCTTTGACTAAACAGCTTTATTGGCAAAGTAATGTCTCTGCTTTTTAATATGCTATTTAAGTTTGTCATAGCTTTTCTTCCAAGGAGGAAGCAGCTTTTAATTTCATGGCTGCAGTCATCATCTGCAGTGATTTTGGAGCCCCAGAAAAGAAAGTCTGTCACTGTTTCTGTTGTTTTCTCATCTATTTGCAATGAAGTGATGGGACTGGATGCCATGATCTTAGTTTTCTGAATGTTGAGTTTTAAGCCAGCTTTTTCACTCTTCTCTTTTACCTTCATAAAGAGGCTCTTTAGTTTCTCTTTACTTTCTGCCATAAAGATAGTGTGACTTGCATATTTGAGGTTATTGGTATTTCTCCTATGGCTCTTTTCTTTCTATCACATATCATATTTATGAGAATTTCTAATTATATTGCAGACTCCAGGGAAACAGAAATGAATCATATTTGTCTCTCTGTATCACACAGAGAAAGTGAAAGAGGAGAGTGAAAAAGCTGGCTTAAAACTCAACATTCAAAAAATGAAGATCATGGCATCCAGTCCCATCATTTCATTGCAAATAGATGGGGAAACAATGGAAACAGTGACAGACTTTATTTTGGGGGGGCTCCAAAATCACTGCAGATGGTGACTGCAGCCATGAAATTAAAAGACGCTTTCTCCTTGGAAGAAAAGCTATGACAAACATAGACAGCATATTAAAAGCAGAGACGTTACTTTACCAACAAAGGTCAGTATAGTCAAGTTATGGTTTTTCCAGTGGTCATGTTTGGATATGAGAGTTGGACCATTAAGAAAGCTGAGCACCGAAGAACTGATGCTTTTGAACTGTGGTGTTGGAGAAGACTCTTGAGAGTCCCTTGGACTGCAAGGAGATCAAACCAGTCAATACTGAAGGAAATCAACCCTGAATATTAATTGAAAGGACTGAGGATAAAGCTGAAACTCCAATACTTTGGCCACCTGATGCAAAGAACTGACTCATTAGAAAAGACCCTGATGCTGGGTAAGATAGAAGGCAGAAGGAGGATAATGACAGAGGACGAGATGGTTGGATGGCATCACTGACTTGATGGACATGAATTTGAGCAAGCTCCGGAAGTTGGTGATGGACAGGGAAGCCTGGCATGCTGCAGTCCATGGGGTTGCAAAGAGTCGGACATGACTGAGAGACTGAACTGAACTGATCACACAGCCTTTAGTAGCCCTTACCTATCTCAGAAATAAATACCTGCTGAGTAAACTTACATAGAAACTTACATAGACAAAAACATGACCAATTTAGGACTGCCTATATTAGTGAAAGAAAATCAGAAACAGAGGTAAAAAACAATATGAACCTCATTGTCTTAGTTTGATTGTGAATGATAAAGATTACTCGATATTACTGTCAAAGTATCAATATTCATATTGACCATACTTCCTTGAATAGTCTGAGGAAGTTTTGGTCACCTATTTGTTTTCTGTTAAAGGCCAGATAATAAATATTTTTCAGCTGTCTGGCCAAGAGGCAATACTTAATATATTAATATATATTTTTTTATGATGATTTAAAGTTAGGCTGATATACTTTGCTGTACAGAGGAAACTAACACAGCATTGTAAAGCAACCATATGCCAATTAGAAAAATAATAATAATAAAGATATACCGTTAACCAGTTAACCAAAGAGTCAACCACTGAAAAATGTACAAACCATTATTTTAAAAAGAAGCAAAGGGCCAAACCTGGCCCTCCCTCCAGGCTATGGTCTCTGATCCCTGTTCTGAGAAGATGATTCTGCTGACTCACAGTGAAGGGGATGAGGGCTTGGAGCTGCTCCCTTGCGCTAGACTCCGCATCCTCAAAGCTGCATTCCTCTGGATTTACCAGCTACAAAATTTTACTAAGAATATTTGGCCTATAGGCTGTGCACATGGGTAAACTTTCTCATTATAGTCATTCATTCATTCACACGTATCATCACATCTGTAGTAAATGCCTAGGTAGCTCCCCGGCAACCTTGCTCCTTCTAACAGGCCTCTAATTCCGGACCACAGACCAGGAACTCCATCCTCTCTCTCCTGTCCTTCTCCTCACTGCCTCAGGACCCTCCCTGGTCTGACTCAGGCCCCTACTTCCTGCTGTACCTGTTCCAAAGGTTTGTAGACAACAGTGCTCAAGGATTTTATGGAAAACATATTCTTCTAATTGCTGATAGTCCACACAACACGTGCTGTTCTCATACTGTAATTTACTAAAAGGCCTCAGAGAAAAGGAAAACAATCTTGCTAGCTTTTTTCTTCCTACATGAATAAATATTCAAGGTGAAGGGAAAACCCATTTCTTTTGTTTTCTTGTTGCAATTAAGCCAGCACAGTTTAGCCTGGTCTGCTGCAGCAGGAGAGAGGTGTTCATTGGCTTCAAAAAGGTCATACAATTTCAGTTATGCATGATAAACAAATTCTAGAGGCTGACAGTACAGCATGGTGCCCATAGTTAATAATGTTGTATTGTACACTTAAAAATCTGCTAGGAAGGCAGATCTTACCATGTGATTTTCATCACAGAAATATTTTTAAAATAAAGAGGGTGGGAAGAAACTTTTGGAGGTGATGGGTTATAGCATGCATTGATTGTGGTGAGTCTCACAGATTTATACTTATCTCCACCCTCATCAAGTTGTATACATTAAATAAGTATAGATTTTTGCATGACAATCATAGTTCAATAAAGTGATTAAAAACAAAAAAAGATGTGTGGGTAACTCATAGTCCTGAAAAGCTAGCACCTAGAGTATCACCAACAGTGACTTGTGTGTTCCTGAGGCTGTTTAGCCACTTAAAAAACGTTCTTTTCATTAAAAAAAATTTTTTTTTAATTAGAGAAAGCCTATTGAGTAAAGATTGCCTTTCAGCCTGGGGAACAATCCACTGGGGGCCCTCCCTATGCAAGCAGCAGGAATAGATGGGCTGTTTCCTGGGGAGCAAGGTCTCTGTTCCAGCCACCTGTATCACCTTATCAGACTCAGCCCATGGGTGTCAGTCTTCTGCCCCTATCTCTTCTCTACCTATCAACCAGTGGGATCACATAAAATGAAATTCAGAGCTTGCCATTCCTCTGATTAAATCTTTCTGGGCAGTCCTCTTGCAGGGAGCCCCAGATTCTGAATGTGAACCTGTGACCCACCATGGATGGTGCACAGCTGGGCTCCTGGCACCCCTTCCCCCCGCGCCACCCCCCCTGCCCCCCCCCCCATCATATTCATCCTCTGCCTTGACCATCATGTCTCAACCACAGTGGCTTCCTGTCTGTACTCAGAACTCACCACTCTACCTACCTGGAACGATCTTCTCGTATTTGTACCTGGCTAACTCCTATTCATCTTTTTATCCCAGCTTAAATATCATTTTCTTGGGGAAAAATTTCACGAGAAACCCACAAGAGAAAAGGACCATCTCCCTGTCCTTGTTTTGGGAGCACAGAGTCTTAGCCACTGGCCCACCAGGGAAGTCCCTGTTTAGCCACTTTTTACCATTCCTGCACGACCTTCTATCCACTTGCTTTCCATAATGGCATTTCCGTAGTGTAATGGTTATCATGTTTGCCTCATCCAGTTGCTTTCCATATACTTAGCTTATTCGATCTTTAATAAATTCCTCTTAGATTGTCTCTAATTTTAAAAATATCAGTAAGGATAAAAGCAATGATTTTCTGCATCTCGATTTCAAAAGAGTAAATGCCTTAAATTTATCTAAATAATGAACAGCAGATTTTCTTGAATGATAGAAACTATAATTCCACGGAGAGGTCCAAGTGTTACTATAAAACACTCAGAAGTAAATTTATACACAATTCTCAGATGAAATGCAAAACTGAGAGCAGAAAATGTGCTGAGTTTACTGAACGTGGTCCACAGGCCCCCATCTCAAATGCAGGCTCCCTTATAATTCATCAGCTGGAGACACTTCTTCCCCCACAACCCAAGATCCCAGACAAATGAATCTTACTTCCTTTCTTATTCTGTCCCACTTACTGGTTCTCACCTAATGCCTTCAGCTCCTTAAACCTCTTATTACCTCAAGATCAGAGCAGCTGGGGACTTAATAGATGTCACCAGAACATAAAGAGAGAGGGTTACTCTTTATTGTATAACATTTTGATTTGTATGATATATACCAGGACTGTAATTTTAAGAACTATAATTAGTATAAATGCTAATCATATTAGTCAAAGCAGTTACTATTTTAATGTAATCAAATAAATAAAGTCTCTCTCTCCTTTTCAATTCTTTTTCTCTCCTCTTAAAAAACAGCCAGAAAATATGCCCCTGCTGTTGCATAGCCAGGGGAATAAATAGCACAAACATGAAAAGAACTGATAATGATTAAAGTCAGTTACCTACAGTTCGGTCTACTATCCTTTACAGAGGGTGGTCTGAGGGTTGGGGTTGGGGGTTATTCACCACCTTCAACCATGGGTCAAGGTTGCATTAAGCAAGGGCTGGCATTGCAGTTTACAAACAAACATGTTCTTTTCTTCTGTTTTTTTCCCCCCTATATTTCTAGTAACTTACTTAGAGGTTACAGGGAAGCCTTAGGTGATCCTGTTGGTCAGGGAGAAACTGTTAATTTTATTTTTCAGGTAGGGAAAAAAAGACTCAGAGAGGATCCCCAAGATCACATAGCTCAGAAGAGGAAGACGAGGTCATAGATTTGCTTTAATTCTAGTCTAGGTCTCATTCTGTGTCATCTTTCTTATTATTCTTGTCCTTTATTTTTCTTACACTGTATAAAAAGTAGACTACATAGCCAAGTGGGGTCAACCAGCTCAGATGTGAGAGAGGCAAACACACATGGAATTAGCAAAATATTTGATGGAGGCTGCCCTTTGGCTACTGTAATTCCAGAAAACCCATCAAGCAGGATTTGAGCAATGAAACTTCAAGGTCATGTAAACAGGTAACCTGGGAAGACAGTCAGTCAATGATTCCATGATTCCCAGAATCACTCAGCATAAAGTGGCTTATCAGAAGACAAATTTGTCTCCCAGTCAGCCCTAGAAGGAAGAGCGTATGGTTAACACAGTGAGGATTGGCCGGAGAGGGTTCTGGGATGGCTTGGGAAGAGCCCACTGGAATGCAGTAGCTGTGTATATCCACCAGCAGAAGACCTGGGTGCCTGTGCACGAACAGGGTGGTGGGGGAGAAAGCATGGAGCAGCAATATCAAAGAGGAAAACCTCTGTCTACCTTTTCTCCCTGGGGTGGTTCCTCAATCCCCAAACCAAGATTTATCCCTAGGGGGATAAATGGATGAAGATTTATGGATCTATGAAGAAACAAGGCCTTTGATCAGAATTTATAAATACCAGAGCTCCTAAATTTTGATTAGTCCAGAAAACCTGTTGATCCACCACATATATTAAGACCTGATCTACAACTCTCAAAATCAAGAACCATGCCTACAGCTTTGTTTCAATCCTCTTCTCTGTTTACATTTAGCAGTGATAAAGATGTATTAGATAATAATAAACGCGTTGGGTGGCATTAGTCTCAGGGCAAGAGTGTATCTTCAACATGCTCAATGAGCCAAAGGTGAATAAAGAAAAGAGAGGGAACATTTTGAGCTTCCTTGAATAATCACTTTCCAGGATGTCTACAGTTTGGTTCCCCGGCTGCAGGATTCAACTGGAACCTGTCATTTACGGGCCAGCAGGACCATGCGAAGAGTTGACTCATTGGAAAAGACTCTGATGCTGGGAGGGATTGGGGGCAGGAGGAGAAGGGGACAACAGAGGATGAGATGGCTGGATGGCATCACCGACTTGATGGACATGAGTTTGAGTGAACTCCGGGAGTTGGTGATGGACAGGGAGCCCTGGAGTGCTGCAATTCATGGGGTCGCAAAGAGTCGGACACGACTGAGCAACTGAACTGAACTGAACTGAGGACCTGAAGAAGCTCACATCCAGACTGCAGGTCAAAGGCTTTCATGGAAGGCCACTTGGATAGCATCCCCAAGATAGAAAGTTAGTAACACAGTTGGTAAAGGTTTCAAAAGTAGCTTTAGGTGGGCTGGATATTGAACATCAGAATGTCAATTGTTTTCACCATCAGTGTCTAAAAAAAGTAAACTTTAACAAAAATGTATGTAATACAAGGACAGGCTGATGATGGTAATGTACATTTTGCTCTTGGCTAGTTTCAAGCTAAATTATTGGTGTGATCACTAGGATAATCACATGTTTTTAACATAAATCTGATACTTTTGAGACTGAAAGGGAACTCAGTTTATGTCAGGACCACACTTATAAACTAGAATCGTTGAAAGCAACCTGGGATGCATGGTCTCCAATCTATCACTGTTTTAAAGATGACACAGATGTTCACACTTGTACTCTTTTTTGGAAACTGTTTATTTTTATCTGATAGTGAGAAGTCGTGTCAGGCACTGGAAGCATTCAGAATTAATTTTATTGAAATATAGTATATACATTTCTATTTCTACAGTGCATGATATACTGTCACGCTTCTGGATTTTTAAATTTGGATGTAAAGAGAATGATTGCTTCATTCAATCATTAGCATCTAAATGCTGGTTACTCTTTAATAGAAATGTCTCTGATAGGGATAAAAGGCCAATGTTTATTGGAATACTTCCTGGTCATAACTGGAAAGACATGACTAGGGGTTCATCACACTGGCCTATAGCTGTAAATAAATTGAAACCCAGTGATTAAAAATGCAATGGGTCTTTGTGAAGGGGACTGTGAAACAAAAGCTATCCCACTTCCCTGTCAGTCTGCAAAATGACTGTGAAAAATGACATGTGAATCATGGTAGAAAGGACTGCAACCACTTAGACACTATTAACTCCACTGGCTTTGACCATGAAGAATAACGGCAGAATGACGCATGAGAGCTGGGATCATAGGCGAGAACCTTGCTCCATCACATTCAATGACTCACAACTCTATGCCCTTTTGCTTAATAGTGGTGGGTTCAGTGCTTTGACACAGATAAATATGTTCAGGAAACCTTTCCAGTTGGTGCTGACATCAGCAACTAACAGTTTAGCATGGCCACAGCTAAAAGCATGGGGAAATTACAGAAGATCGAGTTGGTATTTTTGGTTGCATTAATTCATCCAGATACATATATATATATATATATATTTTTTTTTTTTTTTTTTTGAAATTTACATAGTACTAATGGATCTTCATTTGACCACATTGGGACAGTGCACAAATAATTATTAGATGATATAAACACTAATTATAGTTTTGAAGTTCTGCCTTTATAGGAGGAAAGAACAAGGGGATTGATACTTCAACCTATTACATGATTTCATTTTCAAGCAGTTGGTGAAATTATTATGATGTTGATTTAAAGGAGAAAAAAAAAACTGAGGCTAAAGTCTAACAAATTAAAATTTGCCCAATGGGTGAGTTTGCATTTGAAGTGATATTTTTGACTCCAAACTCTATTTCACATTTTTTTTTTTTTTGTATCAGGAGTCTATATGTTTGTTTTGTTTTCTGTCAAGGGCCAGACAGTGAACGTTTTTGGCATGAGGAGCAAACTATTCAACTCTACCACTGTAGCTGGAAAACAGCCACAGACAGTGGGAAGAAGATGGGTGGGGCCACAGATGCCCACCTTGCCCCTTCCTCCCAAGTGGTCAGCAGAAATGAAAGCAAAACAACAACAACAAAGTCCAAGAAAGCAGAAAATTAAATAAATAAGCAGAAGTATGCATCACACTAGTAGTTTAGAATATATGACAATGATGCCTTTTCAGCACCTCCAGTTAATACACTTGGATAGGAAACAATCATGTTTGCCTAGTATTTTCTAAAATTCTCTTTCAAAGTCCTTCCCCATCCTCCACCTCCTTGATATCCAGTGCTTTCCTACTGGCATTAGGGTTGTTTCTCAAAATGCCCTCAGCCCTACCCTTCCTGACTGCATCTTACTTTCTAGAACCTTCTTTTTGCAGCTTCCCATTTTAAAAACTTATTCAAAACAGTATTACCTAGTGGAGAGGAAAATTCAATAATTTTTACCCACCTTAAGGTATCATTGACTGAAATAACTTAATGTGGCAACCTTAAAATCATCTCACTTTAGTAAGTCACTTCAGTCGTGTCCAGCTCTTTGTGACCCTATGGACTATAGCGCACCAGGCTCCTCTGTCCATGGGATTCTCCAGGCAAGAATACTGGAGTGGGTTGCCATTTCCTCCTGCAGGGCATATTCCTAACCCAAGGATCTAACCCATGTCTCTTAGGTCTCCTGTGTTGGCAGGCAGATACTTTACCACTAGTGTCACTGTGGAAGCCCTAGTAAAGTCCAGGCTGAGTTAAATTCAGTAACTGTAAGTCTCTATGCTAGATATTGGGAATGGGAATGTTTCTAAAGAAAGCAATGTATATCTAAGACCATAAAAATATTCCATTCATTTGTTCAGTCCCTAAATCATGTCAGACTCTTTGTGACCCCACAGACTATAGCCCACCAGTCTCTTCTGTCCACAGGATTTACCAGGCAAGAATAGCAAGAAGAGAGGAGTGTGTTGCCATTGTCTTCTCCAGGGGATCTTCCCAACCCAGGGATCAAACCCTCATCTCCTGCACTGGCAGGCAGATTCTTTACCACTGACCCTATGGACTGTAGCTTGCCAGATTCCTCTGTCTATGGGATTTTCTAGGCAAGAATACTGGAATGGGTTGCCATTTTTTTCTCCAGGGGATCTTCCCAACCCAGGGATTGAACCCAGGTCTCCTGCACTGCAGGCAGATTCTTTACCACTGAGCTGTCAGGGGAGCCCATTAAAAAAAAAAATAGGTTATAGTAAATTCTCTCCCAAGAAGCTACCTCAAGAAAATAATTCAATGGAGTTACTGTATACACACACACACACAAAAACAAACCCTCATTGCAGTGTTTGATATGATAGCAAATTCAGCTATATTAAAAGCTATACTGACTGTCTTATAGTAGGGAAATAGATAAGTCAATGACAAAACACAAATATGTTGACATAGTAGGAAACAATCAAAATTATCGGCATGAAGACTAAGAAGAGACACCCAGTAGTACGCAAACCATTGGGACAGACTGTGGATGGTTGACTTGGGGTTAAAACCCCTTCTACAACTCAAATAATGCCATAAGATCAACCACTAACTACGAATGAAAGATCTTTATACTGCATGAAGTTTCATATTTCAGTATGATCCTCGCACATTCTGTATAGGTATAAATGCTTGCATATGTAAAGAAAAAATAATCTGTGACTTTTCTCATCCTAAACCCTTTAACTAGAGAGGGAGATGTAAACTGCTGAAAACCACAGCGTAGGTAAGAACTCTGTCACATGACTGAATATCCTTTTTATCATTGTCAAGGGAACTACCTCTCAATGACATAGACATGCAACAGCTCTTTCTTTATTTGCATTTTTTTCTTTCATTTTGAAGCCTACTCCCTCATTCCTCAGAGGGCAGTTAGCAATGCAATAAATTAATTTGTACTTTGGCGTGAACTCTTTAATCCTGTTTTGTTCTCTCACCTCCCAATCAAACACACACTCTTACATTTGCATGTATTAACATAATGAAACATTAATTACATAGTGTCTAGGATAGAACCAGCAAAGCGCTTCAATCAATCTCAATAACTTCCATCAGGAAGGCGAAAAACGCTGCCCAGCCTTATCAGGACCACATAATAGACACAAACACAGGCTCGGTGCCTGTTGTGGGTGTGATTTATAACCAACTTCTGAAAACAAAAAGCAGAAAATTACAAGGAGACTAATCAATAACAATTATCTTAATGATAGATGGACAAATTTTATTCTTTTGTTGGGCGGTATTGCCCGTCTACTGGTTTGTTTGCAACAGGGGATAAAGATTAAGCAGACTGCTCTAGAAAACCAATGAGGTCTAAAAATGCCTGATTCCTGGGCTGTGAAGACTCGTTATATTATCTGATTTCCCTCGAGAAAGTGTGAGAGTTTGTCTGAACAAGCGAAGGTGTCTTCCAAAGCCTCTCACACAGCCATTTCCTAACCCTTCTAGACTGTTCTTGGTCTTCCTGGTCTCTCCCCACACATACGTGTTCATCTGCTTTAGACGGTCTGAATTCCACCAAGGCTATCCTTTGTGCTTATGGCCAGCGTGTGTTCTGGGTGATTGTTGCTGAGCAGTGAGAGTGTTTAATTATGTAAAAATTCTTACACAAGGGTACTGGGTTTGGAACACAGCATTCACAAACGTTTTCAGTATTTTACATGCGTTTGAAGAGTTTTTTGTAAATATCAATCATGGTAGCATACATGTATTTGGGTCTGTAGAAGCCCTGTTCCTGCTGGGTTTTTTCCTTAGAACCGTGGAAGATTAATAAGTAAAAAGAAAAAGAGGTAAGCAAAGGGTGCTGTGGCATTCCCCAAAGGCTGCACCTCCACACGGTTTCTCAGTGTCGCAACTACTGACATTTTGAGCTGGATGACTGGATACTTTTTTGCCAAGGGAGCTGACGGGTGTATTGTAGAAAGTTTAGCAGCCCATCTGGTCTCTTTAGAGGCCACTGCTCTTTCCTCATTGGAGAAGGAAATGGCAACCCACTCCAGTATTCTAGCCTGGAGAATCCCAGGGACAGAGGAGCCTAGTGGGAGGCCGTCTATGGGGTCGCACAGAGTCGGACACGACTGAAGCGACTTAGCAGCAGCAGCAGCAGCCCTTTCCTCTCCCCTTTAGTCATGACAATCAGAAATGTCTTCAGGCCTTACTAATGCCATGGGGAAGGGCAAACTCATCTCCAGTTAAAAACCACTACCCTATGCCTTTCTGTTCAAGAATTACATGCAATATTCATTAAAAAAAAAAAAGTTCAGTAAAGATTATAGAAACTTATTTGCTTATGTAAAAACTATACTGTTATTAAATCTTCTTTGAAATAAGTAGACTTTACTCCATTTTAAAGTCAATATTTTGAGGCATTTATAAAACACTGAAAGTGAAGAAACCTAAATTCTATTCCTGATAATCCCACCCTGACATCATGGCCTTAGGCAATGAATCCTCTTCTTTTTTATTTTTTCTTGTGTGTGTGTATATATATATATATATATATATATTTTTTTTTTTTTTTTACATCACTTTCTTCCTTTGCAAAGTGAAGAGCTTGGACAAAGTGATTTCCTAGTCCATGCCAGGTTGAATATTCTGTGGTTCTACCACTGAAAGAACTGATGGCTGTGGATTAGTCCTTAAGCTAGGACCATCCGTGGATCTCTCAAACATCAGTCAACACACAACTACGAGAGTAGTAATGTGTCTACCTTTAGCACAGTCCAAAACTGTACTCCCCAAAGAAGAAAAAATGGCATGCGTGCATATGTGCATGCTAAGTTGCTTCGGTCGTGTCCGACTCTGTGTGACCCTAAGGACTACAGCCAGCCAGGCTCCTCTGTCCATGGGATGCTCCAGGCAAGAGTACTGGAGTGGGTAAACCTGAATATGTAACTCGGCAAAGGTGGGTATGGTTCCTATTCCTGGGTGTGCAAAGAGAAACATCAAGGGAGTGATAATGCCAGAGATAATCAGTTAGGGCTTCGCTCCCTTAAAGACTTGAGCATGACCACCAACTAAGAGAACAAACAGGCAAATAACAGCATAACAGATTACTGAATCAAGTCCTAGATACTGCCTACTGTGCTAACACTTTCTCTTTCCTACTATAGTAGTTTTATTCAAGGTAGAAACCAGATTTAGAAAAAGTAAATAAATAGATACATACATGCATACATACAATTATTAAAAATCCAATTTTCCCTGAATTTGATCCTATGGGTGTGAGGTCTCGGAGCATGTGCTTTCTGGTTTGTGATTCTCTGAGCCCATTACTATTTGTAATCGCTTCTCCAAATACACACTATTCACATAGATCCCTGGAGATTCTAGAGACCAATCTGCCCTTTTGAAAACTGCCACATCCTCGTTTGCATGAGAGATGCAACAAGTCAATGAAATCATCCTTCAGGACTCCCAACCCTGTCAACTATTGGCTATTGAAGCTCATCCATCCGTAGGCCTTCATTTCGGCTCTTTCAGAACGGATATGTTAGCTTGTGCATTCCTGCAACTGCTCACATGAGTGCAAAGTAAAATGGCATGACACAGACACGACACTGTAATTCTCAACATCCAGAGACTCGAATGACCTGCCTGCCAATATACCACAGTATGTTCCCATTTACAATGCATTTATCTCAACAAAGAGTTGAGGAAATCATCTTTCATATAGGTTGCACCTGTCTCTTTCTGTTGCCTCTCAACACTCCTAGAAGATGCAGCAAGATGCAATGATCCTTATATTTTCCCATATAACAATCTTGGGAAAAGAAAGGCAAACCACCTGGCATTGAGAAACAGAACACATATGCAAAGAAACAATACAGAGAAATCTTTAGCCTGCACACCTGGTGAAATATCATCTAAGTGTCACTACATTTTAGCTGCTTCTGGTAAGACAAAGAACATTATTTTGAAGGCTACAGATACCAAATAATGAATATCAGTAATAGCTACTGAATTTTTTTTCAATAGCTTATGACCACTTCACAGTTACTTTCTATTTTATTAATTAACAAAGAAGAGAGAGAGGCAGGGCACATAATCATAATTCCATAGGAAAGGCCCTTAGATCCCAGGAACCTCATCTTTGTCAACACAAAAACTAGATTGTTTTACAGCAACACACCGAACACTCTCAAAATAAAATCCTTCTAGCCTGAGCCAAGTTCTGACCAGGCTTTAGGGAAAAAAAAATGTTTACCATTAGGTGAATAAACTGCATCACTATAATGAAATGAGACTGTTGGGAAGATAAACAGCTAATTCATTGCAAATGCAAAACCACTCTTTCTCTATAAAATGAAAGCCACAATAAAATTGATGGGCCATGGGTTATTGATACATTGTTTGGGGTTTTCAAAACCCACAGATATTTTAAAAACCATAATCCAAATACAACCAAATCGTAAAGCGTTCAATAACCAGTGTGCACACTTCAGCCCTGCCCTTCCAGCCAGCATGAGCAGCAAAATCCCCCCATTATCCTCTCCCGACCAGCTGTCTTTGGATACACTTCATGGAAAGTCACAGCTTCCAGATCTCATCTTCTTTCAATTTAGTGGATTTGGCCATTTCAACATAAAGAAATTAAAACCTAAAAATAGATAAATAAAAGAATCTGTGGGTCATAAACCCACAAGCTGAGCAGTTTTAATGTTTAAAATCAGCGTTTAATGTCCAACAGCAGGATTAGGTGGTCTTAGGTGAAATGTGGTCCATTTTCTCCTCAGAGATGAACAAAGCAAATAGGAAGAAGAAGGCAATCAGAGTGGCAGGATCCTGCAACTCTGTTATTCATTACACTGCTGGCTACATCTTGGAACTGGCCATCCCATTTCTAAGTCTTTATCCCAATCATTTATGAGCCCAGGGCAGCTACAGACAAGTAAGAGATGCTCCTGTTGACCATATTAAAAACTGTTGGTCAGCTACAGTTATTTTCAAAAGAATGACACTATTTTCACAATCCAATAACAGTAAAAGGCTAGAAGATATCTCAAGATAAAGAAAAGTAATTTTTAATTTACAGAACTTGTCACTGTGGATTGCCATTTCTCAGTGCTTTTTCCTGGAATCTGGTGTTGCTGCAACAACACATCTATTACCTCCAATATCATATCTAAGAGATGGTGTCTATCAAAATATATGAATACACTTTTTATCTTGAATTATATGGGAGAGAGTTCTATTTATTAGACTCTTAAAAGACACCAGGGTTTTATTTATTAAGCAAGAGAAATATCAGGTGTGGAGTGTTTCCCAAAGCTCATAGCTTTCTTTCCATAATTATGATTAATAATGATGGTAACACTTATATCAGCTCCCATCATTGCATTATTTTTAATCTGCTACTATGCACTACTATGCTACTATACCTACTATTTATTACCTAGAATACTCCCTGCATTCAACCTATAATTTAGCCACTACCATTATCTCCATTTTATAGATGAATGGACCGTGGTTCAGAAAGGTCGCAAGACTTGACCACTGTCATTCAGCCAGTAAGGGAAAGAGTCATCAGTGGAGCTTGAGTCTTCCTGACTCTGGAGACTTTGCTTTTGATCAAAGTATTACATTTGGCCCAATGTCAAGGGAAGGGGTGGGGGAGAAATTGGGAGATTGGAATCAACACATACACACTATTAATACTATAGTAATAATATATCTATCAATAGATAACTAATGAGAACCTGATGCACACACAGGGCACTCTACTTAACGGAATGTGGAGACCTAAAGGGGAAGAAAGTCCAAAAGAGAGGGGTTACATGTGTATGTGCAGCTGATTCAGTTTACAGTAGAGTAGAAATGAACACAGCATTTTAAAGCAATATATTCCAATAAAAATTAACTAAAAAACAACTTTTAAAAAGGATTACATTTGGAGGATGGAAACTTGAATTTCATTGCAAAAAATTAAAATGTAACATAAAACTAATGAAACTGATTATACTTCCAGGAAAATTAGAGAAAGGAGAGATACATACAAATAATACTTCAGAATCCGGGATGTTGGGAGGCTAGAGAAGTGAGGTATATGAAAGAATAAATATGAAATAAGTGATATATAGGGATCAGCAGAGAAGGGATGAGATGATGCTACACACAGTGAAGCTGTCTAAAATGAGGGAATTGTAGTGGAGAGAGATGGGATTCAATATAGAAGTGACCATAATAAGCAAGAATCACTGGATATCAGAAGAAGGAGAATGTGTTAGGTTACAGAGACAAACTCAATAGTGGTTAAGGTCACAGACTCTGAAGACAAGCATGAAAACACAATCTCTGCCACTAGCAGTTACGTGACATCTGCAAGTCACTTTTTTTTTTTCTCTTCTATAATTCAATTCTAAAGACCACTCCCCATCTTCTAAAGTGGTTGGGAATTTTTCAAAAAAATTGTTTAGCGTAGACTTGTAGTAAGTGTTCAACATGGATTGTGATCAACATTGGTCAAAATTTGATGACTCACTCTCACCGTGACCTTGAGCAAGTCGAATTACTTCTCTGTCATTCCATTTACTCATCTTTGAAATGGGAATGATATTAGAAGCTCAACCTGTTCCACTCGATGAAATGAGATAATGTGTATGAAAAGATTCAGAAAGCATAAAAGTGCTATTACAAGATTGTTTAGAAATGGAAACTCAACCAAGAACATTTGATCCAGACAATGGTGAGACATGTGAGGACTGATCGCTTCTGAGGAAAGGGAGGTTTAAAGCTGAGGAAATGGTATCCATTTCATTTCCAGTTCACATTTCCTTGCTCTGTTGCCCTATCCAGTCTCTTGTTATCTAAATTCAAATCATCTATGTCATTTGACACATTCAGTCCATATTCTTAGTAAAATAAAACCATCCTTTCCCACTACGAGATAATAGGAACAATATATATTTGTCTCTGGCCCTATTCCTGGCACAGAGCTTCTGAACCCTTGTAATTTCTTAACTGATAAGAACACTAGGAGCATCTGTAGTGATAATATTGAATCTCTGATCCTGGTTCCTGACACAGAGCCCCTAAAACCTTGGCAATTTCCTGGGTGAAAGCAGTGCTTTTTATTCTAATGAAGTGACTCTTGGTGGGCTCCTCAATGCGGGGTGGTCACCGGAAAAGGTTAGCCATAATTCAGTTCAGTTCAGTCGCTCAGTCGTGTCCGACTCTTTGCGACCCCATGAATCGCAGCACACCAGGCCTCCCTGTCCATCACCAATTCCCGGAGTTTACCTAAACTCATGTCCATCAAGTCAGTGATGCCATGCAACCATCTCATCCTCTGTCGTCCCCTTCTCCTCCTGCCCCTAATCCCTCCCAGCATCACAGCCTTTTCCAATGAGTCAACTCTTCGCATGAGGTGGCCAAAGTATTGGAGTTTCAGCTTCAGCATCAGTCCCTCCAATGAACACCCAGGACTGATCTCCTTTAGGATGGACTGGTTGGATTTCCTTGCTGTCCAAGGGACTCTCAAGAGTCTTCTCCAACACCACAGTTCAAAAGTATCAATTCTTCAGCACTCAGCTTTCTTCACAGTCCAACTCTCACATCCATACCTGACTACTGGAAAAACCATAGCCTTGACTAGACAGACCTTTGTTGGCAAAGTAATGTCTCTGATTTTAATATGCTATCTAGGTTGGTCATAACCTTCCTTCCAAGGAGTAAGCATCTTTTAATTTCATGGCTGCAATCACCATCTGCAGTGATTTTGGAGCCCAAATTAGAAGCTTGGAATTTTCAGCCCTACCTCCCATTCTCTAGGGGGAGGAGAAAGGCTAGAAATGGATTTAATGATTGATCATGGCTACTTCCAAAGACAGAGTTGTGACTTCGAGAGGCAGTGCTGTGCACACGGGGGAATGAGGTGTGTATTGATTACCGAGGAGGCCAGCTTTGCTCATATCATGGCATGGACTGCTTTTCTGAGCCTTGCTTCATCAGGAGCTCTGTCCATGAGTCTAGGGTTTGTTTCCTCCTGCAAAAGGTACATGAGCCTCAGGGGAAGTGTGGCCACCCACGGGCAGGTGTTCTTGGGTAATCAATTACAGACTACACAAGGGACGGCTATTGATGAGGCCTGATGGGCAGTTGTCTACAGCGAATGTTTTGAAAGAGAATGGAGAGGATCCTTAGCAACCAGAAACCTCCTCTTAGTTTGTACTTTGCCATTTCTTTCTTTACTGACAAAGACTTTCACTGACCAGCAAGGTGGGGTTTCAACAGCAAACATTCTTGGAAGAGGCAACAGCTCTATTTAGGTTTATATTCTGATTGTTTCCTGAGATCAGCCTTTCATAGCAGGTAAAACTGAAAGAAAGCTGAGATTCCACCCGAGGAGAAAAACTTTATAGAGACAGTCAGATGGAGTTAGGGGTGCTCACCGCGCTGGTCTACCTATCCCGACCCTGTATGTAGCAGCTTTGAGTGACGATAAGAAGACAGCCTCTACTTCAAAAAGACTTTAGGCTACTATGAACAAAGAAAAGACCAGGTTTAATAAGCAGAGAAATGACTGCTGAAGAACAGAAAGTAAATAGGATGCCCTAATCACATTATTCTCTTGGTAAATCTTAAGAAGAATTCTAGAGGAATTTAAGTTACAATTTCAAGGTGAGGAGAGAGGAAGAATTCTAAGTCTTCCATAGGAAATTTAGGCAAAATTTGTGAAATAAATGGAAAAAACAAAAACACCTCTAAGTTCAGGTGAACTAAAACTGGCATTGAGATCAGATTACAAATTGGGTATAAGAGGAAAACCTAGTATTTGGGGGTGCAAGTGATGGGTAGTCACTAGCGATCTAAAACATTCATCATCATCTCTCTTTGCCTCTTCCCAGCCCACTCTTCACAGCTGTGACTCTGAAGATTTTCGGCTCATAGAAGCCACCATCCCCAGGGCTGAGACAGTGCTGACCACGCAGCTTAAAGGACTCAGGCCCATAAGCTGGTGGGTCTGGAATTAGCCATGTTGACATAAAGTAGGAAATTAGGGTGCCTAAGGGTGAAGCTTAGGACCACTCATGTTCTCACTTCTAGAATTTGTCTTGTCTCTGTGACTTGGGCTTCAAGAATCAAGTGATTTTTCTGAACTCATGAATTCAAGTTGTAGGGACTTCTCAGGGCTCGGTTTCACTGTCCAGAACTTAGACTGCTTTAAATACGGTCTTCCCATCCTTCCTGGGATGGTGATTTGGTTTGAAGGACCGCTAAAGCCATACCCACTCCTTTCTAGGCCTTTCTCCTTTCTGTTCCAGCCTACCCTTGAGGTTCTATAATTCCTTAGTTTTTACCTATTCTCTGACCCACAATAATTATCCACTTATGGTAACAACAGACTTTGTGCTACCCATAACCATATAATCACCAGTAGATCATCTGATTTTTATTTGTGCTGAATTCTGTGTCTAATTCACAATGGCTACATTTTGAATTCTTCAAACAATTATTTATTGACTATAGAAATATTCCATTTGAATGTATTTATTTATTTATTTTTGCTCTAGAAACTAGAGCAAAAAGACAAATATATGTAAAATATGAGATGGCAACAAAATTAGTGGATCAATTCTAGAGCTCCAAACTGGGGGGAAACAAAAGGATTCCTAGAACATTTTATAAAGATAATGGAAGACATTATTGAATCCCAGGGATGGGGGAGCCTGGTGGGCTGCCGTCTACGGGGTCGCACAGAGTCGGACACGACTGAGACGACTTAGCAGCAGCAGCAGCAGCAGCATTGAAAAATTAATTCAAGAAAATCTTCCAGAACAGAAGGACACACAAAACCAGATTAAATAGGTCTAATATCCACGGTACGACAGATATCCATAACAAGGGCTATCGATCATGACACTGTAGTAGTTCACTGCAGACAAGGAGAACATCCTGTGCATTTCCAAAAAGAGATAACGAGACCAAGAGACAGAGAAACTAATGGGATCAGTTATCAGAATGCATCAGGTTTTTCAGAAGCAGATGTGGAAGCTGTAAGACAGCAGAGTCATACCTGCAAACTGTGATCGGAATTCGATACTGAGTTTACCTACTAATAACTTGAGCGGGTAGCATAAAGCCATTTTCCGACACACAAAGCTTTAATGCCTCCCTCCTGCACCACCCTCAAATCCTTTCTCAGGAAGCTACTGAGAGTTAGAATCCACCAAAAGGAAAGAATAAAGAAGACAGGGGGACTTCCCTGGTGGTCCAGTGGCTAAGACTCCACATTTGCAACACATGGGACCCAGGTTCAATCCCTGGTCAGGAAACTGGATCCCACATGCCACAGCTAAGAGTTCACACGCTACAGCTAAAGATCCTGCATGCTGCAACTAACGCCCGGTGCGGCCAAATTAATAAATATTTCTAAAAAGACATGAGCCGCAGACGTCAGTGCTGTCATACAGATGGGAAGAGGAGGAGCTTCCCAGAGTCGTGAAGGGAGACACAGGGTCAGAATGGTGCCCGCTGGCGGGCAGTCAGTCTTTTCTGATTGGAGTAGGTCAGGAGCCTGTGGGAGCAAGCGCCTCGGGAAGAGACAATCCACAGATGTGTCGGAATGACTGGGAGGCGTTTGAGGCTAATAATGAAGAGATGGATACATTAAAAGTAAGGGGAAAAAAAATCATACAAAAGAGAACGATTAACTCCAGGGGGAAAAATTACACTGAAAAACAAAAGGAAGCACAGTATAATCTGCTTCAATCCTGTAGACACTGACCATCCATCCAAACCAAAGTAAGGTATGATTGTATTGGGAGCATGAGGATGAGAATACGGTATAAAGAGGGTAGAGGTGAAGGGGTATGAAAGAAAATCAACTCTATACTTGTCACAGGAGGAAGTCAGTAGATAATGCTCAAGATGGAAAAATCAAAAAGACATAATGTATGTATATTACTTGGAGACATGGAGAAAGTTTCATAAAAATCAGCTGGAGGAATTCAAATGTGGTTACTTCTGGGAAGCAGAGAAGAGTTGAGTTGCAGTGGCAAAGGAATGATGCTTTTATAACAAGTTTGGCAGAACTCTGTGTGTGTGTGTGTGTGTGTGTGCTCAGTCGTGTCTGACTCAACTCCATGGACTGTAGCCCACCAGGCTCCTCTGTCCATGAGGGTTTCCCAGGCAAGAATACTGGACTGGGTTGCCATTTCTTTCTCCAGAGGATCTTCCCAACCCAGGGATCAAACTCTTGTCTCTTACATCTCCTGCACTGGCAGGCAGATTCTTTACCATTGCACCACCAACTCTGTTGCTGCTAAGTCGCTTCAGTCATGTCTGACTCTGTGCGACCCCATAGATGGCAGCCCACGAAGCTCCCCCAGCCCTGGGATTCTCCAGGCAAGAACACTGGAGTGGGTTGCCATTTCCTCCTCCAATGCATGAAAGTGAAAAGTGAAAGTGAAGTCGCTCAGTCGTGTCCGACTCTTAGCGACCCCATGGACTACAGCCCACCAGGCCCTCCGTCCATGGGATTTTCCAGGCAAGAGTACTGGAGTGGGGTGCCATTGCCTTCTCCGACCACCAACTCTAGAGCTCTTTAAATCACATACATGCACAATTCTGATTACAATGAAGGCAAAATGCATTTTACCTAATTCTAAAAAGTTATTTGAGTACTTCTACAGCCAGGAGACCATCATACTTGTAGAAAAATGAGGGGTCAAGGGGCATGAATGAGGAGGCTCTCTGTGACTTTAATAATGGTCACATTTTTCCTTGGTGAAATCAAAGCCTTCCCACCTCGCCTAAGGTCCATGATCTCTTAAAGTCAATAGTCAGTTCACAGATCACAAAGCTTTTCTCTCTCCAGGTAAGAACCATCTGAGCGCAAAAAACTGGCTTTCCACAACTCAGACCTGTTTTCATAAAATGCAGTGCCAAGCTGATAAGGTCAAATCCGACCTGATCTTTTAGACTTGGAACAAACACCACGGGAGCCCTACACTGTCCTGTTAAGCACAGTCAGTTTGCTCATAACAAAGTCATTTTTAGGATTTTGTGAGTTTGACAGGAAAACAGAAGGAACAGCCCCACAATAAATTATTCACTTGAATGACTTTCCAAATTGAAATCCAAAAGATTGCAGAAGTACAGAGTTGTAAGTACATAGGAAACCATCTGAAATAATTTCAGATCTGAACATTGCCATACGGTCATCCTGTTGATTTTCACGGATGCAGCCTACTCATGTGGATAATACGACGCAGATGGGCCAGTGGTGCTGGGGCCCTCTGCCAAGGCCAGCTCTGCCCCAGCCCACCTCTGGCACCCAGATACCCTGTGAATAATCTGGAAGGATCATGTGTATATTTTTAAGGGGGCTGGAGGAGCTCAAGAATGAACAGAAAAATGTGTACATAACGTTAGCCATCCTTCAGCTATGAGGACTTCCATGGTGAGTTCCATGAGGTTCATCTATAAGGTGACTGTCTGCCAGAAAGATGAACTGATTTGCCATAGTCAGATGCTGGCCTTCTCTCAGCCAGTTACAGAGGAGGAAGAAGCCAGAAGCCAGAGAATCCTGTGGGAGAGACCCAAGCATGTTTAGAGCTCAGAGAGAGCTGTAAAAAGTGAAACGGTCACATCACTTTCATGGTTAGGGGACATCTTTCCTTACACTGTGTGTGTGTGTGGGCTCAGTTGCTTCAGCTGTGTCTGATTCTTTGTGATCCTATGGCCTGTGGCCCACCAGACTCCTCTGTCCATGGGATTCTCCAGGCAAGAATACTGGATTGGTTTGCCTTGCCATCCTCCAGGGGATCTTCCTGACCCAGGATTGAACTTGCGTCTGCCTGTATCTCCTGTGTGCAGGCAGATTCTTTACCCACTGAGCCACCTGGGAAGCCCTTCCTTACATCTCATTCCATCTTATTTTTCTTCTCTTTTCCCCTGTGGCTTCCTGGTAGGATATGGGGTACCCTGCTGGTTCAGGGACACAATGGGGCACTGCTTCTAGGTCTTAGAGACTCACACTTTTCTAGGAAGGCCTTTGCATCCTGTATGATAGCACTTTCAGATGCCAATAAGTTAGCATGAGGGTCAAAGCAGGGCATGCCCATCTGCACAAATTCTGGATCTATATTCCAAATTGGAATACAATTCCTAAATTTTAGTAGCAAATGACCAGAGATATAAAATACCCTTTCGCTCATTTTAAATAAGATCCATTTGAAAATTATTTTCATTGCATCATTTTTAAAAATTCTATCTAGATGATGGAGTTATACAAATCTCCATTGGGGAAGAAGAGCCTATTGAGTCAGGATTGCCTTTCAGCCTGGGGAACAATCCACTGGGGGCCCTCCCTATGCAAGCAGCAGGAATAGATGGGCTGTTTCCTGGGGAGCAAGGTCTCTGCTCCAGCCACCTGTATCACCTTATCAGACTCAGCCCATGGGTGTCAGTTTTCTGTCCCTATCTATTCTCCACCTATCAACCAGTGGGATCACATAAAATGAAATGCAGAGCGTGCCATTCCTCTCCTTAAATCTTTCTGGGGAGTCCTCTTGCAGGGAGCCCCAAATCCTGAGTGTGAACCTGTGACCCACCGTTAACTGTGGTCCAGGCACACACCCCCGTCTTCATCCTCTTTAACCATCATGTTTCAACCACAGTGGCTTCCTATTGTCACTCTGAACTCAACACTCTACCTACCAGGAATGATCTTCTCATATTTGTGCCTGGCTAATTCCTATTCCTCATTTTACTTCACCTTAAATATCATTTCCTTGGAGAAAAATGTCATGACAAACCCACAAGGGAAAAGAACAACCTTCCTCCAACATGCTTCCCTATCATGGTAGGTGTTTCAGCTTCCTTAACAATCTGCAGTCATGGATTTGTTTTTGTGTTTGGAAGGCTAAATACTGATCTCCCCCACTGAACCAGAAATGCTATGAGAATGGCTTCTGTTTCCTTACATTTACCTCTCTATAGCCCCAGCAGACTGCCTGGTGTATCTCAGGGGTGTAATAATAATAGGCTGCACAAACAGATCATCTTTCTCTCTGAGCCCCTAGACTTCTTGAACTAACACAAAACAGTCTCTTCACCACTTCCTTTCTATCTACTGCGGGCCTCAGTATGTTTTTAAAGTCGATTTTTTTTTTTCTTTCTCCTCCTGGCAAAGTACCTATAGAGGGTTGAATAGTGCCCCCTGCTTCCTAAAATTTTACAACCTCTTAGAACCTCAGACTGATCTTATTTGGAAATAAGGTCTTTTCAAATGTAATTAAGGATCTCCCAATGAAATCACCCTAGGTATGCCCAACACGTGTTCGGCAGTGTCTGACTCTTTGTGACCCTTTGGACTGTAGCCCGCCAGGCTCTTCTGTCTGTGGGGTTTTTCAGGCAAGAATACTGGAGTAGGTTGCTGCCCTCCTATAAGGGATATTCCCAACCCAGGGATCAAACTCACATCTCCTGCATCGGCAAGCGGATTCCAGCCACTGATTCACCCAGGAAGCCCTGAGTATCCTTATAAAAAGGAGAATACAAAGGAGAAAGGATATAGAAACACTCACACACACACACACACACACACACACACACAGAGGTCATAGGAAGACAAAAATAGAGATTGGAGAGCTGTAGCCTCAAGCCAAATAATGCTTAACATTGTAGGGATCACCAAAGCTGGCAAAGAGGTAAGGAAAGTTCCTTCCCTACAAGTTTCAGAGGGACAAGGGGCCTTCAGACTTCTGACTTCTATAACCATGAAAGAATAAATTTGTGTCATTTTAAGTCACTCAATTTAGGATCATTTGTTATGGCAGCGTTAGAAAACTAACACAGTGTCCTAAGAGCAATAGCTTTATTCTGCAACCTGTGTGACTTCTTTTCATAAAATTACTGAACAAGAAGCTGACACAGGGATAAGAATTCATATTTGGCCATCATTTACACATCCATAGAGCAGCTCCAGAAATAGAATCAAAGGATTTTAAAGAAGTTATGATAAGTTATTGTGTTCAATCTCCCCCTAACACCAATGCCCTCTGCAGAGCATCCCTTCCAGATGATTCCCTCGTCTCTGTTAAGAAACTGACTCTCCCACAATGTTTCACGGAGGCAGAATCTTTAAGGGAATCTGTCTATGTGTCCTGTAACCCACAGCAGATGTGAGGCTAACACGGATTAGTTGATTGCTGAAGCTTCAATGTGCCTCTATAGCTTCCAAGAAGCAGCTTCAAAAAGTGGCAACACTGTGGTTTAAATGCTGACAAAATCTTGCCCCAGCTTCCTTAAACCTAATTCAATTTTTGCAAGAAAGAAATAATAGAAATATTACTCAGTGACATAATTTTATTCAATTATCTCTGCCCTAATCCCTGCGGCAACTGAAGAATGGAGTCAATTTTCATACTTGTGACCAGCAACCCAGTCAAATTAAATCAAGTCAGCTAAGACTTGGTGAGCACTTTTCTTTGCATAAATATTTTATTGGCATGAAACACGGATTTGGAAGGTATGCCTGTCACAGCATACAACTCAATGGATCCTCATGAGGTGTGGCCCAAACACAGATGAGAACCAGAAACTCACCAGCCTCCCCCAGTTCCCCTCCGGGCCACTTCCAGTCTCTGCTACCCTCATGGTAGCCACTCTCATAACCTTCATCTCATTAGACTAGGTGGTGCAAGTTACTATTTTTTGTCATTTTTTTTGTGGTAAATATATGTAACATAAAAGGTATCCTTTTAACCATTTTACAATGTGCAATTCAGGGGCATTAAAATTCTGCCTGTTTTCAAATGTGATCTAAATGGACTTGCACGGGATGTAGTTTTGCGTATGGCCTCTTCCATTTAGCATTTGTTTAAATCATGCTATGTTTCTGAAAAAGACAGTAAATAAATGTCTTGTAGGTATTTTATCCACTGAAAATCAACACCAGTGAAACTCTACAATGGGTGGTTTTATGGGTTAAAAGGCCCCTGGAGACACGTATTATGCTGGTGTCCATTACACATAAATGTAGTTTGGAGCCTCTCAGATTACTCCCTTGGTGACCACCTGCAATCTATGGGCACAGTGAAACTGCTTGTGGTTTCTGAGCGATAAATGTTAGGATCTGCAGAGACTGCAGGAAGCGCTGTGGCTCATCACTGGACTGGAGGTTACAGAAGCCCATGAGTAGATGGACCTTTCCTTTCTGGAAAAGATACAAGGTGGAAAGGACCTTAATTTTAACCAGAAAGAGGTGAGGAGTGACCCGAGCTTCCAATGCCATAATAATGTCGATTAAAGGAAAGCTACCCTATAAACCTGAATTTCTGATTTATACTGTATGCTGTTTTAAAGGCTTTATGACATACAGTTATAATGACCTCATATAAAACATTTTTACTTAGTTTTATGGGCCTTGTTCTGCTAAATATCACATTCCCTTCTGCACGAAAGTTTGTGGAAGGGTCTTGCTCATCCTATTTATAGGGTCTAGACAACTCTTGGCCCATCTGCAGAAATGCCCAGGATTTCTGCTCCCAGGGGCCCTCTTGCGGTCGGTTCTCACCAGGGAGAGGATTTATGTATGTGCTCGGCTACTTCTTCAACTGTTGACACAGAGGAACAGGCATTTCACACTGTAGGGGGAAAGAAGTATAATATGCTGCTTCCCGGTCCCTTGTGGTCATGTTTATTTTCCCACCTAAGGATCTATTCCCTGCCCTAGCTTTGAAGCCTTAAAATCTGGCTTAAAGAATGACCAGAAAGCATCCAAGTAAAGAACTGTTTTGAGATAGAAAAATGGTCACCTCTGATTGAAATTGTAGACTGCTCAGAGGAAACTAAAGGGAAGTAAAATTCTATGCATGTGTGAAGAAGGGTAAGAGGGAACTGGGGCAGTCTTTATAAGGATCAGGAAATTATAAGGGAGATGGTGATAGTTTTTTCCATGCCAGCCCAATACAAAATCCTATCTTCATGCCTCTTGAAAGCTTTTCTCAGGTAAAGCTTTTTCCTAGGAGCCAGGATGCTGCCAGGATGGACAAGGGTAATTGTAGAGGGCTCTTAATCAGGCATCATTCTTATTTATCTTCACCATCTATCACACAAAGGGCCTTGCCAAGCCCAACACCCTGACCTTCCATCATAAGCGACGTGTGAGCCTACAGAGGCTTCAAGGAGCAGCTGCTGCCGTCCGATCCCATTATGGCTTCAAGGGTTTCCTTGTTGCCTACGCACTCGGTACCAGGGAGGTCAGAAGCGCCCCTCTGTCCCTCACTGTCCATCACCATGTGATGGGTGAGGGAGAGGGCAGCTCAGAGTGAAGGTGGGCACGGAAGCCTGGGGTTCATAGGTATAACTGACTGCCAACATGACAGATGCTTGTTTCATATGCAAAGGAGGAAGAAAAAGAGAAGCCCCCCTGGGGTCCCAGCGCTCCAGGGGCAGGCACAGCCTGCGGGCACAGGGCAGGCAAGCCAGGGACTTCCAGGGCCCCTGCGGGGGTGGTGGGGGAGTGAATCAGTAAACAGGGAACTGAGAGCAGCTGGGGACCCCAGGCCTGCATCTGCGTCCTAATCCTGAGCAGAGATCAGAGTCACAGAGCTGGAGAGGGCTTTAACACATCTATGTCGTTCCTTCTTTTTTACACGTGGGGAGACAAAGAGCCTGAAGGGTGACATGCTGCAGGTCACATTCCCCTTAGTGTCAGGGCTATAGGGAAAGTGCTAGTTGCTCAGTTGTGCGACACACTTGGCGACCCCGTGGTCAGTAACCCTCCAGGCTCCTCTGTCCATGGGATTCTCCAGGCAAGAATACTGAAGTGGGTTGCTATTCCCTTTTCCAGGGGATCTATCTTTCTGACCCAGGGATCAAACTCAGGTCTCCTGCATTGCAGTCAGATTTTTACTATCTGAATCAGCAGGAAAGTGAAGTGAAAGTGAAAGTAGCTCAGTCCTGTCTGATTCTTTGCGACCCCATGGACTTTACAGCCCATGGAATTCTCCAGGCCAGAATACTGGAGTGGGTAGCCTTTCCCTTCTCCAGGGGATTTTCCGAACCCAGGTATCGAACCCAGGTCTCCTGCATTGCAGGCAGATTCTTTACCAGCTGAGCCACAAGGGAAGCCCAAGAATACTGGAGTGGGTAGCCTATCCCTTCTCCAGGGATCTTCCCAACCCAGGAATCAAACTGGGGTCTCCTGCATTGCAGGCGGATTCTTTACCAACTGAGCAATTAGGAAAGAGAACCCAATTTGTCTGACTCCTTAACTAGAGCTCCTGGTACTGTATTAATGGCCTCCCAATCTAGAACAGGTCTTTCAAGAACAAATCAGTTCAGAATGTCACTAGGTGACTGGGGTGGGTTGAGTGTGTGGATTACACACTTAGACTTTGTGAGAATGAGCAAGGAAATTCAGTTCAGTTCAGTTCAGTCGCTCAGTCGTGTCCGACTCTTTGCGACCCCATGAATTGCAGCAGGACGGGCCTCCCTGTCCAACACCATCTCCCAGAGTTCACTAAAACTCACATCCATCGAGTTGGTGATGCCATCCAGCCATCTCATCCTCTGTCGTCCTCTTCTCCTGCTGCCCCCAAGCGCTCCCAGCATCAGAGCCTTTTCCAATGAGTCAGCTCTTCACATGAGGTAGCCAAAGTATTGGAGTTTCAGCTTCAGCATCAGTCCCTCCAATGAACACCCAGGACTGATCTCCTTCAGGATGCACTGGTTGGATCTCCTTGCAATCAAAGGGACTCTCGGGACTCTTCTCCAACACCACAGTTCAAAAGCATCAATTCTTTGGCGCTCAGCCTTCTTCACACTCCAACTCTCACATCCATACATGACCACTGGAAAAACCACAGCCTTGACTAGACGAACCTTTGTTGGCAAAGTCTGCTTTTGAATATGCTGTCTAGGTTGGACATAACTTTCCTTCCAAGGAGTAAGTGTCTTTTAATTTCATGGCTTCAGTCACCATCTACAGTGATTTTGGAGCCCCCAAAAATAAAGTCTGACACTGTTCCACTGTTTCCCCATCTATTTCCCATGAAGTGGTGGGGCCGGATGCCATGATCTTCGTTTTCTGAATGTTGAGCTTTAAGCCAACTTTTTCACTCTCCACTTTCACTTTCATCAAGAGGCTTTTGAGTTCCTCTTCACTTTCTGCCATAAGGGTGGTGTCATCTGCATATCTGAGGTGATTGATATTTCTCCTGGCAATCTTGATTCCAGCTTGTGCTTCTTCCAGTCCAACGTTTCTCATGATGTACTCTGCATAGAAGTTAAATAAGCAGGGTGACAATATACAGCCTTGATGTACTCCTTTTCCTATTTGGAACCAGTCTATTGTTCCATGTCCAGTTCTAACTGTTGCTTCCTGACCTGCATACAAATTTCTCAAGAGGCAGGTCAGGTGGTCTGGTATTCCCATCTCCTGAAGAATTTTCCACAGTTTATTTTGATCTGCACAGTCAAAGGCTTTGGCCTAGTCAATAAAGCAGAAATAGATGTTTTTTCTGGAACTCTCTGGCTTTTTCCATGATCCAGCGGATGTTGGCAATTTGATCTCTGGTTCCTCTGCCTTTTCTAAAACCAGCTTGAACATCAGGAAGTTCACGGTTCACATATTACAGAAGCCTGGCTTGGAGAATTTTGAGCACTACTTTACTAGCGTATGAGACGAGTGCAATTGTGCGGTAGTTTGAACATTCTTTGGCAATGCCTTTCTTTGGGATTGGAATGAAAACTGACCTTTTCCAGTCCTGTGGCCACTGCTGAGTTTTCCAAATTTGCTGGCATATTGAGTGCAGCACTTTCATAGCATCATTTTTCAGGATTTGGAATAGCTCAACTGGAATTCCATCACCTCCACTAGCTTTGTTCGTAGTGATGCTTTCTAAGGCCCACTTGACTTCACATTCCAGGATGTCTGGCTCTAGGTCAGTGATCATACCATCGTGATTATCTGGGTTGTGAAGATCTTTTTTGTACAGTTCTTCTGTGTATTCTTGCCATCTCTTCTTAATATCTTCTGCTTCTGTTAGGTCCATACCATTTCTGTCCTTTATCAAGCCCATCTTTGCATGAAATGTTCCCTTGGTATCTCTAATTTTCTTGAAGAGATCTCTAGTCTTTCCCATTCTGTTGTTTTTCTCTACTTTGCACTGATTGCTGAGGAAGGCTTTCTTATCTCTTCTTGCTATTCTTTGGAACTCTGCATTGAGATGCTGATTCTTTCCTTTTCTCCTTTGCTTTTCGCTTCTCTTCTTTTCACAGCTATTTGTAAGGCCTCCGCAGACAGCCATTTTGCTTTTTTGCATTTCTTTTCCATGGGGATGGTCTTGATCCCTGTCTCCTGTACAATGTCACGAACCTCATTCCATAGTTCATCAGGCACTCTATCTATCAGATCTAGGCCCTTAAATCTATTTCTCACTTCCACTGTATAATCATAAGGGACGTGATTTAGGTCATACCTGAATGGTCTAGTGGTTTTCCCTACTTTCTTCAATTTCAGTCTGAATTTGGCAATAAGGAGTTCATGATCTGAGCCACAGTCAGTCGTGTCCAACTCTGTGCGACCCCATAGACGGCAGCCCACCAGGCTCCCCCGTCCCTGGGATTCTCCAGGCAAGAACACTGGAGTGGGTTGCCATTTCCTTCTCCAATGCATGAAAGTGAATTCGCTCAGTTGTATCCAACTCTTATTAACCCCATGGACTGCAGCCTACCAGGCTCCTCCATCCAGGGATTTTCCAGGCAAGAGTACTGGAGTGGGGTGCCATTGCAATCACCATTAAGCATAGCCAATATATCGACCTATGGCTATTCAAGTGTACGAGGGCTGTTTTAATTAGGAGTAGAGAACCACAGCCCCACTCCAGTACTTTTGCCTGGAAAATCCCATGGACAGAGGAGGCTGGTAGGCTGTAGTCCATGGGGTCGCTAGAGTCAGACACGACTGAGCAACTTCACTTTCACTTTTCGCTTTCATGCATTGGAGAAGGAAATGGCAACCTACTCCAGTGTTCTTGCTTGGAGAATCCCAGGGACGGGGAAGCCTGGTGGGCTGCCGTCTATGGGGTTGCACAGAGTCGGACACGACTGATGCAACTTAGCAGCAGCAGCAGAGAACCACAGGGACTTTCAGGGGTTCTATAAAGTGAGACTTCATGCAGGGTTACCCTATGACAGCAGGAAGTTACCCTCCTGGTGATGATTTGTAATATTTATTCACATGATCAAATGCCCTAACAAAATGAAAAACTGGATACTTTTATCCTAAAAATAATCCTTATTCTTAAGAAACAGGAAATTGAAGCTGAATGAAGAAAGGGTTCACTGTCATGCTTTCCCTTCCAATCTCCACCCCTCCCCCTGAAAAGCAATCATGAAAGAGAAAGAGATGGGAGAAAAATGGGTGATGGGAAATCGAATTATCAGTACACATAGTGTCAACTTGGAAGGAAGCCTTAATTAACATGCAAGCACTGAATCCTTTTAATGGAATAACCAGAACCTAATAAACAGTCAGTAATGCAATATTAGAATTAGAGATGAGTGTACCTACAAATAATTAGGATTCAAATGGATGTGATTCTTATCCAAATTATCAGAGAGTCTTAACTGGATCACTCACCCTCCAGATAGCATCATTCCATCCCCCAATATACCATAGCCCTCCCAGTTCAGTACACAATGCTCTTCCATTTCTAAACCTTAAAAACAAAAACAAAACAAAACCCCTGCATAACATCTCAGAAATGTTACAGAGCTAATTCTAAAAACTTACTGCCCCAAACCAAGTGCTCTCATCTCATGTTTGCTTGCTCCCTTTCTTGCTTTGTCTGTTTAGCTGGGTTTTATATCAGTAGGAGCATAAAGCTCGCAAAAATTTTCAAAGAATAATGCAATGCAATCCAAGCATCCCAAAGGTGTATTTTATAGGAAATATTGTCATGGTTCCTAAAGGGTATGGATGCCACCTTCCTGTGGCCCCTGAGGTCAGACAGAGATTTTCTCTGCCTTTCTGGAAGAGTATCCTCTGTATTGCCACCTGGTAAATAGGCTGAGTGGAGAAGGCAATGGCACCCCACTCCAGTACTCTTGTCTGGAAAACCCTATGGACGGAGGAGCCTGGTAGGCTGCAGTCCATGGGGTCGCTAAGTCGGACACGACTGAGCAACTTCACTTTCACTTTTCACTTTCATGCATTGGAGAAGGCAATGGCAACCCACTCCAGTGTTCTTGCCTGGAGAATCCCAGGGACGGGGGAGCCTGGTGGGCTGCCGTCTATGGGGTCGCACAGGCTCGGACACGACTGAAGTAACTTAGCAGCAGCAAATAGGCTGAGAATAACCACCCATTTCTCGTGTAAGTCCATGGCATGGATTATACATGACCCATACAAAGTCCTTTTTAGTACTCTGCCAGGAACACAGCAGAGGTTCAGAGGTAATCTTTATAGAGACAAAAAGTCCCCAGATAATGGTTTATGGTCTTAAAAAAGAGACCAGGCCGTTAAAACCTCCCAAGGTCTGCTCCCTCGCATTTAGGGTTTTCATCTTCTTTTCTGCATGAGCCTGTAATGCTGGCCTGCCCGAGCAGAGCCTGTGTTTTGATTATGCACAGCTGGCCAGTAGGAACCAAGTGCCTCCTCATATTGCACTTAGCCCTTTGCCACGTGTAATTACAGGCTTAACACTTCCATTCTGATGATAATGAAGACGGCAGTAACAGCACCACTGGTAAGGGCTAAGAGAGGACAAACAACCTGAAATGCAAAACTTGCCCAAGTAGAGGCCACCTCTCCCTCGTTCTGGGCTCAACACAATAAAAATGATCATCTCAATGGAAGAGGCAATTAAACACTTCCCTGCAGGAAGCTGAAACTAAAAGATTCTTCAAATGGGGGCGGGGGAGGGGAGGTGCTGCTCTAGGGAGTATTTCATGTCTCCTTCACGCTGCAGACTCCGCTTCAAAATATTAACAGGCCATTAAGCACCCAAGATCCTGCGAGGGTCCCAAGTGACCAGACTGTCTTAAAGCTTTGACCTTCTTGCTAGGTTTTTTGTTCTCTCTCTTCTGCTCTCTCTTCCTTGAAGAACTAGAAAGTTTAGTTTTGAACAGGTCACTGGTTTCCATGTTTTATTTGAACTCTGTGGCTCTTTGGTACAAGCGCTCCATCTGTTTGGTAAGACCAGCAGGCTGAGTCCATGGAAGCAGAAATTAACACTGTCCTTTTTTTTTTTGCCCCGGCCTAATTTGTGATGGTGTCTGAATAGGATCAATTAGAGACAAGGCACGTGAGGAATGACCTGAGCCAGAGAAGCTGAAAGAATGGGGCATCCACTTCCCCACGTCCCTGGGTACTCTCCATCGACAGAGCTTTCAGAAATGTCCCGGCTATGCACTAAAGTGGTTTTGTGTCCCAAATGGCCTCTCTCTCAAATTAGGAAAATTAATTCAAAAGACAAAATGATAGAAGGGAGTGAGCTCCGCTTCTGTCTGAGGACAATATAAGGAGTGAGAGTCAGGAAGCCTCAAGAACAGCAAAGGAAACACATTTCAGTGCATGACAAGGCAGGGCAGTGACACCTCGGTGAGCTCTCAGGAAAGAGGCAACAGGTCCCAGGAGTACCCTGTGGGACTCCTGTGCACCAAAGCCTTTCTCTGTTCCCCTTCCTAAGTCTGAAAGTGAAAGTGAAGTCGCTCAGTCCTGTCCAACTCTTTGCAAGCCCATGGAATGTAGCCTACCAGGCTCCTCCGTCCATGGAACTTCCCAGGCAAGAGTACTGGAGCGGGTTGCCATTTCTTTCTCCAGGGGATCTTTCCGACCCAGGGATCGAACCCACATTGCAGGCAGACAGTTCACCATCTGAGCCACCTGGGAAGCCCAAGTCTGGAAGGGCAGGTACAAACAGTTGCTAATCAGGAAAGGGAGGGGATGTGGGGACAAGGGAGGCAGGGTCAGAAAGCAACAGTGCAGACCTGAGGCAGGGCTCTGTATCCCCTCAAGGGATGCACACAAGATCTCTGAGTTCTTTTGTAGAAATAATTTAGTTCAGTTCAGTCACTCCTGTCCGGCTCTTTCCAACCCCATGGAATGCAGCACGCCAGGCCTCCCTGTACACCACCAACTCCCAGAGTTTACTCAAACTCTTGTCCATTGAGTCGGTGATGCCATCCAACCATCTCTTCCTCTGTTGTCCCCTTCTCCTCCTGCCTTCAATCTTTCCCAGTATCAGGGTCTTTTCCAATGAGTCAGTTCTTTGCATCAGATGGCCAAAGTATTGGAGTTTCAGCTTCAACATCAGTCCTTCCAATGAATATTCAGGACTGATTTCCTTTAGGATGGACTGGTTGGATCTCCTTGCTGTCCAAGGGACTCTCAAGAGTCTTCTCCAACACCACAGTTCAAAACTATCAATTCTTCAGCACTCAGCTTTCTTTATGATCCAACTCTCACATCCATACATGACTACTGGAAAAACTATAGCTTTGACTAGACGAAACTTTGTTGGCAAAGTAATGTCTCTGCTTTTTAATAAGCTGTCTAACTTGGTCATAACTTTTCTTCCAAGGAGCAAGCATCTTTTAATTTCATGGCTGCAGTCACCGCCTGCAGTGATTTTGGAGCCCCTAAAATGAATGCTGTCACTGTTTCCACTGTTTCCCCATCTATTTGCCATGAAGTGATGGGACCAGATGCCATGATCTTAGTTTTCTGAATGTTGAATTTTAAGCCAATTTTTCACTCTCCTCTTTCACTTTCATTCTAGTTTTTCTTAGTTTTCTGCCATTAGGGTGGTGTCATCTGCATATCTGATGTCATTGATATTTCTCCCGGCAATCTTGATTCCAGCTTGTGTACAGTACACAGCTTCATCCAGTCCAATATTTCTCATGATGTACTCTGCATATAAGTTAAATAAGCAGGGTGACAGTATATAGCCTTGATGAACTCCTTTTCCATTTTGGAGTACAACAACACAGTCTGTTGTTCCATGTACCATTCTAACTGTTGTTTCCTATGATAAAGGCTGAACAGGTAATGCATGCCACATAAATAGTGATGACATCATAGTATTTTCAAATCAGTTGCTCATGATTGTAAAGAAAAGAACAATAAGATCATAAGAAAATTATACTTCTATAACAGTATCCTTACCAACAGGACTATGTTTTAAGTTAAGTAGGTGGGAACGTACTTTTTTGATTTGGTGGTTTTAATTATCCTTCTAGATGTGTACAAGACTTATGGATACAACAAATTTGAATATGTAGAATATCCTTGTCCTGTCCCAAACCAGGCAATGAAAAAAGAGGGGTGAGTGCAATGCATGCTATGCCATTGCCACAAGGGTCCCCGGAGACAATCTTTTCCCTACCTGTCTTCTGGGTCAGAAGGACACAACGAGAATGAGGGGGGACAGTGGCACCTCCACTGTCTCCTAAATAAAGGCAGAAAACTCAAAGGTTCTGGATTCTTAGAGCCATTCCCCTTCCGTCCCCAACATCTACATCTGCAGTCAACTCAAATTCTGAGAATATGCCAACAGCTTTGATGGATCAAAAGCCATTCAACTTGAAAGACTATAGGTCAAAGCCTATGACAGGCTGGTAACAAATTATTTCATCTATCATTCAACCAACATTCATGGAAGATACAATAAATAAACAAGGACCTACTGTACAGCTCAGGGAAGCATATTTAATATCTTGTAATAACCTATAATGAGAAAGAACCTGAAAAAGAGACATTTGTGTTCACGTTCCTTACAGTGTGAAGAGGGCTAACAGCCAGTAATAAATAAATAGGATTATAGCATAGCAATAGCAGCTGTGTTACACAAATTAATGTAAAGTCCCAGTACGCAACGACAGGTACAAGGGTGGGGCGTGTCTGCTTTACGTAGGATGGTTTTCTGTCTGGCACACCATCAAGTTTTTGTGCTCACTGGCAGAATCAAGTTATTCAGTTGGATTCCAAAGATGATTTCCTAATCAATTATATAAATTCTCCCTGACAGCAGCTTCTTTCCTCTGTAAGCCTTTATTCTGGATCAACATACATTCATACCTCCTTTTGCCCCAGATGTAAATATCAGGGGTAGAACAGGGAAGGTACATCTGGGAATACAATGAAATTACACCTAAGGGTTGTTGGTTAAATCAAAGTAGTCTCTCTATTCCACATAGTCAAAGAAATATTGCTTACTATAGAAAATATGAAAAATACAATGAAGTATCAAGAAGAAAATTAAAATCATAATCTCATCCACCAGAAGGATGGCGATTAACATTTTGGTATGTTCCCTGCATGTTTTGGTGAATCAATTTCTCTTTCTTTCTCTCTCTCTCTTTCTCACTGCTGCTGCTGCTGCTAAGTCGCTTCAGTCCTGTCCGACTCTGTGCAGCCCCATAGATGGCAGCCCACCAGGCTTCCCCATCCCTGGGATTCTCCAGGCAAGAACACTGGAGTGGGTTGCCATTTCCTTCTCCCTCTTTCTCACATACACACACAAACACACAAAGTTCAAGTACACATTCTGGGTTTTATCTTACATTTTCTCTCCTTAACATTACACCATAAGTATATATTCTTAGGTACAACAAAATTTGTTGAAGACACTTTAATAGCTGCACAATATTCTGTCTTATGTTTATACGAGAGTTTAATCAGCCATTTCCATATAAATGGCAATGTAGACTCTTTCCAATTTTTCACTGTTAAGAATGCAGTTGCAATCAGCATTTTTCTATATATTTTTGTCCACACCTCTAATTACTTCTTTAAAATAGATTCCAAGGAGGAATACTGGATCAAGAAAGAGGGTAACAAACATTATTAACACCTTTGCTAAAATTGATGAATTGACTTTCAGAAAAAACCTGGGCAGTATACAATCTTATCAACAGCTTCTGAGAATGTTTAACCACATTCCCAAGGGCACAATTGCATAAAATAAAAAATGACAGATAAAAAATTCTATCTTGCTGCTATTAAACATTTTATTAATTTGTTTATTCACTGAATTGAAAAGGCTTTTCTCTATATATTATTCATTCATATGATTTCATTTCTGTGAATAGGCAAATTCACATAATTTGTCCATTTTCCTAATTTATTGGGATCATTTTTATAAAATTTATTTATAACAATTTAGCTGGATAAGGAGTCTTCCAGTTACTTAATGGAACATATTTGACTAAGTGATTTCAAAATTACTATAGCATGCATTCTGCAAAACATCTGGTGTTGGGAAATCCAAAAAAGGTAGGTTATCTTCACCACTGGAATTAAATACGAGGAAATGGAAGTGACTTTGTGCCCTGGTACAAAGAGAAGTCACAGGCAAGTCAATTTTCTCCCTGAGCTAGGAGACCTCACTACTGACTGGCACTGGCCTCTTGGCCTGTCTGTGCTTTTTAGGTTCAGAGCTGAACCCCTGTAGCATGCTCTTGTTTTTTCTTCTTGGCACACTCTGGTTCCTAATCCAGTCTAATTTCTCACATTACTTTTTAAAAGTTTTTTAACTAGAGGGTGATTTGTGAGTCAAATATCAGTTTTTCTGAACAATGAAGAACAGGCTATATTAGAATATAACCTTGGAATTGAACCGGGGATATAGGACTTTGGAGTAGTTGTTTAAACTGTATGAGGATGAGTTTTCTCAGCTGTAAAATTATCCATATTTTGCAATCCAAGGGCCTCCTCCCAGTTTAACAACAAAGTGTCTTGTGGGTTTTGCTGTTGGAAGGTAGGGCTGGATAGAGATAGGATAGAACAGATTACCAGAAACTGGCTGGACACACACCGAATTTTACTTTCATGTGCCTTTTCAGCACGTGAATTCCTACGAGTATGATAACACGACAGTGGACAAGGAGACGGTTTTCAGTACGAGGCTAGCTAGTTTTTGATTTTGCCAGAAAGGGCTCCCAGGCCATGTTTCTTGGCCTGTTTAAACCAGGATCCTTTTCCTCCAGCTCAACTGGGGGCTTGACTCCTTTGTGCATTTGTTGCAACTTTGTTGCAACATGCTATTTTTCTAAAAACTCCAAGTCAAATTTGCTTTCTCATCTATACTCTTCTTCTCTCTTACTTTTCTAATTTATCTTTAGAAAATCGCTGACTGGGTCTCAGAGGAGCCAGGGAACAAATTATTGACCTTCTAAAGATGAACTACCTACAGACTCAGAATCAGGGATCCTGGCTGTGGCCGTGGGAGGCGACTGCTGATGGCTGAGAAACCTTCAGAGCAGCTGGTTGCAGAATCTTTTTGTTGACATCTTCAACTGCCTTGCTTAGTATCTATGCAAAAAAGCTTTGGCATCTTTAGACTCTCACTTCTGTTATTGGATGTGATCTTGTCTACCAAGGATAGGGTTGTTGCTGTTGTTTAGTTGCTAAGTTGTGTCTGACTCTTCAGGACTCCATAGACTGTAGCCTGCCAGGCTCCTCTGTCTATGGGACTCTCCAGGTAAGAATACTGGAGTGGGTTGCCATTTACTTCTTCAGGGGGTCTTCCCAACCCAGGGATCGAACTCATGGCTCCAGCTTAGCCAGCGGATTCTTTACCACTGAACCACTGGGGAAACTGGATATTAATTGCTTTACAGTGCTGTGTTAGCTTCTGCTATAGAACAACATGAATCAGCTATATTCGGTCCTTGAGTCTGCCTCCCACCCCCTTTCTCCCACCCCCTAGGTCATCACAGAGCAGTGAGCTGAGCCCCTGTGCTCAGCAACTTCCTAATCGCTATCTATTCCACACATGGTAGTCTGTGTATGTCAGTGCTACTTTGCTCTCCAGATGCTGGTGTTTATTTACTGTTGGAGGGTATTAGTCTCAGCCCCTTAAGGGCAATGATAATCATTTTTCATCTCTCCCTCCCCAGTGTGTATCACAGGACCTGGTTTGGTGGTGGGTGGAGAATGGGTGAGTAAACAAACAAATATATATTATTGCAAAAGCACAAAGCATTTGGGTGCAATGCTCAAAGGAAGCCGGCACCATTCTGAACTGTTCTTGGTAACAAATATTTTGCTTTGAAGTAAAGATTAGAGCGCAGGAGAAAAGGAATGAAGAGTTCAGAAACAGCCTTCCAGAAACTTATAATGTCAAAGGAAACAATGTTCCCAAAGAGCTATCAAGAAATAAGAGTAACCCAATTATACTTGCAAAATATCTCACAAAATCCTAAAATATTACCGTCAGTCATAGGTTTTCATAAGAAATATAATCCTTAAACCTTGATCTGTATTTTCCCTAAGGAAAACTAGAGGATAATCATGAATCCGAGGTTGTTTTCTAAGGATTTAAAAGCAAGATTTAGAAGCCTCTGCACACACTGGGTTACAGGGCCCAGATTTTCATTCCTAGAGTTCAAACTTCTGATGCGTTTTTTTCAAGCATTCGTGGAATTATTCCTACTTTGGGGTTTTATCAAGGTCATTTAGATGTCACCCTCACTTTATGATCCCTGCACACTTCTGAGTAACACAGGTATGTTAGGCGCTAAGAGTAGGATGGATTTCCACCATGGCCTGATCCAGATGTATTTGTAATGTTTACTGTCCTAAGATTTAGCAGTCAGCGAGGAGGGCATCCTTCCTATCTACAGGTTACTCGGTTGCCCTAGGCTCTTTGCTACCAATGTACATTGGAACATAAAGTCCTTTTAGTCTAGGATGGAAAGAAACCTAAACTTGGAAACCTAGACATCAAATCCTATGATACATTTGTAATAAGTTAATTATTAATTCATTTATTATTCAACAGCAGTTTTGAGTACCATGTAAATGTCTGGCCATGGTCTAATAAGCAGGATGCTCAACTGAGTGACCTGTGTATCAACAGTGTGATAAACATCAGACCAACGTCTGTGTTTTCTTATCACCAGTTTAGTGACCTTTCCACTAAGAGAAACTGTGCTTTCTTCAGATTTTTTTTTCTATTTTAGACTAATTGTCTATTTAAGAGAGAAATATTCAACAGAAACTTCATTCCACCTGTATGAAGACTATGACATGAATGAAATAGATTCTTGTATCTCATGGTGGAAAAAAAAGGATCCTAGCAAGCAATTTCAAACACACAGTATTTTTCCTCCTCCTCCTATCAGCTTTCTTTCAAATATGGAGTCCCAAGACCATATTTAGGAAACATCAGAATTCCTAACACCCCTCTAGCCCTTTCCTTCACTTTCCAAAAAATCCATTTTGGGGTGTGTGTGTGCTCAGTCATGTCTGACTCTTTGTCAGCCCACCAGGTTCCTCTGCCTGTGGAATGTTCCGGGCAAGAATCCTGGAGTGGATTGCTATTTCCTATTCCGGGGGATCTTCCCAATCCAGGGCTCAAACCTGTGTCTCTTACATCTCCTGCATTGCCACATAGGCTCTTTACCACTAGCCCTGTTTGCTGTCACTTTAAGGAACCAATCTGAAAAGCAGGCATTTTCAGGGATGGAAATTTATGTTAGGATAGCCATCTTCATCTGAGCAACTGATAATTTTCCACTCTTATTCCTAAGAGAGGAGTAGATATAAAATACACTCAGAAAGTAATGAGACAAGTATTTACATATAGTGCCAGAAAACCAGCCTTGTTACCTTAGACTTTGCATGGCCTAATTCCTTAAGGGGATCCTAAGAGATGATGCCAGAGACACAGCTGTGGACACAATGCTCAGGATAATTTCACCACCTGGGAACCAAGTGCCCCAAAGCTTCATATTAAGATGCATGAAGGGTAGCAGAGACATGATTAGTCATAAATCAGGGCCAGCATATAAGTGGCCAGGCTTCAGCATACCCTCCAGCTCAAAGAAACGACATGAGGCAGGCTAAGGGGAAAAGATTGGAAACAAATCCCATAAGTCTTCTACACCAGTAGACACAATGGTTGAAAAGGCATCAGTAAAACCAAGAAGCCATGTCCATGAGGGCACTCTGAATCCACAGAATAAGAAAGAATTTAAGTGTGTGACAAAGGGAAGATGAAGGCCGGCCTGATTAATACCACTGGACTCGATGGCTGATAGCCGGTGTGTTGTGTGTATACCAAGTGGTCATGCCCTTTATTTCCAACGTGAGATTCGGCATCACAGTGCTTCCAACAGGCTCGGGCTCTTGAAAAAAAGATTTGAATCACCATCTTCATTTATAAAATGTGAACTTTCAGGAGATGAGGATAACATCTCTCATAAATGTTAAACATAATTAGAAACAGTCTCTATATAATTTTCTTTAAAAAATTACTATGTGTAGAAAATTACCATGACTGCTTTTGAAAGCCTCAAATATTTATTTATTAAGGCAGGACCCCAATTTGCAAATAAAAAAATTATCAGCAGTCATCATTTTTTTAAACAAATGGGCTACCCTGTTATAAGAGTGCAGAACACATAATAAACTAAGTCATATAAAAATATTTTCCTTCAGTGTTAGATGATAAATTATTGCATTTGAATTTCATCATGTACAAGGGTTGAAAGTTTTATATGTACATTGACAGAGACTAGAAATGGTAACACATAACATTTACAAAGCTCTTTCATACCTGTGAACTACTTTAGATCTATCTTTATAGAATCATAGAATGTTAGCCTCATAAGGGAACCCTTAAAAGATAAGAAACCTAAATAATGACATACAACTACTTCCCAGGTGGCTCAGTGGTAAAGAATCCACCTGCCAGTGCAGGAGACATGAATTCGATCCCTGGGATGGGAAAATCCCCTAGAGAAGGACATGGCAACCACTCCAGTAATCTTGCCTGGGGAATCCCATGGACAGAGGAGCCTGGTGGGCTACAGTCCATGGGGTCACAAAGAATCAGACACCACTGAGGGACTGACATACACTTAGTCTTAAACCCAGTACAAGAGTATCGATCAACTTTGCCATGTAGCTCCTTGACTGTAAGTTTATGCTGGAAAGTAGTAAAGGGTACTGTTGCCTGGAGAATCCCATGGACTGAGGAGCCTGGAAGGCTGCAGTCCATGGGCTTGCTGGGGGTCGGACACGACTGAGTGACTTCACTTTCACTTTTTACTTTCATGCATTGTAGAAGGAAATGGCAACCCACTCCAGTGTTCTTGCCTGGAGAATCCCAGGGACAGGGAGCCTGGTGGGCTGCCGTCTATGGGGTCAAACAGAGTCGGACATGACTAAAGTGACTTAGCAGCAGCAGCAGCAGGAAAGGGTAGCCCTTGGATCCAGTCAGATACCTGGACCCTGCTGGTAACCTTCCATCTCTTTCCACAATCTAAGCATGAGAAGGTCAGAGAAACGTTTATTAGTTTAATCTATTACCTGTCTAGATTTCTCCCATTTGATTTCATTTCCTTTTAGTTTTAAGATAAGTCATGTCATCTGAGTCCATTTTCTAAAGAGTAGTCTCTGTAATAATTTTGATGTAACATAATGACCTGACATGAAACAAACAAACAAAAAAAGACTTGAGACCATGAGACAAAGCAGTATGAAAATAAGATGATGAAACCCGTAAAATCTAACCCACAATTCCAGACACAATCCTATCAGCTTCCCTTTGGCCCCTTGTTATTTACTTCTGTCTGTTGCTCAAACCTGCCTTTGCCTTGATTAAGTTCTGTAGAATTTTAAAAAGAAGGAAGAGTTTTAAAAAGTACTATTTTTAATATGCAAATAAAAATGGATGGTCAACACTGTCATATTTCATTAGGAAGTCTGTAAAATGAAATTGGTGAAGAGAACATCAGATTTGACAATTGGAAGATCATTAACATTTCCTAGAATAGAATCGGCAAGGTGACAGAGATACCCAATTATAGTGGATAAAGAAGGGTAGATTGTTCTAAGAAGGAAATAAGAGATTGGAAATGAGGTAGTAAATAAAGGAGAGGCTGGGGCCAAGAGATATTTTTGTTTTGTTGTGAAGTGACAGTGGCATGTAAAGTCTGTGGGGAAGAATCCCAAAGAAATCAAGATATTAGTAATTCAAAAAAATTAAGAAAAATTTGAATAACTGATGGAATATTGCAGAAAAAGGAGAAGGGCACAGGGAGAGAAATTCTGAATGAGAAAAATGAAAATCTGATTCTACAATGCTGGCGAAAAGGGAGTGAAGGTGGGGGATGATATATAGAAGAGTTGATACTTGGAGATGGGTACATGCAAACCTCAGTTTCCACTACAAAATAGGGTAGACAGCTCTTTTAAAAGTTAATACAAGCTGTTTACAAAAATACGACCTGAAAATGGTCAATGTAATGAGAACACCCGGTCCAGTGTTAAGGATGCCCAGAAAAGATAGAGACCATAGATTTGCAGAAGCAAAAATTCAGATTAAACAGATGAATGTCTCTGGAAGGTAGGGTATAGACCCCCAGAAAGCAGGTGGTGGGTTTGACTGAAAGATGCAGTGTGAATGTTCCCATAAGGCCAAAGGAGCAAGAATTTTAGGATGGGAGAAAAAAGGAATAAAGTGGGCCCTATCAGGTGCCATCTGTGTAGAAAGGAAATATAGAAAATTTTTCATAAAAATAGAGGGATTCTGGTGCTTAGAAATAACAAGATAAATAACAGAAGTATGAGAGGATAAGACAACATGTTTAAGAAGTAAAGGAGGTGTTATTAATAATTGTGTCATGATAACAAGCATAATAGGGCTAATCCAGTTATGGTTTAGTTCAATACATAAAGTTAAATATATGGTACCTGTGTATTTGGAATATACAAAACCAGACTCAAGGGTGTACAGAAGATGGTAACTGGACTTACAGAGATCAAGGTACTTGATTGATCTTGAGGCTGGTCCATGATGAAAGGAAGAGTTGAGATAAGAATGCGCGTGCACTGTGCTGCAAATGCTCTGTGGACTTAGGAGAGGGCTGAGGTGGTTGGTGAACACCTACAAATAAGGTTGGGATGTATTTGACAGCATGGCAGGAATATCAAAGAAAGCGCGAGGGACGGAGCTGGAAAAGTGCAGACTGGGAAGCGATTATAAAGATCCCCAACTAACAAGGATTATACAATAATTCTGTGCCTTGTGGTAGCTGGAAACTAGGAGTTTAGAAAGGGCACAGTTTCATCATATATACGTTGAGAAATATAAAAGGCACCAGTCTCAGAACATTTTGAGGATCAGACTCTCTTTTCTAAAACAGGTAACCTGGTATAAAGGGGAGAATATGCTTATCACACATACACTTCATACCACCAGGGTTTATTGCAGAGTCTAAATTTTTATTATAGCATCTACTGGGTAGGAAGGAAGAAAGCTCTGACAGCTTAAGTGTGCATTTTGTATGCTGATAGTTGTCCCATTGGGCTCACAGGAAAAGAAGTTTCAAGCTATGGTCTTTTAGCACAGTTCATGAGAATACAATCATTTTCCTAGTTGTTACTACTATACTCTTTCAGAATAGGTAACATTTCAAGTATGAAGGCTACTGTAGCTGTGATATCAATAAGAAGCACTGCTGCTGCTGCTGCTAAGTCGCTTCAGTCGTGTCCGACTCTGTGCGACCCCATAGATGGCAGCCCACCAGGCTCCCCCGTCCCTGGGATTCTCCAGGCAAGAACGCTGGAGTGGGTTGCCATTTCCTTCTCCAATGCGTGAAAGTGAAGAGTGAAAGTGAAGTCGCTCAGAAATACTGCTGCTGCTGCTGCTGCTAAGTCGCTTCAGTCGTGTCCGACTCTGTGCGACTCCATAGATGGCAGCCTACCAGGCTCTGCCATCCCTGGGATTACCCAGGCAAGAACACTGGAGTGAGTAGACCTTGTTAAATTAAAAAAAAAAAAAAAATCTAACTATATTAACACAGTCAAGGTGAAAACACTCAGAAGAATTTTTTAATACGATATAGGTGTACCTGATTGCATTGAAAAATGGATTTCCGCCATCAATTATTAGATTAGTCCTTATCAGAAGTCACCATGTGTTGCTTAACTAGAAAATCTCACAAAACAATATTAGTCATTGATCAGAGGCTATCATGGATACAACTCACCACGGCCAATGAAATTCACCATGACAATACATGTGCTCTGCAGAGCTTTGTTCAGGTTTCATTACCTACTCCCACTGGAGCAATATGGAATTGTGCACTTGTGACGCTGGCCAATCAATACCACGTGCTACTCTGGGTAATAACGTCTGTACTTCAAGCCACAGAGCTGCCATCACAACAATTACTCTCTGCCCTGGCAATTCCTCAAGAGCTATCCATTGTCAAAACCTGTGAGCCTTTGGAACCTGACGCTGATAGTTGGCACAGGAAGAACTCATCTACATTTTAAGACCCCAAATATATTTCTGGGTAATTATACAGAAGTGACTCAACAACTGTTCATTGACTATGAGTGGAAAGTGATGTGTGGGATAGAGAGAATTAACTTTATAGTCTTGCTCAGGGAAAAATTACACCTATAAAACTATATTAAAAAGCCCATATCTATGAGACAAGCTTTGTATGTAATAGAAAAAATGTGGCAGATGTTCATGAGGAGGGGCCTGGGGCAGGGGCGACTGCAGGCAGAAATAAAGAAGGTAAGACTTATTTAAACTAGATGTGGGACAATGGGATTTCAGTTAGAAATCATGGAGGGAAGAACAATGTGTGTGTGTGTGTGTGTGTGTGTGTGTGACAGAGAGAGAGAGATCTACCAAGCAGTAACTTATAAAATGTTCACTGTATTTCATGATGTGGCTTTTTTTTCCCCCCACATAAACAGATTACTCCAAGGCTTGAAATTATAGACTCATCATTCAAAAGGAAGACTAAAAATACATTGCTCTACTCTCAATTTATACATGAGGCAACTCAAGACTCATGGATTTATCTAGAGTGATACAGACACTTCAGTGAACAGAATTAACACCATTCTGTGAATAAACTAAAACCCACTGAATTGTACAAGTTAAGTGGGCGAATTGCAGGGGGAGTTGTGAATTATATCTCAATAAAGCTGTTTTTAACAAAGGACAGAATTAGGGATATGGGACAAGAGTCTCTGTCAACTGACTGCCAAATCAGAGAATAAAAAAATAATAAGTAACACCCTAATAATAATAATCAAACCCTAATAATAACCCTTTATTTTGGGGGGCTCCAAAATCACTGAAGATGGTGATTGCAGCCATGAAATTAAAAGACGCTTATTCCTTGGAAGGAAAGTTATGACCAACCTAGACAGCATATTAAAAAGCAGAGACATTACTTTGCCAGTAAAGGTCCATCTAGTCAAGGCTATGGTTTTTCCAGTAGTCAGGTATGGATGTGAGAGTTGGACTGTGAAGAAAGCTGAGCGCTGAAGAATTGATGCTTTTGAACTATGGTGTTGGAAAAGACTCTTGAGAGTCCCCTGGACTGCAAGGAGATCCAACCAGTCCATCCTAAAGGAGATCAGTCCAGGATGTTCATTGGAAGGACTGATGTTGAAGCTGACACTCCAATACTTTGGCCACCTGATGCAAAGAACCAACTCATTTGAAAAGACCCTGATGCGGGGAAAGATTGAAGGCAGGAGGAGAAGGGGACGACAGAGGATGAGATGGTTAGATGGTATCACCGACTCAACGGACATGGGTTTGGGTAAACTCCAGGAGTTGGTGATGGACAGGGAGGCCTGGTGTGCTGCAGTCCATGGGGTTGTAAAGAGTTGGACACGACTGAGCGACTGAACTGAACTGAACTGAATAACCCTTATGAGATCGTCCATATAGCTCAAATGGTAAGGAATCTGCCTATAACACAGGAGACCTAGGTTCGGTCCCTGGGTTGGGAAGATCCTCTAGAGAAGGGAATGGTGACCCACTCCAGTATTCTTGTCTGGAGAATCCCATGGACAGAGGAGCCTGGCAGACTGCAGTCTGTGGGATCACAAAGAGTTGGATATGATTAACTGACTAACACAGCACTACTAATAACCCTTATACTAATAGAATGCCAGGTAGCAAAAGTTCAAAACATATAAACTTTACTACTGCATCAAACTTCAGAATGCCCATCTTTCTTATCCCTCAGATACTATCAAATGCAACTATCTTTGCCATGCATGTTGAGTCTGATAACAAAGTTTGGGAAATTCACCAATTAAAAAGCTACTTTTTATTTGTAATTTCCTCTGAACCCCTGACATTTTGATTAGCAAATTCACAAATGATCAAAGACACCTGAAGATACAATAACAATGATTTCATAATTCTTCCTCCCAAAAGCACTTGGACAAGTATACTGGCACCACCCTGCTGCCATCAATGCTGCTACCCCAGTCAAATCTAGGGCGGCGGGGAGTCAGACACCGTCTCCTCGGCTGGCTCAGAGAAAATGACTGAACAGATGCCCTCAGTTCCACAGCAATTTCCATGGCCACGCAGGATTTCCAAATATGATCCCAGCATGCAACCACCCCTAACCCGATTCCCTCACAGTTGACTGAGGGGCAGAGACTTGGAGGATGCTTCAGGTCAACTTGTGGTCTAAGAGCAGCGAGGTTCACAGCTGTTCAGTGAGTTTGTAAATATCACACTCCGCCCTCCTCACCAAATTTTGAAACCGACATCTCCAGATTCTATATAATCATGGAAGATTTTCCTGACAAGTATGCTGTAATTCTGTGAATTTGTTTTCCCTTTAAAGTGTTTTTTTTTTTTCTCTTTTTTACCCTTGGGAAAAAAGAGTAAACACATTCACTCAGTTATTTATTTATGCATTTATCCAAGGACATATCCAACAGCACATGATTCGGTCCCATCCTAAGGATACTCACATCACTTTATTTCCTAAACCCTGGAAGGGTCCCTTAAGACCTTAATCTTTCCTGTAGTTGAAAATCTGTATTTTCAAGAACCACAAGTTAAACAGCAGAATAAAAGTGAGCCAGAGTTGCCAACAAGGTTGGAAAAAATGACCAACTCTGTAGACCATAATCTGATAATCAAGATACCCACAGTGTTGTGCTCCTCATTAAATCAGATAAAAAAAAAAAATAGAGAGGGAAATCTCACCAGTTCATCCTCCCTAAAAGCAATTAGGTACTATTTCTCACAATAGGTCATCTCTGATGCAGATATATTCTTTAATGAAGCAGAAAAATTAATATTTTTCTCCAAAGTTAAAGGATGAAAGAGAATCACAGTAAGCAATTTCCTAGGAGCTCAACATCACTGGATCAAGTACAAATGCTGGGTCTTTTTGAACACAGAGCATTTCAGATTGTTCAAAAGCTGACTGCTATAACTAGGCAGAAGGAATCGTTTGGTTGGTTTTAGAGAGTAAAACATGCACTCATTCCCTAAAATAGGTGTTTTTCCAATGTATATTTGGCTTTGGGATTTGAAGGAAGCTTACTAAAATTCCATCTTAAGAAAAAACTGTCTTGTATTTTATGGAAAACTCATGCACATAGTAAGGCTACAGTAAAGTCCTTGATGGCTTGTTGCTGCTCAGGGATGACGTATTATACCTCTCAGCTGTATTATATCTCATATATAATGTATTATATATATTATATCTCCTTGCTCTTAATTTCTAATGGCTTTATTACTTCCTAAAGGATTTCCATTGAATTGAGGGAATCACTTCATGGTAGCAGCAGTGGCAGTACACAAGACACCCGATTCAAACTATGCTCCTAAATTGATTTTTCCCTTTATTTAAAAACTAGATCCCCTTTCAAAGCTGAGTATGGTAGATGACCTTATTGTAAGAGTGTGAATTCAAATTAAACACAAAGCCAAGAGCAGATGATACCCTTTAATGATGATGAAGAGAAACACAGAGAAATGTAAGAAGGTGTCTGTTATATCCAAAATAGATTCTCAATCATACTTCCAAGAATGTCTTCCAGAAGGTTTAACCAGCTGTTCCTCAATGGAACCTCTTGGATCAACGATTAGATTTCATATTCAATTTTTATGTTTAGTAGTATGGCATTTGCAAATTCTCTATTTAACAATACACTTGCTCCTAAATCCTTTTAAACTCTGTACTGAAAACCCTTTTTCTGAGCACTGAATGCATGGACCAGTGGTAGCATGAAGGCATATTTGGAGGAAAATTTTAAATAGAAGAAATTTTTAATGGAATTTCTTGATAAATACACACATTAAGAATGTTTGCATGTATGATTTAAAATGACTATATCTTCAAAGAGTGAAGCATCCTTACAATTACATGTCTATTTCTAATAAAGAGCATAATGTGGGATCATGCAGGACTCAGAAGGATTTCTATTCTACTATTTATCTGTTAATCTAAACACATCCACTGCCCAGATTTAGTTAATAAATATGATCTATTTCTCTTCCTTCACTTCTCTTCTTCAACCAAAAACTAGGATGTCAGGTAGTAACCCAAGCTTTACAGGACGTGTGGAGCAGAGTGATAGAGCTAAATGGATTTCATAATAGCTAATCCCAAAGCCTGAGACCAAAGGCACAACAGAAAGACCTGATCAATCCTGTTCTGTCTCCAGAATAAAATATCATCTGAACCTCAGTGTCCTGAAGTTACCCGTACACTTAGATCCAGCACTCTGCAAACACTGAGAATTCTGTGCCTGGCAGGGCTTCAGGGCCCAAGTCTATTCTCCTTCTAGAGGAAAGAAGACACAAAAAAATAGCCAGAGTTAATCAGAAGCACACATACATATTCTAAGAGGGTAAAGTGAGGAAAAGTCTGCTGCAATGGAAAGAATGACTCAAAGCTTCATGAATGCCAGGGTGTTTGACCTGGGTGTTGAGATAAAAGTGGTATTTGGGAGATAAAATCAGGCGCACGGATAGCATCTTGTTAGTGGGGGCTGCAAATAAAGGCCACATTAGCGTGAGATAGATTGCATGGGACTGCCAGGGCCCACAGATGTTGACTTCATGGGCTCACTGAATCAGAATACCTGGGAAGCTGGTGGAAAACATTTAGATTCTATATTTTTCTAGCTCTGTAAGTGTGAGGCAGGGTCAGGAATTTGCTGCACAGACATGTCAGGGGTTAGCACATGTGGACAGAGAATGAGATAAGTAACACTGAAGACGCAGTTTGCACCAGCTCAGAAAGGGTGTTGGAAGTGCAAGGAGTTTGGGTTTTACTCTGCAGATGGAATCGAGTTTTTATATATGTACATATATATATGTATATATACATACACAGCTATTTATTTGGCTGTGCTGGGTCTTGGTTGGCACGCGAGATCTCTAGTTGTGACATGTGAACCCTTAGTTGTGGCATGCGCGATCTAATTCCCCAACCAGGGATGGAACCTGGGTCCCCTGTGCTGTGAATGTGGAGTCTTAAGACTAGACCACCAAGGACGTCCCAGGAATAAGGATTCTTGGTTACTCTAAAGACCCTTACTATCAGGAACATTGAATTGCCAATTTGTGAACTTAGGGATAAAACTTCCGAGTAAAAGATGAGAGATACAAAGCCATGTGCCCACACACACACCCACACACCTCCATACACAGACACACATAACCAGAAAGTTTACAACGTTAGCAATAATAGTTATATGACTAGTTCAATTGCAATGGTTTTCCTCTTATATGACAATGTAGAGTTGATCCAGAGGGAGGTATGGGATGAGTTATCCACCTAGAGGCTGAAGGACTCTAAAGGCCTCTCATCTCTATCACTGACTTGGACAAATTAAACTTATTGGTGCCTCGGTTTCCTCCCAGGTGAGAAAACGATAAAAAAGAAAAGGCTGGTAAGTATCAAACAGATAGCAAGAATCACAAGAAAAAAGTAAGTAGGAGGCTTCCAAATATTAGTATGGAGTCTGTAAAACCCCGTATTATACGGAAAGGCATATTCAGCTAAGTGTTTCCAGGGGATATGTTCTGACTCCTGAGTTTTAGGGAGATAATCCCATTGTCAATCCCTTTTCATTATTTTTTTTATTATTATTAAAACGTGTAAATGGGGCCGGAGCTTTCCTGGGACTCATTGCTCTAAGAGAAGCCCAGGTCCCAGCGGCGACTAGCAGCTAATCCCTCCCCTCCCACAGCCACAAAGATGAGAGCAGATGCACAGAGCAAAGAATCAGCAGCTTATCACAGAAAATCTAATTTACAGTAAAAGAAGAACATGCGCCAACATAAAGCCTCAGCTGGAGAAGAATCTTTCTCAAAAACCTATTTAAGACCTATCCTCATATGTTGAAAATATTTACAAGTTACCAGTCTTTCATTGAGGTCCCCATGAAGTGCTGGCTGTCTGCACGACCATGCTTTGCCCTGCCACTGGGGTCTCCCCAAGAGAAGAGCCGTCAGTCCCTGGCACGGTGTGGATTTATGATCATAACCATCAATCGTGTGCTACTAACTACCGCTTCAAACTCATTTCCCCACATCATTTAGGTTCATAGGAGTAAACATTAAATTTATCCTCTTGGTATCATTTAGGGTTTTTTTTTTTTTTTTCTCTCCTGTCCCCAAAGTCATGAACAGCTGGATTCTGTTCTTTGGCCCTCTCTACCATCTGACACGAACAGACTACTGTCATTTAATAGTTGATGAGGATCAGGAGGCCAGAAAAGTCCAAACATGATCCACCTAAATAAGAATTAAATAGCACACTGCAGTCTGGGAATTGAATTTGCTCAATTCATTCTCATAAAGCAATGCAAAGTAGCTATTTTTAACCCTCATTTTACAACTGAAGAAATCAAGGCCCAGAGAGGTTAAGTAATTTGCTTAAGATGTCAGAGTTAATTTGTGGCAGTGTCAGAACTGTGACAGGTGATGTCTGAAAGAAGAGGAGGCAAGGAAGAGACCTGCAAAAGTCATTCCTTTCAACCTGCCTAGTCTAACTTCGCAGCTGACCTCCAAGAGTCTATGTGGTTTTCTCTCACATGAGATCTGATTTTCCAAGCTCCTCAACGCAGGGAGATAACCCTTGATTCCCCAGCAGGTGTCACTGTGGTGTATGGATGAGCATCCTTTACTCAACCCAGAAATTGCACTCTCTACCCTTGGTACATAGAGCTAGTGGAAGTAGGTTATTTGAAAAGTAGATATTTTCCGATCTAATTCCTAGGTTTGTAGGCAAAGAAATCTGAGCGCAGAAACATGACTTGTCCAGGATCACATGCCTATGGACACTCAAGACTCGAAGATGAAGCCCCTGAGATCCACGGTTCAGGACCATTCTTTAATCAGCTCTGCCTTGACACTGCAGTTCTAACTGATGTTTAAGGTTCTTTATCTCCAACAACATCTTCCACAATTCTCTACCTTTTTGAGCGTGGGAAGAAAACATATAGAAGGAAGCATTAAAAATATATTGTTTTGGGGACTTCCCTGGCAGTGCAGTGGATAAGAATCTGCCTGCCATTGCAGGAGTCACAGGTTTGATCCCTGATCTGGGAAGATTCCACATCCATGGAGCAACCAAGCGACTACTCAGCCTGCATGCTGCAACTACTCAAGCCTGTATACCAAGAGCCTGTGCTCTGCAACAACAGAATCCACGCAAGTGAGAAGCCCCTGACCTGCAACAAAGAATAGTTCCCACTCTCTGCAACTACAGAAAGCCTCACAAAGCAATGAAGACCCAGTGTGGCCCAAATAAATAAAATAGAAAGTGAAGAAGAAATGTCTACCATAGGGTAGCAATGAGCTTGGCCAGACAGTGAAAACCTGAAAAAAGAGGGCAGAGTGGGTTAAACTGGGTCTCCCCCAAGCGATACGTTCAAATCCTAATCTGCAGACCGGGGAATATAAACTTACTTGAAATGGGCCTTTTCCCCCATTTCCGTCCAGTGTAGTAAGCTGGACGTAATCAAGTTATGATAAGGTCACACTGGACCAGGGCAGGCCCTGAACTGAATGACTGATGTCCTCATATCAAGCGGAGGGGAGGCACAGAGAGGAGAGAAGGCTCTGTGACTGGATGCGGAGACTGGATCATGCAGCCACATGCCAAAAAATGCCAGAGTGCTGGGAGCCACCGGACTGGAAGAGAGTCAAGAAAGGGTTCTTCCCACCCTCTTATACTGTTGGCGGGAATGCAAACTGGTGCAGCCACTCTGAAAAAGAATATGGAGGTTCCCCAAAAGGCCAAAAATAGAGTGGCCATATGATTCAGCAATCCTGGGCATATATCTGGAGAAAAAGAAGGTTTGAAAGGATACATGCCCCTCAGTGTTCATTACAGTACTATTCACAATAGCCTAGACATAGAAACAACCTAAACAGCCACTAATAGATGAATGGATAAAGAAGATGTAGTGTGTATGTATATATGTGTATATATGCAAAATTGGAATATTACCCAGCCGTAAAAAAGAATGAAATAATGCCATTTACAGTAAGATGGATGGACCTAGGGCTTATCATACTAAGTCAGACAGAGAAGACAGATACCATGATATCACTTATATGTGGAATCGAAAATATGAAACGAATCAGCATATCTACAAAACAAAAATGGACTCACAGATGTGATGCACCTAGAGTCTGTCACACAGAGTAAAGTAAGTCAAGAAGAGACACATATCACATACTAATTCATACATATGGAATCTAGAAACACAGCACAGATGAACCTATTCCTAGGGCAGGGCTAGAGGGCTGGAGACGCAGATGTGGAGGATGAACACGTGGACACAGGGCAGGGAAGGGGAGGGCGGGCGAGTTAAGACAGTAGCACTGAGATACGCACACTACGCTGTGTGAAAGAGACCACAAGAGGGAAGCTGCTTAGAGCACAGGGGCTCGGCTCAGCGCTCTGTGGCGACCCAGAGGGGTGGGGTTGGGGGCTGGGAGGGAGGTCCAAGAGAGAGGGGATATATGTGTACATATAGCCAATTCACTTTGCTGTACAGCAGAATCCGACGTAACATTCTAAAGCAACTACACCCAATAAAGATCAGACTCACACAAAATAGGCTGCGGTTGTCGAGAAGGAGATGTGGGTTAAGGGAGGGTAGGAACGGGAGCTGGGATTAGCAAAGGCCAACTATTATATACAGGATGGAGAGGCAGCAACCTTCTGCTGTATAGCACACAGAATCATATTCAAAGCTCTGTTGACAAATCACAATGGAAAAGCATATAGATATTTTTACTTCCCCTTTAACCCACTGGTTGTTCAGAAGTGTGCTGCTTAGTTTCTAGGCAACTGTAGATTTTCAAACTTTCCTCTTGTTGATTTCTAGTATTGAATCATTGTGCTCAGAAAAGATAGTTAGTGTAGTCTCAGTCTTCTTAAACTTTCTGAGACCTGTTTTCTGTCTATCCAATTATCTATCCTGGTGTATATTCCTTGCACTCTTGGGAAGAATGTGCATCTCTTGTTGATTTCTAGTATTGTATCATTGTGCTCAGAAAAGATAGTTAGTGTAGTCTCAGTCTTCTTAAACTTTCTGAGACCTGTTTTCTGTCTATCCAATTATCTATCCTGGTGTATATTCCTTGCACTCTTGGGAAGAATGTGCATTCTGCTGCTGTTGAATGGAATTTTTTTCAATGTTTGTTAATTCCATTTGTTCTTGAGTATAATTCTATTCCATTGTTTCCTTGCTGATTTTCTATCTGAAGGATCTATTCATTGCTGACAGCGGAAGTCCCCTGCTATTAATATGGGCTTCTCTGGTGGCTCATTGGTAAATAATCTGCCTGCCAAGCAGGAGGTGTGAATTGGATCCCTGGGTTGGGAAGATCCCCATAGAGAAGGAAATGGCTATCCACTCTAGTATGCTTGTCTGGGAAATTCCATGGACAGAGGAGCCGGGCCAGCTACAGTCCATGGGGTTGCAAAGAGTCAGACATAACTTAGTGACGGGGCACAGACATATGTATAAAGATACATACATATATGTGTGTGTGTGTATAACTGAGTCACTTTGCCGTACTGAAGAAATTAATACAATATTGTAAATGAACTATACATCAATAAAATTAAAAGAAAAAAGAAAGGGTTCTTCCCAAGAGATTTCAGAGGGAATGCCTTTACTTCACATCCTTAATTTAGAAAATTGTGAGAAAATAAATTTGTGTTTTAAAGCCACTCAGTTTGCTATGTATTTTGTTAAGAGCAGCCCTAGGAAACTAATACAGAGTTAGGGAAGTACATTTCTGTTGGGGGATAAGTGACTCTTGGCCAGGGGACTGATCTCCCTGGCAGGGTGATCTCTAAAGAGGAAAAAATGCCTCCATCTCCCCATCCCACCCACAGAATGTCTCAAAAGTTTATCTAGTCAACTCTCTTCATCCTGAGACCATGGGCATCATGAAGTTTTCTTTTTGTTTGGGCTTTTTGCTTTGTTTCATTTTACTATCATGGGGCTTCCGCTGAAGGCCTGTCTACAGGGAAGGAAGGTACACGTTGGGCCAACACAACATTCTGAGGTGCATCAGTGACATTTCTCATCACAGCAACACATCTGTATACTTCGCTGATACAAGTATTCCCTTGAGAGACGGATCCGCTGATGCGCTAAGTCAGGTTTGCAAGCTCCCAAAGCCGAGCACCTAACTTCTGACACTGGTAAGTGTCACCTTCCTGAGAAGCTTCTTGGGAGAAAACCACTGGGTTTTCTGCTTAGCACACCATTTGCACCATACATCTTTCTTCTTTGAAACTTCTACAGAAGTGATTTCACTTCCTTCTGGCCCCTTCACCATCATTTTCTAGTTAATTGAGGTTATTTCATTATATACTTTCCACCTGTTTTCCAAAACGCTAAGCTCCATCTTGGCCACTTATTGCCTGATTGGCCTTGGACATGACAATGAGTCCCTCAGAACTGTGGCTTCCCTACTGATAAAATGGGCAGACTAAGATCATTATTCTTTTAGTCTGCTCTGCCTGTCTTACTCAGTTCATGTTGGAGTCAAGTAAATCATTATGTGGAAATAGCGTTAAAGTTTAAAAAAGAAGTACTTTAGTGTTACTACTATAATCATTAATTTGATTTTTCAGCCACTCCGTTTCTTCAATTTTATCAATCTTATAACAAAGCAGAACCTTTGATTCAAGACACCCTTAACATCTCCACGTGTTTATAGCATGTTCATCCATCAAAACTCAGCTTGAATGTTACCTCTGCCATGAACATTTTACTCAATCCTCAGTCCTCTTCCTACTGTTTCATACAATAGGTGTTTGTATATGTGTTCTTCTCCAAACTCAACCATTAAATCCTTAAGGGCAGGAACCAAGTTTTTTCTTTATATCATCGGGGAACTCGATGCCTTTCACATGCGTCCTCAGCCACGCTGACTGACTTAAAGCAATAAACATTTATTATCTCACAGTTTATGCAACTCAGGAATCTGAGCAGGGTTTAGCCCAGTGTTTCTGGTTCAAGGTCTCTCCTGAGGCTGCGGTCGAGGTGTCAGTCAGGGCTACACTCAACTGAAGGCTTATTGGCCTGGAAGATGTGCTTCTAAGCTTCTTCTCATGGCTGTTGGCAGGAAGCCTCAGTTCCTGGCCATTCAGGGTCTCTTCACAGGGCAGCCCCCAACATGTCAGCTGGAGTGACTCTCTCCCTGAGAGACGCCATATTGCTTTTATGATCTCATCTCCAAGTCACACACTATCATCCTGCTTTCTTCTATTCGTCAGAAGTGAATTAGAAAACCCAGCTCACACACAACAGGGGAGAATTATATGAGTGTGAATAGCAGGGGACAAGGATTACCGGGGACCACTGTGGAGGCTGGCTACCACAATGACTGAAGGGATGGATATGTCATGTTTACCTTTAATTTACTTCCCACTTAAGGCTTTGTATTTTCTTCCAGTCAACACAGACTTGACTTCACTTTTGTTGAAGTGTGCTCAGGAGTGCAAAGGCAAAGCAATATTTAACCTTTATTTAATTCAGAAAAGATGATTTATAACAAAGAAGTCTGACGCTAAATGAAAGTGACTTTTGCATTATCTAATCAATGTTTATTCTCAACCCACTTCCCTATTAAATATATATATATATATATATATGTCAGTGACTGAATGAACTTTTAATCAAAATTAACAGAATCTTTTTAGCAAATGATACCAATAAAATCAGTAAGTATGTGCTAACTGAAATTAATTATTTAAAAAACTATTTTCTAATTTATATTTTCCATTTTCTACTAAATCAGATGGAGACTCTCTTCCTTCTTTTCACAATGAAGAGCCACACTATATTTGTTAAGCCCTTACAACATGCTCAGTCAACACTGCTGCTTGAGATAGAAGGGAAGGAAGATACACAAGGTCCCTAGGCTTACCCAGTTTATAAGAGAACAAACACACACACTACAAGAATTCTCTGGAATCTAATACATCAATTTATGCAACCTCTTTCATTACTCACCAACATAAATGTTTATATTCATCATACCTATGAATTTATTCTGGAGAAGGCAATGGCACCCCACTCTAATACTCTTGCCTGGAAAATCCCATGGACAGAGGAGCCTGGTAGGCTGCAGTCCATGGGGTCGTGAAGAGTTGGACACGACTGAGCGACTTCACTTTCAGTTTTCACTTTCATACATGGGAGAAGGAAATGGCAACCCACTCCAGTGTTCTTGCCTGGAGAATCCCAGGGACGGGGAAGCCTGGTGGGCTGCCGTCTATGGGGTCGCACAGAGTCAGACACGACTGAAGCAACTTAGCAGCAGCAGCAGCAGCAGCATGAATTTATTCATGTTTCTCAATTTACTCAGAGTTCCTCTACATTTTTTGTAGGCTACCCAAAGTGGAGTGTCTTTCATGAAATTTTCCATACTTCTTGTTCAATAAATTTTTTGTGCTTTAATAACCTTCTGCTTTGAATTTCCACAGCAAATGAAAAGTTAATTATGAGCTATCTTACTTTTTTTTCTCCTCCAAATTGCTTCATGTGATTTAGTCATATTGCCCAACAGATGGCAATTTCTTTGAAGTTCAAGCTCCTCCCCAATCCTTAGAAGGTATTCAATAAATGCTTGCCAATTGATGGCTAATAAAGATAAAGTGTTTGCTTTAGTGTCCTTGGCCAAAACTCTGTGTGTTTGAATCTAGACTAATATGACTAGTTTCTGAATTAATATTCTAGGTGCCTAAGGCTGAGCCTAATTTGAATTAAAATTTACATAAATTATTTCAATCAAAATAAATGCACAATGCCTTAATATTTTCTGAGTTTAGGATTTATTGGAGAGGTTAATAAGTTACTGTTCCTTAGTGTGGAAGCTTAGCAATTGGAATGTTAAATATTTCATATTTTTAAATAACTATACAAAAAGAGATACTATTATTTGCAGCATTCTGCAAATAATACAATAGTTGAAGCAGCTTGAGGTCTTGGAAAGAATTTTGGTGTTAGACTCACACAGATCTGGGTCAGTCAAATTTTAACTTTATTGTCTGGTGAATTGCAACCACTTTAAGATATCATGTTCTCCTCCATACAATGAAGTTATTACTATTTGCTTTGCAGAGCTATTGGGTAGGTGGCAATGAAGTGACTAAGTCACCTGCCCAGGGTCTCAGTAGCACTTACTGTGCCTACCTCACTTCTCCTCACTCTTTCAATAAATATTTCTTTAAGAAACACTGGAGCTATATACACCTGAGAGGAAAAGCTATTAATCACCCAACATACTAAAACCAACAAAAAAAAAACATCACTGATCAGTTTCAAAAACATTAAACACCAACCCCATGGCTAACCACATCTGACAATGTACTCAAGGAAACCGTGGGCCACGAGACCCCTGGTTTCATCACAGTTTGGTGGACTATGAAACTGCCTTGGGTCAAAAATGTTTACACAGCAGAAAAACTGAGATAAAGAATGGGTGGTCAAAAAGAAACAAAGTGTTGTAAACTCCATGCACTGTTCTCTGAGCTCTTAGCTTGCTACATTTCTTTGAGTGCAGCAATCCATTCTTACTCTGAACTGTCAGGCTTTCCTTTAAGGGTCTCATGTTTCAAAACTGGACCTCTGTCCTCTATCCATGGGACCTGTAGACTCCTGATTTCTAAAGGCATTTAGGTTTTAGGTTTCACTACCAATTCTCATGGAACACCTTAGTATCAATATTTGGCTCTGAGTTTTAGAACTCTTTTGTTTGTATTTTTCATTCTGTTTTTTTAAGTCCATAGTATTGAGAAATAAGTCTTAGAATACATTTCTTAGTTGTATATGTTCCCTACTTTTATTTGCAAAAAGTCACATGTTTTAAAAATATTTAGCTAATATCTTCACAGAAAAATTCAACCTTTTTGTCACTTGAGCAAATAAGAGACCAAATTGAAGTCTTTTTTTAGAATCAATGTTTAAAATAGGTTTGAGCAACAGATTCATTTAAAGAGTAAATGTTGCTGGAGGTAAGGTGTGGATCTCAATCTAGATTAATTGCAGTCTAGAGCTAAGAAGCAGAGAAGGCGATGGCACCCCACTCCAGTACTCTTGCCTGGCAAATCCCATGGATGAAGGAGCCTGGTAGGCTGCAGTCCATGGGGTCGCAAAGAGTCGGACACGACTGAGCGACTTCACTTTCACTTTTCACTTTCCTGCATTGGAGAAAGAAATGGCAACCCACTCCAGTGTTCTTGCCTGGAGAATCCCAGGGACGGGGGAGCCTGGTGGGCTGCCGTCTATGGGGTCGCACAGAGTTGGACACGACTGAAGCAACTTAGCAGCAGCAGCAGCAGCAGAGCTAAGAAGAGTGAAAAAAGATGGTCAAGATGATGAGTAGAACCACAACAGAAATGAACCTTGGAAGAAAATTTCACAGAGAGGGTCAATGATCCATGTTCTAAGTGTAAAAAGAATGGGATCAAGTTAGATTCTACAGATTAGTCCAAGCTCTCATTTTCTCATTGAGAAATTCTCGAGAAGAGAGAAGAAGCAAAAGATTGGCAAAAATATGATCCAGGAAAGCTGTGAGGAGGATTAGTGCTAGGACTTCAGCCCCTGGATCGTGACTGACTTATCTTCTACCCTTTTAAGTCCACCTCAAATAGACTCATGACATTCTTAGAGTGATGTGAAAAGTTGTTCATGGATTATGCTGAACTTGTTTGCCATACATAAGAAAATCTTGCATGGTTGAGAGGAAATATGAAAAGTTGCCCTGTGGTGAGAATATTCTGATCTAGGGAGGCTCTAGATCTTATGAACTATGACTAGACTATCCTCTAGACTCTGAAGTAGTAATCTGGTGTTTCTCGGTTTTAGACACTGTTTTTGGAAGTGTGGGCTAAAGAAGCAGAGCTAACATGACCTTCATCTTGAACATCTCATTGGGTTATCCAAACACCGTCAGCTCTTTCTCCCATTCTTTAGTAAGAAAATAGAATTGAACAGTGCCCCAAAACAGGAAAACACATTTTTTTTAAAAGCTTAAACTCAATGTGTTATAAGGAGTTACATAAAGTTCTGTTGGAACAGAGGCCAATGTAAAAGAGATTCTGGTAAAGAATGTGAAAATCCCCTATTATGTTGCAGCCCAAGTAGCCACAATGAGATGGAGCAAGTTGGCTAAACAATCTAACAGGAGTGACCGCAGCCCGACCAGGAGGAAAAGTACCAATGGAAGTATGTTCTAAAGGAAGTCAGAGTGCTCCAGGAAGCTCCAGGAATGCAATGCCCGAGGTGTGATGAGCAGGTAAGTCAAGAGACACTGGCGGTGCTGAGAGCACAGACGCCCGGGTGTGGGTCACAGCGGACTTATCTTCCAGTTAAGGCGAGATTTTCTCCAGCATTGATGCTGTTACAGGCACTCTTAAGCCTTGAGGAGAAGGCCTGGATTGTGTCTACTCTCATATCAGCAGTTTTCTAATATAATTAGTTATACTAGAATATAGAGCTTCTTTGTGCTTTTAGTAGTTATCCAAGTACATCTCTAACTTTCTCAGAAATGAGGAAGGCTTCATAAAGGTTAAGAGCAGGGACCTTTTTCAATTTACCTTTTAATGCTTCCCACCTTGCGGGAATGTGTTATGAAAACATCACTCAAATGATAAATGTTTAAGAAATTAAGATCAGAGAAAGGAACAGAGGGAGGTGGGCAAGTGAAGGAGACAAATCCTACCACCCAGTAGTTCCCAGGCTTCTCTTTAGACTAGCCAAGGGTTCTCTTGGAAGGGAAACATCACTCGAGTCAGTTACTTTTCCAACGTATCTAGTCTATATACCATTCACTTTTCCCCCATGAGCCTAGTACTTCGTTTATTCATCCACTTATTTATCAAATATCTGTTAGGCTCGTTCTGTGTGCCAGGCACATCATTATACTCTAGCCATAAGTAATAAGCATGAGAAATTGGGTCCTTGTTCTCTTGGAACGTACATTCTAATGGAAAAAGAAAAAAAAATCAATCAATTAAGCAACCAACCAGAAAAATATCAAGGCCCTGCAGCAAATAACATTAGGTGGGATGATAGAAGGTGACTCAGAATGACAGAAGGCCTTTGTCAAGGATACGGTAGAAGGCACTCCAAACAGTGGGGACAGAGAGTGCAAAGGCCCCAAGACAAGAAGAACTTTGAAGTGTCCACAAAAGCATATGGCTGTTGAGTATATTAGACTGGGGAGAGCAGAACAAGCTGACTTGGAGGAATACAATGTGACAGACTGTACCGAGCTTTGGCAATCTGTGTGACTGTCACCCCACACACCACAATCCACAACATACACTTATGGAGATACTGTCCTTTAAACAAATTATCAGTAAATCAAATCAATAGGTCAGTGTAAAATTATGAATTATAAATACTTGCTGTAGGCCAAAAACAGGTATGGTATTTATCTAGACAGAGAAATTTTTTTTTTTTTTTAAGTAAAAGAAAGGCAAAGGAAGGATTAAGAGATTGGGGTTAGCAGATGCCAACTATTATATATACATTGATAAACAACAAGGTCCTCCTATATAGCACAGAAAACTGTATTCAATATCTTGTGATAAACAATAATGGAAAAGAAAAATATATATGTATACACATATATATACACACACACACAAATACTGTATATATAACTGAGTCACTTTTCTGCACAGCAGAAATTAAACATAGCATTGAAAGCCAACTATATATCAATAAAATGTTAAAGACAGGTAAAGTAAAAAATTTAAGCATGGGATAATAGAAAAGCTAGTATCTTACAGTCACCTCCATCTCTCATTATTTAATTCTTAGAAGATATGGACATGTTCAATTCTGTTGTATCCAAACACACAGAATTGTCTTAATTGAATTAAATTGAATAGCAAGTATTATCTGTCTTCAGAACACAGTACAGTTGCATCTATATACTACATTAAAAAAAGAGGAATTATAAGCATACATCTACCTACTAGTACTTGGAGGAATAGGCAAATACCGAATGATAACATTCATTAGATAGAATGTTAGATAGAACAAGATAGAACAGTAGCTTCCCAAGTTAGAAAAGTAGGTTTGAAATTTTTGAAAAAAATGTTCCCTTTACCTTAAAAACATAATACTGCTGCTGCTGCTAAGTCACTTCAGTCGTGTCCGACTCTGTGCGACCCCACAGACGGCAGCCCACCAGGCTCCCCCGTCCCTGGGATTCTCCAGGCAAGAATACTGGAGTGGGTTGCCATTTCCTTCTCCAATGCATGAAAGTGAAAAGTAAAAACATAATAAATTGATGCAAATGGTTATTTTATTCTTTTTATGATTGAGTCATATTCCATTGTACAAATATGCCACACTTAATAAGCCAGAGAAAAACAAATATCATATGACATTGCTCATATGTAGAATCAAAAAAGAAAAAGAAATGAAATTATATACAAAATAAAAATATGCCCACAGACATAGAAAACAAACATATGGTTACCAAAGGGGAATGAATAAATTAGTAATTTGGGGTTAATAGACGCATGCCTGTGTGATAAGTGGCTTCAGTCCTGTCCAACTCTTGGTGACCCCATGGATTGTAGCCCACCAGGCTCCTCTGTCCAAGGCATTCTCCAGGGAAGAACACTGGAGCGGGTTGCCTTGCCCTCCTTCATGGGATATTCCCCCAGATATTGAACCTGAGTCTCCACCAGCTTCTGAGTTCTTTACCACTGAGCCACCAGGGAAGCCCGGGATTAATATACAAACAAATAGATAAAAATAAAAAGCAAGAACCTTCCATATAGCACATATTTTGAGTATAAAAGACTCAATATTTGATGAGGACCTATGAGGAAAAGAATCTGAAAAAAGTAGATATATATGTATACATAACTGAATCGTGTTTCTGTGCATCTAAGCCTAACACAACCTTAGAGGAAATCAACTCTACTTCAATTAAAATAGCATAATAATTTCACTTAGATATGATTCGTGTCGTTAGTAGTTTAAGCAGATGCTCCACCTGCACACTCGAAGGCTTTTCTCAAAGTTCTCGTTTTTAGTTTGTTCCTGGATATTCTAAGTGCTGTGGAAACAAGGAAAGCAGCAAACCCCACTTAGCCTGCCTCATGCCTTCACCCCAGCTTCAGCTGGCACCAGCCAGATGGGGGAGTTTGCCCAGTTGCTACAAGGGAGAGTAGGAACAGTCGCCTTGACTGATGTTATGTGAAATGTCACAGACTTTTGAATTTGATCTTGGCAAGGCACGATGGAAACACTCCATATCCAAAGACTGTAGAGAGCTGTACAATCACCACACAAAGGGACTGATGTGTTGCTTACTGAATTCAGGCAGTGATTACATATAATTGTATCATTACCATCATTACCTAGAGTGAGATTAATGGAAGCAACTATTCAGAAAAACAAGAAAGAAATTAGCTTTGAAGGAGCAGAATGAAAGATTTTAATTGTGAGAAGAATTCAGTCACATTTCAAAATTACTGGTTGTGATTCCATCAGACTCACAACCCCCCATCTTCTTCACTGCTTCGATTCATGCGCTTCATTTCATTTGTCCACTCAATAACTAGCAAAGGTCAGATATCTACCGAAAACAACCTCACCTCAAAGCTAACAAATCAACCTGTCCAAAATGTTTATTTTAATAAATGGTCAGAGGAATTTACAGCATTTACTGGCAGAGCCAATAAATGAAGTGTTTTCTTTGTTTGTTTTGTGTGTGTGTGCCATTCGATGCACGATACTGGATGCTTGGGGCTGGTGCACTGGGATGACCCAGAGGGATGGTACGGGGAGGGAGGAGGGAGGAGGGTTTAGGATGGGGAACATGTGTATACCTGTCGCAGATTCATGTTGATATATGGCAAAACCAATACAATATGGTAAAGTTAAAAAAAAAAAAAAACATAAAATCAACACATCAGTGGCAAAACCCCCTTTGGAAGCAAAATAACATGGTACGGAGGTGAACTATATGCATGTTTTACTTTAAGTTGGAAATTAGCAATTCTTAGCAACTAAGATACCAGTCCAATTTTATTCAAATGCATTCATATAATTTGCATATAAAAATTCTATTGGTTGTTTTTTTCACCAGGGCTGTGTGAATTTTTTTCAACCTTAGATACACATATGAAAGACTCTTCTTAGTCCCTGACTCAGTATAGAGAAATGTTCTTGATCTATGGGTTCTGCAAAGGGACTGTAGTGGAATTCTTGCCCAGAAGGGCCTTGACATCTAGGGATACACTTTCCTCCCCTACCTGTCACTGTGGTTCTTTAGAGAGTCTAAAAAGAATCTCTTGGAGGGGTTACAAACTATTTCAGAATACTTAGCTCTACATCTAAATGTAGGTTTGAACTTAGGCTATGGTTTAGAAATTGTTGCAATACAGATATTTTCTTAGTTGAGTTAGATCAATATTTCACTGATATTAAGTCATATACATATGGGTTTTCCTGGTGGCTCACTGGTAAAGCATCTGTCTGCAATGCAAGAAACCATCTACAATAGTTTGATCCCTGGGTCGGAAAGATCCCCTGGAGGAGGAAGTGGCAACCCATTCCAGTATTCTTGCCTGGGAAATCCCTTGGACAGAGGAGTCTGGCAGGTTTTATAACCCATGGTGGGTCACAAGAATTGGACACAATGTAACAAGTAAACACCACCACCACCCACATGCATATACTATCTAAACTGCAACATAAATAGTTTAATACAGTGTGTTTCTTTGTAACAGCTTCTGTACTCACCCTGCAAACTGCAGAGAATAGAAAGCTGCATATTCCTTCAGTCTGGAAGAACAGTTATTTATAGCATTCAATCTATCTGCTGCAGTATCACAACTGCTTACCCCTTACATGATATAGCACTTTACATATTTCAAATATTTATTTTATATGTGTTTTTACAAAAGCTTAAAAGGTAGAAAACCCAGGAATCATGATTTTCTTTGATAGAAAAACTATAAAATATAACAGCGGCTTAAGGTGAAACAGACAAAACTTGAAATTATTTTTTTTTCTTCCCAGTTAAGAACACTTTTTAAAAACAGCATTAGGAGCATGTGTAATTAAGAACCATTTCCAGTGATGAAACAGCCATATTCAGCCACATTCCCTACACCAACATGGTCTGATCTATCACCGTCTCCTTCTAGGTAACTGCTGTAATTCTCTTATGGATTCCAGGCTTCTACTGTTCCCTGTTCTCATCTTTTTTTGTACCCTACAGCCAGGTCAGAAAACGAAGATCATGGCATCCGGTCCCACCACTTCATGGGAAATAGATGGGGAAACAGTGGAAACAGTGTCAGACTTTATTTTTCTGGGCTCCAAAATCACTACAGATGGTGACTGCAGCCATGAAATGAAAAGACGCTTACTCCTTTGGAAGGAAAGTTATGACCAACCTAGATAGCATATTCAAAAGCAGAGACATTACTTTGCCAACAAAGGTCCATCTAGTCAAGGCTATGATTTTTCCTGTGGTCATGTATGGATGTGAAAGTTGGACTGTGAAGAAGGCTGAGTGCCGAAGAATTGATGCTTTTGAACTGTGGTGTTGGAGAGGACTCTTGAGAGTCCCTTGGACTGCAAGGAGATCCAACCAGTCCATTCTGAAGGAGATCAGCCCTGGGATTTCTTTGGAAGGAATGATGCTAGAGCTGAAACTCCAGTCCTTTGGCCACCTCATGCGAAGAGTTGACTCATTGGAAAAGACTCGGATGCTGGGAGGGATTGGGGGCAGGTGGAGAAGGGGACAACAGAGGATGAGATGGCTGGATGGCATCACTGACTCGATGGACGTGAGTCTGAGTGAACTCCGGGAGTTGGTGATGGACAGGGAGGCCTGGCGTGCTGCGATTCATGGGGTTGCAAAGAGTCGGATACGACTGAGTGACTGATCTGATCTGATCTGACAGCCAGGTTGATCCTTTCAGGGAGGTGTTCTTATCATGCAACCTCTCTGGTTTAAAACCTTCAGTGACTCAGTACCTCCTCTGAGGAAGAAAGCCTAAAATCCTTAACAGGGCCAAACTCAGATCTCTATTCAAAGGTCATCTCATCCCCCCAGCCACTCTATAAACCAGGGACTCTTCTGCTCAGTTTCTTTTCATCCCCCTCCCCTGCTTTAGTTTTCTTCATAACACTTACCACCTGACATAGTCTCTACTTAAGGGTTTAACTGTCAATTATTTGTCTTCTCAGGGATTCATCAGTTTTGTTCATTTCTATATCTCAGAATAGCACCTCATAGCAGATGCTGTTTTTGTTTTTTTTTTTCAGCTGAAAAACGAAGTGCATACATTCCACCTTAATCCATTTGGGCTGCTATAATCAGTGGTTCAGCAGTAAAGAATCTGCCTGCAATGCAGGATACTCAGGAGATGTGGGCTCAGTGCAGGTGGGGAAGGCATGCCCCCTGAAGGTGGGCATGGCAACCCACTCCAGTATTCTTGCCTGGAAAATTCCATGGGCAAAGGAGCCTGGTGGGCTGTAGTCCATGGAGTCACAAAGAGTCCAACATGATTGAAGTGACTGAGCACAAGCAAGAACAAAATGCTGCAGACTGGCTGCCTTGCAAAAAGAAATATAATTTTTACAGTTCTGGAGGTTGGAAATCT